>NC_139010.1:25859844-27157065 GCF_964374135.1 Grampus griseus | reverse complement strand
TTCCTTGGTGGTTTAGTGTTAAAAAAAGGGTAGTTGGTTATTTAACTGTACTGATTTTCTTGTTTCAGTGGAACTTCTTTGACTTTTTTATTGCTAGTGTGAACTGTACTTTTCAGGGAGAATAAAACACTTACTGTTATACAATAATGTATAGGATAAACATCCCTCAAGGGACTCCAGCAGGAGAGAGAAAATAAATATATAGCTTTCACAGAAGGCGGTATGTGAAATGTGGGTTATAAAGCACTCTAGGAGAGTATTAAAAGTATAATCCTTATTTTAATAACCCAAAGACTTCTGTGATATACTGGAGGAAATGAATTTAAAGTCAATGTTTCTGTCTCATATACAACTCTGAGAGTGTAAATTGATATGATATTTTTGGATGGCAATTTGGAAATATCTATCAAAACGTGAAAATAAGCATCCCTTTCCCCTAGCAATTCCACTTCTAGGAATTTATCCTAGGAAGAAAAGGATATGTACAGGAATGTTAACTGAAAATTGTGATAAAATGGAATAATACACAGCTATTAAAAATAAACAGATAACAGTAGAAAAAATATATGTAGTAACAGGGAAAGATATTCAGAATATATTATTAAATAAGAAAAGCAAGGGCTTCCCTGGTGGCACAGTAGTTGAGAGTCCGCCTACTGATGTGGGGGACACGGGTTTGTGCCCCGGTCTGGGAAGATCCCACATGCCGCGGAGCGGCTGGGCCCATGAGCCATGGCCGCTGAGCCTGCGCGTCCAGAGCCTGTGCTCCACAACGGGAGAAGCCACAACAGTGAGAGGCCCGCGTACCGCAAAAAAAAAAAAAGAAAGAAAAGCAAGTAGTATTTGGTTAGTTTAGCATGATCTAATTAATTTATAAAGAAAAGGATATATACATACCAATATAATTAATTGGATATGTATTTATTTATATTTTTAAAATGACTAGAAGTCCACATACCAAAGTGTTAACGGTGACTAATTTGAAAGAGTGGGATGGACACAGGGATTGAAAAGGGTACTTGTAATTTTTATATTTCTGTACTTAAAAAAAATTTTTAACCATGTGTTCATATTTCTTGTACAATAAGATAGCATGTAATAAAACAGTAGTTCCCAGGACTAACTGCACTGTGAGGCTTTTTCCAGGCCCTTGTTCACAGTAGCACTTCATCTCATTCCCTGAAAACCATAGGGAATTTCTTTGGTGAGTTCCTTGAATTCCTTTGGTGAGACTGTAAGAGTTGTTTGTAGTTATGACTACCAACTAATCTGTGTGGCCCACTGTGCTTTGCTGCCTGACCTTAGCCAATTGTGGGTTATCATGTCCTGCTGACTCATATGTTGGTGGTCACCGAGCTTGTAGAAGACATAGTAAAGTTCCTAATGTAGCTTAAAAAAAATGGATAATCAAGAGGAAAACCAAATATATTTTAACTGAGAATTGTACCTTCATTGGTACAGTCATAAACCCAGTAAAGATTAAGTCTAATACCTTTTCTAAATGGTCCCTTGTTTATTTTTTACACACATCTTATATAAAAGCAGTATAGACTACTTAAAAGTCAAAGAAGAGAAAATGATTTCCTTAAAATTCAGCTTTAACCATATTTTTCTCTTCCAAATAGATCATTTAAATTATCAAGTTAATATAACTATATTATAGGACATCTAGAAAACAGAATTGTAAGAGTGCCCATAATATCACCCCATTAATATAACTTATAATTTATATACTAGTCTTTTGCACATACAACCTTTACACATTTATAATCAGTAAACATTTTTTCAAGTTGCTTTCATGAAACATGTCATAAGCAGTTTTCCATATTTTTGTATAAGCTTTACTTATTGATTTTTTTGACTGCATAATATTATACCAAGTAGACTCCCATCCTTATTTTTCTAAATATTCCCCTAATTTTAGACATTTAGGTGGCTCTGATTTTAAATTACCAGAAATAAAATACTGCTAAATACTTCTGTGCTGATATTTTCAGGTTACCTCTTTAAGATAAGTTCCCCTACATAGAACTACCGGGACAAAATTTGTTTTAAAATTATATGGCTCTTTCTACACATTGCCACACTTAACAAAGTTTGATAGCATTTGGTTAAAAAAAAAAAAGAACTTTTATATTTCTTTGATCACTATTGAGATTCAAAGTGTTTTCAGATTTAATAGTTCTAGCGCCCCTTTTGTAAAGTGTCTGTTTGATGTCCTGTGCTCATTTATTTATTGTGGTTTTACTCTACTTTTGACCATTCTAATTTTTAAAATAGCATAGTACATTTACAGCATTTTCCACAATATGATCACTGAAATGCATTGTAGGAACCACTGCTATATGTATTGCTTTTCTCTGGGAAGCTGCCATTCAGACTGAACCTCAGCACAAAAAAAGAGGCTTGTTAAAACAGTCAAGAAGCTATGTGAGATTACTTTTAGGATAAAAATATAATTTCTTATGGCCATATATTATTTAGAAACCTCATGCAGGAAAAATTTGCTACTGCTTTTCTGAAATGGTTTGTGATTTTCACCTTTAGGGGTCTTCGGTGTGATATATTATTCAAAATGTATTGACCCAAGGGCTCAGACTTGGTAAACATGCTGATCAACAACTGGTAAACATGCTACATATGAAACACACATCCACCTGTTCAAATTCCCCATTAGGAACAGGATAGTTGTTTTTGTTTGAATTGTCAACTATTATTGTACTTTACGCCTGATGGCACACTGGGGATCAAAATGCACTATTCACAATATTACTCTTGGAAGAAAATATTAGCACCATTATTTTACTTTAGATGACAAGCTCAGGCCTGCCTTCTATTTTGTTTTCAGTGCAAATTCATGTCTCCTCCAAAGCAAGAAAGGGACAGGGAAGTAAGCACTGGAGAGACTCAGACTTTTGTTCCTGGCTTTCCCACTGACTGAATTTGTGACCTGGGGCTGTCACCTAACTTGTTGGGGAGCTTGGTTTCTGTCTCACTTCTCACAGGGGAAGAAAGGAGAGAAAAGGGATCTAAAGTGTGTTATAACTATGTCAGGTTTTGACACACCTAGTTCTCAGATCTGTTAGACTGTAAAATCCTTAAGAGTTGGGATTGCATCTTCCCTATCTACAGCATCTTGCATAGTCCCTATCACAGTATAAAACACAATATATATGAATGAATGAATGAATGAATTTATTCTATTTTACAAGAGACGAAGATAAAGCTTTGAGAGTTTAACCATCTGAGATGACAATCTAGGGAGCAATAGATGGAAACTCAGGGCTATCTGGTTCCAAAGCTCATGTTTTGATGAGAAATACATGGGAAATCACCTTCCAGCATTCATGTACTATTTAAGTTTTTAGAAAGTACAATTTTTAAAAAGGACTTTTAAAAGTAAGTTTTTAAACAAGACTGGCAGGGACTTCCCTGATGGTCCAGTGGTTAAGACTTTTCCTTCCAAGGCAGGGGGTGCAGGTCCAATCCCCGGTCGGGGAGCTAAGATTCCACATGCCTCGTGGCCAAAAAAAACACAAAACAAAACATAAACAAGACTGACAGAGATGAAAGGTAATATTATTTTGACCAAAAAACTATTAAATAATGATGAGGAAAAGCCCTTAAGAGGAAGAATTTCTCCGAACTCCTGTAATAAATGATTCGCATATGCTTTGCATCCTGTTCATCTTAACAGAAGAAAGATTAATTTATAAAGCACTACAGCATGACAAAAAAGCCCATCTCGAATCTCTCTGGTTGCTTCTACGAAGAGGCAGGTTCAGTAGTGTTTGAGAGAGTTCTTTTCAGGGAGTCTGATTTTTCATGATTGTGGACCTCAGTGGGATGGGAAATATGCAAAACTGAGGAGCTACTGGGAAACAGATTTCAAGGTCTCACTGACCAGCTTTATAGTTTGCTTTCTAAAACATAATTTTTCCTCCCTTAATTCAAAATAATTCAGGCACAATGCAGAGAAATTAACAAATTCCATTTTTAAACAACTCTCCTAAAAAGTGTCAGAAAATTATTAGCTGTAGTTAATCTGATAGCTCCACAAGTTATGATACAAAACTGGTCATTGCTGGGTTTCTGCAAGAAGGAAGGGAGTCTGACAGAGAACATTTTTCAAGTTCTCATTATGTCTCCCCATAAAATTCTTCGTCCACTTAGAAGCTGAATAGGTTTCTCTTCCGCTGTACTTACTCTGAATTCTCTTGGGGATGCCTGCCTAGGCCTCAACAATCAGCAGAACCAGCAAACTCCAAATGTTGGACTCTCTTTCCTCAGTGGATGATTGCTCCCTCTGCCGCACTTCCCAGAATCCTCCTAGAGATGCACTCTGGGAAATGTAGTTCAATCCCCAGGCATGCTGCTATGCTCTCCAACTGCAAAGTTAACCGTGGTTGTCAAAAGCACAATCTCCTAAGATCTAAATTCATAACCAGGAGAATTACTGTGGTAGTTCTAGCATTAGATCCATTTTTCAATAACAAAAAATAGTCTTTAAACCCATCCTCCTACACGAAGGCATATTTGGGGTGGGTCATGCAGAGAGGAGTATTGGGATGGGAATTCAGATACCTTTCAACCTTTCTGGATCTCTAATTCTATCTATGTCTGCTAAGTTTAGAGCTAGCTCTAAGATTTCATGAAATTCTGCCAGTTTGAAAGGACAGGACTGTGTCTAGATGTGTTTGAGCTTTTGGCAGAATGCGTCCCTTGATGAACCAGGGCAAGAAGATTCCATCTGACTGAAAGCAGTCTCTCAACAAAACTACTCTGGTGCTGTTCCTTTTTCTTCTTACTACTAAAGTTATTTGTTTACATGGAAGACAGTTTTGAAGGCCATTCTTTCAGTATATATTTAATAAGTACAGTATGTGCTTGGAACTGTTATGCGCACAGGATACAGCAGGGAAAAAAACACATGAAAATTTCTGTCCCCATGTAACTTACATTCTAGAGGAAGAAACAAATAAGTAAATATACAATGTGTCAGGTGGTTATAAGTGCTATTTTATATAGGGTGGTCAGCCTCATTGTTAAGGTGATATTTGAGTAAAGACCCTAAAGGAGGTGAGGAAGGAGGCCAAGTGGATATCTATGGGAAGAGATTTGTAGACAAAAAAATCAGCAGATGCCAAAGCCCTAGGGTGGAAGTGTTCCTGGCAGGTGTGAGGAAAGGCTAGGACAAAGCATGGTGGTCAGAGATGAGGTTAAAGAGTAGCCAAGCACCAGATCACGTAGGGCCTTGTAAGTCTTACAATTCTTATAGAGCCGTTGTAATGTTTTCGGCTTTTACTCTGAGAAGATGTGATGTTACAGAGCAGTTTGAGCAGGAGAGTGAGATGATTTGACCTACATTTTATTTTAAAATTTTTTTTTTAGCTTTTTTAAAAAGTTATTTATTTATTTTGGCTGAATTGGGTCTTTGTTGCAGTTCGCGGGCTTCTCATTGCGGTGGCTTCTCGTTGCAGAGCACGGGCTCTAGGCGTGCGGGCTTCAGTAGTTGCAGTGCATGGACTCAGTAGTTGTAGCTGGCGGGCTCTAGAGCACAGGCTCAGTAGTTGTGGCACACAGGCTTAGGTGCTCCACGGCATGTGGGATCTTTCCAGACCAGGGATTGAACCCGTGTCCCCTTCATTGGCAGGTGGATGCTTAACTACTGCGCCACCAGGGAAGTCCCTTGACCTACATTTTAAAAGAATCACTCTGTGTGTGATTAGACTGTAGGGGATAAGAATTATTAAACCCTGAAGTCATTGTTAATATGTACCTAGGTTACGTGGGAAGGAAGAGTAGTAGTTCTGGGTAGTTGACCAATTATTTCTTTTGGATCTTACTATTAGCACATGAACCCAAGGTTTTTATTAGATTGATTCATTAGCCTTAAGGAAGGCACAGATAATTTGAGGGAAATAAGATATAAAGTCAGAGAATTCCAAACAAATGGGGAAGAATGCTTAGAGAAAGTTAGGGCTCTAATAATTTTTTTAAATCAAAATAACTGTATTTTTGATCAATTAAGTATTAAGTGCTATAATAATAAAAAATAGTGCTGTGGTCTGAATGTTTCCATTCCCCCCCCAAATTCATATGTCAAAACCCTAATGCCCAGTGTGATACTATTAGGCAGTGAGGACTTTGGGAGGTGATTATGTCATGTGGATGGAGCCATTAGGAATGAGATGAATGTCCTCACATAATAGGCCTGAGAGAGCTCCCTTGCCCCTTTTACCACATGAGGACACAGCGCGTAATCTGCAACTTGGAAGACGGCCTTCCAAGGACCTGACCATGCTAGCACCCTGATCTTGGAATTCCAGCTCCAGAACTGTGAGAAATAAGTTTCTGTTTTTTTTGTAAGCCACCTAGTCTGTGGTATTCTGTTATAGCAGCCCAAACAGACTGAGACAAATAGCTAAGATTAATTAAGCATTTACTGTATTCAGGCACTAGGCAAAGTATTTCACATATTTATCATTAATCCTCACATCCTAAAAGATACATATTATTATTTGCACTTTACAGATGAGAAAACAGAGGCTTAGAAAAGTTACATAACTTGTCCATATTTACACAGCTAGTAAGTAGAAGAGCTGGATTTTAACCCAAGCCTATCTGACTCCAGACAGACCTTGTGTCTTTGACTACCATAATGTACTATAGGCTTGGGTTATATCTGACTGGGTGTGGGGCAGGGAAGCTCAATAAAAATATTGGAAAATATTGGAATGATGGAAATAATCTCATGTTCATAAATTGGAAGACTTAATTTTGTTGAGATGACAATATTCCCCTAATTGATCTACAGATTCAATGCATCCCTGTCAAATCACAGGTAGCTTGTTTGCACAAGCAACAAAAGAGAGAATAGGACTTCACCAAAATTTAAAACTTTTGTGCTGCAAACAGTACCACCAAGAACTTGAAAAGACAACCTACAGAATAGGGAAAAAATGTATTGCCAGTCATACATTTGATAAGGGACTTGTAACCAGAATTTGTAAAGAATACTTATAACTCAGTAATAAAAAGATGAATAACTGGATTTTAAAATGAGCAAAGGATATGAATAGACATTTCTCCGAAGAAGATACAAAAATGACCAATAAGTACATGAAAAGATGCTCAACATCATTAGCCATCAGGGAAATGCAAATCAAAATTACAATGAGATAGCACTTCATACCCACTGAAGTGGCCACATGGAGAAAATCCTCATATACTGCTTACAGGATTGTAAGTGGTGTAGCTGCTTTGGTAAACAGGTTGGCTGTTCCTCAAACAGTTAAACATAGAGTTACCAAATGACCCACCAGTTCCACTCCTGGGTATATATTCAAGACAACTGAAAACGTATGTCCACACAAAAACTTGTACACGAATTCTTATAGCAGTATCATTCAAAATAGCCCCAAAGTAGAAACAATCCAAATGTCCATCAACTGATGAAGGGATAAACAAAATGTAGTATATCCATAAACAGTATTTTATTTGGCAATATAAAGGAATGAAGTACTGATACATGCTACAACATGGATGAAGCACGAAACATTATGCTAAGTGAAAGAATCCATTCACAAAAGATCACATACTGCATTTATATAAAATGTTTAGAATGGGCAAATCTATAGAGGTAGAAAGTAGCTTAGAGGTTGCCTAGGGGTGGGGATGGGGGAAATGTTGGAGGAGAATGGGGAGTGACTGCTAGTGGAAACAGAGGTTTGTCGTTGTTGTTGTTGTTTTGGAATGATAAAATGTTGTAAATTTGATTGTGGTGATGGTTGCACAATTCTGTGAACCCACTAAAGATCACTGAATTGCACACTTTAAATGGTAAGTTATGTTATTTGAATTATAGCTCAATAAAACTGTTAAAAATATTCAACCAAATCATTAATTATGTTAAACAATTATAGTACATGTTTAGTAAATACAACAAATATGGTGTAGGTAGCTGTAATCTTCATAGATTTTTTAGGTCATAAGGTAAAAATTTTCTTTCCTAGGGCATGCTTAAGTTCAAAGCAATGGCTTTATTTACTCACATAATAACTTAATACCATATACTCTTTTTAAATTTACTTATTTATTTATTTGGCTGCACCAGGTCTTAGTTGAGGCACATGGGATCTTCATTGCCGCATGCAGGATCCTTGTTGCTGCATGCGGGATCCTTAGTTACGGCAAGTGGGAACCTTAGTTGTGGCATGTGGGATCTTTAGTTGCGGCATGCAGGATCTTTAGTTGCGGCATGCAGGCCCTCACATGCACCATGCGGAATCTAGTTCCCTGACCAGGGATGGAACCTGGGCCCCCTGCATTGGGACTATGGAGTCTTAACCACTGGGCCACCAGGGAAGTCCCCTTATATTCTTTTTTTTTTTAACATCTTTATTGTAGTATAATTGCTTTACAATGCTGTGTTACTTTCTGCTGTATAACAAAGTGAATCAGCTATACGTATACATATATCCCCATATCTCCTCCCTCTTGCGTCTCCCTCCCACCCTCCCTATCCCACCCCTCTAGGTGGTCACAAAGTACCGAGCTGATCTCCCTGTGCTATGCGGCTGCTTCCCACTAGCTATCTATTTTACATTTGGTAGTGTATATATGTCCATGCTACTCTCTCACTTCATCCCAGTTTTCCCTTCCCCCTCCCCGTGTCCTCAAGTCCATTCTCTATGTCTGCGTCTTTATTCCTGTCCTGCCCCTAGGTTCATCAGAACGATTTTTTTTTATATTCTGTATATATGTGTTAGCATACGCCATATACTCTTTTAAGGGCACAAATTGAGCCTCAAGTCATTGAATCCCAGTCTAGTTTTTGGTGGTGAAAGTAACAATGTATTTTATTTATTGTTTTATGAAAATTCTCTTTATTTTTAATTTTTATTTATTTACTTTCATTTTTCTTTTTTGGCTGCGTCAGTTCTTACTTGAGGCATGCGGGATTTTTTGTTGTGGCATGCAGGCTCTTCGCTGTGGCATGTGGGCTTCTCTCTAGTTGTGGCATGCGGGTTTTCTCTCTCTAGTTGTGGCATGTGGGTTTTCTCTCTCTAGTTGTGGCATGTAGGTTTTCTCTCTCTAGTTGTGTTGTGTGGGCTCGAGGGCGCATGGCCTCTGTAGTGTGCGGCACACAAGCTCTCTCGTTGAGGCACATGAGCTCAGTAGTAACAATGTATTTTAGAGATATGTATTTATTAATTCATTGAACATATTCTTATTGAAAAGCTATCATGTGGCAAGCATCATGCTAGAATTGGGGACACAATGGTGAATAACATGCTGTCTCTGTCCGAAAAAATTAATTATGCTTGTACATGTGTGTATGGGGTATGTGTGAGTGTCTCTGTGTGTGTGTGTGTGTGTAAGCATGTGAGACAACAGCCCATTTACTCAGTGTTTGACCAGTTATAGGAATGGATATTGGGATGTAGGGGAACCTGAGCAAACTTGGAGAGAAATTGCAGGTTCATTCTGTAAGCAGGCTTACAGCTGGATATTGTCTCATTTCATGTGAGACAAGAAATAGATCTTAGCAAACAGGTTAGAAACCTGTTAGAAACCTCATGGTTTCATGAGGGCCCCTGAAATAAAATGAGCCACTGGCAAAGAGCCCTGTGTGTCTGCATAGCCAGTGGTGTCATATACACTGGGAGGTCCTTATGCTTCTCTTCAAGAGCAAAGTACAATAGGTTTCCTTCTCTTCCACCTCCCCAAATATGGAGTAATGTTTAGCACACAGCAGGGAATAGAACCAAGACTAAAGGCCATATTCAGCTGGAAGACAAGATGAAACAGGACAATTAGGGTATACCAAGGTAAAAATTAATTTGAATACATGATTTTGTTAGTATAATGCAGTCACTAGACTGTGTGTTTCTATTTCCTGTTAATTGAGCTCTTACTCTCTTTGCTTTAATTCTTTCATTTAAAAAAAATTTTTTTTAATTTTTACAACTACTTCTGGGGCATTTTACTGAGTCACTAGCAATTCTATCAGAAAGTTGGCAAAGTTAAAAAAGAAAAAGATAGAAAATTGTCATTTTCATTATCAGTTAAAAGGTTCAGCAAAAGGCTTTCAATAGTGGGTTATAACTATAGCTAACTTTCATTTCTCTAGTGTCTTGTATAGTGTCATCTTTACCCCAATATCCAGAGGGGTTCTAAGTATAAGACAAAGTGTACACTGTGTGTGGTTATATTCCCAAAGTAATTTTTTCTGTTACCTAATCTAGTGATTATTTCACTTTATAGGCCTTAGTTAGAGATATCCCTAAAGCTCTAATATTTTATAATGTAAGGATTATCCAAATAGATGGTCATTAAGTTTTCAATGTTGGATGAAAAGAATTTGGAGATTTCCCCTGATTGACAGTATCCATATGTTCTGTATTCCTGTTTCACAATGGAAGCTTAGGAGGTAGTTGTTAGCAGTTATCTATTGTCACAATAATGCTTCATAGCAAACAACCACAAAATCATAGAGGCATAAAACAAGGGTTTATTACTCACATACCTGGAGTGATTGGCTAGGTGCTTCTGCGGACCCTGATCAGGCTCATTTACGTGTCTAGGGGTGGTGCACTGTTGGATAATCTAGAATGTTCTTGGCTGGGACATTGGGGGTGAGTTGGCTGTGCTCCATGTGTCTCTCATTTTCTAGCAAGCTAGCATGGGGATATTCTTTTGAGAGTGATGGCAGAGGGTAAAAGCAGAAGTGGAAATATGCGAGTCTCTGCCTGCATGACAGTCAAAGCATATTATATGGTCAGGCCCAGAGTTACAATAGGACGGTATTACAAGATTTCATGGCAAAAGTTGTTGTTAGGGGTTTAGGTCAACTACAGAGTTATAGGGAACAGTCTCCAAGAGATCACTCTCACTTCCAATACCAACTGCAAGTTCAAGGGGTTTCGAAAACCATTCTCAATTTTGATAGAAGGACTCACAAAACTCACTGAAAGCCATTATACTCGTGGTTATGGCTTATTACAGGATAAGAATACAGATTAAAATCAGCCAAGGGGAGAAGCGTATAAGGTGAAGTCTAGGGAAGTACTAAATGTGGAGCTTCCATTGTGCTCTCCTCATAGATTCAGGATGCATTATTTTTCCAGCAACAGTATGTGACAATACATATAGGATGTTGCTAACCAGGGAGACTCACCCGAGTGTTGGTGTCCAGAGTTTTACTGGGGATCCGTCACCCAAGGCCCCCACCCTAAATCACATTGTTGGTCTTTGTGGTGTGGCCACCCCCTACTCTAAATCACACTGTTAGACTATCCCCTGTGACCTAAGGCCCTCAGGGAAGCAGACACTCCTATCAGACATGAGATTACCTCCCAGAAAATGGCAAAAGCCAGACCTCACTTTGGGCGAGGTAAAATTTTTTACTATATAGGAAGTAGGGAAGTAGGGAAGAATTGGGATATAGGAAGTAGGGAAGAATCGGGACTATTAGTGCAATCAATCTGCCACAGTAGCTCTATTAAAAGCATTCCTTAAATTGGTATAGGATAGGAAGCAGTGTTCTTTAACTTCAGGATTGGCTTAAGAACTAACATTAACCATAGACTGCTTATAGATGCTGTAAGTAAGCATCCTTGTCTTTACCCCTTATACTTATTAAGATTAGGACTAATTGTTCCATTTCATAATTTTTTTAAAGTCATTGAAACAGGTATAAAACACACCAAGTTGGTTCTATGATTAAAAAACAATAACAAAGCAAAACCTCACAAAATTTTATACTATACAGCATGCAATGATGGTTACTCATATTAATACAGTACTTCATACTTTCCCAAGAAACTTTCAAAACAGCTATCTCAAGTGATTCTCATAATGTCTTTGTGTGGTTGATAAGGCAAATTTTATTATGGCCATTTGGTGGATGAAGAAATTTCAGCATAAAAGTTAAAGGGATTCACTGAGGGACATCTTGCTGAACTGTTAATGGTGCACAAGAACCTGGGCTCACTGACTCTACCAGTGTTCCTTCCAAAATAAAAGTGTTTCTTCTGACAAATACTATAATTCTGTGACTGAATGAATTCTGAGTCCTAAACTCTTGAGTCTTGCTTCACCAAGTAAAGATTTCTGGCATTCTTGTCTGGTTTGTTTGAGCTCTTGACAAGTTTTTTGGGTCAAAGAAATGCATGGACTGGCCAAGCCCTACAAATCTTTCTGACAGCCAAGTCAGATGCTGTTTGTTTATACACGGAAGCATTCTTCTGAAATATAACTTATTTTTTTCAGTGAAATATTTTTAAAATTTGTATCCATTTCCTATCCTTGACAGAATAGCTGTTGGATATTCCCCTGCAAACTATAGCATTTGAAAATATTTAATATTTAGGACTCAAGCTATTTATATTCAATGAGTTATACATTGCTAAGGAAAGATACCAGGAAATGGAAACAGAGGGGCAAATGGAGTCTGATACAGCTTTCATGCTATTCATAAGTTTCACAAAGAAAATAAATAACTCTTCCTTAATCACCAATATATTTCCAATACCTGATACAATGCCTGGCCTATTGTAGGTGCTCAGTAAATAATTGTTGAATGAATGAATAAGTAATTAAAATAGGCCTCCAGTTACAGCTGTTGCTTGGTAGAAGGCAGTACTCTCCTGACATCATTGTTTTCCTCTTGGAAAACAACTACATTTCCTTTGGGAATTAGAAATTTGGCTCAAAACCAGAGAACAGTTAACAGCTGAGTTGGAGCCGTCTCCGCAATGACTCATAATCATGTAGGGTACTACATCAGTTAAGATGTGTTTGGTTACTTGCAACTGAGATTTGAGAAAATACAAATTTAATTTGCTTAAACACTAAGGAAACTTATTAGCTTGCATAGCTAAAGCACCCAACTGTAGTTCAGGGCTCAGATACCACTCGATTAAAGTTTTACTCAGCTTCTCTCACCTCTGACCTACTTCGTGTGCTGTCTTTGTCCTCAAGCTGGCTTCCATCATGGTTGAAGAATGGCTGCCAGATCTTAGGGCAATTTACTTTCTTGTTCCTATCCAGAGAGTATGTCCACCCTCAGCCTTGAAGCAAAAGTATTGGTCTTCACTCTGTTTGGGTCAGTTTAGGTTATAATCCCCACTGTCTGAGCCCCTAACCAAACGATTCCTGAGGTCAAAGGAATGTCTTGAATTGATTGGGACTTGGGTTAAGTGCCCATCCCTAAACCAGTCACTGTGGCAAGACAGATTGTCATATTACTGATGTGAATCAGATTTATCAGGGTGGGGCCACCCCGGATTTTGGAGAAAAGTTTCTTGGATCTGCAGTTTGATATATTTTATCATTTTTGGAATGTTTTCTGCCATCATCTCTGCAAACATTTCTAAAGCCCCATTTTGTCTTTCTTCTTCTGGGACTCTGGCTACATAAACGTTGGATTGTTTGATATTGTTCCACAGCTTTTGGATATTCTGTTCTATTTGCTTTTCACTTTTTTTTTTCTGTTGACATGTTGGTTTGGATGACTTGATCTTCTTTTCTCAGCTGTGTCAAGTAACCAATGAGTTCATCAAAAGAATTATTCGTCTCTGAATATCATGGGATTTTTTTCCCCTAGCATTGCATTTGATTAATTCTTTTTTTATTTTTTAATTTAAAATTTTGGGGAGGATTAAAATAATACTAGTTGTTGAAGAAATAAATGAATGAGTGAGCAAAATTCAAGTTAGGCCTCAATTCATTGGACTATTTGTTGTAGTTTTCATCTCTCTACTGAAATTTCCCATTTGTTCAGGCATGCTGTTCACTTTTTTTTTTTTTTTTGCTAGTTAGTTTGAAGTCCTTATCTGATAGTTCCAACATCTGGCTTATATCTACGTCCATTTCTGTTGACTGCTTTATCTCCTGAAAGTGGGTTTTTTAATTTGTTTCTTTGTTTCCTGTGTCTAATGGGTTTCCAATGAATGCTGGACATTGTGTGTAGCGCAGTACTGTTTTCCGGTTAAGTCATGCCCACACGTTGCAATGAACATACCTCTTCTGTCAGGTTCTTAATGTGGCGGGGTGAGGGGGGGCGTCTCAATCTAATTTAGGAGTTGAGCTGGGCTGAGGCTTTGTTGTTGCTATAGTTATTTTCATTACAGCACAGATTTCACATTCCTTTAGGAGGAAGGTGCTGTGCCCTTGTGCTTACTTAGTGTGGGGCTCATGTGCCAGAGAGTTTTTCTGTGTTCCTGCTTTCCATTGTCCCTGCATTCTTATGCCTTAGCCCTCTTTCTCTCCACTCTCAGCATTAGACTGTGTGTGTGTGGAGATTCTGTTGTCCTGGTCCAGTCTCAGTCTTAGGCAGGCCCTGTGTGCCTGGGCCTTGGGAGGTGGGACTTTTTCAGTCTCTCTTGAAAGGCAGCCACCTCAGCCTTTTATCTATGGTTGGTCTTGGGCAAGAGTTTCCTGCTTTTTCCTCAGCAGTAGTAGAACTCAGCTTGTTATCAGTATCGGACCCAGGGTCCAAGAGGGTTTCCTGCCTCTCCCCCAAGAATAGAGGGTTGTCTTATAGTTTCTCCACCCACAAGGAATCTTCAACCTGTGCCCTGGGAGCCAAAGGGTTTGCTGCCACTTATGCAGTGGCTTAAGGCTTTTGCTTTGTAAGATAGAAGAGCCTGAGGAAAAACGTTTGGGGGGAAGTTTTATGTCCAATTCCTAGCTGCTGCCAATTTCCTCCTTTACTCCTGTACCATCCAGTGGAGCTCTATGATCTCCTGCCCTGTGCCCAGTCTTTCATCTGAGCACCACTAAGCTTGTGGGAAGAACTAGCGAGTACAATCTCCCCTTGTGCCTGAGGCTCCCAACTGACAATACTTGGATTTCAACAGTTTGTTAAAATTTTTCCTGAGTTTTTTCTTACTCTGCAAAGGGCTAAACTTTGTGTTCCATTTCTCCTTGGAACTCAGATTACTTGGTTGCTTTGCAACCTCAGCTGTATGATATGCTCAAGAACATTTATGATTTTGTAGATTATCTGCCTTTTTTCCCATTGTAAACGTGGAAGCAAAATTCCTTTCAGTTTTTTACATCCTAAGCAGAAGTACAAGTCACACTGAAACTGAAAGGCTGGACAATTTGGGAAGTCTTAATAAGGTTGGTAAAGGGAGGAATGAATACTAGGTAGGCATCCCACAGTGTCCATTCCAGGTAAAAATATAATTAATAAATACAATTCTAGTAATAGGTTTTGTAAAGGAAAAGTTTGGCTGGCTTGTTTAAGCAGTATGTATTGATAGGTTAAGAGAGGCTAGGTAATGCTACGGTTACAAACAACTCTAACCTTTAGTAAGTTTACATTATAGAAGTTTATTTTTCACTCAAGCTGCATATCCAGTGGAGACTGTCAAACCAGTGGAGAGTTTAGGGCTCTGTTCATTGTAGGAACTCAGAGACCTGGACTGATGAAGATTTCATCTTGATACAGGCTTCCAGGGTAACTGCAGCAGTGGGAAGGGAACATGGTGAAACACATTCTGACTTTCAAACATGTTGCTTTCATTGGCCAAAGCAAGTTAGCCACAACTAACTTCAAAGACAGTGAAGAGCAGACCTTTCTGTCTGAGAAGAGAAAAGCCCTAGAATTATTTGGTGAACAACACTAATGAACGCCATGGGGAGGTAACTTTACCTTCCCAACTAATAGCAGAAAGATACGTGCAGTTAATGTATGGTTGACTCAAGGTGAGCAGAACTAAATGTAAAGAAATCACAGATTAATTTTAAATTAGAACTGCAAGTAGATAGAAAGTCAGAATTTTAGCCCTTATAACAGTTCCTGTAGTGATGTGGAAATCTGCTTAATATTGACAAACTGGTTAGTAATTGGCAGAGTAAGTCTGTAGCCTATGATGGTCTCTGCCACTTCAAATCCATTAAGATTTAGAATCAAATTCTTTAGTTTCTCTACAAATTCAGCTCACTTTCCCAACTTCCTTATTTTGGTTGTTGTTACCACTATTTGTCCAGTTTTCCAAACTAAAGACCCTGGCACAATTTTTATGTAACTCATATGTCCTGCCTTATGAGGGTACAAGATGAGGAGTTCACATGCCTTTTAATATTAAAATTAGAGGTCTTAATGCTCCTATTGTGCTTATTGAGAGAAGATCTTTCTTCCTCTCTGGAGTCCTCTTCCTCAGACAATTCCCATGATTTCAAGAATGCTTATCTGGTGTAAAGGGTCTGTCCTAATAACTACATTCACCTCTAGGAGAGAACAGTGGGAAATTTACTCAGACCCTTGAGAAATGTCAGAGTCTTCAGCCACTGTTTCAGTCGTCATCATATACATAAGTTTATCAGTTTCTTATTGCTGCTATCACAAATTACCACAAACCCGATGGCTTAAACAATACAAATTTATTATCTTACAGTTCTGTAGGTCAGAACTCTGACAGTGGTCTCATTGGGCTAAAACCAAAAGTATTGTCAGGGCTGCATTCCTTTCTGGAGGCTCTAGAGGAGAATCCAGTTCTTTGCCTTTTCCACTTTCTAGAGGCTCCCCATGTTCCTTGGCTTATGGAGCCCCTCTCTCCATCTTCACATCAGCGACATATCAAATATCTCACTTTGCTTCCATCCTCACATCTTTCTCTGATCAGAGCCAGGAAAAGTTCTTAGTTTTAAAAAAATCCATTTAATTAGATTGGGCCCACCTGGATAACCCAGGCTAATCTCCCCATATAAAGGTCCTCAATTTAATTATACCTGAAAATTTCTTTTGCCATGTAAGGTAACATATTCACAGGTTCTAGGGATTCAGATGTGGCCATTGAGGGGCCATTATTCTGCCTGCTACAGTGAGTGTCCCTATTGAGGCCACATGATGGAGGTGGTCTGGCTACGCCATTGCAGCCACTTTCCTCAGTGCCACAGTGACAGGATATTAGTGACTGGAATGGTTTCTAGTCTCAGCTACATTCTATAATACCTCATCTCTTGACTTTCATGTCCTTACTCATGATTAAAGAGTAAGTCCCTATCACTCCTAGTTCTAAGACCCATCCTATGTCAAGTGACATGGAAAACTCATATTTTTTTACATTGTGTTTTTACTTTGTTAACGATAAATAATGTAATTTCACTTCACTGTTTAAAATACCTCAATGCCTTTCCATTGTACTTGTTACAGTACTAAGCAGTCCCAGCTGATTGAGCCTTCACATACCGATCACACCAGTTTCTCCCTTGCTTATTGCACTACAATCACACTAAATTTCTTTTAGCTTCTCAAATGCACCAAGTCTTTTCCTGTCACACGATTCTCACACATGCTCTTCTCTCTCTTTAGATTGTTCTTATTCACACACTTCGGCTGGCTAACACAGGTCTCAGT
The DNA here is from genome assembly GCF_964374135.1 of Grampus griseus. Taxonomy (NCBI): domain Eukaryota; kingdom Metazoa; phylum Chordata; class Mammalia; order Artiodactyla; family Delphinidae; genus Grampus; species Grampus griseus. Next base: position 27,139,691 of record NC_139010.1, on the reverse strand, counting down.
TTATGTCAGTTCTTCAGAGACACTTTCCCTCTGTTATGAATCTAAATTATGTCCTTCCTATTATGCTTTTTCATAACATCTTGTCATTTTCCTTTGTCACATTTGTTTATTTACTTATTTAAGTGTATTGTCGGTTTCCGCAAAAGGACTCCAAGTTCTGTGACAGCAGGAGACATACCCGGCATTTAGCATTATTTGGGTCATATAGGAAAGTATTTATTGGGTGAATGAATTCCCACTGCCACAAGTGTAGGTTTTAACTCTATCCAATAAGTTTATAAATGCTTTAAAAGCAGAGAAGGTCTAATTAAAGTTTGACCTTCCACAGCCCAGTAGGCAGTGTCTTGGACACAGTGGTAAGCCTTCCATAAATATTTATTCAATGAATCGTGAACTACTAATCTAGATGCCACTTTCTTCTAATTCACATAGCATAATATTTCTAAAATATTGCCTCCATCATCTTAATCCCCTGGTAAAAAACCTATCCACCATTACCTATTTCATCAAATTTAGCTTTATTCACTCTCCTCACTATCAAGTTTATTTTATTTTAATTAATTAACTAATTTCCAGAGAAGGAAGGATTTATTAATATTACTTGCAGCAAGTAAGGAGAACACTTGCTTTCCCAAAGCAGTGTCTCCAAGTATGTAGTATTTTATAATCCTCACAACACATTCAACACTTATTCACTCTCTCCAATAATTTCTAATTGTTTCATATGTATGAGTGCCTTCAATAAAAGGGTCTATGTCTTCTGTTTTCGCTGCCTTTTTTGTTGGGCACACAACAAAAGTGCTCAATGTCAAGGGAAGAAACCATCATTCAAAATGTGAAATAAAACGTTGATTTATTACTTTCTATGTGTAGAAAAGCACTATGCTTGTTTGACTGTCCCTCTGCTGATCTTATCTTGTTTTTGTGAAAGACACAGTTCAGGGATTGGCTGACTTTCAAAGGTGAAAGTGGGTTGACGTCTGCTGTGGAAGCATGATTACTCTGCTGGAGAGACTGTTGACAATTGGCTGAATTTCAGAGATGTGCTCACTAGAGTAAAGCTGTTGCTGTTTTGGCTAACTTTAAAAAGTGGGAGGCTGTCCCTGACTGGCTGGTTTTTCAGAAGATTGTTCATAGGGTTGAACAGCCATTTATCTATTAATTGAGTTTAGAATGACTTCTGCTCATTAGTTGTTACTGCGGCTACATAATAGGCTTTTCCTAAGAATATAGGACTTTCAATATTTCTTAAAGAAATATTTATTGATTGATTAAATTTTCAGATGTAAAAGAAGAGATTGAATGGTGGTTTACCTCCACTCTAATGTTTGACCATTCAGAGGGGAGTCATGTCATTCTTTTTCTACTCCCCAAGGTATTTGCTGTTTTCATTCTAACTAAGCAGGGATGATTGTGTTGAGTAGTCATATGTAGATTTGATACGAAGTGTCCTTTTTGGGCAACCAAATGATATTGATAGGGATAGGTTAGAAGTTTCTTTCAGCTTCACAACTCATGACTGATAATGTCACGTAAAGTTTTAGGATTGTTGTCACATTTCGGAAAATTTCAAATAATTTTATTTGTATGACTTAATAGAGTTCAGGGCACATCAGTTTTCTTTAAACTGATGACATTCTAACCAGCTTGTTGTGGATAGCCTCATTAAATTCTGACAAAAAAGGACTTACTTTTATTGGCTAAGCATTGATAAGCACTAAATCTTTAATTTTAAAATGTATACATCCAATAATTTGGAAGAATTTCTCACAGATTAGCTTTAGGCTCCCAAAGTTTCAACTTAGGTTCTCCACCACTATCCATATTTTTTTTGTTGCTTTTGTGGTACGTGGGCCTCTCACTGTTGTGGCCTCTCCCGTTGCGGAGCACAGGCTCCGGACGCGCAGGCTCACTGGTCATGGCTCACAGGCCCAGCCGCTGCGCGGCATGGGGGATCTTCCCGGACCGTGGCATGAACCCGTGTCCCTTGCATCCGCAGGCGGACTCTCAACCACTGCGCCACCAGGGAAGCCCTCTCCATATATTTTTGATGCTAGAACACAGGACACATTCAAATAGCTATATGGTGTCTGGCCCTGTACCTTTGTTTTACAGTGCTGGGTGGGTCAGTACAATGGGTGGTAGTACATTCTTGGATGCCACTCCTACACTGGGACAGCTGAAAATATCTTAACTATACCTAGGAATGACTGTGAATTACAAAAATATATCCCACTAAACTCAAGCCAAATGTATTCTAACTCAAGTTCCCTACAGTTAAATTATAAAAATGCCGTCTAGCCACTCCACCACCACTAGACAAGGGGAAGTGTGATGTAGGGAAAATCAGTGAGGAAAGAATTAGAAGTCTAAAGATTGCCATTAAAATTTTTACTTTCACAAATTTTACAAAAGCATATGAACGTGTGAGCGTATTGTTAGGGCCCCTTCCAGGGTCTTGGAAAGGGCTAGTGCAAATGAAGTCCCCTGAAAATGAAGCTTTCTTAGCTTCACAGTAAATCTGCCTCAAGGTCTGGAGCCATTTTATTTACAGGGTAAAATGCAATTTTCAGAGTCTGCTCTATATAGGGCCAATGGATACGTTGATTATAGCTCCACTTGAGACCAAGATTTAAAGAAGAGATCTTTGCCTCGTTTGTGTCAAGGGCTCCCTGCTATTTGTTTAGACTAGTGGTTCTCAAACCCTTTGGTCTCATAACCATTTCACACTCCTAAAAAGCATTGAGGACTCCAAAAAGCTTTTACATGGATAATACCTATCAAAATTTACTGTATTAGGAGTTAAAACAAACATGTAAAATATTTATTTATTCATTTAGAAACAATAATAAATCTGTTACATGTTAAATAACAGTTTTTAATGAAAAATAACTATTTTCCAGAGCAAAATTAATTTAGTGAGAAGAGTGGCATTATTTTACATTTCTGCAAATCTCTTTAATATCTGGCCTAATAGAAGATTCTCATTCTTATGCATGCAATATCTTTAGAGTGAAAAAGGCAAATAAATTTTTAGTATGAAATAATTTTGCCCTGTGAACCCCCTGACCACACTATGAAAACCGCTGATTAGCGGTTCACTATATTTATCACTGTATTTAATTTCTGGTTGCCTACTCTTCCACAAGTACCCTCTCTATGACTATTTCTGTATCTGTATAATCAACTCCACCTCCTAGATAAGAGTTAAATTTTAATTATTGCTGTGCTTTTTAGCATTCATGGAAAACTTTAGAAACAATTTTTTTTCACACACACACACTGTATTTTATTTTTACAAGAGATAAATAAACTGACACCAAGCATTGTAAATGGATGACAACAACAAAAGCAACAATGACTGCAATTACCAAACACGAAACACACACTATGTCATAATATTGACATTCAGTCCAGTAATCCTCCACTGTAACAGCTCCTTTACTTTTTTTTTTTTTTTTTTTTTTTTTTTGCTCCTTTACTTTGCAGTGAAAATTGATTTGTATATTTTTTGCCTCTGAGTCCTTGTGGGATTTTTTTTTTATTATTCAAACAGAAAGTCACAAAAATTATAATCATCCTCATCAGTTCACTCAGTCCCATGTAATTAATTTTTTTATCTTGATCTTTTGTTAGCACTTTTATGAATGCATCAGTTTTCCATTAGAGTTCTGAAAATGCTTATTCATTCAGTTCAGCAGGATAGTCAGTTACCAGAAACCTGTACTTGTCAGGGTCTTTTCCATGAATTCCTTGAAGATGAAACGCTTTTATAGGAACATTTTTGCAAAAGCATCAGAGTACACCCAGAACTGTCTGTAAATGACAAAAGACTTAAAAATGACCACGGTTAAAGATTTGATGAAAGTTCATAATAATGCAATTGACAAGGACATTTAGTTACTTCTGAGATATACATTTTAAAGTAATAACTAGAATTATGACTTATAACATTTTAATGACTAACAAGTCTTAGAGAAGTCTTTCTTCCCCTTCACTGACAAGGGAAAAAATATCTCCTACATTGTCTGCTCCCTGATAGTAAGGTTTTCTTCTTTCAGGATTATAATGACTAAGGCAAATATTAGACTAAACACAACACTGGGTTCCTTATATGCTACAACACCATCTAATGCTTACCAAGCCCTTTCTGTGTGCTAGGCATGGGCTAAGCGCTTTACATACATTATCTCATTTAATTCTCACAACAATGAGGTAGGTACTGTGAGGTACCTACCGTCATTTTCATTTTGCTGATGAGGAAACTGACATACGGAGAGGTTAATGCCCAAAGTTTTACGGGACTGAGCCGTAAATTGAACCCAGAAAATCTCTGGAGTGCGCAGTCTATTATCTACTGTTAAAATATAAAAATGGGCGATAGAGCAAGATTCACATAAAAAGAGTGTAGGTGAGAGAGGGAGGTTAGTAAAGCAAAAAGCCTCAGGGCCAAGACAGCTGAGATACCAATACAGGATGTAGTGTTATTTTCCACCCGATCCTTCTTTTCTGCTTTATTTCCTACGCTTCCATGTTCCTCTTCTCAAATTTAAGCTATTTCCTTGCTGGTGGTTTCGTCGTTCAGGCCTGACTGGGGCTGATCCCGAAATTCAGGCGCTAAACAACCTGTTGAAAGAAGCGGGGCAAATCCGAGGTAACCACGGTGACGGTGGCTTGGCGAGAACCCCGCGCAGGCGCGTTACATCCCAGGCGCGACCGCCGGCCCCTCCTCTGGGCCTCAGACTCCACCAGCTGGTGGGGAGTCCTGGGCGTGGGGCGTGGGCCGCGGGTAGGGGCGGAGAGGGCCCGGGCTGGGCGCCTGCGCAGACGCCGGGACGCTGGTGTGATCGAGCTCACGTAGCGAGGGTTGCAGACCCCTCCTCCTCAGCGCAGCCGTCGCAGCCTGGAGGTTATAAAAGGGCTAACTGGCTCCCTCTGCTGCCCAGTCGCGCCGCCAGCGGGCTGAGGGAAAGGGTTAGGTAGCCGGCCGAGCGCAGGCGACCGGGGACTGAAGAACGCGCAGCCCTCCCGTGCCACTTCCCAGGTGAGACGCTCCTCCGACCTTGGGGACTGAGGCTTAAATCCTTGGGCAGCCGTGGTCCTTCTCGGGTGGCTCTGGTGGTCTGGTCCCTGCCCCCTCTCGTGGTATGGCTCGGGGGCAGGGGGAGGCTCCCCCAGTTTACTACTACTGGCTCAGTACCTTCTGCCCTGGAGACTCGGCCCCTCGCCCTGCGCCCCGCGTCTCCTGGGTGCCCCAGAGGCCCTTCTGCCCTCCTCCGTGCTCCTCTTCCCACCGCCTCCCAGGTTGGCGCCCCCGACTGTTGGGGCTGCGGCAGCATCAGTCTCCGCCCCGGGGACCAGCACTTTCTTGAATATTCCTTCCTGAGGAGGAATCACCCTGTTGAGTTTTCCGAGCTCCTCTCCTACCTGGTCCTGCCTAAAAAGCTGAGGAGTACGCGAGGGTTTTCGGCCTCCACAGCAGCAGATGGTTAGCGTGCGGCAATGGAGAGCGGTTTTTAAAGCTTATAGCTGACGGGGAAGCGCTCGGGCATTTTTATCCTGCCGAAGAGTCGTGGGGTCTGGGAAGAGGACCTACCCGCGGAAGTTCAGGCTTTACTCATCTGTTGCGCGCAGCGGTGCTGCCGGAGCAGCTGGAGGTAGCCCCGGGCGGCGAGTTTCGGGCGGCTGGGTTGAGGAAGTCGGCTGTCAGATCCTCCAGTCAACTGGGAAGCTAGTCTTCTTCCTTCCTTCTTCTGCCACATAAATTTTTTAAAGGCACATGAGTTTCTCCCCTCCCCCTCTCTTTCTCTCCGCCAAGTTTGCTGCTTTTAAAAGTCCACATCAGTAAATGGAATTCTTTGGCTGTGTGAGAACTTTGAATTACGTGGATGGACCCCAGCTGTATGTTTTAAGGGGGAGGAAGAATGGTTCCATAAGTATGGGACCATTTCTCCTAAATAATCGATTGTATTAAATACAGTCAGTTTTTAGACACTAACAATTTAGGCGTTCTGGGTAGAGTGGTGAAGACTTGGAATTTTGCACTGTTTGCTTTAAGAAAGGGATGAAGAAGAAACTAGATATCCTTTTAGGAATTGATCGAAAAGGCCAAAGCGGCTTGCCAATTTCGACTTAACTGTTTCTGGTTTCTCTGAGAGCTATGGACTTTCCCTTGGAATGCACTCTGAAGGGATGAAATAGCCACTACTGAGTGGGGGAAGGGAAAAGACGTGGCAGCAGTGTTCTTTCATCAACTTTTGCCTTTTTTTTTTTTTAAAGGTTCGGGGAAGAAACGTATTTCCCTTTTTAGATTTAGATGTAGCTTATGAATGAGGCTAGTCTTTTCCTAATGTGATGAAATATTCAGTCCTCATAGCAGGAACACTGGAATTTAATTTATAAAACATTTAGAAGGGATTTTTCTGATCAAGTATCTATGGAAAAAATGGATACGTTAAGGAGGAAATATTTAAGAAGCTGAAAGTGAACAACCGTGAATAAGGTTTTTTGCCTTGATTTAAAATTTAGACATTCAGCAATTTTTCTTTAACTTTGACTTTTAGCCTGTGAATATGATTTCTAAATCTTAACGATGAACTTCAAATTTTACCTTTTCTTTCTGTGGGAAGCATAGGTTTCATCATTTACCTTTGAAAGTCATGTCAGTTTTGGTTTTGGTACATTATGCTTTAAGTCCTGCCAATATTTTAGATGGCCGATGGCAAATGACTCTTATTTTTTAATCTATTTTATTTTATTTATTTTTGGCTGCCTTGGGTCTTCGTTGCTGTGCGCGGGCTTTTCTCTAGTTGCGGCGAGCGGGGGCTGCTCTTCGTTGCGGTGCGTGGGCTTCTCATTGCGGTGGATTCACTTGCTGTGGAGCACGGGCTCTAGGCGCGCGGGTTTCATTAGTTGTGGCTCACGGGCTTTGTTGCTCCGCGGCATGTGGGATCTTCCCAGACCAGGGCTCAAACCCGTTTCTCCTGCAGTGGCAGGCAGATTCTTAACCACTGCGCCACCAGGGAAGCCCACAAATGATTCTTATAGATTTAACATAGTTACTAGGAAAAGTTACTAGGAAAAGGACTACTCTGTGTCTTTAGGTGAATAATGCTTTGATATCTTAAAATGAGTTTTATTTTGAAGTACTGAAAATGAAGGATTTTGGTAAACGGATAATTTTATTGGCCATTTTGTATTTTGGTAACTAAAGTAGTAACAAAAAAAAGATGAAAAAAAATGTGTACAACTTTTATTGCAGAAAAATTTAGACAGTGTAAAAGACTATTGAAAAAAGAAAGCTTTGTATTACCAGGGTAGTCCAGGTTGTTGCAGGGGAATCTTGGCTTTTTGGTAAGGAGATGTTAACCTTTTCTAATAGTGCAGAGTGGGTTGTATACTGACAAGCAGTATCTTTCATAGGGCAAATATGTTCAAGCTCCTGCTTTTATTCCAGGGATGCAACCATGAAGCTTGTGAGCCTTCACTTCTGTGGAAGGAATGCCTTATTTTACTTAGCAGTTATTAACTGGGAGGGATGTAATTACATCTCTTAGATTTGAAAAGTGTCCCTATGAGATACATAGTAGTAGTTCTCAACCTATTTTGAGGACATGAAATCCATTGAGAATCTGATAGAAGGTGTGGACCCTGGGTCTGAAAATACAAGTATACACATCTGTGTGGAATTTTAATTACCATTTTTCAGATACTCTCTCCCTCCACAAGTGCATCTATAAAATGCAAAACCCTAACCCTACAAGAACCAAAAAGTAAAAGGTATGGAGTAAGGACATCTAGGTATCTTGAGGCAGGGTTTCTTGAATATTTTTGAAAATTGAGCTGGGCTTGTAAGTCTGACTGGACTTGACTATATAGATGACCTTAATAAACTTGCTAAAAGGGTTTTAACAGAAGTAAGTTGGTTGGAGAATTGTTGAATTGCTAAATTGCCTAGGCAATGGTACATCATACTGGCCTCACCCCAACCCCTTACATGTTGTAACATATCTTTGGCTGTACTCTGAAAGTGGAAAATACTTTAAGGTAAAGAAAAAGTAAATTGAACAGGCCCTTGGCATTACACTTTATTGCTCTTCTGACAGTGAGATCTTGAATCTTATAATTACATAATGGGGGTGTGTGTGTGTGTGTGTGTGTGTGTATAAAATGAATGTGTAAGAGACAAGCCAAATAAAGTGTGTATGTGTATTTGTGAAAGCTTCATTAGTTAAAGTTTCATTTGTGTTTCTACTCAGTGAAATTTATTTGTATAAAGGTATCCTCTCATTAATTTTCTTCTAGCCAAATATTGTGCCTCAATAAAAACTAATGACGCTCAAAGGACTTCATTAAGGTTACTCCAGCAGTTTTGAACTTGATATAATGAAAAACATTCCTTTTCCTGATGTTGCTTTGGATGATTAGTATGACTATTAGTATATTTGGTTGTGTATTGGCAAAAAATACAGTATAGAGATTCATGCTTCTTACATAGGTGTCATCAGTGAATGAGCACTACCTTGGACTTCTTCCGCTTCCTGCTTAGTGTTTTATATAAATATGTCCATGTTTTGGTTTACATATTTTTCACTTAAATAGTGATATTATAATATATCAAAGTAATATACTCAGCCTTTCTTGTTGGGCATTTGAGCTATTTCTTCATTATAAGTAGTGTGAAGAAAAGGCTGTAATTTAATGCTTTATTTTATCTACCTGTTTAGCTACAGTAAACTTTGGGATTGGGCTCTGAGAAGGTTTTTTAATCAACCTGATAACAACTAAAGCACTTTACAATTTATAAAATGTTGTTTCATAATATTATATAATTTAATCTTTAAAATAATTCTGTGAGGTGGTTTTATATCATCCCCATTTTACAAATAAAGAAACGGAGATTCCAAGTCAAGTAATTTGCCCAAGAATTAGTAGTCAAAATTAGTAGTCAACAGTGAACATTGAGATGAAGCATCAAATGGAAGAATCTTCTCTTATGTCTATAGCAGTGAAGAAATGGATTCTATTAAGTGTGTTGTAAAAATTTTGGGAGAAGATGCTTTTGTAAAGTTTCTGGGGAGTAAGTAATAGAAATGGAAACTTGTATTAATCACTAATTTTCAGATGTCTATTTTAAGCTATTTTCTGTTTTTCTGAATCTATATTTTTTAAGGTTTTTCACCTCAGTACCTCGCACTGTTGCCCTTATAATTTCTCAAGCTTTTCAACCATGAACTGTTTTCTGAAAAATTTTAAGAATTTCTGTTACAAAGGGAAATTTGTGTACAAAGTATGTTTAGTTTTAGAGAATGAGAGAAAGAGGTGTTTTCCTTGATTCAATATTGTGATCATTAAGAATTAGCATCTGTTACTATGTTCTGAACATTGTGCTGGAAGAATCATGATAACATGTTTGAATTAACGTACAGAATAGAGGACAGCTACATAGATTTATATGCTTAATTGTTTTATTTGAGAGTGTTTAGTAAATATTGATTAACTAGTTTTAAGTAGGCTCAAGACTTCTCTTACACTCTAATCTTATATTAACTGGATTTTCAGGTCTGATTCTTTCAAACAATGATCAATAAATAATTATTTTAGTGCTTCTTAAACCTAGTTGTTGAATTTAGGTCCTCAAAGCATTACTTGCTGTATACATATGGCCTTTGTTCTTGCCCTCTTGTTCCAACAACCTCCCCCCTTTTTTTAAACACAGACAAGATTTTATTCATATTCAAAAGTTGCTTGAAGACGTTCTCAAATTTGCATACTCTCAAATTTACCAGTCTTTAAACCTCAAAGGTATTTTGAGAATAGATCTCAATTTACTGTTTGAATAAAAAAATCTTAAATAATGGTATTTGTGAACAGTAATCATAGCTACCAAGTGATAATGTTTTATAGGTAAATAAAGACACTAACATATGACATAATAAGGGTGATTACTAATAAAGTAATTGGTATACTGTAACAACTTTATCGAGGTATAATTGATATACAGTAAACTGCACACATTTACAGTGTGCACTTGGTAAGTTTTGACAAAAGTATATACCCATGAGATTGTCAACACTGTCACGATAAGGAACATTTTCAACACCTTCAAGAGTTTCCTCATGACTCTTTGTAATCCCTCCCTCCTGCTCCTTCCTGCCCTTTTCTCATCCCCAGGTAACCATTGATCTTTTTATGACACTTAAGATTTATTTGTATTTTTGAGAGTTTTCTGTAAATGGACTCATAATAGTATGTACTTTTTGCAGAGGGGAGGAGGGTGTCCGGCTTCTTAAACTCAGCATAATTATTTTGGAATTCATCCACGTTGTTATGTGTTTGTTCCTTTTTATTGTTGAGTAGTAGTATATTGTATGGCTATACCACAAAACTTTTTTTTTTCCCATGTACTAATTGATGGACATTGGGGTTGTTTCCAGCTTTTAATTATTATAAACAAAGTTGTGATGAGCATTCGCAATTCACATATAAGTCTTCGGAGGAATATATACTTTCTTTTCTCTTGCATAAATATCTAGTAATGGAATAGTAACATATGTTATAGGGAAATATTTCTTCCCAGATTGTGGCTTGTCTTCATTTTTTTTTTTTTTTTTTTTTTTTTTGCGGTACGCGGGCCTCTCACTGTTGTGGCCTCTCCCGTTGCGGAGCACAGGCTCCGGACGCGCAGGCCCAGCGGCCATGGCTCACGGGCCCAGCCCCTCTGCGGCATGTGGGATCTTCCCGGACCGGGGCACGAACCCGTGTCCCCTGCATCGGCAGGCGGACCCTCAACCACTGCGCCACCAGGGAAGCCCGTCTTCATTGTTTTAACAGTGTGTTTCAAAGAGCAGGAACTGTCTCTAATCATGGACAGAATGTCTATGCAGAAAATCGGAAAGATTGTTCAGAAAGCTCCAGCCCTAATAAGTGAATTCTGCAAGGTTGAAGGACAGAAGGTCAATATATAACAATCAGTTGTATTTCTCTATAGTAACAATGAACAATTAGAAATTAAAATTTAAAAGTACTATCTCAATAGCACCAAAACCTATGAAGTATTTAGTATTAACTTTACAAGACATGTGCAAGATTTGTATAATGAAAATTATAAGACACTGGTGGAAGAAACCAAAGAAGACCTAAATAAATGGAGAGAGATTCCATATTCATGGATTGGAAGACAATATTGTTAAGACAACCATTCGTCCAAGCTGATCTATAGATTCAATGCAATTGCAGTCCAAATCCCAGCAGGGTTTATTACAGAAAGTAACAAGCTGATTCTAAAATTGATATGGAAAAACAGAGGAACTAGAAAAAGGTAAAATAATGTTGAAAAAGAACAAAAAAGTTGGGAAACTCCTGATTTCAACTTAATTACTGCAGTACTCAAGGGTAAAGATAGAGAAAAGATAGATCAATGGAACAAAACAGAGAATTCAGACCCACAAAATGGTCAGTTCGTTTTTGACAAGGGTATTAAAGCAATTCAATAGAGAAAGGATAATCTGGAATAGTTAGACGTTCATATGCAAAAACTGTCTTGCCCAGAAATTTATATAAATCTTGGGACAGATGACACAAAGGCACCAGTGGATATGAAATATGAAATAAAGTTTACTCACACAGTCAACTGAAAAAGGATTCCTCATGGAGAGGTCTTAGGTTTAGTCCAGAATGAAGCAAAAGTGAAGAAGGGCGGTTGGGTTTAATTTTTATTGTGGCCAGAAGGAGTGTGATAGTTCCCATGTGTGGGATTTACATGGTTTTAGCTTCCCACTGACGCCCAAGGAGGCAATGGCTGGGCTTTCTTACTGACTTATTCAGATGTTGGGCAAAAGGGAGAGGGAAGTGTGGGGCTTTAAGGCAATGAGCACTCAAATGTCAAAATAGAATATTTTTCTTTATTATAGCCTCAGTGCAAAAATTCCTCACCATCTGTGCAAAAACTAGTTCAAAGTCGTTCGTAGACCTCGAGATATGACCTAAAGCTAGAAAATAACTTGAAGAAAATATAAGACAAAATCTTTTTGACCTTGGATCAGGCAAAGATTTTTTTTTTAATCACCAAAAAATTAGATACCAAAAGTATGATCCATAAATGAATAAATTGATAAATTCGACTTCATCAAAATTAAGAACTCCTGCTGTTTGAAACCGTGTTATGAGAGTAAAAAGACAAGTCACAGACTGGGAGTTAATATTCCCCTATCACATATCTGACAAAAGACTTGTATCCAGAATATATAAAGAACTCACAAAATTCAGTAGTAAGTGAACAACCTAATAAAAATTTGACAGAAGATTTAAGTAGAAACTTTACCAAAAAGACCTATGGACAGCAAATAAATATACCAAAAGATAGTAAACATCATTAGTAATTGCAGAATTGCAAATTAAAACCACACTGAGATACCAGTATACACTTAAGTGAGAAAATTAATTAAGACATTAAGAAGAATGAAGGAAAAAAGGAAAAATAACAACAATACCAAATGCTGATAAGAATGTGGAGCAGTTGGAGCTTTCATCCATTGCTGATGGCAGTGCAAATGGTGTAGTGACTTTAACATTTGGCAGTTCTTTATAAAGGTAAACATATGCTTACCATACAACCCAGCATCCCTACTCCTGGATTTACCTAGTGAAATGAGAATTTGTTGATTTCTTTTTTTAAAACAGCTTTATTGAGGTACAATTCACATACCATACAATTTACCTCTTAAAGTGCTTTTAATACATGCACAGAGTTGGTGTAAACATCATAACAATCAATTTTAGTACTTTTTTTTTTATCACTCCAAAAAGAAACGTCAGAACCATTAGCAATCACTCTCCTCTCCCTCCCCCAGCCCTAGGCAACCACTAATGTACTTTTTATGTCTGTAGATTTTTTCACTTAACGTAATGTTTTCGAGGTTCATTTGCATTATAGCATGTATCAGTACTTCATTTCTTTTTATGACCAAATAACATTCCATTGTATGAATATATCATATTTTATTTATTCATCATTTGATGCACATTTGGGTTGCTTCCACCTTTTTGGCTATTATTAATAATGCTGCTATGAACATTCATATACAAATATTTCTGTGGATATGTGCTTTCATTTGTTTTGGGTATAGACTTAGGAGTGGAATTGTTGGGTCATATGGTAACTCTATGTTTTCAGGAACTGAAAAACTGTTTTCCGAAGTAGCTACACCATTTTACATTCCCATAAGCAGTGTATGAGTGTGTCAGTTTCTTCACATCCTTGTCAACACTTATTTTCTTTTTTACTATACCTATACTAGGGGCTGTGAAGTGATATCTCATTGTGGTATTTAATTTGCATTTCCATAATGACTAATGATGTTGAGTGTTTTTTCATGTACTTATTGGCCATTTGTATCTTCTTTGGAGAAATGTCTCTTCAAATCCTTTTCCCATTTAAAAAATGGAGTATTTTAAATTATTTTTACTGTTGGGTTCTAAGAGTTCTGTATATATTCTGGGTATTAAACTTTTGTTAGAGATATGATTTATAATTTTTTTCCCATTCTGTGGCTTGTATTTTCACTTTCCTGAAGAACAAAAGTTTTAAATTTTGATGAAGTCCAATTTAATTTTTTCCTTGGCTTCTTGTGCTTTAGGTGTTATATCTAAGAAATTGTTGTCTAGGTGTTATGTCTAATTGCCTAATCAGGGTTATGAAGATTTACACCTCTTTTTTTCTAAGAGGTTTATAGTTTTAAATTTCAAAATAATCTTTGCTATATTTTGAGTTAATTTTAGGGTCAATTTAAAGTTTTCTTAAGTTTATTCCCAGGTAATTAACATATTTGTTGCTGTTGCAAATGAGATAATTTTTCTGTTGCTTCCTGTGATTGGTTCTTGTTTGTATGAGCAGGTCCTTTTCTAAAGGGAATGCTCTTTCTTTCTAAATGATAATTTTTCAAGTAGTATAGCTTGCTTTAAAAATTCAGTCTTTAATGAAGTTTCATTGAAAGCTATGCTTTTGGAATAGTTTGCTACACCACATATTCCTTACTTAAGCTTAAAAAATCTAAAATGTATATTGTACAAGATTTTATTTTCCACTTGTATCCTAAGGGTGGTGAAGACACTACAGTTGCCTTTTCAGGACTTCCTCTGAAAATCAAAAATAGATGCAATTTGTTTTGGAGCAAAAGGGATTGATGGTGGTATTATGCCAACTAGTAGAGGTGTGGTTGATAGTTTGGATTTTGCTATCTCTGTCTATGATTTGAATTTGTCTCTTCACTGCTACTTTGACTTCGTTTTTTTAGCTCACTTATTTATTTGTAGAAATACAAATTTTCTATTAAAAATGTTTATTAAAATGCAGAAGTTGAGCGAAGAGAATTGACTGTGATCCCAACTCTCAGATAGTTGTTAACATTTTTTGAGTTCTTTTAATTGCTATATAAAGTTTTAAACTTTTTACATATATATCCAAGTATATTCTTTAAACTTAGAAATTAGGCTTTAAACTTTCCCATATTTATGTTTAGCACTCTCCAAATTAGAAAACAAACCTAGTTTTAAGAGTTTAAGTCTCTATCCGTGGTGGCACAGTGGTTAAGAATCCGCCTGCCAATGTAGGGGACACGGGTTCGAGCCCTGGTCTGGGAAGATCCCACATGCTGTGGAGCAAGTAAGCCCATGTGCCATAACTACTGAGCCTGCACTCTAGAGCCTGCAAGCCACAACTACTGAGCCCGCGTGCCACAACTACAGAAGCCCGTGTGCCTAGAGCACGTGCTCTGCAACAAGAGAAGCCACCGCAATGAGAAGCCCACGCACTGCAACGAAGAGTAGCCCCCATGTGCGGTGACTAGAGAAAGCCCGTGCGCAGCGACGAAGACCCAGTGCAGCCAAAAATAATAAATACATTGAAAAAAAAAAAAACAGTTTAAGTCTCTAAAGAATAGCTACTTTTTATATTACTGCTGTTTTTTAATATTCTAACCAATATTTATTGATATTCATGTTATGAAATACATAGTTTCATTAATATAACCAGTTTATACAACCAAGAGAAAATACTGTAGATTATTCAAATGAGAAATGTATAGACTATGTTAATATTTGGAAATACCAGCATTTATAAGCAACAAGGAAAACATGGATAATTTAATGTTTACTTCTTTTCCTTCTTCCCTTCCACTGCCTCTGTCCACTTTCTTCTCCCACTCAAATTCCTAAATTATAAAGACTGTCCATTTGTTTGCTAGTAGATTGGGCTGCTTGGTCCTTCTCACTGCCTTAGCCCAGGGTTGAGGTTGCCTGGGCTTCCCACAACTCTCCAAGTCTTTTCTTTTTCCACGTCCCTTGAGACACCCTTGGCAACATATCCAGCTATTCTTGAGCTCTTGCCCCACATTCAAAAGTAACATGTCTTAAGTGTCTTCAATGTGTCAGGCATCATCCAAGGTACTTTCATCTGAAGTACTGCTTTATTTATTTTTTTTTTTTGGCTGCGCTGCGCAGCATGTGGGATCTTAGTTCCCTGACCAGGGATCAAACCTGTGCCCCCTGCAGTGGAAGCACAGAGTCTTAACCACTGGATCACCAGGAGGTCCCTGCTGATTTTGTATTACTGGCTGGTGGTCAAGTTTGGCCTCATATTTGATACCTTACCTTTTTGTTTATTCTGCTTCCAGTTAAAGGGGCCACCAAATAAAAGTGGACATTATTGATGAATTTTACTAAATTGCGGGACTCTTAGTATCACTTATGGTAAATTTTTTTTCTACCCTGGGAACAAGAATCCTGAACTTTTATCCTGTATTTGGAAATGTATGCATTACTAACTAAAGTGTTTGAAATAGTTGAGAGGTATACTATACAGTTTAAAATACACAGTTTAAAAGTCAGTGAAGAAGGGCACCATTTTAATTATAAATAAGATTCATTTCTTTCTCAAATCTTCCCCTCAGCCTACATTTATTTTTAAAATGTTTCTCGTTTAGGGAAACTTGACTTTCCTAGTTGAAACAGAAACTTTAAACATTGAGTTTAACTTCAATTGTGAATCCAACTTAAATCTTTTTTTAAAAATTGATTAAAATCATATTTATTCTTAAACTTTGTATCTCAGATATAGAAGTAGCATGTATTGGACCTCCAAAGTTAAGAAAAACATTTAAAAGATAATTGAAAAATATCACTTTCTGGTGCTAGGGAATAGAGAGGGGTAAATATATGAGAATTATTTACCTTGTTATTTAGTTTGCCTCTAAAAATATTAACAACAGGGTTTATGAGAGAAACTATATTAATTAGGACTCTGGCTTAAACAGAAATCCAACTCATATTAGCCCATAATGGAATATATTTAAGTATTGTGGGGATAGGGAGTTGTCTTAACAACAGAGGTCAGGAGTGTGATTAAACTTCAAGAATAACTGGAGAATGTTTTTTTCTGTCTCTTGTCTGTCTTCTCTGCGTTATTTGCTTCCTTTTAAAACCTTTCCAGATAAGCTTCATTCATTGGTCCCTAACTTCTCCTGAGCTTTATTTATAAAATAGTTGAGGCATTCAAAGAGTGCCTGCCACTCTTTCTCAGTTTCATTTTTAAATTTTCCAGCAAAGAACTTTGAATGGCTACTCAGTCAGGGAGAAGTATCATGCTATATAACATGACTGGTAAAACTATGGGGATGAATTAAAGATAGACTGGGGGAGTAAAAAAAGGTAGAAGGGGGCAGTTTCCAGAAGAAAGAGTAGGGGTGGTTGAGGTGCCATATAGGGAAAAACGGGTATGTGTTTTTGAATACATCTTATCTTCAGATTACTTCTGACAGGGAAGACTTCGAACTTTGGAAGAATCTCCAAAAGAAAACCTGTGTAGCACTTTCTGTTAAGGGCAATATCTTGATTTAGAGGTTCTTTTCAACTAAATCCTGAACTGTTTTTCCATTGGAATGATGCCAAAGACTGGGTTCACTGCTCAGTTACAGAAAGTTGTGGCAAAGAGGCTAGTATGATTTCTGAGGTATTTTTTGTTGTTGTTGTTGTTTTTAATAACAACTCTTTTTTAAAAAATTTATTTATTTTTGGCTGTGTTGGGTCTTCATTGCTGCACACTGGCTTTCTCTAGTTGCGGCGAGCGGGGGCTACTCTTCATTGCAATGCACAGCTTCTTACTGTCGTGGCTTCTCTTTTTGTGGAGCATGGGCTCTAGGCACACGGGCTTCAGTAGTTGCAGCACACAGGCTCAGTAGTTGTGGCTCACGGGCTCTAGAGCACAGGGTCAGTAGTTGTGGTGCACGGGCTTAGTTGCTCCGTGACATGTAGGATCTTCCTGGACCAGGGATCGAACCCGTGTCCCCTGCATTGGCAGGCAGATTCCCAACCACTGCGCCACCAGGGAAGTCCTGATTTCTGAGTTTTTGATCAAAAGGTTGCTCATACCATTAAAGCACTCGTCCATCGTATTTTAAGTGTGTACTAGAGATGCATCTCACTCTCTTTGGGAGCAGAAGTATGACTAGAATTCATAGAGTTAAAACAAATGGCAATTTACAGAGGGATAATAGGGAAGAACAGAAACATAACTAGTTCTATTAGTAATCACTCTTAGTTGTCTTGGAAAATCCATCCTGCTTATATGGTAGAGACATGCTGTCTTAATGTGTATACTACATTTCAGTGGCCTGAATTAGAAGCCTGAATGTGTGTTGGTCTTTTGTGTTGACCAAAAACTGTCAGAAAGATTAAAGTCTAACACAGACGTCAGGAAAACCAACAGTTGAATATGGAATTTGTATGAGGAAAAATAAACTTAAAGCTGGAGCCCTCTAAAAGAAAGTTTGGAACAGTTGTGGAAGGTGTGGAGAGACTGACTGTTAGAAGGAGCCCTGTGGAAAATTTTTTGTGTCAGAGAAAGTTTAGATTAGAATAACAAGCATTTTTTAGTCCACCTTATTAATTTTTGAGTGATTTGTCTGGGAAAGACAAACTTTTTTTTTTTGCGATATGCAGGCCTCTCACTGTTGTGGCCTCTCCTGTTGCGGAGCACAGGCTCTGGACGCGCAGGCTCACTGGCCATGGCTCACGGGCCTAGCCGCTCTGCGGCATGTGGGGTCTTCCCGGACTGGGGCATGAACCCGTGTCCCCTGCATTGGCAGGTGGACTCTCAACTACTGCGCCACCAGGGAAGCCCAAGACAAACTTTTAAATGTTGCAACTTTTTTCTTGGAAGGAAAATATTAGACCAAAATTTGGCTAATAGAATTATTTGCCAGATGCCCTGTTCTAGTAATCCACTGAATAACTTGAACATACAATTCAGTGAATCCTGATAACTCAAAGTCGTAAACATTTAGAATGTAACAGAACTGTTTTAAAATCTGTTCCCAGGTTTGATTGATCTGTGAGTATGTGGGACTGGACTTTCCTGGAAGAGAAGGACTGTAGGAAAGTTTTAGATAAATAGTACACTTTGCAATTTATTTTTGTCCAGGTCTACCTGAGAATATGTTTCCCAAGTTGTTGTTGTTGTTTCCTTACAGTTTTAAAAATATTACATTCATGTATATCAAACATTACATGTAATATACATGTGTTATAAAAATTAGATAAAAAACACTCATGAACCTACCATCTAACCAAGAACCAAAATATTATCAGTAATTTATCCATACTGTTTTAGCACTAAATTTTTTATCAGTATAAATTTGTCTTTGTATCTTTGACTCTTCTTTGGCTTTGTTTTCTTTCCCCTTTCCTCCCCTCCCTCCCTTCCTTTCATCAGGTCCTCTCAGGGATCTGAGATTTACCTTTCTTTTAAAGGAGATTGCATCCTCTTTAACCCATTTAAATTCTATTTCAAGCTTGTTTGAGGGTTTAGAAAGAAAGTGTCTTACTTTTTTTTTAAATTAATTTTTATTGGAATATAGTTGCTTTACAGTGTTGTGTTAGCTTCTACTGCACAGTATATCTCACTATTTTTAATAAAACCCTAATGTCTTTTGGGATGCTTTACTCTTAGTTGCATATAATGATTTGCTTTGCAAGCTGGTAACTGAATGAAGGTGGTAATAAATGGAAGTGAGACATCATAAGTAGAGAAACCATTATGTTTTAAAAACCTGTGATTGATAAAGATATGCTTGCCTATTAACATGTCACTTAAGGTTTCTGAAAGAATGTGGATTAGACATAGTATTAAAACAGATCAGGGCTTCCCTGGTGGCGCAGTGGTTGAGAGTCCGCCTGCCGATGCAGGGGACATGGGTTCGTGCCCTGGTCCGGGAAGATCCCACATGCCGCGAAGCGGCTGCGCCCGTGAGCCATGGCCACTGGGCCTGTGCGTCCAGAGCCTGTGCTCCGCAACGGGAGAGGCCACAACAGTGAGAGGCCTGCGTACTGCAAAAAAAAAAAAAAAAAAAAGCAGATTAGAGGAAGCTTTCCCTGGATTAATTAGAAACTCAATGACATGTTCCAAAAAATAATTTGAAGTAAAATATATTTTAAAGGCAGAGAGCGCCTTTTGTGTGGTTTCAAGGGATGGTTGTATCCTGTGGTTCTCAAAGTGTGGTTTCCAGAGCAGTAGCAGCAGCAGCGTCACCTGAGAACTTGCATAAATGATCTAGGTACCTCAACCTTTAGCTAAAGTTTACAGCTAAAGATACAGCTAAAGTTTAGAACCACTGCTATGTAGGCTACCTTCATTTTTATTAACCAGCTTACGTTGCCATGGTAATTTGGAGTAATGCTGTGAGGGTCTGAACTTTCTATTGTAAGTGACAGAAATCCAACATGAACTAGTTTCAGAAAAAGGGAATTTACAGGCTCCGTTAGCTGAGTTGGAAGATTATTGGGATAGCTCACAGATTCAAAGCAGTAATTGTAAGAATCAGGACTGTGGAGCTTGTAAAGCTGTTTGTATAACTTTGTCCTGTTTATAGATTAGGTTACTATCTATCCTTGTCAAGTGGGAAAGATGGTCACAGGCAGCTCCAGGTTCACATCCTCTGAACTTAGCAATTCAGAAAGAGCTGCTTTTTACCATTTCACAAGCCCACTCCTCAACTGTTATGTTGGTGGGAATGAGAGTCAATGACTGCCTTAGCCTGGGTCATATGTCTATTTCTGGGAGGAAGGAGAATAGAAAAGTATGCTACTCTGACAATGTACAGTAGCTCACTACTTGATATCTGGGTTGCTTTCAAATAAGCTTAACAATCTTTGAAGCAGAGAAATCTAGAGGTTTATAGAGTTAGAAAATGGGACATGCTCAAACGTGTTAGCCACTTTATTGTGTTAGAGTGTAGTTAAGCACTTCATTAAAGGCTTATAGTGCCATAATATGGAAGTTGATGTTTTAGGTTTATTATTTTGTATAGAGTTAATTTTTGTCATTATAAAAGTAAATATAATTAGAGAAATGCAAATCCAAACTACAGTGAGGTACCACCTCACACCGGTCAGAATGGCCATCATTAAAATGTCTACAGGGCTTCCCTGGTGGTGCAGTGGTTAAGAATCCGCCTGCTAATGCAGTGGACATGGGTTCGAGCCCTGATCTGGGAAGATCCCACATGTTGCAGAGCAACTAAGCCCATGCGCCACAACTACTGAGCCTGCGCTCTAAAGCCTGTGAGCCACAACTACTGAGCCCACGTGCCACAACTAGTGAAGCCCATGTACCTAGAGCCTGTGCTCTGCAACAAGAGAAGCCACTGCGTTGAGAAGCCTGTGCACCGCAACAAAGAGTAGCCCCCACTTGCCACAACTAGAAAAAGCCTGCATGCAGCAACAAAGACCCAACGCAGCGAAAAATAAATAAAAAACAAATACATTTTTTTTAAAAAAGGTCTACAAATAACAGATGCTGGAGAGGGTGTGGAGAAAAGGGAACCCTCCTACACTGTTGGTAGGAATGTAAGTTGGTGCAGCCACTATGGAGAACAGTGTGGAGGTTCCTCAGAAAACTAAAAATATTGTAGAATTACCATATGATCCAGCAGTCCCACTCCTGGGCATATACCTGGACAAAACTATAATTAAAAAAGATACATGCACCCCTGTGTTCATAGCAGCACTGTTCACAATAGCTAAGACATGGAAACAACCTAAATGTCCATTAACAGATGAATGGATAAAGAAGATTGGTACATATATACAATGGAATACTACTCAGCCATAAAAAAGAAAGAAATAGGATTTCCCTGGTGGCTCAGTGGTTAAGAATCTGCCTGCCAATTCAGGGGACGTGGGTTAGAGCCCTGGTCCGGGAAGATCCCACATGCCGTGGAGCAACTAAGCCCGTGCGCCACAACTACTGAGCCTGTGCTTTAGAGCCCATGAGCCACAACTACTGAGCCCACATGCCTAGAGCCCATGCTCTGCAACAAGAGAAGCCACCGCAATGAGAAGCCCATGCACTGTGACAAAGAATAGCCCCCACTCGCCGCAACTAGAGAAAGCCCGCACACAGCAACAAAGACCCAGTGCAGCCAAAAAGAAAGAAAGGAAGGGAGGGAGGAAGGAAGGAATTTCTGCTTAAAGAAAAAAAAAAACAACAACGAAATAATGCCATTGCAGCAACATGGATGCAACTAGGGATTATCATACTAAGTGAAGTGAAGTCAAAAAGAGAAAGACAAATACCATATGATGTCACTCATATGTGGAATCTATAATATGACACAAATGAGCCTATCTACAAAACAGAACACAGACATAGAGAGCAGACTTGTGGTTGCCAAGGGGTAGGGGGCTGGGGGAGGGAAGGACTGGGAGTTTGGGATTAGCAGATGTAAACTATTATATATAGGATGGATAAACAACAAAGTCCTACTGTATAGCATAGGGAACTATATTCAATATTCTGTAATATACCATAATGGAAAAGAATATTAAAAAAAGAGAGTCTACATACAAGTGAGTCACTTTGCTGTACAGAAGAGATTGGCACAACATTGTAAATCAACTATATTTCAATAAAAAAAAATAACCTATTACATGATGAGAAAAAAAAACATTGAGTATTAAAGTAAATATACCCTATGACATCTGGAAAATGCAGAGAAATAGGAAAAAATCACCTAATTTTCTGCTCTCCAGAGACAACTACATTTTGGTGAATTTCCTCTGCATGTTTTCTTGCATAGTTATGATCGCATTATAATGTTAATTTTTTTTAAATTTTATTTATTTTTTTATACATCAGGTTCTTATTAGTCATCCATTTTATACACATCAGTATATACATGTCAATCCCAGTCTCCCAATTTATCACACCACCACCACCACCCCTACCACTTTCCCCCCTTGGTGTCCATACGTTTGTTCTCTACATCTGTGTCTCAGTTTCTGCCCTGCAAACCGGTTCATCTGTACCATTTTTCTAGGTTCCACATATATGTGTTAATATGCGATATTTGTTTTTCTCTGTCTGACTCACTTCACTCTGTATGACAGTCTCTAGATGCATCCACGTCTCTACAAATGACCCAATTTCGTTCCTTTTTATGGCTGAGTAATATTCCATTGTATATATGTACCACATCTTCTTTATCAGTTCGTCTGTCTGTGGGCATTTAGGTTGCGTCCATGACCTGGCTATTGTAAATAGTGCTACAGTGAACATTGAGGTGCATGTGTCTTTTTGAATTATGGTTTTCTCTGGGTATATGCCCAGTAGTGGGATTGCTGGGTCATATGGTAATTCTATTTTTAGTTTTTTAAGAACCTCCATACTGTTCTCCATAGTGGCTGTATCAATTTATATTCCCACCAACAGTGCAAGAGGGTTCCCTTTTCTCCACACCCTCTCCAGCATTTGTTGTGTGTAGATTTTTTGATGATGCCCATTCTAACTGGTGTGAGGTGATACCTCATTGTAGTTTTGATTTGCATTTCTCTAATAATTAGTGATGTTGAGCAGCTTTTCACGTGCTTCTCGGCCATCTGTATGTCCTCTTCGGAGAAATGTCTATTTAGGTCTTCTGCCCATTTTTTGATTGGGTTGTTTGTTTTTTTAATATTGAGCTGCATGAGCTATTTATATATTTTGGAGATTAATCCTTTGTCCGTTGATTCGTTTGCAAATATTTTTTCCCATTCTGAGGGTCATCTTTTCGTCTTGTTTGCAGTTTCCTTTGCTTTGCAAAGGCTTTTAAGTTTCATTAGGTCCCATTTGTTTATTTTTGTTTTTATTTCCATTACTCTAGGAGGTGGATCAGAAAAGATCTTGCTGTCGTTTATGTCAAAGAGTGTTCTTCCTACGTTTTCCTCTAAGAGTTTTATGGTGTCCAGTCTTACATTTAGGTCTCTAATCCATTTTGAGTTTATTTTTGTGTATGGTGTTCGGGAGTGTTCTAATTTCATTCTTTTACATGTAGCTGTCCAGTTTTCCCAGCACCACTTATTGAAGAGACTGTCTTTTCTCCATTGTATATCCTTGCCTCCTTTGTCATAGATTAGTTGACCATAGGTGCATGGGTTTATCTCTGGGCTTTCTATCCTGTTCCATTGATCTATGTTTCTGTTTTTGTGCCAGTACTATATTGTCTTGATTACTGTAGCTTTGTAGTATAGTTTAAAGTCAGGGAGTCTGATTCCTCCAGCTCTGTTTTTTTCCCTCAAGACTGCTTTGGCTATTCAGGGTCTTTTGTGTCTCCATACAAATTTTAGGATTTTTTTGTTCTAGTTCTGTAAAAAAATGCCATTGGTAATTTGATAGGGATTGCATTGAATCTGTAGATTGTTTTGGGTAGTATAGTTATTTTCACAATATTGATTCTTCCAATCCAAGAACATGGTATGTCTCTCCATATGTTGGTATAATCTTTAATTTCTTTCATCAGTGTCTTATAGTTTTCTGCATACAGGTCTTTTGTCTCCCGAGGTAGGTTTATTCCTAGGTATTTTATTCTTTTTGTTGCAGTGGTAAATGGGAGTGTTTCCTTAATTTCTCTTTCAGATTTTTCATCATTTGTGTATAGTAATGCAAGAGATTTCTATGCATTAATTTTGTATCCTGTAACTTTACCAAATTCATTGATTAGCTCTAGTTTTCTGGAGGCACCTTTAGGATTCTCTATGTATAGTATCATGTCATCTGCAAACAGTGACAGTTTTACTTCTTCTTTTCCAATTTGTATTCCTTTTATTTCTTTTTCTTCTCTGATTGTTGTGGCTAGGACTTCCAAAACTATGTTGAATAATAGTGGCAAGAGTGGACATCCCTGTCTTGTTCCTGATCTTAGAGGAAATGCTTTCAGTTTTTCACCATTGAGAATGATGTTTGCTGTGGGTTTGTCGTATATGGCCATTATTATGTTGAGGTAGGTTCCCTCTATGCCCACTTTCTGGAGAGTTCCTATCATATATTGTTGAATTTTGTCAAAAGCTTTTTCTGCATCTATTGAGATGATCATACGGTTTTTCTTCTTCAATTTAATATGGTGTATTGCATTGATTGATTTGTGTATATTGAAGAATCCTTGCATCACTGGGATAAATCCCACTTGATCATGGTGTAGGATCCTTTTAATGTGTTGTTGGATTCCGTTTGCTAGTATTTTGTTGAGGATTTTTGTATCTATATTCATCAGTGATATTGGTCTATAATTTTCTTTTTTTTTTTAGTATCTTTGTCTGGTTTTGGTGTCAGGGTGATGGTGGCCTCATAGAATGAGTTTGGGAGTGTTCCTCCCTCTGCAATTTCTTGGAAGAGTTTAAGAAAGATGGGTGTTAGCTCTTCTCTAAATGTGTGATAGCATTCACCTGTGAAGCCATCTGTTCCTGGACTTTAGTTTGTTGGAAGATTTTTAATCACAGTTTCAATTTCATTACTTGTGATTGGTCTGTTCATATTTTCTATTTCTTCCTGGTTCAGTCTTGGAAGGTTATACCTTTCTAAGAATTTGTCCATTTCTTCCAGGTTGTCCATATTATTGTCATAGAGTTGCTTGTAGTAGTCTCTTAAGATGCTTTGTATTTGTGCGGTGTCCATTGTAACTTCTTTTTCATTTCTAATTTTATTGATTTGAGTCCTCTCCCTCTTTTTCTTGATGAGTGTGGCTAATGGTTTATCAGTTTTGTTTATCTTCTCAAAGAACCAGCTTTTAGTTTTATTGATCTGTGCTATTGTTTTCTTTGTTTCTATTTCGTTTATTTCTGCTCTGATCTTTATGATTTCTTTCCTTCTGCTAAGTTTGGGTTTTGTATGTTCTTCTTTCTCTAGTTTCTTTAGGTGGACGATTAGATTGTTTATATGAGATTATTTTCTTGTTTCTTGAGGTAGGCTTGTATAGCTATAAACTACCCTCTTAGAACTGCTTTTGCTGCATCCCATAGGTTTTGGATCGTCATGTTTTCATTATCATTTGTCTCTGGGTATTTTTTGATTTCCTCTTTGATTTCTTCAGTGACCTCTTGGTTATTTAGTAATGTATTGTTTAGCCTCCATGTGTTAGTGTTTTTTACGTTTTTTTCCCTGTAATTGATTTCTAATCTCATAGTGTTGTGGTCAGAAAAGATGCTTGATATGATTTCAGTTTTCTTAAATTTACTGAGGCTTGATTTGTGACTCAAGATGTGATCTATTCTGGAGAATGTTCCGTGCACACTTGAGAAGAAAGTGTAATCTGCTGTTTTTGTATGGAATGTCGTATAAATATCAGTTAAATCTATCTGGTCTGTTGTGTCGTTTAAAACTTCTGTTTCCTTATTTACTTTCTGCTTGGATGATCTGTCCATTGGTGTAAGTGACGTGTTAAAGTCCCCCACTGTTATTGCGTTACTGTCGATATCCTCTTTTATAGCTGTTAGCAGTTGCCTTATGTATTGAGGTGCTCCTATGTTGGGTGCATATATATTTATAATTGTTATATCTTCTTCTTGGATTGATCCCTTGATCATTATGTAGTGTCCTTCTTTGTCTCTTGTAACATTCTTTATTTTAAGGTCAATTTTATCTGATATGAGTATTGCTACTCCAACTTTCTTTTGATTTCCATTTGCATGGAATATCTTTTTCCATCCCCTCAGTTTCAGGCTGAATGTGTCCCTAGGTCTGAAGTGGGTCTCGTGTAGACTGCAGATATATGGGTCTTGTTTTTGTATCTATTCAGCAAGCCTGTGTCTTTTGGTTGGAGCATTTAATCCATTCATGTTTAAGATAATTATCGATATGTATGTTCCTATTACCATTTTCCTAATTGCTTTGGGTTTATTTTTGTAGGTCCTTTTCTTCTCTTGTGATTCCCATTTAGAGAAGTTCCTTTAGCGTTTGTTGTAGAGCTGCTTTGATGGTGCTGAATTTTCTTAGCTTTGCTTGTCTGTAAAGCTTTTGATTTCTCCATCGAATCTGAATGAGATCCTTGCCGTGTAGAGTAATCTTGGTTGTAGGTTCTTCCCCTTCAGCACTTTAAGTATATCATGCCACTCCCTTATGGCTTGTAGAGTTTCTGCTGAGAAATCAGCTGTTAACCTTATGGGAGTTCCCTTGTATGTTATTTGTCATTTTTCCCTTGCTGCTTTTAGTAATATTTCTTCGTCTTTAATTTTTGCCAGTTTGATTACTGTGTGTCTCGGTGTGTTTCTTCTTGGGTTTATCCTATATGGGACTCTCTGTACTTCCTGGACTTGGTTGGCTACATCCTTTCCCATGTTAGGGAAGTTTTTGACTCTAATCTCTTCAAATATTTTCTCGGGTCCTTTCTCTCTCTCCTCCTTCTGGGACGCCTGTAATGCGAATGTTGTTGCATTTAATGTTGTCCCAGAGGTCTCTTAGGCTGTCTTCATTTCTTTTCATTCTTTTTTCTTTATTCTGTTCCATGGCAGTGAATTCCACCATGCTGTCTTCCAGGTCACTTACCCGTTCTTCTGCCTCAGTTATTCTGCTATTGATTCCTTCTAGTGTATTTTTCATTTCAGTTATTGTATTGTTCATTTCTGTTTGTTTGTTCTTTAATTCTTCTAGGTCTTTGTTAAACATTTCTTGCATCTTCTCAATCTTTGCCTCCATTCTTTTTCCGAGGTCCTGGATCATCTTCACTATGATTATTCTTTTTCTGGAAGGTTGCCTATCTCCACTTCATTTAGTTGTTTTTCTGGGGTGTTATCTTGTTTCTTCATCTGGTACATAGCCCTCTGCCTTTTCATCTTGTCTATCTTTCTGTGAATGTGGTTTTTGTTCCACAGGCTGCAGGATTGTAGTTCTTCTTGCTTCTGCTGTCTGCCCTCTAATGTTAATTTTTTTCTTTTTCTTTTTCTTCCTTTTTTTTTTTTTTGGCTGCGTTGGGTCTTCATTGCTGTGTGCGGGCTTTCTCTAGTTGTGGCAAGTGGGGCCTGCTCTTCGTTGTGGTGTGTGAGCTTCTCATTGCGGTGGCTTCTCTTGTTGCTGAGCATGGACTCTGGGCGCGGGCTTCAGTAGTTGCAACAAGTGGGCCCTAGAGTGTGCGGGCTTCAGTAGTTGTGGCTTGCAGGTTCTAGAGCGCAGGCTCAGTAGTTGTGGCGCATGGGCTTAGTTGTTCTGCGGCATGTGGGATATTCCCAGCCCAGAGATTGAACCCCATGTCCCCTGTATTGGCAGGTGGATTCTCAACCAGTGAATCACCAGGGAAGTCCCTCTTTGTTTTTGTTTTTTTTTTGCGGTACGCGGGCCTGTCACTGTTGTGGCCTCTCTCGCTGCGGAGCACAGGCCCGGACGCGCAGGCTCAGCGGCCATGGCTCACGGGCCTAGCTGTTCTGCAGCACGTGGGATCTTCCTGGACTGGGGCACAAACCTGTGTCCCCTGCATCGGCAGGCAGACTCTCAACCACTGCGCCACCAAGGAAGCCCTCCTCTTTGTTTTGATTAGTATTTATTTATAACTTTCTGTCAGAGTGTAGTAGAAACAATCTCATTCAATACAGATTCCAGCAGGGTTGTATGATGTTTATTTTTTTTCAGGAGTTCTTTTTTTTTTTTTACAGCAAAATTGTGAGGATGGTACAGAGATGTCCCATGTACTCCCTGCCCCCATACATGCATAGTCCCTCACCAGAATGGCATATTTGTTAAAATTGATGAATCTACATTGACACATTGTAATTGCCCAAAGTCCATAGTTTAACATTACCCCTTTACTCTTGGTGTTGTAAGTTCTATGAATTTGAACTAATGTATAATGACACGTATTCATCGTTATGATATTGTAGAATATTTTCACTGCCCTAAAATTCCTCTATGCTTCATCTGTTCATCCGCCCTCCTTCCATTAACCACTGATCTTTTTACTCTCTTCATAGTTTTATTTCTTCCAGAGTGTTATATAGTTGGAGTCATGCAGTATATAGTACCCTTTTCAGATTGACTTCTTTCACTTAGTAATACACATTTCTTTCCTCCATGTTTATTTTTCTAATAGCTTGATAGCTCATTTCTTTTTAGCATTGAATTTTCTGTTGTCTAGATGTATCACAGTGTATCCATTCACCTACTAAAGGAAATCTTGATTGCTTCCAAGTTTTGGCTATTATAAAATAAGCTGCTATAAATATACATGTGCAGGTTTTTGTGGGGACATAAATATTCAACTCCATTGGGTAAATACTAAGGAGCATGATTGCTGGATCATACTGTAAGAGTATTTTTAATTTTTTAAGAAACTGCCAAACTGTCTTCCAAAGTGGCTGTACCATTTTGCAATCCCACCAGCAATGATTGAGAGTTGATGTTAATTTTTAAATCTTGTTTTTCATTTATTTATTTTTATTTATTTTTTTACATCTTTATTGGAGTATAATTGCTTTACAATGGTGTGTTGGTTTCTGCTTTATAACAAAGTGAATCAGTTATACATATACATATGTTCCCATATCTCTTCCCTCTTGCGTCTCCCTCCCTCCCACCCTCCCTATCCCACCCCTCCAGGCGGTCACAAAGCACCGAGCTGATCTCCCTGTGCTATGCAGCTGCTTCCCACTAGCTATCTACCTTACGTTTGGTAGTGTATACATGTCCATGCCTCTTTCTCGCTTTGTCACAGCTTACCCTTCCCCCTTCCCATATCCTCAAGTCCATTCTCTAGTAGGTCTGTGTCTTTATTCCTGTCTTACCCCTAGGTTCTTCATGACAATTTTTTTTCTTAAATTCCGTATATATGTGTTAGCATACAGTATTTGTCTTTCTCTTTCTGACTTACTTCACTCTGTATGACAGACTCTAGGTCTATCCACCTCATTACAAATAGCTCAATTTCGTTTCTTTTTATGGCTGAGTAATATTCCATTGTATATATGTGCCACATCTTCTTTATCCATTCATCCGATGATGGATGCTTAGGTTGTTTCCATCTCCTGGCTATTGTAAATAGAGCTGCAATGAACATTTTGGTACATGACTCTTTTTGAATTATGGTTTTCTCAGGGTATATTCTGGCCTTACATTTAGGTCTTTAATCCATTTTGAGCTTATTTTTGTGTATGGTGTTAGGGAGTGATCTAATCTCATACTTTTACATGTACCTTTCCAGTTTTCCCAGCACCACTTATTGAAGAGGCTGTCCTTTCTACACTGTACATTCCTGCCTCCTTTATCAAAGATAAGTTGACCATAGGTGCGTGGGTTTATCTCTGGGCTTTCTATCCTGTTCCATTGATCTATATTTCTGTTTTTTGTGCCAGTACCATACTGTCTTGATTACTGTAGCTTTGTAGTATAGTCTGAAGTCAGGGAGCCTGATTCCTCCAGCTCCGTTTTTCGTTCTCAAGATTGCTTTCGCTATTCAGGGTCTTTTGTGTTTCCATACAAATTGTGAATTTTTTTGTTCTAGTTCTGTGAAAAATGCCAGTGGTATTTTGCTAGGGATTGCATTGAATCTGTGGACTGCTTTGGGTAGTATAGTCATTTTCACAATGTTGATTCTTCCAATCCACGAACATGGTATATCTCTCCATCTACTTGTATCATCTTTAATTTCTTTCATCAGTGTCTTATAATTTTCTGCATGCAGGTCTTTTGTCTCCTTAGGTAGGTTTATTCCTAGATATTTTATTCTTTTTCTTGCAATGGTAAATGGAGTGTTTTCTTGATTTCACTTTCAGACTTTTTGTCATTAGTGTATAGGAATGCAAGAGATTTCTGTGCATTAATTTTGTATCCTGCTACTTTACCAAATTCATTGATTAGCTCTAGTAGTTTTCTGGTAGCATCTTTAGGATTCTCTATGTATAATATCATGTCATCTGCAAGCAGTGACAGCTTTACTTCTTCTTTTCCGATTTGGATTCCTTTTATTTCCTTTTCTTCTCTGATTGCTGTGGCTAAAGCTTCCAAAACTATGTTGAATAAGAGTGGTGAGAGTGGGCAACCTTGTCTTGTTCCTGATCTTAGAGGGAATGGTTTCAGTTTTTCACCATTGAGGACGATGTTGGCTGTGGGTTTGTCATATATGGCCTTTATTATGTTGAGGAAAGTGCCCTTTGTGCCTACTTTGTGCAGGGTTTTTATAAATGGGTGTTTAATTTTGTTGAAAGCATTCTCTGCATCTATTGAGATGATCATATGGTTTTTCTCCTTCAATTTGTTAATATGGTTTATCACATTGATTGATTTGCATATATTGAAGAATCTTAGCATTCCTGGGATAAACCCCACTTGATCATGGTGTATGATCCTTTTAATGTGCTGTTGGATTCTGTTTGCTAGTATTTTGTTGAGGATTTTTGCATCTATGTTCATCAGTGATATTGGCCTGTAGTTTTCTTTCTTTGTGACATCCTTGTCTGGTTTTGGTATCACTGTGATGGTGGCCTCGTAGAATGAGTTTGGGAGTGTTCCTCCCTCTGCTATATTTTGGAAGAGTTTGAGAAGGATAGGTGTTAGCTCTTCTCTAAATGTTTGATAGCATTCGCCTGTGAAGCCATCTGGTCCTGGGCTTTTGTTTGTTAGAAGATTTTTAATCACAGTTTCAATTTCATTGCTTGTGATTGGTCTGTTCATATTTTCTATTTCTTCCTGATTCAATCTTGGCACGTTGTGCATTTCTAAGAATTTGTCCATTTCTTCCAGGTTGTCCATTTTATTGGCATAGAGTTGCTTGTAGTAATCTCTCATGATCTTTTGTATTTCTGCAGTGTCAGTTGTTACTTCTCCTTTTTCATTTCTAATTCTATTGATTTGAGTCTTCTCCCTTTTTTTCTTAATGAGTCTGGCTTAATGGTTTATCAATTTTGTTTATCTTCTCAAAGAATGAGCTTTTACTTTTATTGATCTTTGCTCTCATTTCCTTCATTTCTTTTTCATTTATTTCTGATCTGATTTTTATGATTTCTTTCCTTCTGCTAACTTTGGGGTTTTTTTGTTCTTCTTTCTCTAATTTCTTTAGGTACAAGTTTAGGTTGTTTATTCTAGATGTTTCCTGTTTCTTAAGGTAGGATTGTATTGCTATAAAATTCCCTCTTAGAACTGCTTTTGCTGCATCCCATAGGTTTTGGGTCATCGTGTCTGCATTGTCATTTGTTTCTAGGTATTTTTTGATTTCCTCTTTGATTTCTTCAGTGATCACTTCGTTATTAAGTAGTATATTGTTTAGCCTCCATGTGTTTGCATTTTTTACAGATCTTTTCCCATAATTGATACCTAGTCTCATAGCATTGTGGTCAGAAAAGATACTTGATACAATTTCGATTTTCTTAAATTTACCAAGGCTTGATTTGTGACCCAAGATATGATCTATCCTGGAGAACGTTCCATGAGCAGTTGAGAAAAATGTGTATTCTGTTGTTTTTGGATGGAATGTCCTATAAATATCAATTAAGTCCATCTTGTGTAATGTATCATTTAAAGCTTGTGTTTCCTTATTTATTTTCATTTTGGATGATCTGTCCATTGGTGAAAGTGGGGTGTTAAAGTCCCCTACTCTGAATGTGTTACTGTCGATTTCCCCTTTTATGGCTGTTAGTATTTGCCTTATGTATTGAGGTGCTCCTATGTTGGGTGCATAAATATTTACAATTGTTATATCTTCTTCTTGGATCGATCCCTTGATCATTATGTAGTGTCCTTCTTTGTCTCTTGTAAGAGTCTATTTTAAAGTCTATTTTGTCTGATATGAGAATTGCTACTCTAGCTTTCTTTTGGTTTCCATTTGCATGGAATATCTTTTTCCATCCCCTTACTTACAATCTGTATGTGTCTCTAGGTCTGAAGTGGGTCTCTTGTAGACAGCATATATATGGGTCTCGTTTTTGTATCCATTCAGCCAATCTGTGTCTTTTGGTGGGAGCATTTAGTCCATTTACATTTAAGGTAATTATCGATATGTATGTTCCTATTCCCATTTTCTTAATTGTTTTGGGTTCGTTATCGTAGGACTTTTCCTTCTCTTGTGTTTCTTGCCTAGAGAAGTTCCTTTAGCATTTGTTGTAAAGCTGGTTTGGTGGTGCTGAACTCTCTCAGCTTTTGCTTGTCTGTAAAGGTTTTAATTTCTCCATCAAATCTGAATGAGATCCTTGCTGGGTGGAGTAATCTTGGTTGCCGGTTTATCTCCTTCATTACTCTAAATATGTCCTGCCAGTCCCTTCTGGCTTGTAGAGTTTCTGCTGGGGATTCCCTTGTGTGTTATTTGTTGTTTATCCCTTGCTGCTTTTAATATGTTTTCTTTGTATTTAATTTTTGACAGTTTGATTAATATGTGTCTTGGCATATTTGTCCTTGGATTTATCCTGTGTGGGACTCTCTGTGCTTCCTGGACTTGATTATCTCCTTTCCCATATTAGCAAAGTTTTCAACTATAATCTCTTCAAATATTTTCTCAGTCCCTTTCTTTTTCTCTTCTTCTTCTGGAACCCCTATAATTCGAATGTTGGTGCGTTTAATGTTGTCCCAGAGGTCTCTGAGACTGTCCTCAGTTCTTTTCATTCTTTTTTCTTTCTTCTGCTCTGCAGTAGTTATTTTCACTATTTTATCTTCCAGGTCACTTATCCGTTCTTCTGCCTCAGTTATTCTGCTATTGATCCCTTCTAGAGTATTTTTAATCTCATTTATTGTGTTGTTCATAGTTGTTTGTTTCATCTTTAGTTCTTCTAGGTCCTTGTTAAATGTTTCTTGCATTTTGTCTATTCTATTTCCACGATTTTGGATCATCTTTACTATCATTATTCTGAATTCTTTTTCAGGTAGACTGCCTGTTTCCTCTTCATTTGTTAGGTCTGGTGGGTTTTAATCTTTCTCCTTCATCTGCTTGTGTTTTTCTGTCTTCTCATTTTGCTTATCTTACTGTATTTGAGTCTCCTTTTTGCAGGCTGCAGGTTCGTAGTTCCCGTTGTTTTTGGTGTCTGTCCCCAGTGGCTAAGGTTGGTTCAGTGGGTTGTGTAGGCTTCCTGGTGGAGGGGACTAGTGCCTGTGTTCTGGTGGATGAGGCTGGACCTTGTCTTTCTGGTGGGCAGGTCCACGTCTGGTGGTGTGTTTTGGGGTGTCTGTGGACTTATTATGATTTTAGGCAGCCTCTCTGCTAATGGGTGGGTTTGTGTTCCTGTCTTGCTAGTTGTTTGGCATAGGGTGTCCAGCACTGTAGCTTGCTGGTCGTTGAGTGAAGCTGGGTGCTGGTATTGAGATGGAGATCTCTGGGAGATTTTCGCCATTTGATATTATGTGGAGCTGGGAGGTCTCTTGTGGACCAGTGTCCTGAAGTTGGCTCTCCCACCTCAGAGGCACAGCACTTACTCCTGGCTGCCGCACCAAGAGCCTTTCATCCACATGGCTCAGAATAAAAGGGAGAAAAAGTAGAAAGAAAGAATTAGTAGAAGTAGAAAGAGAAAGAAAGAAAGGAAGGAGGGAGGGAGGGAGGGAAGGAGGGAGGAAGGAAAAAAAGAAAGAAGATAAAGTAAAATAAAATAAGATAAAATATAATAAAGTTATTAAAATAAAAATAATTATTAAGAAAAATTTTAAACGTACGGATGGAACCCTAGGACAAATGGTGGAAGCAAAGCTATACAGACAAAATCTCCCACAGAAGCATACACATACACACTCACAAAAAAGGAAAAGGGGAAAAAATCATAAATCTTGCTCTCAAAGCCCACCTCCTCAATTTGGGATGATTCGTTGTCTATTCATGTATTCCACAGATACAGGGTTCATCAAGTTGATTGTGGAGCTTTAATCTGCTGCTTCTGAGGCTGCTGGGAGAGATTTATTTCCCTTTCTCATCTCTGTTCTCACAGCTCCCAGGGGCTCAGCTTTGAATTTGGCCCCGCCTCTGCGTGTAGGTCGCCGGAGGGCGTCTGTTCTTCACTCAGACAGGACGGGGTTAAAGGAGCAGCTGCTTCGGGGACTCTGGCTCACTCAGGCCGGGGGGTGGGGGGCGGGGAGGGAGGGGCACGGAGTGCGGGGCGAGCCTGCGGCGGCAGAGGCCAGCGTGACGTTACACCAGCCTGAGGCGCGCCGTGCGTTCTCCCGGGGAAGTTGTCCCTGGATCCCGGGACCCTGGCAGTGGCAAGCTGCACAGGCTCCCTGGAAGGGGGTGTGGACAGTGACCTGTGCTCGCATACAGGCTTGTTGGTGGCGGCAGCAGCAGCCTTAGCGTCTCATGCCCGTCTCTGGGGTCCGCGCTTTTAGCCGCGGCTCGCGCCCTTCTCTGGAGCTCCTTTAAGCAGGCAGGTCCAGACTTTTTCCTGGACTCCCTCCCGGCTAGCCGTGGTGCACTAACCCCCTGCAGGCTGTGTTCACACTGCCAACCCCAGTCCTCTCCCTGCGCTGCGACCGAAGCCCGAGCCTCAGCTCCCAGCCCCGCCGCCCCGGCGGGTGAGCAGACAAGCCTCTCGGGCTGGTGAGTGCTGGTCGGCACTGATCCTCCGTGCGGGAATCTCTCCGCTTTCCCCTCCGCACCCCTGTTGCTGTGCTCTCCTCCGCGGCCCCGATGCTTTTCCCCTCCGCTACCCGCAGTCTCCGCCCGCGAAGGGGCTTCCTAGTGTGTGGAAACCTTTCCTCCTTCACAGCTCCCTCCCACTGGTGCAAGTCCCGTCCCTATCCTTTTGTCTCTGTTTATTCTTTTTTCTTTTGCCGTACCCAGGTACGTGGGGAGTTTCTTGCCTTTTGGGAGGTCTGAGGTCTTCTGCCAGCGTTCAGTAGGTGCTCTGTAGGAGTTGTTCCACGTGTAGATGTATTTCTGGTGTATCTGTGGGGAGGAAGGTGATCTCCGCGTCTTACTCTTCCGCCATCTTCCCTTCGTCTCCTTGTTTTTCATTTAAATTTACAAGTAAGGAATATGTTCACTTTAAGTTTCTTGACATATAACACTATCATTAGATATTTTAAATTAAGTTGTTAAATTTGTTTAATTGTTCATTTGATAGGCAAAAACTGGCTATCTTATTTCAATTTTTTGTGTCCTTGAATACCAATGAGTGAGTTTTTGTTTTTGTTTTTTTGGGGTTTAGTTAACTATAGTTCCTCTTTTGTGGCTTTCTGGTTTATTACTCCACTTATCTACTAACATCTTAGTAGTTTTCTTACTGATTTGTAGGAGTTCCTTAAATGAGCTCTGTTTTCTTTAGTTTCCTAGTTTGTAGTTAATTTTTAAAAAACATACATAAACCTAAATTATTTTGTGTATATAATTTCATCTGGCTTTTGATAGGTTGTCTTATCATTTTTAAGTTTAAAAATTCTTCTCTCCTTTCAGAGATCCAATAACTTTTCCTTTTGTTGTTGTTTTTGTTGTTGATTATAACTCTTTATTCCATCTAGAATAAAGCAGTTTTCAAGCTTCTTTTTTGTAATTTCTGTAGGCTAATGGTTCTTGATTCATTGTGAGGTTTAAGGATGATAAAAGTTGACAGAAACTTTAGGGACAAAATATATTTTAGCAGTGAAAAAAATGATAAGCTCTTATCTGACAAATGTAAACTTTCTCATCAGAGTTAAACGTTTAGACAACATTTCTGATTAGCCTTCTGTTAGTACAGCAAAAGCATTTGTATTTGCTGGAAATAACATTTATTTATGAAGAAATTATGGCAGAAATCTGTTTAAACAGTGAGAAAATTCTAGACTGTTCAGACAGCCCAGGATTTTGAAAAAGTCTTGTGCTTTGGCAGGAACCCAGGAGAGGATGTGTCTGCATCTGCTGCATGCTAGAAGCCTTCCCAAAGAGTTACTGTAAAGCAGCCAAGAGAACAGTGTATTTCACTACTGTGTGGTTCTGGAAGTAACTGGAAGTTTGCAGACTTGAGGGAGGAGACTTAGGAGTACTTCCAGGAGGTCAGTGTCAGTTTCTGTGGTGACCTATTTTTAGTGATTCAAGTTAAGGAAAAGTGTTTTGTGTGTGTATGTGTGTAATAGGGAGTTTTCCAATGTGGACTTGAACCTGTTGCTTTAGGAGAAGTCACTTGGGAAGAGTCAGAGGTGCCTGTACCAAAGAGGAATAGGGTGACAAGTCAGAATAACCAGTGGGTGTCTGTTATTGGGGCGAATGGTACTGCAGTTGTAATTTATTTTCCTGTAAGGTAATAAAGGAGAAGGACTTAAAGTCCATGTATGTTGTGGAGAAGGAGCAAGAGAAGAGTGCTAACAGGGCCTTTGGGAAAGCAGGGTAAAAAACTTTCTACTGGTTAGCTGATAATCTTCATCTGCCATGAAGAATCCATTCCAGAAAAGACAGCCCTACGGGGGACAAAGCAAAAAAGACAGAAGGGCTTTGCTGCCAGGTTTTAGGAAAAAATGCCACAACTTTGTACTGGGCTAAGGATTTTTTACATAGAACACAGTAGATAAGGGAAAAAGCTCAGCATTGAGCCCTTTGAGAGAAATTGCTAGCTTAAATCGACAGGGTTGGTTGGTATTTTTTTTTTAATTCTGTACAACTTTAAAAAAATATAACAGCTTTATTGAGATATAATTCATATACCACACTATTCACCCATGTTCACGCTTGCGTACTTTTTAGTACTTTCACAGTGTTCTTCAACAGTTGATCACCACTGTATATTTTAGAACGTTTTCATCACCCCAATATCTGCAACTTTTAATTGAACTTATTTTAAAATTTAAGGCCATTGCAGGGAAAAGATGGAACAAGTTAGCAATTTAGAGGATTAATCAGAAAGCTCTGAAACCTTTTTTCCCTTTAAGCATATTCTAACATTTTATTTTATTTTATTTTAAATTTATTTCTGGCTGAGTCGGGTCTTCGTTGCTGCACGCAGCCTTTCTCTAGTTGTGGTGAGCGCGGGCTACTCTTCATTGCAGTGCGTGGGCTTCTCACTGCGGTGGCTTCTCTTGTTGCGGAGCACGGGCTCTAGGCATGTGAGCTTCAGTAGCTGTGGCTCGTGGGCTCTAGAGCACAGGGTCAGTAGTTGTGGTGCATGGGCTTAGTTGCTCTGCGGCATGCGGGATCTTCCCGGACCAGGGCTCAAACCCATGTCCCCTGCATTGGCAGGCGGATTCTTAACCACTGCACCACCAGGGAAGTCCTCCTTTTTAAAAATAATGGCCATATTTCTCTTACAGGTGTGCGATCCTGTAAAAGTAAGCCTCTGAAGATGATCTGGTGTATTTTAGTTGTAGGGTTTCTACTTCCCCAGTCTTTGGCTGATCCAGGCTTTTTTACTTCAATTGGTAAGTCTTAATTATTTTTTGTTGTTTTTGCATTTAAAAATTTACATTTTTTAGTGTTTTTTAGATCAGTAAAAACCAATACATTTGTGTTCCCAGAGACTGAAACATTACTTCAGTCCCTGCCCCTCTAAAAGTCTCTCTCATTTTTAAATTCAATTGTTTTCTTTAAATTATTTTCTCTGATTACAAAAGGAATACATTTTCAGATTAGAAATTTATGAAAATTTAGAAAAGCATACCAAAGAAAATTCTCTGGTAATGAGTCCACCCAGCAAATCATTTAATGTATATACTTAGTCTTTTATGTTTTCCTATACATATACTTCATATGTCTTAAAAGAGAAGTTTTCTGTCATCTTGTTGACCAGTTCTACCCTCACATGATTGTAGAGCTAAATAAAACACAAACAAGTACTATAGTTATGAAACCTCATTTTGGGATGTAAAATGATGAGTTCTGTTTTCCCCTTATGAATAACTAAATATGGATATTTGAATTGCAGTTGAGAAGTATACTTTTTGTTAGTGTGGTCTTTGTTTATTGAATAAAAATTTAGTTCTAAGTAGTTTCAAAACCACAAAAAGGTGAGAGGGGAGGTAGGGAAGAAGAAACATTGATCCTTGGAAAGTAAGGTTTTGAAATTAAAAAATAAATTTTTAGATGACAGACAATTTGTTGATATGGTCCAAGCTTGCAGAATTAAGTAGCTTGAAAATTTGAATTGGAACACATGATTAGAAGAGTTTCCGGCTTTATTTTTATTTATCTGGTTTTTAAAAAAGGAAAAAAAGAAAAAAAAAATGATGCTCTCTCCAACATATCTGATTCATGCCAGGTAAGTCCTCTCAGAATGAAGCATTCTCAATCATTCTTAAATTATTCAAAAATACTTGTTTTGACCAGTATGGGTATTTGATTACTTTCTTCCCTTTTTCTCCTTCTAGGTCAGATGACTGATTTGATCCGTACTGAAAAAGATCTGGTGACTTCCCTGAAAGACTATATTAAGGCAGAAGAGGACAAATTAGAACAAATAAAAAAGTAAGCAAAGTGTTTTACTTATTATGACTCTGATTCCACCTTCATGTTTTCTTGGTAGAGCTAAAACATTCTTTGAGTGAAAGTGAAAGCCCTCTGTCAGTCTTAAAAGGCCAGTTGAAATGGCTAAAGTAGGAGCACAGAAAACAGAAGTTAGGCCCAGGCTAAGACTTCAGTTGAAGAATATGGATTGAGATAAGAATATAAATGGGTATGGGTCATTGACTGACAATTTTTTTCAATGGTTGCTAATATCTTCTATCCTCTTCTAACCTCCCTAATCAAGCCACCTTCTGGAGCAATTTTCCACTGCTATTTATCCTTCAGTCCTATGGTTCCATTCTAGAGATTACAGTGATAAGTATAGTATTATTTAATTGATATAGTTTTTCCTTAAATGCTAATTTATTTATTTAAATTTATTTATTTATTTATGGCTGCGTTGGATCTTTGTTGCTGTGTGCGGGCTTTCTCTTGTTGTGGCGAGTGGGAACTACTGTTTGTTGCGTGCGTGGGCTTTTCATTGCAGTGGCTTCTCTTGTTGCAGAGCACAGGCTCTAGGCGTGCGGGCTTCAGTAGCTGTGGCACGTGGGCTCAGTAGTTGTGGCTTGCGGGCTCTAGAGTGCAGGCTCAGTAGTTTTGGTGCATGGGCTTAGTTGCTCCGCGGCATGTGGAAATCTTCCCAGACCAGGGCTGGAACCCATGTACCCTGCATTGACAGGCGGATTCTTAACCACTGCGCCACCAGGGAAGTCCCCTAATTTATTTTTAATTGACTCAGGTTCATATTTAATTCTGACCTGAGAGTTCCTAGCCTTTGTTTAATGAGTAGCTAAGTATTCAGTATTTTTGTTTTAAAATACAGTTTCTAGATACTGAATATAAAATTTTGCTGTAAGTTTGATTTAAATGAACATGTAACTGAAATTGGATTGGGCTGATTACTTTGTAATAATCAATTATTTGGCTTTAAGGACCTGTAGGGAAATAAATTTTTAGATTCTTACTAGAGGGATCCAATCACAACTTTTACTAAGATAGGTTACGTTTACTGTAACCATTTGGGAGAAACAAAACTAAAACAAAAAGTCTTGTAGTTATATTTTGATTTTGCCAAGTTAGATTTTATCTGTAAGAGAATCTTGCTTTTTAAAAATCCTTTGTAATTTTACTTTTAAAAGGATTTTAAGTATAGTTTAACTCAAAACCCTCTAATCTTTTTTGAGTGCTTTACTAGTCTTCTTCCTCATTGAGTGTGTATATACTTTATGTAGATTCCACTTATGTCTTACATTTTTAGATGGGCAGAGAAGTTAGATCAGCTAACCAGCACAGCAACAAAAGATCCAGAAGGATTTGTTGGACACCCTGTAAATGCATTTAAGTTAATGAAACGTCTGAACACTGAGTGGAGTGAGTTGGAGAATCTCGTCCTTAAGGATATGTCGGATGGTAAGTCAGATGGTAAGACTAATGAGCCAAAAAAAAAGTAAGGCTTTTTTGCTACCACCTGTAGACATGCCAGAAGAAGTGATAAATTCAGTTCCCAGAACATCAGGTGTTCAGCCTTGTAACTGAATTATTGCTGAGATGTATTTGATTTGACTAGAGTTAATTTAGTCTACATCCTGAATTCTTGATTTAAAAAAAAGATGAATAAAAACTGGAAATAAAGAAAGATAGAACTTTATTGTTAAAATGTAATTTCTGCTCTTCATTTAACATGGTCCTTTTTGCTTTGAAATCTAAAAAAGTGAATCAATGATTTGGCATACAGCTTCATTTCTGAGGGTAATTGTTTTCATTTTAGGATTACCTTCAGATTTAAAAAATTTTATGGGTAAGTCTTTATCTTCTAATCAATTTTTAATGTACTGGGAGTGATACTAATAAGGAAAAATGTTAGCTGTGTTTTACATAGTACTTTGAAGCTTAGGATTGTTTTGTTTAACATAGACAATAAATTTAAAAATTGAGGCTGCAAACAGTAATAATGAATGTCTTTCTAATTGAAACAATAAAATTGTAGTTGAAGTATTGAGATCTTTTAGATATTTTAGTAACAGACACAGAAAACTAAGGCTGGAGTTTAATGAAGTAGAGGTATTATGCTTTAGTACATAGTGTTTATTTGTTGAATGATTGAAGGTGGCAAAAAAAAGAGAGACAGAGAACTGAGCCAACTGTGTAGTAAAGCACTCCAAGGGTGCTTTCAAATATTTGTGAGCAGTAAACTAAACTATTACGCATAGGACAGGAAACCTTGAAAAGAAAAATTAAGGCAAGCACTTGTGAATACTTCTTTGAGATGAGAAGGAAATAGTACCTGTGATTATTTGTTGTCATATAACACCATGAGAACATTTTTTTTTTTTTTTTTTTGCGGTACGCGGGCCTCTCACCGCTGTGGCCTCTCCCGTTGCGGAGCACAAGCTCCGGACGCGCAGGCCCAGCGGCCATGGCTTACGGGCCCAGCCGCTCCGCGGCATGTGGGATCTTCCCGGAATGGGGCACAAACTCGTGTCCCCTGCATCAGCAGGCGGACTCTCAACCACTGCACCACCAGGGAAGCCCCATGAGAACATTTTTAAGATCATATATGTATGCATTTGTATACATATATACATATGCACACACATTTGTTTATTATTTTTTTTAAAAAATCTAAAAAAAAAAAATCTCAAGTATGAACTAAGTTTTTTTATAAAGTAAACCTTAAGACTTAGGCGTTTTAATCTGTGGCAGTCATCCCATAATGCTATAGTAGATATACGTTTTTTCTTTTTATTAGAGAGGATTTAAGTTACTTCATAGATTTTGGTTTGGGGCATAAAATCGTTCC
This sequence comes from Grampus griseus, assembly GCF_964374135.1. NCBI lineage: Eukaryota > Metazoa > Chordata > Mammalia > Artiodactyla > Delphinidae > Grampus > Grampus griseus. The sequence goes on along the minus strand of NC_139010.1, from coordinate 27,098,234 downwards.
AGTCTTCTGTAAAACTTGCTTGTAAAATTGCATGTGGATATTGTGACTAGGAATTGGTCTTAAAACTAATGCTTTAATATGGACTTAGGCCTCTTCCATCTAGTTGTTCATCTGTACATTTCAATTAACATAAAAATGCCTGGCCTTTTGATGATCAAAGTATGCATAGTTGATTGTAAGTAAAGGAGAATGGAGGGAAGTCTCGTACCTAATTTTGATTTGCAAATGATGACACATGTTATTAAAATTTTAAATCACTTTTTGTTGTATTGATTTCTTAAGGAGTATTTAGCATCTCTTCTCCTTAGGAGTTATATAGTTACCAGTGATTAGTTTCTTAGTTTTATTTTTGCTGTATTTTATGTAAAACCTTTTAAAATTAATATTAGGATTTATAGAGTGCAAACCATGATGATGAACACTATATTTAATAATTAAACAGATCTAAATATATTTTAATAAACTAGCTTACCTGATACTCTTACATATATAATAAATGTCTCTTCCTTCTCCTTAAAGAATTCCACCAAACTTTATATATTTACACATTTATGTGATATGTGGCACATGGAAGAAGAAAACATAACTTTAAGAGTGTACATTTTACTTACTGTTATCTGAAAGTATAATTGGTTGCCAGTGAACATCGTTTTCAAATCTTTAAATGTTCACTTTTCAAGCTTAGTGGAGGCTGTGTTGTATAATTAAAAACTCTATTATGTTAGTTGATCTTTACCTATTAATACAAATATAATTTATGCAATGACCTCAGATTACTTAAGCAACATTAAAAATGGTTTGGGAAGATGAACAACTTAGAGGTATGTCAAGTCTCGTTCAGTATATTTAATTTTTTCTTGTTACACATGGTATGGTGGAAAATTATAATAAAATAGATTTTGAAAAATCCTTTTAAGACTATATTGGAAAGTGGAAGTCTGTGAGGTTCTAAAGTCTTTTTTCTTCCAATTTTATTGAGATATAATTGATATACGGTACCGTATAAAGTGTACAGCACAATGATTTCACTTACACACATCATGGAATGATTATCACAGTAAATTTAGTGATCATCCATCACCTCATATAGATACAAAATTTAAAAAATAGAAAAAAATGCTTTTCCTTGTGATGAGAACTCTTAAGATGTACTCTCTTAACAACTTTCATATATAACATACAGCAGTGTTAATTATTTTTATTGTGTTGTACATTACATCCCTAGTACTTACTTATAACTGGAACTTTATACCTTTTGACAGCCTTCCTCCAGTTACCCTGCACACCCACCTCCTGCCTCTGATAACCATATATCTGATATCTTTTTGTATGAGTTTGTTTTTGAAATATAATTGACCTGCAACACTATGTTCCTGTTATACAAAATATTGATCCTGTATTTCTATATATTTCAAAATGATCACCGTGATAAGTCTAGTTCTGATATGTCATCACCATACAAAGATATTACATAGTTATCGACTATATTTCCCACACTGTACATTTCATACCCGTGTCTAGACTCTTTTTTTTCCCCCCCCTATTTTAAGGTTTTATCTCTAACCTAACCATTCAGAGACAGTACTTCCCTAATGATGAAGATCAGGTTGGGGCAGCCAAAGCTCTGTTGCGTCTCCAGGATACCTACAATTTGGATACAGATACCATCTCAAAGGGTGATCTTCCAGGTAAGAATTACTGTAGTCTATAAAAATCCTATCCCTTGGCTTCTCCATTCAGTCCATTAGGGCAATGTTAATATAAAAAGACTTCCGTATTTTAAGATTTTTAACTTCACTTTGTTTCACAGCCTTTGAGGACAAAACAACCCTTTGTCTAGGACTGAATAGTTGTGGATAAGCTGCTAGCTTGTTACTGTGAAAGCTTATAATTATAGAGACTAACTTAAGTAGGCAATTTTAGCATGTAAGAAAAAGAAACAACCAGTTTTCCAAATGTCTGTCTTTAGAATACCCAGTATTTGTGCGTTAAGTTATAAGGAAATTGATAATCAAAGTTTATATATTCAATAATTTAAAACCAAGACATGTTGAGTATGTACTGATTTTTAGTGTTCTACAGTGTGAAGCATCCTGCTTTCTGACCTATTTTCGGCAAAACCCTCTTTTTTTAAGTTACAGCTGATTCCATGATAATTTGCTTAAATTTATTGTGAAAAAAACATAAAACAAAATTTACCATCTTAACCAATTTTAAATGTGCAGTTTATGGTATTAAGTACATTTGCATTATTATGCAACCATCATTACCATCCATCTGCATAGCTCTTTTCATCTTGTGAAACTGAAGCTCTATACTTGTTAAACAATAACTCCCCAGTTCCCACTTACTCAGCCCCTGGCAACCATCATTCTACTTTCTGTCTCTATGACTTTGACTTAAGTACCTCATATAAGTAGAATCATACAGCGTTTGTGTTTTTGTGATGGCTTATTTCACTTAGTATAATGTCCTCAAGGGCTGTAGTATACGTCGGAACTTCCTTCAGTTTTAAGGCTGAATAATAATCCATTGTGTATATACCATATTTTGCTTATCCATTCATCTGTTGATGGACACTTGGGTTCCTTCCACACATCAGCTATTGTGAATAATGCTGCTGTGAACATGGGTGTGCAAATAGCTCTTCAAGACAATGTCTTTTATTCTTTGAGTATATACCCAGAAGTGGAATTGCTGTGTCATATGATAATTCTGTTTTTAATTTTTGAGGAGCCACCATACTCTTTTCCATAGTAGATATACCATTTTACATTCCCACCAACAGTGCATAAGGGTTCCAGTTTCTCCACATCCTTGCCAACACTTGTTATTTTCTTTTTTTTTTTCTGATAGTAGCCACTCTAGTGGGTGGTATCTCATTGCAGTTTTGCATTTCCCCAATTATCAGTGATGTTGAGCATCTTTTCATGTACTTATTAGCAGCCGCCTGTACATCTTCTTTGAAGAAATATCTATTCGAGTCCTTTGTCTTTTTTTTTTTTTTTTTGCGGTACGCGGGCCTCTCACTGCTGTGGCCTCTCCCGTTGCAGAGCACAGGCTCCGGATGCGCAGGCTCAGTGGACATGGCTTACGGGCCCAGCCGCTCTGCAGCATGTGGGATCTTCCCGGACTGGGGCACGAACCCGTGTCCCCTGCATTGGCAGGTGGACTCCCAACCACTGCGCCACCAGGGAAGCCCTGTCTATTTTTTAATTGGGTTATTCATTCTTTATTGTTGAGTTTTAGAGGTTCTCTATATATTCTGGATATTAATTCCTTATGAGATGTATGATTTGCAAATATTTTCTCCTATTCTGTGGGTTGCCTTTTTACTCCATTGATATTGTGCTTTGTATCCAAATTTTTAAATTTTTACGAAGTCCAATTTGTTTAATTTTTCTTTTTTTGCCTGTGCCTTTAGGGTCATATACAAGAAATCATTGCCCAATCCAATGTTATAAAGCTTTTGTCCTATGTTTTCTTCTAAGAGTTTTATTGTTTTAGGTGTTATATTTAGGTCCTTGATTTATTTTGAGTTAATTTTTACATGTGGTATTAGGTAAGGGTTCAACTTCATTCTTTTGCATGTGGATATTCGGTTCTCCCAGCACCATTTGTTGAAAAGACCATCCTTTCCCCATTGAATGGTCTTGCCATGCTTGTCAAAAATCATTTGACCATATATACAAAGGTTTACTTCTGCCTCTCTATTCCATTAGTCTGTAAGTCTGTCTTTATGCTGATAACACACTATTTGATTATTGTAGCTTTGTAGTAAGTTTTGAAATTAGGAGGTGTGAGTCTTCTGGTTTTGTTCTTCTTTTTTAAGATTGTTTTGGTTATTCTGGGTCCCTTGAGATTCCGTATGAATTTTAGGATGGGTTTTTCTGTTTCTGTTTTTAGTATTTTGATAGAGATTGTGTTGAATCTGTAGATTGCTTTGGGTAGTATTAACATTTTAACAATCCATGAATCATGGTCTTCCAATCCATGAACATGGGATGTGTTTTCCATTTATTTATGTTGTCTTTCAGCAGTTTTTTTTGTAGTTTTTCACTGTATGTCTTTCATCTCCTTGGTTAAGTTAATTCCTAAGTATGTTATGCTTAGACTTCTTTTAGTAATTTTCTTTTAGATTGTTCATTATTGGTACATAGAAATGCAACTGATTTTTCTGTGTTGTCTTTGCATCCTGCTACTTGGCTGAATTCATTTATTAGTTCTAACAAGTTTTTTGTGGAATCCTTAGGATTTTCTAACCTAAGATAATTTTATCTGCTGGGTATTCCCTGGTGGTCCAGTGCTTAGGACTCCATGCTTTCACTGCCGAGGGTGCAGGTTCAATCCCTGGTTGGGGAACTCAGATCCCACAAGCAGTGCAGTGTGGCAGAAAAAAGATAATGTTATCTGTGAACAGAGATCATTTTACTTCTTCCTTTCCAGTTTGGGCACCTTTGAGCTTGTTCTTGCCTAGTTGCCCTGGCTAGAACTTCCAAGTACTAAGTTGAATAGAAGTGGCGAAAGTGGGCATCCTTGTTCTTGTTCTTGATCTCAAAGGAAAAGCTTTCAGTCTTTGACCATTGAGTGGGTTTTTCAAATATATCTTTTATTATATTAAGGTAGTTTCCTTCTATTCCTAGTTTGTTGAGTGTTTTTTATCATGAAAGAATACTGAATTTTGTCAATTGTTTTTTCTGCATGAATTGAGATGATCGTATTTTTTTCCTTTATTCCGTTAATGTGGTGCATTACATTGATCGATATTCATATGTTGAAACATCCTTGCATTCCAGGAATAAGTTCTACTTGGTCATGGTGTATAATCATTTTAATATTATATGCTGCTGAATTCTGTTTGCTAGTATTTTGTTGAGGATTTTTACATCAGTGTTCATAAGTGATATTGGTCTGTAGTTTTCTTGTAGTGTCTTTTTCTGGCTTTGGTATAAAGGATAATGCTGGCCTCATAGAATGAGATAGGAAGTATTCTTTCCTCTCCTTTTGAAAAGTTTGAGAAGGATTGGTATTAGTTCTTCTTTAAATGTTTGGTAGAATTCTCTGGTGAAGCCATTAGGTCCAGGGCTTTTCTTTTGTCAGGAGACTTTCAATTACTGATTGTCTCCTTACTAGCTATAGGTCTATTCAGATTTTCTATTTTTTTCTAAGTCTTGGTAGGTTTTGTGTTTTTAGGAATCTGTCCATTTCATCTAGGTTATTCAATTTGTTGGTGTACAGTTTTTCATAGAACTCTCTTATAATCTTTTGTATTTCTGTAGAATCAATAGTAGTATCCCCACTTTTATTTCTGATTTTAGTAATTTGAATCTTTTTTTCTTAGTCCATGTAGCTAAAGGATTGTCAATTTTGTTGACAAAATTCTTTTCAAAGAACCATCTTTTGTTTTCATTAATTTTCTCTATTGTTTTTCTTTTACTTCTCCTTTAATATTTCCTTTCTTCTGCTAGCTTTGGGTTAAGTTTGTCCTTGTTTTTCTAGCTTTTAGGTTGTTGATTTGAGATCTTTCTTGTTTTTTAATATAAGCGTTATAACTGTAAATTTCTCCCTTAGCTCTGCTTTCATTGTGTCCCATAAGTTTTGGTATTTTGTGTTTTCATTTTCATTTGTCTTTAAGTATTTTCGAATTTTCCCTGTGATTTCTTCTTTGATCCATTAGTTGTTAAAGAGTGTGTTGTTTAATTTCTGCAAAATTTGAAGTTTTCCAGTTTTACTTGTGTTACTAATATCTAACTTCACACGATAATTTACTTTTGCCATCTCTCACTTTTTCTGTGAGTGTGTGGCTTACCCCATTACTACCTTCTTGTCATTATCAACTAGAGAAATAAAATATATTACCTCTATCATCATACTGAAATTGATTTTCTCCTTAAGAAAATATAGTGGGATGAGTTACTTGTTAAGGTGTTTTTCTTGCTCATTTTCCTAAATTTGCAGTGAAGTATCAAGTGGAAAAACTAACCATGGTATAATATTAAATAAAATTTCCTTTAAGCTGCAATGTAATTTCATCAAGTTGGACTTCCAAAAAAGTACAAATTTGCAAATTTTATTTTCTGTTTCTACTAATATGGTACATTATAACACTTCTGAAGATCACAACTTTGTTTTGTTTGGTTTTTTAAATTAATTAATTAATTAATTTGGTTGCACCAGGTCTTAGTTCCGGTAAGCAGCTCCTTAGTTGTGGTGTGTTGGCTCCTTAGTTGCAGCTCACAGGCTCCTTAGTTGTGGCTTGCAGGCTCCTTAGTTGTGGCTCGTCAGCTCCTTAGTTGTAGCATGCAAACTCTTAGTTGAAGCATGCATGTGGGATCTAGTTCCCTGACCAGGGATTGAACCTGGGCTCCTGGCATTGGGAGTGTGGAGTCTTATCCACTGCGCCACGAGGGAAGTCCTGCCTTATGTTTTTTAGTTCACCTCTGGTTTAAAACATCAATTTGTTTAATAGATATTAACTATTTAATGTTTATTTAATATCTACTTAACATAATAACCATTATGTTAAGTACTAGGGATGTGATAATGAGTAACAGTGCTTTTGCCCTTAGGATACTTATCTTATGATATGGTATGATGAATGCCTAGATGCAGATAACTTAGGATACTGTGGGAGCACATAGGAGAAAACTTAATTTTGGACTTGAGAAGAGAGAGGCATAAAGTAAGACTTCCTGGAATACAGGATATTTTTTAAAATTGAGATGTAATGGACAAGGAATTAGCTAGGAAATTGGGGGAGGGGGGGAAATAGTGGGCATGAGAAAAATATTCCAAACAGAACATATATATAGGCCAGAGAGGAGAGAGCATTTTATATCAGATATCTAACAAGTAGTTTGTTCAAGGGGTGAGTGCATGAACAGTGGGAGGGAGTTGGTTTTGTGAGAGTAGTGAGAGATGAGGCTAGATAGGTAAGCAGAAGCCATCTCCTGATGAACTTTGTAAGTCATGTGGAGGAGTTTGAAGTGTTCTGAGTGCAATGAGAAGCTATTGAAAAGTTTTAAACAGGGAAGTTATATGATTTTCATTTTAGAAATATCATTCTGGCTGCAGAATGGATTCAGATCTGGGGGTAGGGACAAAGAAATCAGGGAGGAGGCTGTTGTAAAAATTAAGTAAGAGGTGATAGTGGTAGCTTAGGTTATTTCCAGTTTTTTGCAGGACCAAGGTTCAACAGACATCTTTATGTCTTCTTGTGTCTATTACACACATAAAAGAGTTTCTCTTGGATATAAGCTTCTCAAACTTTACTAGATGTGGCCAGATTGTTCTCCAGAGCAGATGTACCAATTAATACTCTCACCCACAATGTATGGGAGTTCCCATTTCTTCATACCCTTGCCAACACTTGGCTTTGTCAGATTTAAAATTATAGCAGTTGAGGTGTGAAGCGATAGGGATGAGGGTAGGGGGAAGGGTGATTTGTTTTTTTTAATTGCCCTCCCCCCAAAATCAGAGAAATGCTTATTTCAGTGGATTTATATTGATGCCATGTAACTCCTTGATTAATTTTGTCTGTTTCTTTCTCCTTTTTGGGCCTACCTTTTGAAATGCTTTCTTGATATTTTAATATAAAATCTGATAAGTTAAATGGATTTTAGCATTAATGATGCCTTTACAGTTCATATAGACTGTTCCTTTAGTTTCAGGTTGCTCCTAACCCTGATTTGTTGAGTAGATTTTTAGCTTCCGGAGATATTACACTTTTGGTGGGGGGGCGGTGAAGTAGAAAAGAATAGCTTTATTGCTTTGCCAGGCAAAGGGGGGTACCACAGCGGGCTAATGCCCTCAAAACTGTGTGTCCCCTACACTTTTCTTTTTAGATAGAAAATGTCTTATATATAAAATTTGATTTACTTCAGGTGGAAGTTGAAGGTTCTTCTTGGTCATTTGCATCACTATCTTGGTTAGCTGATAAGGTTAACTACACCAAGCAGTAGATTCTCTGCACATCTCTGGAGTGCACTCAGCTATGAGTGTACCATAGTGCCTCTGATGCAAGACGTCAACTTCCCAAGTGTATGCATTTTAAACATATTTGTCCCTTACAAAACAAGGTTTTGTCCACTAAATGTTCCTATAAATAATAGTGTAAGAATTTTTAAATTAAATCTCCCAGTTTATGGATGAGCCACAAAAAACGTATTTCTAAGTAAATTTTCCTATACTATTTTATTTCCTATTCCTATTTTCCTATATTATAGTTTATATTGTGATAATAAATTAAAAGAACTCTTTTTGGTGTTAGTTTTAACTGTAAATTTGGGTTACTACATTCGGTTTGACGGGCTAACATCAGTCATCCGTGCCACTTCCTTTGAACCAAAGGAATTTGCAGCTTATTCTTTTTTCTCATCAAATTCTATTTGTGCTTTGCATGAAAGTTTTTTATAGTCTTTTTCTGCCAACATCACTTTCCTTATCTCATTTTCTTTGTCTTCTTGTCCATTTACTTTTTCTTTTCATGTTCTCTATTTTGGAAGCAGCCTTCCCTTTCAAATGCTACATCACTTCATTTTCATTTTCATTTTCTTCTTTAATACAATTCCTAGGCATTTTGCCTTTGATAATTGTGAATAGATCAATAGGTAAGATAACCAGAGATACTTTAACTACCAAGGCAGAATAGCTAAAGATACTCTACTATCCCCATTGTGCTTTCAGATAATGTTGCCAGGATATCAGGTCATGTAAAAAATATTTCTGGTGCTCTCTACGGGTATTAATGGCATACTCTCCTCTTGTGCCTTTTGTATGTCCCTGAGAAAAAACATTCTTAATTACTGCTTTGTAAGCTCATCTTGGAACTGTATTCCAGTTCTCATAACTGAAAAATAATAGGAGAGTCAAAATTCAGTATGTTTCTTTTGTTTCTGAAATTGTGTCATGTTAAACTATTAATAAGTTAGTTTCTTGGTATCCTTTTCTAGATTAGAGTGTGGAGTAGAGAGTTAGTAACTGTCAAAGTATGGATCTTCATCTTCATTTTAGTAGTACACTGATAATCAGTTACTATCCATAAGTGACTAACAGGAGGCAAAAAAAAAAAAATAGTGAATGGAGGTAGTTGTATGATTTGAATATTTAATTGTATTGGTCCATGTGATCCTCCAGTGCATACATCTCCATGCTAGGACTGTGCTTGGTACTAGAATGTAACAGGTCATATCCTCAGACCAGGGCATGCTATGCCCTAGACAGTGAATGTCTGATCACTAGCAAAATGTGCCCATGATTTTATTTCCTCTTTTTTTTTTTTTTTTTTTTGCGGTATGCGGGCCTCTCACTGTTGTGGCCTCTCCCGTTGTGGAGCAGAGGCTCCAGATGCGCAGGCTCAGCGGCCATGGCTCACGGGCCCAGCCGCTCCGCGGCATGTGGGATCTTCCCGGACCAGGGCACAAACCTGTGTCCCCTGCATTGGCAGGTGGACTCTCAACCACTGCGCCACCAGGGAAGCCCTTTATTTCCTCTTAATTTATTTCTCATGAACTCCTTTTCTGCTAGCACTTAAAAAAAAAAAAACGTTGACACCATTGGATAGGTTATAGCTAAGTCTGGTTTTAGCCAATTTACTGCCTTGTTGAAGTATAGTCAATCAGAAGTTATTAAGGAAAACACCATTGTATTCCTTTTTCTACCAGTTTCCTTTGTGATGTTATCAGACATATCAGACATACGTTTCTTTTGGTTAAATACCTAGAAGTGAATTCTCTGGGTTGCATGGTAGGTATATATTTAATTTTGAAGAAACCACCAAATTGTTGTACCATTTTATACTCTGGTCATCAGTGTATGAGAGTTTCAGTTCCTTCACATACTTGCGAACACTTGTGACTAAGTCCTCCAACTATGTTCTTTGTTAAAATTGCTTTGGCTATTCTAAATTCTTTGGATTTCCATATAAATCTTAGGATCAGCTTGTCAGTTTCTACAAAAATGCCTGTAGGAAATTTTATTAGGGTTGTTTTGAATCTTGGGGAGAATTTGGGCAGCACTGTCATTTTAAAAAGATAATTTTCTAATCCATGAACATGCTATCTCTTTGTTTATTTAGGTCAGAAAACTTGGTATAGGAGATAAGATATTTTGACATTAACATTAAACCACTGTGAGTCTCACATTTATTGTTTGAACGTTGGTATCAAAAGTTGGAAAAAATTTTCTTTTTCTTTCTCCCCTCCTCCTTTTCCTCCTCCTGCTTCTTCTACATCTTTCTCACTGAAAGCAAATTTATCACAGGCTCAGTTTTTAATTCATATCGTATCTTTGTCCTCTTCTGTTGTTCAAAAACTTTATATTGTTTTGGTTTCTGTTATATTTAGAAATGTGTTGACAAATGAAACATGATGACACATTGTCCAATAGAGGAACATGAAACTGTAACTAGCATAGTGGGCAGTATCCATTTTGAGGTCTGACATAATACCTTTTTCATTGGATTGCCATGAGAATCAAATGAGCTAAAAGCCTGTGAGAACTAAAACTGCAAAATGCTGTTATTAATGTTTTATTTAAGAGGCGCCCAAATAAACTTTTTAAAAATTGAGACATAATTGACATATAACATTGTATTAGTTTTGGGTGTACAACATGACGTGGATATGTACGTATTGTGAGATGATCACCACAAGATGTTTAGTTAACATCCACCATCACACATAGTTACAAAAAAATTTTTTCTTATGATGAGGACCTTTAAGATCTACTCTTCCAGCAACTTTTAAATATAGAATACAGTATTATTAACCATAGTCACTATGCTATACATTACATCCCCAGGACTTATTTATCATATACTGGGAGTTTGTACCTTTTGACCACCTTCACCATTTCTCTCATATTAGTTTTAGTCATGCAGAACTTTTTAATCTTCTTTCAAAGTCCAAACTATACTAATAAGGTCCACTGACAGAAGTCTCACTTTCATTTCTGTACTCCTCAACCTGTTCCTTTCTTCTTCCTATATGTAACTACCACTTTATTAGCTTTTTCATTTCCACTGTTTCTTTTTGAAAATATAAGCAAATGTATATATATTCCTGTTTCCTTTCAGCATCAGCACAGAAGGCAGCATGGTATAAATACTTCCTGTACTTTGGCATTTTAATTTATTGATATGTTCTAGATAGTACTTCATATCCTATATAGAAATCCTCCTCATTTCTTTTTACAGCTGCATGTTACTCTGTTTTGTGGAGTTACCATAGTTTATTTAACTGGGTGCCTCTTGATGGACATCTGGTTTGTTTGCAGTCTTTTGCTTTTATAAAAATAATACTTGCATTAACCTTGTGCATATATTACTTTGTTTTTTTGCTAAGTGATCTTTGGGATATTTTTTCTAGAAGTGATGCCATTGAATCAAAGAGGAAATACATAGGAAATTTTGCTAACATTGTCCCAGTTTCCCCCCATAATGGTTCTGTCATTTTGTATTTCTAGCAGCAATATATGAGAGTGCCTATTTCCCCACAGCATCACAAAAAATTTCAAACTTTGATATTTTTGCCAATCTGATGGCTCACTTTTCTTTAAATGTATACCAATTTCTTTGGTTATCTTTTTTTTTTTTTTTTTTTTGGTACCTCAGACTTCTCTTTTGGAATTGTTTTCTTCCTCCTTGAAACAAATCCTTAAGAAGCCCTTGCATGTACTTTGTTTGGCTTATTATTCTCTATGCTTCCTGAATCTGAAGTTTCATGTATTCTAATGCTAGAATATTGTCCACCAATATTTCTTTAAATAGTGCCTTTTCCACATTCTCTTGTCTTCTTCTGACACATGCTGTTGTCTTCTGTCTTCTTATTTTTTCTTCCTTGTCTTTTAACTAGAACTTCATATGTATTCCTCCTCTCTGCTGCATCCTGGGTAGTTTATCCCATGGTAATTTATTCAGTTCTCACTTCTTCGTTTATTATTCTCTTTTTTTTGTTGTGTCTAACTTGCTGTTTAACCTGACCAATATGTCTTTATTTCATTGATAATATTTTTAATTTCTGGAAGTTCTGTTTCTTCCCCCCACTCAAATCTGCCTGGTCTTTTTAGGGTATCTTACATGTTCATATTTTCTATTTTTTAAAAAATTCTTTAAACATTTTAATCATAGTTGTTTTGTATTCTTAATCTGATAACACCAACATCTGAAGACTGTCTAATACTGGTTTTTAATGGTTTTTGCTAATTTTGCTCATAGTGGCTTGTTTGATCATGTGCTTTGTGATTTTGGATTGTATGCATTTCTTTAGATTGTGTGTTGGAATATTGCAAAACCTGAGGTGAGGGTGCATTTTGCAGAGTATAAATGTTGCTTCTGCCAGTTGTCCTATTGCATTACCAACCTACGACTACTTTAAGTTAAATTCTTGGCTTTAGTTTTCCAGACCATGGAGATAGCATATGTTTGAAATGAAAACCTCCCTGAAAGCGTGCCTGTGGAGTTCTAAGGGATTGTTTTTCACCTACCTGCAGTGAAGACTGAGAAAAACAAGTTCTTTTGTTGTTTCTCTTTGCCAGCTGACAGAGTTTTTTTCTAGTTCATTCTCCCATTCAAGATGTAGTTCTTCAAGGGTCTGCTTTGTCACTTTGCATGGGCCTGAGGCTTTATCTCCTGTCCCTTTCTTGGTGGTTAAAAATCAAGCTTCTAGTATTCTGATCTAGTGACTGCCTCCAGAGGAGATGCAGCTTCATCCTCTGCTTACCTCTACAGGTTTCAAGTTCCTTTTTGGTTTTGGCCCTAAGAAATTTGCTTAATTCCTGTGAACTTGGCCATAGTACAAATGGATAATTGTTACATTTAATTCGGCATTTCTAGGTAGGGTCGACCCTTGAACAATGCTGGGGTTAGGGGTGCTGACCCCCCTGAGCAGTTGAAAATCTGCGTGTCTATTTTGACTCTCCCAAAACTTAACTACCAATAGACTACTGCTGACTGGAAGGCTTACTGATAATTTAAACAGTTGATTAACACATGTTTTGTATGTTACATGTATTATATACTGTATTTTTTACAATAAAGTAAGCTAGAGAAAAGAAAATGTTATTAATAAAATCGTAAGGAAGAAAAAATACATTTACAGTACATACATGTATTTATTGAAAAAAATCCACGTATAAGTGGACTTATGCAGTTCAAACCCTTGTTGTTCAGGGGTCAACTGTGTTTTATATCAGAAGCAATTCCCTCCCCACCACCCCAGAATATGTGGTCCAGATGTAATTTTCTCTCTGTTGCTTACTTAACATGGTATACACAAAAAACATAAAATACTCAGGCTCTTAAAGTCTCCACTTAACTCACCTGATTTACTGTTTATAAAAATGCAGTGTTATATGGTTGCTATCATTCAGAGTATATTTTTTACATTTATTTCTTTCTATAGTTCTTTCTCTATTTTTCCTTATTCTTATGAAAGTAATGGTAATTGTACAATATTTGAAACAAATAGTCAATAATAAAAAGACAAGTAACCAAATTTTTAAATGGGCAAAAGGATTTGAATAGACATTTTTCCAAAGATGATATACAGATGGCCAATAAACATGTGAAAAGATGCTCAACATCATTTAGGGAAATAAAATTTAAAAACCACGATGAAATACTACATCATACCCACAATGGCTATAATAAAGGTGGACAATAACAAGTACTGGTGAGGATGTAGAGAAATCAGAACCCTCATACATTGCTGGTAGGATTGTAAAAAGGTGCAGCCACTTTAGAAAACAGTTTGGCAGTTTCTGAAAATGTTAAGCATAGAGTTGACATAAGACCCAGCAATTCCACTGCTACATATACTCAAGAGTAATGAAAAAATGTGTCCACAGAAAAACTTGTACATGAATGTTCACAGTAGCATTATTAATAAAAGCCAAAAAAGTGGAAACAACTCAAATGTCCATCAACTGATAAGCAAAATGTAGTCTATCCCAATGGACTAGTATTTGGCAATAAAAAGAACCTTGAAAACATTATGCTGAGTGAAGGAGTCCAGTCACAGAAGACCATATGTTGTGTGATTCCATTTATGTGAGATAGCCAGAATAGGCAAACCTACAGATACAGAAAGTAGATTAGTGGTGTGTAGGGATAGGGCAGGAAAGGGGAGATGATGGGTAGTGACTGCTTAAGGTTACAGAGTTTCTTTTTGGGGTGATGAAAATGATCTAAAATTAGATTATGGTGATGGTTGTACAACTCTGTGAATATACTAAAAACTATTGGATTCTTTAACTGGGTGAACTTTATGGTATGTAAATTACATACCATTAGTGCTTTTGAAAAGGGTTACTGTAGGGGAAGGGAAGAGGGGAAAGAATCAATTGACAGGTTTGTCTCTCTTCCTGTCCATTTATCCCTTGCCCAGATTGTTGGTTAAGAGTTAGATATATCTCATATGGTGATTCCCGCTGTGTTGGAAAATTGCATGCTTCAACTTAATTGATGCTTCATTTTGGTATGATGGCTGATAATTGAAGTCTCGGGTTCTATAGGTCCTACGTTACCTATCAGCTGTGTGATCCTTGCCATGTTTCACTACCTTGTAGGTTGTTCCTTTGTTTATAAACTTAGGATAATTCCTGCTTTTTCTACCTCAGAAGGTTGTTGTGAGGTTCAAATGAGAGGGAGATAGTACTTTGAAAGCTGTGTAGTCCTAAATAAGTATATAATAGTATTAAGATTCCTAAAGTTCTCTGTATTTTGTTTCCATAGGAGTAAAACACAAATCATTTCTAACAGTTGAGGACTGTTTTGAGTTGGGCAAAGTGGCCTACACAGAAGCAGATTATTACCATACAGAACTGTGGATGGAACAAGCACTAAGGCAGCTGGATGAAGGCGAGGTTTCTACAATTGATAAAGTCTCTGTTCTAGATTATTTGAGCTATGCAGTGTACCAGCAGGGAGACCTGGATAAAGCACTTTTGCTCACAAAGAAGCTTCTTGAACTAGGTATGTTAATTTGGCCTAATTCAAGGTTAAAGATGTATTGGTCGATATATAGATATACTAATTATAATTATGTGTGACTGTATATATTTGTCATATAGCTTTGGTACTTTTTATTTGTCGCGAGTCAGGAGCTCATCTGTCAGACATACTTTATCTTTCTGTTTATCCTCTAAATAAATGGCAACTGGTCTTTCTCACCTAATAGTACTACAACAGTAGCTGTGTTTCTCTGCTCTGTACTCTTCAGGAATTTCAAAATTGGACCTAACCTAGCTAACTCAGTCAAAAATATTTGTTTACCCTGTTGCCATATTAAATATTGACTGGTGTTCTTTGAAGGAAGTTTTTGGTTTATTGCATTTCATATTCAGAAATAGTGATTTGAAATGTCAACCTAAATAAAAAGGTAAAATGAGGCAAACTCAAAATTGTCAAAAACATGAGTTTAGTAATAGCAGAGGAATTGCATTCAGGACCTGCAAAATGTAGGAAGCTACAGGTGAGTCCGTTGAGGGATTGGGGTAGGCTGTGTTTATGGGCAGGGAATGTAAAACGGGAAAGTTCAGTTAGAGTCTGTTCATATCAAAAACAAATGGGGACTAGCGTTGAACATTCCCTGAGCAGATAAAACCAGTCCAGTCATACAAACAAAGCTCAATTCAGCTTACTTTTTTTTTTTTTTTTTTGATGGTACGCGGGCCTCTCACTACTGTGGCCTCTCCCGTCGCGGAGCACAGGCTCCGGACGCGCAGGCTCAGCGGCCATGGCTCACGGGCCCAGCTGCTCCGCGGCATATGGGATCTTCCCGGACCGGGGCACGAACCCGTGTCCCCTGCATTGGCAGGCGGACTTTCAACCACTGCGCCACCAGGGAAGCCCTCAGCTTACTTTTAACACCAGCTCAACTTCGGTGATTTCTTGTTCATGCCCCTGGAAACCATAAGCAACATTTCCTAAGATTGATATGAGGCAACCCTTGACCAATTCCCTGTAATTTAAGAAAATTCCAATATTATCAGTTTTCTGAAAATCAGGCATTTATGGGAAATCAGTCTCTCAGTCCTTAAGTTTTGTGGTCCTGAGGGCACATGCATGAGATTTTCCATTTTATATCCTCTGGTTGAAATTCTTTCATAGAAATAAATAGACTGGAAATATATTTGATTGTCATATTCAAATGTTAGGAAAATATGATATCTTATGAAGATTTTACCACTAGTGTTTTGAACAGAGATATAGTATTTCTGTAAGTATGAGCCAGGGGCCACATGCATCAGAATTACTTGGATACTTGTTAGAAATGAAAATTCCTTGATCTCCATACCAGACCTACTAACTCAGAATCTGTGGTGGAGTTGTATGCTAAAAAAATTCATGTGGTCTTTGGTGTATAACGAAGCTTTAAAACTTAAAAAAAATTCTTTTTATGAATAGGTAAATATGTGTATATTAGGAGAGTTGAACAGTTCAAAAACATTGGTCATCTGAAAATAAGCTTTTTTTTTTTTTTTTTTTGTGGTATGCGGGCCTCTCACTGCTGTGGCCTCTCCCGTTGTGGAGCACAGGCTCTGGAAGCGCATGCTTAGCGGCCACGGCTCACGGGCCTAGCTGCTCCGCGGCATGTGGGATCTTCCCAGACCGAGGCACGAACCCGTGTCCCCTGCATCGGCAGGCGGACTCTAAACCACTGCGCCCAGGGAAGCCCTGAAAATAAGCTTTTGATAATTAGGTTATTTCTTAGTTGAGTGAATTAATAAATTGAGATATTAATCCAATTACCCTTTTTTCCCCAGTATTTTTTAGTGATATTTTTCCTCCTGACTTAAAAAATACTTCATTCATTGTAGAAAAAAATACAGAATAGTCATCACTCAGAGCCAATCACTCAGAGATACCCACCAATTTTTTTTGTTTCCTCGTAGTATACCCCCTCCCCCCTTTTCCCTTTCTTTTACAAAAGTAGACTCATATTGTGTGTATCACAACATATATTATGAGCAGTTTCTCAAAGAGGAAGTATTTTACAAATCTAAGGCTAGATTTTTTAAACACTTCAATTAATGTCACAAGTGAAATTTCTGTGTTCTGTTCTGTCTTTTTCATTTGTGTGTGTCTGGTGGTTTGGATTTTTTTTCTCCTGGATGGGTGGAGTAGTCCTCCTTTCCCCTACTAAAAGATAGCTAACAATTATGACTAGCAATTCCAAGGCAGTTAGTGGATTCTGGTTTATTTGAAAATTATATTTTTAGTTTCTCTTTTCCATCTCACTTAGAATTTTGGGACGGAAGTCCACTCAGCCCTCAGAAGTAGACTGTGTTCTGCGTTTATAATGTGTCTGCGGTAAAGGTTGCTTTTGAACTGTATACCTTGTCTTCCTCATGGTCATTACATTTCAATCTCAGAAAAATCTTTTCCATTGCTTCAAATAAGTGTAATAAGTAATACTTTAAAATTCATTTGACATCAAAGCTGATTAGTAACTTCTCACATGGAACATTCTCAAAGTAGAAGCGGTAATTGCTACTTTGAAATAAATGGCTGATTCCATCTCCAGAACTCTTTTTGTAGAGGGTGAATATATGTCTTGATGTGCTTTGGGCAGTACAGGTTTATACCTATTGTTTTGGTATAATAATTTTCATTAGTGCCTCCTTTCACTCTCAAAAGCATCCTGGTTTGGAAGGTAAATTTATATATTCCTCAATTTGTATATTGTTGTATTCTGATGCTTGAACAACTGTAAGCTTACTCATAGACATGCTTTCTTTCTTTTCTAATAGATCCTGAACATCAGAGAGCTAATGGTAACTTAAAATATTTTGAGTATATAATGGCTAAAGAAAAAGATGCCAATAAGTCTGCTTCAGATGACCAATCTGATCAGAAAACCACACCGAAGAAAAAAGGGGTTGCTGCGGATTACCTGCCAGAGAGACAGAAGTACGAAATGCTGTGCCGTGGGGAGGGTATCAAAATGGTAAAGTGGAAAAGCCAATTGTGTGTGTGTGGAAGTGGATGTGTGTGCGTGTTTGTACATAGTTCTAGAGAGATTCAGAATTCTTTTATTTTTAAAATTTGTGATAAAAATCAGAATTATTGATAAAGTATTACAGTATGCCACATCACTTTATTATAGGTGTCACACTTAGTATGCTCCAACCCTTAGTAAAATAGCTTTAAAACAAAACTTGTGAATCATATACCATTACAGTGCGTTTTTGGTAATTATTACCCTTTTCATAGATTAAAACAGGCTTTTTAAGGTGAAGAATCAGATAATTTTTTTTTTTTTTTTTTTTTTTTTTTGCGGTCCACTGGCCTCTCACCGTTGTGGCCTCTCCCGTTGCAGAGCACAGGCTCCGGACACGCAGGCTCAGCGGTCATGGCTCACGGGCCCAGCCGCTCCGCGGGACATGGGATCTTCCCGGACCGGGACACGAACCCGTGTCCCCTGCATCGGCAGGCGGACTCTCAACCACTGCGCCACCAGGGAAGCCCTTTGTGCATTTTTAATATTTCTTAAATAGACAAAAACATTTCACTAGGCAATCCTGTCAAGGTTGACTAGGAGCAGAACCAAAAGAGATCACTGTATAGATAAATCCACTGTTTCATAGGGTGGTTTAGAATGGTATATTATTTCTATTTAAGATTGCTGAAATCTCTTTTGCATTAAGATATAAGAAAAAACTTTATCACTTCCCTTAAATTATCTAATTCTTGGGCTTCCCTGGTGGCGCAGTGGTTGAGAGTCCGCCTGCCGAAGCAGGGGACACGGGTTCGTGCCTCGGTCCGGGAAGATCCCACATCCCGCGGCGCGGCTAGGCCTGTGAGCCATGGCCGCTGAGCCTGCGCGTCCGGAGCCTTTGCTCCGCGACGGGAGAGGCCACAACGGTGAGAGGCCCGCATACCACAAAAAAAAAAAAAATGCACAAAGACTTTAAACAGATTTTGGCTTTAACAGTTATTCTTTAAAATACTAAAACATGTCTATAAATATCTCTTTGTTTATTGTATATCTATATTTATGTATTCGTACTCAGATTACCAGTGCTTCAGGATACTTAATAGGTAATAGGCCAAAAATAATAAAGTTCAAGCGTGGGGAACATAGTTTTTGTTCAGCTTTAGGACTTTTCAGATCCTTTTTATGATAATATGCATTATGGATAGGATATACTTTGTTTCTCAACATTAATTGATCATGGGATCCTTATTTAAGGAATATCATGTGGTACTAGTGTTCAGCTGAATGCGGGCATACGTAGAAGGAGTTAGTGAATTTTTGAAGTGAGTACTTTTAAGTGAAAACATTTGAATAGTGTTTACCTTTTTCTCTACTACTGATAAACTGAAGCTGGGTTTTACGTTTTTATGTTGATGACTTCCTGGTATTTGATGACTCACTGTTGACAGCCTAACCTGTAACAGCAAATAAGTAGATCATATTTATGTTGACATTTTTGATAAGTTTGTGGATTCCCAGAAGAACATGTTTACTTTCGCTTTGGGAGCTAATAAGTAAATACAAATTAGACTCATGAAACATTTTTTTAAAATTTCACATCTAAATATTTTAGTGTGTCTTTTAAAGATAAGGACTCTTAAAAAATAACCACAATACCATTATCATGGTATTTCCAGTATCACAGTATTCATAGTAGTTCCATAATATCATCAAATATCTAGTCAGTGTTCAGATTTCCAATAGTAAGCAGATATTTTTTATTGCCCTTAGAATCTCTTAAAGAAGAGAGCAAAATAGAACTACAGATATAAAAACAGAAGTCTGTTAATTTGCCAGTTTGTTGATGTAACACACACACGTCAACTCTGCCCCAGGTCAAAGGAGCATCCTTTTTCTCAGAATAGTTAAATTCATCTCATCATCATATAAAAAGCTTATTTGATATAAAACCTTGGATTTGATTCTAGGTAAATAAAGTACAAGAATAAACATGAATCATTATTTGTTTTTGTGTAGTTAATAATTAAAACCAAAACTAATATTATTCCTACCTCATAATATGAAATACTTGTTTAATCAAGAGAAGAATCAGCAATGGAATAACTTATTTAGTTAATATAATACATAGATGATTGAAAGGAACCTTTATTTGTTTTGTTGACCACTCTGTCTTTAATACCTGCTAGTAAAAGCACCTGGCTTCTTTGTTTAATAACTTATTTTCTCTTTTTCAGAGCTACCCATTTTCTTCTTTACTTTAAAAAAAAAATCCCTTAAATTTTTTTAAAATTGGGAGGTATTTAGGAAAACCTGGTTAGGTTTTGTTTTGTTTTCTTTTTTTTTTTCTTTTAGACACTTTCTGAGTGCTTCCCGGTTACCTTGTGAAGTTTGGAGCAGTGCTGGCCATTCATTTCATATTTCTACAAATATTTTATTATTTCTTTCATATTTACAATGCCTGAACTTTATTTTGATGAGAGAAGGAGTTAAAGAGAAACCTCACCTTTTAAAAATTTAAGGCCTACCATCTCTTCCAGAAAATAATCATTAATAAAACTTCTAAAATCCTGAAGGTCCCATTTGATGCAGAATATTTGCAGGGTACTGTTTCTTTTGTGTGTTCTTCCTCAGATACTCTGTGTATACACTAGCATGATTATTGTTTCTTATCTTCATAGGAACAAGCATCAAAAATATTATTACTCTAATATATTTATAATATTTTTAACTTTATGTTTAGACTCCTCGGAGACAGAAAAAACTCTTTTGCCGCTACCATGATGGAAACCGGAATCCTAAATTTATTCTGGCTCCAGCCAAACAGGAGGATGAGTGGGACAAGCCTCGTATTATTCGCTTCCATGATATTATTTCTGATGCAGAAATTGAAATTGTTAAAGATCTAGCAAAACCAAGGGTAAATAATTTTTTTCTTTTTTTCTCTCCTCAATTTACTCTACTGGCGTTTCAGTTTTTTCCTTTGCAAGATTATAAAAATATAATTGACATGGCAATAAGCCCATAGATAGTTTTAGATATTGTTGTTGCAAACTAATGGCATTAACTAAGCTCTGTACCAGTTGTTCTCTGTTATCAACACAAATAACATACCTTGCAACTGGGTTTTAAGCACTTATTTATGAAAATCATAGATGAGATTTTTATTCACACTTGAAAAATTTGTGTTTCAGTACCTTCCTGAAAAAGTTTTCTATGTACTTTGGAGCCCTTTAATCTCAGAGACTAATCAAAGACCAACTTTTTATATCTTCTATAGTTTTATCTGAAATAATACTTGAAGTACTTTTATTCCTGTTTAGGTACATTATTACTAGAAGGATATAGCTGGGTACAAACATCTTGCTAATCTGAAATAAGGACATCATAGTTTTCTGACTTCAACCCACGTCATTTATCTTAATAAGAAAAACAATTTATTGTAAACATAATCCTATAAACTTAGTGTTTAGCATAGAAATTCTTCTTTTGTGGGGGTGTGAGAAAGACTGCCCTTTATGCTCTTGCCTTCCATCAGCTTGTTCTTAAGATCTGTTTGGTCTTATTGATAGTAAAATACAAACCGCCATCATTTTCATAAAGGGATTGTTAAATAAACACTAGGAATATTTTTGCTCAATTATTACACAGGAGTTGGCAAATTTTTCTGTAAAGGTCCAGATAGTGAATATTTTTTATGTTTTGCAGGCTGTATAGCCTGTTATATAACTACTCACCCCTGCTGTTGCAGTGCAAAAGCAGCCATAGAAAATACATAAATGAACGTGGCTATATTCCAATGAAAGTTTATTTCTAAAAGCAGGTGGCTGGATGAATTTGGCTCATGGACCACAGTTTGCTGTTCCATGTTATATCATAAAAGTTGAGTTGTCTGGATATCTGTACTGTAGAATAAACTTGAAGTCAGAATTGTTGTTGTTGTTGTTGTTAAGTTTTACTACTTTTCCAAATGGGTACTTTTTGTTTTTTACTAAAGATTACATTTTAAATGGAAAAGACGAGTCTAATATGTATGGATGTTGTCCAAGGGAGTTCTTATAAATCTCTTAAGCAGAATGCCACTTATAATCACATCATATTCTGTCATTCTCTTTTGGATTTTAGTTCACTGTTTGTGGTCAGTAAACCAAAATTACCTTGGTAGAATATTTATTAGGAGTTCATTTCAGCTTGGAGATCAAGTCTTATATTTCTGGGTTTGGAGGCCTCAATCTTCAAAGTGGATGCCTCAGTTGGATTATTTGATCAAGTAATTCAATGGCAATAAAAATTTTATACTCTTTTGTTAACATCTGAATCATCCTTCATTTTTAGAAAAAAGTTTAAAATCATTATCTTGGCTGTCATCTCTTTCTGTTTCTTAACATTTATGAGTTCTTTTCATCTGTCTTTGTGCTCATCCAAGATTATTTCACTGTTTATGTGAAATATATGAGTAAATATCTTGCAGGAAGAAAAGATGACCTTGAAACAAATTTTGAACATTATCTTTGCAAACATTTCCATCACCGAAAAAATTAAAAAGTTTGGAATGGATTATTAACTGCAAATAGCCATTCTTATAACTATAAATGAGACTTCAAATTTTAGAAATTTCTTTTCCTCACTTCACGTCCTCTGACCGTTGAAAGAAATTTAATTTCCAGTCTCTTTTGTTTGTGTACCCTCCATTCACACAAAACAAAAACAAAAAATTTTAAAGAACTTTTAAAAATGTAAAATATTTAAAAATCAACAGGCTTTCAAGGCTAAACACAGGTGACTGGAAGTCTATGGAATTATTTTCTCTTTTTAGCCTCCTTTGTAAAAAAAAAATCCCAGAATTCTGACTGATTGGATAAATGTGATTCATTTTTTTTTTTTTTTTTAATGCAACTATTTTGATGGTTGGCTTCACAGCTGAGGCGAGCCACCATTTCAAACCCAATAACAGGAGACTTGGAGACGGTACATTACAGAATTAGCAAAAGGTAAGAGATGTGTATGCTGCATATTTTGCCCTCTAATGAGTGTTTTGTACATCCTACAGGAATTATTCATTTAAGGGAAGTAGGTCATTTTCAGTCTCCAGTCAAGTCACCACCTATTTTTACGCATGGATAAACTGCTTTGTGTTTCACAGGTCTTTCCCTTTAACTAGAAGTTCTGTTTTTAATATTTAATTGGTCTGTTATTTTTAGGGAATTAATATGCTTTGCATCGCTCTTCAGGGTAGGAATCAGATATCCAGGAAATGGCTTTTATACTTGTTTTCTTTTTCCTTTTTCTTGCCAAAGAGGGGGGGAAAGAAAGCAGCAGCCTGGATTAATCTGGGAGTAGTCTTTGTTTATGTAGTTCTCTCATATTCATAAATGCTGTGGTGAATTCACATCATTCTTCATGATGATTGTATTGGCATTTGTTCATGCATCTTATAAAATAACATTGTCATTTTGGAGTAATCTATTTCTCCTGTTGGAGTTTTTATTTTAAAAAACTTGCTGACTTAAAAGCTGGCAATGGAAAGAACAGAGTTATGCTTCAGATCTCAGTCTTTCAAATGCTATTACTTCTGAGTTTAGTTGCCTTTTACTTCACCAGAGAGATTTAACAACAGTTATAGCTTGGTGAGAGTTTTAAAAAATGAATTTAAAGAGACCACTAATTATTCTTTTGTCAAATAATTTAAAGAACATTAAACTTCTAGATCTGAGAAAGCACCTGTGAAACCCAGTGCTATAAAAAATTTACATAGAGCTTCAAATGATTTTTAAAAAAAAAAGTGAAAGGACAATCTACAACAAAAATCTGTCAACCCATTTTCTCTTGATTTGCAAGTGGCTTTTCTTATTGCCACGTTTCTAAATGTTTTTGCTGATTCGAAACCATTACCTACCATCCATACCAATCTGAACCCTTCCAATCACCTGTGGCTTGGCAAAACAAAACAAAACAAAAGCCCCAAATTGCCTGCTACGTGAGTAAGTCCTTGTCCTTTCTCTTTTTTTGTAGCTGAGCCGAGCTACAGTACATGACCCTGAGACTGGAAAATTGACCACAGCACAGTACAGAGTATCTAAGAGGTAAGGGAGTAATGGGAAGAATTTTAGTCATATTTGGACTATTTTCTTTCTTGAGAATCTAATTTTCATAAAACCCATCATATGATTTCTAAGAACTAGGGTATTAGGCATAGGTATTTGATGACACCCGTGCCTGACTTTTCATGATGGACGTGGTTATGGGGCAGTTAATAGAAATTACTAGATTTTAAAATGCCTGCTGAGATATCCCAAACCCTACCTGATAAGTGAAGCTGTGTTCTCATATTAAAGTAAGGGAAGTTCCCAAAGAGTCTTCATTGAACAAGGCCTAATTTGGTCTCTGTAGTAAAGCAGGGGTTGAAAAATCTCTGGGTTACTCAGTAGGTAGTGAGAAAATGAATGCCTTGAAGGATTACCTAACAAATCCTCTGCAAGTCAGTTGGTTTCAAATTCTTTGCTTTTAACAATATTTAAGAGAATCTCCTTAAGTTATTGGCTGATAGATCACTGAAATAATTTTTAATAAAAGGTCACTATGTAACTTATTAGTGTATATAACATATAGGAGCTTACAAAATAAGTGACATTATTTCAACAGAACTCCTTTTCCATCTACTTATTTACATAAAGTTTTCTCAGCTCTCATAAAAATGAAAATAGAAGTATCATTGAGCTGAATTCCGTCTCATTGTAGCAATATTTATTCACAGATACAATACCTAATTGAAAATAACAGAATAAGCTTTTATCCATTAATTAGGAATCTTTTAATATATTTTCACTTTTTATATTTGATGATGATTGTTTAATCATGTTCTTTAATGTATACTAATTATAATTGTAATAACCCATTCTAGGAGACTTTTTTTTTTAACACTTAGGGCTTTATGTTATAGGAAATTTATATTTTTATCAGTTTACATAAATATTTTTCTTGTAGAGAAGTATAATGTGATGAATAAAAGACTTTTGGTCATAGAAATATATCACTCTAGGGCAGGGCTTCTCAACCTCAACACTATTGACATTTTGTATCAGATGATTGTTGTTTGTTGACTGACCTGAGCCTCATAGGATGTTTAGCAGCATCTCTAGTGCCCACTGGATGCCAGAAGCACCCATCATCCCAGTTGTGACAATCAAAAATGTCTTCAGACATTGCCAAATGTACCCTGGCAGGCAAAATTCCCACCACCATGCCTGGGAACTCCACCTCTCTACCCCTGTTGAGAATCACTGTTTTAATATAAAAATGGAATGAAAATGCAAGTTCAAGGAAAAAAAGAATAGAATAATGTAAAATTTCCAAGTTTTTAAAAAATGCTTCATTAATGTATATTTTTTAAAGTGGATGATGGTGGGCATAAAATCATTATGGTATTTAGAGTCCACTGGATACATAAAACAAGTAATCATTTTTCAGAAATTACCACTGTTTTCAGTATGACAGAATTAAATCCTTTGAAACTCTTACGATGAAAAATTTCATTTGTCAACTAAAAATTGTGCAAAGGAGTACATAGATTTCAACAACTGTCTTAGGCACTCAAACAAAAAAAGTTAACATTGTTGCTATGAGTCATAGCAAAAGTACTATAAAGGCTAGACAGAATGCATTGATTTCATTTTCTTAATTACTGTTTTTAGGCAAAGCTTTATGTCCTTCACATATTAACCTCTAGCATCCCCACACACATATTCTGGTCTCCTAACTGTTTGCCCTATACCACTACCTGTCCCCTTGCCCCTAATCACATTCCTATAATGTGATTTTGATTTTAGTAACACTAATACAAGGTAAGGATTTGCAGTAACTAATTTGGATAGACATGTTGAGCCATGGTTTATAATGCTCCTGTGCATAGTAATTAACCCTCGTTTTGAATAAGCTAATTTTCCATTTTACAGAACCTTATTCATGTCTAAAAAAATGAAGCCGTTATCTATTTTTAATAAAATAACTAAATCCATTGTATATTTTATCAGAGATTACATGATGCTAGGCATTTTTACTGTCATAAACCTAGTAAGTATCTAAATTTTCCAGATTTTGCTGTTTTTAGGAATCATTTAAAACAAAATTTTATGAACTTAATGTTCTAGAAATCATTTTTGGAAATTTTGTATATAAACAATAGACCTTTTGACAAAATATTCAGCCGACAGAGTCATTGGGCTTTTACCAACAAGTCAAAATAAATTACTCTCAGAAAGGTGGTCTACAAACATTTTTTCTCTCTTAGGAACTAAATACCTCTAAATATTTTGAACTTATTTTTTAAATATTATAATTTTATAGCTCTGAGAAGCAATTTTATTGGATTTTTGAGAAAGGCCCAACCATGCTTCATATTATTTATAATAGCAGAAGATATTTAGCCAGTAGCATTAGAAGCATTAGAAGACTGAGTAACACTACAATAAATTCACCCAGGCTTGGCAAAGTATGCAGTGTGGGTGTGTGTTTGTGTTCAAAACAACATAGTAAAAAGAAGAGTTCCACAGCACAGTGATTTTCATCTTTGCTCTTAAGGAAAATTGTTCATCAGCCCTTTTAAAAATAAAATATATATTTTGAGAGAGAGCTCTTAACTGTTAAAGAAGGAATTTCCTCCATAAAATATCTAATACATTTCATATTTTAACAAATTAAAAGTTTCTACTGTTTTGGAAATTTAATAGCTATGTCAAGACATTTTCTACCCATCACTGTAAATCTGAATTTTGAAGATTTTACAAGTGTAATAAATGAGTGTTTTCTGTTTCCTTCATATTTTATGCCTCTGAAGAAGGCATCTCAAACGCAAAATAGCAGAAAGAGTTTATGTGTACTGATGTCAGTTAATGTGATCCCTTTTACTCTGGGAACATCTGTATTTTGAAAGGGTCAGAAGGGAATTTCAAATATCTGTATTTTGAGAAATTTCTTAAGTGATTGCATCATCATCTGTGGAAGTAAAAATATGTTCCAGTGTTCTAGCAAATAGAATTTTCCTTGGGCAAAGTATGTGTGGAAATTCATTACTGTTTAAAAACATAAAGTTTTTATTTACTTTATTGACTGTCTGTGAACTTCTGGGAAATCATTTTTTGTCTTTTCCAATATTTAAAAAAAAAATTTACTACGACTTGTTAATGGAGAAGCTAATAATTTTGACTAAATCAAAAAAATGGAATTTTAGTTTTTGAGAGGTAAACATTCAGTTATATGCTCTGAGAAGACAGTTTAGTTATTTGAGCTTATAAGTCCAGTTAAAGCAACATAAATAATGAGATATGCAAATAAACAGTCTACTTAGTGTGATAGAAAAAGCTTCTTTGATTCTGGTGGAATCAGAATCACTTCTTGGAAGTGATTTCATTTTTTTTACTTTCAAGTACATATTTCCTACAGTATGATATTTTATTATGCTTAAGATTTAATTTACCCCATGTTAAGGAGCAAATACAGTGTAAACATATATTAATATTTTTACAATATAGAGATCAATGCAAACAGCTTTGTTTTTTTTAATTTAATTTTATTTTTTATACAGCAGGTTCTTATTAGTTATCTATTTTATACATATTAGTGTATAGATGTCAATCCCAATCTCCCAATTCATCCCACTGCCATCCCACCCCCACGCAAATA
This sequence comes from Grampus griseus, assembly GCF_964374135.1. NCBI lineage: Eukaryota > Metazoa > Chordata > Mammalia > Artiodactyla > Delphinidae > Grampus > Grampus griseus. The sequence continues at coordinate 27,070,620 of NC_139010.1, read as the reverse complement.
GCTTTGAATGATAATCAGATTTTTTTTAAGTGTAATAATTTTTTTTAATGAATAATTTTTAAAATAATTTATTTTTGGCTGTGTAGGGTCTTTGTTGCTGCACACAGGCTTTTCTCTAGTTGTGGTGAACAGGGTCTACTTTTTGTTGCGGTGCGCGGGCTTCTCATTGTGGTGGCTTCTCTTGTGGAGCATGGGCTCTAAGCGCGCGGGCTTCAGTAATTGTGACACGCGAGCTCAGTAGTTGTGGCTTGTAGGCTCTGGAGCGCAGGCTCACTAGTTGTGGTGCACAGGCTTAGTTGCTCAGTGGCATGTGGGATCTTCCCAGACCAGGGCTGGAACCCACGTCCCCTGCATTGGCAGGTGGATTCTTTTTTTTTTTTTTTTTTTTTTGTGGTACGCGGGCCTCTCACTGTTGTGGCCTCTCCCGTTGCGGAGCACAGGCTCTGGACACGCAGGCCAGGTGGCCATGGCTCACGGGGCCCAGCTGCTCTGCGGCATGTGGGATCTTCCCGGACCGGGGCACGAACCCGTGTCCCCTGCATTGGCAGGTGGACACTCAACCACTGCGCCACCAGGGAAGCCTGGCAGGTGGATTCTTAACCACTGTGCCACCAGGGAAGTCCAAATTGGCATAACTTTTAACAACAGCATTGCCTTCTGTTGGGTAGAACAGTGGTTCTCAGATTGAGATAACTGAAATGGATAGATCTATAGTGTTGTATAATTGTCCCACTAAGAACCAAAGGGACTGGATAAATTCCCAGTGTGGATGATTAACCTTTCTTTGTTAACTATTAAGCACTTAGAGAAGAATTATTGAAAGTTTTGCCCTCTGTAATTGGCACTTTGGGCCCTGAATTATCTTTTGCCTTTGCAAAAAATCACATAGTGGCATTCAAATTATATTAATCATATTTCCTTTGGAGGTTTTATAACAATCTTCAAAACCTCCAAAATGGTGTCTGTTTGCTTGAGCATGCCTTCCTTAGTATTAGAAATATAGTCATGCAGTGTGAGAATGTTTCTCCTTATTTAAATAAAGCATTCCAGTGATATTTTTAAAAGCATATATTAAAAGAATAATAAAGATTTTTTAACAGTAGAAATTCATTAGAAATGAAAAAAACATTGCAGTGTTACTCTGCATGTACAACGTAGCTCTCAGGTTCCTGTCATTAAGAACAAAAGAAATATATTTTGGGTTATCTAGTTATTAATGGAAAAAAAGGACACATATATAAAATTATCTGGAGAAAGAATTCTGTTTTTTTCCTGGCACTAAATTATGTTTTGTGGAAAAAACACTGTAAAACTTAGTTGACATTTTCAATTATAATTTTACAAAAGATAAAGAATGTTGTTCAAATGATTTTTTTTCCTGTTATAGTAAATATTATAACTTTACATTCTAACTCAGTTAAAGCACTGAGTACTAGAAGAAAGAATGTTGATTTCCGATTACTTAATTTAATGTAGGAGTAAGACTTCCAGATCCTAAAGAATAGACAGTTAACATATTACAGTATCATTGTCTCCACTGAATTTTTAGCAGTGTTAAAACAACTCAGAGCTAATTTCTTCAACTACCCGGTAGGTCTACAATAATGTTGTTGAAGACAGATTAGCAGTAATGCTTTAAGGGTGGGATCTAGATGAATAAAATGTTTTAAACATATGGAGTTCCCCAGCTTAGGAAAATCTTAGTATATTTTGGAGAGGTTTTCATGTAAAAGTCAAATTAAGTGAAATAACTTCCTATGTAGAACTCATTTTCCTCTCTAATGACTATGGCAGAACCACAGTTAAGATAAGTTTATATTTAAGCTGCAGTTATCAATGACTTTCTCTCATCTGAGGCTTAACTGCTAAGCCTCAAACCTTCTATTGAGATCATTTGTGATATAACAAGAAGTGCAGATCAAAACTTTTTTTAAAAAGTTAAAAAATTAAAATATTTTTGCCTCTAAGATTGGCAAAGATTGAAAAGATTGATACTGGCAAGGATTTTATGAAATGGGCACTCTCATAAACAGTTGATAGAAGCATAAATCACTGAAACTTTTTTGGAGGGCAATTTGACATTTATCAAAATGTAAAAGTCGGGGCTTCCCTGGTGGCGCAGTGGTTGAGAGTCCGCCTGCCGATGCGGGGAATGCGGGTTCGTGCCCCGGTCCGGGAGGATCCCACATGCCGCGGAGCGGCTGGGGGCCTGTGAGCCGTGGCCGCTGGGCCTGCGCGTCCGGAGCCTGTGCTCCGCAGCGGGAGAGGCCACAGCAGTGAGAGGCCCGCATACCGGGAAAAAAAAAAAAATGTAAAAGTCATCTAGCAGTTCCACATCTAGGAATTTGTCCTACAGAGATATTCCCATAAGTATGCAAAGATATACAGAAATTTCTGTTACAATATTGTTTGTACTAGAGAAAAATTAGAAACGACCTTATTTAACCAGTGCTTTATTGACTGACCTTCGTGGTCATTTTGAAATTAAAGGTATTTTATTTTAAAAAGAAAAGCAGTAGTTTAAAAAACAATGAGGAATGGAAATGTAAAGTGTTACAGTTGCTTTGGAAAACAGGCTGGCAGTTCCTCACAAAGTCAAACATAGTATTATGATATGATGCAGAAATTCCACTTCTAGGTATATACCCCCAAAAATTGAAAGAAGGGACTCAAACAGATTACTTGTACACCCATGTTCATAACAGCATTATTCACAGTAGTCAACAGGTGGAGGCAACCCACGTATCCATTAATAGATGAATGGTTAAACAAAATGTGGTATAAACAAATTATGGACTATATTCAGCCTTAAAAAGGAATGAAATTCTGATACATGCTATATGACATGGATGAACTTTGAGGACATTATACTAAGTGAAATAAGCCAGGTACAAAAGGACAAATATGGTATGATTCTACTTACAGGGGGTACCTAGAATAGGCAAATTCATACAGACAAAAAGTGTATTAGAGGTTACCAGGGGCTGGGAGGAGAGGGAAATGGCACATTATTATTTAATGGGTACAGAGTTTCAGTTTGGGATGAAGAAAAAGTTTTGGAAATAGATAGTGGTGATGGTTGTGTGACCTTGTGAGTGTACTTAACACCACTGAATTGTACACTTAAAAATGGTTAAAGTGGTTAATTTTATGTGTATTTTACCATATTTTAAAAAATGGTTAAAGTGGTTAATTTTATGTTGTGTATTGTTTAACCACAGTAATTTTTTAAAAATGAGGCAGTGCTATGTGTATTGACTAGGAAAGATGTCAGAAGTATTTTCAGGGGGAGAAAGTGTATGTGTATATTATGGTGAAAGATTGAAGGATGGATTCTTTTTTTTTTTAATTCTCTCTGTATGTTTGTTTATACACGGGGGAAACTGTTGAGAGGATACATATCTATTTGTTAATACTGTTTACCTGTGAGGAGTGGGACTAGGAAAGGAACTTCATACACTTTTATACTGTTCGAAAATTTTAAAATTTTGTTTAATTTTATTTTTGGCTGCGTTGGGTCTTAGTTGCGGCACGTGGAGTCTCTCGTTGCAGCGCGGGGCCTCTTCGTTGTGGCGTGTGGGTTTCTCTCTAGTTGTGGTGCATGGGCACCAGAGCATGCAGGCTCAATAGTTGTTGCACACGGGCTTTCTAGTTGTGGTGTGTGGGCTCCAGAGAGCGTGGGTTCTGTATTTGAGGCACGCGGGCTTCTCTGTAGTTGTGGTGCGCAGGCTCAGTAGTTGGAGTGTGCTGGCTTAGTTGCCCCACGGCATGTGGGATCTTAGTTTTCCGACCAGGGGTTGAACCTGTGTCCCCAGCATTGGAAGGTGGATTCTTAACCACTGCGGCACCCTGTTTGAAATTTTTATAATAAGTATTTCTTTAAAAAATAGCTTTATTGATTCACCCATTTGAAGTGTACAAGTCAGTCATTTTTAGTATATGCAGAGACTTGTGCATCCATCACCACAATTAATTTTAGAACATTTTCATTATACTCCTTAGCCATAACCACTTAATCCATAATCCTCTCCCTGCCCCAGCCCTGGGCAACCACTAAGCTGCTTTCTGTCATTATGGATTTGCCTCTTCTGGATATTTTTTATATACTACACGGACTTTCAGTGTCTGGCTTCTCACTTGGCATGTTTTCAAGGTATGGCTGAACAACATTCTTTTGTATGGATATGCCACCTTGTATCTATCTTATCTGTTGATAGATATTTGGGTTATTTCTACTTTTTTGGCTATTATGAATAATGCTGTTCTGAAATTCATGTCTTTTGAGGCACAAACGTTTTATTTTGATGATGTCCTGTTTATTTTTGTTGTTGCTGCTTGTACTTTTGAGGTCATAGCTAAACCATATGCCAATTTTTTTTCTAAAAGTTTTGTAATGTTAGCTTATATATTTAGGTCTTTAATCCCTTCTGAGTTAATTTTTTTATTATGGTGTGAGGTAGGGGTCCATCTTCTTTGTTTTGCATATGGTTATCCAGTGTCCCTGAACCATTTGTTGAATATAACAAGCATTTCTTGCTTCCATAATTTTAAAACTATAAAAGTAAAAGATTGGAATGATAATTTGCTAAAATGGCAAAAGTAAATGTGTTCTTGATAACAGGAGACTTCAGTCTGAAGAGTTAGTAAGCAAGGAAAAGATTAAAGATAGAAAGGGAGGCAATAACTGCTGGAGTAAGGCCTATGGAAAAGGTAGATTCAAAAGCATAGATAGATGCTCTAGCCTCTGAAAGGCTGAAGGACAATGCTTCTACCAAAGTACAAGAGAAAAATGTAAGAATAGATGCTTAAGTATTGGTGGTAGCAGAGAAGAAAGTTGAAGATGTCAGAAGACCAGGTTCTCTTGGGTGATAGGTTCCAGGATGAAATAGGAACAGTTATTTTATCAAGATGTATTTAGTTTGAAACTTTATTAGAACACTTGCCAATCTTGTGTTGCAGTTATCTATAAAAATCAAGTCAGTAGTTGGTTGCTTATAAAATTCAAAAATCTATGAAATTGTTGCCAGGCAAAAAAGGTACATTGACATACGAGATTAGTTCTACCAGGAACTTGGTCAGAATTGGAAGAAATAAGTTCTTAGTGTGTTTATCAGCTACATCCTTTATAACAATAAAATTCTTGGATCCTTCCTATTTCTGTGACATAGAGGAATTCTACTTGGCCAATCCCTATAAATTTGCATGAGATCATCAGACAGATACTTATGGTAAAGTAAAATAAATCTTGGATTAGTTCTAAGACATCTTCAGGATTCATTCATTCAGCAAATATTTATTGAGCATCTACTGTGTGCCAGGCACTATGGATATAGTGGTGAGCAAAACCAGGCAGAATTTATACGTATTTGGAACTAGTAGTTGAATGAAGATGTCTTACCTTAATCAAATAACAAATTAATGTACAATTGTTATAAATGCCACAAAGGAAGGATATGTAGTACTATAAAAACATATTGGAGTGGCTGCCTTCTCCACTTCCAGGTGCATGGAGGTAGCGTCTCCCTGATGTGCTTCAGGTTGCAGGTAGTTGCCAACCCTGAGATTAACGGAGGGCTGTGAGACGCCCACGATCGTTCTGCAGGCACAGGTGCCACTACTCTCCCACCTCCCAATATAGGGTGATTCTCATAGTAGCATCCAGTAGCTGCCCACCAAAGTCACCGTGATCCATTAGATATTAAAGGTACCACTTGATTAGTTTTGTGAAGAACAATTTCTTTACATCAAAGAAAACATTGAGTATCTTAACAAAGAGACAAAGATACTTCTTTCCTCTTGGAAAGAAGAGGAGTGCCAGCAGGACCTCAAAATTTTTAATATTTATTTATTTATTTTGGCTGTGCTGGGTCTTAGTTGCAGCATGTGGGATCTTTAGTTTGCAGCATGTGGGATCTTTAGTTGCGGCATGCGTGCTTCTTAGTTGCAGTATGCAGACTCTTAGTTGCTTCATGTGGACTTCTTAGTTGTGGCATGCAAACTCTTAGTTGCAGCATGCATGCGGGATCTAGTTCCCCAACCAGGGATCGAACCTGGGCCCCCGGCATTGGGAGTGTGGAGTCTTACCCACTGGACCATCAGGGAAGTCCCAGGACCTCAGTCTTTTGGGGAAACAGGCTGAAGAGGATTCCCATGGGGTTGGGGTATTCTGATCCCTACAGCATCTGGGAAATGGAGTGGATGACGCAAAATAGATGGTCCGTGCTGTGGTAGATAATGTGTGCTGGCAAATGTCTCTGGACCAAAAGACCTTGGTACTGAAATAACTTCAGGGCTACGTGGCGTGGCGGGCAGCATTCACAGCTGGGTGCATGAAAGTAGCATTCTTTGAAGATGTAGCTCCAGCAGTTAGGAAATGGAGAAGCTTGAATGAACGTGTATATCTATTTTGGACAGTGTACAGAGGAAGATATTGGTGAGTTGTCAGTGTTACTTTGATACCAATATTGGGCAAAGTGGAGAATGAGTTGCTGAATGATTACAAACAGTATTGAGTGCTTGGTCAGCAATGTCCTGTTTATGATAAGATTACACCTCGAGGCTAGTGCTACTGAGGAAGTGGATATGTATGTAGCTGTGGTGATATGACATGACAGTGTGGGATTAACACATGATGAAAAGACTAGAGCTTCATCAAATCCTTCAGCAAATTGTACTTGCCCTTCTCAGCCTAGAAAAGGATTTCTAAGGAAGACAAACTGTTCCTCGTAGTTTCCCTGTTGTCTAGCTTTATTTTAATGGTAAAAGTGACTTACTTTAAAAAATGTATATGTATACACACAAATATGTATGCAAATATGTGTGTGCTCAAATTACCTTTCACAGGTACATGAGTGGAAAAACTCAGTTCGGTGAAATGAAAACTTACTCTATTATATGTAAAAATTGTTTGAAACCACAACACTAACCCTTATTGAAGGCAAAGTGTAGATATTAGAAGAAATGACTAAAATACAGATCAAATGTGTCAGGTATCAGGTCATGCACCAAAATGGAAAGCTAGTTTTGAGAAGTTATTCAGAAGCCTTGCTGTTTTAAAAGCTGGAAGTGTTTCAAAGGCTTATTCCTAATAATAATTAATTGCCCCCGTTTAATTGTGAGGGAATAAAATTTAGATCACAAGAGCTGCATTTCACAATATTTGCCTAACTATATACAAAAGACAAAGATATTTGCTTGTTCTCCAAAAGAGGGCAACATTAGAAAGAAAACTCACTTCAGTTTTGAACAATTGAATGTATATTACTTAAGAAGAAGATCTTTAAATCAGTGCACCTTTTCTGTGGTACAGCAAACAATTGCTTTACCAGTGAAAAGGTGCATTGATTTAACAGCCAAAAAAGAGATATAGTTCTTAGTATTTCATGAAACAGCCCTAATCCTGTCAGTTGTTTTCATTATAGATTTTATAGTTGCCTTTCTGACCACTTCTTAGCAGTCTGAGAAAATATACTGTTATTTACTATCAAAAAAAAAACAATTTTACGGAAATCAGTCCATCAGATCAAGAGGAATCCTAATGCATTTTCCTCTGAAAGGGATGTGAGAAATGTAAATTTTGTAACAGTATTATTTATCTTCCTTTACTTATAATAGCATGTCATGTCAATTTCATGTGATTAGTTAAAAACTTTTCCCTCTTACTGTTCCAAAAACAAAACAAAACAAAAACCTGGTCTGGCACAGGGAGGAGTCAAGGAAGGCTTCTCTGAAGAAGAGACAACTAAAATGATAATCCAAAGCCTTAAATTTGCAAAGTTAAGCAGAAGAATACTCTGGGTAGAGATGAGCGTGTGCACTAGCCTTAGGACAAGAAGAAACATTGTTGAATAAGTGCTGCTGGGGCACTGGGAGAAAGACAAAATACAGTGTGAGAGGCTGTCAGGGAGACCAGGATGGAACATCCAGAGAGACTAAAGGAATACCTGGAGAATGAATTGAGTCAGGAGGAGAGTTTCAAGAAGGATGAACATTCTGAAATGTTACTAAAAGAGCAAATACTATGAGAATGGGAAAATCTTGTTAGATTTAGGAGCATAGTAGGGTTATGGGTGAGATATTAGCAAGAGCAGTTTTGATGGAGTGATGAGGACTAAAGCTAAATTGGAATGGATTGAGAAGTGAGGAGTCAGTGAAAAGGTTGACTTGAAGATGGAGGAGAAAGAAATTGGTGGCTGGAGAGAGAAAGAATTGAGGGAAAGAATTTAAAATTTTTGCTTATTTATTTAATGGGAAAGTCTTAAGCCCTGTTAAAAGCTGTGGGAGGAATTATTGAGAAGAGATGTTGATTATATGAGAGAGAGAAGGGCTCATCAATGATTTATGGTTCCTAAAATGGCAGGAGATAATAGAATCTAAGGCAGAGGATTGGCCTTAGATAATGGAGAGAAATCTCCTCTTGGAACTGGAATGAACTAGAATGAACTATGTATAAGGAAAAGATTGTATGGTTTCTATTTTATCTGTGACATAGGAGATATGTAATCCACTGAGTGAAGGAGTCTGAGGTGGGTTGGGGTTCAGAATAGAGGCGAGAGTAAGGCCCATTTGGAGTTAGTGTTCATGATTGTTTTGTTTTGTTGTTTTTGGCTGTGTTGGGTCTCGTTGCCGCTCGTGGGCTTTCTCTAGTTGCTTTGAGCCGGGGCTGCTCTTCATTGTGGTGTGCGGGCTTCTCATTGCAGTGGCTTCTCTTGGTGTGGAGCACGGGCTTCAGTAATTGGAGCCCGCAGGTTCAGTAGTTGTGGTTCGCGGGCTATAGAGCGCAGGCTCAGTAGCTGTGGTGCACAGGGCTTAGTTGCTCCGCGGCATGTGGGATCTTCCTGGACCAGGGCTTGAACCCGTGTCCCCTGCATTGGCAGGCGGATTCTTTTTTTTTTTTTTTTAATTTTATTTTATTTATTTACTTTTGGCTGCATTGGGTCTTTTTTGCTGTGTGTGGGCTTTCTTTAGTTTCAGCGAGCAGGGACTACTCTTCATTGTGGTGCTTTGGCTTCTCATTGTGGTGGCTTCTCTTGTTGCGGAGCTCAGGCTCTAGGCGCGTGGGCTTCAGTAGTTGTGGCACACTGGCTCAGTAGTTGTGGCTCACAGGCTGTAGAGCACAGGCTCAGTAGCTGCGGCGCATGGGCTTAGTTGTTCCACAGCATGTGGGATCTTCCCGGACCAGGGCTTGAACCCATGATCCCTGCATTGGCAGGCAGATTCCTAACCACTGCGCCACCAGGGAAGCCCGGCAGGCGGATTCTTAACCACTGTGCCACCAAGGAGGTCCCAGTGTTCATGAATTTTTAGTGGAACATATCTGCCCTATCTCATGACTTTTTCCAATACGATTTGGTGTTATAGGTATAAGCTTGGAGAAAAGAAATTCATCAGGCTTGTGTTTTTTTGCCAGACAGGTGAGTTTAGGCTTTTAGTCAAGGATGCTGTTGAGGGAATTCTCCGGCGGTCCAGTGGTTAGGACTCCACGCTTCCACTGCAGGGGGCACGGGTTCGATCCCTGGTGGGGGAACGAAGATCCTGCAAGCTGCATGACGTGGCTCCCCCCCGCCCCCCGCAAAAAAAGAATACTGTTGAAATGATGGACCAAAGCTTGATGAGAGAAGTGAAGAAAGAAAAAGTCTAATAGACTGGGAAAAAGCATATGTAAAGGAGAGAGCTGAATTTTGCTGTGCCATGTTATTGAGCTATAGTTCCCATACCATAAAATTACCCTTTAAAGTATACAGTTCAGTGGTTTTTAGTCTTTTTTAGCTTTGCAGTCATCACCATTATCTAATTCCAGAACATTTTCACCACCCCCAAAGAAAATCCTGTACCCATTAAGAGTCATTCCTTAATACTGCCTTCTCGTGGCAACCACTAATCTACTTTCTGTATTGATTTGCCTGTTCTGGACATTTCATATTAATGGAATCATAATGTGTGACCTTTTGTATCTGACTTATCTTTCTTAACATAATGGTTTCAAGGTTCATCCGTGTGGTGGCATGTATCATTACTTCCTTTTCATGACACAATAATCTGTCTTATGGATATATCACATTTTTTGTATCTATCAGTTGATGGACATTTGTATTATTTCCACTTTTTGGCCATTATTAATAATGCTACTATGAATACTTATGTACAAGTTTTGGTATGACCACACATTTTAATTTCTCTTCGGTATATACCTAGGAGTGGAATTGCTAGGTCATATGGTAACTCTGTGTTTAGCAATTTGAGGAACTGCCAAAGTGTTTTCCAAAGTGGCTGCACCATTTTACATTCCTACCGGCAATATATGAGGGTTCTAATTTCTTCACATCATCACCAACACCTTTTTGGTTATAGCTATCCTACTGGGTGTGTTGGGTACCTTTTAAAACTTTTTTTATTTAGGCAAGTAATACATGAATTTTTCTTATAAAACATTAGCATTATATAAATCAGGCTAAAACCCCTGACCTTCACCTTGGCCAGTTCCTATACCTTATCTAGAAGGAACAGTTGTTTTCATTTTGATGTATGTATTTTTCCAGAATTAAAAAAATTCTCAGTGTAGATAGTCCTATATAGTCTTCTTACATTAATCCATCTGTTTTCATAAAAACTCAGTAATAAATGATATTAGTTTTTTTCCCTTTCCAACCTCTAACTGTAGAATGTAACATCTTTTAAAAATTACAACATCATTAGTAAAAATCGTATCAAAGGGCTTCCCTGGTGGGGCAGTGGTTGAGAGTCCACCTGCTGATGCAGGGGACGTGGGTTCGTGTCCCGGTCCGGGAAGATCCCACATGCCACGGAGCGGCTGGGCCCATGAGCCACGGCCACTGAGCCTGCGAGTCCGGAGCCTGTGCTCCGCAACGGGAGAGGCCACAATGGTGAGAGGCCTGCGTACTGCAAAAAAAAAAAAAAAAAAAATCATATCAAAGAAGCAAATGAAGTAAATGCCTATAGATAAAGCCTTAATGGCCTGTATATTAGGGCTTTTTAAATGACAGCTATTGGTCTTCATGTATTGAAACTTTATCAGTAAAACTAATAATTTTTTTCTTGTTTTTAGTGCCTGGCTCTCTGGCTATGAAAACCCTGTGGTGTCTCGAATTAATATGAGAATACAAGATCTCACAGGACTAGATGTCTCCACAGCAGAGGAATTACAGGTAGGTAATCACATCCTACACTTCTTCAAAAGATGCTTCAGATGAGATTTTTTCTGTCACTGTACAGGCAGTACTCAATTTGCATGATACTTTGAGACTGTAAAAGTGAATATATAAGCTGAAACCATGTACAGTGATCTTAATAATCAGTAGGAAAAATTGTTCTGTGACCTTTAAAATTTTTTGTCAAGACATTAAAAACTCTTACTGTTGAGTATAAATGTATAGGGAAATGAAAAATATGTAACACTAGTATTTATTAAGTACACTGTGATTTTTTTTTTCATTCCTAGGCCTGTCAGGTGGCCATGGCAGTTTTTTTTTTTAATAAATTATTTTTTTCTGTTTTCTAGTAAGAAATAATTCACATACCATAAAATTTACCCTGATTTTAATATTCACATGATTGTACAATCATCAACACTATTTTCATCACCTCCAAAGAAACCTCAGTTAAGTAGTCACTCTCCATTCCCCCTCCCTAGTGCCCCTGGCAACTGCTTCTCTACCTTCTCTATGTAAGTTTGCCTATTCTAAATATTTCATATAAATGGAGTAATACAATATGTGGCCTAGTGTATCTGGCTTATTTCATTTGACAATGTTTTTAAGGTATATCCATGTTGTAGAATGTATCAGCACTTTATTCTTTCTCATGGCTGAATAATATTAACATTCTCTTGTTTGGATATACCACGTTTTATTTATTTATCAGTTGGAGGGCTTTTGGATTGTTTCCACTCCTTGGCTATTATGACTAATGCTATTTGTCTACAAATTTTCGTACAAATGTCATTTAAATTTCTCTTGGGTATAAACCTACATATGTAATTGCTGGGTCATGTGGTAACTTTAATATTTGAGGAACTGCCAAACTTTTCCAGAATGGCTGCACTGTTTTACAATCCCATTGGCAATGTATGAGGGTTCCATTTTCTTCACATCCTTGCCAACACTTGTTCTTGTCCAGTTTTTTTATTAAGGTCATTCTGGTATGTTTGAAGTGCTATCTCATCGTGGTTCTTATTTGCGTTTCCCTGATGGCTAATGATGTGGAGTATCTTTTCATGAGTTATTGGCCATTTTTTAAAAATTTTATTTATTTTATTTATTTTTGGTTCTGTTCAGTCTTCGTTGCTACACGTAGGCTTTCTCTAGTTGCAGAGAGCAGGGGCTACTCTTCATTGTGGTGCATGGGCTTCTCGTTGCGGTGGCTTCTTTTGTTGAGGAGCATGGGCTCTAGGCGCGTGGGCTTCAGTAGTTGCAGCACGCAAGCTCAGTAGTTGTGGCTCGTGGGCTCTAGTGCGTGGGCTCAGCAGTTGTGGCTCACGGGCTCTAGAGCCAGGCTTAGTAGTTGTGGCGCACGGGCTTAGTTGCTACATGGCATGTGGGATCCTCCTGGACCAGGGATTGAACCCATGTCCCCTGCACTGGCAGGCAGACTCTCAACCACAGTGCCACCATGGAAGCCCCAGCCATTTTTATATCTTTGAAAAAATTTTTATTCAAATCCTTTGCCTATTTTTTATTGGGTTGTTTTTATTGTTGAGTTGTGTGATTTATGTGTTCTGAATACTTGACCCATATTAGGTGTATGGGTTGCAAATATTTTCTCCCGTTCTGTGGTGTGTCTTTCACTTTCTTGATGGTGTCCTTTGGCAAAATATTTTTAATTTCTATGAAGTCTGATAGGTCTTTTTTTTGGTTGCTTTGGCTTAAGGTGTTTAAGAAACCATTGCCTAATCCAAGGACATAAAGATTTACACCTGTGGTTTTTCCTACAATTTTTATGGTTTTCTTTCTTACATTCAGGTCTTTGATCCATTTTGAGTCAATTTTTATATATGGTGTAAGATAGAGGTCCAACTTCATTCTTTTCATGTGGTTAGCCAATCGTCCCAGCATCATTTGTTGAAAACTAGTCTTCTCTATTGAATTGTCTCAGTATTATAAAATATTAGAAATATTGAGGATTACAGTGTTGTATTTCTTTGTAAACACTTACGAAGAATAGTTTATGTTCCTTCATCTCATTTGTGAAACTTATGATACAGAGTGAGCATCTTTTCTCTTCCTTCGCAAATTGTCATACTTCTAAGTTTGGATCGGCTTTCAACATTTTATCCTTTGTGCTTTCAATGTTGTTAAATATCTCTGAGGGATCTTTTATTGTCGATTTTTTTCCAGTCACTTCCTCTAAGACATCTTCTTCATCCTTTTCATCATGATCACTTTCCTTATGTTAGTAAGTTTACCTTCACTACATTCCTCTGACTGCGTATCTAGAGTTTCTCAAACAGCAAAAGTTAGAAGCATTTTCCTTGTCAGCCTTTTCTTCTGTGTCTGCATTTAAGTCTGATTTCTTTTTTGGCGGGGGTGGGGGGTGGAGGAGGGGGGCTCAGCATGAGGGGTTTTTTTAGTATTGGAGTATAGTTGATTTACAATGTTGTGTTAGTTTCAGGTGTACAGCAAAGTGATTTAGTTATACATATATGTATATCTATTCTTTTTCAGATTCTTTCCCCATATAGGTTATCACAGAGTACCAAGTAGATTTCCCTGTGCTATACAGTATGTCCTTATTAGTTATCTATTTTATATATAGTAGTGTGTATATGTTAATCCCAAGTTCCTAATTTATCCTCCCCCCGACCTTTCCCCTTGGTAACCATAAGTCTGTTTCTGAAGTCTGCCAGTCTGTTTCTGTTTTGTAAATAAGTTCATTTGTATCATTTTTAGATTCCATGTACAGTGATCATATGCTGTTTCTGTCTTTCTCTGACTTCATTTAGTATGACAGTCTCTAGGTCCATCCATGTTGCTGCAAGTGGCATTATTTCATACCTTTTTTTATGGCTGAATAAAATTCCACTGATACATGTACCACATCTTCTTTATCTATTCCTCTGTTGATGGACATTTAGGTTGCTTCCTAAGTGCCCAGGAGTGGGATTGCTGGATCATACAGTAGCTCTATTTTTAGTTTTTTTAAGGAACCTCCATACTGTTCTCCATAGTGGCACCACCAATTTACATTCCCACCAACAGCATAAGAGGGTTCCCTTTTCTGCACACCCTCTTTAGCATTTATTGTTTGTAGACTTTTTGATGATGGCCATTCTGACCAGTGTGAGGTGATACCTTCGTAATTTTCTTGTTTCTAGTTGTGGCCCTTTGTTTTCTTCCTAGAGAAGTTCCTTTAGCATTTGTTGTAAAGCTGTTCTGGTGGTGCTGAGTTCTTTTTAGCTTTTGCTTATCTGTAAATCTTGTGATTTCTCCATTGAATCTGAACAAGAGCCTTGCTGGGTAGAGTGTTTTTGACTGTAGTTCTTTCCTTTTCATCACTTTAGATATATTGTGACACTCCCTTCTGGCCTGAAGAGTGTCTGCTGAAAAATCAGCTGATAACCTTATGGGGATTCCTTTGTATGTTACTTGTTGCTTTCCCCTTGTTGCTTTTAATATTTTCTTTTTAATATTTGTTGGTATGATTAATATGTGTCTCAGCATGCCCCTCCTTGGGTTTATCCTGTATGGGACCCTCTGCTTCCTGGACTTGGGTGACTGTTTCCTTTCCCATATTAGGGATGTCTTCCCCTACTATCTCCTCAAATATTTCCTAAGGTCCTTTCTCTCTCTCTTCTCCTTCTGGGACCCCCTATAATGTGAACGTTGGTGCATTTAATGTTGTCCCAGAGGTCTTTTATACTGTCTTCATTTCTTTTCATTCTTTATTCCTTTCCACAGCAGTGATTTCCACCATTCTGTCTTCCAGCTCACTTATCCATTCTTCTGCCTCATTTATTTGGCTATTGATTCCTTCTGGCGTAGTTTTCATTTCAGTTATTGTATTGTTCATCTCTGTTTGTTTGTTCTTTATATCTTCTAGCTCTTGTATCTTCTCGGTCTGTGCCTCCATTCTTTTTCTGAGATCTCGGATCATCTTTACTATTACTCTGAATTCTTTTTCAGGTAGATTGCCTGTCTCCACTTCACTTAGTTCTTCTGGGGTTTTATCTTGTTCCTTCATCTGGAACATTGTCCTCTGCCGTCTCATTTTGTCTAACTTTCTGTGTTTGAGGTCCCACAGGCTGCAGGATTGTAGTTCCTCTTGCTTCTGGTGTCTGCCCCCTAGTGGATGAGACTGGTCTAAGAGGCTTGTGCAGGCTTCTTAGTGAGAAGGACTGGTGCCTGCCCACTGGTGGGTAGAGCTGGGTCTTGTCCCTCTGGTGGGCAGGACCGTGTCAAGGGATGTGTTTAGAGGCGGCTGTGGGCTCAGGAAGGCTTAAGCAGCCTGTCTGCCTGTGTTTCTGTCCTGTTGGTTTTTTGGCCTGGGGCATCCCAGCACTGGAGCCTAAGGGCTGTTGGGTGGGGCCAGGTCTTGGCATCAAAGTGGCAGCCTTTAGGGCAGCTCACCCCAGTGAGTACTCCCAGTGTCTCCGCCACCGGTGTCCTTGTCCCCATAGTGAGCCACAGCCACCCCCACCTCCCAAGGAGATCCTCCAAGTCCAGCAGGTAGGTCTGACCCTGGCTCATATGAAGTCACTGCTTTTTCCCCTGGGTTCCCATGCACACAAGACCTTGTGTGTGCCCTCCAAGAGTGGAGTTTCTGTTTCCCCCAGTACTGGGGAGTTCCTGTGATCAAGCCCTGCTGGCCTTAAAAGCCAAATGCTCTGGGGGCTCCTCCTCTCAATGCCAGACCCCCAGACTGGGGAGCCTGACGTGGGGCTCAGAACTTTCACTCCTGTGGGAGAACCTCTGTGATATAAATATTTTCCAGTTTGTGGGTCACCCACTCAACACTTACGGGATTTGTTTGTATCACAAATGCATCCCTCCTACTGTCTTGTTGTGACTTCTTCTTTGGAAGTAGCATATCTTTTTTGGTAAGTTCCAGTCTTTTTTGTTGATGGTTTTTCAGCCATTAGTTGTGATTTTGGTGTTTTCACGAGAGGAAAGGTGAGCTGAGCTCAGGTCCTTCTACTCCCCGATCTTGTCCTGGAACCAAGTCCATTTAAATTTGATTTGAATTTCACTTACAGCATTATGCTTTCCATTTCTCTGCTGTACTGTATCTTTGGTGGCCAATTTCTTCTTCTAATTGTCTGTTTTTGTAAAATATCACATAGGTTTTTACTGGGAAATAAGGAGGCAGCATAACTACATGCTTTGCTGTCTGTGCATGAACTGAATAACAGATATGCAGTGACCAATCACTGATAAACTTTGAAAGAAGTGACATGACTGGTCATTGATCATGATATGTAGCTGTTATTTGTATAGTAATTTGTGAACTGAAGAGCTAGTAGCAATGTTTGCACTTTATGCAGTTACTCAGTTAATGATGTAACATGGTAACTGAAATGTCCACTGTGTTGTTGGGGGTCTGGTGTCCAGGGTTAGCTAAACCATGGTATCTGAGATTTGTGCATTTTGAAACTGTGCAAAACAGGACTTCCCGAATTTAAATTTGCTTATATTAAGTTATTTACTCCATGGTCATCTACAACTTCCTTGGTACTCGTTTGGTTATTTAAAAAAACTATGATGTGTCTTTTTCTTTCCTAATTTGTATTTATTCTCACCTGCCTAACCTTCACAGGCTGTTTCAGGCTACTTGATATATTTCTAACTTAATAGTCTGATCCAACCCAACGAAGGCATCTACAACATAGGAAGTAAAATATCCACAGTAATAACAATTTACATAGGACTTGGACTTTGCTGTGGGCAACACTTTTAATTATGCACTCATTTCATTTAATCAATAATGCTCTTTAAATTACACTCTCCTTTCATTTTCTTAGCATTTTGTCATATTGGGATGGAAGGGAGGGAGTTAAGGAAGGTATCATTATCCTTATTTTACAAATAAGAAAACTGAGGTTGTATCCAAAGTTACATATACTGCATTGTAACTAAGAAATCTGGAACTTGAGCTCAGACCAAATATTTCTCTTACTTTCTTTTGCTGCTTCATGCTGGGGCATTGTCACATCCAAATGAAGTTGTCGTGGGCTTCCAACAGGAATAATTAAATTGGTGTTAACTTCTTCCCTTTTTTACCTAAGTAGAGAAAAAAAAAATATGTAGGAAACTGGATTTCATTAAAGTAGATTGGGAGTTTGCCAGCATTTTGGGCTTTGGAAAACATGAGTCTTGATTTAAATTCCCAAGGAAAGTGTTTAGTAAGAATTAATAATAAAAATATTGAAATTCTAATTCTAGAAATTTTTAATTCTAAAATTCAAATTCAGATTTTAGTTTCTTATATATTAAGGAAAAGCATGTCCCCCGAAACATTTGCTAAAGAAAAGCGTATTAACTAAGGTTCTAAAATAGCATATAGTAGCTGTCCTTAGTTTTTCATCCTTGGTTTTTTAGGAACTCTTTATTGATTTAAAAAATGCTTTGCTTCTCATTTATTTAAAAGTACCTAACCGTGATATATAAGAGGCCAAAATGGGACTCGTAGGTTTTTTTGAATAGTAATCTTGATAGTTCTTTCATTCATGTTTTGTTTCTCTCCTTCAGGTAGCTAATTATGGAGTTGGAGGACAGTATGAACCCCATTTTGATTTTGCACGGGTAAGTAAAAAAAAAAAAAAAAAAAGGCGAATGAAGAAGTTCCACTGAAGCTTAGGCATGACATGTTAATTCTGTTCTTTTAGTATTAAAAATTCATAGCTGGGCTTCCCTGGTGGCACAGTGGTTGAGAATCTGCCTGCTAATGCAGGGGACACGGGTTTGAGCCCTGGTCTGGGAGGATCCCACATGCCGCGGAGCAACTAGGCCCGTGAGCCACAACTACTGAGCCTGCGCCTCTGGAGCTTGTGCTCCGCAACAAGAGAGGCTGCGATAGTGAGAGGCCCGCGCACCGCGATGAAGAGTGGCCCCCGCTTGCCACAACTAGAGGAAGCCCTCGCACAGAAACGAAGACCCAACACAGCAAAAATAAATTAATTAATTAATAAACTCCTACCCCCAACATCTTCTTTAAAAAAAAAATTCATAGCTTATTTGGAATTTGTGGAAGCATGGTGGAGTAGATATTCTGTAAAGCCTTTATAAAGCAGTAAAAAATACCTAGAGACAGGGTAAAAGAACTTAGCATACTTTTAAATGCATTGCTGAGCTTTGAAGAAAGTAAAGGAAATTCTCAAAGGCAAACTGAACAGAGAAAACCTAGAGACTAAAATTACAGTGTTTAAAGGGAGCAAAAAAGCTGAGGCTGGAGTCATGTACCTCCAGGAATCTAGAGCTTTGGGGATTAATAGCTCTGTGAGAGGACCTGCTATAGTGTAGGCTACTGAACTGAGATACCTGCATAAAACCTAAATCTCCAAAAGGATTACACCTTCAGAGAAAGAAAGAATGGCCTAGAAAATCATCTGCTTTGAGTCAAGACCCTTCAAAAGAGTTTCCTCTCGCATCCTAGCTGGAGTATGATGTGTTATGGGGAGCTTTTTCTGGCAGTTTGAAAGCAGAGGCCTGCCAACAGATACAGATGCCCCCAGGATGTTAGATACTTCAGTTATCAGATACAGAATATAAAAAAACTATATAGGTCCAGTCTAGCCTCCTCTGGGAGCGGGCAGTTGGCGAGCCCACGCTAACCTGCGCAACTCTGTCCTGATCCCCGAGTTCTCACACGGTGCCCAGACAGATCAGATCGAAGCCATGGCCATTCTTTTCGCTGTTGCCAGGGGAACCACTATCCTTGCCAGACAAGCTTGGTGTGGAGGCAACTTCCTGGAGGTGACAGAGCAGATTCTGGCTAAGATACCTTCTGAAAATAACAAGCTAACGTACTTACATGGCAATTATTTGTTTCATTACATCTGCCAAGACAGGATTGTATATCTTTGTATCACTGATGATGATTTTGAGCGTTCCCGAGCCTTTAATTTTCTAAATGAGATAAAAAAGAGGTTCCAGACCACAAACGGTTCAAGAGCACAAACAGTGCTTCCGTATGCCGTGAATAGTGAGTTCTCAAGTGTCTTGGCTGCACAGCCGAAGCATCACTCCGAGAATAAGGGCCTAGATAAAGTGATGGAGACTCAAGCCCAAGTGGATGAACTTAAAGGAGTCATGGTCAGAAACATAGATCTGGTGGCTCAGCAAGGCAAAAGATTGGAATTATTGATAGATAAAACAGAAAATCTCGTGGATTCGTCTGTCACCTTCGAAACAACCAACAGAAATCTTGCCCGAGCCATGTGTGTGAAGAATCTCAAGCTCACCATCATCATCATCATCTTATCAGTCATATTCATCTATATTATTGTGTCACCTCTCTGTGGTGGATTTACATGGCCAAGCTGTGTGAAGAAATAAAGTTATCATTAACCAAGGATACGAGAGAACAGGGAGTTAAAAGCAATCCGTTTGATTCAGGCCTTTTAATACTGACAGATGGTGTCTGCCAGTCTTTTCAACCCTCTTCTTTCTCTCTTTTGTTTTAATATTGTTCTATGCCTCCAGATTTATCTTTGTCCTATCAACCAGTTTATTCCAGTGCACTTCAGACCGAACCATTTATTGCAGCAGTAGCCTTAAAAAGGCATTTTGTTTCTTTGGTTTGTTAACTAGTGTCATCTACTTATAGATACATTTTTGTTTATAATTGCGCAAAGCTATCACAGCTAGAAACCACCTGTCTTATGAGCTGTCTACTGAAATTATGGATGACCTTTGTGCACACAAAAGTTCAGGAGACAGATAGTATTGCTAACATCTCATCTTAATGTCCTTTGATTTTGAAGGGTTTTAAGTGCTTGGAAACAATATACATGGAGAATTGTTGTTATTTTGGGAATTGTAATTAATTGTTGGTGTTTCTAGGAGCCCAAGCAGGTAAAGTATTAAACATTTTATCTCAGTGAGATGGGGAACGTTTTGCTAGCCTCTTAGAAGCAAACAGAATTATCCTTGTCTGCCTATTATTAACTTTTAGGAAGAAAGTTTTCATTCACAAACCTCGCAGAGCTTGATATCCTCTGTTTCCCCATTGCAGTTGATTTAAGAAGACAGTGGTTTAAATATTGTCGAAGGTTGTGGTTTTTTACATATTCCTTTTTCTTTGGTGGATATTTAGGGCAATTGTATAGATAATAGAATGGGTAGTGGACGGAATGGGGAGGCACATTCCTCTGGCTCACCAAAGAAAAAGAAGAGAACCACAGTGGAAAAGCCCAAACTGAATATAGTCAGCAATCAACTCCAGGATTTGGGTTTGACTGGTGTTGAATAATAATTTGAGCATCCTTTGCGGTTTAGTAAGTTCTTTAATCTGCCTAGTTTTGAAGAATTCTTTTGTGAAACTTGAGAGTAGACAGTATGATACATGAAAGAATGCAAGACATTTTAGCTAACATCCATGTAACTGCAGCGTGAAAAAACTGGAGTGTAATTATACTGCTTTGGCTACTCTGGCATCTGTTAGCTAGTGTGTACTTTTAGTGTGTATCTGAAAGGACAATATTTGCTGCCCTAGATCTAATTGCACTTAATTATCAATAAATGCCAGTAAATGGACATTATATTACATTTGACTATTTTCCCAATGAAAGAACAAATTGGTCTGTAAAACCTAGTCACCTGTTTAGCCTAGTCATGTGCCTTGAATATTTATATGTGTCACATAATCTGGCACCTGCAACCTGTTCTTCCATCTGTACCATTCAATTCATGCTGGTTCATTTATTTGACATATATTTTCAACCCCCTGGAACTCTTTTCCTGGTGATCATGTATAGTGCAAATGTTTTTTCAGTCCTCTTTATCAACACTAATGCCTTTTAATTACATCAGCATTTCCTGTTGGAAAACACATTTGTTCCATGAAAACATTTGGCATTCCTTAATAATAATTTCCAAATGTCTTTAATCCCAAGACTTAAAGCTTATTTCCCTTTCTTACACACACGTGAATAAAAATGATGTGCATGTTTTAGGGATAAATTACTTAACCATCTCTTGATCTATTTATGTATAAGAATTCTTTTTAAAGCACATACCTTGTTTTAAATGATGCACAAACTGAAGGCATTAATAATATTTAAGAGTAATAGAAAAAAATAACTAATACTTTAAAAATAAAAGAGGATAAAAATTACTGAATTCTCGAAATGATTTAACATATTTGAAAAATAAACAGAAGCTTTAGGTCAAAAAATTGTTGAAATTTAAAATTTAGTGTATAAGTTAAACAGATTAGAGACAGCTGCAGTGAATTGGGCAATAAATCTGAAGAAATTACAGGAATACATTTTGAAAGACAGGAAGATAAAAACCATAAAATAGATGCAGAGGCTGGAGAATAAATAATATTAAAGCAGTTTGTTAAAAAGTTGTTCTTGCCCAAGTACTCTTGCTTAAGATCAATAAATATTTAACCTTTTAAATTAAAAAGTTAAGTAATTTTAACATATCAAGCTATAAATTGTCATTACCAAATCTTAATTTAAGATTTATCATAATTACATGAATTCTAAGGAATGTGCCAAGTATTCTAATAAAATTCTTGATCTATTACCATTTTTTAATAAGAGTGTATTCTTTGGAAAGAAAACAGTCTGTATTGTATTACATTCCTTGACTGGTTTAATCCCAGAATCCTAGACTCTTTCTCTGGGCAGGCTAGCAAAGAATATATTTTTAGTCTCTTTTCCATCTGTTTTCAATTACTGAAAAATGTCTGAGGATCTTGGATGATGTGAAAGACTACAGTTTAAGTCCTCACATTAATGTAACTAAATTTTTTTTCATAGCTTTTTATTTTGAAATAATTATAGATTCCTAGGAAGTTTTCCCCCAAATATACAGGGAGATCCCATGCACCCTTCACTCAACCGCCTTCAGTGTTAATGTCTTGCATAACTGTAGTACACTATCAAAACCAGGAAATTGGTGTTGGCACAAGCAACAGAGCTTATTCATATTTCACCAGTTATGCTCGCACTCATGTCTGTCTGTCTATACAGTTTTATTACATGTGTAGCTTTATGTAACTACCACCACAATAAAGATACATAACCTCACCATCACTGTAAGACTCCCTTGTGGTACTGCTCTGTAGCTACATATACCCTTCTGCCTCCCATCCATAACTGCTGGTAACCACTAATCTGTTCTTCACTAAAATTATTTTGCAAATGTTATGTAAATATTACATACGGCATGTATCCTTTTAAGATTGTCTCTTTTCACTCAGCATAATTCCCTTGAGGTTCATCCATGTTTTTGCAGAACATATCAACAGGGTGTTCCTTTTTTTTGCTGCATAGTATCCTGTGGTATAGGTATACGACAGTTTTAGTCATTCATCCTTTGAAGGACATTAACGGACAATTTGAGGATATGACAGATTGATGTGTATAAATTTCTGTGTGAAAAATACATGATTTTCATTTTTCTGGGAAAATGCCAAGAGACTATACTGTATTTTAATTTAGCTTTAAATAGCCAGACGTGAATTCTCCAGCCAGATTAAAGTGCTGACAGCCCAAAAGACAGCCAAGAATAGTAGCAGTGACATTTGAATGGATCATGAGTTCAAAGTAAATCTCAAGGTAAATTTTTTTTTACCCACAGAGAATTGACTTAATGAATGTAGCTGAGAGACTCTCATGTCTTGCTTTTTTGGAAGCTAAAACTATAGGTGTCAATTTTTAAAATAATCTGTGGATAGTAGATATTGGTTCTCATTATATAGGCTAACAAATCTGTTTTTTCCCCCCGAATGGTCTTATCAAAAGTATTCAGTGTACTGGTTGAATCAACAACCAACAAATATCTGAATGCCTGTTGTATATATAGTGCACTGGACATTATAAAGGAACCTTTAGGGGCTGTTTTTAGCATACTATTCAGCATATTAATGATGTTAGTTGCCATTGGAGAATTTGCATTACTGAATTTTATACCACTGAGTTGTGTTTTATTCACAGAAAGATGAGCCAGATGCTTTCAAAGAGCTGGGGACAGGAAATAGAATTGCTACATGGCTGTTTTATGTAAGTTATAGCTAAAATTTTTAAGTTGGGATTTGATCACATGACTCATTTATTTTGATGTGTTCACATGTTTGTTCTGTTTAGCTCTTAACATCCTAGTTTAACGTTTTTTTACAACTGAGTAAAGAATTTTTTCTTTGCATTTATAACTTTTTCAGATTGTACTTATTACAACCTGAAGAAGAAAGTTAAAATTACACCTAGTTCCAGTATTTGGAGGCAATGTGATATTTTGGAGTATGGACTGTCATCTATAGTCATCTATAATGTGTATATAAGCAACTCTATGTATTTGTAGGAATTTATGTGTATATATACACATTATCTTAATAAACTTTTGAATTTATTGATAAATATATCAGAAAAGTGTACAAATCATAAGTATATAACTTGATAAATTTTCACAAAGTGAACACTAGCATAATCAGCACCCAGATCAAGAAATAGTACATTAGAGCACGCTAGAAGCCCTTTCCTCAAGGGTAACCATTCTCCCATTGTTCATTAGTTTCAAAACAGTATGATCTTCATTTTTTTAAATTGTTTGTTTATATATTCATATATAAAGCTTTGATCATTTGCCCCAGTTATCTATTGCTGCATAACAAATCACCCCAAAACTGAATGGTTTAAAGTAACGGTTTGATTCTTACCTTTCATGGTTGTGAGGTTGATTGGGCTTCATTTATGGTTCTTGCTCTGGATCTCTCATGCATTTGCAATCAGATGATGGCTGGCACTGGGGTCACCTTAAAGGCTGAGGTTGAGGCTGGTTGTTGGCCAGAATACCAGCATGTGGACTGGGCTTCCTCATAGCACGAGGCTGAATTCTAAGAGCAAGTATCCCCCAAAAGGCAGTGCATAACTTTTTTTTCCTTTTGGCTGCGTTGGGTCTTCGTTGCTGCACGCGGGCTTTCTCTGGTTGCGGCGAGTGGGAGCTATTCTTCATTGCAGTGCGCAGGCTTCTCATTGCGGTGGCTTCTTGTTGCGGAGCACAGGCTCTAGGTGCACAGGCTTCAGTAGTTGTGGCTTGTGGCTCTAGAGCACAGGCTCAGTAGTTGTGGTGCACACGTCGCTGCAACTAGGGAAGGCCCACACGCAGCAACAAAGACCCATTGCAGCCAAAAATAAATACATAAAATAAATAAATTTTAAAAAAAAAGCAAAGAAATACAAGAAAATTGATGCTATATTATTTGGTCCAATATCCATAAATGTTAGATTATTTGTGACTATCAGACTATATATTAGATAATTATATCCCCTTTTAGTTATATATAGCATTTTTATTAGATTAGTATTCATTTTTTTCATTATTTGAATGCTTTTCTCAGATGGGCCACATAGCACAACTTTTAAATTCCTCTGAAGTTAATTTTTTCATTGCTTAAGAGCTATTAGCTCTTTGATATCGATTATATATTTATCATGGTAAAATACACTTCTTTATATCACTGAATGCCTTTAGCGTTAAACTGTGCTTGATACTAAGATCAAACTCTTCTTTGGTACAGCATTTGCCTATAAATCACTTGTTTTAGATGTGACTTTTGAATATAGCATATAGTTGGATTTTGCTTTGTGATACATTAGTCTGACTCTACATTCTACTTATGTTGTTTTTGAAAAAAATCTTCACTATATGATCTGTGTTTCCTTTGCCTCATTTTATGCATGTGCTTCTTCAGTTAATTTCGAAGGTTTGTGTTTTTATTCTAATTCACCATTAAGAATATAACTTTATAAATCTTTTCATCTTCTAATTTTTAGTTAATATGTGTTGATACCCTACCATGAGAAATGACAAAACTGGTTTTAGTTTATTACTTTTCTCTTGGTGTTTAGTTCTATTTTGTTTGAATTCACTTATTTAAATATTTATTGAATACCTACTGTTTTGAGGCTATTCTCAGCAATAAACAAAACAGATGAAAATTCCTGCCCCCATGGAGATGATATTCTAGTGCTATAGAATACATATTTATACCCCATGTTACTTGATTTGTCAGTTTTAAATCATCTCTTTTTACCTCTGGCTATGAAAGAAATAGCTATCCCAAAGTATATCCCAGTCTCCCTTGCTGACTTCCATCTTTCCTCTGCTTTTATATATCTATGTAAACCTAAATAGCATCTTGTTTTTTAAAAACTGACTAGCATGCACAAACCCATTTATGTAAGTAGAAGTCCAGATATTCTCATTCTAGTATTTAGTATCAAATCTACCTCACAGTGGCATGTTTAACTTTATTCTACCAGCACTTTTGATAATACTCTCATCTCTTATTAGATGAGTGATGTGTCAGCAGGAGGAGCCACTGTTTTTCCTGAAGTAGGAGCTAGTGTTTGGCCCAAAAAGGTAAGCTTAGCTTGTTATTTTAATTTGGGAGCGGGGGGGGGGGGTCCTCTGTATTTTTTTCCCTGAGGAATATATACACCTATATTTCATAGTCTAAGTAGTAAATAACATTTTTAAAGGTAGTATACTTAAGGACTACATTATGTCTAGGGAAGATTTTAGATATTGTACAATTTACCGTGAGTACCTAGAGGTATGAACAACCAGGGATTAGTATTTAGAAGTTTTCATTTCTAAAATGGGTTCCGTATGATACTTGCTATTGTAAGATGTGTTAGCTTTGGCAAATACACTTTTTTGTTAAGTAATGCTGTTAATGCTTTCATGTGATCACCAAAATTTTGTACATTATATGATACTTTCAGAACTATATTAGAGGAAGATATAGTGCTGCCGTAGAGAATTATTTCCATAGAACAGAGGAAAATTTAGTTACTATAAAAAGCAATAACCTGATACTTTATTTGGGGATAATTTTGTATTGTTTTCCACAGGGAACTGCAGTTTTCTGGTATAATCTGTTTGCCAGTGGAGAAGGAGATTATAGTACACGGCATGCAGCCTGTCCAGTGCTGGTTGGAAACAAATGGGGTAAATAGTTCCTATATTCTCTGAATAGAATTTGTGATTTTTGTCTCTTATTTAAAAATTATTATAATTTACATCTTAAAAGAAAGTGAAAAAAAACTCCTGACAGATTTGCCTAATATGACTTTAACACTGAAAGAGATTCAACCAGGCAAGTTTCTTATCTTAATATAAATTTGCTTTCAACAGATCAGATTTTTTATGACATTTTTAACACTATTTCCACTCATTATTTAAGAAACGTTAATTGACTCAAAGTTGAATCTTCCTCTCATGGGGTTCACAGTTGTCTCTTGTAGTAGATACTAATACAAAGATATAAACAGAAGACAGTAACTACTTACATTTAGGGAGGCTTCTTCGAAGTTTAATTAATTTTTATATTTAGTCTTGAAGATAGAGCAGTAGTTTTCCAGGCATGTTACGGACCAGGGCCAGGAATCATATGAAGCTAGAGAGGTACTCTCAGGTTCATGCAAGTATAGGACTGGCGACATTAAAAAAAAAAAAAAAGAAAAAGAAATAGAAATGGGTGAACTTATTTTTATATAGATTTATTTAACCCCATGTATCTATTTCCGTATGTGTCACTTGGCCACATTCCACACTTGAAGTGCTTAGTAGCTACATGTGTCTAGAGGCTACCGTATTGGACATAGCAAGATTAAGGAGTGATACCTGATCATCAGGATTTAAAAGAACTCCCCTGATGATAACTAATGTTTGAGAACCACTGGACTAGAATGAAGAGAGGCTAGTGGAGGAGAGATGAGTTTAGAAGGCTGTTTTCTGTTGTCTAAATGGGTGATGATAAAAGCCTGGACTAAGGCAGCAGCAAAAGGTTTGGAGAGCAAAGAATAGATTGAAGAGATCATAGAAGTAAAATCAACAGGGTTTGATGAATAAAAGATTGGATACACAGGTTAAGAAAGGAAACAAAGTAGTTAAGAATTAATGAGTGCTAGTTTAAATATCTTATACATGTTGATGCCATTGATTGGGTTCTATGATATACGAGGAGGAGAAAGAAATTAATTCCTTTGGGGGTATATTAAAAAACAGTATCTTGGAACAAAGGAAACTTGATGAGCACATAATACGAGAGATTAATCATAGAGTTGTGTTCATTTTTAAAATGTCTTTGTATTAGAAGTGGTATTTTGCAAACAGGTAAAACAGTGTTTTGTTCTGTCTATACCTACATCTCAAGTCTTACATTGAACATTAGAAACTTTAGGAAATACACATGCACAGATTCTCAAATGTACATACATATATATAAAATCTTTTTTATTTCCAGCATTTAGTGAAGTTCTTAAAAAGACAGCCTAAGTAGCATCTGTCTTTGTCTGGTTTTGGTCTTGAACTATTTTAGCCCATGTAGAAACTTCATTATAGTCCTAGCTCCTAGGAGTTAATTAAATACTAGTTAGAGAGAGGGAAGAGATATGGGAACATATGTATATGTATAACCGATTCACTTTGTTATAAAGCAGAAACTAACACACCACTGTAAAGCAATTATACCCCAATAAAGATGTTAAAAAAAATACTAGTTAGATAGTGGGGGACATTAATATATTATTTTCTTTCACAGTATCCAATAAATGGCTCCATGAACGTGGACAGGAATTTCGAAGACCATGCACCTTGTCGGAATTGGAATGACAAACAGACTTCCCTTTCTCTCCTGTTGTACTCTGATGTGTCTGATACACACATTTCCCAGTCTTAACTTTGAAGAGTTTACAGTTGACTAACACTCCATGATTGATTCAGTCATGAACCTCATCCTATGTTTCATCTGTGGACAATCGCTAACTTTGTGGGGGTTTTTTTTTTCTTTTAAAAGTAACACTTAAAACACCACATTTTACATATGAAACCTTAAAGTTCAGTTGGTATCACAGAGGACAAAGCAAGGCAGGGTAAAAAATGAGGAATTTTTATATTTATGGTATATTTTAAAGAACTTTTTTTGGTTGGATAAAAAATACAATTTAGGCATCTGATTATAGTATTTCAGTACATCTCAGTTGGTGGGTGGTAGGCTAGAATGGTCCGTGTGATTAAGGAACAGATGCCATATAGTATGGACCTAGGTATTATGTTTACCTAGTCTCAACAACTCCCTTCTGGATCTGCCTGAAGACTAGGAATAAATTAGCCCTGTAAAGTGGGTTCCATACAATGTTTGCCCCTCCATATGCTATTCTAATTTGATTTTTTTTCTCCCAAGTCATTTTTAAAGTATGCTTTATTTTACCAAACCCCTTCTTTCATAGCTCCTCTGTGGTGAATTAAATCTGAGTTACAATACCTTGATTAAAAAAAAAATGTTTAACAGAAGGCCCTACATTAAAAGCTTGGGCCTTCTTAACTAAAATGATCATGACTTAGTCTGTTTCTTGTTTTTCTTAAATGACTGATGATTTTGTCCAAAAAATTTTGCTGTTTTTCTTAGTGCTAATTCCTTGCCTCTTATTTCAGCTACCTACAGCAGGGGATGATTATGTTGGCATTCGGATTAAAAAAATATTGTGCCTTAGGAGACTGGAAATTTAAAAATGTACAAGTCCTTTCAATGATGAGGGAATTAATATAAAAGGAGTTTTTCCTAAAAAGCCAAAATGTTTGTTTTTTCAATTCTGAAATGTGTTGTGACAACAGTGACCTATTTATGATCTTAAATCTTTTTTAAATGTTTCCGTTTTCTGTGTGGTATTTTTCGTATTTAAATGTGAATGTGTGCTATAGCAATAACAGGTTATTTCTTTAGAATTAGGACTTAGGTTTATCCTCCTGATTTTCATTCACTCTAAAGTCACATTGTTATGGTAGACAATTAAGGCTCTTTGAACTTTCAGATATTTAATCAATCAAAATATGTTACCTTCAAAGGGAGCTCTACAACTTTATTACTATGGTTATGGAGTTTTTACAGTAATGCTACTTAAGATTTTCTGTTGTTCAAATACATGGTATGGTAGTAGAAAGCTCTGAACCTAATGAAGTATGTTAATTGACCCTTTAACCTTTATATTTCTTATGGTGAATCATAGTTCACATAAGGGCTCTTTATCCTTTATGCAGTATTTAAATAAGGAAGAATTTGGTTAATTCTCTGGTAAAGAGGGTATTACTTTACCATTTTTTAAAAAAAGTGAACTGTGAACTTTATTTCTCTGAACTATCCTTTGTTCCACCACAAGTATTTTAGTAAGAAATATTGAGAATTAAATTCATTAATCTAATCAGATTTTGTGACCACAGATTTTTTAAAAATCTTTTTTAGATGGAAGCAATGTAAATTCAAAATTGAAGAAATAAAATGGGTGTTCAAAGAAAGGATACTAATCCTTAATTGCCACGTGTTTTAGAAAGTAGAATAAAAAATATCTATTTCACAAGGAAACAACATATTCCATAATCTTACAAATTTCATTATATTCAACCCCAAACCCCACACAGGGATTGGTAAACTCTTGTCAGTGTTAGGTCTTACAGAACCCTCCCAAGTTTCATAATTACCAACTATTTTTCTTTCCAAATGAAAAGGAGAAAAAAAATTCCAGTATAAAACTTTGCAATCCTTTTTTTTTATGCTGAACTTTAAAATAAATGAGGGCTAGAGCTATCATGGAAAATGTGGAAACTGTGGTTTCCTCACCAACCCTAAGTGTCCATCCTTTAAGGTTGGAAGTTTCATCATTGATTAACTTTAACCATGTGTTATCACCAATATCACCAAGTTAACTGAAGTATCCACCAGAACACTCAATCAGCAGGGTAAGTAAATGTCATAACTATGTAATAACCTAGTAGGATTATTTAAAAAAATAATGAAGTGACTTTAAGATTCTTCAGAAAGCTAGATGGTAAATGCAGTAATGAAAGACACAACCAACCATGAACTTTGGTGAATTTATAATAAAATGGTTACTACAATATAAAAGGATTGAGAAGAGTTGTTGTAAGCAGTAAACACACACACATATAATACCTTATATATGTGTGATATAAAAATATAATACCTTATATGTATGTGTATATAAGATATATATTATTGCTGCTGAGAAGAATCTAAATATCCTTACAGACTCATGTGTTGCTGGTTATATGTAAATTCCATGCCAGGTTTCCACTTAAGTCCATATAGCTGAAAATGAACAACCCATGTGTAGGGCCTAATGAGCTAAACAATTGAATGACTAGATGGCTGCCATTAAGAAACTTACAGTGTAATACCAAAATAACAACAACAAATACCCAATCATGATTAAATAACTAAATCACTTGAGAAGGAATAAACAGAATTATGAAATGGAGATTGCTAGGAGAAAGCAGAAAGAAAGAAAAATAACATCTTAGTCTGGATGCCCAGCAGCACAAGAACCAATCCCTTCTCTTGGCAGCGCTTACTTCACTGGGGTAAAAGTTTGTTATTTAGCAGGAGCAGTATTGGGTAACTTAGAGAAATAAGAATGAACTGTCAGCACTAGAGAGTACTACTGTTTATTAAATTATCAGATTTATCAGAATGAAATAGATTTCATATTCCAATTTCCTAATGTCCTTGGATATTATTCTACCACACTAATGAGTTTTGCAAAAGTAACTGTAGTAGAACAGTAAATTTCTTGGCTGCCTGCTTTATTGACTTATTTGAGGACTTTGCAGTTTACTTTCTGTGTGAATGTAGCCTTCAATTAAATATACGTTTTGATGCAGGAAGACTAATTTGTAAAAAAAATTAATAGGCAGTCTTATCAAACGTAAAAGTTTAAATAAAAGGAACCACTGAAAAGGAGTGCTAGTCTCTATATTCTGCTTTTTGAGGCCTTGTTGAATTCCCATTGCAGCACTGTTATATTGAAGTCAGTTGTACAAAACAAGATAATCACAGATAAAATGAGCTCTAAAATCTGAAAAAAGAAAATCCTTAAATTTTGTCATTTGGTTGTTCCAATTCCTAACAGCCTGGTTTATAATACAAATCTGTTTTAGGCTAAACACTTTAAAAGATTCAGAATAGAACATTTTAAATAGAATATGTAGAGTGATGTACACTTTGACGTTTCATGGCTTTTTAGGGAGATGAATTTTAGCTTTAGTCAATTTCTTCTAGAAAAGGCATTCACTTATTTAAGTCTACAAAGAGCAAAAATTATTATTTTAATATCTACCTTAAAGTCATAAATGTAATTAAGCTCCATTGCAATGTAGGTTTTACATGGGTTTGGAAATATCATGGGTTAAATCATATTATGTAAATAACCTTACAGTTGTTAACTCTTAGAAGATGAAATAATTAAATTCACCTATAAAGTAAGTTATGTTCTATTTTTACTTTACATTTAAAAGGCACAAAAGTTAAGGCTCTGTAACATGAAACACCTTTCAGATTTTTATCTATTTTACTTCTGCAACTATAGGAAAATAGTCTATGGAAATGTTGAAGTAAGGCAGTAATTAAAAGTGCTCTGAAACAGTCCTACTTAGAGTGTGGCTTGCAAAAGAGTTGCCATGGGGTTTGTTACTGTTCCACAATGAGATAAGGAGATTACATCAAAATGTAAATACAGTACATCAATAACTACATGGTTTTGTTCAGTTGACTTTTTTCATAGCAAGATTTTCAAGATGAAGAAAGCAATGTGTTATTTACATTGTGGTACAAGCTCCTTGTATCTCAGTGAGAACCAGCTTTAAATAGCATTGCTCTAGAACAGTACAAATTTTGTTTGATTCTACATTTTTAACAGCACTAAAGAGTTTCATATCTGTGGTTTGGATCTTGGTGGGGTAGTGGGAGCAGACTTTTTATGTCATGGCATAATGGGAAAAACAATTCAGAATAATTAATTAGCTTAGCGTATAATGTATCAAGGAATCAACATACTATCCTTAAGGTGATAGATTTGGATCAACATTTCCTCTAGTTCTAAGACCACTTAAACTTAATGTGACTTATTCTTGTTGGTATAAGACATATTTAAGAACATTGGTTCTAGAGGAAGCTAGTGGACTAGGAAGCTCCAGACCTTTGTTCCCCCATGGAAACATGAAACCAGCAACTAGAGCCTGGATGAAATAACTTTATAGAGGTCTGGAAAACAGCCAAAGGTTTAAATTAACCAAGTGAAAGCCAAGTTAAGAAAAAACCATGTTCAAAGTGGTAGGAAATTTCACAGTGTTTTTACTTAACCTTGCCTCACCCCAAACCTGGTACAGCACAGGTGGGAGGAAGTAGCTGCCCCATTCCCAGTTCTTATCTTTAACCAGAAGGAGCAGAGCAGATCTTGTTTGTAACCTTTTAATCTGTTTGGAAGCTGTGTGAAGGACTGGTCTTTTTCACTTAATTCAGAGCTCAGAAGGAAAAGGGTATAGCTGGGGAAAGCCCTGGGAAGCATCAGACACTGCTTGTTAAAGCTGCAGAGGAACTACAGACCTGGAGTAGCCGGATGCAAGAGATTACAGGTAGTGGAATACAATAGAAGGCCCTGAAAAGTGGCTGAGATGAGACTTCTAGGGAAAACAAGACTTTAAAAAGCAGGAATGTATATGGGGAGATGGAGAAAAGCATCAACAAGGGTCCAGGCAAGATGCGTGCCAAAGAAAGACCTTGAGCCCCATGCTGATCCCAAGGATTAAAATATGCTCTTCTGCAAAGACTGGGAGAGGCTACTCTTTAAAGTACCTAATTTTAAGCACCCCGCCACACACACACAAATCACAAAGCATACATAGAAACAGGAAAACATTTCTCATTTCTCCCATTCAGAAGGAGAAAATTAATTGGAAGAAACCATCCCTGAAGAAACACAGACACTGGATGTACTAAACTAAGAGTTTAAAACACCTGTTTTAAATATGCTCAAAGAGCTGAAAGAGAACATAGACAAAGAGCTAAAAGAAGCCAGAAAATGATACATGAACAAAATAAGAATATCAACAAAAGGATAAAAAATAAGAAATTAGTTTAAAAGAACCAACAATAATTCTAGAGCTGAAAAATAAGTGAATCGAAAAATTCACTAGAGGGGTTCAACAGCAGGTTCAAATAGGCAGAGGAATAAATCAGCAAACTTGGGGACAGGTCATTTGAAATTATCAAGTCAAGTCCAAGGAGCAGAAAGAATGAAGAAAAGTGAACAGAGCCAAAGGGACTTACATGACACCATCAAACAGCCCAGTATATACATTATGTGAATCCCTGAAGAAGAAAGAAAATTTCTGAGAGATCATTTGAAAAAATAATGGTCAGTTATTTCCCAAATTTGTAATCATGGATTGACAAATTCCAGAAGCTTAAAGAATTCCAGGTAGGATAAACTCAGAGAGAACACTGAGACATATTATAATCATAGTACATAGTAAATCTATTCTACAAAAATGAGGGAGAAATTAAGACATTTCCAGATAAATAAAAGCTGAGGGAGTTCATTACCACTTGACCTGCCCTGCAAGAAATGCTTCAAGTTAAAAGGACTCTGGACAATTGAATGGAAATCATATGAAAATATAAATATAATAAAGGTAAATATATGGAACAACAGAAAAATCAACATTGTGATTTTGGGTTACAACTCCACTCTTTTTTCCTAGAGGATTTAGAAGACAAATGCATAAAAAATTATAAATATGTTAATGAGTACAATATATAAAGCTGAATTTGTGACTTCATTAACATAAAGGGGAGTGGATCTGTAAAGGGGTAGAGTTTTTGATGGGGTTGCAGAAACTGGTATTAATTCAGATTAGATTGTTATAACTTTAGGATGTTATGTGTAGTCCACGTGCTAACCACAAAGAAAGTATCTATAGAATATGCACAAAAGGAAATGAAAAATAATCAAAACGTGTCATTACAAAGAAAGTAAACAGAAAAGAAGGCAGTAATAGAGGAAATGAGGGACAAAAAAAAAGCTGTAAGATATAAAAAAAATGGCAAAAGTAATTTTGCCATCCCTAGCAGTAATTACTTTAAATGTAAATGGATTAAACTCCCCAGTCAAAAGACGTAAATTGACATAATGGATAAAAAACATGACCCAAGTATACGCTGTCTTAAAGAGACTCACTTTATCTAAAGACATGCATAAGTTGGAAGCAAAAGGATGGGAAAATATATTCCCTATCAAAATCCCAATGATTTTTTTTACCCATCATAAAATTAATATGTGGGTATAGAGGGAACAGATTTCAAGACAATAAAAGCTATTTATGACAAATCCACATCCAATATAATACTCACTGGTGAAAAGCTGAAATCCTTCCTGATAAAACCTGGAACAAGACAAGGATCCCCACTCTCACCTCTTCTATTCAACATAGTATTGGAAGTCCTAGCCACAGCAGTCAGACAAGAAAAAGAAATAAAAGATATCCAAATTGGAAGGGAAGAGGTAAAATTATCATTATATGCAGCTGGTATGATATTATATGTAGAAAACCCTAAAGACTCCATACAAAAATTACTAGAACTGATAAACGAATTCAGCAAGGTAGCAGGATACAAGATTAACATACAGAAATTGGCTGCATTTCTTTATGCCAACAATGAAATATCAGAAAGGGAATGTAAAAAAACAATATCTTTTAAAATCACACCCCCAAAAATAAAATACTTAGGAATAAAGCTGACCAAGGAGGTGAAAGACTTACATGCTGAGAATTATAAAACATTAATAGAAGAATTTGAAGATGATTCAAGGAAATGGAAAGATACCTCATGCTTTTGAATTGGAAGAATATTGTTAAAATGGCCATACTACCCAAAGCAGCCTACAGATTTAATGCAATCCCTATCAAATTATGCATGACCTTTTTCATGCAACTAGAAAACATAATCCTAAAATTCATATAAACCAAAAAGACACAGGATTGCCAAAGCAATCCTGAAGAAAAAGAACAAAGCCAGAGGCATAACCCTCCCAGACTTCAGAAGATACTACAAATCTACAGTAAACAGCGTGGTACTGGCACAAAAACAGACATACAGATCAATGCAACAGAATAGAGAGAGAGCCCTGAAATAAACCCACACACCTACAGTCAATTAATCTTTGACAAAGGAGGCAAGAATATACAATGGGGAAAAGTCTTTTCAGCAAGTGGTGCTGGGAAAGTTGGACAGCCACATGTAAATCAATGAAGTTAGAATACACCCTTTCACCATGCACAAAAATAAACTCAAAATGGCTTAAAAACTTAAACATAAGGCACAACACCATAAAATTCCTAGAAGAGAACACAGGCAAAACATTCTGACGTAAATCATACCAATGTTTTCTTAGGTCAGTCTCCCAAGGCACTAGAAATAAAAATGAAAATAAACAAATGGGACTTAAAAGCTTTTGCACAGCAAAGGAAACCATAAGGAAAATGAAAAGACAACTCACAGAATGGGAGAAAATAATTCGCAGATGATGCAATCGACAAGGGCTTAATTTCCAAAATACACAAACAGCTCATACAACTCAATAACAAAAAAAAAACAAATAACCCTATCCAAAAATGGGCAGATTTAAATAGACATTTCTCTAAAGAAAACATAAAGATGCCAATAGGCACATGAAAAGATGCTCAACATTGCTAATTATTAGACAAATGCAAGTCAAAACTACAATGAAAAGAAGGGCCCCCTTGTGCACACCACCTCCACAGACAACTGTCGCCACATGGTGGCCCAATTACAGCAGCACCGGCCACTGCTCTCTACCCCATTTTACCTCTCCTCGACCCAACCCAGAGGGGTCAGAAACTGCTGCTAGTTTTCCAGCCTGAAGTAGGCCCAAGCTCAGAAAGGGGGGGAAATTTAGAATTTAAATTAATTTGGAGTTCCAAAAAAAAAAAAAACTACAATGAGGTACCACCTCACACCAGTCAGAATGTCCATCATTAAAGAGTCTACAAATAACAAATGCTGAAGAGGATGAGGAAAAAAAGGAACCCTCCTACACTGTTGGTGGGAATGTAAGTTGGTGCAGCCACTGTGGAAAACAGTATGGAGGTTCCTCAGAAAACTAAAAATAGAATTACCATATATCCAGCAATCCCACTCCTGGGCATATATCTGGACAAAAGTATAATTTAAAAAGATACATGCACCCCTATGTTCATAGCAGCACTATTCACAATAGCCAAGACATGGAAACAAGCCAAATGTCCACCAACAGATGAATGGATCACGAAGATGTGGTACATATATACAATGGAATACTACTCAGCCATAAAAAAGAACAAAGTAATACCACTTGCAGCAACATGGATACAACTAGAGATTATCACACTAAGTGAAGTAAGTCAGACAGAGAAAGACAAATACCATATGATATCACTTATATGTGGAATCTAAAATACAGCACAAATGAACCTATGTATGAAACAGAATCATGGACATTGAGAACAGACTGATGGTTGTCAAGGGGGAGAGGGTTGTGGGAGGGATGGATTGGAACATTGGGGTTAGCACATGTAGGCCTTTATATATGGAAGAGATAAGCAGCAAGGTCCTACTACTGTATGGCACAGAGAACTATGTACAAAATCCTATGATAAACCATAATAGAAAACAATATAAAAAAAGAATGTATATATTGTATAACTGATTCACTTTGCTGTACAGCAGTAATTAACACAACATTGTAAATCAACTATACTTCAAATAAATAAATAAAATTAATATGGAATCAAAAGGGACCCGAAATAGCCAAAATAATCTTGAAAAAGAGTAACAACAGAAGTCTCACACTTCCTGATTTCAAAACTTATTATAAAGCTACAGTAATCAAAATAGTGTGATGCTGGCATAAAGACATAGACAATTAGTATAGAATAAAGAGCCTAGAAATAAATCCGCATAACTCAACAAAATATAACCCAAATTTTAAAAAAAAGATCAAGGACTTGAATAGACATTTCTCCAAAGAAGAAATACAAATGTCTAATCAACACATGAAAAGATGCTCAACATCACTAATGACTAGGGAAATGCAACTCAAAACCACAAAAAGTAATAACACAAAAAAATAAAAACAAAAAAATAAAAAATAACATAAAAAAATAAAAAATAACAAGTGTTGGTGAGGCTGTGGAGAAATTGGAATCTTCACACATCGTTGGTAGGAATGTAAAATAGTTTAGCCACTATATATTCCTCTTATGGGTATATATCCTAAAGTAATGAAAGCAGAGACTCAGAGAGATATTTATTTGTACACTCACTTTAATAGCAGCAGTATTTACGAGAGCCAAAAGGTGGAAGCAGCCCAAGTGTCCATCAACAGATAAATGGATAAATAAAACATAAAAAGGAGGACAGTTTTTAAAATAAAAAAGAAATTAATAAAACAATCCAAAAGAAAATGAAACTGAAAATAAGCAAAGAAGATCTAACAGAGATAATGGGAATCCCTAAATAAACAACAAAACCAAGTAAAGAGAATCATGCTTAAAAGTTATATTTCAAGAAAACTGTCTGTAGTATGCCTGACATTAAGCTTTTGAGTGCTGAGACATCCATTTCAAAGGCATCCATCTTGAATAACCATATTGCCAGCTCTATGACACAGCTACAAGCAAAACAACTAGATAAGGAATCAGGCTGCCCCACACATGAAGTTTCGCTTTCAGAAAGCCTGTGTCCTAGATAAATAACCACCTGAGCATACCTGCTTTTCACTTCCCATGCCCTATTCCCACTCTTATACTTGAAGCTTGCCAATAAAGAGTGAACCCACAAAATCTCAGGCACACCACCTTCGGAACTTAATAAAGGCAGACCACCAGGTTTGTGGTCCCTCCCTCCTACTCTACCCGTGACCTACTGTGTGGCCCTTGGTAGGTGCTGTGTACCCTCTAGGATATTTGAGTAATCTTGTTCTTCAAAGTTCCCTGATGGTTTTTGCTGAGGTGCTCCTTGCAATCATAGTAAGAACCACAAGGGCTGGTCCAGCCACAACATTGGCTCCAGTCCAGAAAACGTCTGCGGGGACTCCCACAAGTAATAGGGACCCAGGCAAGTGTCTCAGGCATTCCTACCCAATAGCATCACTATCAGTAGGCTGGGACGGACACAATACTTTCTTAAAATAAAAACGTTTAAAACTATATATTGAAAGAGCACATTGTGTACCAGAGAATAACAACTCAGAATGACCAACATCAATACATACTCATAAAAGGACCAGATTTTAAAGAGCAAAAAAATTTCCTTTGAGCATTTTGGCAAAAAGACCACATTACTTATAAGGGAGAGAGAATTAGATCATTAGTAGATGTCAACAGCAACACTTTATCACAGAAGAAAATGGATATAAAATATATTTAAGGTAGTCAAGGAAAGAAAATGTGAATGAAAGGTTTTATATCCAGCATAACTACCCTTTAAGTATAAAGGGCACAGACAAATCTATCAATATGCAAGAACTCAGAAAATATTGTTCCTGTGACACTTTCCCAAGAAATCTAGAGAATGAACATCTGACACCAGAATGGAAATTAGTTAGATATGAAAGATGATGAAAATACTAATTATCAAACCCATAGGATATAGCAGTAACTACAGAATAATATTTAACTTTTAACATTTACAGTATAAAACCAAAAAAAAATTTTAATTAGTGTATTTATGGTGCAGCTACTATGGAAAACAGTATGGAGTTTCTTCAAAATATTAAAAATAGAACTACCATATGATCCAGCAATTCCACTTCTGGCTGTTTATCTGCAGGAAATGAAAGCACTAACTTGAAAAGATATAGGCACCCTCATGTTCTTTGCAGCATTGAACATGAAAGCAACCTAAGTGTCCATCAGTGGATGAATGGACAAAGAAAATGTGATATATATACACACAATAGAATATTAATCATCCATAAAAAAGTAAATTTTGCCATTTGTGACACCAGAGATGGATTTCAGGATGTTATGTCAAGTGAAATAAGTGAGAGAAAGATAACTACTATATGATCTTACTTACTTACATGTGGAATCTAGAAAGATAACACAACAACAAAATACCTAAACTCATAGATACAGACGACAGAGTTAGTGGTTTCCAAAGGTGAGGGATGGGGGTGGGGTCAAAATAGGTGAAGGAGGTCAGGAAGTACAAACTTCCAGTTGTAAGACAAAGAAGTCACATGGAAAAAGTGTAACTCTGGGTGGTGATGGATGTTAATGATTTACTGTGGTAATCATCTTGCAATATATATAAGTATTGAATGATTACATTGTACACCTGAAACTAATATAATGTTATGTGAGTTACATCTCAAAAAAAAATTATTAGTCCCAAGTGTCAGTAGTGCCAAGGTTGAGAAACCCTGATGGCATCAAAATGAGTACATTTCTTTCAGCTGTTCTTGATCAAGTGACTAAGTCACTTGATCAAGAACAGCTGAAAGAAATGTACTCATTTTGATGAAGTGCTGGTTTGAAGAACTTGTCTTTAAAATCTTCAGGTTGTATAACAGTTGAGCCTGCTAGATGTATTCATCAGATATCATGTTCTTCATCCTATTCCTTTTTTTCTTGGAACATTAAAGGCATTATAAAAACCAAAAAAATGTAATAATAAAATAAATGTATTCAATTAGAAAAATAGAGAAAACATTTAGTAAGTATGATGGAAATAATTCGTGCTTAGATGCAAGTTTACAGCACCAAATGTCTACATTAGAAAGAAGAAAGGTCCAAAAATTAGTAACCTGGTTTCCACTTTAAGAAGCTGGAAAAGCTATACAATGGGGAATATTACTCAGCAATAAAAAGAAATGAAGTAGTTTCTCTGGTGGCGCAGTGGTTAAGAATATGCCTGCCAATGCAGGGGACACAAGTTTGATCCCTGGTCCAGGAAGATCCCACATGCCGCGGAGCAACTAAGCCCGTGCGCCTCCGCTTTTGAGCCTGCGAGCCACAACTACTGAGCTCGGGTGCTGCAACTACGGAAGCCCGCGTGCCTAGAGCCTGTGCTCTGCAACAAGAGAAGTCACTGCTGTGAGAAGCCCACGCACCACAATGAAGAGTAGCCCCTGCTCAATGCAACTAGAGCAAGCCCACGCACAGCAGCAAAGACCCAACGCAACCAAAAATAAACAAATAAATAAACAAATAAATAGGAAATAGGTTTTTTTAAAAAAAGAAGTGAAGTAGTGATACATGCTACAAGATGGATGAACCCTAAAAATACCCTAAGTGAAAGAAATTGATCACCAAGGACTGTATATTGTATGATTCCATATATATGAATGTCCAGAATAGACAAAT
Source organism: Grampus griseus (assembly GCF_964374135.1). Taxonomy (NCBI): domain Eukaryota; kingdom Metazoa; phylum Chordata; class Mammalia; order Artiodactyla; family Delphinidae; genus Grampus; species Grampus griseus. Next base: position 27,030,214 of record NC_139010.1, on the reverse strand, counting down.
CTAAAAAAGAAAGCAGATTAGTGGTTGCCTGGGGTGGGGAAATTAGGAGTGATGGCATTAGGTTTCTTTTTGGGTTAATGAAAGTGTTCTCAAGTTGATTGTGATGATGAAAACACAATTCTTTGAATATACCTGAAGTCATTAAATAGTACATTTTAAGTTGTTCACTTGTATGGTATGTGAATTCTGTTTCAATAAAAGTGTTTTGTTTTTTAAAGACTAGAAAGGAAGAACAAATTAAACCAAAAGTAAGCAGAAGAAAACTAAGAGCACAAATAAATGAAAGGAAAATATACAAACCATAGAGAAATTCAGTGAAACCAAAAGCTATTTTCTTAAATCCATCAATAAAAATTGATAAATCTTTAGACTGATAAAGAGCCAAGAGAAAAGAAACAAATTACCAATATCAGGCATCAAAAAAGGGACATTACTACAGCTCTTACAAGCATTAAAAGGATAATGGAGGGACTTCCCTGGCAGTCCAGTTGCTAAGACTTCACCTTCCAATGCAGGGGGTGAGTGTTCAATCCCTGGTCAGGGAGCTAAGATCCCACATGCCTCGGGGCCAATAAAACAAAACATAAAGCAGAAGCAATATTGTAACAAATTCAATAAAGACTTTAAAATGATCCCATCAAAAAATGATAATGGAATATTATGAACATCTTTATATCAAAAATTAGACAACTTATTGACAAATTGACAAATTGATTTTATTTATTGAAATTGACAAAGTTCTTAGAGAAAAATTACCAAAATTTACCCAAGAAGAAACAGTCTGGATAGCCCCATTTCAAGTCAAGAAATTGAATTAATAATTAAAAAGATTACCACATTATCCCAAGAATGTAAAGATGGTTCAATATTTTTAAAATCTGATGGCCAAAAAGCACATGAAAAGATGTTCAACATCACTAATTATCAGAGAAATGCAAATCAGAATGACAATGAGGTATCACCTCACACCAGACAGAATGGTCATCATCAAAAAGTCTACAAACAATAAATGCTGGAGAGGGTGTGGAGAAAAGGGAACCCTCCTACAACTGTTGGTGGGATGTAAATTGGTACAGCCACTATGGAGAACAGTATGGAGCTTCCTTAAAAAACTAAAAATAGGGCTTCCCTGGTGGCACAGTGGATAAGAATCTGCCTGCCAATGCAGGGGACACGGGTTCGAGCCCTGGTCTGGGAAGATCCCACATGCCATAGAGCAACTAAGCCCGTGAGGCACAACTACCAAGCCTGCACTCTAGAGCCCGTGAGCCACAACTACTGAAGCCCGTGTGCCACAACTACTGAGCCTGCGTGCCTAGAGCCTGTGCTCTGCAACGAGAGAAGCCACCACAATGAGGAGCCCACACACTGCAACGAAGAGTAGCCCCTGCTCACCGCAACTAGAGAAAGCCTGTGCGCAGCAATGAAGACCCAACACAGCCAAAAATAAAATAAATAATTTTTTTAAAAAGAGACTTGAAAAACAACCCTAAAAGTAGAAATACCATATGATCCAGCAATCCCACTACTGGGCATATATCTGGAGAAAAGCATAATTTGAAAACATACATGCACCCCAATGTTCATTGCATCACTATTTACAATAGCCAAGACATGGAAGTCCATGGAAGTCCATGGAAGTCCTGGCCTGAGCAATTCAGCAAGGACAAGCAACAAAAGGCATTCACATTGGAAGAGAAGAAGTTAAATTATCTCTATTCACATGTGACATGACCTTATATATAGAAAATCCTAACTATCACACAAAAAACCCCACTAGATCCAATAAATGGATTAAGCAAAGTTGCAGGGTATGAAATCAATTTTAAAAAATAGTTGCAATTATATACAATAATAATTGACAATTGAGAGAGGAAAATAAGAAAAAATCCATTTCCAAAATCATCAAAGAGAATAAAATACTTAGGAATAAATTTACCCAAGGAGGTAAAAGACTTTCAACTGAAAATTATGAAACACTGCTAAAAGAAATTAAAGATATAAATAAATGGAAAACATCCTTTAATCATGGCCTAGAAGACAATATTATTGAGACGGTAATATTACATAAAGGGATATATATATTCCATGCAATTTCTACTAAAAACCCAAAAACATTTTTTTGCAGAAATAAAAAACCCATTCAAAAATTCATGTGGAATTTTAAGGGGCCCCAAATAGCCAAAATAATTTTTAAAAAGAGCAAAGCTAGAGGATTCGTACTTCCTGATTTCAAAGTTTACTACAAAGCTGAAGTAATCAAAATATTGTGATATTGGCTTAAGGAAAGAAATATAGACCAGAATAAAGAGACTGGAATAAAGAGCCCACAATAAACCCCCTCTTACATAGTCAAATGATTTTGACAAAGGTGCTAAAGCCATTGAGAGGTAGAAAGGACTCTCCTTTCAAAAAATAATCCTGGAAAAACTGGCTATCTACATGCAAAAGAATGAAATTGGTCCTTTATCTTATACCACATGTAAAAATTAATGCAGAATGGGATTTCCCTGGTGGTGCAGGGGTTAAGAATCCGCCTGCCAATGCAGGGGCCATGGGTTCGAGCCATGGTCTGGGAAGATCCTACATGCCACAGAGCAACTAAGCCTGTGTGCCACAACTAATGAGCCTGTGCTCTAGAGCCCACAAGCCACAACTACTGATCCCGCTTGCCACAACTTCTGAACCCCATGTGCCTAGAGCCCATGCTCCACAACAAGAGAAGACACCGCATGGGAAGCCCATGCACCACAACGGAGAGTAGCCCCCACTCGCTGCAACTAGAGAAAAGCCTGTGTGCAGCAACGAAGACCCAATGCAGCCAAAAATAAAATTAATTAATTAATTAATTTTTAAAAATCTGGCCTTTAAAAACAAAGATCCCACATGCTGCAGAGCAACTAAGCCTGTGTGCCACAATTACTAAGCCTGTGCTCTAGAGCCCGTGAGCCACAACTACTGAGCCCACAAGCCACAACTACTGAGCCCATGTGCTGCAACTACTTAAGCCCATGCGCCCAGAGCCCATGCTCTGGGAAGCCACTGCAACAAGAAGCCCATGCACCGTAATGAAGAGTAGCCCCCGCTCACCACAACTAGAGAAAGCCTATGTGCAGCAATGAAGACCAAACGCAGCCAAAAATAAATAAATAAAAGAAATAAATTTAAAAGAAATTAATGCAGAAATGATCAAACACCTGAACGTAACAGCTAAAACTATTGACAAAAACATAGAGGAATATCTTCATGACATTAGATATGGCAATGCTTTCTTGGATATGACACAAAAAGCACAGGCAACAAAAGAAAAACACAGATCAATTGGGCATTACCAAAATCTAAACTTTTCTGCAAAATTTAAAACTATCAAGAGAGTGAAAAGGCAATCCATAGAATGGGATGAAGTATTTGCAAATCCTATAAGAGACTAATATCCAGAGTACACAAAAACCCCTAAAACTCAACAACCACCACCACTGCAATTAAAAACTGGGCAAAGTAGCTTTCCCAGCTGTACAGGATACAGCCAATGAGACCCATTTATCTCTTACTTCATCCAGAGTACTGAGTTATCAGCTGCATCACTGGGGGACAGGAAGAGGCCAGGAGAGTGGCAAATAGGACTCTTGGATAGCATAAAAGGGATGCAGATCCTAGCCACATCAGGGACTGCATCAAGAAGCCTACCCACGAGTCACTGGGGATGCCTCCTCACCCACTGATCCCCCCAACTCCAGCACTCTGCATGCCTCACCCATTATATCCCCACAACTGTGGCTGCCTCTTGGTGCATGTTCCTGATGGTACCTGGAATGAGCTTTGGCAGATGGCTAGTGGGGACTCGCAGAAAGCCAGCCTGACTCTGCAGGCCAGGGAGAGACCAGAAACTTAAGTTTTAAGTCTGCCCTTGGTTAAGCAAAAGGGAGGCTGTCAGCACCAGGCCTAGTGTATTGCAGGATTGAGAGAAGGCATATGAGTTTAAGAATTCAGCCAAAAGAGGGAGCAGGTAGCATGGAGCAGATGCATTCAAATAATCTGATAAATGCTGAGAATTTCTAGCAGAGCTGATGGAAGGTATTTCTCTCCTGAAGCCAGTTATTGAAGACAAGAGGAGGTAACTCCTGCTTTAAATGTAAAGAGAACAATGCAAGATTTAAGGAACATAAAAAAATCAAGGAAACATAACAACACTAAAGGATCACAATAATTTTTTAGTAACTGAACCCAAAGACGTGGAGATCAGCAATTTACCAAATAAAGAATTCAAAAGAATTGTTTTAAGGAACCCCAATGACCCATAAGAAAACACAGAAAAACAATTCAATGAAATCAGGAAACAATACATGAACAAAATGAGAAGCTTAATGAAGAGGTAGAAATCATAAAAAAGTACCAAACAGAAAATCTGAAGAATACAGTAAGTAAAAGAAAAATGCAGTAGAGAGCACAAACAGCAGGATGGATCAAGCAGAAGAAAAATAGATATAAATTAGAAGATAGGACCTTTGAAATTATCCAGTAAGAGGAGAAAAAAGAATGAAAAAGAATAGAAAAAGCTAACTTAATCTATGGGACAACATCAAAAGAAAGTCTGTGAATTATTGGAGTCCCAGAAAAGACAAGAGAAGGAGAAAGAAAGCTTATTTAAAGAAATAATGGCCGATGGACTTCCCTGGTGGCACAGTGGTTAAGAATCTGTCTGCCAATGCAGGGGACATGGGCTTAATCCCTGGTCCAGGATGTTCCCACATGCCGCAGAGCAACTAAGCCTGTGTGCCACAACTACTGAGCCCACACTGTAGAGCCCCCGAGCCACAGCTACTGAGCCCATGTGCCACAACTACTCAAGCCCGTGCACCCTGGAGCCCATGTGTTGCAACTACTGAAACCCGCACACTCTAGGGCATACATGTCGCAACTACTGAGCCTGCATGCTGCAACTACTGAAGCCCACGCAGCTAGAAGCCCATGCTCTGCATCAAGAGAAGCCACTGCAATGAGAAGCCCGCGCACCGCAACGAAGAGTAACCCCCGCTCGCCACAACTAGAGAAAGCCTGTGCACAGCAATGAAGATCCAACGCAGCCAAAATAATTAATTAATTAATTAAAAATCCTGAAATAATGGCTGAGAACTTCCCAAATCTGAAGAGAGATTTGGATATCCAAGCTCATGAAGCTCATAGGTCACCAAACTCTTTCAATGTGAACAGATCACCCTGAAATGATACATTAAATTAAAGGAACTTAATAGATATATACAGAACATTCCACCCCAAAGTAACAATGCATATTTTCCTCAAAGTGCACATATCTAGGATATAACATATATTAGGCAAAAAAATACATCTTAATAATTTTAAGAATATTGAAATCAGATCAAGCATTTTTTCTGACATGAATGGTATAACTGGAAATCAATTACAAGAACAAAACTGAAAAATTCATAAATATGTGGGGATTAAACATGCTACTGAAGAACCAATGGGTCAAGGAATAAGTCAAAAGTGAAATTTTAAAAATACCTTGAGAAAAACTAAAATGGCAATACAACATACCAAAATTATGTAATGAAGCAAAAGAAGTTCTATGAGGGAAGTTCATAGTGATAAATGCCTACACTAAGAAATAAGATAGATTGCAAATAAACAAACTAACTTTATACTTCAAGGAACTAGAAAAAGAACAAAGAAAGCCCAAAATTAGTAGAAGGAAGGAAACAAAGATCAAAATGAAAATGAATGAAATACAGACTAGAAAGACTACAGAAAAGATCACTAAAATTAAGGGCTATTTTTTTTTTTAAAGATAACAAAATTGGCAAATCTTTAGCTGGATTCACCTAGAAAAGAAGAGAGGACTCAAATAAAATTAGAGAGGAAAGAGATGTTACAACTGATACCATAGAAATACAAAGGATCATAAGAGACTACTATCAACAATTATTCACCAACAAATTGGACAACCTAGAAGAAATTGATAAATTCTTAAAACATACAATCTACCAAAACTGAATCAGGAAGAAATAGAGAATATGAAAAAAAAAAAAAAAAACCCAAACAGTTACTAGTTGGAGATTGAATAATTAGTCGAAAACCCCCCAACAAAAATCCAGGACCAGATAGCTTCATTGGTGAATTCTACCAAACATTTAATGAAGAATTAATGTCAATCCTTCTCAAACTCTTCCAAAAAATCAAAGAGGAGGAAACACTTCCAAACTCATTTTACAAGGCCAGCATTACCGTGATACCAAAAACAGACAAGAACACTGCAAGAAAATAACAGTACTGGCCAATATCCCTGATGAATATAGATGCAAAAATCCTCAACAAAGTATCAGCAGACAGAATTCAACAATACATTAAAAGGATCACACACCAGGGAGGTGTGGCCAAGATGGCAGAGTAGGAAGACCCTGAGCACACTTACTCCCACAGGCACAGGAAAATTACAACTATCTACAGAGCAACTATCTATAAGAATGACCTGAGGCCTAGCAGAAAAGATTTTCCACAACTAAATATGTAAATAAGGCACTACAAGATGATTTAGTATAGTCAAGACCAACATCCCCAGAGTAGGTGACCACAAATGGGAGGATAATCACCACATCCCCAGGGCAGGTGACCACAAATGAGAGGATAATCACAACTGCAGAAGTTCTCCTTGATGAGTGGGGAGACCGAGCCCCATGCTCTGCTCTGTAGCCTGGGGGTCCTTCACCAAGAAAACAAGCCCCAAGAATGTCCTGCTTTGAAGGCCAGTGGAGCTTGTGTATAGGAAAGCCAGAGGGCTGTACAAAGCAGAGACTCTGCTCTTAAAGGGCATGCATATAATCACACACACTCTGAGTTCCAGTGCAGAGGCAGTAATTTGAAAGGAGCCTGGGTCAGACCCACTTACTGATCTTGGAGAGCATCCTTGAGATTCAGGAGCCAACTGGAGCTCCCTCTGGGGACATAGATGCTGATAGCACCATTTTGGGGGGAGCTTATTCTACTACAAGGATGCTTGTGCTGGTAAGCTCCATTTTGGAGTCCTCTCTGTAGCCTATTAGTGCCAGGGGCTTACACATCCACCAACAGGCTGGCACCAGCCCTGTGATTCCCTTGACTACACAGCCAGCCATGCTGGGACATGGCCCCACCCACCAGCAGGCTGAAACCAGCCCTATGACTACACATACTGGGAAGCCAACTGTGGTGGCACCTGCCCACCAGCAGGCCATCACCAACCCCAGGGCCCTCCAGGCCACATAGGCACCTGAACTATGCCTATGAACTTGACCCCACCCACCAGTGATCTGGCAGCCACTGCATGAGTCAGGGCCTGGCAGCCAACCAGACCTGGGGTCAGCCATGCCTACCAGGACTCCCACATTAGTTGGCCTCACCACAACAGAAGGGCCCATGCAGCCCATATAGGGGGCACCCTAGAGTGTACAGCCCTGGAAACAAGAGGCGAGTGTGCTGCTGGGCCCCATAGGACATCTACATAAGGCTACTTTTCTAAGATCAGGAAAAGTAACTGACGTACATAATATATAGAAATATACAGATAACTAGGCAAAATGAATAGACAGAAGAATATTTTCCACATGAAGGAACAAGACAAAACCCCAGAAGAAGAACTAAGTGGAAATAAGGAATCTATCCAATAAAGGGTTCAAGGTAGGACTTCCCTGGTGGTGCAGTGGTTAAGAATCCACCTGCCAATGCAGGGGACACGGGTTCGTGCCCCAGTCCAGGAGGATCCCACATGCCGTGGAGCAGTTGGGCCCGTGAGCCATGGCCGCTGGGCCTGTGCATCCGGAGCCTGTGCTCCGCAACGGGAGAGGCCACAACAGTGAGAGGCCCTCATACCACAAAAAAAAAAAAAAAAAAAAATTATGCCAAATGTGTGTGTGTTGGGAGGAAGGAGTAAAATTGCAGTGTTGTTAGAATGTGTTTGAACTTAAGATAACCATACATATTTTTATATATAGTTATACTTTTATATTTGAAGCTCATGGTAACCACAAACCAAAAATATATAATAGATACATACACACAAAAGACAAAGGAATCCAAACATAACACTAAAGATAGTCAAATCACAGAGAGCAACAGATGAAGAAACAAAAGAAAAATACAAAAACAACCAGAAAAGAATTGGCAATAAGTATATACCTAGCAATAATTGTTTTAAAGGTAAATGAACTAAATGCTCCAATCAAAAACATAGAGTGGCCGAATGGATACAAAAACAAGACCCATATATATGCTGCCTAGAGACTCACTTCAGATCTGAAGACACACACAGAAAGTGAGGGGGATGGAAAAAGGTATTCCATCCTTTGGCATAAATGGAAATGAAAAGAAATCTGGGGTATCAATGAGACAAAATAAACGTTAAAACAAAGAATGTAACAGGAGACAAAGGATATTACATAATGATAAAGGAATAAATCCTACAAGAAGATATAACAATTGTAAATTTATATGCACTCAATATAGGAGCACCTACATACATAAAGCAAATATTAACAAACCAAAAGGGAGAAATTGATAGTAACACAATAATAATAGTGGACTTTAACACCCCACTTACATGAATGGACAGATCATCTGGATAGAAAAATCAATGAGGAAACACAGGCCTTAAACAACAGCTTAGATCAGATGAACTCAATATATATATATATATACAGAACATTCCTTCAAAAAGCAGCAGAAAACACATTCTTTTCAAATGGGCATGGAACATTCTCCACAATAGATCACATACTCAGCCACAATAAAAGTCACAGTAAATTTAAGAAAATTGAAATCATATCAAGCATCTTTTCTGTCCATGACACTATGAGACTGGAAATAAACTACAAGAAAAAATTTGCAAAAAACAAGCATGTGGAGGCTAAAATATATGCTACTAAACAACCAATGTGTCATTGAAGAAATCAAAGAGGAAATTAAAAAAATACTCAGAAACAAATGAAAGTAGAAACAATGATCCAAAAATCTATAGGATGCAGCAAAAGCAATTCTAAAAGGGCAGTTTATAGCAGTATTAGCCTACCTCAGGAAACAAGAAAAATCTCCAATTAACAATCTAACTTTACACCTAAATGAACTAGAAAAAGAAGAAAAAACAAAACTCAAAGTTAGTAGAAGGAAAAAAATAATAAATATCAGAGCAGAAATAAATGAATCTGAGTCTAAAAATAATAATAATGATTAATGAAACTAAGAACTAGTTATTTGAAAATATAAGCAAAACTGATAAACCTTTAGCCAAACTCATGAAGAAAAAGAGAGGTCCCAAATAAATAAAATCAGAAATGGAAGAGAAGAAGTTATAACCAAACCATAGAAATACAGATGATCATAAAAGACTACCACAAACAATTATATATCAATAAAATGGACAATCTAGAAGAAACAGATCAACTCCTAGAAACACACAATCTCCCAAGACTGAATCAGGATGAAACAAAATATGAAGAGACTGATTACCAATAATGAAAATAAACCAGTAATAAAAAAACAAAAACAAAACACAAAACTCCTAACAAAAGTCCTACACCAGACAGATTCACAGGTAAATTCTGTCAAATATTTAAAGAAAAGTTCACACATATCCTTCTTAAACTATTCCCAAAAAACTGAAGAAGAAGGAATACTTCCAAACTCATTCTATGAGGCCAGCATCATCCTGATACCAAAACCAGACAAAGACACCCCCAAAAAAGAAAACTACAGTCCAGTAACACTGACGAACATAGACACAAAAATCCTCAACAAAATATTAGCAAACCAAATTCAACAATACACTAAAAGGATCATACACCATGATCAGGTAGCATTTATTCCAGAAATGCAAGGATGGCCCCATATACACACACACAAAAATCAATGTGATACATCACATCAACAAATCGAAGAATAGAAATCACATGATCATCTCAATAGATGCAAAAAAAAGCTTCTGACAAAATTGAACACCCATTTATCATTAAAAAAAAAACCTCTTAACAAAGTGAGTATAGAGGGAACATACCTCAACATAATAAAGTCTACGTGTGACAAGCATACAGCCAACGTCATACTCAACGGTGAAAAGCTGAAAGCATTTCCTTTAGGATTAGGAACAAGACAAGGATGCCCACTCTGACCACTTTATTCAACATAGTATTGGAAATTCTAGTCATAGCAATCAGAAAAGAAAAAGAAACAAAAGGAATCCAAATTGGAAAGAAAGATGTAAAACTGTCATTGTTTGCAGATGACATGATACTATATATATAAAAAAATCTTAAAGACACCACCAAAAAAAAAAAAATAGAATAAATGAATTCAGTAATGTTGCAGGATATTAAATTAAAATACAGAAATCTGTTGCATTTCTATACCCTAACAACAACTATCAGAGGAGTTAAGAAAACAATTCCATTTACAATTGTGCAAAAAAGAATAAAATACCTAGGAATAAATCTAACCAATAAGGTATAAGGCTTGTATTCAGAAAATGATCGTACAATGATGAAAGAAATTGAAAATGACACAAGCAAATGCACATGGATTGGAAGAATTAATATTGTTAAAATGACCATACTACCCAAGGCAATCTACAGATTCAGTGCAATTCCTATCAAAATACAAATGGCATTTTTCATGGAACTAGAGCAAGTAATTCTGAAATTTGTATGAAAACAGAAAAGATCTCAAATAGGCAAAATAATTTTGAGAAAGAACAGAGGTGGAGACATCACTGTCCCTGATTTCAAACAATGCTACATAGCTACAGTAAACAAAACAGTGTGGTACTGGCACAAAAACAGACACAGATCAGTGGAACAAAATAGAGAGCCTAGAAATAAATCCACATTATATGGTCAATTAATCTACAACAAAGGAAGCTGGGAAAAGACAGCTTCTTTAATAAATGTTGCTGGGAAAACTGGACAGCTACGTGCAAAGAATCAAACTGAACTACTTCTTACACTATATCATACAAAAATAAACTCAGAATGAACTAGATTCAAAGGTAAGACCTGAAAACATAAAATGCTTAAAGGAAAATATAGGCAGTATGCTCTCTGACATCAGTCTTAGCAACATTTTTTTGGATATGTCTCCTCAGACAAAGGAAACAAAAGCAAAATAAACAAATGGGACTATATTAAACTAAAAATCTTTTGCACAGCAAAGGGAACTATCAACAAAACAAAAAGGCACCCTACTAAATGGGAGAAGATATTTGCAAATGATTTATCTTATAAGGGTTAATATCCAAAATATACAAAGAAGTCATACAACTCAACATCAAAATAAAAAACAAACAAAAAAACCCAGACAACGTGATTTAAAAATGGGCAGAGAAAAACAAACAAACAAAAATGAGCAGAGAACCTGAATAGACACTTTTCCAAAGAAGACATACAGATGGTCAACAGACACATGAAAAGATGTTCAACATCACTCATCAGGGACATATAAATCAAAACCATAATGAGATATCATCTCACACCTATCAGAATGGCTATTATCAAAAAGACAACAAATAACAAGTGTTGGCAAGGATGTGGAGAAAAGGGAACTCTTGTGCACTGTTGTTGGGAATGTAAATTGGTACAGCCACTATGAAAAAGAGTACAACAGTTCCTAAAAAAATTAAAAATAAAACTACCATACAATCCACCAATTCTACTTCTGGGATTTTTTCTAAAGAAAACAAAATCACTAATTTGAAAATATATGCACCCCTATGTTCACTGTGTGAACATTATTTACAATAGCTAAGATGTGGAAGCAACCTAAGTGTCAATGTATAGATGAATGGATAAAGAAGAGGTAGTATGTGTGTGTATATATACACACACACAATGGACTATTAGTCAGTCACAAAAAAAGAATGAAATCTTGCCATTTGAGACAAGAAAGATGGACCTAAAGGGTATTTATACTAAGTAAAATTTAAATCAGACAGAAAAAGACAAATATCATATGCTTTCACTTATATGTAGAATCTAAAAAACAAAACAAATGAACAGACATAACAAAATGGAAACAGAGTCATGGATACAGAGAACAAACAGGTGGTTGCCAGAGGGGAGGGGGTATGGCTATGAGTGAAAAAGGTAAGGGAGATTAAGAGACAGAAGCATCCAGTTACAAAAATAAATGAGTCACGGAGATGAAATGTACAACATGGGGAATAAAGTCAATAATATTGTAATAACTTTGTATGGTAACCAGACTTATCATAGTGATCATTTTGTAATGTATAAAAATATCAAATCACTATGTTGTACATGTGAGACTAACATAATATTTTAAGTCAATTATACTTCAATAAAAAAAGAAAAAGAAGAAATATATAATTACTCAGAAGCTGGAATCAAATGTTTAATCTGTTGACAAAAACTGATTCTCTGATACCACTTAATGACAATATCAGTCATGCCATTTTAAAACTTTCATATGTAAGAAAAAATAGGTGGCTAATCAGGTGTAAATGAAAAATTGTAGAAAAAAAAGTTTGCTTTGAATTTGCTGGGGGTTTTTTGCTTACAAAAATTGAATTTTGATTAACCAGAGACATGTGTCTTTTATCTGTTGGTGACATATATTGATTTGTAATGCTGTCTCTTGCATTAACCTAGAAGGAGTTGCCTTCATTATTTCTTCATTTCAGCAGAAATAAATGTGAAATCTAGCGTCCTTTTAAACCTCAAAACAAAACAAAAGGATCATACACCATGATCAAGTGGGATTTATTCCAGAGATGAAAGGATGGTTAAATATCTGCAAATCAAGCAATGTGATACAGCATATTGACAGAATGAAGGATCAATATCATATAACTATCTCAATAAATACAGAAAAACCGTTGACAAAACCCAACAACCATTTATAATTAAAAACTCTCAACAAAATGGGTACAGAGGGAATGTACCTCAACATAATAAAGGCCACATACAACAAACCCATAGCTAACATCATACTCAATGGAGAAAATCTGAAAGCTTTCCTCTAAGATTAAGAGTAAGACAAGGATGCTGACTATTACCACTTTTATTAACATAGCATTGGAAGTCCTAGCCAGAGCAATGAGGCAAGAAAATGAAATAATGGCATCCAAATTGGAAAGGAGGAAGTAAAACTGTCACTATTTGCAGATGATGTGATACTATATGTAGAAACTCCTACAGACTCCACAAAAAAACTATGAAAACTAAAGACAAATCCAGTAAATTTATAGGATACAAAAATCAATGTACAAAAATGTTGCCTTTTTATGTGCTAATAACAAACTATCAGAGTAATTAAGAAAACAAACTCATTTACAATTGCATCAAAAAGAATAAAATACCTAGGAATAAATTTAACCAAGGCAGTGAAAGATCTATACACTGAAACCTGAAAGACACTGATGAAAGAAATTGAAGATGACATAAATAAATGGAAAGATATTCCATGGTCATGAATGGGAAGGATAAATGTTGTTAAAATGTCCATACTATGCAAAGAGACCTTTAGATTCAACACAGTCTCTATTAAAATTCCAATGGCATTTTACACAGAAAGAGTACAAACAATCCTAAATTTTGTATAGAACCAAAACAGACGTGAAAAGCCAAAGCAATCTTGAGACAGAAGACCAATGCTGGAGGCATCACACTTTCTGATTCCAAGCTATATTACAAAGCTACAGTTACCAAAACAGTATAGGATTGGCATAAAAACAGACACATAGATCAATGGAACAGAATAGAGAGCCTAGACGTGAACCCCCATATATATGATCAATTAATTTGCAACAAAGGAGTCAAGAATATACAATGGGGAAAGGGCAGTCTTTTCAGTAAATGGTGCTAGGAAAACTGTACAGCCACATTCGAAATAATGAAACTGAACCACTATCTTACACCATACACAAAAATCAACTCAAAATGGATTAAAGTCTTGAGCCTAAAACCTGAAAGCATAAACATCCTAGAAGAAAATACAGGTAGTAAGCTCCTTGAAACTGGTATTGGTGATGATATTTTTGGATTTGACACCAAAAGCAAAGGCAACAAATGCAAAAATAAACAAGTGGGACTACATCAAACTAAAAAGCTCTGAACAGCAAAGAAAATGACCAACACAATAAAAAGGCAACCTACAGAATGGGAGAAAATATTTACAAATCATGTATCTGATAAGGGTTTACTATCCAAAATATACAAGGAACTCATATAACTCAGTAACAAGAACACCTAAACAGATTAAAGAATGGATAGACAACTTGAATAGACATTTTTCCAAAAACAATATACAGATGGCCGACAGGCATATGAAAAGATTTTCAACATAACTAATCATCAGGGAAATGCAAATCAAAATTACTATGAGATAAACTCACACCTGTCAGAATGGCTATCATCAAAAAGACAAGAGTTAGGGCTTCCCTGGTGGCGCAGTGGTTGAGAGTCCACCTGCTGATGCAGGGGACACGGGTTCTTGCCCCGGTCCAGGAAGATCCCAGGTGCTGCGGAGCGGCTGGGCCCGTGAGCCATGGCCTCAGAGCCTGTGCTCTGCAACAGGAGAGGCCACAACAGTGAGAGGCCCACGTACCGCAAAAAAAAAAAAAAAAAAAAGGAAAAAAAAGGAAAAAAAAGACAAGACTTAAGTGTGGGCAAGGATATAGAGAAAGGGAGACCCTTATGCACTGTTGGTGGGTAAATAAATTGGTTCAGCCACTATGGAGAACAGTATAGAGGTTCCACAAAAAGTTAAAAGTAGAACTACCATATGATTAGCAATCCCACTTCTGGGCATATATCCAAGGAAATATAATCATGATCAAAGAGATATCTGCATCCCCATGTTCACTATAGCATTATTCACAATAGCCAGTATATGGAAACATCCTAATAAAAAATTATATATATGCAGCCATGAGAAAGAAAGAAATCCTGCCATTTGCCACAACATGGATAGACCCTGAGGGCATTATGTTAAGTGAAATAAGTCAAAAAGAGAAAGACATACACTTTATGATATCACTTGTATGTGGAATCTAAAAATGCAAAACTCAGAAACGGAGAATAGAACAGTGGTTGCCAGGGGTTGAGGGCTGGGAAAATTGGGGAGATGTCAGTCAAAGAATACAAACTTTCAGTTACTAAGTGAGTAAGTTCTTGAACTGAGGTGTTGACAGAGCCATTTCACACCAGGAACTCTGTTCTGAAGGGCCAGGTGACAGGCCTCTGAATGTAGTACCCTTAAACAAGTGAAACTACACTGAGCACAAAGGAAAAGAAAAAGAACTGCAATGTGTTCCACCTGAACGAAAGGAAGTTGGGTTGTGATAATATAATTCTGGATTCCATGCACTACTGTGTCTCAGAGAGATAAGAGATAAAAGAAAGAGAAACAATATAGTGACTGGGCCCCACCCAACAACCTGCAGGCTCCAGCACTGGAACTCCTCAGGCCAAACAACCAGCAAGATAGGAACACAGCCCCACCCATCAGCAGACAGGCTGCCTAAAGTCATACTGAGCTCACAGCCACCTCAAAACACACCCCTTAACACAGCCTTGACCACCAGAGGGACAAAACCCAGCTTCACCCACCAGGGGGCAGACACCAGAAGTAAGAGGAACTACGACTCTGCAGCCTGCAGAAAGGAGACCACAAACACAGAAAGTTAGAGAAATATGTTGTAGATGAAGGAACAAGAAAAAACCCCTGAGAACAACTAAATGAAAAGGAGATAGACAATCTATCTGAAAAAGAATTCAGAGTAATGATAGTAAAGATGATCCAAAATCTCGGAAAAGAATGGAGGTGTAGACTGAGAAAGTACAAGAAATGTTTAATAAGGAGCTTGAAGATTTAAAGAACAAATAAACAGATGAACAATACAATAACTGAAATGAAAAATACACTAGAAGGAATCAATAGCAGAATAACTGAGGAAGAAGAACGAATAAGTGAGCTGGAAGACATAGTGGTGGAAATCACTGTCACAGAACAGAATAAAGAAAAAAGAATGAAAGGAAATGAGGACAGTCTCAGAGACCTCTGTGACAATATTCAATGCACCAACATTTGCATTATAGGGATCCCAGAAAGAGAAGAGAAAGAGAAAGGGCCTGAGAAAATATTTGCAGAGATTATAGCCAAAAACTTCCCTAACATGAGGAAGGACACATTCTCTCAAGTCAAGGAAGTGCAGAGATTCCCATACAGAATAAACCCAAGGAGGAACATGCTGAGAAACATATAATCAAACTGACAAAAATTAAATACAAAGAAAAAATATTAAAAGCAACAAGGGAAAAGCAACAAACAAGATACAAGGGAATCCCCATAAAGTTATCAGCTGATTTTTCAGCAGAAACTCTACAGGGCAGAAGGGAGCAGCGTGATATATTTAAAGTGATGAAAGGGGAAAGACTACAACCAAGAATACTCTATCCCAGCAAGGCTTTCGTTCAGATTCGACAGAAATATCAAAAACTTTACAGACAAGCAAAAGCTAAGAGAATTCAGCACCACCAAACCAGCTTTACAACACATGCTAAAGGAACTTCTCTAGAAGGGACAGAGACCAGCAACTTAAAACAACTATATATATATATATATATATATATATATATATATATGGCCTCATGGGAGCTGCAAACCAAAAATAACAAAAGAGGAAGGGAAGAAAAAAAACCTACAAAAACAAATCCAAAACAATTAAGAAAATGGTAATAGGAACATACATATTGATAATTACCTTAAATGTAAGTGGATTAAATGCTCCAACCAAAAGACATAGACTGGCTGAATGGATACAAAAACAAGATCCATATATATGCTGTCTGCAAGAGACCCACTTCAGACCTAGGGACACACACAGACTGGAAGCGAGGGGATGGAAAAAGATAGTCCATGCAAATGGAAATCAAAAGAAAGCTGGAGTAGCAATTCTCATATCAGACAAAATAGACTTTAAAATAGACTCTTACAAGAGACAAAGAAGGACACTACATAATGATCAAGGGATCAATCCAAAAAGAAGATATAACAATTGTAAATATATATGCACCCTACATAGGAGCACCTCAATATATAAGGCAAATGTTAACAGCCATAAAAGGGGAAAATGACAGTAACACAGTAATAGTGGAGGACCCTAACACCCCACTTACACCAATGGACACATCATCCAGATAGAAGATCCATAAGGAAACAGAGGACTTAAATGACACATTAAACCAGATGGACTTAATTGATACTTACAGAGCATTCCATCTGAAAGCAGCAGAATACACATTCTTTTCAAGTGCACACACAACATTCTCCTCATAGATCACATGGTGGACCATAAAGCAGCCTCAATAAATTTAAGAAAACTGAAATCACTATCAAGCATCTTTTCCAACCAAAACACTATGAGGTAAGAAATAAATTACAGGAAAAAAACTGTAGAAAACACAAACACGTGGAGACTAAACAACCAATGGGTCACTGAAGAAATCAAAGAGGACATCAAAAAATACCTAGAGACTAATGACAACAAAAATACAATGATCCAAACCTATGGGATGCAGCAAAGAGGGAAGTTTATAGCAAAACAATCTTACCTCAGGAAATAAGAAAAATCTCAAATAAACAACCTAACCTTACACCAAAAGCAAACAGAGAAAGAAGAACAAACAAAACCCAAAGTTAGAAGGAAAGAAATCATAAAGATCAGAGCAGAAATAAATGAAATAGAGATGAAGAAAACAATAGATCAGTGAAACTAAAAGCTGGTTCTATGAAAAGATAAACAAAATTGATAAACCTTTAGCCAGACTTATCAAGAAAAAAGGAGACAGCGCAAATCAACAGAATTAGAAACGAAAACGAAGTTATAACGGACACCACAGAAATACAAAGGATCATAAGAGACTACTACAAGCAACTATATGCCAATAAAATGGACAACCTAGAAGAAGTGGACAAATTCTTAGACAGCTGCAACCTTCCAAGACTGAACTGGGAAGAAATAGAAAATATGAACAGACCAATCACAAGCACCAAAATCGAAACTGTGATTTAAAATCTTCCAACAAACAGAAGTCCAGGACCAGATGCTTCACAGGTGAATTCTACTATACATTTAGAGAAGAGTTAACACCTACACTTCTGAAATTATTGCAAAATATTGCAGAGGAAGGAACACTCCCAAGCTCATTCTATGAGGCCACCAAAATCCTGATACAAGAACCAGACAAAGATATCACAAAAAAAGAAAATTGGGCTTCCCTGGTGGCACAGTGGTTGAGAGTCCTCCTGCTGAAGCAGAGGACACGGGTTCGTGCCCCGGTCCGGGAAGATCCCACATGATGCGGAGTGGCTGGCCACATGAGCCATGGCCATTGAGCCTGTGCATCCGGAGCCTGTGCTACGCAATGGGAGAGGCCACAACAGTGAGAGGCCCGTGTACCACAAAAAAAAAAAAAAAAGAAAAAAAGAAAATTATAGGCCAATATCACTAATGAACACAGACGCAAAAAATCCTCAACAAAATACTAGCAAACAGAATCCAACAACACATTAAAAGGATCATACACCATGATTTCAGTGGGATTTATCCCAGGGATGCAAGGATTCTTCAATATATGCAAATCAATCAATGTGATACACCATACTAACAAATTGAAGAATAAAAACCATATGATCATCCCAATAGATGCAGAAAAGGCCTTTGACAAAATTCAACACCCATTTCTGATAAAAACTCTCCAGTAAGTGGGCACAGAGAGAACCTACCTCAACATAATAAAGGTCATATATGACGAACCCACAGCAAACATCATTCTCAATGGTGAAAAACTGAAAGCATTTCCTCTAAGAACAGGAAAGAGATGAGGCCGTCTACTCTTGCCACTATTATTCAACATAGTTTTTGAAGTCCTAGCCACGGCAATCACAGAAGAAAAAGAAATAAAAGGAATCCAAATTGGAAAAGAAGAAGTAAAATGGCCACTGTTTGCAGATGACATGATGCTGTACATAGAAAATCCTAAAGATGGTACCAGAAAACTACTACAGATCATCAGTGAATTTGGTAAAGTTGCAGGATACAAAATTAATACACAGAAATCTCTTGCATTTCTCTACACTAACAACAAAAGGTCAGAAAAAGAAATTAAGGAAACAATCCCATTTACCATTGCATCAAAAAGAATAAAATACCTAGGAATAAACCTACTTAAGGAGGCAAAAAATCTGGACTCAGAAAACTATAAGATACTGACGAAAGAAATAAAAGATGACACAAACAGATGGAGAGATATACCGTGTTCTTAGATTGGAAGAATCAATACTGTGAAAATGACCCAAAGCATTCTACAGATTCAATGCAATCCCTAGTGAATTACCAATGGCATTTTTAACAGAATTAGAACAAAAATTTTTAAAATTTGTATGGGAACACAAAAGATCCTGAATAGCAAAAGAAATTTTGAGAAAGAAAAACAGAGCTGGAGGAATCAGGCTCCCTGACTTCAGACTATACTACAAAGATATAGTAATCAAAACAGTATGGTACTGGAACAAAAACAGAAATATGGGTCAATGGAACAGGATAGAAAGTCCAGAGATAAACCCATGCACCTATGATTACCTAATCTATGACAAAGGAGGCAAGAATATACTAGATTGGCCAAAAAGTTCATTCAGGTTTTTTCCATATGATTACTCTAGTAGTGCTTAGTTGTCTTTAACTTCATTTGAAACAATTTTGTTAGACTGTATTGTGACAGGTATCATATCAGCATGCATTTAAAAAAAAACCTTAAAGTTGGTGAATTTTAATATTGAAGATGGAAGAAAAAACACAACATTTTCCACATATTATGCTTTTACTATTTCAAGGAAGTTAAAAATGCAACTAAAATGCAAGAAAAGATTTGTGCAGTGTATACAGAAGGCGCTGGGATGGATCGAACGTGTCAAAAGTGGTTTGTGAAGTTTTGCATTGGAGATTTCTGGCTGGACGATGCTCCACGGTCAGGTAGACAAGTTGAAGTTGATAGTGATCAAACCAAGACATTAATTGAGAACAATCAATGTTATACCATGCAGGAGATAGCCGACATACTCAAAATATCCAAATCATTTGCACAAGCTTCGTTATGTTAATGGCTTTGATGTTTGGGTTCACATAAGTTAAGCGAAAAAAACCTCTTGCCCATATTTCTGCATGCGATTCTCTACTTAAATGTAATAAAATCTTCCGTTTTTAAAGCAAATTGTGATGGGTGATGAAAAGTGGATACTGTTCAATAATGTGGAACAGAAGAGATCGTGGGGCAAGCAAAATGAACCACCAGCAACCACACCAAAAGCCAGTCTTCATCCAAAGAAGGTGATGTTGTGTACATGGTGGGATTGGAAAGGAGTCCTCTATTATAAGTTCCTTCTGGAAAACGAAATGATTAATTCCAACAAGCACTGCTCCCAATTAGACCAACTGAAAGCAGCACTCATGAAAGCATCCGAAATTAGCCAACAGAAAACGCATAATCTTCCATCAGGATGACGAAAGACCGCATGTTTCTTTGATGACCAGGCAAAAACTGTCACAGCTTGGCTGGGAAATTCTGGTTCATCTGCCGTATTCACCAGACATTGCACCTTCGGATTTCCATTTATTTTGGTCTTTACAAAATTCTCTTAATGGAAAAAATTCAATTCCCTGGAAGACTCTAAAGGCATCTGGAATGGTTCTTTGCTCAAAAAGATAAAAAGTTTTGGGAAGATGGAATTATGACGTTGCCTGAAAAATGGCAGAAGGTAGTGGGAAAAAACGGTGAATACATTGTTCAATAAAGTTCTTGGTTAAAATGAAAAAAGGGTCTTTTATTTTAACTTAAAAACCAAAGGAACTTCTAGGCCAACCTAATACAATGGAGAAAAGACAATCTCTTCAATAAGTGGTGCTGGGAAAACTGACAGCTACATGTAAAAGAATGAAATTAGAACACTCCCTAACACTACACACAAAAATAAATTCAAAATAGATTAAAGAACTAAAAGTAAGGATGGACACTATAAAACTCTTAGAGGAAAACATAGGCAGAACACTCTCTGACGTAAGTCACAGTAATATCTTTTTTGATCCACCTTCTAGATTATAATGAAAATAAAAACAAACAGAAAAAAAACCAAATGGGACCTAATTAAATGTAAAAGCTTTTGCACAGAAAAGGAAACCATAAACAAAACGAAAAGACAGCCCACAGAATGGGAGAAAATATTTGCAAACGATGCAAGTGACATGGGATTAATCTCCAAAATATACAAACAGCTCATGCAGCTCAATATCAAAAAAACAAACAACCCTATCAAAAAATGGGAAGATCTAAATAGACATGTCTCCAAAGAAGACATACAGATGGCCAAAAAGCACATGAAAATATGCTCAACATCACTAATTATTAGAGAAATGCAAATCAAAACTACAATGAGGTTTCACCTCACACTGGTCAGAATGGCCATCATCAAAAAATCTACAAACAGTAAATGCTGGAGATGGTGTGGAGAAAAGGGAACCCTCCTACACTGTTGGTGGGAATATAAATTGGTGGAGCCACTATGGCGAACAGTAGCCGAGACATGGAAGCAACCTAAATATTCATCAACAGAGGAATGGATAAAGAAGATGTACATCTGTACAATGGAATATTACTCAGCCATGAAAAGAAAAGAAATTGAGTTATTTGTAGTGAGGTGGGTAGACCTAGAGTCTGTCATACAGAGTGAAGTAAGTCAGAAAGAGAAAAACAAATATCATATGCTAACACATATATATGGAATCTAAGAAAAAAAAAAGGTCATGAAAAACCTAGGGGTAAGACGGGAATAAAGACACAGACCTACTGGAGAATGGACTTGAGGATATGGGGAGGGGGAAGGGTAAGCTGTGACAAAGTGAGAGAGTGGCATGGACATATATACACTACCAAATGTAAAATAGATAGCTAGTAGGAAGCAGCTGCATAGCACAGGGAGATCAGCTCAGTGCTTTGTGACCACCTAGAGGGGTGGGATAGGGAGGGTGGGAGGGAGACGCAAGAGGGAAGAGATATGGGAACATATGTATATGTATAACTGATTCACTTTGTTATAAAGCAGAAACTAACACACCATTGTAAAGCAATTATACTCCAATAAAGATGTTAAAAAAATAAAAATAAAAAAATAAACTTGGTTAGACTACGACTGTCAAAAAACAAAATAGAACAAAATAATGCCATTTGCAGCAACAGGGATGGACCTACAGATTGTCATACTGAGTAAAGTAAGTCAGACACAGAAAGACAAATACCATGTGATTTCATTCATATGTGGAATCTAATTTTAAAAAATGATATAAATGAACTTATTTACAAAACAGAAACAGATTCACACATTTTGAAAACAAACTTATGGTTACCAAAGAGGAAACCTGGAGGGGGAGGGATAAATTAGGAGCTTGTGATTAACATACATACACTACTATATATAAAATAGATAACCAACAAGGTCCTACTGTATAGCACAAGGAACTCTACTCAATATTCTGTAATAACCTATATGGGAACCGAATCTGAAAAAGAATGAATATATGTATCTGTATAACTGAATCACTTTGCTGTACAGCTGAACTAACACAACATTGTAAATCAACTATACTCCAATAAATTTTTTTAAATCTGAAAAAGTATGTGTGTATATATATATATATGTATATATATGTCTCATTCACTTTGCTGTACACCTGAAACTAACACACTGTAAATCAACTAGACTCCAAAAAAAAATTTTTTTAAAGTTCTGAGGATGTACTCTATAGCACATTGACTACAGTTCACAACATTTTACTATATATATTTGAAAGCTGCTAAGAAAATTGATCTTAAATGTTCCCACCACAAAAAGGAATGATAATTATGTGAAGTGATGGAGGTGTTAATTAACCCTACTGTGGTAATCCTTGCACAATATATATAAGTATCAAATCATCATGATGTACACCTTAAATTTACATAATGTTATATTCCAGTTATATCTCAATAACACTGAGGAAAAAAACTAGGCAAAGAGGGATTTGAATAGACACTTCTCCAACGATGACATACAAATGACCAAAAAGCTCCTGAAAAGGTGCTCAATATCACTAATCATTAGAGAATGCAAATCAAAACGGCAATGAGATACTACCTCATACCCATTAGGATGGCTGTTGTCAAAAAAAAAAGGAAAATAACAAGCATTGGTAAGGATGTGGAGAAATTGGAACCCTGTGCATTGCTGGGGGCAATGTAACTGGTGCAGCCACAGTGGAAAACAATATGATGATTCCTCAAAAAGTTAAATGTAGAATTACCATATGATCTAGCAAATCCAATTCTAGGTATGTACCCAAAAGAATTGAAAGTAGGGACTCAAACAGGTATTTGTATACTAATTTCACAGCAGCATTATTCACAATAATGAGTACTGACACATACTTCAGCATGGATGAAACCTGACAACGTTATGCTCAGTGAAACAAGCCAGACACAAAAGGACAAATATTGTATGAGCCATTTCTATGAGGTACCTTGTATAGACAAATTCATATGGACAGAAAGGAGAATAGTGGTTGCCAGAGGCTGAAGGAAAAGGAGAATGGGGAATTATTGTTTTATACGCATAGAGTTTCAATCTGGGATGATAAAAAATTTCTGGAGATGTGAAGTGACGACAGCTGAACAACATTGTGAATGTACCTAATGTACTTAAAGACACTGCACTGTCCATTTACAAATAGTTAAAATGGTAAGTATGAATAGTTTACTACAATTACAAAAAATTTTAAGGTATCAAGAAATGGGGGAAAAATACTATTACTAGCTCCAGTAAGAGCTGGATCAGCAGAGCCTTCTCAAAATTAAAGATTATCAAATATTATTTGTGACCTTGCATTTGCCAAGAGCAATTGACATTGCTTTCAATTGTATGAATTGAAAATGAAGTTATTAAAAGTATAAATTTTGATGACCTAATAGATGAATTTACAGAAAAGCAAGTCAGAAAAATGATCAATCACATCATATATTAATAAAGTATTACACATCGTATTATATAAAATTATGACACTAAACATTGTTACTCAGTTATCACTATTACCCAATTATATTTTACAACAGGGATAACACAATAAAACATTTTTAAAGGAAAACTTTGTATTTTAGGTCCCTTAATGGCACTTTTCCCCTGCTTTTTGAAAAGGAGCTCTGCATTTTCATTTTGACTGGGTGCCCGAGATTATGTAGTAGCTGGTTCTGACCCTCAGCTCTTATCCTTACAGCCTGTTTATCTTTGACTGAGTCATTTAACCTTTGTATCTCAGTTTTCTCACCTCTCAAATGGGAATGGTATTTACCCTCCTTTGTAGAATTGATGTGAAATTTAAAAATATATATATACACACACACAGTGGTTTTAAAAATTGTAGGTACTTTAAAATATTGGTGGCATTGTTGCTGTTCATATGATATATTTTATAACTACTACCCTTCCTGGAGTCTGAGTCTTTAGACAAATATATTTCTTATCTAAAAGGAAGAAATTTAATTCATTATTTTCTCTGGGGCTTTCCAGACTTTTGAGAGAGAAGCTAAGTAACTCATTTGGTCCATAAAGCCATCGTTTTTTAGCTTAGTGATTTCATGGATGGAATTTATTTCTTCACATGACTAAAAAAGCAAAGTATAAACTGAAGATGATGCCAAAACACTAGACTTCGGTCAACACTTTTTTTTTTTTTTAGGGATCTTCCCGGACTGGGGCACGAACCCACGTCCCCCGCACCGGCAGGCGGACCCCCAACCACTGCGCCACCAGGGAAGCCCCCGGTCAACACTTTTAAAGTCTAAAATTTCAAATAGTGTTTCTGATAAACTCTCTGACTTTTAAACAACTCAATGGAAGAACAATACTAAGAGCGCTGAGTTCCCCCAGCTCTATCTCAGGGCAATCTGTAGATACCAGACGCTGCTGAGTGTAAATAAAAATACTGCTGTAAATACAGAGGCAAAAATGCCCCAGCACTAGGATGGCTTTGATGAGGAGCTCTGCCAGATTAGAGGACTGAGTCTGAGAGCCAAGCATTGACCGACGCAGAAGCTGGGGTCCTAAATCTGAACCCTCCCATCACGCACACTTAGAGCAAACTCTGACAATACCCGGACCATTGGTACAGGTGACACTGTTGACCCGCCATCACGGGGGGCTTCCTGAGTCCTTTACACATCTTCCTACATCTCCCTAGTTACCATACGTAGGTGACTGGCTTAGGGGTGCGGCTACGTCCTTTGTGTCAAGAGGCCTGTCCTAGGGGACCAAACTTGTAACTAATCCATAGGTTAACCAGCAGGTTGGGGGTAGAATTCCAATTGCTCCACAACTCATGCCTCTGAAAAGTTGGCTAACATCCCCCTGCTCCAGGGCTGGGGAATCCGCTCTGAAGTGTTCTCTCCCTCGCTGGCCATCCCTCAGATAGGCCCTCCTACTGCCTAACCTTTGCCCTTTCTAATTGCCCTGATCTCATCCCAACCTCCATAGCTGTGTTTAAAGTCCACCTCTGGGGAACACACAGATTGAGTGCTCCAGATAATTCCTTTCCCAGTCTTGCTTGGCATCTGGCCGGTGGGCCGTGTACCCAGACTTCCTGGGACACTGGCTGGGGTTTGAGGACGGACCTCAGTACCTACCTGGCTACAGGATGACGCTGGCCACTAGCTTCTTGATTTTGTGGCTCAGCCTGGGGGGTGGCCTGGCTCAGAGTGACACCAGCCCTGACGCAGAGGAGTCCTATTCAGACTGGGGCCTTCGGCACATCCGGGGCAGCTTTGAATCTGTCAACAGCTACTTCGATTCCTTTCTGGAACTGCTGGGAGGGAAAAATGGAGTCTGTCAGTACAGATGCCGATATGGTGAGTGCACGGTCTCTCTTCCGGTGAGACTGTCACTGGTGGACCTGTGAAGAGCTTGAGCAGGGCCACAATCTGTCATGCACTTTTTCCTGTGATCCACCTCTTAGAGGGGTGCCAGATTCGGCAACTAAAAATATAGGACACCCAATGAAATTTGAATTTCAAATAAACAACCAAGACTTTGTTAAAATATGTGAGATATTTGGGACACAATTATAGTGACAAATTACTGGTTGTTTATCTGAAATACAAATTTCACTGAGCTTCCTGTGTTTTATCTGGCAAACCTATTCCAAGGAGTTTTGCGAGAATTGTTTCCCTGGGGACAATTTAATGGGTTTATTGTGAGGCAGGTAGGTACTTAGGAAAAGGTGGCAAGGGTGGGCAGAAAGAATAAGAGATGTCTTTGGGAGGTGTTCCTAGGGATGGAAACTCAGCTGAACATTCAGGGAAAATTCTGCCAGAAAACTCTGCGTTTCCTCAGTTACTCTGCTCCTAGCTTGGAAATGGATTCGCCTCTCCCCCTGAATGCAGTTCACACCTTCCTTCCAGATCTGTCAATCTCTGATCAATTTGCCTAACCACCCCCACCCCCAAGAGAGCTGTCCCTGCCTCAGTCAGCAGTGACAGTCCTTTGGTGGGTAGGATGGGTGTCTGCCAGCTGCCTCTGTCCACCAGGGAGCCGGCCCCAAGCAGGCCTGGGGATGTGGAACTGAATGGGTAGGAGCACTACCTCACCTGAGTTGTAAAGAGGGTACATGGGAGCCTGCGTGCAGGTCTGGCTGCAAAAGAGCAGACCCTGTGGCCCGTTCTTCCTTCACCTTGCACTGGAATTCAGTGTAACGGGAGCAGAACGTGGAGCCCTGGACCTTGCAGCTGGGAGGCAAAGGGTAACTTCAAACGCAAACGAAGGTATCTCTGAAAGCATACACAACCTCATACAGCATTTGCGTCACTGTTTAGGTTATCAGATGTTTCATCGTGGGATTAAGAGATGAAAATGGTGAGTTGAGCCTAGCAGGAAAACACTTGAGAAATATTTTCTCCAGACACTCAACAGATAAAACTCAGCTTGGAGAGAGACTCAGAAGAGGTACACACTTGCTGGACTCACCCAATCAGTCTCACAGTCCCTTTTTTAACCTTTGAGCGGGGGAAATCCCTTCCTTATAAACGGGGAGTGACTAAGAGACCATGGTTAATCCTCCAGAACCAAGTTTTACAGCACAGGAGCTTTCATCTCAGAGGGGAATGTTGAAAAAAGGAAGCTACAGCGTCTCTGTGAAGATTCCATAGGGTAAATCTGTGCTAGGACCCACCTGTACCGCTAGCAATGTCTTTGTCTAAGGTGTGTTAGACTAATGCAGAGATGCCTTGTCACAGGGACTGTTCTCACCTAGTTTGCATGGATGGGGCAGGAAAGGGTTAACTCACTTCAGATATTTGATCAACACTGGTGCTATTTTCCTTCCTGGAGGCAACACAAGACTTAGGTCTGTGGCTTAGCAAATAGATAACAGCAGGATTTTTTTTTTTTTTTAAGGGAAACGAGAACCAAACCCTCTTTTTCTCTAGCAAAACAGCATTAAAAGATTTTAGCAAATTTTGGTTGCAAGCCTGCACCTGGGTCAGTCGATGCAGCAGCCACGGGTGGGGGATGAGAATAGTCGACAGAGAGATTGCAGGAACACAAATAACTCCACTCACTCTACAAAACAGGACCTGTCCGACCAGGGGTCTGAAAAACACGTAGGAAATAGGGGGTTAAGCCTTGTTACCTCTGGAACGCAGCAGAGCCAAGAACCTGGAGGCTGTGCCCAAGCAGTACAGAACTTCTTCTCAAGTTGATTGTGGATCAAGCAGGCTTTTGAACAGATAACGTCTAATAACTAACTGAGTCTCTGTTTGCTTTGTGATACACTTCTTGTGCACAAGGCTTCTCTTTCTTTAAAAGAAACTTGCTGTGCTGCAAATCCCCTGAAGGGCTTGTTTAAACAGACTGCTGGCCCTCACCCCTCTTATACTGATTGGGTAGGTTTGGGGTGGGACCAGAAAATTTGCATTCTTAAGCGTTCACAGGTGATCCTGCTGCTGGTGGTCCTGGGACCACGCTTTGAGGAAAAAACTGCTTTAAAAACTGCAATTTTTTTTTTTTTTTGTCAGAAGGAACAATTTAGCAACAGTTAGTCTACAAGAAAAAAAAATTGCCATTTGGTAGGTACTTACCACTGCTTAAAACAGTGGTTCCTACCTTGCTCTGCACTTAGAATCACCTGGGGGAGGCTTTAAAAAATGCCTGCTGCCCAAATCAATTAAATGGGAATCCCCATGGGTTGGACCTAGACATCGTTCTTTTTAACGTTTCCCAGGTGATTGCAAAGTGTGACCAAGGTAGAGAGCACTATTTAAGGGGTCATTCAGCCCACAGATTGTTCAGACAGACAAAGGTATATTTGTATCCTGCTAGCCTACGCTAGCATATCAATATTGCTTCCCACACTTCTTGTATCTACAATTCGTTTTCAGGTCAACACACAACATCTGAACTTGCCAAATGATCGGGCTGTAAATATAATGAGATTCACATGGATCAATAGCATACATGGTACAACTGGTTTAAGGGGTCTGCACTGATGTGAACACGATTCCCTCTCCCACCTCAGGGATTCTGATTCAGTAGGCCTGTGCTAGGAACTGCACACGTGGTCCTCGAACCAGACTTTGAGAAATACTAGTAATGGAAAAATCAGGGGTTTGTACTGGGGGTGGGGGTGGGGGTTGGGGAATCTCATTGCTGATGACCTTGGGCAAGTTATGTCTCTCAACCTTTGTTTCCTCATGTTTATAACTAATGTTAATAATACCTACCTTACAAGATTGCTGTAAGAATTAAAGATAATATATATAAAGAATTAGTGCCGTATGGAACATGGCAGATACCAAACAAATTTTATAAATGTTATGAGAAAATCTGGTGAACAGGTTAACTATGCATTCGGATTCTTCAGATTCCCTTTCAAAATAAAATTAAAAAACATGAAATCCCAGTGGCTGGACAACATCCTCTCAGCTTCTGGAAGAAATCATCAAATGATGATTTAGGTGTTCTGTGCCTTTATGAAGGTCTGTGACGCAGAGTTTCTGTGTCTTGTAAATCATGATTTAAGCTATCAACCACACCGTCACACTTTGATAAAAGGACCTCATGATGATTTTCTTCTTGGGTTTAGTTCTAGGAAGAAAGGTATCCTTAAATATCAGCATTCTTATTTTCAGGAGAATTTTTATCTGTTTGAAATCTTAGAGCAAAATTTTATGAACCTGTGAATTTATACATTTTTCTAGACAAACAATTCACAGCCTTCATCAGATTCTTAGAGGACCTGGGGCCCAAAAAAAGAAAACAGCTACTGACTTAGAGGGCAATGGTTGTTCTCGAGAAGGGTGAGGAAATGTCCAGGTTTGCCGGTGATGGAGGGAAGGGGTGCGCATTCCTGGAACGTGGGACTTTAAGTACTAAAACAAGGATGGTCCCAGGCAAACCAGGACAAGTCGCTCGCCTTACCTCATGCAGTAACTTAATCTGTTTTAGTGACTGAAATAGAGTTTATTGCTTCAGTTAAATTGTCACAGTTCTGTTTTGTTCCCTTGTTGTGTTCCTCATGCTGTATTTGAGGATTTCTGGCAGGAAGCAGGATGTGCCCTTCAAATATGGCCCTTGGACTCCTAGGCAGACCTCTAGTGGAGCACACAGAGCCACTTCTGCGGGAACCAGCTGGGTGGGGAGAAGGGCCACACCCTCCTAAGAGGTTTAACCCTTGGCCTGGGTGATAAAACTGCCAGACAGTTTTACTGTTGTTTTCAGTGACAAAACAGAGAGAAAAACGGTGGGGCCCAGGAGGTAGCGGACCTTCCTGCGGGTAGAACTTTCGGGTTTCATGCCTAACTCCCTCATTTGTCTTTTAAGTGTTTTGTGGCATTTCACTTTATGCAGAAGTTTTAAATTTTCCTAAGAACCAGTCTATCAGTCCTTTTCTTTATAGCTTCTGCATTTTTTGTCTTGCTTAAAAGACCATCCTCACATGAAGGTTATTAACAACATTCGGCTCTTTTTTCCGTGAAAGCAGCTGTAGCTAATACGTAAGGAATGAGTGTTGCTGTGTTCTGAAAAAGAACTTTCTGGTGAGCACTAAAGTTTTAATTTCAAATAATTTTCATATGTCACACAATATTATCTTGTTTTGACTTTTCCCCCAATCATTTAAAAATATAAAAATCATTTTTATCTGGCAGGTTATACAAGAACAGGCAATGGGCTGGACTTGGGCCAGTGTTTGCCAAGCCCTCATCCAGAAGATCAGATGGTCAGCCTCCCACTCCTATAAATAGCCAAAACCAAAAAATAAAATTAGTTTGTGGACATTGTACATTATTGATGCTTAGACTCAAAACATCAAACTGAAAAGACTCAACACAACTCAAATCTGCTCCGACTGTAATATGAGGATATAGTACCTTATTTCTGTCTGGACTCAAACCATCACTTTTTTTCTTAGAATGTTTAATTCAAGCTTCAAACAGAATTTCTACAGCTTTCGTAAAATATTAAAAAAAAAACCTGTCATCAATATCAGGCCAGGTGGGACGTATCTATAGTTGGTGTCCCACAATATCAGGCCAGGTGGGACGTATCTATAGTTGGTGTCCATTAACTTTCAAACTGGAATATCAGAGTTTTATCTTCTGTGAGTTACCTACTGCAAAAATGGCAGAGGGTAACTCAGGAAACTGGACTGAGTCTGCTGCAAAAGCCCTTTATCAGCGAAATTATTAAAGAGCTAAATTTCACCATCAAATTTAGACATTTGTTTCTTCATTGAAATTTTTTCCCTGATTTCTATAAAGCTAGTATAGGTAGAACATTTGTAAAAGAACAATCTGAAGAAAAAATAAAATCACCATAGTCTCACCTCCAAGAGACAATACGCTTTAATTGTATGACATAGTGTGATTATTTTCATATGTGTAATTTGATTACTAATATTATTTAATACACTTTACCCATTCCCCTATTCCCAGTGCCACACACACACACACACACACACACACACGGCAGGTTAGTAGAGTATCAATGCTAAGTTATATTTCTCAAGACCTTTGAAAAGTAATGCAGGGATTACTGGTAGGTTGGTGGACTCTGTGTCAACAAGTACAGGACCTCTCCATTACAAATAACAAGAAAGACAGGGTGGAAATAAAATATTAAAACAAAAAACACACACTCAACCTAGAATGAAATAAAGGGAAAACTTCAAGTTCTAGAAATGAAGGGGAAACAAAAAGCCAAAGTGGTAGCAGGAGCTGATGCTGCCATGGCCCTTGGGGGTGTCAGTCTGGCACATATATAGACTCCAGGGGCTGAGGAATGGGCTTTATTGCTCATACAGAGAGAGGAAAAGTAAATTTCACCTCTAAGAATTGGGAAGTTGGAACTGAACAGTCTGCATAAAGCTTAGAGCCTGAGAAACTGTCTAGTCTGTTTAAAAGGGATTAGATTACTGGATTATCCAACATTCCAAGAAGTAGCAAGAATGCTTTCTGTCCACCTGGGGCTGGAGCTTGGAGGAGGAATAAAGAACATCCACTAAGAAAAATCACTACCTGGGCTTCCCTAGTGGCTCAGTGGTTAAGAATCCACCTGCCAATGCAGGGGACATGGGTTCGAGCCCTGGTCCACGAAGATCCCACATGCTGTGGAGCAACTAAGCCTGTGCACCACGACTACTGAGCCTGCGCTCTAGAGCCCGTGAGCCACAACTACTGAAGCCCACGCACCTAGAGCCTGTGGTCCGCAACCAGAGAAGCCACCGCAATGAGAAGCCTGCGTACTGCAAGGAAGAGTAGCCCCTGCTTGCTGCAACTAGAAAAGGCCTACACACAGCAATGAAGACTCAATGCAGCCAAAACAAAAAAAATCACTACTTGAAGCATACAGTATGCATAGGTGAGGAATCTGAATCTATACAGCTGGCCTGGTGTGAGTATCCCAAGCTGAGAAATTAACATAAAGACATGTGTCTCACTTATCTTGGGACTCCTAGAGCCACAGCAAAAGCAGTTAGGGACTACTCTGTAGTACGTGACACAGGGCACAGGAATTCATTTAGAAAAACAAGCCCTCCCGAAAACAGTTACATACCATTCGAAAAGATAATCCACCATGCAGGAGAGTCAGTAGACGTCAAAAAATGAAACGGCATCCCAAGGAAGGGAGATAATAAAAAAATAACAACATTTGAAATTATTAAAGAAATAAAGGAAACAATAGAAAACACAATTAAAAAACAGAACTCAATGAAAATGAATACACAGATTTAAAGAACATTTACATAGAACTCCAAGAAATGAAAATTATAGTCATCAGAAGAAAAAAACTCAGTGGATGGGTTACATAGCAGATAACCTAGCAGTTAGTCAACCTAGAGATAATTAGTAAAATGGAAAATAAATTTGATGAAGCTAGTAAAAATTCAGTACAGAAAGAAAAAGATAGAAAATATGAAAGAGAGATTAAGATATATGAAGGACAGGATTAAAAAGAATCACCACTCAGTATAAGAGGCCCAGAAGGAGAAACTATAATGAAGAAAATAAAAAATTCAGACAAGGGCTGTGAATTCTCCAGAGGTGAAAGACACCCGAGTCTTCAGATTATTCCAAGTGGGGTAAGGATACACAGTCCACCTATAGATACATTGTAGTGAAACTGTGGGGATTGAGGAAACTGGAATTTTTGTGCATTTCTGGTGGGAATGCAAAATGGTACAGCTGCTGAAGAAAGCCTGCTGATAGTTCCTCAAAAAGTTAAACAGAATTACTATGTGACCCAGCAATTCCACTCCTCGGGTATGTACACCCAAAAGAACTGAAAACAGATATTCAAACAAATACTTGTACACAATTATTCATAGCAGCACTCTTCACAATAGCCGAAAGATGGAAATGACCACCACGTCCATCGATGGTGGATGAATAAACAAACTGTGGTACATCCAGAGAATGGAATATTATTCAGCCATAAAAATAATATGGATGAACTGTGAAAGATGGAGCGTGACTGCTAAAGATGGGTATGGGGATGATAAAAATGTTCTAAAATTAGATTGTGGTGATGGTCTCACAACTCTGTGAAAAGCTAAAACCCATTGAATTACACACATTAAACGGGTGAACGTATAATATATTAATTACATCTCAATAGAGCTGTCGTAGAAAAAAATGTAATGAAAAAGAGATGCAAATCATAATGGCAACTGCAATAGTTAAGTATTGTTGAGTAGCAGGTGACCCCCAAACTTAGCCGCAGAAAATAACAAACATTTATTGTATCACACAGTTTCTGAGGGTCAGGAATCTAGGGGCTCTGCTGGGTGTTTCTGGCTCTGAGTTTCTCATAAAGTTGTAGTCACACTGCCTGTTGATATTAGTCTCTGAAGATATGACTGAAGCTGGAGATCTCCTTCCAAACTCATGTGGCTGTTAGCAGGAAGCTTTAGTTTTTTACCAATGGACCTCTCCATGACAGAAGTTGTAGCCTTTTTTTTTTTTGACATCTTTATTGGAGTATAATTGTGTTACAATGTTGTGTTAGTTTCTGCTGTATAACAAAGTGAATCAGCCATATGTATACATATATCCCCATATCCCCTCCCTCTTGCGTCTCCCTCCCACCCTCCCTATCCCACCCCTCTAGGTGGTCACAAAGCACCTAGCTGATCTCCCTGTGCTATGCGTCTGCTTCCCACTAGCTACCTATTTTACATTTGGTAGTGTATATATGTCAATGCTGCTCTTGCTTCGTCCCAGCTTACCCTTCCTAGAAGTTGTAGTCTTTTATAATGTAATCTTGGAAGCAACATGGCTCCACTTCTGCCATATTCTGTTGATCACACAGACCAACCCTAGGACAATACACAAGGTTATGGATACCAGGAAATGGGGATCACTGAGGGCCACCTTGAAACACCATCATATACACATGTTGTACCACAGCAACAAATACCCAAACAGACCGTGGCAGAGACTGCTTATTGTCCCCCTTTTCTACATTCATAAGCCCTCCTCCCAACTTCCAGCAGGGCTCATGGCTGCCTCCATTGAAGAAAAACTTCATTTCCTAGCCCACCTTTGCAACCAGGTGTTGCCATTTGATTAAGGTCTGGCCAAAGGGAAGTAAGATGAAGTGATGTGTGTAACATTCTGGAGTGTGTTTATTAAAGAGAGGAGCTCTGACCTTTCCACCTCCTTCTTCCATCCTGCTGCTTGTAATATGGGTGTGTTGGCTGAAGCTCCATCTTGGACCATGAGAGTCAGGGCTAAATTCCAGGGCTGGTAGAGCTGAAGGCTAGAAGCAGCCTGGGTTCCAGAAAAGGTCAGATTTATCATTCCAGCCTTCTGAGCCTTAATTCTGGATCTTGATGAGATATCCTATCTTGTTTAAGCATCTGAATAATACAGTATGTAGGAGGTATAATAAATATATGGAGAAAATTATAACACTCTGTTGAAAGACATAAAGGAAGACCTAAGTAAATGGAAAGCTATATTAGGCCCATGTTTGGGAATCCAGAATATTATAAGAAAGTCAGTTGTCTCCAAATTAATCTATAAATTCAATGTATTTTAAATACAAATCCTCATTTCATCTCTTGTAGACATAATCTACATGTCTCATGTAGACTAATTTGACTCTCAAATTCATATGCAAGAGTAAATGTCCAAGAGTAATGAAGGCAGTTTTTAAGAATAATAAGGAGGGAGGGCTCTAAAGCATAGACTTCCTACCGAAAAATTAAAACAGAAAGATGGGGTGCAAAGGGGCTTCGACTGTACTTACACCATTTAATTAAACAGAAGAAATACAGCATGTTTGGCAAGTTAACATTCATTGTGTTTGTGTAGTGGGTACACGGGTATTTGTTTCTCTGACTTCAGTTTTGAAATATTTCATAATACAAAATAATTGAAAATAAAATACCTGGCAGGAGAAGATTAAAGAAAAGAAAGAGAAAATGCCATGTGTCTCACTTGGAGGATTAATTCTTAGCTTATTTCCTCCGTCTTCTGTTATGTCTTGCACATCCTACACGAGGCAAAGGAACTGGGGAAAGAACATGGGCTTTGGAGACAAACAGGATATATCTGGATTTATATCCCAATTCCCCCCACTTTCTATATGACTCAGGCAAGTCACTAAACCTCTTAGCCCCATATTCCTTATCTGGATAATGGGATAAAAATACTAACTGCAGATGACTGTCCTGAGGTCATCTCAGGTCAAAGTTATCTTTATCTATAATGACTACCCTTGACACACTGACAAAGCTTCTCTGTATGCATTTGCAAGATTATAAAATTACCCAAAAGCCAAGTAGGAGAAACTAAGAAATCCAAAGCTTTTCGGATAGTTTCGCCTTAGTTCTGTGACACAAATGCCTAAAATGTTTCAGTGGGGTGTTTTCTTTGCCCTTTGGTCAACAATGCTTTGCTTGCATTTATGGAATCTTGCAAAATTTCCTTCACGTTATTCTAAAAAAGTTTGTGGTACTGTTTTAATTCTGATCCCTTAAGTGTATGATCAGGTCTTTGTGCATAGTATGTGGTCTTACAGTGGATAGAAGAATGAGAAACCTTGAGTTTTAGTTTGGTTTTGCCACAGACCTTATCTTCAAGGTTGTGCATGTAAGAAATATTAGAATTGTTAGTAAATAAGTGCTCATAAAATTCTTCAATATTCGGAGAAAAACGCTAACCTGGTTTGAAGGTTATTACTCTTTTATGATATCATCATAATCATCATCACCACCTAATTTAAGTCTGGTGAGGAGCAGTGACTTTTTCTTTTAATTTTTAAAAAAATTTTCTTTATTTTATTTTCTGCTGCATTGGGTCTTTGCTGCTGCCCGCGGGCTTTCTCTAGTTGCGGCGAGCGGGGGCTACTCTTCGTTGCGGTGCGCGTGCTTCTCACTGCGGTGGCTTCTCTTGTTGCGGAGCACAGGCTCTAGGCGTGTGGGCTTCAGTAGCTGTGGCACGCAGGCTCAGTAGTTGTGATTTGCGGGTTCTAGAGCCCAGGCTCAGTAGTTGTGGCACACGGGCTTAGCTGCTCTGCAGCACGTGGGATCTTCCCGGACCAGAGATTGAACCTGTGTCCCCTGCATTGGCTGGCGGATTCTTCACTGTGCCACCAGGGAAGTCCCAGGAGCAGTGACTTTTTTTTTTTTTAGTAGTCAACAAATATTTATTAGTTTTATTTACATATCATAAAATGTATCTGTTTTATGGTAAAATTCAAAAATTTTAGTACATTAATACAATTGCTCAATATCATCACAACCCAATTTTAAAACATTTCCATCAGGGCCAAAAACCAAAATCCTTCTCCCCATTTACAATCATTCCCCTTCTATAGATGATTAAAGCTATAAAATTCCTTTTAATCACTACTTTAACTGCATTACATAATTTTTGATACTTTGTATTTCTTTTCATTCAGTTTATTTCCTAATTCCCTTAAAATTTCTTTTTGACCTATGTTATTATTAGAAGGGTGGCTTTTAATTTCCAAATATTTGGTACTTTTTAATATTTCTATTATTGCTTTAACAATTTAACTTTGTTGTAGTTGAAGAATATAGCAGTGACTTTTAAAGGAAAAACTGAACATGCTTTTTAGATCATTTTTATTTGGTGAATGTTCCCAAATGCTTAATTTCTAAACAGTTCTTCCCGCTTCTTTCCTCTCTTTCCCCTGCTAGGAAAGGCACCAATGCCCAGACCTGGATACAAGGCTCAGGAGCCCAACGGCTGCAGTTCCTATTTCCTGGGTCTCAAGGTACCAGAAAGTGTATGTACACCACCATTGTTTTCTTAGTTGATTGGTTTTAACTAAAACCAATCCAAGAGTTACCACTGATGGAACTCAACACTTAAGGAATATGATTGAGAAATATGATTAGTATTTTAAATTGGATACAGAGAAAGGGAGATCATTTTCAAAGAAAGTTTCTGATTTCCTTTTCTTAGAGGCAGCTATCCCCCAGAAAAGCCGTTGTGTAGTGAACTCTGAAAGCACCAATGCAAATATCAGCTGAGCCTTAGTGAACCAAACATAACTTAATTTGAAATACATCTGACAAGTTTGACTTATTTAAATTGGTGAGACTTTCCAGTGATGTACTGGAGCAAACTGGTACTGACCAGTACCAGTGAGGGCTGATTGCTGTATCCTCAGCACTTTTGCAAGCGGCTAACTTGGTGACGGTACCATCAAATCAACTATGTTTGGAGTATTAACATTATGGGAACCTGCAAACACACCTCCATCCACCCACATGCCCATACACACAACCAGCCACTGGCTAAACATT
Organism: Grampus griseus; assembly: GCF_964374135.1. Taxonomy (NCBI): domain Eukaryota; kingdom Metazoa; phylum Chordata; class Mammalia; order Artiodactyla; family Delphinidae; genus Grampus; species Grampus griseus. Next base: position 26,992,809 of record NC_139010.1, on the reverse strand, counting down.
TATCATTTTGCCTCTGACTGTTTCTCAAACTGTCGACTTCCTCTAAAAACAAGGAATAATTAATTTCTTTTAAGACCCCTTGGAAGCCCTTTTACCTTTTTCACTTTAGAAAAGAGGTTTCATGTAAAATGTAGGTAGAAGGATTTCATATCTAAAATCATAGTTTAGCTATGCCTTTAGTTGGTGTCTTAATCAGGCTAAACTTCACTTTTCTGCTGGTTCAAAAGATTTTTGTAGTAATTTTCTAAGCAGCATAATGTTTATTCTTCTAACTAAAATGCTGCTCACCCATGTGGCATTTTTGTGCAAATTGAAAAAAAGTTCCCTTTCCTCAAGATGGTTTTCTTCCATTTGTCAGAAACTAAGCTTAGGGCTTCCCTGGTGGCGCAGTGGTTGAGAGTCCGCCTGCCGATGCAGGGGGCACAGGTTCGTGGCCCGGTCTGGGAAGATCCCACATGCCGCGGAGCGGCTGGGCCCGTGAGCCATGGCCACTGAGCCTGCGCGTCCGGAGCCTGTGCTCCGCAACGGGAGAGGCCACAACAGTGAGAGGCCCGCGTACCGCAAAAAAAACCCCAAAACCAAAAAAAACCAACTAAGCTTAATATACTGATTTTGTAAGAAAAGGAAATGCCTGCCACTGGCTGGATATTTTTCTTAATAAATATATAAATCTATGATGTCTTGTGGGAAGGTGCCCCCTTAGATACGACACTCTTGTTCACTGCACAACCTTCACAGCTGTACGCCTAACCTGGTCCACAATCATCAATACGTGAATGGACACAGAAGATAATCCTTCCAAATATACATTAGAGAAACAATGTATTTTTGGCTAATATCTTTTACTTGATATCAATTTAGTAGCTAAGAAGGTGGTATGCACTCTATTTTGGGAGTAATGTCATTTTGTTTACTGGTACAAATATTATTTAGAACTAGTTCAAGAATTTCCAATTGAGTTGAATTGAATGATAGCCACTATACTCATCTAATTCTGTTACCTCTGTTGTGATGTATTCTTAGGTTTAGGGGTGAGGTGCAAGAAAAGTAGCTTGCTTCAGGTGTCAGATGATGGGAATTTACCCAAAATTGCTGAGTCCAGGCCTTTGCCTAGTCTAATGAGTTAGATTATCTCTTAATGTAATAATGCTTTGTTTTGGTTTTTGCTTAAAAGGGCCTTTTAAACTACCAAAGTCCATATTCTGCTCTAGGTGGTCTTGTAGTAAAAGTTCAAACAAGAGAACACTTAAGGAGACCCAAGAGGAAAGGATCTATGATAGCTGGTTAATCAATCCCCACCCATACCTCGAAACCAGATTTTCACAGCTTCCATCCAAGTCCAAGTCTATATTATGAGAAGAACTGCAAAAGATCCATGTCAATGGAAGCAACCTAACTGTCCATCGACAGATGACTGGATAAAGATGTGGCACATATATACAATAGAATATTACTCAGCCATAAAAAGAAATGAAACTGAGTTATCTGTAGTGAGGTGGATGGACCTAGAGTCTGTCATACAGAGTGAAGTAAGTTAGAAAGAGAAAAACAATACTGTATGCTAACACATATATAAGGAATCTAAAAAAAAAAAAAGAACCTAGGGGCAGGATGGGAGTAAAGATGCAGACCTACTAGAGAATGGACTTGAGGACACGGGGAGAGGGAAGGGTAAGCTGGGACAAAGTGGGAGAGTGGCATGGACATATATACACTACCAAATGTAAAACCGATAGCTAGTGGGAAGCAGCCGCATAGCACAGGGAGATCAGCTCTGTGCTTTGTGACCACCTAGAGGGGTGGGATGGGGAGGGAGGGAGGGAGACACAAGAGGGAAGAGATACGGGGATATATGTATATGTATAGCTGATTCACTTTGTTATAAAGCAGAAACTAACACACCATTGTAAAGCAATTATGCTTCAATAAAGATGTTAAAAAAAAAATCCATGTCTAAACTCACCCTGTTCTCATATGTTTTATAAACCACAGAATGATTACTCCTCTTTAATCACTTATTGCATCATGTCCCTTCCTTCCTCAAGAGTCTTTATCAAATCTAACTTGCTATTTTGGATGTCAAGGCCATCTGTCAACTTGCCTTTCTCCTTAATTAAAAAAATATATAAATAAATATATATATATATATATATAATAAAAATATATAATACATCACCCTGCTAAGACCCTTGAAAGACCAAACAAACTAATTGACTTGCTCATATATGATATGCTCATTATTTCCTTTCTTTACCTGCTGTATCTTAAGTCTACCATCATCTCTAATAATCCTTTCAAAAAAATTCCTGTTTGGTAACTCTACATGTGGCAGTCTATGAACTTAGTTTATGACACATTTGTAATTGTTTAGGATGCTTTATAAATGTGTGTGTGTGTGTGTGTGTGTGTTACTTTGTTGTTTGATCATAGTCCCCTTGTGGTCAGGAACTATGTTCTATCCCCAGTCTGCTCCTCGACACATACAAACACATATACACATACTTAAAACTGTGCTGCATGGGATGGATCCCTGATAAATGCTGGTGACCTCTTTATGAACTGAGGCTTAATTTTTCATACTTCTGAGACTTGGAATCTTTTGTTTAAACAAAATCTCATATAGCATAGGTTTTAGTTGAATTTGCCAGTCTTGAAGCTATGCCCTCTTGCCTAACTTTCTGATTTCTATTTTTAGCACTATAGTGGCCTGTGAATTTGAAAATTACTAAACCCCAAAAGAAAAAGAAGAAAAGTGGGCCATTCAAAGTTATTAAACTAATAACTAGATCATGATCAAAACTTAGCATCCTGTGACTGTCAACCTGATGTATTCTTTCCAGTCATTGGTGCTTCTGAATAGATCTGAATCTGTAACAGGAATTTGAGAACAAGGTAGGCAAGGTTGCCTAAGGTCCTTGGTCTAAACGTGGCATTTTCTTCCTTCACTTTTCCTCAGATGGACTTGGGCATTCCAGCAATGACCAAGTGCTGCAACCAGCTGGACGTCTGTTATGACACTTGCGGTGCCAACAAGTATCGCTGTGATGCAAAATTCCGATGGTGTCTCCACTCTATCTGCTCTGACCTTAAGCGGAGTCTGGGCTTTGTCTCCAACATAGAAGGTAGGAATCTTAAGTGCATCTACCCGTGAGCAGGGAGTTTTGTTCCTGTTTTCACACAGAAATGTAGTCAGAACCTTTTACTCAAAGAGACCATCAGAGCTCACTGATCTTTCTTTATCCTGTGACCAATGCAAGCAAGGGGGAAGGAAGATTCTGGGCAATCCTTCACTAAAGTTCTTGCTGTCCTGCCCAGGAGCTGCTGGCACCACTCCTGATGGACAGGGCCATACCAAAGCCTTCCCAGAGAAATAAAATCTATCCTCTAAGGACAGAGCAAGAGTTGCCCAACTGGTTTTCGTGATCCATTCCAGTGTTAAATAATTTTCCATATCAGGAATTATTCCGTATAGGACTACATGCTTGGGTTTAAGCCTTTTTTTTTTTTTTCTTATTTTGTTCTCGTCAGGGAAAGAATTTTAATTTAAAAATCTATCTTTTTTGTGTAAAGGTCTCTATATCTTTGAGGATAATTATTTTCAAACAACTGCTTACCTACCTAATTTCTAGCACTGATTCTGTAATTTCTTTTTCCTAATTTACCTTAGGAAAAGTTGTAATCCTTCAGTTTCTGAAGCCCGAACATTACATCCAGGTATTAGCATTGTATATTTTTAGATGGTGAAGTTTGAAATACAGGCTTATGAAGAGCTGGCCCCATGCCATCAAGAAAGTCAGCTGCAGGAAGAATCTCGGATCTTGTTATAGATCAATGTCTAGAGTGCCGTCCTGAAGTGAATGTGTGAGGGCTTGAAAATATGAATAATTAATTAGGCGCTGTAAAAGGGAGTATCATTCTATCTGTACCTACAAAAGGTGGAAAAGTGCCTGCTGCTAATCTAGGGTCAGGTCAAGTTACTCCCTCCAAGCAACATCCTATTGATTCTTTCTCCTAAATATCTCTTTGATAGATCACTTGCCTGGTTACTACAGATTAACCCAATCTCTGGGTCCCATCCAATCTATTGACCCCATAGAGACCAGGTATATTTTCATACCAGACAAATCTGATCATCTCCACCCTCCATGTAAGTCCTTCAATAGGTTCCTCTTCCTTAGGATTAAATCCAAGTCCTTAGCATGACATTCATAGCCCTTTCTGATTCAGTCCTAGCCTACCTCTCCAGCATCATCTTGCTTATTTCTGATTTCTTTCCTGACTTCTGCTATTCCAAACTATGTGGGTTGATGGCACAAATCTTTCTGCCTCTTCAGTTCCCTCTGCTTGAAATACTCTGATCATTCATTTTGTTGTTGTTGTTCAGTTTTATTGAGATATAACTCACATACTATAAAATTCAACCATTTAAAGGCTTTTTAAAATATGTTCACAGAGTTATGTAATCAGCCCCACAATTAATTTTAGAACATTTTCATCACTTCAAAAAGAAACTCTAGAGCCATTAGCAGTCCCACTACATCGTTCCCCTGGCTAGCTCTAGGCAACCATTAGTCTGTTTTCTACCTCTATAAATTTGCCTATTCTGGACAATTCATATAAATGGTATCATAAAATATGTGGTCTTCTGTGACTGGATTCTTTCACTTGGCAAGGTTTATCCATATTGTAGCATGTATCAGTATTTCATTCCTTTTTATTGCTGAATAGCATTCCATTGTATGGATATAATATGTTTTCTCTATCCATTCATCAATTGATGGACATTTGGGTTGTTTCCACTTTTGGGCTATTATGAATAATTCTGGTATGAACATTTATGTACAAGTTTTTGTGGTGACATGTTTTCATTTCTCTTGGATATATATCTAGGAGGGGAATTTCTGGGTTATATGGTAATTTTATAACAAACTGATTTCCAAAACAGCTATACCATTTCACATTCCCACCAGCAATGTATTATGGTTCCAATTTCTCCACATCCTTGCCAACACTTGTTATTATCTATCTTATTACAGACCCTAGTAGGTGTGAAGTTATATCTCATTGTGGTTTTGATTTGCATTTCCCTGATGGCTAATGATGTTGAGCATCTTTTTATGTGCTTATTGGCCATTAAATAACTGCTTTGGAGAGATGTCTATTCATTTGCCCCCTTTTAAATTGGGTTATTTGTCTTTTTATTATTGAGTCATAAGACTTCTTGTATATATTCTGGATGCAAATCTTTTATCAGATATATGACTTGCAAATGTTTTCTCTCATCTTATGAGTTGATTTTTCACTTTCTTGATGATATAATTTGCAGCCCAAAAGTTTTACATTTTGATTAAGTCCATTTTATCCTTTTAAAAAATTTTTCTTGTACCTTTGGTGTCATATGTAAAAAGGCTTAGCCTAACTCAAGGTCACAAAGATTTACTCCTAAGTTTTCTTCTAAGAGTTTTGTTGTAGCTCATATATTTAGACCTATGATACATTTTAGTTAATTTTTGTGTAAGAAAGGGGTCCAACTTCATTCTTTTGCATGTGGACATACACCATTTGTTGAAAAAGACTATTCTTTCCTACCATTTGTCCTGCACCATTTGTTGAAAGAGACTATTCTTTTCCACAATAAATTGTCTTTGCACCCTTGCCAAAAATCAATTTGCCATAATTGCAGTGTTTATTTCTAGACTTTCAATTCTATTCCATTGATCTATGCCAGTACCACACTGTTCCTATTATTGTAATTTTGTAGTAAAGTTTGAAATCAGGAAGTGTCCTCCAACTTTGCTCTTTTTCAAGATTTCTTCAGATATTCTGGATCTTTTGCATTTCCATATGAATTTTAGGTTCAGCTTGTCAATTTCTTCAAGAAATGGCAGGTGGAATTTTGATAGGACTCTTGTTGACTCTGTAAATCCATTTGAGGAGTATTGCCATCTTTTTTTGAAAGATTTATTTATTATTCATTTTATTTATTTTTGGCTGCTTTGGGTCTTAGTTGCAGCACACGGGATCTTTGCTGAGGCATGCGGGATCTTTCATTGTGGCACGTGGGCTCTTTGTTCTGGTGCACAGGCTTCTCTCTAGTTGTGGCGTGTGGGTTTTCTCATCTCTAGTTGTGGCGCGCAGGCTCCAGGGCGCATGGACTCTGTAGTTGTGGAGCACGGGTTCCAGAGCACGTGGGCTCTGTAGTTTGCAGCATGCAGGCTCTCTAGTTGAGGTGTGCGAGCTCAGTAGTTGTGGTGTGTGGGCTTAGGTGCCTTGCAGCAATGTGGGATCTTAGTTCCCTGACCAGGGATCGAACCCGCGTCCCCTGCATTGTAAGGTGGATGATTCTTTTGCACTGGACCACCAGGAAAGTCCTGAGGAGTATTGCCATCTTAACAAAATTATGTTTTCTGATCGATGAACATGAATGTCTTTCCACTTATTTGGGTCTTCTTTAATTTCTTTCAACAATGTTTTATAGTTTTCACAGCACAGGTCTTATACTCCTTTGTTTAATTTGTTCCTAAGTATTTTTTCCTTTTTGATGCTTTTTTTTTTTGGCTGTGTTGTGTCTTTATTGCTGCATGCAGGCTTTCTCTAGTTGCATCAAGTGGGGGCTACTCTTCATTGCGGTGTGCATGCTTCTCATTACAGTGGCTTCTCTTGTTGCAGAGCATGGGCTCTAGGCATGTGAGCTCCAATAGTTGCAGCATGCAGCCTCAGTAGTTGTGGCACAAGGGCTTAGTTGCTCCACAGCATGTGGGATCTTCCTGGACCAGGGATCGAACCTGTGTCCCCTGCACTGGCAGGCAGATTCTTTTTTTTTTTTTTTTTTTTTTGGTGGTACACGGGCCTCTCACTGTTGTGGCCTCTCCCGTTGCGGAGCACAGGCTCCGGACGTGCAGGCTCAGCGGCCATGGCTCACGGGCCTAGCCGCTCCGCGGCATGTGGGATCTTCCCAGACCGGGACACGAACCCATGTCCCCTGCATCGGCAGGCAGACTCTCAACCACTGCACCACCAGGGAAGCCCTGGCAGGCGGATTCTTAACCACTGTGCCACCAGGGAAATCCCTTGATGCTATTATAAAGGGAATTGTTTTCTTAATTGTACTTTCAGATTATTTGCTGATAATGTATACAACTACAATTGATTTTTGTATACTGATCTTTTATCTTGCAACCTTACTGAACTCATTTATTACCTCCAAGAAATTTTTAGTAGATTCCTTAGGCTTTTCTGTACACAAGATAATGTCATCTGCATATTGTCTTCCTTTTCAATTTAGATGCCTTTTCTTTCTCTTGCCAATTGCCCTGGCTAGAACTTCTAGTAGAGTATTGAATAGAAGTGGTGAGAACAATGTGGAGATTAAACAACATGCTACTGAACAACCAATATGCCAAAGAAGAAATCAGAAGAGAATATAACACACCAAGACTTATGAGAAGCAGTAAAAGCAGTCCTAAGAGGGAAGTTTATAGCAATAAATGTCAACATCAAAAAAAAGAAGGATCTCACATCAACAACCTAACTTTAAACCTCAAAGAACTAGAAAAAGAAAAGCAAATGAAGCCTAAAGTTTGTAGAAGGAAGGAAATAAGAAAGATCAGAGTGGAAATAAATGAAATAGAGACTAAAAGGACAATAGAAAAGATCAGTTAAACTGAGAGCTGTTTTATGAAATAGATAACATAGACAAAACTTTAGCTAGGTTGGCCAAGAAAAAAAAAAAGAGGATGCAAATAAATAAAATCAGAGGTGAAAGAGGAAACACTAAAACTAATATCACAGAAATACAAAGAACCATAGAAGACTACCATGAAAAATTATACACCAAGTTATACAGCCTAGAAGAAATAGATAAATTCCTAGAAACATACAACCTACCAAGAATGAATCATGAGGAAATAGAAAATCTGATCAGAACTGTTACTAGTAAGGAGATTGAATCAGTAATCAAAAATCTCCCAACAAACAAAAATTTAGGACCAGGTGGCTTCACTTTTTTTTTGGCTTCACTTTTAAAGTGGCTTCAACATTCAAAGAATTAGTCAGCCATTTAAATGGCTTCAACAGTTAAAGAAGAATTAATACCAATCCTTCTTTCAAAAAGCAGACGAGGAGGGAACACTTCCAAAGGCATTTTAAGAGGCCAGCACTACCCTATTCCAAAACCAGATAAAGATATTACAAGAAAATAAAATTACAGGCCAATATCCCTGATGAATACAGATGCAAAAATCCTCCACGAAATATTAGCAACCTGGTTATTCACCCCACACTTGAATAGGGAAAGCTATAGGAAACATAGTAGTGTTATTTGAGGGAGTATTCTGAAAAAAAAAAAGGTAAATTTTCCATGGAGTGAGCACAGTGATGTGGGGCATTCTGATTGCTAATCATGGTTTCTACCTGGAGGCCCATAAAAGGAGGGCATCCCAAAGTGTGTTCTGCTTTACTAGATTGGATAGAAGCTCCTCTGAAAAAGCTTCTCTTAAATCTATTTTTTCATTTTAATTCTGTATTTGGATCACTGCCTCTACTTTCCTCTGGGTATCATGTTATCCTTGGAAATACGCTGCCTCTTCAAAATTACTTAGACTTAACCTTTATATTTCTCTTAATCTTTTTCAAGTAGGCTGTGATTCTCTGGCTGATACTGTGTTCAACACTGTATGGACCTTGGGCTGCCGGCCCTTTATGAACAGTCAGCGGGCAGCCTGCATCTGTGCAGAAGAGGAGAAAGAAGACTTATGAGGAAGAGGTGATTTCTTTCCCATTTTGAGTGACACCACAGCCGTCTGTCTGGGAGATGGTAGTACGGCAGATGCGTCTCATTCTTTTTTCCAAAAGTTTGGATACCGCAAAGCAGGAGAAAGGAAACACTATTCTACAGCTGAAAAGTGAGTCATCGTTTGAGGAGAACTGGAAAAAAGACATGGAGTGATTTGAAGACTATGCTTCACTTTAACACTGGTCTCCCCAGCCAAGACATATTTGCCTGGAAATTCAGTTCTTAAAGACTAAAATACCAGAATTTCTGGAATTAATAATTATATTCATAAGTGAAATTTTGGAGAGTCCAACCATTTGAGAGGCAATGACTTTCCTCTGGTCCATGTTTCAGTTGCCAGTAAGCATCTCACATTTAATAAAGTGTACTTTTTAGAAAATTTGAAAAGAGATGAATGAATTCCATTATCACCAATATGCTTCCATTTCACTTAGAAGAGAACAGAACCCAACCTGGTAAATTCCATCAATGATAACAGTTATTCCCACTGGTGCTGAAGAGATAAGAACAAGGCAAGGTCAGAGGCTTACCTGATTGAAGCCAATGGAGGTAGAGGTCAGATGGCGTTAGGCCTCTAAGGTTCCATTTTTTTCCTTCATTGAACTATTCCTGTTGAAATTCCCAATTACTAAGCAGTATTAGTGTCCCGTTAAGATGAGAAGCACTTGGTAAAAACTGCCACTGAAGACAGCTAGGAAAATCCCTGAAAACTGAGGGGAGTGAGAGACTGAGGGCCATTCCCGAAACTATGGTTCTCAGCCCTGATTGCAGATTAGAGTCACCTGAGGAGCATTAAAAAAAACAAAGAATCTCTGGGAGGGGGGTGGGGGGTGGTACCTATGTATTGGTATTTTAAAAACACCCCCCAGTGATTCTGATGCACTGTGAGGCCTGAGGGCCACTAAAGTCAGGGACTGACAAATGAAGGCCCATGGGCCAGATCAGGCCCAACCCCTGTTTTGGTAAAGTTTTACTGGAACGCAGCCAGGCTCACATTTGTTTACGGCTGTTCCTGTGCTAGGACAACAGAGTAGTTGTGACAGGGCCTGTATGGCCCAGGAAGCCTAAACTAGTTACCCTTTGGCCCTTTACAGAAAAAGTTTGCCAATCTTCGATCTACATCATTTTCTCCTTTCCCTTCCTTTTGTTAATTATTTCACTGGTTCCAATACGAAGTGTTCATTGCAGTTGTTTCTAAAAAAAAAAAAGAAGAAGAAAAACTGTTTTCTGATCTCATGTAAAGCCATAAAATGAATTGGCATATTAAGAAAGCAGATTTAACTGCAGATAACATTAATCTTTGTGGTTTAGGATATTTATCTCAATAAAATTTATTAAGCACCTACAAAATAGAGTACGGTATAGTTTTATACCCTTTTCTATTGTCTTATCAATCTGAGGGCATAGAATGCCAAATAACAGGGCATATGGTACCACATTTTAATTCTGTCTACAGTTCAGTCATTGAACCACTTAAATGCAAATTAGTGAATTTATTAACATTTATTAATTGAAAATAGTTTATTTAGGACAGCATAAAAACCTCAGAGGAAAATATTGTTCAGGAGAAAATCCAAATAGTATTTTTTTAGTACACACTTACAGTGATAAACTTCCAAATCCCCTATAACTACTCTGTCTTTGAATGGAAATTTCAGGGTATAATTATTGTTTACATATTTAAGGAGTCAGTGGGTATTTAAGTCATAATTTCAAGCAACTATTTAATTTTTTTAAGTTCCTAATTTGAAATACTATACCCAACTTCTGATTTTAGTCAGGCTACTGCATCCAACACTAGGTGTTTTATTGCAGGAAAGAAATGGGGGGCATGGGGTCAGCTGCTTTCTTGGTGCACAGCGCAGCTTTCCACATTAGGAAGATGAAGCCCCACCTGGGACAGGTTGGTCAGCAGTGAGGTGATCTTTCCTGACACAGTGGGCTAGAGTCAGAGTGAGTCAGTTCTGGGAGTTTGTCTAAACCCACAGTATAAGGTTTAAAGCAGCGCTGTGTTCTAGGGTGTCGGCTGATGTTCTCAGAGGGCGAGGGGAGAATTCCAAGGAGATAGGCAGCCAGAAGTAGGACTCGGGTGGTGGGTTGTCCTAGTCCTCCCAGTCGATGCTGATGGGGCCGCCTGTCAACATCTGGCTCTCTGGACCACTGTCATTCTCTCCTCCTACTGCCTGACGACGCATTCGCCGGTGGCAGCCCTGGGCACAGCGGGAACGCTCATCCAGCATCCCGCAGACAAGGACCCGGCAGTGCAGGAACACTTCCTAGAAAGATCATAATGATAATGAACAAAAAGAGTGAGAAGAGCTGCCACTTGGGAGCTGCTTACTAGGAGCCAGACACAATACCAGACATTACATAGGTATTATCTCATTTCATCTAAACAACCACCCTTTGAGGTAGATATCGTCATCCCCATTTTACAGATGAGGAAATTGAGACTTAGGAGGTTAACGAACTTGCCCATATTCACACATTTAGTAAAGTGGCAAACACACTGAGTCCTGTGGGTGATTTAAAACCCTACATCCATAACTTCTGCCTTTGTGCAGGGACACAAGAGACCTCTGTGAAGACATCTAATAACGTTAACATCTTGGTTCTTCACATCAAGGTCTGGGCATAACATGGGCTCCCATGCATTTCTGTGTAAAATAACAAGTTCTTTCTCCAAGCTTCTTCCTATAAGTAACTTCCCCATGCATGCTGCCTAGCTGAGGAGGAAGATCAGGGTTAGTCATCATGGTTAACAATTGTTCTAGAACAGTGATGTAGCTGGACAGGACATAAATCCACTTAAATGCAGTATGGAAAAGACTGTTGGTCTCTTAAACTTCCTTTTGTTTATGTGTTTCAACAACTCTACTAAAACAAAAATCAAAAACCTTCTACCTTACAGAGTATACAAAGCCTCTTACAACCTCTATTCATGTATATACATTAAAAAAAAACTGTATCACATTCAATTTGCATGTAAACTTTTATGACAATAGTTTTTTCATATCTCCTTTTTCTATATTTCATTCTGCATTAACTGCTTAATATTGCATTAATTGATACACTGTTTGGTTTAAGCAACACCTCTCTCATAACAGTGCTCTATAAACACATTCAACAAGTCATGTTTTACTTTTTGTTTTTGAGAAGCTGTCAGAATTGAAATTTTTAGATGATCATAATTTTATGGTTATTACACATTGTCAGACCACTTTCCAGAAAGTATACCAATTTATACTGCCACTGTATACATCTCCCTATAGCCTTGCAAGTTGGGATTTATAATTTTTATAAATTTAATATGTATAAAATAGTCTTATAATAATTATTTTAATTGGCACGTAAGTACTATTTTCACTGAACATTTCACTATTTGTCTTTTCTGCAAATATTCTGTCCATATACTTTGCCACATGACCACTACACAGGCTTTTTCAACCACATCTGCTCACGAGGATTTTATATTATAATCACATAGTACTTTCTTTGAACAAGCCCAGTTATTTTACTGGGTGGGGGGCAGATAATTGTGACATTCATGGAGGCGTTAACCTTCTAGATGCCAGTTTTATAGTATTTTTCATAGAGGTGATGCAGATCCTAACTGTGGGCTTGTAGAATGTGAACAAACTGGGACACCATGAAGGAAGGCTGGGGAGGAGAGGTACCTTTACAAGGTAAAGATGTTCAGCTCACCTTGTGGTCTTTGCCCACAAACTTGAAGACAGGGACCTGGAAGTGCTTTGCGAGGTGATCCCGTGATGTGTACTGCTTTACTGAGTCATCTGAAACACAGCTGGAAGTAGGGCAGAATAGCACGTAAGACTTGATTGTTTAAACAGAGGTGGAAAAACAATCCAGTCCAACGTGTTTGGTCCAAGGAGAGGCAAACTGGGTGGAGGAGGCTGGGCTGCACTCAAGATTTTTGAGAATGAAAGAAAAATGAAATCCCTTCCCTGTGAAGGCATCTTCAGACACAGGCCTGCTCATTAACGCTGTTGGTCCCGTCTCTCATTCTCTGTACCCACAAACTGGGCACAAGGACCTCCTGTTAAGTCATTGTATTGAAGTATTAGCAACAGCAGCAACATTTGTTTCAGAGATATCTTTTGAAATCAAGGTATCTTTTTAAGGCTGTATTTTAATTTGTAATATATTGCAGGAATTCTGCATTTACGTACTTTATTATTGATTTGAGAAGGCTTTTCTTTAACTAGATTTCACTGTATTTATGGACACTCGCCCCTGAAGGGGATCCAAAGGTGAGCAAACCCCAATTTGTACAACAAAGAGCTGAAGAAAGATGTCAGTTTCTTAGAGAATAGCTGGATCTATTGGGAAAAATCATTCACCTCCAAAATGTTTTAATTCCTCTTTTCCCAGATTTAATGCTAAATTTTAGTTTGATAGGGCTTTGGGGTTTTAATCTCAGGTCTACCACTTAAAGTGAAACTCTTAGGCTCGCCTCAGGATTAGTTGAGGGTAAAGAGGGGTTAGTGACGCTCCACTTTGAGGCGACGGTTTAGTATTGATGAACCATTTCTCCTAAAGGCCAGGGCTCACACATGTATTATGTTTTCCATTCTGAATTCAAAAGGAACTTTTTTCCTGACTGTTTTCCTTTTATGGATACTTAATAGTTCCCATCTACCAGGCCAGTAAAAAAGTGGGATCAGATATAAAAGCCTATAAAAGTTGATACCTGCTCCACATGCTTACAGACCGCTTTCTAGTTCATTGGTAATTGCTGTTTCAGGGCAGTTGAAAAATCCAATAAAATTATTTAAAAATAAGACATCTTGACTTGCATTACCACTACTACCTTATTCCCCTAAACTGAAGAGGATCTAAACATATAATGTGGTTTCTGTTATTTCCTGTATTTATGTACGGATTTTCATTTTCCTGAGGTTAAATGAATTTATACCATCTTCTGATTATGTTCTCTAATAAATACCTAATGCATACCTAATCTGTGTGACACACTCTGCTGGGGGCTGCACAGGAGATAGAGATGAACAATATGGTCTGTGACGTCAGGGAGCTTAAAGCCCAGTACCTATGATAACAATAGTAACGTGATATTAAAATGGCACTTTTCATGTGAATGCCTCAGCATTTTCAATTTATCTTTACCTAAAAATACTACTTTTAAAAAATTGAAGTATAGTTGATTTACAGTGTTGTGTTAGTTTCTGGTTATACATATATATTCTTTTTCGTATTCTTTTCCATTATAGGTTATTACAAGACAGTGAATATAGTTCCCTGTGCTATACAGTAGGACCTTGAAGTTTTATATATAGTAGTTTGTACTATATATATATTATATATATAGTAGTTTGTATCTGTTAATCCCAAACTCCTAACTTTTCCCTCCATTTCCCCTTCGGTAACCATAAGTTTGTTTTCTCTGTCTGTGAGTCTGTTTTTGTTTTGTAAATAAGTTCATTTCTATCCTATTTCAGATTCCACATATAAGTGATATCATATGAGATGTGTCTTTCTCTGTCTGACTTATTTCACCTAGTATGATAATCTCTAGGTCCATCCATGTTGCTGCAAATGGCATTATTTCATTCTTTACTATAGCTAAGTAGTAAAAATACGATTTTTTTTTAAAGAGAAGATGTGGCAGAAAGAGTTACAGGGCAACACATTACGGAATAGAACCCAAGACAAATTCTGGCTCTTGATTTGGTGTTTGCTGTGATTAGACAATGCTAGTTCATCAACTCCAAGTTCATGTGCTAAAAGAAAGTAACAATGGTATAGGAAAATCCAAAATAACTGATTACCCAAAAGTTGTCCAATATTTGACTTTGGAATTCAATGTTTCTTTTTCTGGAGATAAACTTTCTAATTCTACTTTGCTTAGGTTTGCATTAAATTATTTTGCATTCTCAGAGCATATGCCAACCAAACTAGAGGGAAGTGAATCAGATGTGTTAAATATCAGCCTGAATTAAATTTAAGCTGAGGACAGTGAATAATCAAATAGTTTACAAATATAAGTAAACTGCACTATGTTTATTTTAGGGCTCTGAACTAGCCCCAGATTAGTATTATGATAAATACTCATTCAATAGTTCATTAGACAAATATTTAATGACTTTTACTGTAGGCAAGGCATTGAGGAGGAAGAAGGAAGGAAGATATCTAGTTCAGGTCAGAAGGAATCAGGGAAGGCTTCATGGAGGAAAGAAATCCCAATGTGTCTCAAAGGACCAGTAAGAATCAGACAGGAAGAAAAAGGGAAGAAGATTTCAGGCAGTGGAAACAGCAGGTGCAGAGTCAGGCGGGTGTAAGGAACAACAGAATTTGGGAATTGCCCATGGTTCCCTTTGGCAGGAGCAGAAACTGGAGAAGGTAGAGGTCAGAGGGCGAGGAAGAGCAAGCCAAGCTGAGAGTTGGATTTTATCTTGAAGGATTATCTCAAATGCACCATTATTGTCCTAGCCAATATTGTATTATACAATATTGCACCGGATATGGGACTGTTTTCCTGTGAATAGTGGAAACAGGCCCACACAGCAGTGTTTTTGAGTTCTGTCTATGCTTTTTAACAATTTTAACATCTTCCATAGCATTTTGTTGTTGTTTTGTGTGTGCTAACGGCTGGAAAATTAAATAGCACAGCTTCTTCTTAGAACTGTCTAAAATAAAAATATATAGTCAGTCCTAACTGAGGGTCTGAATAACAAGCTTTATTGAGATTGCAGGTTACATGTTTTCCCAGTAAATTAGTTAAGACTATACGTTTATGTTTGCAAAAAGTAAATACGAGGGGCAGGAGAAAACTTGGGGTAAGAGAAATATTCACTGTCTTGATTGTAGTGATAGCTTCACCAGGGTGTATACCTCAGAACTTATCAAACTGTACACTTTAAATATGTACACCTACTGTATGCAAATAGCACTGCAATAAAGCTGTAAAAAAATTTGAAAGGAACCCAAATCCATTCTCCCCCAAAAGTAAATCCATTTCCTAATCTACTTAGCACTAATTATGTGACTTAAAAAAAGACATAAAAATTGATGCTTCTATGTTTCATTTTAAAACTTTGTGGAGAACCCTTTAAGATGGCAAGAAATCTAAAGGGCTTCAGCCCTCTATGAGACCTACTCTTAGCCATCCAAAGCAGCTCAGAGCGATGTATTTTCCAGATTCTGAAAACAAGCTAAGGAGGCTACAGGAATCTGAAACTAGAAGTACTCCTGCTGATAAACAGTTAAATTTACCACCAAAGGAAATCAAGAGGCATCAAAATGTTTTCAGCAGGGATCTGACTATACATATAATATTTTTTCTTTTGGCTGGATACCCAGGGCTCTGTGGAGCTGAGACTTGAGAGCTGGGATTTAGGAGGCTGTTAGAAAGCGTTTTATCTGTCCGGGTGACAGATAATGAGAGCTGGAATTAGGGCAATAAGAGTGGAGAACCAGGTTGGAGTATTGCTACTTTTAGAAAGGCTTCTCAGTTGATCCTAATGTGCATCAAGGGTTGAAAATCATTGTGCAGGAGATCGATAGCAGCAGGTGAAGCTTGCCTGTGGTGAGAGATCTGAGGAGTTAAAAGCAAGGGAGAAATTTCAGAGTCTACCAGGCCAATTAGCAAAGGGCATGAACCGGGGCACACCTATGGTGCTCTGACTAGACTATTTGCCTTTTCTTAAGCTGCAGGTCCTGATCTGCCTGAGATGTGTCCCATCTGACATTGAGGATGAGGAAGAAACTGATGAGATACTACTATGAGTTTGGGATGTGAGTGTAATTTTCCTGGGAATGTAAGCAGTGGGTGTGGTAACTGCAGCCTTCCAATGATACACGGAGACAAGCAAAGTTCTCAATCCAAGCATCCTCAGGGAATACGGAAATCTCCTTTGTATAAAACAAGCAAACAGAAACGAACTTCACCTGATCTTTCTTCTCCTAAAACTGACCAAGTGTTTCTTCTCTCTCCTTCACTACCAAACTTCTTAAAAGAGGGGCCTGGGGCTTCCCTGGTGGCGCAGTGGTTGAGGGTCCGCCTGCCGATGCAGGGGACACGGGTTCGTGACCCGGTCCGGGAAGATCCCACATGCCGCGGAGCGACTGGGCCCGTGAGCCATGGCCGCTGAGCCTGCGCATCCGGAGCCTGTGCTCCGCAATGGGAGAGGCCACAACAGTGAGAGGCCCGCGTATCGCAAAAAAAAAAAAAAAAAAGAGGGGCCTGCATTTGCTGCTCCCACTTCCTAACCCTCTTGCATTTCCCAGCCCCCACTTGCCACCCATGCTCTACAATCTCTCTGGACAGGTTAATCCTATAGTTTTGACTATAAACAGGGGCGATTCTCTGTCCTTTGTCTCTAGTCTTGACCTTGTTCCTGGGTCTGACACGCATTTCCAACTGCCCACTGAACTTCTCTGCCTTAGTATCCTGCAGGTATTTACAATACAATATTATTACTTGGAATTATCATATTCAATATTTTCACAGCAAATCTGCTTCTCCACCTGTGTCCTTTTATCTTGGTTAAGGGCATCCAGTCAGTCACACGAGCTAGACCCCTTGGAGTCATTTTGGACTCCCCTCTCCTTCACCAGTTTTTACCACCAAAATGCGCACAAACGGTTTCTGAACTAATTAAGAGCTGGTGAGAGTGCTGCGGTGGTTTTAAGAAATGACTGAGTTTGCTCTCGTGCCCAGAGGTCGGATGTAAACTGGGGCTAACCCATCGTCCAAGCAGCCTACTTACCCATCCCGGATGAGGTAGTATTTCAGGATCTCGTCGATCTTGGACGTAGGGGTGGCAAAGCAGCTCTCTACCAGGCTCTCTAAGCCATTCACGTGCACCAGGGGCTCAATGCCAAAGTAGAGGGAGTCTCGCAGCTTGAGGGTGGGCAGAGCTTCCCGGTAGGGCTCTTCGAACTCATGGTCCTTGAAGATCTCCAGAGTGAAAGGGAATATTCCGTGACTGCGGCTCATGATTTCCAGCGGGGTGTTGCGAAGGTTGGGAACGTAGCCTTCGGAAATGGTGTACAGGCGCGGGAACTCACATGTCACAGGGATCAGCAGTTTGCTGGTTCGGATGATGATGTCCCCGCTGCTCCCTGGGGTCTGCTTGGGTAGACCTGTCACAAGGTTGCTAGCCACGATTTTGTCGTTCACCACCTGAGCCAGGCCAGGGCCAGGAGAGGAGAGTCTATGTTTATTTCCACAGAGCACCTCAGCCCCCGCCCCACGCCCACCGTAACGTTCTCCAAATTTCTTTTTACATCAAAGCACATGAGAGGTTTCGTTGCTGAAGCCTGAGGCTTCTTTTTTCTTAATTGCTTCTCCTCCTTTTAGCAAGATATTTTGACTGTTAAAGAGTTTTACATACCACTTCATGGTCAACCTACACATTCTTTTGGAGTATTAGTCATAAAAACCTGAGCTATGCAGAATCAGCCAATTCAAAGCTCTGATATTTTAGAAAAGAACAGCTTCTGTACATTATTCTTTTTCTGGAATCCTAGACCCGGTGATGGTGCTGCAGCATGACATTGTGCTGAGCTCAACCCCACGCAGACTTCAGCTGTCGCGTTTACCCAGATGATTTTTCAGTTCTTCATCTCCAGCCTTGTCTGCTCTCCTGTGTGCCAGAAACCCCTGGCTCATCGTAGGGCATTTCCATTTGATTATCCACAGATACAACAAACACAATTTGCCTAAAGCGGGACCTTCTCCTCATATATCGCCCCCATGTTTCACCCCAAATCTCATTAGCTCTCTGCTTTTCTCTAAGTTGGATTCAATAAGTAAGTATTTATTTCATTGCAAGGGCCTCTACACTTATCTCCTGGGTCCAGGTCCTCTTTTTTCTATCCATCTTGCCCACTTCTGATTTCATTATGACAGTGCCTGCTTAATCCCATTCCTATGGGAAAAAGCCCAAACGTCTCACCCCAGCACACAAAGCAGATGTCTGGAAGCATAGTCTCCCCCCATCTATTTTTCCAGTCTCCTTTTCCAGTCAGGCTGTGTTGCCCATTCACTCAGCTTAAGCCTCAAGAATTCCCATGTCTGAGACTGGCTCACTTGTTTCCCATCTGAAATGCCCTTTCCTTTCGTCTCCGCCTGTATAAACCACACACATGCTTCCACCCCAATTCAAGTCCCACTTGTCGTGACTGTTCCATTGTTTGTCCCTTTCTGGACTCCTATACCACCCGTCAACTGTATCACTGTCTCTTATTTATAATTTGTGTGTGTTTTCATCTCAATACTACTGTGGATATTCCTAAAAGTCAGGAATCTTATTTCACATATCCCTCAGGCTCCCAGCACAGGGCTGTGCACAGATTCTTGCAGGAAAGTACAAACCTTTTACCTCTAACTGGTTCAATCCCTGAACTCATTTACTACCTCATAAATGAACCATCATCTATATCAGTCACTATCTTCAAGTATAATAATTGGTCAGAGGAGACATAGCCAGCCTCCGGGTACTGGTGCTGATGCACTCAGAAAAATGTCTGCACATATTGGAGAGATGGTACCATTTGAGAACAGAAAGAGCAGAATTCGTTTTAAGCCACTGTCCTCCCAGTGTCGGGACCACAGCACAGCAGATGCTCAATAACACATTTGTTAAATGAATGGTATATGATTTTTTTAACTCCATTCTTTTATGTGGAAATATTTCATCTATGACGCAAGCCACACTGCACACCTCTGTCAACAACTTCCCAAATAACTGGATTTGGTCATTCCCCAAGGGTCCTTCAGGAAGAACCTACATCGACCACTGTGCCACATGTCTTGAGGGAGAAGAGGATGTTGACGTGGGTGCCATTGGACACGCCTCGGCAGGAGGTGTTGGTTAGGAAGAGCTCCAGACCGCCAACCAGGTCCCTGGGGATGCTCACTTCAATGGTGTTCGATTTGCAGAACACGGGGACTGTGGGGACAGGAACTGCTGTTAGAACCGGAAAAGTGGGACTGGGAGAAGGGAAGGAGGATTTTAGGAGAAATAACTTCTCCCTTCCACACCTTGAACTTTTTGTTCTATCCTCAAGGAAACCTCTGAGGCTCAAAACAAATTGGTGAATAAAACCTGGACTCCTAACTCCCAAGGTTGTGGTCAAATAATGCTCCTCAAATACTATATTGTTTCCCAAATGAGAAAATACTGTATCAAAATTTCAATCCAACAAACATTTATTTCAAAGTGTGTCTAGCATAACTCCATGCGCTGAAACACCTAAAGGATGAACTTTTAGCACACACACAATTTATTGGCAATACAGAAAAAGCACTGCTTTGATATAGGCTTAAATTACATAACGCTACCACTTTGACTTTCCCATTAATTACTGCCCCATAAAACAGAGGTAATAAAAACAGCGTTAGCGCACTTGGGGAAGAGTTCTAAATTGTCCTTGCATTGTTCAATAAACCATAAACTATAAAATTCACTTTAATTTAATATAAAAAGATTGCTCTTCCTTAGCATTCACTCCTCTAGACTGTACAAATACTCTAAAATGAGTACAAAGGGTACTGTCAGACAATATGTGAGGGCAATATCAGTATGTGAGGGCATATCACAGCAACGGCTTAGTATAAAGAAGTCACATATAGGTGCTCATTAAATACTTGATGGATGAGTGAATTAATTTTCTGGACATAAATAACTAGATTTCCAGAAAATAGTTCTCAGAGGATTGTTGATGATCAGATTGTACGTGTAGGGGGAAGAATCAGTTCCCTAGGGCTTTCAACTTTTCATAAGCCAATTATCT
Organism: Grampus griseus; assembly: GCF_964374135.1. Classification (NCBI taxonomy): domain Eukaryota; kingdom Metazoa; phylum Chordata; class Mammalia; order Artiodactyla; family Delphinidae; genus Grampus; species Grampus griseus. The sequence goes on along the minus strand of NC_139010.1, from coordinate 26,972,237 downwards.
GTTAGAAAAGAGAGGAATTCCACCTAAATTAAGTATTAGTTATACAACTAATAATAGAAATTAGAGAAAAAAATCAAAAGTAAAAAGCAAAGGAAACTGTATGATCTAGCAATCCTGTTTTTGGGCATAGGTCCAAAAGAGTTGAAAGCAGGACCTCAAAGAGATATTTGCACACCCGTGTTCATAGCAGCATTATTGACAAGCAATCCAAATGTCCATCAATGGATGAATGGATAAACAAAATGTGCTATACCCATGCAGTGGAATAGCTTTATAAAGGGAAGGAATCCTGTCATATGCTGCAACATGGATGACCCTTGTAGACAATTTGCTAGGTGAAATTAAGTCAACCACAAAAAGACAAATACCGTAGGAGTGCACTTATATGAGGTACCTAAAGTAGTTGACTTCATGGAAACTGAAAGTAGAATGGTGGTTGCCAGGGGCTGGAGGGAGGAAGGAATGAGGGGTCCTTGTTTTAATGGGTATAGAGTTTCAGTTTCGCAAGATGAAAAAGTTCTGAAGATTCGTTGCACAAAATTGTGAATATATATAACACTGCTGAACTATACACTTAAAATTGGTTTAGATGGTAAATTTTATGTTATATTTTTTTACCACAATTTTTAAATGATTCCAGAGTGTACACATGCTGCTAAAAGAGGTGGTGTTCTAAAAGATGAGAATCTTGACACACTCGGTTGAGGAAGGCAGGGAGATTAAGAGGGAGGAATTAAGAGCAGAGGTTGAGCATGTACTACCTTGGCAAGTGTGGTTATCCTCAGACAGCACCAAGCCCCGGGGACATTCACACTGATAGCCCTTCTCAGACATAAGGCAAGAATGGCTGCAGCCGCCATTGTTATTGTGGCATCCTTCAATGTCTGCAATAAAAACCAAAAGAAAAGGGAATGATATTGTAGCCCTCTTCCCCAAGAATTCTGGTTCTTGGACTGGTACTTTGCATCAGGCATTGTACTTGACTTACCACAGTATCATTGGGGCCCAACTCAGTCACTGAGACATGATGTCCACAAAGAAGTTTATTAAATGTTAAAGCTACAAAGAGCAATCTTACAACACACATAGCTCTAACCATTTAAGCTGGTCATTTTGTAGAATGCCCTTCAATCCAGCTTTGTCTGTTTTTCTCATGGTTAGACTACAATTTTGGGGAGGAAGACCCAAAAGTCATTTCTTAATTTCTGTAACATTTAGTCCATCCAGTTTGAAATTTTATAGAGTATTATTGATGTAAAAGGGACTGACAGAATATAAATTCACCTAGAGCAGCTAAATGGATCAGAGTTAGTCAGAGCTATTACCAGTGGTTGGATCACCAGCCCCTCTCCTCAAATCTCTAGGAATAATAGCACTGGAGATATGTTTCTTGGGCTGACAGCACATTATAAAAATGAAACCTGGACAACACACTGAAAGATTCCACTCAGCTGAGCTCTTTGTGACATTCCTCTTATGACATAGTTTTTTAAAGTTTTCTTTTTAAAAGTTTCACATTTTCAAAAAGCATACTCAATCAAATGTGCAAAAAGGAAAAATATTCAGTTGAAAAATGAAGAAACTACCACATAATGTCATAGTGAGGAAACATAATGACCTTTGTGGGCTCTGGATATGATCTTCTAGATCATGGGTCATCAAACTCTGGCCTGCTACATGTTGTTGTAAATAAAGTTTTATCGGCACACAGTCATACCCATTTATTTCCCTATTGTCTATGGGTGCTTTCTCATTACAAGGGCAGAGTTGAGTAGTTTCAACAGATTCCATATGGTCCGCGAAGCCTTAAATATCTACTATTGTGTTTATGCAGAAAAAGTTTGCTGGTCCCTGTTTTAGGGGTAAGATAATAAAAGGGAATGAGTTCAGGAATCCCCTGGTGGTCCAGTTGTTAGGACTCCACACTCTCACTGTCAAGGGCCTGGGTTCGATCCCTAGTTGGGGAAATAAGATCCTACATGCCTCATGGCATGGCCAAAAAAAAAAAAAAGGGAATGCTTTCAAATCATTTAAGATGTTCAAGGAAAGATATGAGCCAATTTCCAGTTATAGCTATTAGTCTCAGTTCATTAATAATAAAAATATTAGTCCTTAGTAAATTAACTTGAGATGATGTAAAATGAAAGGGTTGGATTAAATGTTCACTCAGGATATTTCCAGGTCTAAAACTGCAAAGCACAAAATAAACTGAAATTCTTATTTGGTTTAAAGGATTTTAAGTCTCTTCCAAGGACATACCAAAATGTTTAGAATGGCTATAACTGCAAGTGGGATTGTGGTCATTTTGGTTATCGTTCTTTTACTCCTTTGTATTTTCTTCTATGAACATAACTCTTTCATAATAAAACAAAACAATAAAAGTTACTTAAAAATTAAAAAGAGCTTTTTATTTTAAAAAAAGAAGATATGCTAATCTAACAGACTAGCTAAAGAAACAAATATGTTTGGACTATCAATAAAATGTAAGTGTTTCCATAAAAGTAAATAAACAAAAAAAAAACCAAAAAAAAAAAAAGCAGGATTTCAAATATGAATCTTAATCCTAAAGTGTAATTCATATTCAAATTTTATCTTCTGCTAAAATACTTTTCAGTTATGATTATTAGGTTTTAAAATTATATGAGGATTAACTTAATATTTCCAATGAAATACTCATGAGTAATTATAAATGTTCCTCATGGAACATTTCATTAATATTTAAATATGTAAAGATTATTGCATAAAATAAGATTTAAGGAGGATTCAGGACATCACTCTTACTCAATAAAATTTAAAGTACATTTAGTCTTTTTACAAAGGACAGTAATTTGATATCCTGGTTAATGGTCCCTGAGTTAATAATGCAAATTTTGTTGCATGAAATGAATTATGAGCACTAGCCATAATTTTTCCTTTTGGGGTAGTATTTTATTATTTTGAATATAACTAGAATAAAGTGAAATCGTAAGCAGTATTATAATCTGTTATGCCACAAATTCAATTACCCTCTGGGACAAATCATATGTCCTCTGTAAATAATGATAATTAAGCCATTTATCTCTTCATATAATCTGTAGAATTTTTTCCTTTTTTGGTCTCTCAACTCCCAATATCATGAGATTCAGACTTATTAAAGTGGAAGTGATGAAATTTTATTTGGGATAATTTGCAAGGGCCTTAGAGAAGGGACATTATCTAAGTTTCATGTCGTAATAGTAGACAATTTCCATTTCAATTATTTGACGTACATTACAAATTCTTTTTAGTACTTGATTATATGAAATGTATACAGCATTTCTACTATCAAAAATAGATAAGTCTAGGGCTTCCCTGGTGGCATAGTGGTTGAGAGTCTGCCTGCCGATGCAGGGGACACAGGTTCGTGCCCCGGTCCGGGAAGATCCCACATGCCGCAGAGCGGCTGGGCCCGTGAGCCATGGCGGCTGAGCCTGCACGTCCAGAGCCTGTGCTCCGCAACGGGAGAGGCCACAACAGTGAGAGGCCTGTGTACCGCAAAAAAAAAAAAAAAAAAGATAAGTTTACTTATCTCTAAAAATGTATTAATCTCTAATAAATTCAAAGCATATGAGTAAAAAAAAAATGGCTTCATGTAAGCCAGTTTCCCAAACTTCCAAGATGGTAAGACTCACCTAGAAACTTGGTAAAAACACAAACTGTAAGGCCCCTCCCACCCCACTGAACCAGAGTTTCCAGGAGAGAGGCCTGGGAAAGGCCAGCTTTAAAGGCACCCAGGTGATTCTCAGCAGGGAAGTTTGAGAAACACTGCTGTAAACCATTTGTTATGCTACCTACCTCCATTATCTTGCTACTCCACATGTGCTCCCTGGATATGCAGCACAGGTGTCACCTAGACGTTATTTAGAAATGCAATATCTTCACCTGACCCCAGACCTACTGAATCAGAACCTGTATTTTAACAAGATCCCAGGTGATTCGTGGGCACATTAAAGTTTGAGAAACACGGAATACCCTATTTTTATACCACCAATTAAAATGCAGCTCTCTGCCTCTTGCAAAATGCAACAGCTCCCTCCTGCTAAAGCTTGGAGACAAAATCAACACTGCATTCTGTCTGCAACACGAGCATCCTGCAATGATTCTCAGTGATGATGATTTGTGGTTTCTTTACACAGCCAGATTGTTACTCTCTTCTGACGTTGGCCAGTTTTATGAACATCAAAGAATAAGCCAATGGCTTACTGGGGGCTCTTGATGTGAATCCCTTCTTGCCCATCTCACCTTCACATGTCTTGCCATCACTTCTTAGCACACGGCCAACCCCACACTCACAGCGATATGAATTTTTGAGGTTTACACAGATCTCACTGCAGCCACCATTGTTTTGTTCACATTCATTTTCATCTGTAGAAGAGAGACCACACCATTTAGATACTGCTGAGCCATGCAACCTTTTCCCAAGCCCCTTAGCAGAAACTCCATATCTTTTCAGATCCTGTCCATAGACTTTCCACAAACCAACTCCAATATAATCAGTTTTATTAACCTGGTCTCCCCACCAAGTTATTTGTCCCTCTGCCCTCTGCTGGAGCGGAAGGCGGTTAGTTGATTGCTTGCCAGTTCCCTCCTCAGGGCAAAACTGTTGGGGAAATGAAGTCCCCTTTGGTATTTGGGTTCACCTGCTTTTTGTATTGGAGAGTCTCACTTTCTGCAATTCCTGAAGATTTGCTAAATAAATAAAACATAAATCAAACTGTGTTTTAAATGCATTAAAGGAATTTGCATTGCAGAGGATACGTTGGATAAAATTTTTTGCGAAGCAGTCTTCTTTAAAACATGAAGAACTGCCCTCAAATCTATTTTAAATATTGGACTATTCCCCCATTGTACTTAAGCAATGATTGCTAACATTTTTAAGAATCTGATGAAGGACATGGAGTCTTGCTATAAAAAGAATAAGCACAGTTGGCAACAAATGTCGATCCCCTTCCTTCTACAAACAAAAACAGGGGAGCTTGAGGAGTTAAATTTGCCATGGCTTGGATACAGGATATAAACCAGGGACTGGGGTTTAAACACCCACAAGGTGACAGGAGGCATGGCCTTGGGCCCACGAGAGGAGATGAGCTAGAACTGAAACCCTGCTCAAGTCTAGGACCCTGGAAAACGGATCCCCACAATGAAAGGGGGAGGAGAAGGACTCTGCTCTGAGGCCCAGGAAAGAAATAAGGAGCTCTCTGCCTGAGGCTCTAGGAAAGAGAAAAGCCTTCATAAACCCCAAGTTGGGCCCTGCCACGGTTGAAGTATGAACTCATAATTCCCACATGGCGTGGGGATCTTGAAACTGAGAAACTGATGTAAAGTTTGGCCTGGACTGGTGAAGCTTCTGTGACACAAGCAATCAAAAAACTCTCTGTAGTGAAAAAGAACTCCTCAAACCAGATAATAAGAGTGGAGGACCACAGAAAAACAATGACAACAGAAGGTGGTGTATCATAAAACATATGCAGGAGGAGATGATCCACTATGAGAAAGCTGACAAGATAACCAATGGGAGGCTCTGAACTGGAGAGAACAGAATAATCCAGAAAAATCCATAATACAAGGATTTAAAAGATTACTAAACAGATAAAAGTAAGGCCAGTAACCAAAATAAAATTGTGTAGGAAGACAAGGCAGAATTGAAACAAAACAAACATACAGAACTCGTAGAAATGAAAAATATAGTTGCTAAGATTAGATCCTTCATCAGGGCCCCTGCTGCCTGGACAGTGGATGGCTAGAGGTGCTAGCAGCCCTCCTGGGAGTGGCCACACTGGTGCTTGGGTTCACCCTCTGTCGAAAGTCTGGATTGTTTACCTGGAGACTGATTATTTTACCTGAGAGAGAAATACGCTTCTACTTACTGAAGCCATTGTTATCTGGGAGTTTATTGTCACTTACAGCCTTAGAAACTCTATGCCCCAGCAATTCCACTTTTTTTTTTTTTTTTTTTTTTGTGGTACGCGGGCCTCTCACTGCTGCGGCCACTCCCGCTGTGGAGCACAGGCTCCGGACGCGCAGGCTCAGCGGCCATGGCTCACGGGCCCAGCCGCTCCGCGGCACGTGGGATCCTCCCGGACCGGGGCACGAACCCGTGTCCCCTGCATCGGCAGGCGGACTCCCAACCACTGCGCCACCAGGGAAGCCCCAGCAATTCCACTTTTATGGGTATACTCTAGAGAAAATCTCACACGTGAGGTAAGCTATCATTTTTATGTTAATTTTAAGAACACACAAAACAATGCTATATATTGCTATTGTTATGTTATATTATTATTGTTATTTATTACATAGATAATAAAAGCATTAAAAACAGGGACCAGAAGGACACACACTAACTTCAAAACTGTGATTTTTACCCCTGGAGGGTGAGAGAGGTAAAAGAGATGGAGTGAGATGGCTTTATTTGTATCTGTAAAATTTTATTTTAAAAAAAGGAAGAGGGACTTCCCTGGTGGCGCAGTGGTTAAGAATCCACCTGCCAATGCAGGGGACACGGGTTCGAGCCCTGGTCCGGGAAGGCCCCACATGCCATGGAGCAACTAAGTCGTGCGCCATAACTACTGAGCCTGCGAGGCACAGCTACTGAAGCCCGCGTGCCTAGAGCCCACGCTTCACAACAAGAGAAGCCACCGCAATGAGAAGCCCATGCACCGCAGCGAAGAGTAGCCCCCGCTCGCCACAACTAGAGAAAGCCCACATGCAGCAATGAAGACCCAATGCAGCCAAAAATAAATAAATTAATTTAAAAAATTTTTTTTAATTCAAAAAGGAAGAAAAATTTAGCTATAAATCTGGGTACATGAGTGTCTGTTATATTATTTTCCTATACTCTTCTCTCTGCCTGAAAAAAAATAATTTATAATAAATAATTAAAATTGTTATATATTCTTTAAAAAACTAAAGTAACATTGACACATGCACATAAACACAAAACTTTGCCTCTAATTTCAGGGAGTTCATGATCTCCCTGAAACCAACAGACAGACTCCAGGCAGGAACTGGGGGCTTTTCCCTATGTCCCGATAGGCAGAGATGTCCAAGATAAATTGTTAAGCAAGAGATGTGTATGGTGTGTATAATATGCAAGCTTTGGTTTAAAAAACGGCAACAAATAAATAAATATGTATATTTTTATTTTTATATCTGCCTGAAGAAACCCTGGAAGCATACGTAAGTAAATAATGTAAGAGTTTACTTGGGGGACTTCCCTGGTGGTCCAGTGGTAAAGAATCTACCTTCCAATGCAGGGGACGTGGGTTCGATCCCTGGTTAGGGAACTAAGATCCCACATGCTGTGGGGCAACTAAGCCTGCGTGCCAGAACTACTGAGCTCATGCGCCTCAACGAGAGAGCCCACGGGCCACCACAACTACAGAGCCCACGCACCCAGGAGCGCATGTGCCACAACTAGAGAGAAGCCCGTGTTCCACAACGAAAGATCCCCCGTGCTGCAGCTAAGACCCGACACAGCCAAAAAAATAAAGAAAAATAAAGAAATAAAATAAATATTTTAAAAAAAAAGAGTTTACTTGGGATGGAGTTGGAGGAGAGGGAAGTGGAGCAAATGGGGGACAGAGAGCTAGATATTTCACTGTATACCTTCATGCTGTTTAACTTGGGAGTCATTTAAATACATTACCTATTCAAAAGTTATATTAAAACAAAAGAAGAGATGAATGAACAACTCCTGCCTTAAGAGGAAGCCAAATATTTTCCAACAGACACGTGTGTGTGTGTGTGTGTGTGTGTGTGTGTGTGTGCAGTGTGAGGGGTTGGGGGGAATTGTAGGAACCATCGTCCCCCACACCCTGAACCTGTTTACATTAAATCACATAGTCAAAATCAACCAGGCAAGAGCCCTAACAACTGTTATGGGAGCGCCTAACCATGCTCCATGGGATGGCTAGTGGGGTTCATTAAAGAGACTGAGGAACAAAAGCTTTTCTAAAATAAGAACCCTTTGATATCCCTTTCATCCTGATGCCCTAACCCATCCTGATCTTGTTACTCTTCTTCTGGAGGAGGCAGCTGTGGGGTAGTCCTCCCCTTTCTCTCTAGACTTGTTTTAACTCTATTTGAGTCTGAATACAAAAAGCTTCATAACACTAAACAGAAAATAGATGATCTTCAGTCCTGGGTTTTTCAACTCTATTTTCTCCCTGCTGTAGACAACAAAACATGTATACAATTGGACAGCTCCGGATTTCCTACAAATAATCTGACTCCCCTTTCTTGCTACTCAGACAAACCAAAATTATATTAGTGAAGCTATAGGAGTATGTCCTTAGATAATTCTAGACCAAAGCTACCCAACAGAAATACAAAGCAAGACACACATGTAATGTAAAATTGCCTAGTAGTCACATTAAAAAATTTGTTAAAAGACATTGGTAAAATTAATCTTAATAATATATTTTAGGGACTTCCCTGTTGTCCAGTGGTAAAGAATCTGCCTTCCAATGCAGGGGATGCAGGTTCAATCCCTGGTTGGGGAACTAAGATCCCACACACTGTGGGGCAACTAAACCAGCGTGCCACAACTACTGAGCCCGCGTCCCTCAACAAGAGAGTCCTTGTGCCACAAACTACAGAGCCCACACACTCTGGAGCCTGTGCGCCACAACTAGAGAGAGAAATACCTGCACACCACAACCAGAGAGAAGCCCGTGCGCCTCAATGAAAGATCCTGCATGCCACAACTGAAGATCCCATGTGCCTCAACGAAGATCCCACATGCCGCAACTAAGACCCAGTGCAGCCAAAAGATAATACATAAATAAATAAAATAAAATAAAAAATAGATTTCATTTTATCCAGTATGTCTAAAATATTTCATTTCAATATATAATCAATATTAAAATTATTGATATCTTTTTCTGAACTAATCTTCAAAATCTGGTGTGTATTTTATACTTATAGCATGTCTCAATTTGGATGATAAATTTTCATCAGAAATACTTGAGCTGTATTTTAGAGTCATAAAATTTACAGTTCACTCAAGTTGCCCCACACATTTTTAGTTTTCCAATGACTGAATCAAATACTAGCTTTTAAATTAAAATTAAGTAAAATTACAATTCAGTTTTTCAGTCACACAAGCCACAAAGCCACACATGGCTAGTGGCTAGCGTATTGGACAACGCAATCCCAGACTGTCCCGACATATGATATAAATTTGGCTTGAGGCTTTAGTTATGAACTAAAAAGACAAACCCCATTCTGAGTTTTCAGAGACACAAACTGGAAAAATGAAGGTGCTCTGAGTCAGGAAGAGTTTTTGATTTGTCCTTTACTCCTAATAGCCTGTTTCTACCGCAAGATGGGTTTCTTACCAAAGCATGTCTGTCTGTCGGGGCCTAGCACGGTTCCTGGAGAGCACGTGCACCCACTGGTATCCAGGCAGCTGCCGTGGCAGTCCTCATCACAGATGTCATAAAAATCTATGGAGGATAAAGAGGACCTTTCAGGAAGGGCGAGGACCAGAGGACACTCTCATCCATGAGAAAGCCTCATGAGTTCAATCATGGGGTATGAATTCCTAGCCAACATCAAGAGAATTCTCATTGATCAGCGTTTATATAGCCCAATGGCAAGAGGTGCTGCCTAGGGACATGTTCTGTCATTGAGTTCAATGAGTCCCAACTTCAGATCCTTGGGTGACCATGGAGTTTCTGCAAATCTAAAACCTCACCAAACATGAGCTGTAGATTAAGTAAGCATTATGTCCTACTCTTCTATGCAGTCTATTTTTTAAATGTATACAGATTTTTATGGGATTAATAACATGAAAATTCACTTAAAAGTATTACTGATCTCAAGTGGCTTCTTCCCATTATACATCATTTAAAAAATCAGTGGGCACTAAGCACAATGCTACCGTATGGATGTCTGAAATATATATTGAGAAGGGGTCCTCCATGCTCAAAAAGGCTGGAAATTCACACTAAATAATCTAAGTCAACATTTCACTTTCTACTGCTCTGTTTGAATGGAGTGGAAGACAAAGTAAAACTGATCAAAGTCATAGCTCCTTTCCCTTTCTATTCTTCAGGAATTTTTCAGAAATCTAAGAACAGACCTCAGAAACCATGATCTGGAGGTATCCGTGGCCCTAAATCAACGTTCTTCAGGCTCTGAGATACTACCATAACCAAATTTCCTATGGTGTTTTTCTCTTTGATGCCATATGTGGCCTTGTGGGGGGAGGGAAAAGAGCCCAGGGAAGGTACTCACGACCACAGTAGACGTGAAAGCAGACGCTGGGCTTGGCCAGACGATACACATAGTAGCCTCCAGGGCAAGCCTTGACCTCCACCGTGGTGTTCCAGAGGCAGCAGTTCCCACTGAAGCTCGCACAGGCCTGGCGTTGCACAATGCCATCGCCTTCCAGAGGGTGGCTGCCATTGAGCCAGACAGGTGCATGGGTTCCGCAGTGGTTTTCTGGTATGCAGAAGGTGGGCATGGCATCCCCTGCCATGCCTGTGAAGCGGTACCACTCCCCATCCACATTGTTGTCACACAGAGGGGAACCTTGAGACTCATCAAATTGGTGGTCAGTGTTCCTCCACGGCTCATTCAGACTGATGTAAGCAGAACAAGGATCTAGGGCTGGGAATGAAAAGGACACCTCAGAGGCACCTTGTGATGTTTCAGATCACAGTGGCAATAGCCTGAGTCCACCTTCTTGGTCTTACATTCTGGCTTTTTAGTTCAAGAAAGAAAGAATCTAAAGTCCCCAAAGTAGCTGTTTAAGATTCCTCAAGTTGACGTAAACATATTTCATAAATGCCTTTTACATTTGAAAAATTATTTCAAATCTATTTAAGGTTTTGTGTTTGCATTGAACTAAACCTTTCATCCAGAGTAATCATCTGATAGGATAGTTGTTCAGACCAAGGGAGGTTATAGTCTCACTGAAATCTGCACTGGTCAGACTATATTTTGAGTACTGTGTTCACACCTGGAGGCTATATTTTATGAAAGTAATGGACAAACTTGATGTCCAGAGGAAGGTGATCAGATTTAGAAGGGAGCCTAACAATTATTTACTGGGGAAGAAGCTGAGAACTACTGTTTGGAGGGAAAAAAAACAAACCCTGAAGAATATGCATCAGTCTTCAAAAATCTGGAATGGCTTGTGAAAGAGGAATTAGCTTTCTGTTACAATGACAGGAACAAATTGTTACGGGGAAGTGCATTTCAGTTCAGCTATCTAGTAATGGAGAGGCTATATCATAGAGTGGTAAGCTCTTCATCTTTGGAAATTTTCAAAAAGTAGCTGGATGGTCATTTGTAAGCAAGATTTTGGATGGAATTTTGCATTAGCAGGCAGTTTGGCTTGATAATGAATGTGTAAAGCTCATTCCACCTTAGAAGGAATAGGCCTCTGGCATATGTCAGCTGCTTTGAAAAACACAGTATAGTGTCAAGTAATTATCAAAGATATTCTCCATGTGAATGTTGGTACATGTTCCATCACCTATTGAAAACACCATGAACTTTGTGTCTTCACAATTAGCCAGGGCATCACTGTCTAGAATATAGCAACATTTCAAGCATGCATTTTTAGTGCATAAATAACATGGACAAATACCTCATCAAAAACATTTTAATGACTGAATACACCAATATCCCCAGTTCACTGCTTCTCTCAATTTCAGGAGAACATTGAATTAACACAGGCAAATTGTTCTTACAAAGAATCTATAAAATCAAGAAATTCTAGAAAGGAGTCCTAGCCAGAGTACTATCCTTCTTAATGCATGTGAGGCTGACTTAATAGACATTGTAGGCAGGGAATTCATATTAAGGCTGAAATACTTTGTGGGCAGGAAATTCAGCTTCAGCAAATACTGCACAATAATTAAGTGTGGATAGGCCATGATCAAAAAATGTAAGTTGTCTAGAAAATATTTTGGGTTTTCCCAGTCTCCATTTCAATTTCAAGTTTAATCTCAAAACTTCAGTCACATGTAGAGGATGGTGTAGCCTAGTGCTAAGGTCCCCATTTAGAGTATAATAACCGTTTGGGCCAAGAAATAAGTAGGATATTGCATATTCTGGAAGTAAGACTTCTGCAGAGTTACACGTGCCAGGAGCAACCCTCTCCTTACAATGTCCCTGCGGTTTCCTGACTGTGCCCTAGACCATGGTTTGACGTCCCTTGAGAGGAAGAAATGTCCTCATACATACTCTCTACCCTCTGAAAAGGGAAAAATTCCCTTATCTGCTCTCCCAGCTGTGGTTCTCTTATGAAGACAGATTTCCAGGGCAATTTCACAGGTGATTATAAATACATAGAAATATTTGGTTCATCTCTTTGGCTCTAATTTTATAAGAAATGGTTAAGTACTCAACTTTTAATAGCTTTTACAGAAATTCCTAAACCTCCCTCAATAACTATTTCATGATTTATAAAGTTTTTCCTTAAATTTAACTATCATTTCTTGTGCTATTTGTTGAACGTTTACTTCCTCTCTTGTTGTAGGTGATACATGCCACAAATAGGAGAAATTTACTATCTTCTGTAAACTAAATACATATTTTAAAAGTTACCCATACAATATTTCCTAACATTAAATAAACCCATTCCACTCATCCCCTTTAAAGGGAGTAATTTAATCCTTTAATAATCTGGCCGCTGGCGTTAATTCCTTTTTTCAGTCTCTCAACGTGGAGCCCGAATTCGGTATTATGCATGTTGCGTCCTGAATTACTGACGTATATATACACATGCACACATAATACATCCCTCAAATGAGAGAGCTTCAGAGAACAGCCCGGTGGGCAAAGTTCGAGTCAGGGGGCCCCAGCTGGCAGACAGCCGGTCAGCCTTTATTTACTAGGATGTGCGCTCGTCAGCCCGGACGTCCGTGCGCCCCCAGGGCCGGCACCTCGCCGTGGCCGAAAGCAGAGAGCAAACGTCAGCACCCCCGCCCTTTCGTCCCGGGGACCGGGACTCCCTGACCCTCCAGGTCCGAACCCCGGGCACCGCCCCTCGGATAGTCCGGATCGCCAGATTCTGGCCCTGCGCACTCGGGCCGGAAGCCCCTCCTCTCCTTCCTTCCCTCTCCCCCTTCGCTTCCCGCCTTCCGCCCTCCCCTCTTCTGCTTTTTTCTCACTTACCCTTTCCTCTCAGGCAACTGCACCCCCACCCAATCCCTAGGCCCCAAAGTTCTCCCTTTATCTTGTTTATGGCATTGAGTCAAACGTCCTAGAAGGGCTGGAAAAAAAATAATAAAATAAAAAAGATTTGGGAAAGGAGAAGGTGTCTGATGGGAGGGTACAGGAGGTACTAGAGGGAGGAGTAAGCCGGGGAAGAGAGTGGGGAGAAAGCGGGGAGGAAGTTGAGGGCAAGACCACTTTGACTCAAGCAACTCTTGGTTACTTACTGGTAGCAGATACAGGGTGATTAAACTTAGCTCAAACCTATCTTTAAGACTTTTTAAGACCAGTTTTAGATTTAGAGAATAATTGAGGAAATTGTACAAAAAGTTCCCATTTTCTGGCACCCAGTTTCCCCTATTATGAAACCATCGTACACTAGTGTGGTATCTTTGCCACAATTAATGAACCAGTGTTGATACATTATTATTAACTCAAGTTCATAGTTTAGATTTCTTTAGTTTTTGCCTGTTTTTGTCTATTCTGGCATCCCATCCAGGATACCACATGACATTTAGTTTTACATGTCTCCTTAGGGTCTCAAGCCTATTTTTAATGTTTATTCTTAAAGGTACTAGAGCAAGGCCTTAGTTACCCGAAGAAATAGGGGCAATTAAACACTGAGATTCTCAGAGGTGCCAAGAAGGATGGTTCTTGCCATCTCACTCTCTCTTCTAGTTAAAACTTAAATTCTAATGGGAAAAGGAGAGAGACATTTGTTACTAAATGGAATTAAAACTTTGCTTTGTTGGCCAGTTTTGTATCAAGTCTGGAGGTACCAAGGGGGGACACAGTTTAAGATTCACTCAATCTCTGCAAAAAGTCGTATTTTCAGATGTCAAGACTAAGAAGTCTGATTTATCCAGATCTGTGCCTTTAGGGGCACACTCAGTCCCTTGTATTAATGAAAGAAAAAACTCTATCCTCTGCTCTAAAAAAAAATTTTTTTTCCCTCTTAAAGCTGGGACTATACAAGTGCCTAGAATATAAAGAGGTTAGGATTCCTTTTACAGATACTCCAAGAAATATTTAGCTCATGGAAAGTTGTTTGGATTTGGCAGATCCATGGAAATTTTGGATGCCCAGGCAAAAGGCTAAACGGAACATGAAATGAAATTCTCTGAAAATATATCTCCACAGGTTTTCAATGACTTTTTTTCTCCTATTCTAGAACCAGTATTTAAGATACTGGAATCTTGCTCTTAATTACCTGTACATAACAGCAAATTCCTCCAACAAAAAGTACATCGTGTCAAGTACTTGACACAAGACTTACCCGTTGGTGACCCCAGTGTTACTGTGGTGAAAACGCAGGTGAAGAGCAGGAATTGAAGCATCCTTTTGGACCAGCCACCAGAGACAGACTGGAAAATTCTCTTAATTTCAGTCTTCCTTTGTCCGCTTCTTTTTCAAACACTTTTTAAAAAGGCCTCTAGGCTCTTGTGAAGAAGACTTTTCAGTACTGGCTGGGGCTTTATCAGAGGAAGAGGATGAGTGGGATAAGGTGTCCATTGCTCTGGCCTTGACCCCAGATAGAAGCACTGCTTTACACTGTCAACAGAGTTAGCTTATTGATATTTTTCTTCAGGGGAAAAAAAAGAAAAACCCTCACAATCCCTCATCCTCCTATTGTTTTTTTCTCAAGACTTCCCTGCAATGAGGCCTCCAGTATCTTATCCAGAAGGGAACTCTAAAAGAGGGACATCCCCTCACGTCAAAATCTTGTTTTGTGATTTCAAGGAACTGATTTCATGATATTGCAGCCATAGCATTGCAGATTACATGAGAATGGGATAAAGCCTAATTTTTGGAAATGATCTTTAGAAAATGTCTTGGTCAGGTGGTCAAGGAGTTTACAATAGCACACAAAAGAGTAGTATGGACAGGTGTGGAATGAGGACAATATTCTCTTGAAGCAAACATCCAAATCTGTTTCATTATGGTTTTTGGTATCAAAACTTCCTAAAGAAACAAGGTTCAAGTTGTGTTTGAGCAGCAGTATCTCATGTTTTCATAGTGCCTGTCTTCTCCAAATTTAAAATGGTTTAGTGTTATTTATTTCACTAATTCTCACAGTAAGATAGGGGTAGGGGCTTCAGATTAGGAACTATTCATTAAATTGACGACACTGAAAAGTAAGTGACAAAGTTTACTAGAGTTTCAGTTTTAGACAAGAGAGGGACAATGTAGGGTCCTGTATATGACATGTCACTAGACATAACCTTAGTAGTTACACGTTTGGAGTTTTCCAGCTTCCTGACATCCTACAGTGCGTAGAATGAGAATTGGCAAGCACTATTACTGAAGATAATGTGAAGGGGAAGGATAAAAAGAAGGGTAGAGAATAGGTTTTTGTTTGTTGTTTTTAAATATGATATTAAACAAGGATCCATGTGAAACCAAAATTTTTCTCTCCTAATCTTACCTTGACATGATGCTTTGGGCTTCTATTATTTCTAAACTTTCTTCATCTATGCTTCTTTTCCTAATAACAGAACTTCTAGTGCCTGGGAAAGAAATATTATTGTCATTTAGGAAGTAGTCCCTAAATTTGTCTTCATAATCTTTTAGCACATTTTCTTATTACACTAAGTAGCATTCAAATTACTGTGGCCCCTTTCCTCTAGGGTTTCGGTTCAGTTAAACAGTAATGCTTACTAAGGGCCAGGTAACCTGCTGGTCACGGGTATTTGACAGTGATTAAGGTAAAAGAGGTTCCCACAAGCAGACTTTACAGTCTAGCAAGGGGTTTCCATTGATTTAACTTGTACTCAGCTACTTTATCACTAATGCTAGTGGGACACAGGAAACTTGATCATTATTAGCTTATTAAGTTGCAATCTGACGGCAGCAATGGATGACTCTGGGACTGAGGAACTGTTTCATGGCAGGGTAGTGCTGCTACGTGGCAATGGTCTTAACTGAGGAACTGTTTCATTGGAGGGTAGTGCTGCTAAGTGGCAATGGTCTTAACTGAGGAACTGTTTCATTACAGGGTAGTGCTGCTAAGTGGCAATGGTCTTAACAGAAATAACAAAACCGTGCAATTTCCTGTCCCTGAGAAGCCATCTGACTGCTTCACATGTGTTGCAGAGAAACAGAGGACGTGTGCGTGAGATAAACCCAGATTTGCTGCCAGGATTGACTGCTAGAGTCAAGGACTTTTACCAGATAGTCCTTTGGTTCTGTAAACAAGTCTTCCCAGGATGGTAGGATATTTTTCTTATTCCTATTTTTTCCTTTTTAGTTGACCGGCCTTTTCATTTTAATTTTTTATGATGAAAATTTCAAATATATACAAAGTAGAAAAAACAATAAAGAGTACCCAGCTGCAATAATAGTTAACATTTTGTCAATCTTATTTCATTTATACAGCAGTATGTATTTCTAACAAATGGCCTTTCTTTTTTATATAATCGTATTGTCATTATTAGAACTATGGAAAGTAGCAGTAATTCCTTAATATCATCTAGTACTCATTCCATATTTACATTTCCCCAGTTGTTTCAAAAATTTCTTTGTATTGCTAGCTTGAGTCAGGATTCAAACAAGAGCTATAGGGGCTTCCCTGGTGGCACAGTGGTTAGGAATCCACCTGCCAATGCAGGGGACACGGGTTCAATCCCTGGTCCGGGAAGATCCCACACGCCGCAGAGCAACTAAGCCCGTGCGCCACAACTACTGCACTCTAGAGCCCGTGAGCCACAACTACTAGAGCCTGCGCACCAAGAGAAGCCACCGCAATGAGAAGCCACCGCAATGAGAAGCCACCGCAATGAGAAGTCCGCGCACTGCAACGAGGAGTAGCCCCTGCTCACCGCAACTAGAGAAAGCCTGCGTGCAGCAACGAAGACCCAACGCAGCCAAAAATAAATAAATAAATAAAATAAATTTATAACAAAACAAAACAAACAAGAGCTATACATTGCTTGTGGTTGGGTCTCTTAAATTCTTTTAATCTATAACAGTCCCTCTACCTCCCATGCTACTTGTTGAAGAAACCCAGTCTTTTGTCCTATAGAACGTCTCACATCCTGAGTTTCACTGACCACTTTGTGTGGTGTCTTTTCCTTTCTCTCACATTTATTTTTTAGTTTTTTTAATAAGTCATTTTTATTATACATTATAAAAGTAGTGGCCCATAACACATTGGAACAACGTTTTTTTAAACTGGTTTTCACCACAGACAGTTTGAGAAGCACTGATTTGGATGACTTGCTTCTCATCTGTACCACTGTGATTTGACAACAAAGGTTACTTTCCCACATTAAAAAATTTTTTTTCTTGCCAATATTCTAGATAAAAGCAAGAATCACCCATACAACACTCTAGCCTCACAATTTCTTGACTCATTTATTCCAATAAAATATACCTTCAAACAATAACCTTGGCCATATCTTGTCCTTAGTCCTCTTTAATCCTTAACTCTGAAACTCTGCTCTTGGATCACAAACTTTCATTCCCTACCTTCTTACTAAAACTGCTCTTTACTCTTCCTACTGGAATAAACACTTTGTCTGGATATGGACTTGCTTCCCTGAATGCAATGCTTATGCAAAAACAGCCATCCATGGACTTATAGAATGCCTTACATATCACCATGAGATTCCACACAGCATTGTTTTGATCAAGGAACTCACTTCATAGCACATGAAGTGTGGCAATGGGCTCATGCTCATGAACACTGATCTTACCAAGTTCTGCATCATCCTGACACAGCTAGTTTGATAAAACAGTGGAATGGATTTTTGAAGACTTGATTATAGTGCCCGATATGTGGCAATACCTGGTGGGGCTAGGACAAGGTTCTCCATGACAGTGTATATGCTCTAAACCAGAATCCAACATATGGTACTTCTTCATCCACAGCCAATATTCACGGGTCCAGGAATCAAGGGGTTGAAATGGGAGTGGCTTCATTCATTATTACCCGTAGTGATCCAATAGCAAGATTTTTGCTTCCCATCTCTGCAAACTGAGATTCTGCTAATCCAGAGGTCTTATTACTTCCAAAGGGAGAAAACCTTCCACCTGAGACAAAGTAGTATCCCGTTCTTCAATCACTGCATTCATTTCTTCTGCAGTTATTCTCTTTTTACATTCCTTGGTATTGTAGATTCTATCCACAGTTATAGCTCCATTCTTCTGAATAGCTATCCCTGTGTCTGCCCTGTTTATTCTGTTCAGTAATTCCTGTAATGTCATGTCATTTTCTTCAGGGTTAATATTTTCTAGCAGTTTTAGAGACATTTCCATATGCTTGGCTCGTGCAATTGCTTCATCTCTCTCCTCATTGGCTAACTGCAGTCGAGACATAATAGCTTCATCACGTTCCCTCTGCGAAATACACCTCTTCAACCAGAGCTGCTGTTTTTTCAGCAATTTGAGCTTCTGTTGCTTTTTCTTGGAGTTCCAGTTTAAGCTTTAGTTTTCTCTGTTCTTTATCTTCTTTAGTCAGTTTTTCTTGAAGCTTTTTTTTTTTTTTTTTTTTTTTTTTTTTTTGTGGTATGTGGGCCTCTCACTGTTGTGGTCTCTCCCGTTGTGGAGCACAGGCTCTGGACGCGCAGGCTCAGCGGCCATGGCTCACGGGCCTAGCCGCTCTGCGGCATGTGGGATCTTCCCAGACCGGGGCACGAACCTGTGTCCCCTGCATTGGCAGGTGGACTCTCAACCACTGCGCCACCAGGGAAGCCCTTCTTGAAGCTTTTTATTGCTTGCTTTGAGAATGTCCAATTCTTTTCGAAGCAACGCTATTGTCTCCTCTTTAAGTCTGAAGTAACTTGACAAGGAATCATACATTTGTAATGCAAATCATTATTTCTATGTTCCATAATGTTGGCTTTTTCTCTGGTACAGTGAGCTTTCTCATCACCTAGATGAGGACTGATGACTTGAAAATTCCTTGATCTCTGCTCTGGCAGTTCTATGCCCTCATATGTAGCTTCATTAACTAATTCATTGGATTTCTGTTGCATGCTTCCCTTAGAATTCACAGGCAGTTGCTCATCTGGCTGTGTACTTTTATTTCTCCCAGTGGTCTCTTGTTCAAGATAACTATGGGTTATGTCTGGACTAATGCAGCACTGTCCTGGTGTTAAAATACACTGGTTGGTTATAAAATACAGGCAATGAAGGTTTCTTTCATAGCTGGTTGGAAGAACAATAACAACCACCACTTATCTAGGCCCTTTTGACCAGTCGTCCATTTGTACTTCTTGTTTGCTCTGGCAAGGTCTCTGGATTTTGCGCCAAGATTTGAAGCTTTGTACGGCATGGCTCAGCGTGCCTAAAGAAGCACAGCATTCTTTGCCGAAACTTACAAGTGTGAGACCTGAGATGCGCCCCGCACCGCCCCAGGAGCCGACTCTGCGCTCTCGCCCAGAGCTTCTCAGGCCCGACGCGCAGGAACCACGTCCACCAACCGATGCTTACTCGGAGACTCCCTGCCGCCTGGGGCTCCTCTGTGCAGGGAGGTGCGCAGGGAGATGTAAGCATCTATTTTTCTAAAGTATGTGCTATTAGAAATTAAAACAAAAATACTCCGGTGACAGTGAACAAATTTAATGCACAGGCAGGAATGGTGGAAATAGATCAGTTAGGAGATAGATTAACCAATGTACTCTTCAGGAGAAATCTGAGCTAGGATAACAATTTGAGAGAGCTACCAGCCTATAAATGGTAACTGAAATTGGGGGAGGAGAATGGATGAGATCATTCATGGAAAATGGGGTCCAAGATGGGACCTTGGAGAAGCCTAATATAAAGATGTGGGCAGAGGAAGAGGATGCTGCAAAATAGGCTGAGAAGTAGTCAGAGATTTACAGAGAAGTAGTCATCACAAGAGCTGAGGGCAGTTTCAAGGTGGAAGGATTGCTCGGTGGATGATGCATTTATAAAACATACATAAATGAATATTTATAAAGTGGGTCATTTTATATTCAGTAGGTCTTGTTAAAATTAACCTATACATTTATCCTAAGGAAATAACCACATAGTCCATTTTGGAAGACAAGGAGTTTGGACTTATTTGGGGAGCAACGAACTAAAGGTTGTTGGCAGTGATAAAAATGAATGACAACCCGGGTTTCCCTGGCGGCTCAGTTGTTAAAAATCCGCCTGCCAATGCAGGGGGTACGGGTTCGAGCCCTGGTCCGGGAAGATCCCACATGCCGCGGAGCAACTAAGCTCGTGTGCCACAACTACTGAGCCTGCGCTCTAGAACCCACGAGCCACAACTACTCAGCCCACGAGCCTAGAGCCCGTTCTCCACAACAAGAGAAGCCACCGCAATGAGAAGCCCGTGCACCACAACGAAGAGTAGCCTCCACACACCACAGCTAGAGAAAGTCCGCCCAGAGCAACGAAGACCTAATGCAGCCAAAAATAAATAAATAAAATAAATTAAAAAAAAAAAGAATGACAACCCTTAACAGTTTTGGTGAAACTGAATTCCGAAATCTAAGAAGTTCCACATTTCTGTGAAATCTTTCCAGACAGATTTTAAAAATTCAACCTATTTGTATTTGTTTTTGTAAGCATCTACTGTGTGCTTACCACTACACCCTCACAGGCAAGATACAATAGTACGTACGTGTGACATGATCTCTATCCTTTCCATTTACCATAGTCACCATACTCACCAATCCTCACTCAGTCTGGTTGTTTGATCATAGAATTCACTGATGAGTTATGACACAGATGCCCTCTCTATGCCTCAGTTTCCTTCTCTTTAAAGCCACGGTTTGATGAGGTCAATGGTTTGCATCAGAATCACCAGGAGTGCTTGCTGAACACAGATTGCTGGTTCCACTCCTAGTTTGATTCAGTAGGGAGTGGAGAACTTGCATTTCTGGAGAGGTAGGTTGCTGTTCCAGGAATCATACTCTGAGAACACTTTTACTTTCTCCAGCTCTAAAAGTCTATGATCCCTTAGCGAAACTGCATTACCTATGCTCACTAATGGATTTAACACTCTCCATTATTCACCAGAGCCTAAGAGGATGTTGTGGAATATGTAGTTATTATTTGCCTTAAAAAATTTTTTTTTTTTACTGGAATATAGTTGACTTAGAATGTTGTGTTAGTTTCAGCTGTACAGCAAAGTGAATAGTTATATATATACATAGATCCATTCTTTTTCAGATTCTTTTCCCATATGTTATTACAGAATATTTAGTAGAGTTTCCTGTGCTATACAGTAGGTCTTTATTAGTTATCTATTATATATATAGTAGTGTGCATATGTTAATCCCAAACTCCTAATTTATCACTTCTCCCCATGTTTCCCCTCTGGCAACCATAAGTTTGATTTTGAGATCTGTGAGTCTGTTTCTGTTTTGTAAATAAGTTCATTTGTATCACTTTTTTATTAGATTCCACATATAAGTGATATCATATGATATTTGTCTTTCTCTGTCTGACTTACTTCACTTAGTATGATAATCTCTAGGTCCATCCATGTTGCTGCAAATGGTGCTACTTCATTCTTTTTTATGGCTGAGTAATATTCCACTGTATATATGTACCACATCTTCTTTACCCATTCCTCTGTTGATGGACATTTAGGTTGCTTCCACGTCTTGGCTATTGTAAATAGTGCTGCAATGAACATTGGGGTGCATGTATCTTTTTAAATTATGGTTTTCTCCAGATATATGCCTAGGAGTAGGATTGCTGGATCATATGATAGTTCTATATTTAGTTTTTAAGGAAGCTCCATACTGTTTTGTTCTCCATAATGGTTGTAACAATTTACATTCCCACCAACAGTGTAGGAGGGTTCCCTTTTCTCCACACCTTCTCCAGCATTTATTGTTTGTAGGTTTTTTGATGATGGCCATTCTGACTGGTGTGAGGTGATACCTCATTGTAGTTTTGATATGCATTTCTCTAATCATTAGGGATGTTGAGCATCTTTTCACATGCTTTTTGGCCTTCTGTATGTCTTCTTTGGAGAAATGTCTATTTAAATCTGCCCATTTTTTGATAGGATTGTTTTTTTGACATTGAGCTGCATGAGCTGTTTGTATATTTTGGAGATTAATCCCTTGTTGGTTGCTTTGCAAATATTTTCTCCCACTCTGTGGGTTGTCTTTTCATTTTGTTTATAGTTTCCTTTGTTGTGCAAAAGCTTTCAAGCTTAATTAGGTCTCATTTATTTTTGTTACTCTAGGAGGTGGATCAAAAAAGATATTGCTGTGATTTATGTCAAAGAGTGTTCTGCTTATGTTTTCCTTTAAGAGCTTTATAGTATCCGGCCTTACATTTAGGTCTTTCATCCATTTTGAGTTTATTTGTGTGTATGGTGTTAAGAAGCGTTCTAGTTTCATTCTTTTACACGTAGCTGTCCAGTCTTCCCAGCACCACTTATTGAAGAGACTCTTTTTCTCCATTGTATATTCTTGCCTCCTTTGTCGTAGTTGACCATAGGTGCATGGGTGTAGTTATTATTTGTTGAATGCAAACAATGGCTTAATATTTTCAATCTTATCTTCTTAAACCTTACATATCTTAGGGATGTTTGTGTTTGGTTGCTGTGAGCTGCCAGGAGAGGCAGCACCGTAGCTGTGGAGGTTCTTAGTACATCTCACACTGCACTTAATGCAGACATTTAATACATGCTTTTTGATATGCCTTCGATGGACTAGGTGGCATGTGATATTTTCCCATTTGGTGATCATTATAAATTTGATACAAACTCTTAAAATAATGAGTATTTGATCTTAGTTCATCCTTGAACAAGTTTCTGGAGTCCAGGAGACCACACTGGGCAATCTGATGATCTGATATAATGGAGATATTTCCTGTTAATCAGGAGATAAGGATATTAGTGTCAGTGCTGTCCTTGGCTCTATCACAATTGCAGAGGTCACCGAACCTCTAGTGGCTCTGGAAAACTAGGAAAATATTGACCATCTTAAGTTCAGGAAGAATTCATGAAATGCCTTGTAAAAATATAGGCTCCAGGAACAAAACTTAATTTCAAAATGGTATTTTTATAAAAATTAATTTTAGAGGTAAAAACTTTTCCACCTTGAATCAGAATAAGCTTGTTTTTGTTTCTGATCTTGGTTGTTTTGCTTTAAAGAATGAGATGCTATAGTTCAAAAATTGAATAAGTATTTATTGTTCCAGAAGGTACATTGCTTTTTATACATATTTCATAAATGATACAGGATTTTACACATGTTCAATATTTTGCTATTTGTTTAAAGAACTTTTCTCCACGTTCTCCCTCCCCTTGCCTCCCACACACCCTGAAAGGATTTGCTCATTGCACTGTGCTGTTTCTTCTTAAAAACCCTGCGTACAAACAGGATAAATGGTTTAAAAATAATTCACACAACTTAACAGAAATAAATGAGGGAAGGGGGTTGAACGACTCGGGGGGCGGGTGGGGAAGGAATTGGGAGGAGGGATGAGAAGTGGAGACATGCATCCTTTCATTCCGTCATGCCAGTGGAAGGGGTGGTGGCTGGAGCAGCAGCAGCAATCCTGGCTGGCCTTCAACCTCTGCAAGGCACCTGCAGTCTGGGTTTGTCGTTTAAAGTGTTTCTCTTCATACACAATGATCCCAAAGGAGGAAGAAAAAGAGAAAGAAACCCCTTGCCACAATGAAGAGGGATCAATCATGTGAAAGAAAAAAGCCAATCAATCAGCTGTGCGGCAAGCCCCAACATCCTTTCCATCCTGCCCCCGCAGTAGTTAAAAGCAGGATAGTAGACACAGATTCCTTTGACTCTTCAAGTGTGATGTCATCTGGAAATATGGTAGAAAATATTTTGATAGAGTATAAGATTAACTCCTTTTTCTTTCAATTTAAGAAAAAATAGGGTGAAGAGGGTAGGCTGAAAGAAGCCATAGAAATGTATTCCTGTACAAAGATAAATTGTACCCTTTGAGATCCACACACTTGATTTACAACTACTGAAGTGGTGGAGGTGGGAGGGCTCACAAACAGTGTGGGAGTGTGTGTCCTTCGAGATTAACAAGGTCTCCAGACAAGGTAGTGCCATCTGGGTGGCCTGGAATGCTGTCACACAAACAGATTAACAGCAGTGAAACTATTCTGGTTCTGAAATGGCTACAGAGCCATGGTTTTTAGCCATTTTGTAAACCTTACATCTTCCTGATTTGGTAATACAGCTGAACACTCCGCCTCTGGCTTTAGCTGTGGAGGGAGAGGGGAGTATCAATGGGATAGTTAAATAAAGGAGGGAAATCTGTCCTCCTCTTAAAAAGATTAATTAGTAAAAAACAAAACAAAAAAACCTCATGCATTGTTGCCAATTATTTCTAGACAGTGATCCAGAGAACTGGAATATTGAGATATTTAAGAAGGTATTAAGGGATAATCCAAAGTGTCAATTGTCAAACAGTCATAAGTTGGTTCCAACTATCATATGGATAAAATTAGTGTACCAACAGGTGTGGGTGGTCAGAAATGGGGCACAAACGGGAGAGATTCCTGGTAACTTTGCAGAGACTGGGTCCAATCTAAAATAAATGCTAATGACATGGACTCAGACTCTGTTTGCCACCCACATATCTCGAGGGTTTGCTTTTCTGGTATATTTATTTACTGCTATGTCAAAAATAAGAAAAGTTAAATTAAAAAAAAATTTAGAGCTGAGTAGGGTGCTGGTGTGTTACTATTTTGCTGACCCTGAAAAGAAGATGCAAGAAACAACACCCCCTAGCATCACTTTCTCTCAACTATAATAATAATACATGATTTTCATCCAGAAACTGAGATTCTTGATTAAGACAATATTCACTAAGCCCTTTGAGCTTATATTCCACAAAGCCTGATGGTCAGATTTTAACATTCCTTTCTTCCCTAAGATCTTTTTGTTTTTGTTTTTTAATTAAAGTTAAAAACCCTCTACCCAGACATGGCTCCCAGCTTCCACCTGCAATGCTTTAATTAAAAAGGCCATAGTTATAAACAGGTGTTCTTTCTGCTGGGATTCAAAGGCTCTCTGCAGATCAATCTTCCTCACCAATCTGTCGGAGGGGCAGATGCACTTGTAATGGGTCTCTCAGTCTCTTAAGATCCATTTCTGCCTAAAATAGAAACAAAAGGTGAGAAAACTGGCTAGCCAAGCTTTCAATGATATTACTGTCTCCTGAGAAGAGGAAACTGTCTGTCCTCCATCACTATGAGTCAGAGAAATCATCTCAATCACTCTCAAAGTAAGAGTGCCTCAGAGGCAAAGAATGTTAAAGGCACAGGACAACAAAGCAGGACAGAAACAGAAGTCTGTCCTGGCAGTTTCAGCTATCAACAGAGCCTCCAGAAAAGACTGTGCAATCAACAGGGCAGGATCAGGGGCTCAAGAATGTGGGAGCAACTGATGCACCTTGATGGCATTTCTCCAGAGAGAAGCCCTTTTACAAACTTTTTGCCTGGAGCCAGAATTCAAATTTATGCTCCTCAAGGCTTTAGTTATTTGTCTAGTGGTTGTTTAAGTTTTTCACTTATCAGGAACTTTTAAAACAGGGATGTGCAGTCAACTGCAGCACTTTCAAAACTCACACGTGCTTGGGCCTCACCCCTGAGGAGTTGGATTAATAGGTTTGGGGGGGGCTGAAGCACCTGTATTTTTAATAGCTCCAGAGATGATTCTGACGCATTCCCTCCAGTTGAGAACCACCACACAGAGCAACAGAAGGTAAGAATTCACTTAGGCCAAGGCAGGGAGATGAATTAAGCCTATTCAAAGCACAACCCCGTCACCAAAAAGGGACAGAGAAGGAGGAGAAGGTCCAGAGAAGAGTAATTAAACATTAAAGAGAATGGAAGGGCTTCCAGAGGTTTTAAAAAAAATCTCTAAAGTCATGAAAGACTGCAGAGAAAAGAAATGAGGATTTCTTCACCAAAATCAAAGATATCAGAGTGAGGGGGAGGCACAATCAGAAATGTGAAAGAGGTAGCTGTTATGAAAAATAAGATATCAGTCTTTAAAAAAAACATTTCTAGCTCAGTAATCTCTCACCTGCACCTAGCAAACATTTCTAGTAGTCTCTCTCTGACCTGGATTTTATTTTGGCTCCATTGCTACCACACATCTCAGGTGAGAGATCTTCGGGTCAATTGCAGAAAGAATAAAAAAAGAGAGAAAAGTAAAAACAGACCTCTCTAAAGAAACAAAATGAAAAATATAAAAATAGGTTTAAAAATTTCAATATGCTAGTGATAAAAGGATAGATAGGACTCATTATCTTTTCATCTGCTTGTGTTATAAAACTTTCTGGAGCATTGACCATGCTAAAATAGTCATTTTTATCAACTGAGGAATAATTTACATAGGAAGAAGAGGATTGGATCATTCTTTCAGAGTTTACCCATCTAAGTATTTGACTGTAGATGATGATGATGACGATAATGCCATACAAGATGAGGCTGGGATTTACTTTAATTTTTGTAAAACTTACCTGAGCAATTGCATCTTTGAGTTGATTGTATTTCTCTAGGTCAAAACGTGACTTTTTGGCTCCTTTATGGAAAAATAATAAGTATTGTCTGTCTCTGGCTTCTGGATAAACATATTCCTACAAAAATAAAGAAGAAATTAAATTATACTCCTTAGCACACTATCTTCACAAAATAAGCATTTACTGTTGATTAGATTCAATATACATGAGCATATATAAAGATATACTACTGACATGTGCTGTATTAAATATTTATTTCTTAAACATTTTTTTGTTTTGTTTTGTTTTTTGTTTTTGTTTTTGCGGTACGCAGGCCTCTCACTGTTGTGGCCTCTCCCGTTGCGGAGCACAGGCTCCGGATGCGCAAGCTCAGCGGCCATGGCTCACGGGCCCAGCCACTCCGCGGCATGTGGGATTTTCCTGGACCGGGGCACGAACCCGTGTCCCCTGCATCGGCAGGCGGACTCTCAACCACTGCGCCACCAGGGAAGCCCTCTTAAACATTTTTTATTGCACAACACACACAGAAGAGTACACACACACAAAATGTACATCATAAAGAATCATCATCACGTAATAAATGTTAATCATCACCAGACAGAGAAAATAGAATACCACCAGTAACTCACAAGCCCCCTTCCTGCCCCTTTCCAATTACTAACCCCTCCTTCCCCACCAAAGTAATCACTATCTTGACTTTTATGGTAACTGTTTTCCTGCTCTCTTTACAGCTTTCTTACTTAAGCATACACTCCCCTGAGCTCTACAGCTGAGTTTTACCTGTTTTTTGAAATTTATAAAAATGGAATCAGATAGTATGCACTGTGTATGGCTACTTTCACTCAATATCATGTTTGTGATATTCATCTTTTTCGTGTAGCTGTAGTCTGTTCATTTCCATTGATATGTTATATTCTATTGTGTGGCTACATCACAATTTATTTATCTGTTGTACTACTGATAGATTTTTGGGTTGTTTCTAGGTTTTAGCTGTTGTAAATAATGCTGTCAAGATCATCTCTGGACTTATCTTCTGTTCGGTATAAACCTATGAATGGAAATTCTGGACCATAGCGTATGCTTGTGTTCAAATTTAAGGAGTGATATCAAAATGGTTGTACCAGTTATACTCCCATAAGCAGGACATGAGTTGCCATCACTTCACCTACTTGCCAATACCTGGTATTGTCAGTTAAAAAACGAGTTAGGCAGAAATACTACCTCAGGTTCTGTTCCCTTACAGGTTATTACAAAATATTGAGTATAGTTCCCTGTGCTATACTATAGGTCCTTGTTGGTTATCTATTTTATATAGTTTGTATATATTAATCCCAAACTCCTAATTTATATTACTACATTTTAAAAACAACTTTACTTGAGATACCATACAATTTACCCATTTAAAGTATAATAGTCAATGCTTTTTAGCATAGTCAGAATTGTACAACCATTACTACAATAATTTTTAGAATATTTTCATCATCCCCCAAAGAAACCCCATACCCTTTAACATCACTTCCTATTTCCCTCCATACTTCCAGTTCTAAGTTAACTAGTAGCCTTTCTGTCTCTATAGATTTGCCTTTTCTGGATATTTCACAAGTGGAATCATAAAAAAGCCTTTTGTGTCTGGCTTCTTTCAAGGCTCATCTATTTGTAGCATGTATCAGTGCATTATTTCTTTTTATTGACAAATAATATTCCATTAAATGGAATATGCTACATCAGGGGTCCCCAACCTCCCGGCTGCAGACCGGTAGCGGTCCGCGGCCTGTTAGGAACTGGGCCGCACAGCAGGAGGTGAGCAGTGGGCGAGCCAGCAAAGCTTCATCTGCCGCTCCCCATCCCTCGCATTACCGCCTGAACCATCCCCTGCCATCCCCTCCCCCAGGGAAAAATCATCTTCCACAAAACCGGTCCCTGGTGCCAAAAAGGTTGGGGACCACTGTGCTACATTTTATTTATCTATTTGTCAAGTGATAGACATTTGGGTTTTTTCCACTTTCTGGCTATTATGAATAATCTTGCTATGAACATTTGTGTACAAATTTTTGTGTGGACACGTTTTTATTTCTCTTGAAGAGATATAGCATTTTCCTGATCACTCATGAGGCTGAGGCCTTTTCATATCCTCTTTTATATTATTGGCCATTTGCATATCCTCGTTTAGAAGTGCCTGTACAAACCTCTTGCCATTTTTTTCCTACTGGATTGTGTGTCTTTTTATTACTGATTTGTAGGATTTGTTACTATATTATGGATATGGATCCTTTGTTGGATATACATACTGGAAACATCTCCTCCCAGCCCACTCTCCCTCTTCATGGTGCTCTTTAATAAATACATGTCCTTAATGCTAATATAGCCTAATTTATCATTCCTATTCTTTATGGTTAGCATTTTTCATTCTGTGTAAAAAATCCTTCCCTATTCCACAGTTATTAAGATATTCTATATTATCTTCCAGGAGCTTCATCGTGTTACCTTTTATATTTAGATCAACAATCTGTCTGGAATTAATTTTTGTTTATAGTGTAAGGATGGGGTCATTTCTTTTTTCTATATGGATATTCAATTGTCCTAGCACCATTTATCAAAAAACTCTTTCCCTGCAGTGCCATTTTTCTAAAATCAAAAGTTCATTTATACTAGGTCTATTTCTACTTCTCTCTTCTATTCCACTGGACTATTTGTCCATCCCTGTGTCACTGTCTTAATCACTACAGTATTGTAACTAAAGCTGCAGTCTTCATATCTGAGAGTAAATCCTCTTACCTAGTTTTTCTTCAAGTGTTTATTACTTTTCTTAGTCCTCTGTATTTCAATATACATTTTAGAATCAGTTTATTAAAATATCTTCCCCCAACTCCAAATCTGTTGGGATTCTGACTGGGACTGCACTGAATCTAATAGATCAATGTGGATAAAACCAACATTTTTGCACTATTTACTCTTCTAGTCCATGAACATGCTCTATCATTATATTTATTAACTCTCCTATAATTTTATGTTTCTCTACATAGAGGTCTTGTACATACTTTGCATGATTTATTTGGTTACTTATTTATTTTTTAACATCTTTATTGGAGTATAATTGCTTTACAATGGTGTGTTAGTTTCTGCTTTATAACAAAGTGAATCAGCTATACATAAACATATATCCCCATATGTCTTCCCTCTTACGTCTCCTTCCCACCCTCCCTATTCCTCCCCTCTCGGTGGACACAAAGCACTGAGCTGATCTCCCTGTGCTATGTGGCTGCTTCCCACTAGCTGTTTTCCATTTGGTAGTGTACATATGTCCATGCCACTCTCTCACTTCATCCCAGCTTCCCCTTCCCCATGTCCTAAAGTCCATTCTCTAGGTCAGCGTCTTTATTCCTGTCCTGCCACTAAGTTCTTCAGAACCATTTTTTTTTAGATTCAATACATATGTGTTATCATACGGCATTTTTCTCTTTCTGACTTACTTCACTCTGTACGACAGTCTCTAGGTCCATCCACCTCATTAC
This sequence comes from Grampus griseus, assembly GCF_964374135.1. Taxonomy (NCBI): domain Eukaryota; kingdom Metazoa; phylum Chordata; class Mammalia; order Artiodactyla; family Delphinidae; genus Grampus; species Grampus griseus. The sequence continues at coordinate 26,942,100 of NC_139010.1, read as the reverse complement.
AAATAACTCAATTTCGTTTCTTTTTATGGCTGACTAATATTCCATTGTATATATGGGCCACATCTTCTTTATCCATTCATCTGTTGATGGACAGTTAGGGTGCTTCCATGTCCTGGATATTGTAATTAGAGCTGCAATGAACATTGTGGTACATGACTCTTTTTGAATTGTGGTTTTCTCAGGGTATATGCCCAGTAGTGGGATTGCTGGGTCATATGGTAGTTCTATTTTTAGTTCTTTAAGGAACCTCCATACTGTTCTCCATAGTGGCTGTATCAATTTACATTCCCACCAGCATTTATTGTTTGTAGATTTTTTGATGATGGCCATTCTGACTGGTGTGAGGTGATACCTCATTGTAGTTTTGGTTTGCATTTCTCTAAGGATTAGCAATGTTGAGCATCCATCCATGTGTTTGTTGGCAATCTGTATATCTTCTTTGCAGAAATGTCTATTTAGGTCAACTGCCCATTTTTGGATTGAGTTGTTTGTTTTTTTGATATTGAGCTGCATGAGCTGCTTGTAAATTTTGGAGATTAATCCTTTGTCAGTTGCTGCGTTTGCAAATATTTTCTCCCATTCTGAGGGTTGTCTTTTGGGCTTGTTTATGGTTTCTTTTGCTGTGCAAAAGCCTTTAAGTTTCATTAGGTTCCATTTGTTTATTTTTGTTTTTATTTCCATTTCTCTAGGAGGTGGGTCAAAAAGGATCTTGCTGTGATGTATGTCATAGAGTGTTGTGCCTATGTTTTCCTCTAAGAGTTTTATAGTGTCTGGCCTTACATTTAGGTCTTTAATCCATTTTGAGTTTATTTTTGTGTATGGTGTTAAGAAGTGTTCTAATTTCATTCTTTTACATGTAGCTGTCCAGTTTTCCCAGCACCACTTATTGAAGAGGCAATCTTCTCTCCATTGTATATTTTCCCCTCCTTTATCAAATATAAGGTGACCATATGTGTGTGGGTTTATCTCTGGGCTCTCTATCCTGTTCCACTGATCTATATTTCTGTTTTTGTGCCAGTACCATACTGTCTTGATTACTGTAGCTTTGTGTAGTCTGAAGTCAGGGAGCCTGATTCCTCCAGCTCTGTTTTTCTTTCTCAAGATTGCTTTGGCTATTCGGGGTCTTTTGTGTTTCCATACAAATTTTGTTCTAGTTCTGTGAAAAATGCCATTGGTAGTTGGATAGGGATTGCACTGAATCCGTAGATTGCTTTGGGTAATATAGTCATTTTCACAATGTTGATTCTTCTACTCCAAGAACATTGTATATCTCTCCATCTGTTTGTTTTGGTTTTTTTTTTTTTTTGCGGCACAGGGGCCTCTCACTGTTGTGGCCTCTCCCGTTGCGGAGCACAGGCTCCAGACGCGCAGGCTCAGCGGCCATGGCTCACGGGCCCAGCCGCTCCGCGGCATGTGGGATCTTCCCGGACCGGGACACGAACCCGTGTCCCCTGCATCGGCAGATGGACTCTCAACCACTGCGCCACCAGGGAAGCCCTCTCCATCTGTTTGTATCATCATCTGAGAAGGTGATCTCTATGACTTACTCCTCTGCCTTCTTGAAGCTATCTCTTGCATGATTTATTTTTAAAAGTCATTTTGAGTTGCATCTCTTAAAAAGTTTCATTTTCTAACTATTTTGGGCTGGCATATAGATATGCAATTCATTTATATATATTGACCTTGTATCTAGTAAACTTATAAAACTCACTTATGAATTCTAACTAATTATCTATATACGCTTTTAAAATTTTTCTATGTACAAAATCTATGAATCATGCCAGTTGTTTTTCTTTCCAATATTTTCATCCTCTGTATCTTTTTCTTGCCTTCTGTACTGGCTAGGACTTCTCATTCAAAGTTGAATGGAAGTGGTACTTTTACCCTCTTCCCAGACAATGAAGGAACATTAGAACATTTCAAGTTCACTTACCTGCTCCAGACGTATATGCTATTGTCATATGTTTTAGTTTTTTCTGTATTTTAAATTCCGTAAGAGTTTATTATAATTATTTTATACATTTAATATTCATTTAGATTCACTCACAGATTTACCATTTTCATTGCTCTTCATTCCTTCCTGCTTTTTTTTTACTTTCCACTTGTGATAATCTTCTTTCTGCACAAAGAACACTCTCTAGTATTTCCTTTTGTACAGATCTACTGGTGACAAGTTCTCTATTCGTTTGTCTGGAAGCATCTTTATTTCACCTTTATTTTGGAAGGATATTTTTGCTGAGTATAGAGTTCTAAGTTGACAGTTATTTTCTTTCAACACATCGAAGGTACCATTCCATTACCTTCTGGCTTTCATTTCTGCTGTTGAGAAGTCAGCTATCTAACAGTGACTCCTTTGAAGGCAAGCCTTTCTTGTTCTTCTTTGGCTACTTTTAAGATTTCTTCTTTGTCTTTGTCTTTTGCAGTTTTACTATTGATGTGTCTAGATGTGGATTTCTTTTCCTTTATATTGGTTGTATTTGATGGAATTCTTAAATCTATAAATTAATGTCTTTCATCATTTTGGAAAATTCTCAGCCACCATCTCTGCAAATATTGTTTCTTCCCATTCTCTCCCTCCTCTCCTTCTGAGATGCTAATAAAATTAAAAATATATTAGGCCTTTTCACTCTATCCTCTGTATCTCTCACCCTCTCCTATATTTTACTTCTTTTTGTCTTTCCATACTTTATTTTGAATGGTTTCTTCTGATTTATTTCCAGGTCACTCTATCTCTCTTCTGTCTAATCTGCAGTTAAATCCATCTATTAAATTTTATTTCTAAAATTTTCATTTGTTTTTTAAAAAATCAAGTTATCTGCCAATACTCTCAACCTTACCTTTTATCTCCGTGAATCTAGCAAGTATAATTATTTTAAAGGCTATGTCTGATAAATCCAGTAACTAGATCTCCTATCTGTGTCTGTTTCAAATGTCTACTGTTTCTGTAGGTGTTTTCCTGTGTATCTGCTTATTTTTTATTGTATGACTAACTTTGTATTTGCAAAATTATTTGTAGAAATAATGTAAGGTTTAGGATAATGTTATCTCCTCCCAGGGATGATTAATGTTTTCTTTGGCCTGGAACCAGCGATATCAGCACTCTGGGATCACCAGCATTCTAGGACTACCTCAATCCAATTTACAAGATTGGGAAGATCGAAAGATGAGCTACAGTCTCTGAGAGAGGCTACAACAGGTTCTTCTGTTCTACAGTAGTGGCCTTTAAAATTCCAAACCAAAGCAAAAATGTTTCAACCTACTTTAGCAATCCCTGGACATGAATCTCTATGGCTTTGGTCTTTCTAGGTTATCAAGTATAGCTCAGCTTCTTGGCCTCTCAGCCTTACCCTCTTTAATCAATACAAATCCCCAGAGGAAAAAGCACATCTAAACACCAGCTTCACCTTCCTGGGACTTCTCTTCTTCTGGTTCTTGCCTGGTAATTTTTGCTATCTTGTTAGCTCTCTAGAGTCTACAGGCAGATGTATTTTATGTTTTGTCTAACTATTTTAACATTTCCTAGTGGGAGCATTGTTCTGATTACCTAGGATGCCATAACTAGAAACAGAAGTAAATATTTAATTATTGATGATGACAGATAATGAACAAATAGTGGTTGAAGGGACTGTGGAAGCTTTTTAAAAATGGATAGAATCGTGGTCTGAATCAAGTAATACTGACCTAAGGGATAACTGTTGGATTAAAAACTTGAGGGAAAGCCCTCTAGGTTTCATCTAAGTTGCTATTACTAGGCCACTTACCTATCTTTGCTGAGGATGTAAATGTACACACTAATTCAATTTATTCAGATATATTCTATGCTTCCTCTTTTGGGCAACAAGCATTTACTAAGCGACTACATGCTAGACTCTCTTCGAGAAATTTGGTAATTTGATAATAAGTGAGAAGAGATACACATAGAGCTTGGTTATGAAGGAAAGAGAGTCAGAGAGGGAGAGTTTGATAACATAGGGAACACAAAAAATATACTGGCATAAGATTCTGGAAGGGGGTAATGGGATTAAGAACAGGTGGAAGAGCTAGCCCTGAGCAGGAAAATGCCACCTCTTACTTGAATTTAAGGAAATAGTGTGAAAGTAGGTATGGATACTATTAAACTCACAGGGTTTAGGAATTTGCAAGCTTGTATCTGTTAAGCTCAATTTTCCAGGAGAGGTAGGAGGCAAAGTTAAATGTGGGATGAGGAGCCTGATGTGAAGTCTTAGAATAACTAATGAGAGGGTTATGGGGGAAGAAAATCTAATTAGAAACACAAGCAGTGGTCCAATCCACACTATTACATGATTTTTCTCTAGCAATGTTCAGTAGCCTGGATATAGGATAAATGGCTAAATTTATCCAAGATTAGGAGTTTATAGAGTATATATGGTGGAAAGACAATGGAGCAGAGATTGAACAGAATGACAATATGGTCTAATTTCGACAGAAAAGGAAGCAACACACGAGGAAGGAAGGAAAAAAGTTGAGAGACGTCAGGAGCCTAAAGGTTTAGGCATACTAAATTATTAGGCATGCTAATTTTTATTCTAAGTAGGTCCTGAATGGCCACTGAAGTAGTTTGCTGGAGTAGAATATAAATGCTGGATGTTGGAATTGAGATGACAAAGGGTATTAAAGGCTAGGTCAGTGTTTCTTAACCTTTATTCATCATTGTTCCCTTAAGTTGCCTTTTTAGATATATTTTCCTTAATTGCCCCTCCTCCCCAAAGAAATTTTTTAAAACAATATTTAAATATTTATTTATTTATTTAGGTTGTGCCAGGTCTTAGCTGCAGCACGTGGGATCTTTGTTGTGGCATGCGGGCTTTTTAATTGCAGCATGCATGTAGGATCTAGTTCCCCCACCAGGGATCGAACACGGGCCCCCTGCATTGGGAGCGTGTAGTCTTACCCACTGGACCACCAGGGAAGTCCCTCAAAGAAGTTTCAACATCACAAATATACCGTGTATCTGTTTATCTGTTGTAATATCTAAGATGTTTTACTCCCCCAGAACCAATTTTCACACCCTTGAGGGTGACCTCCCCTTTGTAGAAAACTCCTGGGCTAGGGGGCTGAATGGTGGTTCACATGCCTGCTGAAGTAACTTTGCTGAATGGCAATTCTTATTGTCAGGCTCCTTTTTCACATGATAGAAAATGGTACTCAGGTCTCACTGAAATATTAGTCAGTAAAATTCAATATTTCACTTGATTTTATGATGTCAAGGAACTTATCTTTTGAAAATTCTTTGGAACTTAATATACTTTTGGAATATATTTAGGTTGCTAATAAATGCTCATTGAACAGTTTAAATGCTGTTGAACAGGCATTTTGTTTCATGGGTGTTAATTATGGATACTGATATGGGGAAGAATATTTAACATGAGAAACTATTTACATTTTATTTGGTCAGTGTTTTCCTATTCACAAAAGACTAAATTGTTTACTACTGCTATTTTACAACTTGTCACTTGGGGGCAGCAAAAACGTTGAGGAATCACAGAAGTAGGACAGCATTTAAACAGTAGGACAGATAGGCACTGTATTAGGCATGGTAAGGAAATAAAAATTGAAAAAATCACCCGAACGCCTTGCCTCAAAAGATATCATAGTCTAGTAGAGGGGAAAAGACATTGAACATGAATAATTATAATACAAGATGGCATAGGATAAGTGAAATGAGAGGCACAATGTGCTATAGGTACTCAGAAGAGGGATAGATCAAAGTTGGCTGCAGGGAAGTAGTCAAAGGTTCATGAAAAATAAGCATTTAAGTAAACCTTGAAATATGACAGGTAGCGATCTACAGGGAAAACCTTCCCAGTTAATAGAATGATATGAAGTAAGGAAGGAAGTGGTGAAAAACTCAGGGCATTTTGGGGGAAATACAGACTACACAGTTGCCCCTTGAACAACATGGGTTTGAACTGCAGAGGTCCACTTATATGCGGATTTTTTTCAATAGTAAATACTACAGCACTACACGATCTGCAGTTGGGTGAATCCCCAGATGTGCAATCATGGATATGGAAAAACTATGGATACAGAGGAACCATGATATGGAGGGCTGACTTTAAGTTATACATGGATTTTTTTACTTCACAGAGGGTTGACGCCCCTAACCCCCATTGTTCAAGGGTCAACTGTAATTTGATGTGTTTAAAATACCTAGTAAATACACAGAGGAGCTGAGAGACATTTGGAAAGGACAGCAACCAGTTATGAATATTGGGCTAAGGAGTCTGGATTTCAGTCGATAAAAGAATCCATTAAAGGGGTACATGAGGGACAGTGACAGGGCAGAGGAAGAGGGAAAGAAACACAGACAGATATATACACATATGCAAGCCATGTCCAGAGGTGTGGTGAGATAAGATTGATTTGGCTGTCAGCTCTGTTCAGGTAGAGTGACGAACATGAGCCAGACAAGGGATTAGGTGCTTGAGACACTGGGCAAACAATAGCAGGACACGAACAGTTTACTGTCTCTTCTCCACTAGACATATTTGGGAGGCCCGGAAAGGTTAAATAACACCCTTGGGCTTTCATTTTCCTGCACAAAAATAGGCCTATGACCATTGGTCTAATGACAACAGAAACAAAATGCCTATGTTCAATAGCGGCCATATAAAAATACAAGAGAAGCAACTCTCAGCTTTCTTCTGATACCTAAGAAAATAGAAAAGGTTTCTCATATCTCTCAGCTATTTCAGATACTTTTTTTTTTTTTTTTGCGGTACGCGATCCTCTTACTGTTGTGGCCTCTCCCGTTGTGGAGCACAGGCTCCGGACACGCAGGGTCAGCGGCCATGGCTCACAGGCCCAGCCGCTCCGCAGCATGTGGGATCTTCCTGGACCAGGGCACGAACCTGTGTCCCCTGCATCGGCAGGCGGACTCTCAACCACTGTGCCACCAGGGAAGCCCTCAAATACTTTTTATTCAAGGGAGCCTGGATCTGTGGTTGTATCACACATGGCAGTAATAAATAAGTGATAATAAATCCTTCATACTTCCTAAAGTGACCATTATGGATTTCCAAGCTACTAAAAATACAGCACTAACAATAAAAATTAGTTCTAGACACTGATATTTAAAATATGAGCCTTGGATGATAAAGAATAGAATAGTGATTAGATATCTAATTTTCACCTCTCTTCCACGAAGTAAAAACAACAACACACACCTATACTCCTAATATATTTAGAAGTAGCCCAGAGTTTAGTTTAACTATTTGATTAGTTATCACCAATTCTCCATTCCAAACATTCAATAAAACCCAAAAGCTTGGGACTTCCCTGGTGGTGCAGTGGATAAGGCTACGCGTTCCCAATGCAGGGGGCCCGGGTTCGATCCCTGGTCAGGGAACTAGATCCCACATGCATTCCGCAACTAAGACTGGGCACAAACAGATAAATAAATAAAATTAAAAAACAAAACAACAACAATAAAAAAAACCAAAAGCTTGGGACTACACCATCTGACTGCTAAATTAATTACACAGTACATAAAAAGACAAGCCAACTGAGCAAGTTATCCTACAGCTGACCACTCTTCTCCTTTGCCTTCTTATTCTATATCTTACTATAATAGTTTTATGAATTTAATGGTTTATATGGCTCTCTTAATAGTCTGTTTGCTCCATGGGGGCCAAAGCCATGTCATATCTATCTATCTCTAGCACCCAGACCAGTGCCTGATACATAACTGGCATGCACATGCATGTGCACATATGTGTGTTTGTATGAGTGAGTATGTATAAAGGATAAATGATTACTTCAAGGGAACTGGCCTTAGAAAGAAGATGAGAGAAAAGAGAACTACTTTGACAACCAACATTGTACTATCTCATGGAAAGTTACTTGAAGAGGAATTCTTACCTGGCGTGTCATTACAAAATATGCATACATTGCCATGGCACTTCCATAAGTGATGAAGTAGGTAACTGGCTCCATGATGTCCCAGGAATATTCCCACCAGGTAAGCCGGGCCAAAATGCCAAACTGCGTGGCCATGTAGGCAAGTCCACCCCATAGCACCAAAGTGGTCCTCTTCTCAGCTTTTCTGCTAATCTCAATTCGTACCTACAGGGCACACGTGACTGGTCAACTGTAAAGCATTTTGACATAGAACCAATTTTAAACTCTTATTTAAACTGTTCAATGTTCACTAAAGAAACAGGGCTTGTAATCAAGATATGTTAGTCTCAATTCTAGGAAATATAGTTTGTCTTCCTAAATAATATCTGTAGTTTTTACTGAGTACTATTTTATAGGCATAACATTTTTGATACACTTGTATTTTATGTTTCATCCTAGAAGTAGCTGAAAATATGGTGAAATTATGGGAGTGAATAAGTTAGTTTCAGCGGGTCTTTATCCAACCACAAGATTGCTTTCTTTGAAAGAGAGAAATAAAAACATGCCAATGTTCTCTCACTGTAGCGTACAAGATTTAATCTATCATTAGTTTTTTACTCAAGAGGTCTACTAGGGGCAAAACAGCACAGTGGGTCAGAGCATGGACTCTGGATTCAGAATGGCTGAGTTTAGGCCCTGATCTGCACATTACCATAACTTCATTAATGAGTTGTTCTGAGGATTAAATAAGAGACTACAAGTAAAATACTTAGGATAATTCCTAGCACATAGTAAATATTCAATAAGGGATGATAATTATTTTGCTATAATTGGTACATTAAAAAATCCTTTACATTTTGAAAATACCAGATTTAAATTTCATCCCCCTTCACAACAGTTCCTCAAATTTAATTTATCCAACATTTCTAATGGTCTTAAATTTAATGAAAACAACCTTGAGATATGTGTTCCTTACTTTTAAAGAAATCAGAAAAAGCACAGTATTAAGAGTATTTGTTCCCTTCCTTAATCTCTAATATAGTCTGGTTTCTTAAAATGGAAATACTTGTATTTTTATTTAAAAAAAAAAGGATGACACACGTTCATTGTAAAACACTTACTAGGAAAGTATAAAGAAGAAAAATCATTCATAATCCTACTATTCTATTAGCATTTGGAATATGTTCCGATTTTTTTCTTTGTATATATGTGTGTGTGTGTGTGTGTGTGTGTGTGTGTTGTGTGTATGGCTATATGCATAATACACTTAAAAACTGGATCATAGTATGCACTAATATACACATTTTGTAATTTACTTTTCATAAAATATCATGACGTGTTTTCTATAGAATATTAGATCTACATGATTGTTTTTAACAGTTGCATAATATTCCATATAATATTAATTCTTAAGTTGGCTAAAATGATTATCCACCTCACTTAGAACCCTTCTTGATCAGCAATTATTCCAATCTTTGTTGTAAAAGTAGTAAGTCTGGTTAAGGGCAGTATATTTAGATCTCAAAGCTCTATGTCCATTATCAAGGCTCCAAACTATTCCTTTTTAAGTCCTTTCTTAGCTTTAATCAGAAGCTTTTTATGATTCAGTTCCCAAAACTAGTGGACTAGTTTGATTGACACAATGCAATCACACAAAACTCGGAGGGGAAAAAAGCAAACATATATGCTCTGGAAAAAATACTGGTGAAGAGAAAAGTGTGAAATTTGAATCTGCACCTTTTCCAGGGGCGCCAGTTGTTCTTTGAGATCTTCTAATCTTTCGATAAGCTCCCTTTCCTTGTTTAACTGGTGCTGCTCGATGCACAAAGTAGTGTATAACTGCTGTACCAGTGTCTTTACATCGTTCAGTGTTGCTGCGTTTTCATAGCTTAAGAGGTCTGAAAGAAAAAGATTACATTTAAAAAAAAAATATGCCTTAAATGAAGAGTTGCTATTCTTAGGGCTATTAGTGATAAGAACAAGGCAGATTCATCCACTATAGGGGTCCCACCTTCAATGTTAAACTGAAGGAAAGGGATAGTTCCTTTTTAAAAAGGAAGAGTCTATAAATTCTACAAAGTAAGTTCATATTTGGGCAACTTGAAAATTTTGAAGCCAACATCCACCATTATATTCTTGGAAGTATAAGTGCTACAAATGAGGCTACGAGTAATAATAATCTTCATTAGATAAAGACAAAAAATTTAAAGTAATATGTCAAAAACTAGTAGAGAGGCTTAGAATTAATCTGATTATCATGCTTATTAAAATTCAGATCTAAAGTTTATCTGTGGTCTTGCCATTTTAAGTGGTCATTTTTTCCCTTTAGTAACTAACACTTAAGGAAAAAATATACAGTATTTCAAATTTGCAAATACAAGGGTATAAATAAAAATACCATTATCCTAATAATCTTAGCCCCTATATACCTTCCCCCTAGCATATCAATTTTTATTTATTCCCGTTGGGCAAAGACATAGAATAGCTGTATGGGTCTCAATATCAAGCTTGAAACGGCATGAAGTTATGAGAATAACTAAAAAGGTAAAAGATTAAATAATTCTTTGATTCAATATCCTCTTCTGTGAGTAGCATGTGCTTCTAGAAATCTAAAAATTATGTTTTGAAAATTTAATAAAAAGTCAGCTGATCTCAGCTGTCAAATAACTTTTTAAAAAGCAACAGAAGTAAAGCTTTTGTTTTAGAATCTTATTAGCCTTAAATGTGACACTTTGTTAGCTACAGCAGAAGGTCAGCCTTTTTCTAAGTCAAAATAAGCCACAGTCAGAATTAGTCATGTGTGTATTTCAAATATTCTTCAAGGATGTCCTTTAGTACAGTTATCACAGAAATTCAATCAATAAAAAAATTCAAATAAGGGTAGCAAATTGGATTAGAGAAGAGCTGATATAGTAAAATGGGATATACCACCTAGCATAGTATCTTGCATGCTTCAATAAATGTGTGCTGCATTAATGGGAACAGATAAAAGCAAGAACACTTTGAGTTCTAGAAGTCGTCTATGTCAACAGAGTCTGCTTTGCACTAAAGTTGCAGCTCACATTCACATACGGTTCTACACTTTCCAAAGTTACAAAAAGAGAAAACTGCACTCTAGAATGTCATAGTGAAGTGGTAGAGTCCATGCCTCCTGACCCCCCAGGCCTGGAACTGAGTTATGAGGCTTTTACTTTATCAATATTAATATTTCTCCTGCAAGCTCAGTCCTCTTTCTTTCTTTTTTTATTATTTATTTTATTTTTTGCTGCGTTGGGTCTTTGTTGCTGCACGTGGGCTTTCTCTGGTTGCAGTGAGCGGGAGCTACTCTTTGTTGTGGTGCATGGGCTTCTCACTGCAGTGGCTTCTCTTGTTGTGGAGCACAGGCTCTAGGCGCGCAGGCTTCAGTAGTTGTGGCTCACGGGCTCTAGAGCGCAGGCTCAGTAGTTGTGGTGCACAGGCTTAGTTGCTCCGCAGCATGTGGGATCTTCCCGGACCAGGGCTCAAACCCGTGTCCCCTGCATTGGCAGGCAGATTCTTGACCACTGCGCCACCAGGGAAGTCCTCAATCCTCTTTCAAAAAGATAATTTTTTAGGTAGGTATAAATTATCTATGGTAAACAAAATTCTCTCGCATATATTATCCCATATTTATCCTCATGGCAGCATATAATCCACAATTTATAAATGAGGAATTTTGAGTCCTAGAGAGATAAGATGAACAAACATTTTTGTATTAGGTACTGATCTATTCACTAGAGAGGGGAAAAAATCAAATATGCGGTGGTTTCTCTCCTTAATGAGGTCTAATAATGATATTCACAAAGCTGCATGGCTAGCAGGGAGTGGGAAAAGATCTTCTGACTGGTAGTCCAATGACTTTTCTATTCCATGTCCTTTCTTTTTCCATTTCCACTTTCAATACCATAATTACACTGTATTTGCTTAGAAATCCAAGGAGGGAGAAAAGGAGGGGGGAAGGGAGGAAAGAAGGAAGCAAGCAAACAAACTAAACAGACCCTCTCCTCTTCCTTTTCCTAATGAAGCACACACACGTTAATGATCAAATATGTATAGACAATCATAACCTGAAAATCTATAAAATCTGAACTCAGGCTTGGTATTTGTTTTATAAAAGAGCTTCTATTAGAATGTCATTCATCGAAGACTTATTCTTTTAAAATTAATATTCATATTACAGGTTCTCCTGTGTAGAAAATTTATTTTTTATATCAGTCTCTTCTCTCATGGCTTCTTCTGTGTTTTATGTTATAGGTAGAAACATATTTCTCACTCCAAGTTTGTAAAACTATTTCTCTTTTGATTTTTTTCACTATGATAAATTATAAAATAAGCAGCTAAGTGAATGATAATATACATTCATACAATGTAACACATAGCAGCTGTGAAAAAGAATAAGGAATTCTTTATGTTCTGGTATTTTAAGATCTTCAGAATACACTGTTAGGTAAGAAAAGCAGTTTGGTGGTTTTATACCTTGACATCTAGTTAAACTGGAATTATGTTTCCCCATATATCCCAAATTCCCTGTATGGTTCTGAATTAGAGTTAGCCAAAACAGAGATTCAAGTGAGGTTTTAGAAGGCAGAAGTGAAGCAGAAGCCATCATGCTCTGAAGGTTGTCGTTAGTAGTGAGAGACAGATGCAGAGGTGCCTGGAGATGCCAGTGTGTGCCTGCTCTCCCTGGCTCTGCATCCAGCTCTTTTTTCTCAACTGCCACCTCTGATGATTAACAGCAAATCCACACCCACAGCCAGATGCAGCTTTCTAAAGCTGTGCTGTCCAAAACAGGAACTGTTTGCTGTGTGTGGCTATTTAAATTAATTAAAATGAAATAGAATTTAAAATTCAGTTTCTCAGCCATACTAGCCACATTTCAAGTGCTCAATAGGCACATGTGACTGATGGCTACCATATTGGACAGTGCAGAAATGGAACATTTTCATTGTCACAGAAAGTTCTATTTGATAACACTGTCCTAGGGATCTCTCTACCAGCCCTCCTTTGTTAATTTTTCTTATCCTAGTAGTTGGACGCACTTGAATTTCCAGGTTCCCTGGCAAGCTCTGATTTGTCCACATGTGCCATCACTTCAAACTTAGTAACTTTTCTCTGATCTTCCAGGCTCCCCTTTACAGACTCTTACTTCTTTACCTTCACCTACAACTGTACAAAGTCTCATTCCTATAATCTTTTATTCCACTTTATTCACATGCTTCTGCTTCCTCAATTGAACCCTGACCGACATGAACAGTATATGTATGATATGCTATTATTTGCATAAAAAGGGAAAAAAGATTATGCATTCACATTTGCTTATGAATGCACTGACTCTCTGATAGGAAACAAGAAACTAAGAACAATGCTTGCTGGTAAGAGGAGAAAAGGGTGGCTGTGAAACAGGGATGAGAAAATCTTTTCCCATATGTTCTTTGACTTTGGGAGTTGAACATTGTGAATGCATTATCATTCAAAACAAATAAAATTTAATGTGCTACAACATACATTCAAACAGCAATGAAAAGACTATAAAATGATAATTCATAGGAGATCAATCTCACAGATGTCCACTTCTAGACCTGGCTGAACAGAGAGTTGTTATCTTTCTGATCAGTAAAGCCCTGGTAAACTCAAGAGACTTAGCTTTATTTTGTTAGATTTTCTTGACAGGAAGAATATGCTTCCAAGGTATTGTCATGGTAGAGGAAAACAACAACCTCAAACCCTTGACCCTTAAAAATCTGCCCACCTATTTGGAGATGAAATTATAGGAAGAGAGAAGGTAAATCTGCTAATGGCTTAACAAAAACACTTCTGGATGATCCGTGTATGCTTCCCTAAAAATGCAATTAAGATGTTTATTAACGTTTCTTCACATGCCATCAGTGCCAGGATAATTAAGGTACACAAAGACAGGAAGATGTGTACAAATAATGGGGATTAAAAAGTCTTTTCAGCTACTATAATGGTTTGGGAAGGATTCTGGCTATCTGAGTCTCTGATAAGGTATTCATTATAGTTCGTATTTGGTTTGCCTGTTCAACATTTTCTCTCAATTACTTACATTATTAGGAGAGAAGCAAGGTCTCCAATATCCTCTGGATGGATAAATGGGGGAAAGGGCTTAGTGTTGCCAATCAAGATGAGTTTCCTTAGCACAAAAACTTTCAACGACCAGTGGTCACAGGGGAACCCAGCCATATACAGCTTTGGTAACCAAAAGAATGCAATGGAACTTGCAACTAGCCTTGCTGCTATGACCTGCCCCCTTGTTCCATTTCAGTTTTTTCCTGCCTCTTCCCTCCAATTTTGGCATTAGGTACAAGGGTTGTCAGTACTTAGGTATTCGTAATACCTATGACTGCCAATCCCACATAAACATCAAACATGGCTATATTAGATCTTATATGAATAAGCCCTCTATCCTCAGTGCCTGGTGAAGTATGTGAAGTTAAGGTTTACTGGTGCACAACATTCATAGAGCATTTTTAGTTCTAAAGTGCTATCCATGCACAAGGAAAAGAAAAATAGGAGAGAAAAGAGAAAATTAAAGGGGCGTAAGGAATGAGTAGAAAAAAACTGTGTCAAAACTTAAAACTATTCTGGAAAAGTTTTCCTTCATTAACTATTTTAACTTTTATTAGATAAAGTATATTTGTTCCATCTGCTTCATGTATATATAAAATCCTAGTGTTCTTCTCATTATCTAATACCCAAAACCTAGTGCCTTCAACTTCTTTTCTCCATTCAGCTTTTTCACTAAAAACAGTTACAATGTGGGGAAAAGTTTACTCATCTGTATGATCGGCATCCCTCTCAAATACAGAAATTCAACTGTCCTCTTACTCACCACAGCTGACAAACAGTGGTGACTTGGAGGAAGATAATATGATGGAAACAAAATGAAAAACTATCTTACGTTTATTTCAAAAGAAAAAAAGATTTTTTTTACTATGTTTTAAAAATGGAGGGAAAAGTGTTTATGAACTTAAAACAGTATTATTTAAGCTTCTGTGAAAAAAGTATATAATGACATAATTGCTCATTGACTAATAATAACAGAGCTGAGAGATTTGATGTCTAAATTTAAATATTAAAATGGTCTTTTAAAGTGTTATACTAATGCTACTATTGAGCTTACCAAATTTCATACTTCAAATTACAATTATCCCATGAATTATAGACTTCTGACGCTTGCAAACTTCACATTCTAATTGACTTCTAGGGAAGGTGGACAGATATCCCACAGTTCTGAGATACAGATAAAACAAAGAGTTGTAAGGCTGCCAAACTGATTACCAGAGAATCAAATATAATTTCTCCCCTTTTCAGTTTCTACCTTTACTTTCCCTATTCAACTTGAGAATAGCCTTATTTAAAAAATTAAAACTTTCATTTCTCTTTTAAAAACACAGCATTAGACAAGATGGTTAGAATTATTCATTGATTAAAATACCTCTAGTTTTTGACAACATAAATCTTTACTTTCCTGACTGTTATACTTTATATAAGAATATATTAGTCAACTTTTAATATTTTACTAATGCAGTAGAAAATCAAAATAGAATGAACTCCCTAGGAAATTCACATACACACATAAGGTCTATCCATGTTGTTGCAAATGGCAGGGTTTCCTTCTCTCTCATGGCTGAATAATATTTTAGATACACACACACACACACACACACACACACACACACACACTCTACATCTTCTTTATCCATTCATCTGTAGATGGACACTTAGGTTGTTTCCATAGCTTGGCTATTGTGAATAATGCTGCAATGAACATGGGAGTATAGATATCTCTTTGAGATTCTGATTTCATTTCCTTTGGATATATACACCAAAGTGGAATTGCTGGATCATACAGTAGTTCTATGTTGGTCAAAGGGTACCAATTTTCCAATTATAAGATGAATAAGTTCTGGGAATCTAATGTACAGCATGGTGACTATAGTTAACAAAACTGTAATGTATACTTGAAAGTGGGTAAGAATGTAGATCTCAAGTGTTCTCATCAAAAAGAAATGGTAATTATGTGAGATGATGGAGGTATTAACTAATCCTGTTGTGGTAATCATTTCTCAACATATAAGTGTATCAAATCATCACACTGTATACTTTAAACTACACAGTGTTATATGTCAATTATATGTCAATAAAGCCAGAAAAAAATAAAGAGCAAATTTAAAGAACAAAAAAAAAACTGAGTAAAATAAGGCCTGTACTTCTGTTATTTTAAAGAGAACATCTAGTCCAAGAATCAGGGAATAAAGAAGAAAAACGTATTAGTATAGTTAATATATAGCTAACAATCCTTGGTCTACATGTTCAATTATTCCAACTTAATAAAATCTGATTCAGTAATGTCTTACTATTTAAAGGATTCTTTAACTCATTTAACTCGCTCAATATAGGATGACTACCTAAGTCAATGGGGTATACAAAAATCACAGTGCCTTCCCTCTGATCATTTGAAAAGAAAAGGAATGAAGAATTCAGAGAAGAGAATAATCACTTCTGGTTGGCTGGGAGTAAGAAAAAGAAAGAATGGGATCATGGAAGAGCCGACATTGATGATTTTGACCTGAGGAAATAGGAGGTTAGGAATAAAAGAAAAAGGCATCTTAGAGGAAAGGTGAGAAAACACTGAGATGGTAAAGGAAAGAGCAAAGGAACTAGAGGGTGGAGGAAAAGTAGGAATCTTTTAAGAGGAAAAGAGAAAAACTTTAAAGGTAGATGTGGACCAGATTTTGGAGGCATTCAATACTTAGGCTTTTACTTAGAACTTTTTCTACATTAGACACAATTCTCAAAAGCAGAATGGAAAATAACAAATGTCCTAGGAAGCTGATGGAGGGGGTGGTGGTGGTGGAAGGGGAATTAACGACAGCAGTGAGTGACAATGAACATCAAGGGCAAAGAGAGAAAGATGACCAAAAGAGACACACTTCAAAATGTTATTTTAGAGGGCTATTTAATAGCATCAGTACTGTGCAAAGCCATATTGGAGTGTGGGGTGAAAAGAAAAATCAGTAAAACTAACTTTGTCTTTATTTAAATTTTTGATATTTTGTTTATCATAGATTTTTTGCATTAACTTTGGTTTTTAAAAGTAGTTCATGAAAATATTTGATTACTGAGTTTTCTGGCACTGGAGGCAAATATCCCATTTTTTCGCATAAAAGCATATTCTCGTCCGAAGTTCCCAAGGACTATTATTGTACAATAGTTGACTTTCAAACTGCTAACCTTGAGCCATCAAAAAAGGGGGTTAATTCCTGTTACAAATGTTTAAAAGGACAGGGAATTCCATAATTTTTAAAAAAGATTCCCCCAGTGGGCTTCCCTGGTGGCACAGTGGTTGAGAGTCCGCCTGCCGATGCAGCGGATGCGGGTTCGTGCCCCGGTCCGGGAGGATCCCGCATGCCGCGGAGCAGTTGGTCCCGTGAGCCATGGCCGCTGAGCCTGCGTGTCCGGAGCCTGTCCTCCGCAACGGCAGAGGCCACAACAGTGAGAGGCCCGCGTACCACAAAAAAAAAAAAAAAGGATTCCCCCAGTAACGTTATTAAAATAATATGACTTTTAGCTTGTATGGAAGGAAGGAGTTTAAGTTATGTAGAACACTCATTTATGCGAAACAGTGACAAGAGCCGATAATAAAGCATTCTGGTGTCTATGTTTTAGTCAGTGTACTAGCGAAGTGCTACCTATATGTAAAACTTTGACTGCTCTTTGAATACTGTTTCTCAACTTTACCCAGGGGAAAAAAAGTTCCTTCCAAAAGCCGTCCTCACATTTCTCTGACCTTATCAAGGTTACTTGTTACCTCTCTTTGGTGGTCGTACATGATACGTTAAGTCATTAATGACCAGTTTAAAGTCGTCAAGGAGGAGGAGGTCTATTCCTGTTGAGGCAGCAACTCGAACGCCATCTGTGAAAATTTAAATGTGAAAATTTTAAGGTCATATGTCCATAATTATTCAAGAATGGTCAGGAAAAAAGCAATCCTCAAAATAGATTTTAAAATTATGTCTTCTCTTTTAAATTTCAGTTAACTTTTTGCCTTATCCCTAAATTCTATGCTAAACAAAGCTTATACTATCTGAGGCTTTTTGTTTTCATGGCAATCTTTTTGGTGAAGATTTAACAACGTGTTTTTCTGGAAGAACTTTATGAACAAGTGAAATAATTACATAGATGTATAGCCGTCAGCTGGAAATCTAGGGTCACTGGGAGAGGTGCATGGATGTCTATGATGGAAGTTGGTTGAGTAAAACACCCAATGTTTTCTAATATATGGTACTTTGCAGTATAGCTACTGATTAGTTGCCAATAATCCAGTAGGGGCAGATGCTAGGTTTAGCAAAGTACACCAAGCTGATCTATTAATTACATTACAAGATGAGTTGAGAATTAAGAATATTTAAAATATTTAAACTACAGAAATGTGGCAAATTAGCAACAACTGAGTAAATCCAAGGGTAAATAGGTACTTACTGTACTAGGCTTTTACGTTTTTCTGTAGGTTTAAAATTTTTCAAAGTGAAAGTGGGAAAAATGTAAGGCGCTTAAAAAGTAAATAAATGAAATGGATATCATGTCAAATGGGAATTTTTAGTGCCTTATTTTATATTGTTTTCAAACCATATGTCTTCATTTTGTAAACATTTATGTGAAAGACCTAAGAAGATTTAAAAAGAAGGCGTAATATTTCATATCTTCAGAGATGATGGCTCAACTACTAGAAAAGTTTATTCTACACCTAAGGTAATGACAAAAGGTCTCAAAAGTATAAATGTGATTGATGGTTCATCTTTGCCCATGGCATTATATGTGAGGTGCTTTTGAATGAGATCCCTGTGTATATACCCTTGCTAAAACTGAGCAATCATATTCTGAAAATTGGGAGAAAAATCACTGTCTCTCTTGACATTTGCTAAGCAAAAGATTGTGTCCTAAAGTTAAGAGCATGGGATTCTTTTGCAGTGGTGTATGTGTGTGTGTGTGTGTGTGTGTGTAAAAACAATTTGGAGTGAAATGATGGGTGGGTGGGAATTAATAATGAAGGTGTATGCCCAGTAGTAGGATTGCTGGGTGGTATGGCAGTTCTATTTTTAGTTTTTTAAGGAACCTCCATACTGTTCTCCATAGTGGCTGTATCAATTTATATTCCCACCAACAGCATGGGAGGGTTCCCTTTTCTCCACACCCTCTCCAGCATTTATTGTTTCTTGATTTTTTTATAATGGCCATTCTGACTGGCGTGAGGTGATGCCTCATTGTAGTTTTGACTTGCATTTCTCTAATGATTAGTGATGTCGAGCATATTTTCATGTGCCTCTTGGCCATCTGTATGTCTTCCTTGGTGAAATGTCTATTTAATGGCCTATGTGGGAAAAGAACCTAAAAAAGAGTGGATATATGTAAATGTATAACTGATTCACTTTGCCGTACAGCAGAAACTAACACAACATTGTAAAGCAACTAGGCTCCAATAAAAATTAAAAAAAAAAAATAATGAAGGTGACTATACCTGGTGAATAGATTGCAACTCTGTCAATTCCCCGATCCTCTTCTTGTAGTTGTCGTAAAAACACACCAACAGAGTCTGAGATAGGTTTGAGTGTGAACTGGCAGCGTTCACGCCGGGATGGTAGCCTCACAGATATCACAGGTAACCCATTTTGATACACCACTGTCACATCTGAATGAAAAAGACCCATAACCATATGATAATTAGATTTCATTATAAGTTAAAGTGACATTATTAATCTTCTTAAATGGGGGTTTTTTATTATTAGTGTGGCTTAAAATGTTTTCTAAGGTTCAAGAATATGCCCTTTAGCTTTAGTTGAAGGTTATTCCAGGAAATGGCTTATGGAAGATCATATCTATCACACAACACTTTGCAGAAAAAAGAAAATATGCAAAGGATTATCTTTTAAGTGGGTCAAGGAGACGCTTTCCCAGGAATTTAAGGTAAAGTTCTTGGTATTGGTGAATACAAACCCTGAATCCATTTAGTAAATTTTTATTAAGTAGCCAGAGATTGCTGGGCCAAATTCTATACCCTGTAGGAGGTGGCTCTCGGGAGCCAGAGCTTTTTTAAGAATCTGTGGGGAATGACATGTGAAAGTACACTAATAAGTGAGACTTACTCAAGGATAATCAACTCATATTTCTGTAGTACATATAATATTATAACCAAGGTGCTTGATAAGTAAGCATTCTCTTATACAACTTGGACATATTATGATATAATAAAAAACAATTCCTTTTAAGTTCTCTTGAACATTTTCCTGAGGTTAGCAAGAGGCCAAAGCTCAACTTTTGGGATTTACTAACAAAACGTTATTAAGGGAACCATTATAATAAGCTACACAACTGAAAGGATTTTCTACAACAGAACGGCACAGAATTCCTTATTTCCTTATCTTGTTCCTTAACTGTCTTGATTTATAGAACCTTAGTCCCTAAAACAAATGCCAGAATAACTCTTTCAAAAACATTTTCAAATGAATCTTTTAATAAATAAATTTTGAACCAGAATTTTTTACACAAGCAACCAAGCATTTAAAGATGATAATTTAGGGATTTCCCTGATGGCACAGTGGATAAGACTTCGTGCTCTCAATGCAGGGGGCCTGGGTTCAATCCCTGGTCAGGGAGCTAGATCCCACATGCATGCTGCAACTAAAAGTTCACATGCCACACTAAGGAGCCCATGTTCTGCAATTAAGGAGCCCACCTGCCACAACTAAGACCTGGTGCAACCAAATAAATAAATAAATATTAAAAAAAATAAATAAAGATGATAATTTATCACTAGTCTGTGAAAGGAAAACAGGGTTTAGAATCAAATCTGGTATGGAATCCAGCCAAAAATAATAAATAAATAAATTTAAAAAACCCACTTAGCATACTGCTTTAAGATGAGTGATGTTTCTTTTTAAAAAATGTTTTTAAATTTAATTAATTAATTAATTTTTGGCTGTGTTGGGTCTTCTTTGCAGCATGCGGGCTTTCTCTAGTTGCAGCGAGCAGGGGCTACTCTTCGTTGCGGTGTGCAGCCTGCTCATTGCGGTGGTTTCTCTTATTGCGGAGCACAGGCTCTAGGCGCCCGGGCTTCAGTAGTTGTGGCTCATGGGCTCTAGAGCACAGGCTCAGTAGTTGTGGCACACGGGCTTGGTTGCTCTGTGGCATGTGGGATCTTCCCAGACCAGGGCTCAAACCCTTGTCCCCTGTGTTGGCAGGCGGATTCTTAACCACTGCACCACCAGGGAAGTCCCTAATAATGTTTCTTTATTAGCTTTTTTTTAAGACTCAAAAGATACACTCTATAAAGTTTTTAAGGATTCGTATCCCTCAAAATTGAAGAGCCGAGAGGAAACATACATAGAATAATAATGTTCTGGAGATTCTAAATGCATCAAACTTTTCATAGTTGTAGTCATTTACATCTTATTTCCTCGCCTGGTCTAGTAAATTATAATGCCTACAATGAATACAAAAGCCTCACACTACATTGTTCCGTGACTTAAATTTTAAAAGTAACCCTTATTGAAGCATAGTTTATAAATAACAATGTACACTCTTATTTTAAATGAACATTTGATGAATTTTGACATAATAATCAAGATAAAGAACATTTCCATTAGCCCCCCCAAATTCTCTTGATCCAATTCAAGTTAACCCCTGGGCAACTATTGATTGGATTTTTTCACCACAGATTATATTTAGTTTTTCTAGAGTTTTACACTACTGGAATCATACAGCATGTACTCTTTTGTATCTGGTTTCTTTCTTTCAGCATAATGATTCTGAGATTCACCAGTGTTGCTGCATGCATTAGTAGTTAATTTGTTTTTATTGCTGAGTAGCATTTAAAATTGTGGATACACCACAATTTGTTCAACCATTCACCTGTTGATTGACATGTGGATTGTTTCCAGTTTTGGACTACTATGAATAAACCTTTTATGATTATTTACTCACAAGTCTTTGTGTGGACATATGGTATACCTTTTCTCATCCTTTTACGTTTAACCTACCCACGTCTTTATATTTCAAGTGGGTTTCCTGCAGGCAGCATATGGTTGAGTCTTCCTATTTTATCCAATCTGACAATCTGTCTTTTAATTAAAGTGTGTATATCATTAGCATTTAATAAATTATAAATATTGTTGTGTATGTCTGCCACCTTGCTACTTTTCTTGACTCAACTCTTCTTTCTTCCACTTTTCTTCGATTCATGCCCTCTTTTAGATTAACTGAGTATTTTTTTTACTACATTTAATCTCTACTATTGGCTTATTAACTGTACCTTTTCATGTTTTGGGGTTACTCTATAGCAGGTATTGCCAAATTTTTTCTGTTCAGGGTTAGACAGACATTAAATACTTTAGGCTTTGTAGGCCATAAGATCTCTGCTGCAACTTTAGACTCTGCACTGTGGTGCAAAAGCAGCCGTAGGCAGTATGTAAACGAATATGCATGGCTGTTTCAACAAACTTTATTTACAAAAATAAGGAGTGCACTGGACTTGGCCTACTGGGTTTGCTGAACCCTACTCAAGGGTTTACAATATACATCTTTAACTTATCACAGTTAACCTTCAAGTAATATCATACCACTTTAGGTATAGTGTAGAGACCCTTACAACAATATACTTCTATTCCCCCTGTATTGTTCTATATTTTATTTCTACATGTTATAAACCACACATTATTTTTACTTTGATAACTGATTATACTTTAAAGAAATTTTAAAATGAGAAAAATGTCTTTTATATTTATACACATATTTACCCTCTGGTGTTCCTCATTGTTTCTGGTATAGATCCACATTTCCATTTGGTATCATCTTCCTTTTGTCTCAAGAGCTTCCTTAAACATTTCTTGTTGTGCAGATATGTTGACAATAAGTTCTCTCAGTTTTGGTAAAGTGAGAAAAAGTCTTTATTTCATCTTCAATTTTGAAAGACATTTTTGCTATGTAAAATATTCTAGGTTGGCTTTTTTTTTTTCCTTTTAGTGCTCTAAAGAAATTCCCTTCTGGTTTGCACAGTATATGATAAATTTATGTACATTCTTATCTTTGTTCCTTTGTATGTGATATGTCTTTTTCCCTCTCACTGCTTTTAATATTTTCTCTTTATCATTGGTTTTCAGCAATCTGATTATAATGTTCCTTTCTATGGTTTTCTTTATGATTATTCTGTTTGGGAATTGTTAAATTTCTCAGCTCTGGGGGCTCATCGTTCTCATCAAATTTGGAAAAATTTTGGCCATTATTCAAATGGTTTTTATGTCTCCCACCCCTCTCCTTATGGGATTCCAATTACACTTATATTAGACCATGTGGTACTGTCACACAGGGCACTAAAACTCTGTTCATATTATTTTAGTTTTTCCCTCTCAGATTCATTTTGGATAGTTTTAATTGCTATGTATGTCAATGTCACTGATCTTTTCCTCTGTAGTGTTTAATCTGCTATTAATTCCATTTATATTGGTTTTCATTTCAGATATATTTTTCACCTCTAGAAGTTCCCTTTGTTTATTGTTCTATTTTCTATTTTTCTTCATATTATGCTTATGTTTTCTTCTCTCTCTCTGAATATAAGGGTCACATTTATAACTATTTTAAAATCCTCTGTTAATTCCATCATTTCTGTCATTTGTAGATCTGGTTCTATTGACTGATTCTGGCACCCCCACCCCCCACCCTGCAGCTTCTTCACATGCCTAGTAATTTTTGATGGGAGATTAGACATTGTGACTTTTACACTGCTGAATACCGGATCTTGTTGTATAGTTAAGTTGCTTGCATATTAGCTTGATCCTCTCAGGTCTTTTAAGACAGATCTAGAGAATCCTTTATTCTAGGGCCAATTTGGCCCCACTTCCAAGTTATGGTTCTTCTGGGAGTCTCTGCTGAATGTTCATGTATTCAGTGATGTCTCTCCTCTCTAGCTGCTGGGAAGTCAAATGATTTCTGGCCCTGAGTGAGCACTAAGAGTTATTCATTTTACAGCTTCTGGTAGTTGTTATTTCCTTGGAAGTTGTTATAGCCTGGCCTTGTGGTTTAGAATTTAACCAAACCCTCAGGCTACAAGCTGAAGCAATGTAAGGTTAATTTCATTTGTTTCTCTTTTCTCAGAGATCAAAGTCCTGTCTTGCCTACTGTCCAATGTTTAGAAACAGTATTTTCATGTATTCTGTCTGGTGTTATAGCTGTTGACAGCAGGACAGCAATTCCCACAGCAGTTAATCCTTTGTGGATACATGATTTGAATTTTTACATAAAAACTAAAAAGAAGCAAAGTCAGAAATCTCTGTTTATTCCTTCCAAAAGGAGAGTCTGAGTTTCCTAAGGAAAAAGAGGCCAAAAATAGTAATATAAACTTAATACATAGCATGAACCACCTAAAGTTTTCAATATCTAAAGTAACTTGAAATTTTTTTCATTTTCTTTCTCATTTTTAAAAGAATCCTTAGCAATCCATTGTTTCCGTAAGGTCAGAGCCAGCAACATAAATATCCCTATTAGTTCTATAAGCAGTAATGATGATGGGGTCATAAAATTAGGTGATTAACTTGTCTATCTGGTGCTTTCTTCCCTCCAATCCAGTCTTCTTTCTATTGATATATGCAAAAATATTCACACACAGATTTCAAGAAGTAGACAGAGTTGGATTTAAATAAAAGATAGGAATCTGTGAATCTTAAACACATAAAGTATGGAAGATTTCACTAATACATCAATTTCACAGGAAAGTGCTTAGGGGTTACTGTTTTTAAATAACTGAGACAAAGTCAACAGATAAAATTAAGGTCTTTATCACTCAGTTTAACTTTTTCCTTTAAAGATTATGAAGCCTTTAAAAGGAATTAAATATGAAAGCTTTGAGAAACTCTGCATGGATAGCACATTTCAGAACTGACAAACCTTTATTACAATACTGCTTTTGAAATAAATCCCCAGGTCTCCTTCTTTCCCACACACTAGATTGTAATGCAAATGTTAGATTTCTTGTTTTGCAACCAAAGAATAACAATTACCATAGTTCCTCAAGTTTAACAATATAAAAAATTGCTGTTGGTTGTAGTGAAGTCACAATGGGAATTTACAAGCTAATGACAGCTGTCAGCTACTATTCTCTAGAGATAAATACTCTAAGTGTAAATTGCATCAAGTAACTTTTTGGTTGGTTAAAAAAAATCTTTTGCTTTGATTTCCGTTTCAATAAGTAAGAAATAATCTAAGTATGTTCTATAGCAGTGTGGTTCAAAGAAACCTAGAAATTATGGGGCATCCCATACAAATACTGAGAGACAGAATATGACAACTGATTTAGGAATAAAAAGTAAAGACAAGGAATTTTCCTGAGTAAGAAGAGAAGTGCAAGGACAACAGACACATGGGGTTGAAGAAGTAATATATTAAAAAAAAAAAAAAAAGCTTTGGAGCATTAGGTGTAGAAAAAGTCATATAATACAAATGCTTGTTATTTAGCCAACTGTTAAAAACTCAGAGTAGGAAAATTAGTTGGTGCTCAAAATAATTAGTAAAATCTCCTCTAAAATATATCATTTTATGAACACTGTTACTGAACACAAATTCATGTGCCTGATGCACAGTGAGGCCAAACAAACCGAAACGTCAGAGTATGAAGCAGAGAAAGGTTTATTGCAGGGCCAGTCAAGGAGAATGGGTGGCTTGTGCTCAAAAATCCTAAACTCCCCAATGGTTTTGGGGGAGAAGTTTTTATAGGCAAAGTTTGGTGTGAGGGCTGCAGGGTTTGTGACTTTCTTCTGATTGGTTGGTGTTGAGGTAACAGGGCAGTGCCCCAGGAATCATGTGCCCAGCCTGAAGTTACCATCTTCCACCTGGGTCGGGGCCTTAGTTCCTGCAGAAGAACTCAAAGATACTATCATATATATTCCTTGAGGAGGAACCAGGACCCTGCCCCAAGGCTACACTATTGCTTCTTAACTGTTCCTCCCTTGTTTCTGCATTCCCTCCCCTCCCTGATTAGCAACTGTTTGAATCAGCCCTTTGGAACTCAGGGAAGGCTGAGGCTGAATGAAGCCCATTTTCTACAAACAAGAAACAGGGACACAGAAAGGACTTGTACCCAGGAGCCCCACAGGGTCCTGCTTGGTTTCAACATGACTGTATATCTCTTAAGGACTTATTATGAACGGGAACTGGTACAATAAGGAAGCACATTTAGGGTGTTTTCTGCAGAGATACTTTGAACTGAACTTTATATTATATGATGGATGATTCCAGTGGTTTATGATCTTGCCATCATCTGTTTCTTTTCTTTCCCTTTTCTGTTCTATTCTGCATCAAGAATGTGAAATACAATAATAGAATTTTAGTGTTGGAAGGGTCAGAGAAATCATACAGACTAAGCCCTTCTTCTACAGCTAAGAACAATAAAGTCCAGCAAGGTTAGATGAAGTTCCTAAGATCCACCCATGTTGTCCCACATGGCAAGACGTCCTCCTTTTATATAGCTGAGTAATATGCTCTTGTACATATATACCACCTCTTGTTTATCCATTCATCTACCTATGGACACATAGGTTGTGTCAATATCTTGGATATTGTAAATAATGCTACAATGAACACAGGGAAAAATACCTGGAAGTAGAATTGCTTAATCATATAGTAGTTCTATTTTTAATTTTTTGAGGAACCTCCATACTGTTTTCCATAGTGGCTACACCAGTTTATCAATACATTCCCACCAACAGTGCATGAGGTTTCCCTTTTCTTCACATCCTCCCCAAAACTTGTTATTTCTAGTCTTTTTGATAATAGCCATTCTGACAGGTGTGAATGATATCTCATTGTAGTTTTGATTTAAATTTTCCTGATGATTAGTGATATTGAGCACATTTTCATGTGTCTGTTGGCCATCTGTTTGTCTTCTTTGGAAAAATGTCTCTTCAGGTCCTTTGCCCATTTTTCAATCAGGTTGTTTGTTTCTTTGATGTTGAGTTGTATGAGTTCTTTATATAATTTGGACGTTAACCTCTTATCAGATATATCATTTGCAAATATCTTCTCCTATTCAATAGGGTGCCTTTTCATTTTGTTGATAGTTTCCTTTGCTGTGCAAAAGCTTTTTAGTTTGATGTGGCCCCATCTGTTTATTTTTGCTTTTGTTTACCTTGCCTGAGATGTATCCAAAAAATATTGCTAAGACCTATGTCAAAGAGTGTACTGCCTATGTTTTCTCCTAGGAGTTTTATGCTTTCAGGTCTTATATTTAAGTCTTTAACCCATTTTGAGTTTATTTTTGTATATGGTGTGAGAAAGTAGTCCATTTTGATTCTCTGGCATTTGGCTGTCCAGTTTTTCCAACATCATTTATTGAAGAGGCTGTCTTTTCCCCATTGTATATTCTTGCCTCCTTTGTTTTAGATTAATTGACCATGTAAGTGTGGGTTTATTTCTGCAATCTCTATTCTGGTCCATTGATCAATGTGTCTGTTTTTGTGCCAGTACCACACTATTTTGATATGGTAGCTTTGTAGTATAGTCTGAAACCAGGGAATACAATACCTCCAGCTTTGTTCTTCTTTCTCAAGATTCTTTTGGCTATTCGGGGTCTTTTGTGTTTCCATACAAAGTTTGGGGTTATTTGTTCCAGTTCTGTGAAAAATGCCGTTGGTATTTTGATAGGGATTGTGAATTTATAGATTGCCTTGGGGAGTATGATCATTTTAACAAGATTAATTCTTCCAATACATGAGCATGGTATATCTTTCCATTTGTTCGTGTCATCTTGGATTTCTTTCATCAATGTCTTACAGTTGTCTAAGTACAAGTATTTACCTCCTTGGTTAGATTTATTCCTAGGTATTTTATTGTTTTTGATACAATTGTAAATGAGATTGTTTTCTTAATTTCTCTTCCTGATAGTTCATTGTTAGTTTATCGAAACATAAGTTTTTTTTTTTTTTTTGGCCGCACCATGCGCCTTCCAGGATCTTAGTTCCCCAACCAGGGATCAAACCCGTGCCCCCGCAGTGGAAGTGCAGAGTCCTAACCACTGGACCACCAGAGAATTCCTGCAAGAGATTTCTATATATTAATTTTGTACCCTGAAATTTAACTGAATTCATTTATTAGTTCTAATAGCTTTTTGGAGGCATGTTTTAGTTTCTGATATAAATTAGGCTAACTTTTTTTTTCTTTTAGACCTGTTTCACATTTTACTCCTTATGCCATCTGAAATATACTTTTGTGAAATAACAAATCAATTGTAACACCACCATTGACTCTGCCCCTTCTCCTGATTTTCAAAGCTAATTCTATCACATGTCACATTTCCATATATGCAAGGTTTCTCTAATCTGATCCTACAATCTTTCCTGTACCGATACTCCACTGTTTTGATTATTATGGTTTTAAAAGTACATCTTAATATGTGGTTTAGGTAAATCTTTCCCCCCCTTTCTACTCCAAATTTATGTTAAGTATTTGTATAGTTTTAGTCTTTCATATGAATTTTTGAATAAGTTCATCAGCTCCTATTGAGGTTCATATTAGCACTGTAGTGAGTTTATAAATTTATGTGAGGGAACCTGACAATTGTTACAATGTTGTCCTCATATTCATTAACATATTATAACTCTGCATTTATTTCTATCTTTTTTTAGGTCCTTCAATAAAGTTTATTCTTCTCAATAAATGCTTTACAGATTTTTTAATTAGTTTTCACTCATAGATACTTTTAAATAATTTATTTTTAATATTCACTTCTCTGTTCATAAATATAATTCCAAAAGTCCATATCCTTTTTCATTAAATTATGATATATTAGACAAAACATAAGATTATCATTTTAATAGAATAAATTAAATATTATTTAGGTGATAGTAAGGCCCTTCCTTATACATTAAGGCAAAAACATCCTCAAATTTACTTAGATATGTAAAATAGATGATTTAAAATTTCTTTAAATTATTCATAGTATATTAAAAATGCTAAATTTGTCACATACTATCATTTGAAGAACACTCATTTTGAAAAGCAGGTAAATATTTATGTAAAAAATATCTTTTTACATCAGTATAAGAAAGCCCAATTATAGAATCATAACTTTAGTAGTTTGATAAATCCAGCCATTTGGGTCCTTCCAACTGGTAGTATAAATGAACTTAGTGAAATCAGCTATATATTTCATTGTGAACCTAAGGTGAATTAGTATTTGTACAACTGAACCTCTCTCTGTAGAACTATGTAAAAACATTTGTGTGAAGTTATTACGAGGCTTAAATGATAAAAGTTGTGAAAAGACTTAAAGTTATAAATCTTTTTAAAATGCATGGTATTATTGGTTTTATGTTAATAGTAGTACAACCTATGTACCTTTCATTAAATCTGGTTCTTTTAAAATCTGTTTATGAAGATAATTAATCTCTCATAAATGTCAAAAGCATTTGTGCTAAGTAAAAGGTCATCCTCTTCCTTCCTTCCGTTCATCTACTCATTCTACTGAGAATTAACTATTTTATTTTGCTTTTGTAAAAATAAAATCCTGTCCTAATATAGTGCTCTAACATATTTTTCTTTCTACGAATAATGCTTTTGGGACTTCCCTGGTGGTGCAGTGGGTAAGAATCCGCCTGCCAATACAGGGGACATGGGTTCGAGCCTTGGTCTGGGAAGATCCCACATGCTGCAGAGCAACTAAGCCCATGTGTCACAACTACTGAGACTGCACTCTAGAGCCCACGAGCCACAACTACTGAGCCTGAGTGCCACAACTACTGAAGCTCGCATGGCTAGAACCCGTGCTCCGCAGCAAGAGAAGCCACCACAATGAGAAGCCCATGCACCGCAATGAAGAATAGCCCCCCACTCACTACAACTAAAGAAAATCTGCACTTGGCAATGAAGACGCAATGCAGCCAAAATAAATAATATTTAAACAAACAAAAAAGAATAATGCTTTTTATGGTGCTGCTTTGAAAGTAACTTCATTAAACCTTGACCCTTGGTCCACTTTAATTTCTGGGTGGTAAAAAGTTGAATATAATCCTAAAGTACAGAGAGTGAAGTATAGTAGAAGAATGATGGATTTTGGAATCTCAGATTTAGTAGTACTGAAGTTCTACCACAGGAGACACCTTGAATACATGAGCCCATTACTGAATATAACTTTACCTCCGTTTCCTTACCTATAATGCAGAGAGTCTAATACCTCAGAAGGCTGCTTAGGAGATTCAATGAGAATATGGAAAAACGCTTGCCTTAATAGTTTTTCTTGCTTTTTCTAAAATCTACAGTCTTAAAACCCAAAGCCTAAAATCATATAAGTTTCTGTGAGAAAATTTCCAATCATGCCTTTAAACCCCAAGAGAACAAAAATGACTTGTTCCACTGAGGGCAACAAGGGGAAGAAAAGCTTAAGTTATACAAACAAATTCCATGTGCCTAGGTATTTTTGGATAATAGACCTCCTTGAGAACCTGAAGAAGGTATGGATTCCCTTCTTAGACCTACTTCCTGAAAAAATTCAAAACGATTTATACATAAAAATTTTAGATACAATCATTTTGTTGCATTGGAAAATGATTTCCTTCATATTACCTGCTATGGACTGAATTTTGATCTCCCAAAATTTGTATTCTGAAGCTCGAATTCCCCCATGTGACTATCTGGAGATAGTGTCTTTAAGAGGTAATTAAGGTTAAAGGAGAAGATAAGGGTGGGGCTCTAATCTGATAGGACAATGGCTTTACATGAGGAGTAAGAGCTTTCCCCAGCCCCCACCATGTGGGGACACAGTGAGAAGGTGGTCATCTGCAAGCTAGGAATAGTTCTTACCAGAGCCTAACCATGCTGGCACCCTGATCTTGGACTTCTAGTCTCGAAAACTGTGAGAAAATAAAATTTTGTTGTTTAAGCCACCCAGTCTACAGTATTTTGTTATGAGCAGACTACTGCATTGAAGTATTTTAAAAATAAATGTTTACAAAAACTGAAGCATTTTACCTCATTTTAAATCAAAATTAACAGCCATTTTCTGTTGTTTCTTTTTTTTTAAGAAATAAAACAAAAATTTACAAATTAAAACAGAAAATAAACTTTAATTCTATATAAAAGAACATTTCAATTACAAGGCTGCTATTGTTTGGCTTGAATAAAGAAGTCACATAATGGCCTGGTTTTGGAACATGATAACTTGGACATTATCTTTGATATCTAAAAAGGTTGTACCTTTCTGTTTTGATGAAAAGAAGTTGTAAAAACTCTGAGACTCTGGGAAAGGTATGTGGTAACAAACATAATCACAGCTCTCATAGTTCACTTCACCAGATGATGCTTGGCTAGGCATATGCAAGGAACCAAAGATTTTTCTAAGACTCTTAGAATTGAATTCATATCACTCACTGTTTTTATGCAATATCAATAGTGAAACGATTGGAAATCCGAGTTCCAGTTTTAAGGTTTCTGAGTGGAGGTAATCTTAGAGCTCTAAGGTTTTTCTAATTCTTGTAGAGAAACTGACAAACCTCTCCATTCGTGACTAGCCTAGAGAAACTTCATCCAGCAGCTGGAAAATTCACAAGGTTGTCTATTTCTACCTACTTCAGAGCTACAGCTTGGTTGAAAGGGTTCATGATTTTTCTACCAAATCCATAATAATGACTGTAAGGTCTTGAATTGGAAGATTATGCTCATTCATAAAGGCCCAAATATCCCCAAGTAAATCAAGCCATAACTAAACACTTCCTTGTGATAAATTTTCTCTTCTCTTAAAAAGCAAACTCCTGTCCAAAGTTTAATCTAGCAAAGGAAAAATTTCTATTTTGATTCTTTTTCTCATAAAATCTTGTTCTCATAACAGTGATTACTTCTGTGGTAGCAGGCAGGCCTTCTTTTAGGGCTGTTCGAAGTCTTCACTGCCAGTATGTGCCAACGAAAAAAACCAATGTATTATTGCACTGGGTAGAGCTCCTTTCTTCTCTGAGGCCATATAAGTATGCATGGCTCTAAGTTTGGAAGATGTGCCATCTGTTCGTAGAGTACCAAGATCTTCCTTAGAGTAAAAAAAAAAATTTTTTCCTGGTAGTTATTTTGGAAAAGAAATTTAACACTATTTCAAAGATGGTAATAGCCATTAATGTTAACAGCTTTTCTAATTTCCACCAGAAATCACATATTTGGGATTTTTCTTTGTATCAACATGCATATTAACAGACAAAAACTAGAAACTAACTCCTTAGAGCAATATCAGTAGTTTCATGAAGTCACATGCACTCTGGACAAAACTGGATAGTTTCCAAATTCCCTCAAAACTTACTTCAAAATATTGAAACAAATGACAGCAATCCTAGAATGGATAATATCATCTGAAATTTGACATAAATTTACTTCTGCTCCACACTAAGCCAGTTTAAATACTGTCAGCACATAAAGCTTAAACGTCTTTCCATGTTCATGTGGCTGTTTTTCTTAGCAATGTGAAAGCCAATTTTATACAAGCCTTCAAAAAAAGACTTTTGTGATGGAACATGTTCAACCATATTTTGGTATTTTCAAAATATGAAACTTCTACTTACAAAAAAAAATTCAAACTGTAGGATATATTTTTAAAATGGAAAAATAAAATGGTGTTTCAGCTTTCCCAACTTCACATTTGGGTTGATGAGAACTCTGCCCACATTAAAACACTGTGGCTTTCTCTTCTATCATTTTTCATGATTTCATTACTTTCATTTCTTTTTTGTTGTCAAGTTTTTAAAAGTTGGAATGAAAGACAGTGGTGGGGTATGTTTATGTCCTCAATATAGTGATGACAATAAATATAGAATCTCCAACTGTATATGAGCAGCCATTAATAATAAAACATGATTTAAAAAGTCCACCCTTTCCCACAAAATTATTTTAAAAGTAACAGGAAAAATTCTAGAATAAAAAGAACCCTTACAAATCAATACTAAAAAGACAGTTCATTTTTTTAAATGGGCAAAAAGTTTGGGCACTTCATCAAAGAAAATATTTGAATGGTTAATGAGTACATTAACAGATGCCCAACATCTTGGTCATCAGTGAAATGCAAATTAAAACCACAATGAAATAATACTACAAATCCACTACCATGTCTATAATCAAGAAGACTGACCATACCAAGTGTTGGGGAGGATACGGGGAAACTGGAACACTTAAACACTGCTGGTAGGAATGCAAAGTGGGACAGCCACTTTGGAAAACAATTCTGCAGTTTCTTAAAAAGTTAAGCACATCATGAAAGAAACTGAAGACCACACAAACAGTTGGAAAGATATACTGTGTTCTTGGATTGGAAGAATCAATATTGTTAAAATGACCACACTACTCAAGGCTGTGTACAGATTTAATGCAATCCCTGTCAAATTACCAATGGCATTTTTCACAGAACTGGAACAAAAAATTTTTTAAGTTTGTATGGAAACACAAAAGACCCTGAATAGCCAAAACAATCTTGAGAAAGAAGAACGGAGCTGGAGGAGTCATGCTCCCTGACTTCAGACCATACTACGAAGCTACAGTCATCAAAACAGTATGGTACTGGCACAAAAACAGACACATAGATCAATGGAACAGGACAGAAGGCCCAGAAATAAACCCACGCACTTACGGTCAATATAATCTATGACAAAGGAGGCAAGGGCTTCTCTGGTGGCGCAGTGGTTGAGAGTCTGCCTGCCGATGCAGGGGACACGGGTTCGTGCCCCAGTCCAGGAAGATCCCACATGCCGTGGAGTGGCTGGGCCCATGAGCCATGGCCGCTGAGCCTGTGCGTCCGGAGCCTGTGCTCCACAATGGGAGAGGCCACAACAGTGAGAGGCCCATGTACCGCAAAAAAAAAAAAAAAAAAAAAAAAAAAAAAAAAAAAAGGAGGCAAGAATACAATGGAGAAAAGAAAGTCTCTTCAATAAGTGATGCTGGGAAAACTGGGCAGCTACATGTAAAAGAATGAAATCAGAAGATTCTCCAACACCATATACAAAAATAAACTAAAAAAGGATTAAAAACCTAAATGTGAGACTGGATACTATAAAACTCCTAGAGGTAAACATAAGCAGAACACTCTTTGACATAAATCACAGCAATAATTTTTGGCTCTGTCTCCTAGAGTAATAGAAACAAAAGCAAAAATAAACAAATGGGACCTAATTAAACTTAAAAGGTTTTGCACAGCAAAGGAAACCATAAACAAAATGAAAAGATAACATACAGAATGGGAGAAAATATTTGCAAATGAATTGACTGACAAGGGCTTACTTTCCAAAATATACAGTTTGTACAGCTCAATACTAAAAAAAACCCAACCCAATAAAAAAAATGGGCAGAAGACCTAAATAGACATTTCTCCAAAGGAGACATACAGATGGCCAAGAGGCACATGGAAAGATGTTCAACATCACTAATTATTAGAGAAATGCAAATCAAAACTACAATGAGGTACCACCTAACACCAGTCAGAATGGCCATCAACAAAAAGTCTACAAATAATAAATGCTGGAAAGGGTGTGGAGAAAAGGGAACCCTCCTACACTGTTGGTGGAAATGTAAATTGATGTAGTCACTACGAGAAAAGTATGCAGGTTCCTTAAAACACTAAAGATAGATTACCATATGATCCAGCAATCCCACTCCTGGGCATATATATGGAAAAGACAAAAACTAATTTGAAAAGATACATGCATCCCAATGTTCACAGCAGCACTATTTACAATAGCCAAGACATGGAACCAATCTAAATGTTCATCGACAGATGAATGGATAAAGAAGTGGTATATATATACAATGGAAATAATGCCATTTGCAGCAATATGGATGGACCTAGAGATTATCATACTAAGTGAAGTAAGTCAGACAGAGAGACAAATATTATATGATATCATTCATATGTGCAATCTAAAAAAAAAATACAAATGAACTTATTTACAAAACAGAAATAGACTCACAGACATAGAGAACAAACTTATGGTTACCCAAAGGAAAAGGGGGGTAAGGATAAATTGGGAATTTGGTATTAAGAGATACACACTATTGTATATAAAATAGTTAAAAAACAAGGACCTACTGTATAGCACAGGGAACTATATTAAATATCTTGTAATAATATATAATGGGAAAAAAATCTGAAAAAGAATATATATATGTGTGTAAACTGAATCACTTTGTTGTACACCTGAAATATTATAAATCAACTGTACTTCAATTAAAAAATATTACGCACATACTTACCGTATGACTCAGTCATTCTACTCCTAAGCATCTACCCAAGAGATATGACAACATATATCCATACAGGATATGTAAAAGAAGCTAGATGCAAAAGACTACATATTGAATGAGTCATTTATATGACATTTTTAGAAAAGGTTTAACTACAGAGAGAAAAAGCAGACTAGTGTTTGCCTCAGGTTTAGGGTAGGAGCAGGGATTGGCTGCAAAACAGGAACAAGAGAACTTTTAGGGGTGAAGGAAATAGTCTAAAGTTGGATTGTTATTATGCTTACATGATGATAGGTGAATTTTATGATATATAAAATATACATCAATAAAGTTTTTTAAAAAAGGAATGGGACAAAAACCAAAGGAAAAACTGGGGCATATATCCAGTTCCCCAAACCATCCACAGACTTTACTTAGGTTAAGAATTTATATATATTATCTATATTTGGGTTAGTTAAACCGATGATTGTTTATTATTAAACAGGAATTTCAATAACTGTTCAATGCTAAAATTATTTGTCCTCAAACAATTTTTGTAAGGAAATCTTACATTTTTTGTTAACTACACAAAAGACACAGCTTTCTACCGCAATTCCCAATACAAGGCTAATTGAGTAACATTACATTTCTGGATAGAGAAATGAAGGCAACCAGAGAGACTATTTTTCTTGCTCTTACTCTAGCTTACCTACAGTGAAGACGTGTCCTGGTTTACCATATTTAAAATTGTCAGGACAACTCTGGGTGTCCTCTTTTTACTCTCAAAAGTGTCCTGGGTCGAGTGAGAAATAATACAGTCAACCTGTCTATAACAGAATTACTTTCATCATTAATCCTTAATTTTCATTACCATGAAGGGGAACTCCTGAAAGATTTGAAAGACCTTAAATAAGCTACAAGCCATACAATCATAAAAATTTCAGTTAGTCATTTTACAATTGAGGATATGGGGCACAGAAAAATTAAAACAAGAAGCCCCAAACCACATTTTTTTGATTAGGGGTCTTTAACACTACCACAGCACTTTTTATAGAATAAGAGTTTCTGGGAACTTCCCTGGTAGAGCTGTGGTTAAGACTCCGAGCTCCCAATGCAGGGGGCCTGGGTTTGATCCCTGGTCAGGGAACTAGATCCCACATGCATATTGCAACTAAGAGTTTGCATGCCACAACTAAGGAGCCCACGAGCCGCAACTAAGGAGCACACATGCCACAACTAAAAGAGCCGGTGAGCTGCAACTAAGGAGCCCACCGGCCTCAACTAAGGAGCCCACGTGCTGCAACTAAGAAGCACATGTGCTGCAACTAAAGGAGCCAGCAAGCTGCAACTAAGAAGCCCGCCTACTGAAACTAAGACCCGGTGCAACCAAATAAATAAATTAAATAAATAAATAAATAAATATATATATATATAAAAAGAAAAGAATAAGAGCTTCTGATGGGTAAGTACTATTTCTGTAGGCAAAGTAATTTTTTCTCTTGGAGGTGGTAATTATTACTATCTCCGTTTCACACATGAGGAAGGAGGTTTTAAGAAGTTCATTACTTTGCCTAAGGTTAAAAGGTGGTTAAGTTGTGGAATTGGGATGCAAACCTTGATTCCAAAGCTTGACACTTAACCTCTAAGCCTAATGCCTCTCATGAAAGGGAACACGGGCTTGGGTACAGGGATGTGCATGTGCACCTGTGTGCAGTGTAGCCAAAGCAGTTCTTGAGTTGAGGTTCATGAGACTAGGGATTCCATGAGCTGGTTTGAGAGCCTGTATCATTAAGAAATTATATATAACATTTCCTATGTGTATATAAAAATATTTTTTCGAGAGAGAGAATCTAGAGCTTTCACCAGATCCTCAAAAATATTTATGACACAAGAAAAATTAAGAACCTTTTAGATTGCTTTGGTAGGGAGGTTAAACTTTTAAGATAACCTATATATTTTACATATCGGATATCAGTCATATCTAGCAGATTTTTTTTTTTTTTTTGCGGTACGCGGGCCTCTCACCGTTGTGGCCTCTCCCGTTGCGGAGCACAGGCTCCGGACGCGCAGGCTCAGCGGCCATGGCTCACGGGCCCAGCCGCTCCGCGGCATGTGGGATCCTCCCGGACCGGGGCATGAACCCATGTCCCCTGCATCGGCAGGCGGACTCTCAACCACTGCGCCACCAGGGAAGCCCTCTAGAAGATTTTGTCAAACAACAAAACTAACAAGCAAGTATTGAGAGGCAGTATATATTAGGTATATATATTATATACTAGGTATGTAAATATCACAATTATATAATGTGGTATTTTAGATTTTGTATTTAAAAAAAAAAAGGGTCAAGCTCTCACTTGCTATAGAATATGACCCAGTAGTCATAACAAGAAGCAATGAATGATGGTAGAGATGTTTACTACTGGTGGCTAAATTCTGTTGAAGTAGCTGTGTATTAAGCAGAGTTTTCATATATGCTATACCAGCCTAAGGTAAGATTAATTTAGAAGTACAACGTAAGAAAGGTATATAATTTGGGAGTAGTAAGGACACTGAGTTGCATTAAATCAAATCATTTTCTGCTTCTGTTTCTTGATAATGAACACGAGTTGATTTTCTTAAGAAGGGCAATAGTATTGGCAGGAATTTTGGGAGCATCTCTTTCTTTTTTTTCTTTTTTAAGTATGTAACCTTTTACCTCTGTAAAAATATTGTCTTCAACCCCTCACACAACATAGAGGCAACATACTAGCATTTTTGTCCTGGGATAACATTCAGCCAGATACCCCAGTACAACTGTACATTGTTACATTACTGAAAGGCTTCTATACAGATTGTTATTAGGATAATAGTAACTGTATTACATGGTAAAATTCATAATAAAAATTTCAGTATGAATTCATTAGTTCAAATTATTTGCCACTGAATGTAATAACAACTACTGGCACAAGTGTCCTGTTGTAGTGTGACTTAGTTGCCACTGAATATATATAACTTAATGAATATATATAAATACTGACACTGAATATTTAACAGTTTTTGACATTATAAAAATAAGAAATTTTTAAATGAATTGCTGCTAGTTCAGCAAAAGCTGAGAGGATTTAGCACTATGAACAATATTTTTATATTGGAGAAATTCTCTCTTTATTGAAACTATCCAATGATGTAATCCTGCAGTGGCAATGGAGGACAGTAATAAGACCTTGAAGTGGTGCTGGTATAGATGTGGACAGCCCCCATTTGGCTGTTTAATGGGCCAAGACAGTTCTAAGGGCAAGAGTGATACCCACCTACTGCTTTTTAATTTATATACTAATATCACTTTATCAACTCTCTATGTCTCTAAGAGATAGGAAAAAGAAAGCCAGCTACCATTTTTCATTGTTTTGATTCTGGCCTATTTTTCCTTTTAACCTTTCCATACTACAAATGAGTAATCAAAAATGGATACTTCTTCCAAGTTCAGGGAATATGAGCACACTGTCTGTGTATTCCAATAACTAAACAGCTTTGGGACAGGTTCTGATAACACTGCAAATAGCTACACTGATTAAATACAGGGGATTCTAGGAGTTTCAAATGGTTCATCTGAGGTTTCTTCAACTTCAGGTGTCCTTGTAAATTTGCAGGATGCTCCTTCAATGGTTGCTATGCCTATGAATTAATGTTTATAAGGTTGAAGTTAGAGTGCTATCACACTAAACTTTACAAAGAGAAAACATATTTAACAGTCAACCCTAAGCAAACAGTCTAAACTGTAAATGTGTAATGCTAGGTAAAAGAAATGACAAGAAGAGTTGTAAACTTATCTCCTCCACTACTGTAAATAAAATCAAAGCTTAGATCCTCTTGCCAATTTGCATCATCATGGACTTTTCCAAAGGACTGTGGTCCCCAAGCATCTTTTTTCAATTTTTTCTCACAACAGAGAAGAGTATTACAGCCCTGAGCGTAAGGGAAGAAAAAGACAAGAAAGGACAGGAGGTTTCAGACTTTGAATTGCTTCTGTCTAGGCTCTGATACCCTGAAGGAGCTGGAGTGTTTGATCATTATCCATAGTATGAAGACTCAATGGTTAGGAAATTCCAAAGGTGGTCCTTCTGCGATCTTCACATTAACTATGTTCCCAGTTTTAAAACATAAATGGAAAGAGTAGACAGTATTATTCCATGATCTATGAAAACTTAAGTCTATTAATTTTTCTTCCTGATTTCTCTTCTAAATTTACTATATCCTCATTCAAATTTTATTTCTCTTCTTTAGTCCCCCCCAACACCTTCTCCCTCTGACTCCAAGCCCATCTCAAGTGAAAGAGTATGGTTTATAAATCTATATGTCAGTTTGAGAATGGGAAACAGTTAAAGAAAAAAAAGCATTGGACATAAAAATGGATTTGCCAAAACTCACCATCAGAGGGCACAACAGTACTGCAATAAACAACTCCGCTAGGCCAAGAAGAGAGCCTCTGGTGCACCTAGAAAATACGTAAAGACACATGCATTGTCAGTACACAACAACAAATGTTATATGCATATGTGTATGTATATAATAAATAATAGCTTTTTAATTATTTAAATAGTATGTATTCTTTGTAGAAAAATTTAAAAATACAGATAAAAGAAAAGTCTCTCAAACTCCTATCATCCTAAGATGATAGTGATGAACATTTTGGTTTATTTCAAGATAAACCAGTATTTCACCATAATTGTAATTTGCATTTTTTGTACTAAGAGTGATAATCTATACATGTTTTAATCTGAGTTACTTGTATTTGCTTTTCTATGCACTGAGTATTTACATCTTTTGCCATTTTTAAAATTTGGATCTTGGTCTTTGAATATTATTTTGTAGAAGTTCTTTAAATATTAAGAAAATTATCCCTTGGTCAATGAAATATGTCATAAAAATTTCCCTGTTTTTATTTTTACTTTGTTAATGGTGTTTTTGTATGCACACAATTTTCATGTTTTAAGAGTCAAACTTTTCAATCTTTTCTGTGTGGTTTAACGGTCCTGTGTCATATATCAGCAGCTTTCCCTACTTCGAGAATACTATAAAATTCTTCCATGGCTTCTAGTTTGATTTTTCAAGTTTAAATCTTTGATTTATTAGGAATTAATTTTAGTCAGTTAAGAAGCAGCAATCCAACTAACCTCTAATGATAACACAGCTAACCGTTATACTTAATAATTCATTTTTCCCTCTTATTTGAAATGCTACCTTGATAATTTTCCAAATACCTATATGAATTTGGATCTTTTTCTGTCCAATGATCTGTATGCTCATGTCGTAGTAGCCACACTGTTTTAAATATCCTAGCTTTATATTTTTACATCTGGCAGGGTGGGATAGTTTCCCTTATTACTTTCCTTTAAGAATTTTCCTGGCTATTTTTGCTTATTTGTATCTCCATATGAACTTCAGAGTCAGTATTTCCAGTTACACAGAGATACACACACACACACACAATCAGCTTCAAAAATAACACAGCACTGTGATTAAGAGCATAGAATCTATAATCACTCCTGAGTTCAGATTCTGATTCTGTAACTTACTCTAACTGCAATCTTTGCAAGTTCATTAGCCTCTTTGTGCCTCAAGTTTCTTCACTGAAAAATGGACAAAACGTAATACTAGCACCTACCACATAAAGTTGCTGTGAGGACTAAATGATGAATACACATAAAGCACTTAGAACAGTGCCTGGCATACAATAAGTATTCAATAAATGTTAGTTTTTTTGTTTGTTTGTTTGTTTTGAAGTTGAGATCTTATTAACTCAATGGATTAACATAAGGAAACTGACATCTATGTGATTTTTGAGTCTTTCTTAATCAAGAACCTTGTAAGCCTTTCTATTTTAGTCTTTGTGTTCCTGAGAAGCATTTTAAGGTTTTCTTTATTCAGATCTTATATGTCCCCTTTAATCTAATGTAATTCTTTTTGTACTAAGTCTTGTCCAATACTAGGATCATGACCCCTGAATTTTTCCTTTTAGTTTGCAAATGCCTGTTAATGCTCTGCCTGTCCTTTAATTTTATTATTTTTCCTGAGTTTCTTTGTTTTAGGAATGACTCTATAGTTTTCTTTGTGATCTAATTTGGGATTCTTTTAACAGAAAAGTTTAGCCTGTTTATATTTATTAATATAATGTATATTTAATGTCCTTTCAGTCATCAAATTTTATGCTATAAAATTTTTATGTTTTTTGTTTTTATTGCTGCTCTTTCTTCTTAAAAATAGTTTACTAAATGGTCTATGTTTGCTTTGTTTTAGTTAAACATGTACTTCTAATATTAATATGGAAAGTTTATTTTTATTTTTTTTGTATTAGTAGTCATTTTAGAGTAAGATCTAAGTTCTTTGAACTGCCTTTAAGGCCCAATATTATCTGATACCCTGTTATCTCTCTGACTTCACCTCCTACCATTCTGCCTCTCAATCATTCTGCTTTAGCCCCTAGGCTCTTTTCTGGTTTTTGTATGGACCAGCTATACTCTTGTTCCAGAACCTTTGCAATAGCTATTACCTCTACTTAGAATATTATTTCTCCAGAAAACTATCAAGCTCCCTCACTTCCTTCAAATCTTTGTTCACATTTCACTTTCTGAGTGAGGTCTACTCTACCCAACCCAATTAAAAATGGCAATTCCATCAGTTGGTACTCCTGATATATATATGTATATATATATTTTTTCCATCTCTTATTATGAGCAATGATGAACTTATAGTTATGTGTCTTTTTCCCTCCCTTCTACTATCCAGTTTATTTTATTTATTATGTAACTTTTCTTGGTGTTTATCTATCTATCTATATACCTCCCCCCAACCCCACATACTTCTTTTATTGAATTTATTGATTTTAGATGACGTATTTTGACAGTGTGTTAAAAAACTGGGGTTTCTACCACTTTACATCATTTGTCCTGCACCCTTCCAACTTTCGTTAGAAAACTGTCAACATTGTCAAAATTTTAAACATTCATACTCTGCTCTGCAAAACCTAATCTTCACATTTGTTTTAATCTTAATTTTATAGATTGATGGACTCTAGGCTTACTACCAATACTTCAACTGTCGTTTTTCCTTTCATTTCTTGGTTGGCTGAACTTCATCTTATAGAGGTAGGACTCATGAGAGCTAAGTTCCCTAAAGCTTGGTATGTTAAAAAATATTTGTCTTTGCCTTTATATTGAATGATTATTTGGCTTGGCACAAGATTCCTAAATTAATCTTTCCTTGAGGACTTCGTGGGTAAAGTTTTAGTGTTGATTGCTGCTGTGGAGAAGTCTGAGGCCAGCCACTTATTTTGGAGAAACAAGCTCTCTGAGCTTTGCTGGGGATCTGCAACCATATCATAGGCATCCTCTTTTGGGGTCTTCTCACACACTCCCTTTACTAGATCTGGCAGCCGTTCTTCAGTATTGTGCTTTGGGATTGCAGAGATCTCTCTGGTTGTACTGAAGATGGAGCTTGTATTTCTGTTTCTTATTCTCCTTTCTATTTCAAAGTGATTCCAAGAGAAGGAAGAAACTGCTACCATTACTGGGCCATTATTTCTTTAAGTGGTAACTTTTTAATATGGACTTTTTCAAACTTACACAGAAGTAGAGAACACAGTGTGATGAATTTCTTCCATTCACCCATCACCTGCTTCTATATTTACCAACATTTGGTCAAACCTGGTTCATCTATATGAACCAGGTCTTTTCCACAGAGTATCTTAAAGGAAATTCCAAACATCATATTGCTTTACCTGAAAATATTTCAGTATACATCTACTAGGCCATTTTAAAACAGGAAATCCTCTGTCCTCTATGATTTTACAGATTATCCTCAACATTAATAAAAGATGTGTATCTGGGGCAGAGAACTAAATAAATACATGGCTGTTTATGAATATTATTTGTTAGAATGCTATAGAACATGGGTTGGCAGGCCAGCCACCAGTTTTTGTAAATGAAGTTTTATTAGAACACAAACTCATTTATTTACTTACTATCTAGAGCTCATTCATCTACTTTGACACTACAACAGCAGAATTGAGTAGCTGTGTAGTTGCTGGAGAGTTGAGTAGCTGCAACAGAGACCATACGGCCCACAAAGCCCAAAATATTTACCATATGGCCCTTTAAGAAAATGTTTGCTGATCTTTGCTGTAGAACCCCTCTGTTGTTTTGAGATAATTCACTTTCCCACTTTCCCAAAGTCTTCCCAGTCACTTCTACAATGACATTGGCAATTACAAAATATTACTTAGTAAGTGTCCACAAACACACATAGGTCCTTTTCTTTCTTTAACCCTTCTAACAGCCTATAGTCTAATAAGGCCAATGGGAACAAAAATGATTTTGTTCTTGCCTTTTTTCTTTGAAATATGGCAACAATAACAACAACAAACAAAAGCAAAACAAAGACATAAAAATATAAGGAAAGGAATATAAGTGTTCAAGACCAAAGAGGCACTGGCATTCTAAATTGTATTCCATGACTCTCGTAGACTGAAATGTATTTTGTTGTTTAAATTGTATGTTCTTAATAAATCACAAGAAAATAGGAAGAGTTTAATAAATACTTAATTGATGCTGAACATTTTAAAAATATGTCAAGAAAGTAAAAAAAGAAAAACATTCAGGCAAATGGCATGTATTATTCACATATTTAAACTTCATAGGCAGAGAACAAG
The DNA here is from genome assembly GCF_964374135.1 of Grampus griseus. Classification (NCBI taxonomy): domain Eukaryota; kingdom Metazoa; phylum Chordata; class Mammalia; order Artiodactyla; family Delphinidae; genus Grampus; species Grampus griseus. The sequence goes on along the minus strand of NC_139010.1, from coordinate 26,898,293 downwards.
ATTAAGGTTAAGAAAGTAAATATTCAGAATGAGCAGAAATTATCAGAGAAAGAGTAAACCTCTAGGCAATCAATGCCAACTGAATAAGGTGATTTGGTGCCTACTCGGTCCCTTGAAAAGAAAATACAAGTTTATACTTTTGGTATGAGATAGTCCACATCTTTGATAAGTAACTTGAGAACCTCTAGGAAAAACAGGGCTTCGAGTGAAGTAAAGGAAAGTATTAACAACTGCCCTGGTATTACAACCATTACCCTTAAATCTTAACCCCAGGAGAAGAAAAATGCTAGCATTATCAAGTTAAGAGTCTGAGTACAAAGCACTGTAACTTTATTTTCCCAAGTCATAAGATTCAAGATAATTTTAAAAATCAAACTTTATTATTATAAAAAGACATTCCATGACCCCAGAGCAAATTATTAAATTCAAGTCAAAACTAACTTTAAAATCCTTTAGTTCTATCATAAATTATGCAATTTCCCCTACACACACCATTCACTGTTCAGAAGAGCAAACTCAGCAATGTATTCCTTCCAGCAACTTGGGAAGACTGTCAAGTCTAAATAACCTGTCAATACCCTGCAAATATTCACAGCCAGTTGGACATTAAACCAGAGGCAGGGAAATAGAAAAAAATAGAGAAAAAAAGAAAGAGGAAAAAGGTATTTCCTTATCAACCCAGTTCCCTTTATTTACGAAAATCTTGGGACCTAATTTTATTAGGAAAAAAATATCTGTTACCTATGTTAAACTGTATAAAAAATACTACATTAATTATGTCAAAAAGCTTTAGACGGAATAATTATATATACTTGTCCATGGCTAAAACCTTGTTATAAATAGCCTTACTATGTCATGAGTTTAGATGTCAAATGATATTCCCATTACATTTCCCGTAGTATAACAAGGAATGCTTATGAGAATGGATCCTTTCAATACATGTTCCAAAAGTTTCTCTTCTTTAAGACCAGGGTACCCAGGTTTCAACAACTTTGCCAAACTTACCTTTAGAATCCAGTGCTTACAAGCATACTAGGATTAACAGTGTAAAACTATTTCAGGTGTTCTAAAGCAAGACACACCTATAACAGCTTCTACAATTTGGCATCAGTTTTATCAGTACCCTTGACGTAATAAAACTGTTGAAGCATTACATCGGCAATAATTTTTCACTACTTCAACTCTACAAACATACTAAAATAAGCACCGTGACTTCAAACCCGCAAGATATAGGAGATTTGCAGTTAGAAGAGTTGGGGCCAGCTGAAATCTTGAATTTCAACCCCAAAGTCTCAGTTTCCCCAGCTGTTAAATTAAAGAGAGCAATGACAACAAAACTGACTATTTCACAAGGCTGATTTCATTTAAGGATAAGTGACAGTATAAATGGGACAACATGTGAATGACCAACATCCTACCAAAATTTAAGATATTCAGAAATATAAACTCAAAACAGGGACTTCCGTGGAGGTCCAGTGGTCTCCACTGCAGGGGGCACGAGTTCGATCCCTGGTCTAGGAACTAAGATCCTGCATGCCGCGTGGCACAGCCAAAAAAAAAAAACCCCAAAACTCAAAACAAATCAATCTCTTTAAGGGTCTCTTATTAAAAAGAATTTAGTAAGTTTAACACATTTCAAAAGCCAAAACTATCTCTAAACAAAAAGATATTATACAATATAAACACCATGTGATGTTAAAGTTAGAAACCTGAAGGTTTAAACGAGGATCTCTTCAGAAAGCACTGTAAAAAACACTTAAAGGGTTAGACTACCTACAGGGCATATTTTATTCTTCTTTCAATAACTCACCAAGGAAACAAAGTTCCTGATACAGTTTAAGTGAAAGTGTGAGTTAAATTATATAATACAGTTTAATACTGGAAAATTATTTTCTCCTTGAATATATTATTTTAAATGGTTCCTACATTTTATTATAACATTGGCAACATTTCCCTCTTAGAATATATTGTGACTTCATAATGGAAGTCATGATTCAATTTATATACCTTTGATTTTCAAGAGAATTTCACATCTACAAAACAAGGCAATATGAAGGACTTTTCATTGTATCTTTCAATATCAGTTTTCTAATTAGGAAATCAAATCTAGCTCCCAAATTATCAATAAGGTATTTAAAAAGTAATACTTGTTCAACAACTCACAGTGCTCTGAGGATCAAACGTACACAAAGACATATGTATATAATAGCATACATGTATATAAAAGCATATAAAGCCAAGACCTTAGCCACAAAATCTTCACTGCTGATCTAACAACAGACTAAAATAATCAGAGCATTTAAACCTTAACCATAACTAGCTGTATATCATATCATTTAACATAATATAAATTGACATAAAGGTCATTTTAAAATCCAAGTAAATACAAATAGCTATCCATTTAATAGTATCAAGAAATGCTCATTAAAGCAAATTCTCTTAAATTAGGTTTTGAAATCAATATCTAGGCTCTAAGATTGAAAATATTACCAATATTTCTAGTATATCACTACTTATTAAGTTAATTTGGTATAAATTCATTGATAAACAATGTTTCTATTTAAGATTTTGATATTACCCCAAAATTACAACCTATCGTTTATACTGCATAAGAACTAGAGTCCAATATCTATTAAAATTTCATTGTGTAGTCGAAACCCCTAGTGTCTGAGGCAATTCTACACCTACGTTTGGAATGTCCTCACACCCTGATGGTTGCTACATTTTCCTTAATGGATGCACTTTTACTCTCTTGGGTCTCGGGACAGACACGTTAAAGATACCAGTGCAGGGTTTCCCTGGTGGCGCAGTGGTTGCGAGTCCGCCTGCCCATGCAGGGGACACGGGTTCATGCCCCGGTCTGGGAATATCCTACATGCCGCGGAGAAGCTGGGCCCATGAGCCATGGCCGCTGAGCCTGCGTGTCCGGAGCCTGTGTTCCGCAACGGGAGAGGCCACAACAGTGAGAGGCCCACGTACCGCGGAAAAAAAAAAGATACCAGTGTAAGGCATTTCTGCTTTACTTCAGTACCAACCTGCCTTCCCCACTGTAAACTGGGAAGTTCTCTTCTATTTTGTTCCTTTCCTTCTATTTATTAAGAACCTACGCTCACTCACAAGAAAAGTAAAAATTGTGACCACTCTATATTATACTACCTGTTTTTTTATAACTATTATTTTACCCAACATTTTATTATGAAACTTCAAACAAACAGCAAAGTTGAATTTTACAGTCAACATCCTTTTATACCTTTCACCTAGACTCTATATTATCATGTTATCTATCCATCCTTCTCTTTTATAGAAATTCTTAATTCTCGTAGTTTCTTTAATCATTTTTAAAATATATTACATTCTCTAACTCCATTTCCTCTGCAACTTTCCTGCACTGCTCCTAGATTTTGTCCATACCTGTTTTCATTTGTCACACTGTACTCTAATTATGTTTGGATGCCTGCCTCCCCTTCAGAGCAATGATCACCTTGAAGACTGCCTTCATTTCTTTATATATTGGTACCCCACCCCCCTACACTAGGAGAAAGTAGAAGCTTAATTAATATTTACCTAATTGAGTTGTCTTCCTCCTTATACCTCACTATCCTTGACATGTTTTATGACTTTGCCTTGTTATTTTACTGCTAAAACTACTCTGAGTAACAATGAAGTAATTATTACTTCTATAAGCATTTTGAGAGATACTCAGAGAACAAATTTCTTCATATATATGAAATGTCTTTTATTTTTAGTTGCTCCAGGTACAAATGTATTCCATGTTGTATTGAGATGGCACTAAGTATACTGCTAGTTATTCTTTTTTAAACAACAACAAAAAACCTAAATGCAAAATCCTTAACACCTAGCATTTGTACCTTTCAATAATCATTTAGACAATTCAAAACAGCATACAGACTTAGACATAAAGGAATGAAATCTGAATGTAAACTACATGGGAGTGTGAATTCTCAGTATTTGTTAAATGAATAAAGGTAGCTGGTTTAAAAGATCTTTTTATTGAGAGTAAAAATGGAACTTCATTGGTTGTGCTTTTTGACTGACAGTTCAGTTTGACTATGGTTCTTTTCATCACCTGAATTAATATTTCCTTCCATAGTACCATTAAAGTCTGTGGAATCGCAGTATATAACAATATTGGGGAAATAGGTAGTTTCATCTGTAAATTAATGTACTGGGATAAAACTCCCTTCTCTAAAGTGACATAAAAGTTAGGAAAACAAGAACTCTAAAAAAAAATTTTCTTTTGCAGGTTCTTATTAGTTATCTATTTTATACATATTAGTGTATATATGTCAATCCCAATCTCCCAAATCATCCCACCACCACCCCCCACCCCGCTTTCCCCCCTTGGTGTCCATACGTTTGTTCTCTACATCTGTGTCTCTATTTCTGCCTTGCAAACCAGTTCATCTGTACCTTTTTTCTAGATTCCATATATATGCGTTAACATACGATATTTGAGGAAAACAAGAACTTTTAAAAGTATTTTATTTTGGCTTGATGATGAGTAAATAGGTATTAGTTACATTATTCTCTATACTTTATATAACCTACGTATTTTGTAGTTTTTTCTACTTTGCCAGTGTCCGGAGGCTATGAGATTTCTGTGCTGGTTCTAGATAACTGCTACTCAACATGTAGTTCATGGATCTGCAGCATCAGCATCAGATGAATGTGTTAGAAATGCAGATTCTCAGGCCCTATCTCAGACTTACTGATTCATTATTTGCATTTCAACGACATGACTAGGAAATTCACATGCACATTAAAGTCTGAGAAGCACGGCTGTAGTTCATCCAGATGAGATTACATTAGGGATACATTAGTTAGTTAGGTGTCTTAGTCTCAGACATTTTACCTTTTGCATTTATCAAGACCCCAACACAAGCAACAAGAGCTCATGGGGAGGCAACATGACATAAAAGAAAGAATATTGCATTAAAAGTTTGAAAAGCCAGATTCTAATCTCATCTCTGGTGTGTGACCTTGAACTTCAGTTCTTCTCATCTGTAAAATGAATGAGTTATACAACATACATTGTAAGGCCCTTCCAACTCTGAAAGTCTATGAATATATGAAAATAAATACTAATAGGTATTTGTGGAAATGATTCAACTGTATGCGATATCTTACGAAATAGGGCTTACTTTTAATGCTACAGGGGCCTTGTCCATCAATTACTTTATATTTATTTAGGTTTGAAAATCAACCTCTATCTTTCATTTTCACACTTGGTTTCCGAAAGATGCATAGTGGTGAATAACTTAGGAAGTGGGTGGCTGCTATTAATAATTCCCCTCACTGCTTCCTTTGTTCTTGAATGCTGATAAGACACAGGTAATAGACAGGATTCACGAAAAAGTAAAATCAGAGTCTGTATTTTGAACAAGAGCAGGAGAATACTTTTGTTCTTAGGAAAAACATGGCTGAAGCATTTAGAGCTGAAGGATTAGGATATCTGACACTGTCAAATAAAGCAGAAAATAATAAATAATAGTATGCCTGTATACATATATACACGTGTGTGTAAAGAGAGAGAAATAAAGCAAATGTGGCAAAGTATTAATAATTGATGAATCTAGGTAAAAGGTGTAAGACTGTATATTGTAATCTCTCTGCAACTTTTCTGTAGGTTTGAAATTTTTTCCAAATAAAAGTTGAGAAAGAAAAATAATTAACATAAATATAATATTTACTGACCTCCAAATATCTTGTTGTATTCTTCTCTCTTTTATAAGTATAGTGGATTTATTTATTTTTCTGAAACCTTTAAAATGCATGAGAAAAACTAGGATGGAAGGGGAAAAAAAATCATTACATATAAAATTGCAGTAACTTATACTCCCATATTGCTTCTATATTTTGTCTTTTAGTTACAGACTTGCTTAATTTTTTATTAGCTTAGGATAAAATAAAAGGGGAGAAAGAAGTGGTAGTGAGAAGTTGTGTCACATCTTCCTTACATTAATGAAGTAAACGATTTCAAGCCAAAAGTAGGCTTTCTGTGATTTTTTTTTTTGCATTACACGGGCCTCTCACTGCTGTGGCCTCTCCCGTTGCGGAGCACAGGCTCCGGACGCATAGGCTCAGTGGCCATGGCTCACGGGCCTAGCTGCTCCGCGGCACGTGGGATCCTCCCAGACCGGGGCACGAAACCCGTGTCCCCTGCATCGGCAGGTGGACTCTCAACCACTGTGCCACCAGGGAAGCCCATTCTGTGATTTTTATTTTCACTCTAGCTTCAGCTAATAATGAAAAAGAACGTAGTTACCACTCACGAATATAAGTAACTACAGGCTCTTTTTATTCCTCTGCAATGAGAGGGACACAACAGCTGCTATAAAAATCACTCTCTACCCTCCCATGTATTGTGTAAGTGTAACAGACTTATACCATGAGAAGAGCAAAACATAAAATGGGAAAGTAGCTATTTTGTTTCAGAATTCCTTCTTCGTTTCTTGTAAGTTATTGTACCTAATTAAAAACAAAATAAACGTGCTGCCTACATTTCTAACGTTAACTGTCCTGTGTAATTGTAAATCTCAATTTGGAATACGAGCAAAAGAATCATGTACTAGCTGACTGGTGTTCTTCCTTCATTCCTTCCAGAATTTATCCAACGGGAACACCATAAGAACAACAAATCCAGCTTCAACTAATTGGAAATTTTAAAACATTCATAAGTCTTATTTGTCTTTACCACTCTGGCCTCATATAGATGCACAGATTTTGGTTAACTTTCCTCCTTTTACTATCTTTAGTGAAGGGGATTTATTTTAATTTGTTTGATCTTTAAAAATATTCTTAACAAAGCTGTTCCAGGGTGTAACTTCAGATAATAAATACATTACTTAAAATTAATACAAAGAAATAATAGTCATTAAATACTAAAATAGTCATTAAATACTAAAATAGTCATTAAATACTAAAATAATAGTCATTTTAGTAAGTACAAAGGGTAAGAACAAATGGGATAGTTAAGATGATTTTCATATAATTCAAAGCTGAAAACACTCAACCCAGAATGTTCCTCAGCCCACTCTGACTCCAGCTGACCTCTCCATCTGTTTAGGAATCACAGGGGGGCCAATCTCTTAGCTAACAATTCTCTTTTTTCTTTCTTTTAAAAAAATTTTTATAGTTGTATAGTTGATTTACAATGTTGTGTTTAAGTTCTGTTGCACAGCAAAGTGACTCAGTTATACATATATATATTCTTTTTCATATTCTTTTCCATTATGGTTTATCACAGGATATTGAAAAGCTCCCTATGCTATACAGTAGGACTGTGTTGTTTATCCATCCTATGTATAATAGTTTGTATATCCTAATCCCAAACTCCCAATCCTTCCCACCCCCACCCCCCTCCCCCTTGGCTACCACAAGTCTGTTCCCTATGTCTGTGAGTCTGTTTTTGTTCCTCAGATATGTTCATCTGTGTTGTATTTTAGATTCCACATATAAGCGATATCATATGGTATTTGTCTTTCTGACTTACTTCTCTTAGTATGATAATCTGTAGGTCCATCCATGTTGCTGCAAATGGCATTATTTCATTTTTAATTTTTAAAATGTTTTTAATTTTTGGTTGGGTCTTGGTTGCTACACGCAGGCTTTCTCTAGTGGTGGCGAGCAGGGGCTTATATTCATTGCGGTGCGAGGGCTTCTCATCGCAGTGTCTTGTTGCAGAGCACGGGCTCTAGGTGCATGGGCTTCAGTAGTTGTGGCTTGCGGGTCCTAGAGCACAGGCTCAGTAATTGTGGTGCACTGGCTTAGTTGCTCTGCGGCATGTGGGATTTTCTCGGACCAGGGCTCGAATCCGTGTCCCCTGCATTGGCAGGCAGATTCTTAACCACTGCGCCACCAGGGAAGCCCCCATTCTTTTTAATGGCTAAGTAATATTCCATTGTATATAAATACCACATCTTTTTTCTGTGTGGCTTCATGGGGTCTTTGTTGCTGCGCGCAGGGGCTGCTCTTTGTTGTAGTGTACAGGCCTCTCATTGCAGTGGCTTCTCTTGTTGCAGAGCATGGGCTCTAGGCATGTGGGCTTTAGTAGTTGTAGCGCACGGGCTCAGTAGTTGTGGCTCATGGGCTCTAGAGCACAGGCTCAGTAGTTGTGGCGCGCAGGCTTAGTCGCTCCGTGGCATGTGGGATCTTCCTAGACCAGGGCTTGAACCTGCGTCCCTTATATTTGCAGGGGGATTCTCAACCACTGAGCCACCAGGGAAGCCCAAATAACACATTTTCTTTATCCATTCCTCTGTTGATGGACATTCACGTTGTTTCCATGTCTTGGCTAACGTGTGAATAGTGTGCTGTCTTAGCTAAAATTCTGGTCACAACTTTACGCAATTGAGACTGAGATTGAGAGACTAGCAGATCCTTATCTATATACAGAGAGAGGTCATTACCACTATCATTACCATCATCTTCATCTTCTAAGCATGCACAAGGTCTAAGTTTTCAAATTATTTTATTTATCCTTCATCTGTTGTACAAAGAATTTGAGGTAACTACAATATAAACACACCATAAAATGGTGGTAAATTTTTTTAGAATTCTGAAATTGAAATTAAAAAACCAGGACCAATAAAAATAAAAATATTAGAAAATAAAAATTGGGAGAAAAGAAGTTTTTTTTTTTTTTGAGAAAAGAAGTTTTGATGTGGCCCATCAAAATCTTCAATGAGGTCAAGACTTCCCTGCTGGCACAGTGGTTAAGACTCTATGCTCCCAATGCAGGGGGCCCAGGTTTGATCCCTGGTAGGGAAACTAGATCCCACGTGCATGCTGCAACTAAGAGTTTGCATGTCACAACTAAAAAGTCCGCATGGGGCTTCCCTGGTGGCGCAGTGGCTGAGAGTCCGCCTGCCAATGCAGGGGACACGGGTTCGTGCCCTGGTCCAGGAAGATTCCACATGCCGCAGAGCGGCTGGGCCCGTGAGCCATGGCCGCTGAGCCTGCTTGTCCGGAGCCTGTGCTCCGCAACGGGAGAGGCCACAACAGTGAGAGGCCCACGTACCGCAAAAAAAAAAAAAAAAAAAAAGTCCTCATGCTGCAACTAAGAGTCTGCATGCCTCAACGAAGATCCTGTGTGCTGCAACTAAGACTCAGCGCGCCTAAATAAATATTAAAAACAAAACCAAAAACCTTCAGCAAGGCTAAATTAAGTTCCATACTTGGCTCTAAGTCTCTGCAGTAGCCAGAATAACACCCTTCCCCTGCCGCCCGCCCCCCCCCCCACAAGATGTCCATGTCCCGATCTCTGGATTTTGTGGGCATGTTACTTTGGCAAGGGAAAATTAAGGCTGCAGATGGGATTAAGGTTGCCAATAAACTGAGTTTAAAATAGGGAGATTATCTGGATAGGACCAATGTTATCACAGGGACCTTCAAATAGAGGAAGGTGTGGCTATAGAGAACCAAAAAGATGTTAAGTGTGACAAAGACCAAGGACTCTCCCCAATGTTGCTAGAGGAAGAGGCCATGGCAAGGGTGTAGCCTCTGGAAGCTGGAAAAGGCAAGTAAACAGAGTCTCCCTTACAGCCTCCATAAAGGAACACAGACTTGCTGACACCTTGGTTTTAGCCCATTGAGACTTGTATTGGACTTCTAACCTACTGAACTATATAAGATAATACATTTATGTTGTTTTAAGTCACAAAGTTTGTTGTTATTTGTTAGAGAAACAATAAAAAACTATTACAGCCTCCTAGCCTCCAAGACAAAAAGGCGACATAATCAGTGATAATTCTCATTAATAGAAGGGACAAAGCATAGCAATTTGTCAGGAAAGGCAAATATTTTCTAGCACAAAGTTCTAAAAGAAATTTTTGATGCAGCGCTTGATATAGTAAGCTCTGAGTAATAATAGTGGATACAAGGATTCCCCCCAAATTCTGGATATTAAATAAGAAATTTCACAAGGTTGTTTCTTATATCACTTTTTGATAAAAGATGAGACTACCTTTATCATCTTAAAATACAATTGAGTAAAGGCAATCTTTGAGGGAGTAAAACAATACAAATCAAGTTGTTTGTTTTTTTTGGCAGAGTCAGCTTGATTTCAAAAGATTATAATTTAGAACAGCATAAAATATTATGGACAATTAAGTGCAATAATTCATATAGTAAAGTTCCTTTAGAATTAAGAGCTATTAATAGATCTATAAGTTGATAAATCTCAAGATTTAAAAATTATAGAAGGATAAGCAAATTAGAGTACTCTGTTAAGTTTAAAAGAAACAAATATATACATACATATTATTGTTTTCCTTTTCACATGTATTTATATATAGTACACACAATAATATATTTAAATATTAACTATTAAAATAAATGGGAAAGATAGCATTTTTATGGTAATACTCTCTGGGGAAAAGGGTTTTGGAATTGGGGATGGGAACAAAGGTAGCATTAACTTTATTGTATTGTACTGTATATTTATTGTTTATTTTCTTAGTAAAAAAGATCTGATGCAGGGCTTCCCTGGTGGCATGGTGGTTAAGAATCCACCTGCCAATGCAGGGGACATGGGTTCAAGCCCTGGTCCGGGAAGATGCCACATGCCACAGAGCAACTAAGCCCATGCGCCACAACTACTGAGCCTGCGCTCTAGGGCCCGCGAGCCACAACTACTGAGCCCACGTGCCACAACTACTGAAGCCCTTGTGCCTAGAGCCCGTGCTCCACAACAAGAGAAGCCACCGCAATGAGAAGCCTGCGCACCGCAACAGAGAAGCTCCACCTCACCGCAACTAGAGAAAAGCCCACATACAGCAACAAAGACCCAACACAGCCAAAAACAAAATAAATAAATTTATTTTTTAAAAAAAAGATCTGATACAAATATATCAAAATATAAATATTTAGATTAAGTGTGAGTTTTACTGTATAATTCTCCATAATCTTCTGTGTTAAAAATTTCCAAATTATTAAAAAGAAAGAAAAAAAAGAACAGTTTATCCTTTAAACAGTCTTTGACAAACACCATTTCTCCAGTTAGGCTTTCCATGGGAGCTGGAAAAAAGTTAGATTTTGTTTTCTGATAAAGCCCTGGACTTTATTTTAATGGAACCATACAGAATTTATTAATTTGAATTTGGCTTTTGTTTTCAACATTATATGTATTAGATTCATCCATGTTGTTGAGTATAGCAGTAGTTACTTCTTTTTCATCGTTGCATATCTATGTATCCATTATATGAATCCACTGAGTGAATATTCCAAAAGGCACATGTGGGCTATTTCCAGATTTGGCTAATAATGCTCTGATGAACATTCTTTACGTCTTTTGGTGCACTTATGTATGCACATCCTCTGAGTATATAGCTAGGAGTAGAGTTGCTCAGTCACAGGATATGCATATGTTCAGTTTCAACAGATATAGCCAGTTTTGCAAAATAGCAGGTAACAACTTAGACACCTACTAGCGTTAAAGCGTTCCAGATATTCCATATTCTTTTTTTTTTTAATTTATTTATTTTTGGCTGTGTTGGGTCTTTGTTGCTGTGTGCAGGCTTTCTTTACTTGTGGTGAGCGGGGGCTACTCTTCGTTGCAATGCACAGGCTTCTCATTGCGGTGGCTTCTCTTGTTGCGGAGCACAGGCTCTAGGCATACAGGCTTCAGTAGTGGCAGCATGTGGGCTCAGTAGTTGTGGCTCATGGGCTCTAGAGTGCAGGCTCAGTAGTGGTGGCGAACGGGCTTAGTTGCTCCACGCCACGTGGGATCTTCCCAGACCAGGGTTCGAACCCATGTCCCCTGCATTGGCAGGCAGATTCTTAACCACTGTGCCACCAGGGAAGCCCAACTCCACATTCTTGTGAATACCTGGTACTGTCAGTTTTGTTAAATTGTGGCCATTCTGGTAGGTGTGTATGTTATCTCCTAGTAGTTTTACTCCTTGATGATTAATGAGGTTGAGATCCTTTTCCCATATTTAGTGAACACTTAGATACCCTCTTGTGAGTATCCATTCAAGACTCTCACTCAGTTTTTTGTCAGATTACCTTTTTTTCTTACTGATTATTAAATTTCTTAGTATAGTTGGGATATGAGCCCTTTGTCAGATACACATATTGTTAGTATCTTTTCTCAGTCGGTAGCTTGCTGCTTCTCTCTTAATGGTATCTTGATGAACAAAAATTTTTAATGTTAATCCAATTAGCAATCTTTTCCTTTATCGTTAGTACTTTGTATCTTATTTAAGATATGTTTTCCTACTCCAAGTTCATAAGGATATTCTGTATTTTAACAAGCTTTATTATTTTACTTTTCACATTTATATCTATATTTTACCAGGAAGTTTTTTTATCTGCTGTGAGGTGAAGCCAAAATTAAATTTATTTTTTCTATATGGCATCAAATTGACCCAGCACCATGTATTGAAAAGACCATCCTCTCTCCACTGAACTGAGATGGAGGATTTGCCATAATCAGGTGTGTGGATCTATCTCTGTGTTTTCTACTTTGTTCCATTTGTCTATTCATCTATTCTTGCACCAGTTCTACATTATCTTACTTACTATAGCTTTACTAAGTCTTAATATCTGATATTGTAAATTCTTCAATTTTGTTTTCTTAGTGATAGTCTTGACTATTCTTAGCCCTCTGCATTTCCTTATACATTTTAAAATCAGCTTATTAATTCTCACAAAAATTTTTCCTGGGGTTTGTACTGGATACATAGATCAATTTAGGGAGAAGTGACAATCAAACAATGTTTAGTCTTCCAAGATTTGTTTTATGGCCTAGCTTATGGTCAATTTTGGAAAACGTTCAATGTGCATTTGAAAATAGCCAAGTACCTACAGTTGTTGGATGTGGTGTTGCCAGAGGCTTTTAATACCACTGAGTTAAAGCTGACAATTTTTGGTGATAATTAAAGGGCTTAACTTTGTTTCTTGCTTGACTGGAAAGCAATTCGACTCCTGCAAAGAAACATGCTGTTTCAAGAAACTATTGTGGGGAACTTTCCAAACAGAATAAACTGCTTCCCTAAACACGGTGGGGTTAAAGTCAAGCAGAAAAGCATGTTTGTTTCCTTCTGATGATTAGATAGATTTCATGTTAAGAACCCAGGCATGCACATTAATCTTACTGAGGCTGGAAGCAAAGGTTGGACTGGTTGTTTTACTCTTTAGAGCTACATGACTAATTGGTTTTTAAACCAGTTTTCTAGAAAGAATATACATTCTTCAAAAAGCTTATCACATATAACTGATAATACTTAAACACCAGATGAAGTTTAAAATTAGTTGATTACTTCACTATATTTTACATGAAGGGAACACTTCATTAAGAAAATATCTATCTTGTATTTCATGCAGGCTTTGGGGACCAAATGTTTTGATGAAAAAGAATTTTTTAAGCCCTTATAAACTTTTGCTCTTTGAGTTTCATCACAGATCATTGTTCCCTTTCTAGTCTTTTCCCTGCAATACAGAAGCCTATTGCTTCTCCTAGACAGGAGTAATGATCACAAAGGAGTTAGAAAGTTAAAAATGGGACAACGCTTTAGAGTAAAAATTAATTTCAGTTGGCAGAATGGGCACTGAATTGAGGAATAGAATTTGATGTACAAAGTTCAAATCCTGGTGTCAAAACTGAGTTGAAAGCATATGACTGTGTGGAATCTAGTATCATGTCAGCATTTGGGGAAAAACAAACAAACAGACAGAACACATACAGGATGTGGTAGGGAATAACTACTGACCAAAACACTGTGAAACTTCATGTTATTATTCCATTAAAAAAATCCTTGTCAAATGGATGAATAAGAAGTCCAAAAGGAGACATCTACCTGACCATTTGCCAGTAAAATATCAAATAATTCCTTGTTATGCCTCTCTTTCAAAGCAAAGCATGAGTAATTGTGACAATGAGCTAATCGTTTGCCCTCCAGCTAATATAAGCATGAAGGCAAAGCAGCACCGAGATACAAAAAATATTTATTTCCTTCCAACAGTGAAGCTGGGCAGTTCATGAGTATAGCTTGTCTAAGAGGAGAATGAGAAAAATTATTAAGAATCAAATCTAACAGTCCTTATGATACATGGCACATAATATCTTATTTCTTACTGACGAAATTCTCTACAAATGTTAGCAAGCAATAGCAATAAAAACAAAAGGTTTGTAAATATATATTACACACATGCACGGCACAGATGAAATATTCTTTGAAGAACAAATGTAAGGCAAATGGATCGCACCTTTCAACAGATTTTCACTGATAATAGATGCCCAATTCAAGCGCAATTATTACTTCCTGCACTGTAGTGGATATATACCACTCAAATTCATAGAATAAATGGCAAACACTTTCCCTTCAAACTGATTTTCTCTTTTTTAATATAATTTTTAAAAAATTTATTGGTTTAGGGGGATTGGTTCAAGATGGCAGAGTAGAAGGACATGCTCTCACTCCCTCTTGCAAGAACACTGGAATCACAACTAACTGCTGAAAAATCACCGATAGGAAGACACTGGAACTCATCAAAAAAGATACCCCACATTCAAAGACAAAGGAGAAGCCACAATGAGATGGTAGGAGGGGTGCAATCACAATAAAATCAAAACCCATAACTGCTGGGTGGGTGACTCAAAATGGAGAACACTTATACCACAGAAGTCCACCCACTGGAGTGAAGGTTCTGAGCTCCACGTCAGGCTTCTGAACCTGGGGGGTCTGGCAACGGGAGGAGGAACTCCTAGAGAAACAGACTTTGAAGGCTAGTGGGATTTGATTGCAGGACTTCGACAGGACTGGGGGAAACAGAGACTCCACTCTTGGAGGACACACACAAAGAACTGTGTGCATCGGGACCCAGGGGAAGGAGCAGTGACCCCATAGGAGACTGAACCAGACCTACCTGCTGGTGTTAGAGGGCCTCCTGCAGAGGCGGGGGGTGGCTGTGGCTCACCATGAGGACAAGGACACTGGCAGCAGAAGTTCTGGGAAGTACTCCTTGGCATGAGCCCTCCCAGAGTCTGCCATTACGCCCACCAAAGAGCCCAGGTAGGCTCCAGTGTTGGGTCCACTCAGGCCAAACAACCAACAGGGAGGGAACCCAGCCCCACCCATCAGCACACAAGTGGATTAAAGTTTTACTGAGCTCTGCACACCAGAGCAACAGCCAGCTCTATCCACCACCAGTCCCTCCCATCAGGAAACTTGCCTCTTAAATAGCCTCATCCACCAGAAGGCAGACAGCAGAAGCAAGAAGAACTACAATCCTGCAGCCTGTGGAACAAAAACCACATTCACAGAAAGATAGACAAGATGAAAAGGCAGAGGGCTAGGTACCAGATGAAGGAACAAGATAAAACCCCAGAAAAAGAACTAAATGAAGTGGAGATAGGCAACCTTCCAGAAAAAGAATTCAGAATAATGATAGTGAAGATGATCCATGACCTCGGAAAAAGAACGGAGGCAAAGATCAAGAAGATGCAAGAAATGTCTAACAACGATCTAGAAGAATTAAAGAACAAAAAACAGAGATGAACAATACAATAACTGAAATGAAAAATACACTAGAAGGAATCAATAGCAGAATAACTGAGGCAGAAGAACAGATAAGTGACCAGGAAGACAGAATGGTGGAATTCACTGCTGCAGAACAGACTAAAGAAAAAAGAATGAAAAGAAATGAAGACAGCCTAAGAGACCTCTGGGACAACATTAAACGCAACAACATTTGCATTATAGGGGTCCCAGAAGGAGAAGAGAGGAGAAAGGACCCGAGAAAATATTTGAAGAGATTAGAGTCAAAAACTTCCCTAACATGGGAAAGGAAAGAGCCACCCAAGTCCAGGAAGCGCAGAGACTCCCATACAGGATAAACCCAAGGAGAAACATGCCGAAACATATAGTAATCAAATTGGCAAAAATTGAAGACAAAGAAAAATTATTGAAAGCAGCAAGGGAAAAACGACAAATAACATACAAGGGAACTCCCATAAGGTTAACAGCTGATTTCTCAGCAGAACCTCTACAAACCAGAAGGGAGTGGCATGATATACTTAAAGTGATGAAAGGGAAGAACCTACAACCCAGATTACTCTACCCAGCAAGGATCTGATTCAGATTCGATGGAGAAATCAAAAGCTTTACAGACAAGCAAAAGCTAAGAGAATTAGGCACAACCAAACCAGCTCTACAACAAATGCTAAAGGAACTTCTCTAAGTGGGAAACACAAGAGAAGAAAAGGACCTAAAAAATAAACCCAAAACAATTAAGAAAATGGTAATAGGAACATACATATCGATAATTACCTTAAACATGAATGGATTAAATGCTCCAACCAAAAGACACAGGCTCGCTGAATGGATTAAAAAACAAGACCCATATATATGCTGTCTACAAGAGACCCACTTCAGACCTAGGGACACATACCAACTGAAAGTGAGGGGATGGAAGAAGATATTCCATGCAAATGGAAATCAAAAGAAAGCTAGAGAAGCAATACTCATATCAGATAAAATAGACTTTAAAATAAAGAATGTTACGAGAGACAAGAAAAGACACTACATAATGATCAAGGGATCAATCCAAGAAGAAGATATAACAATTATAAATATATATGCACCCAACATAGGAGCACCTCTATACATAACACAACTGCTAACAGCTATAAAAGAGGAAACCGACAGTAACACAATAATAGTGGGGGACTTTAACACCTCACTTACACCAATGGACAGATTATCAGGACAGAAAATTAATAAGGAAACAGAAGCTTTAAATGACACAATAGAACAGATAGATTTAATTGATATTTATAGGACATTCCATCCAAAAACAGCAGATTACACTTTCTTCTCAAGTGTGCATAGAACATTCTCCAGGATAGATCACATCTTGGGTCATAAATCAAGCCTCAGTAAATTTAAGAAAATTGAAATCATATTAAGCATCTTTCCTGACTACAATGCTATGAGATTAGAAATCAATTACAGGGGAAAAATCGTAAAAAACACAAACACATGGAGGTAAACAATATGTTACTAAATAACTAAGAGATCACTGAAGAAATCAAAAAATACCTAGAGACAAATGATAATGAAAACACGACGATCCAAAACCTATGGGATGCAGCAAAAGCAGTTCTAAGAGGGAAGTTTATAGCTATACAAGCCTACCTCAAGAAACAAGAAAAATCTCAAATAAATAATCTAACCTTACCCCTAAAGGAACTAGAGAAAGAAGAACAAACAAAACCCAAAGTTAGCAGAAAGAAAGAAATCATCAAGATCAGAGCAGAAATAAATGAAATAGAAACAAAGAAAACAATAGCAAAGATCAATAAAACTAAAAGCTGGTTCTTTGAGAAGATAAAAAAAATTGATAAACCATTAGCCAGACTCATCAAGAAAAAGAGGGAGAGGACTCAAATCAATAAAATTAGAAATGAAAAAGGAGATGTTACAACAGACGTCGCAGAAATACAAAGCATCCTAAGAGACTACTACAAGCAACTCTATGTCAATAAAATGGACAACCTGGAAGAAATGGACAAATTCTTAGAAAGGTATAACCTTCCAAGACTGAATCAGGAAAAATCAGAATATATGAACAGACCAATCACAAGTAATGAAATTGAAACTGTGATTAAAAATCTTCCAACGAACAAAAGTCCAGGACCAGATGGCTTCACAGGTGAATTCTATCAAACATTTAGAGAAGAGCTAACACCCATCCTTCTCAAACTCTTCCAAAAAATTGCAGAGGAAGGAGCACTCCCAAACTCGTTCTATGAGGCCACCATCACCCTGATACCAAAACCAGACAAGGACACTACAAAGAAAGAAAATTACAGACCAATAACACTGATGAATACAGATGCAAAAATCCTCAACAAAATACTAGCAAACAGAATCCAACAACACATTAAAAGGATCATACACCATGATCAAGTGGGATTTATCCCAGGGATGCAAGGATTCTTCAATATATGGAAATCAATCAATGTGATACACCATACTAACAAATTGAAGAATAAAAACCATATGATCATCTCATTAGATGCAAAAAAAGCTTCTGACAAAATTCAATACCCATTTATGATAAAGACTCTTCAGAAAGTGGGCATAGAGAGAACATACCTCAACATAATAAAGGCCATATATGACAAACCGACAGCAAAAGATCATTCTCAATGGTGAAAAACTGAAAGCATTTCCTCTAAGATCAGGAAAGAGACAAGGATGTCCACTCTCACCACTATTATTCAACATAGTTTTGGAAGTCCTAGCCACGGGAATCAGAGATGAAAAAGAAATAAAAGGAATACAAATTGGAAAAGAAGAAATAAAATTGCCACTGCTTGCAGATGACATGATACTGTACATAGAGAATCCTAAAGATGCCACCAGAAAAGTACTAGAGCTAATCAATGAATTTGGTAAAGTTGCAGGACACAAAATCACAGAAATCTCTTGCTTTCCTATACAATAATGATGAAAAATCTGAAAGAGAAATTAAGGATACACTCCCATTTACCACTGCAAAAAAAAGAATAAAATACCTAGGAATAAACCTACCTAGGGAGACAAAAGACCTGTATGCAGAAAACTATAAGACAGTGATGAAAGAAATTAAAGATGATACCAACAGATGGAGAGATATACCATGTTCTTGGATTGTAAGAATCAGTATTGTGAAAATGACTATGCTACTCAAAGCAATCTCAGATTCAATGCAATCCCTATCAAATTACCAATGGCAGTTTTTACAGAACTAGAACAAAAAATTTTAAAATTTGTATGGAGACATAAAAGACCCCAAATAGCCAAAGAAGTCTTGGGGAAAAAAAACGGAGCTGGAGGAATCAGACTCCCTGACTTCAGACTATATTACAAAGCTACAGTAATCAAGACAGTATGGTACTGGCACAAGAACAGAAATATAGATAAATGGAACAGAATAGAAAGCACAGAGATAAACCCATGCACCGATGGTCAACTAATCTGTGACAAAGGAGGCAAGGATATACAATGGAGAAAAGACAGTCTCTTCAATAAGTGTTGCTGGGAAAACTGGACAGCTACCTGTAAAAGAATGAAATTAGAATACTCCCAAAACTATACACAAAAATAAACTCAAAATAGATTAGAGACCTAAATGTAAGACCAGACACTATAAAACTCTTAGAGGAAAACATAGGCAGAACAGTCTTTGACATAAATCACAGAAAGATCTTTTTTGATCCACTTCCTAGAGTAATGGAAATAAAAAAAATAAATAAACAAATGGGACATAATGAAACTTAAAAGGTTTTGCACAGCAAAGGAAACCATAAACAAGGCCAAAAGACAACCCTCAGAATGTGAGAAAATATTTGCAAACGAATTAATGGACAAAGGATTAATCTCCAAAATATATAAACAGCTCATGCAGCTCAATATTAAAAAAACAAACAACCCAATCCAAAAATGGGCAGAAGATCTAAATAGACATTTCGCCAAAGAAGACATACAGATGGCCAAGAAGCACATGAAAAGCTGCTCAAAATCACTATTAGAGAAATGCAAATCAAAACTACAATGAAGTATCACCTCACACCAGTTAGAATGGGCATCATGAGAAAATCTACAAACAACAAATGCTGGAGTGGGTGTGGAGAAAAGGGAACCCTCTTGCACTGTTGGTGGGAATGTAAATTGATACAGCCACTATGGAGAATACTATGAAGGTTTCTTAAAAAACTAAAAATAGAATTACCATATGACCCACCAATCCCACTACTGGGCATATACCCAGAGAAAACCGTAATTCAAAAAGACACATGCACCCCAATGTTCATTGCAGCACTATTTACAATATCCAGGACATGGAAGCAACCTAAATGCCCATAGACAGACGAATGGATAAAGAAGTTGTGGTACATATATACAATGGAATATTACTCAGCCATAAAAAGGAACGAAATTGGGTCATTTGTAGAGACATGGATGGATCTAGAGACTGTCATACAGAGTGAAGTAAGTCAGAAAGAGAAAAACAAATATTGTATATTAACACATATATGTGGAACCTAGAAAAATGGTACAGATGAACCTGTTTGCAGGGCAGAAATTGAGACACAGATGTAGAGAACAAACGTATGGACACCAAGGGGGGAAAGCAGCGGGAGGTGGGGGTGGTGGTGTGATGAATTGGGAGATTGGGATTGACATGTAAACACTGATGTGTATAAAATGGATGACTAATAAGAGCCTGCTGTATTAAAAAAATAAATAAAATAAATTTCTTTTTAATTAATTTATTTATTTTTGGCTGTGTTGGGCCTTAGTTGATGCGTGCGGGCTTTCTCTAGTTGTGGCGACAAGGGACTACTCTTCGTTGCAGTGCGCGGGCTTCTTATCACAGTGGCTTCTCTTGTTGCAGAGCACAGGCTCTAGGCGCACAGGCTTCAGTAGTTGTGGCACGTGGGCTCAGCAGTTGTGGCTCGTGGGCTCTAGAGTGCAGGCTCAGTAGCTGTGGCGCATGGGCTTAGTTGCTCTGCAGCACGTGGGATCTTCCTGGAACCTGTGTTGCCTGCATGGGCAGGCAGATTCTTAACCACTGTGCCACCAGGCAAGTCCCCAAACATTTTCAAGGGGGAAAATGTATTTATCTTTGAGGTGGGCAGAAAAAACATGTTTCCTTAAGTCAACAATACCATCTAATTATGATATGTTTCAATACACTGTCTATTAGTTAATAGCATTGTTTCAATGTTAAATTTCTTGAGTAATAATTACATTATGGTTACACAGAAAAATGTTCTTATTCTTGGAGAACACAGGCTGCACTTTTTTATGGATGAAGTGTTAATGATGTCCCAAAAGGCTCAGTAGGGGGAAAAAATCATAATTTGGCAAAATGTTAACAATTAGTGAATCTATATAAAAGGAATTTGGATGTCCACTAT
Organism: Grampus griseus; assembly: GCF_964374135.1. Lineage (NCBI taxonomy): Eukaryota > Metazoa > Chordata > Mammalia > Artiodactyla > Delphinidae > Grampus > Grampus griseus. The sequence goes on along the minus strand of NC_139010.1, from coordinate 26,877,361 downwards.
ACTATTCTTTCAACTTTTCTGTAGATTTAAAATTTTTCTACATAAAAAGTTAAAAAGGAAAGCATTTATTAACAATCCACAAGTGCAAAGGCTGGTAGGTTATTATAGACAAGAGAACTGCAAGTACTAAATACTTATACTATTCTAACCTCCTTGAATGAAAAAACTTTTTTCTCTGACTGCTTCTTATATTTATCTTGATATTTTAAACTTAGTGTGCTGATATCTAAACTTCCTGATGAGTATTTAACATGTTGGGGTGAAGCAAACAGTGGGAAATAGGAGTAGCAACAAGTGATGAAAGGACTAACAACTTGCCTTAACATTGTGTGTTTGTGCACGTGCATACATGTGTGTCTTAGTTCTTCCTTGAAAGCCTTGCCTAAAAAAATACTCTTAATTTTAGGACAGATTAAGATCTTCAATATCCCAAAGCTAATCTAAGCAGAAGAGAAGGAAGGTAATAAATTCCTCTATTAATAAGTCAAATAGGAGCTGCTACAGTCATGATGGGCTATTTTGTTAGTCAAAAACACTTTGCAATATCTAAATGGAGGTCTAATGGTGACAGACTGGCAGTGGTTCAGGAGATTTACCTCTGCCCTCACTACTCTCCAATGGGAGGGTCTCAGTAATACCTCCTTTAGTGCTTCTATATGAAATTCAGTGTCAATCCCTAAAGCCCATCTTTCATTAAATAAACATGCAAACATGTTTTCTCCTCTCTTTTCTTTCTCTATTACCATTCTCCCTTCTCACCAAAATGTTGGACTTGCACTGAAAGCTATTTCCTCAAAGCAGCTTTTTAGTTGAACTATGCAAGTTATGAGGCCTATCCTGGTTCACCCCAATTTGTCAAAATAATAAAAATTGACCTAAATCTCTCTTGGCTATTGATTTTTAGAGATGCTGGTTAGGATCCAGAAACCATTCTCTATGAGGTTCACCCACGAAATTTTCAAATGGCACTCAATATCTCAAATCTTTTCCTATCGTACGGAGCAGAAGAAAGTATTTTAGAAATACAACAATCAAAACTGACATCTGTTTATATATTGAATTAATGTTCTTATAAAAGGAGGAGTAAGAGCATTAAGAGTTAAAAGTTACTTCTGGGACTTCCTGGTGGTTCAGTGGTTAAGAACCTGTTTTGCAACGCAGGGGACGCGGGTTCGATCCCTGGTCAGGGAACTAAGATCCTGCATGCCACGGGGCAACTAAGCCTGTGCGCTGCAACTACTGAGCCCATGCGCCACAACAAAAGAGCCTGTGTGCTGCAACTAGAGATAAGCCCGTGTGCCGCAAACAAAAGATTCCGTGGGCTGCAACTAAGACCTGACACAGCCAATAAATACATACATACATACCTGACCTGATCTTTTTTTTTTTTTTTGTGGTACGCAGGCCTCTCACTGTTGTGGCCTCTCCCGTTGCGGAGCACAGGCTCCGGACGTGCAGGCTCAGCGACCATGGCTTACAGGCCTAGCCGCTCCGTGGCACGTGGGGTCTTCCTGGACCGGGGCACGAACCCGCGTCCCCTGCATGAGCAGGCGGACTCTCAACCCCTGTGCCACCAGGGAAGCCCTAAAAATTATTTTTATTTCCAATGTGTAAGAACATCCAGTGCCAATATGTTTAATGTCACTGAATAGCATCATTTAAACAATGCTCTGAGTCAATGCTGTCTTTACATACCTTGACAACACAAGCTCTTTGAGGATGGCCACAATATTAAATTCTCTCTTTTAATTCAACACTACTAAATAATTCAATAGTTGATCTTCAGTAACAACTGCAATAAATAGAAGCTAGTTGATTCTTTAATCAGGGTGTGTTAAAGGAGTTCAAGGTTCTAAAATAGAAATAATCACAGAAGTCAGGAAGGCCAAAGGAAACTTAAGTGGCTTCTCTGAACAGTACCTTCTGTTTTAATTTCATAGAGTAAGTTAGCAAAAACACTGTGAACATCATCATTACCACAACAGACCAATCATGACTTGCTCACACTTAGTCCACCCCTCCCGTTAATCATTCTACGTTTGAAGCACATGAAAATCTGAAAAGTCACAGAAGAGGACAAAGACCTATATTACCAAGTGAAACTTTACATTCAAAATCACATGTTTTCAATCCTATAATACAGCTAGAACAGTTGTTCAATTATAAGCTGTTTAAGTCTTTTAGGTTTTCTACTCTATTATCACACTATCATCTAATTCCTTTCCAAGAAGGAAGCTGAACACTGTTGATTTTGCCTATTTTCAAACAGCTATTTTCCATTTTAAATAATTCTAAAATAATAAAACAAGACAAAATATTATCCACATTTAGAGATTAGAATTACTACTTGATTGAATTTTTGAAGTACTTAGTACATGCAAGGCACTCAGTAAACGTTAATTTCCTTTGGGATAACATTTCAGAGTCCTCTGGGTCACTCAAGTTCACTAAGTCTCCACTACTCTCCCTCTATCACTTTATTAATACAAAATAAGATACTTCCAGCTTTTACTAACATTTATAATACTTTTCCCAAATAGATTGCAAGCCCTTTGAAAACAGTGTCATGTACTTCTCCTAATACTAATTTATAGTAGCCACTTAGTAACTGTCATGTTAAAGACAATAATAATTCTAATACCAAGGCCATTGGCCACTGCAAGCAACACCTAAAGAACAGATTCAAATGCTTATCCAAAATAAAATAACATTAGGTTTCCTTATAAAGTATTAGCAAGCCAGCATACCTCAGGCTACTATCAAGAAGGTGGTAAGCCTGGGACTTCCCTGGTGGAAGTGGTTAAGAATCCTCCTGCCAAAGCAGGGGACACGGGTTTGAGCCCTGGTCTGGGAAGATCCCACATGCCGCGGAGCAACTAAGCCCCTGCACCAAAACTACTGAGCCTGCACTCTAGAGCCCATGAGCCACAACTACTGAGCCCATGAGCCACGACTACTGAAGCCCATGAACCTAGAGCCCGTGCTCTGCAACAAGAGAAGCCACTGCAATGAGAAGCCCGTGCACCGCAACAAAGAGTAGCCCCCACTCGCCGCAACTAGAGAAAGACCGCATGCAGCAACGAAGACCCAATGCAGCCATAGCCATAAATAAATTAATTAATTTATATATTAAAAAAAGAAGGTGGTAAGGTCAATAAAACCAAATAATATTGGCACTCTGCAGGGAAAGGGTATGTGATGAGACGAAACTAGCTAAGACTATAGGGTTCTATTACTGTATTGTGTAAATGCTGCCAGGTGGAAAGGTAAGAAACAAACATACCTGAGGAGAGTCTACCCTCCAAAGTAAAAACTTACTTACATAATCATGTTATTTGAAATGTATATATACAAGGCAACAGAGTAATAGAGGTTATAAGGAGAGAACCAACCAAACACTATTTTCTGAATCCTTCTGGATTAAACGGATTTTAGAGTGTATGCCAGGGGAGGAGTATGAAGGAAACCAACTCCAATAAGTAACTATAAATTCACAGCAATGAAAAGAAATAGAAAAAAAAAAAAGATTGACAAAAAGTTTGCTGCATAACACTTTTTGTTAATCAATCAAACTGTTAAATTCAACTATTTAAATTATGACATTATGCTACCAACTCCTCATCCTGCTTATATGGACTTGCTTGTTTGCCTGGTTTCTCAGAAGACTTTTTATAATGAAGCTCAGTAACTTCACCAGTTTATGCCTTAGGTTATGCCTTATAATTATATCCTGTATTAGCTACTCGAAAGCACACACCAAATGGAATACTTTTCAGTGACTGAAGTACAGGAAGCGAGAGGAAATTTCATTTTATTTAAATGACTACTAAAAACTCTACTATACAACCAAATGAATTCTTATTTTTGGCCCCTTCCAACACATTCTTAAATGTTATTCTTAGAGTACATAAAAGTTTTCATTGAATTATCTGAAGAAAAAGGATCTGATGTAAAACTGAAGAATTGCTAATGAGTGCTGCATCATATGACATTCTTAAAAGATCCCTCTAGATTAAAGAAAAAACATTATGAAAAATATTAAGAGCCCAGAGCAATTTTTTACCTATGTTCAATTTTAAGGAGTATTTATTGATTACATGCTATGAAAGATGAAGAAAGGAGCACATTTATACTTCCTTTTATCCCCCTTCCCCACCTGATTTGTTAATTTTATTATTTTTATAATATTACAGTTTATAAATTTATAATCTATTCTAAAAGTATAATTTCCACTGAGGGATATAAGTTCTGTAATGAAATGAATTCAATTTCTCACTGTTACACTATTTTGTCATGGTTTATTTCTGAATATTTTGATTCATCTTTTGATTATATCGTATTTTATTATGATATAATTTTTTTATTTTTAAAATTTTTAAAATAAATTTATTTATTTATTTTTGGCTGCGTTGGGTCTTCGTTGCTGTTAGTGGGCTTTCTCTAGTTGCGACGAGTGGGGGCTACTCTTCATTGTGGTGCGCAGGCTTCTCATTGAGGTGGCTTCTCTTGTTGCAAAGCACTGGCTCTAGGCACGTGGGCTTCAGTAGTTGTGGCACACGGGCTCAGTAGTTGTGGCTTGCGGGCTCTAGAGCACAGGCTCAGTAGTTGTGGCACACAGGCTTAGTTGCTCTGCAGCATGTGGGATCTTCCTGGACCAGTGCTTGAACCCATGTCCCCTGCATTGGCAGGCGGATTCTTAACCACTGCACTACCAGGGAAGTCCTATAATTTGTTTTAAAAAGGTCTTATGGGTATTATGTTTGTTGAGCTTTTCCATGCTAGAGTACATTTATGTGTTGTAGTCATGCTTAAAGTATTTGGCTGGTTGAAAAATACTAGATAAACCTCAGGACATGGTAGACATTCCCCTGCTGTTTTCTAACATTGTTTCTTGTTGAAGAAAAAGCTAAAGTTCTGTCCCCCACCCCACTATCTAGATGTCCACAGAACTCTTTCTTTATTCTTCAAGTTCAGTAATTTGGCCAAAACATGCCTTGATATCAGCTCATCTATATTAATTATTCCCAGGCCAAAGGGTAGTCGTTTTGATTCAAGGTTTTGATTATTTCAGGAAAATTTTTCTTCTATTATAGTTCTAAATATTTTGTCAGTTCCATTTGTTGTTTTCATTAAGAACAGAGGTTGGCAAACAGAGCAGGCAAGATCCAGCCTACCACTTGTTTCTGTATATAATTTTTTATTGGAACAAAGCCATACGTAGCATCTATGGCTTCTTTTGCACTATAAGAGACAGAGCTGAATGGCTGCAACAGAAGCTGTACTGACCACAGAGGCCTAAAATATTTACTGTCTCTTTACAGAATAAGTTTGCTGACTCCATATAGATGTTAGATCTCCTTTATTTTCCCTTATCATCTTATCTATAATTTTTATCTTATATTTTCTTATTTAACGTTATTAAATTTCTTCAAGCCTTTCAGCCATGTCTCTGACTACATTTACTCTCTCTTAAAATTTCTAATATGATTTTCATTATTCTAATGCTTTTTCTTTTCTCTTATACTTCTTTCCTGAGGTTTACCCACTGATATTTCATCTCCTTCTATTGTCCTAATATCTCTTAACATTTGTGTTGGTGAGGTTTTAAAAAATTGTTACTATATTTTCTGTTACAGATCATACGTATAATTTCTTTGAGTCTATGAACAATGACATGTCACAACTCCAATAAAGGCTCACTGGTTAGACCTTTAAAGTATTACAACACTTACTTTTAGTGAAATCAGTATATTGCTTGGGATTCCAAGGAGGGGTTCAGACATCCTCCTGCGTGTGGTCTAGATTTTATAGTATTTACAGTATGTTTCTTTCCGTTTTAAATTATTCATTTATTTGTCTGTCTGTCTATCTGTCTGCGCCGGGTCTTAGTTGTGGCACACAGGATATCTGTTGCCGCATGCAGGATCTTCCTTGTGGCATGCGGGCCCTTTTAGTTGTGGCATGCGGGCTCTAGTTCCCTGACCAGGAATCAAACCCGGGCCCCCTGCATTAGAAGCGCAGTCTTAACTAATGGACCACCAGGGAAGTCCCAGCAAATTATGTTTCATTGTTTGTATTTTGGGGCTTAGCCTTATGCCTCATTTCTCTAATGATGGACTTCTTTTCTATTTTCCTGTCTTCTTATTTTTAGTGAGTTTCAAAGGAGAAGGGAAGAGTAAAACTTTCTTCACTCTGCTACCTTTAACTGAAGTCTTCTCACACACTATACTTGAAAATGAGTTAATCTTTTAAAGCAATAAATTATAGGCTTGATAGGTTTTAATGCATAGGGGAATGGAAGATAAAAATCCAACATCAGCAGTGTGAAAGAACTGCTTAGAAGAAACCTGTGCCAGGAACAACATTTGTTTGGAGATCTGTTCGAGCAGCTGTGCCAAATCAGTTGTATCACTTGGATTAAATGTAGTTGCAGAATGCTGTACTCTAAAAGACTTCCACAGCATGCTTACAATTAGGTTTAGGGTTACTATTAGCAGTTTCACCTGAGCATCCCTGAAATCCCTTGTTGTACTCTTTTATTTGATTTGGCCCTTATTTGTTGACACATATGTATATAATTGCTTTTACGTTTCCATCTTCTGCCACTCTGGTTCAAATATCTCCTCCAATTTTAGAAGGTTAGATTAAGTGATTTTTAATGCTTAAAATTCTTTGGGTCTAGGTCATGCTATTAGTTAGAATACACATTGTGCAGTATGAAGCTGAATTATGTTTTGAAAACATCTATGTATTGACTTGAAGGACATGTGCCAAACAGATTTTAGGTGATTATATCTGTATAGTTCCCAAATTATTTACAGTAATCATGTATTATTTCACAATCAGAAAAAAAAATCACAAAAATATGCTATCCATAGTGCAGATATCAAAAGATATGGTATTCACATTAACAAACCCTCTTACATCCTTTCCCAAACTTTGCCTGATTTTTTAAAATCACTGTCTATAATTGAAGGTTTGGGTTTCTGCAGTCTTCAGAGTTGTTTACATGTAGCTCTTGAGTCTTACATCACATTGCTGGTTGATGCCTTCGCTCATAAAAGGATCCTCTGTCCCTAAGTGTTAATTTCCAAGTTAGCTGGTCAGCAGCTCTCACCAGCAGTGTATGGCTGACTATATCATTTGAATTTGTGTTCCAGTGGGTTCTATTCATCTTGCTAAAAGCTTGCCTCATTTCAGCTTCCTTCTGGGAATCTGTTTGGATGACATGAGTCATCCTCAATATATGAAATTCCAGAACATTGGGCTGGGTTTCTGGACTAACAAATAGACTGTGTTCCAAGTGCTGGCAGCAGTGCGTCCTCATGCTATTTAATGTTTATTACAGCTTAGAAATGACACTGATGAAAGTGATCCAGGAATAAGATGTGACAGTTAAAGTACATTTTCAATCTCCAAGCCACAGAGATGACTAAACCGTCAAGCTGTAGATCTTATGTTTACTCAAGGGCTGGATGTCCCGCTCCACCAATCTCCCACAGGACACTAATAAACAGACAACATAAAACCTAAGTATTTGATAAAATATTATTTAAAGCAGTAATGGGGAGAAAGCTCACTTCCTCTTTATATTGCTTTGCAAAAATTTGCTTCATATTGCAACAATAATATGTTTTGTTAGGTATTATCAGAAAACAGTCTCTCACTTCAAATGCTATTTTAGAGCATATCTTCAATAATGAATACTAAAGATTATTCACTAGAGACCACCCCTGAAGCTCCTTTGCCCCTTCACATCCTGTATTCAACCTTTAAATCTCTTTATAGAATTCTGTTCTCTCTGGTCACTGATCAGAGGTCCCTTTTCTTCCTTTTGTCTCTTGCTCTGCCCACTGTCTCCACCTCAGATCGATAATGAAGTATAAGAAACACTGAAATTACAATTAAAAGCATTATACTTTCCATATTTAAAAAAATCACTATACACATCCAAAATGAATAAATATCGTTTCCTAAAATATATATAAATATATCTAATATTTATAAAATATTAAATATATAAAATATAGGAAATTGCCTTCAAGTGTATCGAGCATATAAATGACAAGGAACACAGGCTTGGCTGAGTGAAATTTGTTTTTCTCCTGAAATGTAAGGAAGACACAGGGGAATGTTTTAGGTTATACCTGTAATGAAAGAAAAGACATCATTTAGAATTCTACAGGTACCAAAATTAGACTGAAAAAGCAAGTAAGGTCTTTTGGTAAAATTCTTTTAAAAAAATATTCATGCTACCTTGAGAAATTATCATTTATCTTCAAGGATAAGTTGGTTAATATGAAATTTATTTTTCAAATATTTAAACAGTCTCATTACTCAGTCTCTGAATAGAGATAAAAGGAAAAGCTCAAAGACAACTTACGCATTTTTATAACAGTGTGCCTTTTCTATCAAACTAAACCGAGTTTGAAAGATTCCTTTCCTCCTGCTCTGAAATTCAAGTGCACTGGTTGAAAGAAAAGCAAACAAGGATTGGGTGGCTGCCTGATCAGGAAAAGGAAATTCAACTGTAAAAATAATCTGAATGAGTCCCACTGATCTTACAGTACAAATCTTATTAAACGTATTTATAGAAGATCAAGTCTACTGGTTGTTACCCGAATAACTACAAAAGGCACAAGAAAATGCTTATCTCATAAAAATGCCAATTCAGTTCAACAAAAAACATATATGAACACATCAACAAGATATCAACAAATGTTATTTTGGCTCATCGACACTACAATGTGAGTTTCCTTTAACATCAATAACCTTTTTCTCAAAACAACCACCATTACAAAAAAAACTGAAAGGCAGTGTATACTTAAATCCGATCATCTATTTTATAGTCTGTTTTTCTTACATTATAAATTATGCATTTTCATTTAAAGAAACTGGCAGTACAAGATCTGAGTTTAAACTCCTATCATAGGATGAGGCAAGGATTATTAAAAAAGGCAATATAATTGTCTTAACAGATATTGTTTCAAATTCACATTATCCAACCTTAGCCAGATGATGAAGTTTGCTCAGTAAATGCTTTCACACGTTTCTAGTAGACACTCAGACTTTTTCCCTAAAGAGCCTTACAGAATTGCTTCCTATACCTCTCAGTAAATGACCTCACCTCCTACTATACCAAGGTCAAGATCTTCTGAAATTCACTCCCAAGACTTCTTTCTTTTCCATAGAAAAGTTTCTCAATTTTCTTTCTTTCTTCCTATCTACCTCCTATCTATCCATCTATCTATCCATCTATCCGTCTATCTATCTATCATACAGTTGAATTACAATGTTGTATTAGTTTCTCTCTTAATCTATATCAGGAGATGAAGCATCTGTATTCTTTTCAAAGTTAATCTCTTTACTCCTTCAGTTCTGGCTCTTTTCCCCAACCTTAAACATGTCTATTTATGTATTATATACATTCATCCACCTCACAAACTCTACCTTCACTGATACTACTATCGACCCAAACTAGTCTTTTCACTGTCAAATTTTCCATTATCCTTTCCCCATTTCTCATATATTAATACCTTTTGGCAACATTTGACACTATTGACTACCTCCTCCCTCTTGAAATTCTTTTCTTTGAATTTTATCACGCTATAAGAATTTCTGAATTTACTTCTTTTCCTACTGTGTCTTTGATTAGTTATCTCCTTCATTGACTATTGCTCTTTCAGCTATCCCCAAAATACTCCTTATTTAGGTCTCTTCTTTGCCTTTCTCTTGTCACACTTCATTATGCCTAGAGAGCACAATCTTTTTTAGAACTTCAAATTATTATCACAATGAAAATAATAACTTGAGTCCTTTCTGTACTGATTTTCGGATCCAAATTTCCAATTGCTAGATATCTCTATCAAATATACCTACATTTTCTTGAACTATATGTTCCCAAACCTGTTCCACTCCTGTGTTTCCCATTTTGATTAATTAACTCCAATCTTCTGGTTATTCCCTCAGGCTTTAAGCCTCACAGCCATCTTAGAATCTTCACTTCCTACTCCTAGCCAATTCCATAGCTTATTAAGTCCACCACCACCCTTTTAGCTCCTTTTTTACTCCTTTTAAATCTTTTTTTTTTTAAACCAACATTGGTATAATTCAGACGTTAAGATCACAGGCCCTGAAGTTGCAAATGGATTTGATTCTCAGCTCCCCCATTTACTAGCTTTGTGATTGTGAGCAAGTTTTGTTTTTGTTTTTAACTACCTCAAACCTTAGTTTCTGCATCTGTAAGTCCAGAGGTGAGGTATCAAAGGGCTAATGTATAAAAGCACTGACACTCAAAAACACTAAAAAAAAATTTTTTTTTGCTATTGTTAACTACTCCTGCAATAGCCCAATCCTTCTAATATATTCATCAGAGTGGTACCAGTCACCCCCCTAAATAAAGACGGGATGATACTATCCCCTCTTCAAAACACTTTCATTCGCTTCTCTTTGCTTAAAGGATAATGCCAACACTTCTTATAATTTTCAATGTTTTCCACAAAATAAACGAACCCAGCTCTTCCTCAAAGTACTAGAAGGATACTTCCTTCTAAATCATAACCTTAAAAATGTGTGTTATGAGAGGCTTATTATTTCCTTTATCTAACAGCTGTCTACCCCATGAATATGAAGAATTCACCTGAAAATTTAACAATTCTTTTTTCTTTGGGAAACTTTGTTCTTGTGTCAAATTGTAAAATATTTTCTTGGGATTCTATAAGCCTTCTGAAGTTAGTATTTCAGATGCCCATAACTGTTCCTATCTCACAAAAAACTTCTACAGTAGATTCATCTAATTTCAGGGCAAACATTAACTTGAATCCTTTTTTTATTTGGCTGGTCATGAGCTCTGCATCAGAGCTAAAGACAAGAGGATCTGGCTGAGTTTCAGAGATAGCAGGTGGGAGAAAAGGTAAGCCAACTTCTAAATATAATGACAAAAGAAACCTAATATCCATTAGGGATGATCTGTTGTAAAATACATCTATTTTTAAAATTCATGTTATTCTTTTCCTAAGTATTTCTTACAGAAATCATTTATAATCAAGTAAACTAAAATAAGTGTGTCTAAAAATTATCATAAAGTTTCCTATTTCATCTTGCTTACTGACTAGATTGTATCTAAGTGACTGTTTCTATTTGGAAAAGTAATTAGATGTTTAAATAAGTAAATAGAATCTGGACAGAAATCAGTGATTGCTTTTCAAGTTTTTTCTTTCATTAGCTGTAAAGCCCTTCATGACCTATTGCTGACCTATGTCTCAGACCAGACTTCTCCTCACTCTCTGTAAGTCAGTATACACTGCTTTTGCACTTACTTACATTTGCACTTACTTACATTCTACATTCTCCTCTTTGGGCATGGGGTCTTTCCTCATTCAGTCCATTTAAAGAAAGACCCCAGTTTACTCCTTCAGCTGATTAATGACTATTCATTTTTGCAGATCTCATTCAATCACTACTTCCTTGATAACCAAACTAGGACAATCCCCTTAAAAAATGCTCTCAGAGTTCTTCATAGCTCTATTCTAAGCAATTAAAAATTATAACTTTATATTTAATTGCTAGATTATTTGATTAATATCTGTTCCTTTACTGGACTATAAGCTCCATGAAAGCAGGAACCATGTTACTTTTACAGCGCCTGGCACATAGCAGGCTCTCAATAAGTATTTATCATATGTATAAATACCTCTGGAATGAAGAAGGAAAACAAAACTTAAGAGAATCTTCCTCAATGTAACTAAGTAGCTTTTTCATTGTATAGTTTTCATTTAAGAAAGTCTATTCTGAAGAAAAAAGAATGAAAAGAATTGAGGACAGTCTCAGAGACCTCTGGGACAACATTAAATGCACCAACATTCAAATTATAGGGGTCCCAGAAGAAGAGGAGAAAAAGAAAGGGACTGAGAAAACATTTGAAGAGATTATAGTTGAAAATTTCCCTAATATGGGAACAGAATTAGTTAATCAAGTCCAGGAAGTGCAGAGAGTCCCATACAGGATAAATCCAAGGAGAAACATGCCAAGACACATACTAATCAAACTATCAAAAATTAAAGACAAAGAAAAAATATTAAAAGCAGCAAGGGAAAAACAACAAATAACATACAAGGCAATCCCCATAAGGTTAACAGCTGATCTTTCAGCAGAAACTCGGCAAGCCAGAAGGGAGTGGCAGGACATATTTAAAGTGATAAAAGGGAAAAACCTACAACCAAGATGACTCTACCCAGCAAGGATGTCATTCAGATTTGACAGAAAAATTAAAACCTTTACAGACAAGCAAAAGCTAAGAGAATTCAGCACCACCAAACCAGCATTACAACAAATGCTAAAGGAACTTCTCTAGGCAGGAAACACAAGAGAAGGGAAAGACCTACAATGACAAACCCAAAACAATTAAGAAAATGGTCATAGGAACACAGATATCAATAATTATCTTAAATGTAAATGGATTAAATGCTCCAACCAAAAGACACAGACTGGCTGAATGGATACAAAAACAAGACTCGTATATACATTGTCTACAAGAGACCCACTTCAGACCTACGGACACATAAAGACTTAAAGTGAGGGAATGGAAAAAGATTCCATGCAAATGGAAATCATAAAAAGCTGGCAGAGCAATTCTCATATCAGACAAAATAGACTTTAAAAGACAGACTATCACCAGAGACAAAGAAGGAAACTACAAAATGATCAAGGGATCAATCCAAGTAGAGGATATAAAAATTGTAAATATATATGCACCCAACATAGGAGGACCTCAATACATAAGGCAAATGCTAACAACCATAAAAGGGGAAATCGACAGTAACACAATCACAGTAGGGGTTTTTAACACCCCACTTTCACCCATGGACAGATCATCCAAAATGAAAATAAATAAGGAAACACAAGCTTTAAATGATACATTAAACAAGATGGACTTAATTGATATTTATAGGACAGTCCATCCAAAAACAACAGAATACACTTTCTTCTCAAGTGCTCATGGAACATTCTCCAGGATAGAACATATCTTGGGTCACAAATCAAGTCTTGGTAAATTTAAGAAAATTGAAATTGTATCAAATATCTTTTCGGTTTTTTTTTTTTTTTTGGTGGTACACGGACCTTCACTGTTGTGGCCTCTCCCATTGCGGAGCACAGGCTCCGGATGAAACACTCAGTGGCCATGGCTCACGGGCCTAGCCACTCTGTGGCATGTGGGATCTTCCCAGACTGGGGCACGAACCTGTGTCCCCTGCATCAGCAGGTGGACTCTCAACCACTGCGCCACCAGGGAAGCCCTCAAGTATCTTTTCTGACCACAACGCTATGAGACTAGATATCAATTACAGGAAAAAACCTGTAAAACATACAAACACGTGGAAGCTAAACAATACACTACTTAATAACCAAAAGATCACTGAAGAAATCAAAGAGGAAATCAAAAAATACCTAGAAACAAAAGACAATGAAAACACGATGACCCAAAACATATGGGATACAGCAAAGGCAGTTCTAAGAGGGAAGTTTATAGCATACAATCATACCTCAAGAAACAAGAAACATCTCAAATAAACAACCTAACCTTACACCTAAAGCAATTAGAGAAAGAAGAACAAAAAAACCCCAAAGTTAGCAGAAGGAAAGAAATCATAAAGATCAGATCACAAGTAAATGAAAAAGAAATGAAGGAAAAGATAGCAAAGACCAATAAAACTAAAAGCTGGTTCTTTGAGAAAATAAACAAAATTGATAAACCATTAGCCAGACTCATCAAGAAAAAAAGGGAGAAGACTCAAATCAATAGAATTAGAAATGAAAAAGGAGAAGTAACAACTGACACTGCAGAAACACGAAGAATCATGAGAGATTACTACAAGCAACTCAATGCCAATAAAATGGACAACCTGGAAGAAAGGGACAAATTTTCAGAAAAGCACAACCATCCAAGACTGAACCAGGAAGAAACAGAAAATATAAACAGACCAATCACAAGCACTGAAATTGAGACTGTGATTAAAAATCTTCCAACAAACAAAAGCCCAGGACCAGATAGCTTCACAGGTGAATTCTATCAAACATTTAGAGAAGAGCTAACACCTATCCTTCTCAAACTTTTCCAAAATATAGCACAGGGAGGAGCACTCCCAAGCTCATTCTACGAGGCCACCATCACCCTGATACCAAAACCAGACAAAGATGTCACAAAGAAAGAAAACTACAGGTCAATATCACTGATGAATACAGATGCAGAAATCCTCAACAAAATACTAGCAAGCAGAATCCAACAGCACGTTAAAGGGACCATACACCATGATCAAGTAGGGTTTATCCCAGGAATGAAAGCATTCTTCAGTATACACAAATCAATCAATGTGATATACCATATTAACAAACTGAAGGAGAAAAACCAGATGATCATCTCAATAGATGCACAAAAAGCTTTTAACAAAATTCAACACCCATTTATGATAAAAACCTTCCAGAAAGTAGGCATAGACGGAGCATTCCTCAACTTAATAAAGGCCATATATGACAAACCCACAGCCAACATCGTTCTCACTGGTGAAAAACTGAAACCATTTCCACTGAGATCAGGAACAAGACAAGGTTGCCCACTCTCACCACTATTATTCAATACAGTTTAGGAAGTTTTAGCCACAGCAATCAGAGGAGAAAAAGAAATAAAAGGAATCCAAATTGGAAAAGAAGAAGTAAGTCTGTCACTGTTTGCAGATGACATGATACTATACATACAGAATCCTACAGATGCTACCAGAAAACTACTAGAGCTAATCAATGAATTTGGTAAAGTAGAGGATAAAAAATTAATGCACAGAAATCTCTTGCATTCCTATACACTAATGATGAAAAATCTGAAAGAGAAATTACAGAAACATTCCCATTTACCACTGCAACAAAAAGAATAAAATATCTAGGAATAAATCTACCTAAGGAGGCAAAAGACATATATGCAGAAAACTATGACACTGATGAAAGAAATTAAAGATGATACAAACAGATGGAGAGATATACCATGTTCTTGGATTGGAAGAATCAACACTGTGAAAATGACTATACTACCCAAAGCAATCTACAGATTCAATGCAATCCCTATCAAACTAACACTGGTATTTTTCACAGAACTAGAACAAAAAATTTCACAATTTGTATGGAAACACAAAAGACCCCGAATAACAAAAGCCATCTTGAGAAAGAAAAACGGAGTACGAGGAATCAGGCTCCCTGATCAGACTATATTACAAAGCTACAGTAATCAAGGCAGTATGGTATTGACACAAAAACAGAAATATACATCAATGAAACAGGATAGAAAGCCCAGAGATAAACCCACGCACAAATGGTCACCTTATTTTTTAATATATTTATTTATCCTATTTTTGGCTGCGTTGGGTCTTCGTTGCTACGTGCGGACTTCCTCTAGTTGCGGTGAGTGGGGGCTGCTCTTCATTGTGGTGCATGGGCTTTTCATTGCGGTAGCTTATCTTGTTGCGGAGCACGGGCTCTAGGAGTCCGTAGTTGTGGCATGCAGGCTCAGTAGTTGCAGCTCACGGGCTCTAGAGCCCAGGCTCAGTACTTGTGGCTCATGGGCTTTGTTGCTCCGCAGCATGTGGGATCTTCCCAGACCAGGGCTTGAACCATGTCCCCTGCATTGGCAGGTGGATTCTTAACCACTGTGCCACCAGGGAAGCCCCTAGTCACCTTATTTTTGATAAAGGAGGCAAGAATATACAATGGAGAAAAGATAGCCGCTTAAATAAGTGGTGCTAGGAAAACTGGACAGCTACATGTAAAAGAATGAAATTAGAACACTCCCTAAAACCATACACAAAAATAAACTCAAAATGGATTAAAGACCTAAATGTAAGGCCAGACACTATAAAATTCTTAGAGGAAAACATAGGCACAACACTCTGACATACATCACAGCAAGATTCTTCTTGACCCACCTCCTAGAGAAATGGAAATAAGAACAAAAATAAACAAATGGGACCTAATGACATTTAAAAGCTTTTGCACAGCAAAGGAAACCATAAACAATACGAAAAGACAACCCTCAGAATGGGAGAAAATATTTGCAAATGAAGCAACTGACAAAGAGTTAATTTCCAAAATATACAAGCAGCTCATGCGGCTCAATATCAAAAAAACAAACAACCCAATCCAAACATGGGCAGAAGACCTACGTGGACATTTCTCCAAAGAAGATATACAGATTGCCAGCAAACACATGAAAGAATGCTCAACATCACTAATCATTAGAGAAATAC
This sequence comes from Grampus griseus, assembly GCF_964374135.1. Classification (NCBI taxonomy): domain Eukaryota; kingdom Metazoa; phylum Chordata; class Mammalia; order Artiodactyla; family Delphinidae; genus Grampus; species Grampus griseus. Next base: position 26,861,075 of record NC_139010.1, on the reverse strand, counting down.
AAATCCAAACTACAATGAGGTATCACCTCACACCAGTTAGAATGACCATCATCAAAAAATCTACAGACAATAAATGCTGGAGAGGGTGTGGAGATAGGGGAATCCTCTTGCACTGTTGGTGGGAATGTAAATTGATAAAGGCACTATGGAGAACAGTATGGAGGTTCCTCAAAAAACTAAAAATAGAACTACCATATGACCCAGCAATTCCACTACGGGGCATATACCCTGAGAAAACCACAATTCAAAAAGAGTCATGTACCACAATGTTCACTGCAGCTCTATTTACAATAGCCAGGACATGGAAGCAACCTAAGTGTCCATCAACAGATGAATGGATAAAGATGTGGCACATGTATACGATGGAATATTACTTAGCCATAAAAAGAAACAAAATTGAGTTATTTGTAGTGAGGTGGATGGACCTAGAGTCTGTCATACAGATTGAAGTAAGTCAGAAAGAGAAAAAGAAGTACTGTACACTAACACATATATACGGAATCTAAAAAAAAAAAAATGTTTCTGAAGAACCTACAGGCAGGACAGGAATAAAGATGCAGACGTAGAGAATGGACTTGAGGACATGGGGAGGGGGAAAGGTAAGCTGGGATGAAGTGAGAGAGTGGCATGGACTTATATATACTACCAAATGTAAAATAGATAGCTAGTGGGAAGCAGCCGCATACCACAGGGAGATCAGTTCAGTGCTTTGTGACCACCTACAGGGGTGGGGTATAGAGGGTGGGAGGGAGACACAAGAGGGAGGAGATATGGGGTTATATGTAAATGTATAGCTGATTCACTTTGTTGTAAAGCAGAAACTAATACACCATTGTAAAGCAATTAATCTCCAATAAAGAAGTTAAAAAAAAAAAAAAAGGTCTATTCTGGGTACTCGAATTGACCTGAGTCTTTTTTTTTTTTAAGAAAACATTACACGTCTAACATTACAAAAGAAAAACATAAATTTGTTTTGGGATGTTAAAATTTCCAAATTGATATATTAAAGCAAAGTTTCAACATCAGGTTTTTAGACTGCTTAAAAAAGTTAAACTGAAAATTGGGGGTAGTGTTAATATATCTTAACAAAAGGAGAGATATATAAGCATTGTGCCCTCTGATGTGATGCAATAGGAAGTATACAGGATCACCTGTGATGTATTCTTGCCAAAAAATTGAACTAGAATGTGATTGCACCTCTACATTTAATTAACAATATGTAGGAATACAGGTGAGAGGAAAATATGTTTAAAGATATCACAAGGATTAGCAAAGTTTATAGGGAATTTCTACAGCACAAGTGATCTGATTTGTCTCAACAAATAAATGACAAGGGGAAAAAATTTAAGTGCAAGATTTAGTTCTCAATCATACCTAGGCAAAATGAAGTTCTCTTTTGTCAGAAGTATATTTGATAACACATGCATACAATTATAATGCACCATACCTTTTTTTTCATTTTTGTTGGAAATAGCACAAAACAGAATTACTTGGTACTCCTATGTGTAGTAATACTATAAACAATGAGTGCATCTGTGTGTCAATTTGCTCTTTTTTTGCACCCAAACTTTCGACAATAAAAAACAAATTTCAATCAACCATGCTAGAGAAAAGGCTGAATTAGTTTTTGCCCTCTATAGAAAAATACCTTAAAAAACTGTTGTCATATGAAGAAGTGATCAAAGAGTATGAAGACAAAAATATGTAGGCATCAAAAAGTACTATAGAAGTGTTTCAGGAAGTCAATTAATTAAAAATTTTGTTATTATTCTAGAATATGTATTTGTTGGCTTTTGAAATGTACAAATTGTTAGAGCTCTTTTCTCATTCTAAATAAATATTCACTTACATTGCTTAAAAAAAAGGTGAGGGAATAGGAACCTATAGATTAAAAGAGAATATAATGTATGGTCCTTGTTTGGATTCTGCTTTAAGTGAACCAACTCTAATAAAACATGTATGGGACAATTAGGAAAATTTGAACAATTACTAGTTAAATATGATATGAAGGAAATATGTTGATATTTTTAGATGTGATGATGGTACTGCGGTTATCCTTATATAATACTTCAGAGAAATACACTGAAGTATTTTTTTTGAAAATGATATGATAAATGATTTGCATAAAACAATTCAGTATCTGTTTGTGTGTGTGCAAGGAAATAGGTGAGGGTAAAGATGAAATATCGGCCATAGGGTTGATAACTGATGACGTTAGGTAATGGATACATGGGATTCATTAAGCCATTCTTCCAACTTTCACAAAAGTTTAAAATTTTCATAATAAAATACTAAGAATATAAAATGGAAGCTTAAAGTTATTGATTACAAAAAAACTAGGAGGATAGGAATTCAGTACATACTAGGATTCTCCAAGAAAAGCCTTCAAAGACAAGCCCCCTTTCCTGAGTTTTCAGTGTGCATAGATAAATTAATAGTAGAGGATGCTACTCAGGAACAAACAGAACAATCCAGATTCACAGGTTTGGATTTTTGTTTCTTTGTGGCAAGTATTTTTTCATTCTTTCCACTACCGCATTATTCAATGAAAGTTCTGCAGTGTCCTTAGGCTCACTGAGTCTTTATTACAATAGGCAAGCAGAAGGCAGGGGAAAATGAGAGCCAATTGGATGAAAAAATACAGGAAAAATTAGAACTGGTGCTGATTTTGTGAAGAAATGGTTTCTAAAGCAAACACACAAGCAGGAAAAAAATAACCATCTACTCTGTGAGCTATATTCTCCTCCACAATAACATAAAACAAAACGGATTATTCAGATGGAAAAACCCACCTAATTTTGCTCCTGCAAAGTATTCTGTTTTAACTCTTTTGCTCCTGCAAAGTATTCTGTTTTAACTCTATCTTCTCTGACAATAAAACTCACAAAGAAGAATGGGGCAGGGTATTATTCTATTATAAGAGAAATAGAGAAACAATGAGTCATGAATAATACAAATGAAATAAGATACAATTCTTTTGGTTATTTTGGTACATGACCTGAAGGTTGTACAGGGAATGAAACCACATAGATTAAGCTGTAGTGAAAAGCTACTCAACCCAATTACATGGGAGTTACAAATATTTCAAAATAAGTTTGAGTGGTGCTGTTTTTGTAAAGGATTGTACAGATTTACGAGCTCACTTTTTATAGGCATTTATAGAATAAGAAGAAATATATAAACAAATATTATTTTAATGTTGAAATAAAGGCATAAAACAGAAAACAGAAGGTGAATCTTTAAAGATTATGCAAAGAAATCAATGTTCTGTTTGCTTTTAAAAACAAAGGCTGAGGGCTTCCCTGGTGGTGCAATGGTTAAGTGTCCTCCTGCCAATGCAGGGGACACGGGTTCAAACCCTGGTCGGGGAAGATTCCACATGCCGCGGAACAACTAGTCCCGTGCGCCACAGCTACTGGGCCTGCGCTCTGGAGCCCGTGAGCCACAACTACTGAAGCACGCATGCCTAGAGCCTGTGCTCCGCAACAGGAGAAGCCACCGCAATGGGAAGCCCACGCACCGCAAAGGAGAGTTGCCCCAGCTCACCGCAACTGGAGAAAGCCTGCGTGCAGCTGTGAAGACCCAACACAGCCTAAACAAATGAACAAACAAATAAATAAATAAAAACAAAGGCTGAATATTTTGAAGATATATACATACTGAATACAGTGGCACAAGGCTGTCTCTGAGAGCAGCGGCTATCCAACAGCCTAGAGCAGCTAAGTATTTGCCTTCACCATAATTTTCCTTTTTCACTCAGTTTCTGATGAAATTACAAATTTGTCGGCCTCATTTATAGGTTCCTGACAGTTTCACTAAAGAACTTTTAAGACATTCAGAAGCCCTGACCAGAGCTATTAGCTTTGAGTCACTCATTAACCTTTATTTTCTTTTTTAGAGAAAACTCAAATAGGCTTGATTTGTAGTTCAATTAAATACAAAATTATTTTTAAATGTAAATGGGGTTAACAAAATTTCTTTGTCTTGTCTATCTTTTATGCTTGCTAGACTCACTGAAAATGCTGAAGTTACTGAAGCAAAGGATAGATGATTGTCTCAAAGGAGGCAAGGAAAATCCTCAGAATACACTAAGAGTCTGCCTCTAGAACCATTTGTATCAGGAAATGCCTTATGGCCTTCAGGATAGTACAGGCTGATCTCTCAACTGTGGAAGTTTCCATTTTTCAGTTGAACACTTGGTGTCACAATTCCTCAAAGGCCACATATGTATTCTTAAAGGAAATCTTACATGAATGTGGAAAACATGCTTAATTGAGGGTTACCTTGAATTAATTACCTAGAACCCTCAAGAAACAAGATATGTTTCCTATTTTCTTTTAGAATATTGTAGCAATTTTCAAGAAAACAAGCTGGCAAAGAATTACCAAAGATAATCTTCTAAGAAATCTGTGGGTCAGAGTCAGTCCAAGCCTCTCAAAAGGAAATTGGGCTTGTGGGAAGAACACATGACTCGAGTCAGAAGGCCAGAGTTCTAATGTTAGCTCCATTACTGGCTAAGACCACGACCTCTCTCAAGTCCCTCACCTTCCTCTGAACTTTGGTTTCTCCATCTGTGACGTGAGGACTGGATTAGATGATTTTTAAGGTCCTGACTATAAAATTCTATCAAGTCATTTTGATCCTACAGTTTCTATAATACAATCCTAGAAGATGAAAAATAAATTTATATTCAAAATAATGTCCCTGAAGTTATTATACCTAGCATTATAATCATTCAAAAGTCATATTAACACACTGTATACCTATAAAATCAACAGAATAGATCTTTTGAAAATACTTTCAGCAAAAAGGACTAGAAGTGTCGAGTTAATACTAATTATCTAGAAAATTATTTAATCAATTTGAACCCCTCACCACCTCTATTTTTAAAGCATTTTAAATTTCTATCACACAGTAATAGTTACCTAGCTTAACAGATGATATTGTATTATAACACTAGAAGTACTATAACTTTTTTAGAGGGCAGTCTTCAAAGCACCATGGATATGGTCTCTGCCTACCTCCATCTCCCCAAGTTAATGATAATATGCTAAACTTTTTGGTTTCTCCCTTCACTGAAACAGTTTTTAAAAAATCCAACACCTAAAATTTGTGTGCTTATTTGGATGTAAATTATATTTCGGTTAAAAAAATGTTTTAGTGCTTGCTGGCAAGGTTAAAAAAATCATCCAAACACAATTCAACTCAAAGATTTTCTTTAGGAAAGTACAACTTTCTCTTTTTTCAGTATTCTCTTAGAGGATGTTTGCTTTTATTTTCAGTGATTTTCAGGCTTTCAAATGAAGAGACTAACTCAGAGGACATAATTTCTAGATAGCGTAGATATATGGATTCATTAAGTCATTCAGTAAGTAAATTTTTACTTGCTGATAGATGAAAAAGAGGCTTTTCCATCTTTTTGCATTACTTGTCAGATTCACTATAAAAAAAATAATAGAAACTATAATGATCCAACCAAGTGTTAGATGTCTAATATATTTCAAAAGTAATTTATGACACACTTTTCATATATTATTTACAATCCTTAAGATACAAATAAGCAATTCATAAAAGAAATACAAATGGCCAAATAACCAGAAAAAATGTTCAATCTTAATAATGACAATTATTAAAAACAATGAAATGAGTTGGGCTTTTCTTTAGAATAAAGAGATTTAGTAGTATCTAACAGGTGCTCTTTGCCCCAACAATTCTGCTTTCATTTTTTTTTTTTTCTGCTTGCATTTTTAATACTGAACTTGTCACAAGTATATAGATATGAGTGTTCACTGGAGAATAAATTCATGAAGGCTCCAAATTTAGTTTTGTTTACCACCATGTTTTCAAAACCAAAAACAGTGCTTAGCACACAGAGGGTGCTCATTAAATATTTACTGAATGAATGAATGTTCACTATAGCACTGTTTATTATAGTGAATATTTGGAAACAATCTAAATAAATTATGATATAGCAATACAATGAAATACTATATAGCTGTTAAAAAAGAATGAGGTTGATCCACATACAAATCTTTGAAAAGAATGTAAAATACAATGTTAAAATATATAATATGATCCTGTATTTGCGCTTAAAATATATCCACACATTTGTATATGCATAGAGAAGTCTGGAATCTACATCTAACTGTTAATGGTTTTATCTCTTAGGAGAGATGACTCGCTTTTTACTCTATAAAACTTTCGTATTTTCTGACTTACTTACAAATATCACATATTACTCTAATAAGAAAAGATTTCTAAAATTAAAAAAAAATTTTTTTAATGCACATAGAAAAAAGTTCTGGGAGGATGCAATAAAAATACAGTGGTTACCTGTGGATGCTGGGATAATGGGTAGCTTTTCTTTCCCTTTAATGCATTTAGTTTAATAAAAAATAATGCCACACTGGGTAGTTTTCTTACCCCTTTATTCATTTCTATAAAAATCAAATTGAAATCTGCTGTATAGCACAGGGAGCTCAGCTCAGTGCTCTGTGATGACCTAGATGGGTGGGATGGAGGTGGGGAGGGAGGTCCAAGAGGGAGGGGATATATGTGTACCTATAGCTGATTCACTTCATTGTACACCAGAAACTAGCAAAACATTGTAAAGCAATTATACTCCAATTAAAAATAAAAAAATCAAATTGGGAGAGTACCCCAGTGGCCTAATGGTTAGTATATCAGGCTTTCACTGCCATGGCCCAGGTTCAATCCCTGGTTGGGGAACTGAGATCCTGCAAGCTACATTGCGTGGCCAAAAAAAAAAAAAAAATCAAATTGTATGTATCAAGAATATGAATTATTTTTGTAATTAGGGAAAAATAACATAAAAAATGTCAAAACCTCAAGTTATTTAATTATGTTAATACTGTTTTGCCATCAAACTGAAGCTCATAGAGGTTACATAACATTTACAAGGTCACATAGCTAGAAAAAGATATCTAAGGCAGTTCCCTAAGAGTTATGATTCACAACAAAAATATAACAATTATGAACATCTGTGCACCAAATAGCACAGAAGCTATTTATCATAAAGTAGAGAGAAGAGATACAAGATGAAACACACAGAAATATATTAGTAACAGGAGACTTTCACTTCTTAGACCAACATGATCAGGTAGACAAAAATAATAGGGAAAAGGCTAGTTAATCTAGTTAATAAGCTAGAATATGTATGTATATAGATATGTGGGTATATTCTGTACCTATCAAATGTCCATGGAACATTTATGAAAACTGACCACATTAAGTCACAATGAAAATACAAATAAATTCCAAAATGTAGCAAAAATAAAGGAAACACTCTGTAATCATAGTGCAATAAAACTAGAAATTTGTAGCAAAACCAGAAAATAAAAAAGTCCTTCTGCCTGGAAATTCAAAAACTATTTGTTAAGCAATTCTTGGTCAAAGAGGAAATAAGGATTGTTTAAATTTCCCTCTTAAGGCTTTGGCCTTGCCTTATATAGGATGCAATATGTCTATAATTGTTTTAAATGTTTCTATTCAAGAAATGTTAATGTGTGTAGTTTAGGGCAAAGGTAATCAGAGAATGGACCTGGCTTTCCTGGTGTTTTGTGGAAACCCCTGGTGGATCAATGAGCTCTAACAGTTACAAAGTAGCATTATTTTAAACCAATCTGTTCACTTGGGCCAAGAAACAGATACCACATCATAGGCACCTTATCAGAAGCCAGCATCTCCAGTCACCAGGATCTGTGATCCAACTGAGGGATGAATAAGTTAACAGTGTGCCCAGGTGTTATTTGGTGTTAGAGGAAAACTTGGCACAACTCCCTAGAGTTTATTTATCTTGGAATCTGATAGAAAGTATTTTGATATTCCCCCACTTTTTGAAAGTTTGCTTTACCTACTTCACTTTTATGGAAGACTTACATTAGTACCTGGTTTCACTAACGAAAAGAAATCTGAAGATGATTTTCATTTTTATGAAAAAAGGCAAAAATAGCATTCAGTATTTGTTTTGCGATGAGCCATGGTATAGGCAGTGCACAACCCGAGCTATGAGAGCGGCACTGCCAACCTCCTTCCCTGGGAACAACACTCAGCATCTTGGCATCAAGCCACCAGAGCTTTCAATTGTGTCTGTGAGAATCTGTGCTTTACTTAGATTTACTTTGTGCATCCATTAGCAAGAGCTGTCCTAAAGTAATTGCTTCTTTGTTTTATGCCATTTCTGCTTACAGAGTTTCATAGGAATGCTCTACTTTTGGATACCAGTGAAACCTTATACATAAAAAGATAGGGCTTCCCTGGTAGCGCAGTGGTTAAGAATCTGCCTGCCAGTGCGGGGGACACAGGTTCGAGCCCTGGTCTGGGAAGATCCTATGTGCTGTGGAGCAACTAAGCCGGCGTGCCACAACTACTGAGCCTGCACTCTAGGGCCTGCGAGCCACAACTACTGAGCCCACATGCCACAACTACTGAAGCCTGCGCACCTAATAAATAAATAAATTTATTTATTTTAAAAAAAGATATACATAATTAGTATATAGTAGAATTTAAAAATGTATGCAAGCTTCAAATGGGAATTTGAAAATGGAATTTCAAAGAAACTTCATACCTGCCAAAGATACCCTAGGATCCTGAGGGAGTCTATTTCTCACTCTCTGTAGTTAGAGGTACTGCAGGAGAATAGCTTGAAAATCACCTGGTATAGTAACTTTTTTGGTTACAATGCCAGGCGAGATCCAGTAAAGTAAACAATGAGGTAGCTTTTGTGGATAAATAATCATAAAATTAAGAAAAAAAAAAAAGGAAAAAATTGAGAACAGAAGTTTCAGTGCACAACTGTAAGTGACCAAAAGCACCATATACTAATACCTCATTTGCTTGGCACGATCAGAAAATTGAGTATTCCACATAAGTGACTTTTCCATGAAACTAAAGCTTACCCTTTTAAGTATTAAACCTTTTTAAGTTTTAATTTTCCTCTGAAGAACTGTATTTTTACTTTATATTTTATTTTATGCAAATATATTGTACAATGAATTCCCATGTACCCATCACCCAGATTCAACAATTGCTAACTTATGGTTGATCTTATTTCATCTGCCCCACACTCCATTTCCCCCACTTATATATTATTTTGAAGCAAGTTCCCAGAAGCTATATCATTTTATACACTAATATTTCAATATCTCTAAAAGATAAAATTATTTTAAAACATAATCACAATGATCACAGACACACATTTTCAATTTTTAAGCAGTTTTAATGGAAATTTTTCTTAAATTTACTCATTTTAGTTATGGATTATGAAACAACTTTTATTTGACAATCCAAAGTCAATATTCCTGGAAGTGGGGTGCTGCTACATCAAAAACCTAAAACATGTGGTGCTGACTCTGAAATGGGGCGGCAGGTGGAGGCACGATAGGCCTCAAGGAGACTGCTGTTGAGAGCTTAAAGGAAAATGAGGAGCTTCTCAGAAGCTCCTCTAGCTTCCTCAGAAGCTAGAGGAAATATATGTAGTGGTGGAAATTTTGGCAATATTGTAACCTGCGGTAACATAGAAAAAAGGAAATGTACCTAATGAACTCAATGTTCTAGCTAAGGAGATTTTGAGGCAGAGTTTTAAAGGTGCTACCTACCTTCTTGTAGCTATCTATAGTAAAATACAAGTGGAAGAGAGAAGCTATTAAAAAAAAAATCTACCTTTTTTCTTTTCAAAAAAATTTTAGAGGATATATAAATAACCTGGGATTTTCTGGGTTTGAAAATAACTTTTTCTCATTTCAAAACTTATCTCTACAGTAGGCAAACTATTCTCAAATTAAGAAATAGGTTCTAATGTAAATAAAAACAAAAATAAACAAATGGGACGTAATGAAACTTAAAAGCTTTTGCACAGCAAAGGAAACCATAAACAAGACGAAAAGACAACCCTCAGAATGGGAGAAAATATTTGCAAATGAAGCAACTGACAAAGGATTAATCTTCAAAATATACAAGCAGCTCATGCAGCTCAATATCAAAAAAAAAAACAACCCAATCCAAAAATGGGCAGTAGACCTAAACAGACATTTCTCCAAAGAAGATATACAGATTGCCAACAAACACATGAAAGAATGTTCAACATCACTCATCATTAGAGAAATGCAAATCCAAACTACAATGAGGTATCACCTCACACCAGTCAGAATGGCCATCATCAAAAAATCTACAAACAATAAATGCTGGAGAGGGTGTGGAGAAAAGGGAACCCTCTTGCACTGTTGATGGGAATGTAAATTGATACAGCCACTATGGAGAACAGTATGGAGGTTCCTTAAAAAGCTACAAATAGAACTACCATACGACCCAGCAATCCCACCACGGGGCATATACCCTGAGAAAACCATAATTCAAAAAGAGTCATGTACCACAATGTTCATTGTGCCTCTATTTACAATAGCTAGGACATGGAAGCAACCTAAGTGTCCATCGACAGATGAATGGATAAAGAAGATGTGGCACATATATACAATGGAATATTATTTAGCCATAAAAAGAAACGAAATTGAGTGAGGTGGATGGACCTAGGGTCTGTCATAAGGGGTGAAGTAAGTCAGGAAGAGAAAAACAAATACCGTATGCTAACACATATATATGGAATCTAAACAAACAAAAAAATATGATTATGAAGAACCTAGGGGCAGGACAGGAATAGAGACGGAGACATAGAGAATGGACCTGAGGACACGGGGAAGGGGAAGGGTAAGCTGGGACGAAGTGAGAGAGTGGCATGGACTTATATATACTACCAAATGTAAAATAGATAGCTAGTGGGAAGCAGCCACATAGCACAGGGAGATCAGCTCGGTGCTTTGTGACCACCTAGAGGGGTAGGATAGGGAGGGTGGGAGGGAGACACAAGAGGGAGGAGATATGGGGATAGATGTATATGTATAGCTGATTCACTTTGTTATAAAGCAGAAACTCACACACCATTGTAAAGCAATTATACTCCAATAAAGATGTTAAAAAAAAGAAGAAGTAGGTTCTGGGCAAACATCAAATTGAAAATGAACCTTTAAGATCCTTCATTAAGACCTTGACAAGACTTAAGGTGATGCCTTATAGATCCTTTCAAACAGAAACAAAAAGGCTATCAATGAGGGTATGCCTCACAGATACTCTCCGTTAAACAACAGGGTTTCTGAGAATCTGAAGGGTCTTGTCCCACTGCAGTCTCACTGGGAGCTCGAGGTTGAGAAGGGCTTACCTTGAAGAAAATTTTGGTGCGGGTTTGTCTAATGGAGTGAATTTATAAACGGATTTAATAAGAAGCCCACAGAAGTTGGGTTGCAGAAACTGTACCGACATGGACAGAAAAGGTCAGAAACAAAACAAAATGAAGGGAGGCTTTGGACCTCCCAAACTTCTATAAGGTTACTCAAGAGCAAAAAAAAAAAAAAAAAAAAAAAGAAAGAAAAAGAAAGAAAGAGACTAATAGAGACTAATTTTTAATGCAAAAGAAAGGATGACTCAGCAGAATCAAGAGTCCAGAGGGCAGAGCCAAGAATTTTAGCAAACAACTTCAAAGACACAAAGATTGAGCCTAATCAAGCAACTGGCAATATGTGTTTGGCTGGATTCCAGAACTGCTATCAATCAGTGACTGCTATGTATCGCTTGTTTTTCCCTCTTTTTCAATGGGAGCATCTATCATGGTTATCCTATAGTACCTGTACTGCCATTATATGTTGCAATGTATGTGGGGCAGATAACTTCTCTCTTTAGTCACAGGCCTTCAAATCAAGAAGGGATGGTTCTCAAGGAGTTGTATGCAGGGAATTGTACCTGTGGTGCCTCATTCACACCTGGACTTGATATAGATAAGATCCTAGACTTGGAGTTGCTGCTGTAATGGAATGTGAATTGAGGATCTTGGTAGAGGAGTTGAATGTATTTTGCATGAGGAAAATGAATGCTTATGGATAGAGGGCAGACTGGAAAATTGTGTTTACTAAAGATGGCCACCACAACATATCCTATCCCACAGGTTTTTCTCACAATATGATGAAGCCAATAATTCTTTCCATCAAAAGAAGGATCTATGATTCTTCGAATCTGGGTAGAACAGTGAACATGGAAGGAGTAACAATATGACTTCTGAAACTAAGTCATAAAAGGCAACAAAGCTTCCACCTGGCTCTTTCAAGAGATTCACTCTTGAAAGCCAGTCACCATGTGCTTAGGAATTCTAGGTCACATAGAGAGGCCACATATAGATATTCCATAATACAGCCCCAGCTGAGGTACAAGCTGACAGCTAGCCCAGCCAGACATGTTGAGGAAGACCCCATCATCATCTGACTGTAACCACATGAGACACCCCAAGCATGAACTATCTCGCTGCACCCAATCAACCCACAAAACCATGAGAGATAATAATAACTGTTGTTGTTTTAAGTCACTAAATTTCAAGGTGATTTGTTACAAAGTAATATATAACATGAACCCAGTCTACCCCTCCTGAATAAACTAAACCCTCATGGCCACAAAAGGATACAGGCCTATTTACCTATATATTAAGTGGCCCAAGACTACTGAGCTTCTATAAAAATTTTCTGATAGTTCTTCCTTTTTCTGGTTATTCTCTTTTTGAGTGGTTTCAATAGCTGTTGCTCCTACTCAGATTACTGCAGTAAACCTTGAAAAGCAGCATAATCATCATTGCCACCAGCATCTATTGGGCACTAACCATGTAACACACTATACCTTACATGCATTGACGTCATTTAATCTTCAAAAGAAACTCCTGAGGTGGTACTACCATTATTCCCATATTTACATGGAGATACTGAATGACTTTATCCAAGGTCACACAGCTAGGAAGCGGAATAGCCAGGATTCAAACGACTTCAAAGGCCCCACACTTTATTATTCATATGGTTCCTGTTGATAAAGGGAACTGAGGTAGCAACCTCCTCTGGATAAAGTCATTTAAAAATGTCTGTTGCTTTTCAGCATTTAGAAAGAATTTCCCACACAGAAGAAAACATGTTCAGAAGGGGAAAATTTTTTAATAAATTAATAGAATTTCATATTCTTACATAAATACGCAGAGATCATCTTACAAGTAATATACCTGCACTCAAATAGTAATTATTCAGATTAGTCGTACTTGGTGATTCATGGAATTTCAATAACTAAGGGAAAGCAAATTGGCTGAAAGCCTTCCTGATACAAACAAAAGTAATTTATCCTATATCTAAATAGGATATATAATTAAGCAGAAACTTCAAAGAAAGAGAAAGAGAAAGAGTATAACTTTTTCAGCACTGTTTTAAAGAGAAAAACATTCTCTAAAGAGAATCCATCTAAGGACTAGCATAAAAAACTTTGATACCCTTTCCCCTAGACTAGGCGTATAGATGGTATGGTAAGGAGAGTAATAATACAGAAAGGAGTGAAAATAATAAATACTAATGATTACAGTTTGCAGTCCATATATGGCATTAAATGAAAATTCTCTTTTGTCCATTTTGCACAACTTTAAGAGGCAGCTGGCCAGCAGCTGAGTTTTATAGACTTAAATTTGACTTGAAAACATTATAGTCATTTAATAATATAAAGAAACTTAAGACATAAGACCCTTCACTAATTTTAAATTGTTGGGAACAAGTAGGGCAACAAAGACAAAAAGTGGCACCCACCACTTCTTAGCCCCCAACAATAAGATCATTTCTCTTAAAATACTTTCAACCCCTCCCCCATCTACAAAGACTATCAAGAGTATATCATATGAGGGCTTCCCTGGTGGCGGAGTGACTAAGAATCTGCCTGCCAATGCAGGGGACACGGGTTCGAGCCCTGGTCCAGGAAGATCCCACATACTGCAGGGCAACTAAGCCCATGTGCCACAACTACTAAGCCTGCGCTCTACAGCCCGCATGCCACAACTACTGAAGCCTGCATGCCACAACTACTGAAGCCTGTGCGCCTAGAGCTCGTGCTCCACAACAAAGAGAAGCCACCGCAATGAGAAGCCTACGCACCACAGTGAAGAGTAGCCCCCTCTCACCGCAACTAGAGAAAGCCCGCACACAGCAACAAAGACCCAATGCAGCCAAAAATAAATAAATAAATAAAATAAATTTATTTTTTAAAAAAAGTATATCGATATGAACATTATTCCTTCCAGGGAGAATCAATCACTCTGAAGAATATCCACTAAATATATACCAATAGAGCAAGGCTTTCACGATTTTGAAATGCCTCTAAAGTATCTGATTTATCTTTGTCAGACCACAATATATTTCTTTGCTTCTTATTTCTCCATAATCAAAACGAAAAGCACTATGATGATTTAAATTATATACTGGATATGAGATCCTAGGAGATTACATTTCAAATGAAGTGCTATTATTCACAAAACTACTTCTGCAATCAAAGCTTTCTGAGCATAGTGCCATATAGTATGCCTAGCAGCTCTTACTGTGTAGCCAGAGCTTTCCCTAGATACAAACTTATAAATAATAAAGACAAGGGAATCCCAGGAATACCCAGGGTTATTATTTTATAAAGCAAAAAGAGATTCAGTTTAACAGGAGATGGGGACTTCCCTGGAGGTCCAGTGGTTAAGACTCCGTGCTTCCACTGCAGGCGTGCAGGTTCAATCCCTGCTCAGGGAACTAAGATCTCATATGCTGCACAGAGCAGCTGAAAAGAATCAAACCAAACTAAACCAAACCCAACAGGAGGTGTGTATTTCAACTCCACACTTACTATACTTTCATCTGCATTTACTTACAAGAAAATAGAATTCAAAAAGAAAACACATCAGAATTATCTTGCAGAGTTTTCTTTTTAACACCACAGTTTCTAAGAGGAGTATATATGATTCACCTTAGACCTCATTCAGGTAACAATCTTCGTATGTTTGTTTAGGCTGCTGGGAAGTATATGACACATACAACTTCCTGTGTATCTTACCCCCCCCACCCAACCCCAAAGGGGAGTGGAAGAAGGGGGACAGAAAGTACTGAAAATAGACAAGTCTGGAACTAGCCTAAAGGTTACTGCCCTTCTCATTCTATTGAAAAAAGCCAACATTCACTTGATACAGATTCAGGGAACAGCTTTTCCTCCCTCTCCTTTGCTAAATTTTGCAACGTGAAAGACATACACTAGAACCAGACCAAAATGCTGGACTGTAATGCTGTAGGGGTAAGAAACATCTACAGAATTCGGAATTCTGATGTATATGTCTACAGTTTAAGTGGTCTATGACAATGCATGGTACAGAACAGGTTCCCACAAAGTCTCCTGAATTGAGCCACTGTTCAAACCAGAACCAAAGCCAGTAAATATATCAGAAGTGGCTGGTGGGCCATGTGGTGAGAAGAAGAACTGACATCCTTTTGAGGATCTCTGATCATGCTAGCTGGTCTTCAAATTTCTTTTCTAGTACTCCGTATTTTATTGTGTGACTTAGATGGCTTGATGAAGTCCGAAATGCCTTTGAAAGAGGATAATTGCTTTAAGTACCATGATTAGAAATATGAATCTAATTTCAGAAGCCCAGAAGGGTCACAAAGATTAATGTAGTGATAGTCTATCTTTTTCTTGGATGCAAATTTGATGGAGAATTCTGAGAGAACAGGACCCAATAGGAGTTAATAGGAACAGAAAGGGAAAGCTAGAAGCCTTGGAGATGAACTTCCCCAATCTTACATTTGAATGAAGGGATGAGAGGAAGAGCTAATCCTGTGTGTCAAATATGGTTTAACCTTATTTTATCTGGATGTAGTATGAAAATGGAGTAATTTCCCCATAAAACAAAATCAGAGAGAGAAAGCTCAAATAAGATGATTAGGCTATAAAATAATATAAAGCTAGCATTATAAATTCTTATAGCTTCAACACTTGCTTGATATCAAGCTAAAGCTAATGTAGTTCGAAATACATCACAGAAGCTATAGACATTTGAGGAATGCCGTAATATAATGAATATGCATTAGCAATCACTCAAATTCCAGCCATTGGACTGTTATGTATTAACTGGTACTCAACTACCAACGATAGAATGTGAATTACATAATATTATTTAAATCTAAAACATCTTACTGCCTATTGTGCTAAGCTTATACTCTTAAGTACCCTGTTTCCAAAATTTCTAGCCATTCAATCCCATTTTTGGAACTGGTCAAGTTATCCAGCGTCTCAGTTCTGCTCACTTGACTGTGGTAGGTTTTAAGGTCCCTAGAGTGTACCTAGGGTACCTAGAGTGAGCATTGGTGAACTTAGAGATAGTCAATGGGAGGACCCAAAGAAAAGAAGTGAGAAATTACAAGCCTGCCCTCTAATTTTTACTCATCTAATACCCCAAACTCACCCCTTATAAGCCTCAAGGAGTAGACACAATAATCATTCGAGATAGGCGCAAATGAACCAGTTACAGAACTCAAGGACTCTAAGCACCGTCTTATTCTTCCACTTAAGGAAAGAGATAACAAGACATAAAAGATTCAGGAAAACAGCAAAACTGGCTCCAAGACATCATGCCCCATTCTAGACTGTTGCCAGAGGAAGAAATTCAGACATACCCAATGCTTATTCTCTCGAGTCCCTACTTAGCAAATGTGAGGTTTATTCCAACAAACTACCTGGTCCTTTACTGCAGCTTTTAAAACAGGGGATGTTATAGACTACCAAGCAAAGCACTCTGTTGAGTCAACTACTCAAGATGTGCTACTAGGTGACAATGCAAAAATACAAAATGACTTTTTGAACACATCTTCTTTACCTATCCCTTAGCAATATGTTGTGGTGTAACATTTCTAAAGAGAACGTATTAGATGAAATGTACTCATCACTAGTTTGTATGTGCAACTATTTATACAGCCTACTACCTATGTGGTTTCACTACAATCCCATAATTTCAGTGCTACATTGGAAAGCAGTCACTGAGTTGTTTAACTAGCTGGAGTCATATTCTCAAAGTCAACAACTACTTGTTTAGGTAATGGCCTAGATACCTATTAAATGAACAGGCCAGAATTCCCTCCACAGACTAGAGTACAGAATAGACTCTGTCCTTGTTTCCTGAAAATTATCACTTTCCTCAAGAAAAAGGTATCAATTCAGTATGTATTATGTACAGAGCAACACTGGGGTGCTGTGAAGAAAATAGAGAGGATTAAGCCAAGGTCTGTGATGGCTAAGAGGATACAATCTAGTTAGCAAGATGTGATACAATCATAAAATGCACATACACTGGTTTATAACAATGTTTAAGTGCCAAATCAGAGGAAACTCAATGAAATTTAAATAACCAAGAGAAACTGAATTTTCAGTGAGTCAAGATTATTGTGGGCAGGGGTGACCAGAGAAGCCTTCTTGGAGATGGGACCTCAGCTGGGTCCAGCAATATATTTTATAAGGTGCAGGGGGCAGCAGGTTTGTCTTTCAACTTATGTTTTGTTTGGCTTAATACTAAAATCTTTTTATATTACATTATTAAGCTGAGAGAAGGTTTACCCTTTTAAGTTTGAGATTAAAATATGGTCCCTGAAAAATCTTTCCCTCTCTCTATAGAAATTTTCTTGGCTATTTTGCTGTTTGAAGTTCAGAAGGTATAGATTTATAAGAGAGGGTAGGAAAGCACTAATTTGATGGTTTGCATGAGAACAAGTACTGTAGGAAATACCTAAAGCTTCAAACTCACATTTTCTACCAGTGTTGGCATGTTTCCAGGAGGACTGAATTCAGTGAGAAAACTGGAGAAACAATGTTTGTGTTTCAAAATAATTTAATCCCAACAAATCTGTGAATTAGTAACTATTATCCTAATCCTTCCAATGAGAAAACTGAGGTGCAGGGAAGTTATACAGCTAAGAATAAGCACAGCTAGGATTTGAAATCAGATGTATCTGATTCTAAAAACTCATCTCTTTCTAGTATATGTGACTTGTTTTTAGGTAGCAAAAAATAATGGCTGCTCACTCCAGGCTGATGTGTTCAAATACAGCATAAAACAGGTATGTGTGTGTGTGTGTGTCTGTGTGTATAAACCTAGCCAGAATTCCACCAACAGCTACCCTGAACTACATTAACTAAACTGGGTGACATCTCTGAACACTCATCTCATGTCTAATGAAAATATTTCTATGGCAAATCAGTCCATTATGTATCATTCTATTCTTGAACTTCTACTGCATTGCTTAATACCTTATTTAAAACAGTCTTGTTCACTTACTGTTCCATAGGCAACTTTCATCTCCTCAAATTCGTAAGAAACACCTTGTAGACAAGGACATATTCTTCTTCTTTAGAATCTGTAAAGTGCTCAATATGTTCCCATAGTATATATTCGATAAACATCGAATAATTAAGAGTTGCTGAGCAACACCCCTTTAATTTCTATTAAAAAAAATCTCCTTTCCAAAAGGATTCCTTCAACCACTTCTACTATTAGATAACTAACACTAAATTAAAATAAGTGGCTACACATATAATGTTTTTTTTTTCTTTTTTACAAATTATACTAAGGTGAATATTGCTGCTCTTGTAGGATCTTACTTGTAATAAGAAAAGGGTCAGAGATAAAGTGAGGCCTTATTTCCATGAAAGAAGCCAACAAAAATTACATAAACACTAAAAAGTGAATACAATTGCAACTCTGGAATATATGCCAACACACAAAAGCAGCTCATTTCAATTTGTCGGATAAATGCCTACTCAACAAGCGCGACTTCCTAGAATATAGTCTATTTTATATTGTTTCCTTAATCTGCCACTAACTGCGACAATTAGAGCATGTTTTTGGACATTGAAATATATTTCTGTAATACACTGTTTAAAAAACTCTAAAATGTATTTTTTAAATGCACATCTAGTCCCTGCATACCATTTGCAAGTTTATAAACCTAAGTGGTAGGGGGTGGTAGCAGGAGGGGAGGTGGGGAGATGTGTGGAAGCAGAGAGAGAAGAGAAAAAGAAGGTTGTAGCTTCAGTAAATACACAGCCACTAACCTTGCTGCAGAGACACCAAGGTTACAGGAAACCTGCTAGCAGTAGCACTGCCAGGTTTGTGTGGAGCTGCCACTATAATCATTTGCTTCGCTGACCCTGTGATATATGTGGAAATTGGGGAGATTCTCCTGCTGGATCATGAAACTGCATCTGCATGCTAAATATTTAAAGGAAGGAGGAGCCCTGGGGAATGGAAAAGAAGGGCAATCCCTGAACTATGTGGAATCCCAACTCCTTTGACAACAGTAAGACTCTGCTTGAACAGCTCTATCAAGCAAATAAACGACATACATGAGGAATTGGTTGATTCATGTTTTAAAATAACCCCTATGTGCTTTTTGCTCCTCACTCCGACAAGGGCATTATCACTTTAGAGCTGAAAATATATCAGCATTTAGGAATCTCCCCAAATTCACTGGGTAGCACGAATTCCCCACACCAGTGCCCTGAAAAGGCAAGGTCGCTCTGCAATCTACTTCAGCCAGAGAGGCAGATCACCCAGCAGCCCTCTCACACTCACCCACGCCTACCCAGGGACAGGCTTTTCCCCAGCACTGGCTCCCTGCATAGTGCAACATTAACATTTATGGGAGCTGCTGGGTGCACAGAGGGCTTTTCCTGACAGACAAGGGCATCCAGAGATCTAATCCCTGCCAACAACTGCTTTGCAGGACTTTCTGCCCTTCTTAGACATGCCAGCAGGCAGCCAGCTTACTTAAATCTATTCTTTAACCTCTCCTAAAACTATATGTAGCCAGTTAAAAAGTGTAACTACCTTCAACGAAATGCTCAAGAAAATTATGCATGGCTACAAGACAGCTTGATTTTAAGTAAGTAACTTACACACATTAGCTTTTAAAAACCACAATTACTATCTGCATAAGACACGTGCTTCTAAGAGATCTATTAAGATCTATTATCTTTTGATAAATGGGCTAGTCCCTGACATACTACTGTAGGATGTTGGCTCATGGTTAGACAGCTACACTAAAATCACAATAACCTCTGTTGTTCCTGGCTTTGCTAACTACCAGCCAAGATACAAATAAAGCATGAGTCCTACATATAAGGGACTTAAAAACTAGTAAGGGGGCTTCCCTGGTGGCGCAGTGGTTGAGGGTCTGCCTGCCAATGCAGGGGACACAGGTTCGAGCCCTGGTCTGGGAGGATCCCACATGCCGCGGAGCGGCTGGGCCCATGGGCTGCAACTACTGAGCCTGCGCGTCTGGAGCTTGCGCTCCGCAACAAGAGAGGCCACGACGGTGAGAGGCCCACGCACCGCGATGAAGAGTGGTCCCTGCTTGCCGCAACTAGAGAAAGCCCTCGCACAGAAACGAAGACCCAACACAGCCAAAAATAAATAAATAAATAAAATTTAAAACTAGTAAGGGAAACTAGACACACATCCTTGCAACGTTAAATAAGAAAATGAAAGTTAAAACTGGGTTCCTCAGAAGAGGTAGAAATTCAGTTAGACTTTTAAAAATAAGTAGGATTTAGAGAAAGAATAAAGAACATTTGGGAGTGTATGGGCTAAGGAATACATATGGTATGAAGGTGAGAATGTACCAGGCACACTATAAGTGGAAATGGACCAGTTCAAGTACTGCTACACCTCTATAACCACTTCACAACAGAGATTTTTGGGTAAACTGAGAAGGGATATGCATTCTTCTGTATTGCCAATTCTTGAGTTCCTCCCACTGGATGTGTGGTTAGGGTATATTTTGTGGAATCATCAATGGTGAAGAACAGATCCAGGACAGAGTATGGAGAATCATGATCCAAGGACTACAGAGAGGAGTCTGTAGTCCTGGCAATACCCACTGGTTTCCCTCATGGAAGTGACCCCCCCACTCTGATGAGAGTGAAAAGGACTTTCCCCTTTTTGTGGCCTCTGCATGACCACAGATCACAGTGTCCTCATTTCATTAGAACTGACCATTTGGATCATCTACAGATCCTCTCACTAAAATGGTTTCCAGGATCACTGGCCCTTTGGCCAAGCCACAAAGACTTTAACTATATCAGAGCAACCACAGGAAGGAAGGAAAAAAAAAAAAAAAAAGGAACTGACATGAAAAGTAGATAGCTATTTTTCTAAAGTATGTTTGGGAACTAAGCAACTTGTCTTTCTCATCCTTCCCTAAGAATTAGCTCAGGTTAAGCTTTCACACTTAAGTCTCAATCAATTCCCAGAAAAACAAAACATCTGCTTCTAGTACAACCACACAACCATCTGTTTCTGAAAACAGACATAAACACCCCAACTCCCAAAGCCTTGTTTTAATCAAAAATGGAATGAATGGATGATGTTTCACACACAGTATACTTTGTGTATATTTTGCCTTTGAGAATACAACCTAAAACCTGGCTGGTCTTAAGATGAATTTAACCCCACAATTCATTTAAAATTATTAAATCTAAGAAACTGAAGAGGCTGTATCAAAAAGCAAAGTGTCAGCAGCAAAAAGTAACACATGGGGAGAAATTTTAAAAGCTGACAGCCCAGGCTGAGGATATGATCAGTTCATACATCTAAACAAAGAGGTCCCTACTGGCTCCAAGTAGCCTCAGCCTCAACAACTTCTTATCCCCAAACTCCTTGCCTGACAAATTCAAACCATCAAATCTTTCCTGATTACCAATAACAAGACCCCAAATTCTACAGCAAAAAGCTCTCTATCTAACATTCCCTCCATAGTATCATCCCCCTTTACCCCATTCCAGTGTTCCAATTCTTAAAATTAAATTAAGGTGGCAAAAATATCCAGAAATAAATGAATAAACTATTCATTGAATTACTATCTCTAGTGCCTGTCAGACCAATTAAATGGGCATCACAATATCACCAAACTAAAAAAAACATTCTGGGGACTTCCCTGGAGGCACAGTGGTTAAGAATCTGCCCGGGGCTTCCCTGGTGGCACAGTGGTTGAGAATCTGCCTGCTAATGCAGGGGACACAGGTTCGAGCCCTGGTCTGGGAGGATCCCACATGCTGCAGAGCAACTAGGCCTGTGAGCCACAACTACTAAGCCTGCGTGTCTGGAGCCTGTGCTCCGCAACAAGAGAGGCCGCGATAGTGAGAGGCCCGCGCACCGTGATGAAGAGTGGACCCTGCTTGCCACAACTAGAGAAAGCCCTCGCACAGAAACGAAGACCCAACACAGCAAAAATAAATAAATTAATTAATAAACTCCTACCCCCAACATCAAAAAAAAAAAAAACAATCTGCCTGCCAATGCAGGGGGCCCGGGTTCGAGCCCTGGCCCAGGAAGATCCCACATGCCGCGGAGCAACTAAGCCCATGTACCAGAACTACTGAGCCTGCACTCTGCAGCTCATAAGCCACAACTACTGAGCCCACATGCCACAACTACTGAAGCCTGTGCGCCTAGAGCTCGTGCTCCACAACAAAGAGAAGCCACCGCAATGAGAAGCCCGTGCACCACAACGAAGAGTGGCCCCTGCTCACCGCCAACTAGAGAAAGCCCATGCGCAGCAACGAAGACCCAATACAGCCAAAAATAAATAAATTTATTTTTTTTTAAAAAAACCTATTTTCCTTCAAAATTTAGAGGTCATTTCTCCAATATTTAGTAGATTTCACTGTTGAGAAGCTTGAGCTTTGATTTCTGATCTTTTGCAGTAAAACTTGTTTTTCTCTTGATTCTGTAGGATTTTCTTTTTTAAAATCATTACTATGAAATTTAAGAGGTCCTTTGATGTGGATCTCACTAGGCTTGGCAATTGTTGGATTATTTCAATATAGAAACTTGTATTTCAGTTATGGAAAGTTTCTTGGAATGGCTTCTTTGATGATTTCTTCTCCTCCATTTCTACTATTCTCTATTTCTGGAACTCCTATTACTTGAACCTCTTTTGGTTACTGAATCTCTTGGACGGGTCCTCTAATTTTCTTACTCTTCTCTCCTAAATTATATTTCTTTCTTTTAGTTCTAGTTTCTTGGTCACTTCAAAACTTTTATGGAATACTCTGTTATGTTTTTAATTTCTAAAATCTGTTTGGTTTTCTGAAAGTTCCTTTTTTAGAGCACCCTATACTAGATGCATTACCTTTTTTCTGAGGATTATTAGTGATATATTAAAAATTTTTTTTCCTTCTTCCTTCATGAGCTCTGTTCCCTTTAAGTTGCTGTTTCTTATTTGCTTTGGCTTTGCTCATATTAAAATTGTTTTTCAAATATCTAGTGATCTTTCACTGATTCCTCGTATTTAGGAGTGGGGAGTGATGGCTAAAAAGCTGATTGGAAACTTTATGCAAATAGTGGTCTTCACTGCAAAAGTGCTCTGGTTGTGCTATTTCCCTGGGGATACCCAAATGATTAGTATCTTTAAGTCTTTTCCTTCAGATTATGTCAGGTTCTCCAGAGAAACTTACCAATCTCTTACTTTGAAGGTAAAAGCTTGTCTGCCAATGTTCTCAGATAAATGAGGGAAGCAGGCTAGAAATACCAATATTCAATACGTCAATTTCCACTTACTCCTCCTCTTTCAGTACATTACCCCTGCCCTCATGGTGTCCAGGGTTCCTCATTCCAGAAAATCTGTTTCATTTTTTTGGGGGGATTGAATTTTCAGTTTTCTTCCAGGATGGGGGAAGAGAATCTGGGGGACTAAGTACCATGTAAAGAGATTTTCAATGAATCCTTCAACTAATTTCTCCTGTTGTCTCATTCCCATTTCACGAAGGTATTGGAAGATGTTTCAGGGTAAGCCAGGTTCCTTTTCAATTTACACCATTATTAATTTCAGGATTCAGTAAAGAAGTACTCATTCTTCTTCTCTTCAGATTTCTAAACCTAAAATTTCCAGTCCCTTCCATTTCCCTCCCCTTTCCTTTGTCTTTTGTTCCCATTGTGGATTTATGCCTAAAAAACCAAAAACCTTTGTTATTTTAGTGGAGTTTTGAGAAAGAGTGAAGGTAAATCTGTGTTCAATGAACCATCTGACTATAGTTAACGATATACAGTAGTCCCCCCTTATCTGCAGGGTATATGTTCTAAGACCCCCAGTGGATGCCTGAAACTGTGGATAGGACCGAATCCTAGATATACTATGCTCTTTCCCATACATACGTTACCTATGATGAGGTTTAACTTATAAATTAGGCACAGTAAGAGAATATCCAAATTTCCAGCATCACTACTCTTGTGCTTTGGGACATTATTAAGTAAAATAAGGGTTACTTGAACACAAGCACTATGATGCCAAGACAGTCCATCTGATAACCTAGATGGCTATTAAATGACTAATGGGAGAGATATGCTGGACAAAGGGATGATTCACATCTTGGACAGGACAGAGCAGGATGGCAACCACACTACTCAGAACAGCTCACAATTTAAAAATTATGAATTGTTTATTTCTGGAATTTTTCATTTAATATTTTCTGACCGTGATTGACCATGGGTAACTGAAACTGCAGAAAGCAAAACCATGAATAAGGGTATACTTATAAGAAAGTTGTTAACAGAATACATCCTAAGAGTTCTCACCAAAAAGAATTTTTTTCTTCTTTTCTTTTTACTGTATCTATATGAAATGATGGATGTTAACTAATCCTACTGTGACAATCATTTCACAATATATGTAAATCAAACTGTACCATCATGCTCTACACCTTACATTTATACAGTGATGTATGTCAATTATTTCTCAATAAAGCTGGAAAAAAAAATCTACCATCTTTAACTGGAAGCACCCACATTTATTTAGATCATATCTGAAATCCAATACTAAAATCCAGGGACAGATCAAGCCACAAAATTCCAAAAAGCTATCTTGGTGATAATAGTAACAGTAAAGTTAAAGTACACTGTCTACTATACTTTCCCCCAGCCTTTAAAATTTGCCACAAAGCTGAGAAAGAAAAAAGTATAATATTCTAATAACCATTAGGTGTTGATGGCCAATGGTAGCTGGAAGGTTAACTTCAAGGTTTTGCGATGTTTGTTATTGTTTTAAAGAATGATAAGAGTAATAGAGGTGGCACTCATTGAAATGCATTATCATATGCTAAATGACACACCCACAGGCACCAGAACAGTTCCAAGCCTAACCATAAAAGGCCAAAAAGTGGGCAGCGGCCCATATCCTGGAAATCCCCACCTCTTCTCCAAAATAGTTGGAATAATCCTCCCACTTGTTGGTCTATGAAATTACCCAGCCCATAAAAACTAACCACCCCGTATTTTGGGGCTGCTCTTGACTTTTGAGATGGACTGCATTCTGTCTATGGAATGTGTATCTCTCTAAATAAATCCACGTCTTACCTATCAAAAAAAAAAAGAGTAATGGAGGTGGGGAGACATAGGGATGGACTTGAGGAGAAGCGAATCAGTTCTTTTCAAAAGTTATTTTTCTAAATGTTTTCCACTGGGTACCATTTTCCTTACTGTCTTTAAGTTTCATAAAGAAAATCTATTTTGTCCCGCCCCTCAGGCTCCTTTTGGGTGGCGGGGCTGGTTGGGTCTCTGTTGTGCTGAGGCTGCTGGCTTTTGCTTTACTCCCAGCCTCACTGGCTCTGCTGGCAGACTCCCTGCTGACAGCCAGATTCCTGGGCTGCTACATTCCATATATAGGAATTTTACTCCCTGGAGTTATGCAGTACAGAGTTTGAAGGACTGTATGAATTGGTCCTTCCCAGAAATAAGCAGCTAAACATTTACTATTTTGGAGTTTAAAGCATGCCATCATCGAAGTTTCAAAAAAGGACTTGTATCATTTTGTCACTTTCTATTCTATTTATTTTCTCTCCGATGATAGGTTTAAAAATGGGAAGACCAAATAAAGCTACTTTTGGAGATCCTTTTGGACTTGATCTTCTTCCAGAACTTCATTGATGAACTACTCACTTGGTGGAAAATTTTGATTCCCCAAAGAGTGACACAATCAGCAGTGAAACAAATATCAAGAATTTAAAGCTGTTGAGATCACTATGAAACCCTCCAAAACCTCTGAACCTTACCTGGGAGAATTGTCACTTCTGAATTATTAGTTACATGTATTTTATCACAGTTGGTACAGAAATCTACAATTTGGTGGAACCATCTAGTCTTGGAGCTTTGGGACCCTAGAATAGCCAGTAATTATCCACAAGGGAGACCCAGCCCCCGAGACGACAGTGGCTCCAGCTTTTACCCTGAGACGTTCTCAGTGTCCTTTGGTCATAGAAACTCACATGAAACAAATGCACTCAGCTTCAATTAATGTACTAGTATTAGCCCTATCTTGGTACACACCTGATTCAAATGATGAGAATGATGAAACTACTGATGACTTAGTACCAACTATTTTGGATAAAGATCATATATATAACCTGAAGCAGAAAAGAAAGAGGAGTAAAATGTTCTTTTGTGAAGATAATACAGAAATTAGTGAAGATTTACACACTAAATTTCTTATGTGTCTACTAAAAACAAGAGTTGTTAATTGTGAGAATTTAAGTATTTATAAAGAAGTTAAAAAATAAACTGCTCCAAAGAAGGAAGGAATGAAGGAAAGAAAGGGAGGGAGGGAGAGAGGAAGGGAGGGAGGGAGGAAAGAAGGGAGGAAAGAAGGAAGAAATCTATCTTAACTAATGAATAAATGAAACTTTTGAAAGTTTCTTAGTACATATATTACACTGACCCTTCACCAGGCAAAGAAAATTCTACAATGGAACAGTATTCTAAGAAAGTAAGCTTAGGGGTACATGGAACAAGGAAAATCTGGGGTCACCTTCCCTCAGGACTTGGGCTTCTATCACCAGTGTAAATCAAACATCTAGTGGTCTCTAGGTTATAAAAGACAACTAAGTAAAGAATGGATGGGGGATTGGAGGATTCCCTTATAACATGTACCCAACTTTGATTGTTATTTCTCTTGTCTACCACCTCTGGCATGTGACTGTCAGGTAACAAGTGTTGGTCTAGATAATGACTACACAAAACTTGCATGCCATGAAGAAATGGGAATACAAACAGCCCAGCAGATTTTCTTCTCATAAACTAGTTTAAAATCATGAATGAAATCACAGTACTGCTCAAGTAAAACAATTCTCGTTTCACTAGAACACCATACTGAGAGTCAAGAGAAGATTCTTCCCCCGCGCCACTCACCAAATTAGGAAATCACATAGAAGAATATTTTCCCCACAAATCTGCTCTCTCCCTTGTACTCCTCCTTTCAGAAAATGGTACTATCATTTAGTTGTTGAAATTATAAACTTGGCTATCATTCTTAACTCCTTCCTCCCACCTTCCTTCCTTCAGTCACCAAAAACTGTGAGTTCTAGCTTTTATATAGCTGTTAAATCCATCTGTTTCTATATCTCCAAGTCCCTGCCTCCCATCTATCCTCCATAACATAACCAAAATTATCTTTCTAAAATGTTAATCTTTTCATGTCACTCTCTTGCTTAAAACCCATTTCACTAGCTTTAAGAATTTTTAAAAGTGCAAATATTTAAGGGGAAGAACAAAAGCAGTAACAGATTTCCAAGAGTTCACTGTCATGAGTATATACTTGGGAAAGGGCCAAAGGAAAAGATATGGATTAGTAAAATGCCAGGTGGAAAGAGAGAAGCAGCAGTGGGGGCCAGGCTGTGATTAAAGCCAATGCTAAAATTAAAGGCAGCATAAAAACTATTTTTAAAAATGAGTAAATTGCCTTTGTGGCACATTAAAATTGTAATATTACTTCACACAATAACTTAGATTTTTCAATTCAATAAATATTTAATAGAGCTTCTACTACATGGAAGGCTTTGGGTTATCCACTTATTTGCAATAAGCCACCATTCCAAAGACTTGCCACAATTCCACTTCCCCCATAGCGTACCCACAAGATAACACCTTCTCTGACTTCACTTTAGTTACAAAGTATTTATGGATGGAATAATATGATGTCTGTAATTTGATTTAAAATAATTCTGGGAAGGGAGCTAGTGGGGGGAGGGGAAGATATAACAAGATTAGCAAAATGTTCATATGCTGAAGCTAAATAATGGGTACGTTGGGGTTCATGGATTAATTATATTATTCTCCTCACCTTGTGTATTTTGAAATTTTTCTATGATAAGAAGTAAAACTAAACCAAAAAATATTAAAAGAAAAAGCGACCCTAGTGCTAAAACACAATGCTTTTTTCATTCAGCAAGGTTTCATACAGGATAGGTAGGTAGATTTTCATATTTCAGGCATCGCTTTGATATGATTTTGAACCACAATTAGAAAGGTTATTCTTTCAAATTCAATTGTGTAACATAAAGACTTATACCAGAAATTAAAGAGAAAATGTATGAGAAATCAAAGTTTATTTTCTTAGGTAACAGCTTCTGCAACTGACATATAGAAACCACATTTGCTTTAAGAAAGCCTGAGTAGTGGGCTTTCCCTGTGGCGCAGTGGTTAGGAATCCGCCTGTCAATGCAGGGGACACAGGTTCGAGCTCTGGTCCAGGAAGATCCCACGTGCCGCAGAGCAACTAAGCCCGTGTGTCAAAACTACTGAGCCTGCACTCTAGAGCCCACGAGCCAGAACTATTGAACCCGCGTGCCACAGCTACTGAAGCCTGCGCGCCTAGAGCCCGTGCTCTGCAACAAGAGAAGCCACCGCAATAAGAAGCCTGCGCACCGCAACGAAGAGGAGCCCCCACTCACCCCAACTAGAGAAAGCCCGCATGCAGCAAGACCCAACACGGGCAAAAAAAAAACAAACCGAGTGGCACCATACTTGCATTCTTTTGTTCCTCGATCCATTACAGAAAAAATTTTTTTTTCTTAAAGTTAGTATCTATTTCACAAATACTTGATTTTAAGTAGTCCTGGTTGATATTATAGGATAAGCTACAGGGCGTTTTTTACTTCCAATAATGAAGTTTTTATGAATATGATCATGCTGTTCTCTATCTCTAAAACTACCCTTGGTTTTGGTTATAATGCCCTACAGCAGCAGTGGGGGGTGGGGGAGGGAGCATGGTTCAGGCGGTAATGTGAACGATGGGGAGCAATAGGGAGCAGCAGATGAAGCTTCGCTCACTCGCCCGCCACTCACCTCTTGCTGTGCAGCCTGGTTCCCAACAGGACCGGTACCAATCTGGGGCCCAGGGGTTGGGGACCCTTGGCCTACAGCAGGGTTTCTTAACTTCAGTACTACTGACATTTTGGGCTGGATAATTCTTTGTTGTAGGGGGTTGTCCTGTGCATTGTAATATGTTTAGAAGCATCCTTGGCCTCTAGCCACTGATGCCAGAATCAATGCTGCCCCCAATCAGTTTTTGACAACCAAAAATGTCTCCAAATATCTACGGGCTGGGGTGGGGGGGTGGCAAAATTACCTCCTCTTGAGAACCACCGCCCTCCAGCAATTAGACAATATAATTTTTGCTTACTTAAAAAATACCCGGGACTTCCCCAGTGGTGCAGTGGATAAGAATCCGCCTGCCAATGCAGGGGACACGGGTTCGATTCCTGGTCCGGGAAGATCTCACATGCCATGGAGCAACTAAGCCTGTGCACCACAACTACTGAAACCCGTGCGCCTAGAGCCCGTGCTCCGCAACAAGAGAAGCCACTGCAAGGAGAAGTCCGTGCACAGCAATGAAGAGTAGCCCCTGCTCGCCACAACTAGAGAAAGCCCCACGCAGCAAGGAAGACCCAATGCAGCCAAAAATAAATAAAATTAAATCTTTAAAAAAAAATACCCTTACTTCATAAATACATTTTCCTAATCTAAGAGAGTAAGACACCCTGGAATGTGTGGATATGTTGCCATCATTACTTACAGGAACAGCTTCCTAGTCGCAGAATCATAGAAGTGTCTTAATGATCTAGTTTGATGTTCTCAGTGTGGACCACAGCCCAAATCTGTGGCTGTATATTCAAGAATTTAGGAGTTTTCTATAAAACGTTTAAAATTTTCTGCATTTACCACGGATGATCTTTGAAAATTTGGGTCATCTGAATGAATACTTTATAATTAAGTGTTGCCAGGATATTTGTGCCCATATTTGTATTTACCAACACAGGAAATCATCAATTTCCCTCACTATCCTAGGCTAATGAGAAAAGTAGAGAGGCAGGCGATACAGTTGAGCCAGTGAAGGCCAAATGATATCATGATACACTAAACCAAAGATTTATAATAGTTTTAATAAAAACAACATGTCAGGAGAATTAAATTGGCATCTCATGCACTGTAGTCTAGGTAGCCCAATGCAAAAGAACCTATAGTGTAGCAAGGAATAACATATTCACATGGGAAGCAGCAGCATTTTAGTTTCAGCAAACCATTATCATTCATCATGCTGATGTTAATACATTGGTTTTGTAGTTTTGTTTGTACTACACTTGTTTTGGTTTTGTAGCTCTACATGGATGCAGCAGAGGGAACTTCTTATTTAGCTTCATGTTTGTCTACACTAAAGCTGAGTACATAATTAAAAACAACAATATAGTTTAAGAATTTGAATATTCCTTTGAAAGGATCTGCACAATACTCAAATTTGAAAATTGCTGATCTAGTCCACTGTCTTCATTTTACTCAGAAGAAACTATAGTCCAGTGGTATTAGTAACTTGTCCAAAAATCACACACCTAACCACTGGCAAAGAGAGCATTATAACTATAGGTCATCTCATGTACCAATTGTTATTGTATACCTCAGTGTCCTGTTTAAACAACATAGTTAAGTAAACATAACTGGAAGTTTTTTCTTTTCGCCTACCACATTCTAAATTGAACTTATAAACAGTGAAATAACTCAGTATTAGAGATACAGTATAAACAGACTATAGCAGTACATTATTTTACATGTATTTGCCTACAAAATAAGACTGAGCTATCATTCTATTAAAAACTAAAAAAGAGTATATGGATGTTATTCTTGATCATGAGCCGTCCCAAAATTCAATCCTCCAATCCCACACCTCGTAAGGCTTCTTGGCATTTTAGAGGTTGCTTAAATGTTGCATTTTTTTTTAACTGTGAAACATTAGAAAAAGTTTTCTAACAATAAGGAATTGTTACATTACCAATAGTATGTTCATGTAACAGAACACCTGAATAAAGATAGTGACCATTTATTAAATGATACTGTATATGAGATTTTGTGTTAAATGCTTCATATGATCTCATTTAATCTTTACAACAATCCTATAATTTATCTCCATTTTACAAATGAGGTTTATTTTCCAACTCATGTGTTAAGTTGAAAAGTCCAGAATCAAAGTCTGATTCTAGATTCTGAACTTAAGCTTTATGAAAAACTGCCGCGTATTAAAATTCTCATGTCAGTGTCACATGAAAAGATATTCAATGTAATGCTATGTGATAAAAACAGCTTAGAAATAACATATACAGGAAAAGTCAGGAAGGTTCTATACCAAACTGTTAAAAGTGAATGTATCACTAGGTCTTATTTTCACACAATTGCATGTTCTAATTTATTTGTAGTGAATAAATATCACTTGCTAAACAACAACAGAGTTTTAAATAATAAAAATCAAACCAGCCAACAGACTTAGCCTGGGCAACCTAGTCATTCAGGGCAGTCTTGGCAAAAAGACCCCCATGCTCTAGTTACAAATTATGACTTAGGTTCCAAACAGCTTAAAAATAAAAATCATCCTTTCCCTGTTTCTTATACTAGGTAGTCTCAGTGAGGATTTACCTATAAATAAGCAAAAAAAAGAGAAAAGAAAAAAAGGAAAAAAAAAAAGCATGTCATTTTACAAATTTTCTTCTCAGTGTTGAACATCTTTCATGTGATAATTACTTAATATATGGCAGTTTTCATACAGCTTCCCAATGACACAATTTGAGAATTATGCAGTAAATTTTATAACTGCATTAAATGTTAATCAAAAAAAATTAAATGTTTTCAAAAAATATACTGTATTTGTGACACTTATTAGCTTACCATTTAAATGGAACATTCCTTTCATTGTGCTTTTAAAATCCATTTACTTCTGAAAGAAGCCTGTATTTGCTCAGAACAGAAGTCTCAGATAAGCCTGTGATGACAGAACTTATTTGCCTTTAATAGTTGCTTTTAAGTCTTGGTTTTGAGGCAACAATGTAAGCAATCATATTAGTAATACAGAACAAAAAGGAAAGCATTAATTTGGTAATGTATAATACTAACCTATGGGATTATTTGTGTGAATTCAATTAAACCTTTCTGCTCTGAACTACTTCTCATTTCACTTTTAGAAACAGAAGAAAGGTGACATCAGATAATCCTAGTGCAGTCTAACTGCTAGGATATAAAACTATGAAGATGCCTAAAACTTTAAAAGTCAGACAAGTTTTTCCTGAAACAAAAATCAAAGTACTCAGAAAATACAAATATTTTATTAGCACTAGACTACCTTTACCACACTGTTACGGTAAGTCAGGTCTTCCTTGTTTTATTCGTTTCTTATTCTTTCTGTAATAAATTACCACAAAATTAGTGTTTTAAAATAACACATTTATTCTCTTACAGTTCTGGAGGTCAGAAATTCGAAATAAGTCTCACTGGGCTAAATAAAGTCAAGGTTTCAGTAAGGCTAGTTTCTTCTAGAGGCTCTGAGACAAGAATCTGTTTCCTTACCCTTTTCCACTTCTAGAGGCCTCCTCCATTCTGTGGCTCATGACCCCTTCCTCACATCACATCTACCACTAACTTTCATCTCCTGTTTCCCTATTATAAGGACCCTTGTGATTATATCAGACCCATCTATATAATCCAAAATAACCTTCCCAAAGAGTTTAAGAGTAGCAAAGATTTGTCATTCAGCTGTGAGGTGTGTAACTATATTGCATCAAGTCTCTGGAACTAATGAAACTAAGTATTTCACCTTCTGCTACCTAATGCCTAAAGGCATTTTTCTATTTGATAACAAGTAACAGCAATAAAAGGCAACCTCATTGCTTAATGCTGTTATGAGCTAATCACAGATACCCTAGATCCAAAAAATACTTCACTGCATTCAACATCCAATAAGGCCCAAGGACAAATGGTTATACATTTTCAGTATTTTCAACTGTTTAGGCATAATAGAAAACAGTAAATAATATATCCTCTCATGTGTGTGCTGCATGTTCTTCACTAGCTTGTAACATATATAACATATAAAAACCCTATGTAAAAAAATTACTGCAACTTTTGCTATTTTAAGCTATCTTGATATTACTACACTTTTGTATGAGTGTTAAAGACATTATTAGAGCAACATTATGCAGCTTACAAATAGATACTGTTTTCTAAATTTGTAAATAAGTTGTAAGGAAATTTAGATACTATCAAGCCACAGTTGCTATTTCAGATGAGAGCAACCAAGAATGTAGGCCTTCCTCTACACCCAAATCCCAACTGAGGATTATGATATCTGCTAGGAGGGGCAGTCCACCTGCATTTCTCTTACTTCCACCTCTTTGTTGCAGAAGCTCTGTAAGAGACAAGAGCAGCTGAGAGGTCTGGTCCTCACTTCTTCCAGCCAGCCCCCACTTGTGGGACAGAAGTTCTACCACAGCAGGCAAGCCAGGAACACTGGGATCCCAACTGCCCTTGCCCCAGCTTGCTCATACGGTTAAAGTTTCTGCAACAGAAGACACCCAGAAGACCAAGCAGCAGTGTCATTCCAAGAGAAGGGGCCATTAGCTCACTTCCTACTCCAGGCAGTGGCAGAGGTTTAGCCCAGGGGTAAAGGCAGGACAGAAAAAGAGAGAAAGCTCCAAAGTGTTCCCCAAGGGAAATGACCTTATTTGGAACACAGTGTGGGAAAGTTAATAGTGAGGGCACTACAGAAGATAATAGAGATTTTGGTGGTAAGCAATTAAGAGACTGGTAAATCTTTGAGAGTAACAAGCTACAACAGCTAGAATTTTACTAGGGAGAACCAGGGAAAGAAGCAGCTAAAAAGAGTCCTCCTGAGAAAAAAACCTCAAAGACTGGCTGCAAAATTACACCTGCAATGAGGCCCAATATTAATTGCATCAGCCTGTGGAAGAATTTATGTTACAGGCAGTACTGATAATGAGCTAATTATAATGATAATGAGCAATTAGTGGAAGCTAACAGATGGGTGTGATACCTATAGAGACAGACAGCTAAACAAAGAGAACAGAGAAAGAGACAACCAAAGACAGCCCTGCTAAAACCACCATCATCCTAGGATGATTCTGTGCATGCCAAACACTGTGACTCCTGATCAGTAGCTACACACTATAGAGAAAATAGACCACTAAAATGGTCCAGCCAAGCCACTAAACAAATAAACAAGTAAACAACAACATCCAATTTGGTGAATGTGTGGGAATTGGGGGTGGAATCATATCCTCAGTTGCTACGTTATCTAAAATATCCAGTTTTTACTATATATAAAATAGATAACTAATAAGGACCTACTATATAGCACAGGGAACTCTACTCAATACTCTGTAATGACCTATACGGAAAAAGAATCTAAAAAAGAGTGGATATATGAATATGTATAAATGATTCATTTTGCTGTTCAGCAGAAACTAACACAACACTGTAAATCAACTATACTCCAATAAAAATTAATTTAAAAAATAAAATAAAATAAAATGTCCAGTTTTTGGTAAAAAGTTATGAAACATGCAAAGAAACAGAAAAGTATGGTCCCTACATAAGAAAAAAGAGCAAGCAACAGAAATTGCCTTTGAAAGAGTTCAGATGTTGGACTTAGCAGGCAAAGACTTTAAAACAACTATTATAAATATGTCTAAAGAATTAAAGGAAAAAATGCTTTAAAAAAGTAAAGGAAGCCCTGATAATTTCTTGTCAAATAGACAATATCATTAAGATATAGAAATTATTTTAAATAATGGAAATTCAGGAGTTGAAAAGTACAATAACCAAGAAGAAAAATGCATTCCAGGGACTGAACGGTAAATATCAATTAGCAGAAAAATCAGCGAACTTGAATATAGATGGATAGACATTGTACAATCTGAAGAACATAGAGAAAAAAGAAAGAACACATATGAACAGTCTCAGAAAAAAGTGGAAAACCATAAAGCACTGTAACATATACATGGTGAGCAGAGAGAAGAAAACTTTTTTCACAGAAGTAGAGAAAGGAAGAGAAAAAATATTCAAAGAAATAATGGCTAAAAACTTACCAAATTTGATTAAAACAATCTACATTTCCAAGAAGCTCAACAAATTCCAAGTAGGAAAGCACGAAGAGACATCATACATATACAAGACATATCATAGTAAATATCTTGAAAGCAGCAAGAGAACAACTTCTCACTCACAAGGAAATCCCAAAAAGATTACACCAGATTTTTCATCAAAAATAATGAAGGCTAAAAGGCAGTGTGATGACATATTCAAAGTGCTGAAACCCAAAAAATACGTCAACCAAGAATCTTATATTCAGGGGACTTCCTTGGTGGTCCAGTGGTTGAGACTCTGCACTTCCACTGCGGGGGGCATGGGTTCAATCCCTGGTTGGGGAACTAATACCCAACATGCCATTTGCTGCAGCCTCCCCCCCAAAAAAATAGAATCTTATATTCAGTAAAACCATAAACCATCTTTCAAAATGAAGACAGATAAAGACATTCCCAGATAAACAAACACTGAAAGAATTCATTGCTGAGAATTCATTGCTAGCAGACCTGCCTTACAAGAAATAGTAAAGGAAACTATTCAGGTTGAAAGCATATGACCCCCAAAGTAATTCAAATCCACTTTAAAAAATCAAAGATATAATATTTCTTCACCTCTCAACTATTTAAAAAGCAATTATTGAATATATAAAACAATATGTATATAGTTGTATTATTGAGCCTGCAACATTTAGGAATGTAATATATTTGATAATAACAGCATAAGATAAGTAAGAAGAAGCAAAGTTGTATTGGAGTAAGAATACAAGAAATAGTAAAGGAAACTATTCAGGTTGAAAGCATATGACCCCCAAAGTAATTCAAATCCACTTTAAAAAATCAAAGATATAATATAAATGCACATTTCTTCACCTCTCAACTATTTAAAAAGCAATTATTGAATATATAAAACAATATGTATATAGTTGTATTATTGAGCCTGCAACATTTAGGAATGTAATATATTTGATAATAACAGCATAAGATAAGTAAGAAGAAGCAAAGTTGTATTGGAGTAAGGAAATGACACCAAAAAGTTACTTGAATTCACAGAAAGGAAGATAACAAATGATAAATAATAAGATTTAGTATAAGAAACTCTATAAAAAAAACTTGCTTCCATTCTTCTCTCTGCTTCTTTAAAAAGCATAAAATTATATAATTATTATTACACTATTAGGTTTTTAACATACATAGCTATAATATATATAATAACAATAGCACAGAAGGGGAGGAGGAAATAGAGCTAAATTGGAGTATATATATATATATATATTTTTTTTTTTTTTCCAGTACGCGGGCCTCTCACTGTTGTGTCCTCTCCCCTTGCGGAGCACAGGCTCTGGACGCGCAGGCTCAGCGGCCATGGCTCATGGGCCCAGCCGCTCCGCTGCATGTGGGATCTTCCCAGACCGGGGCACGAACCCGTGTCCCCTGCATCAGCAGGCGGAATCTCAACCACTGCGCCACTAGGGAAGTCCTATTGAAAGGTTTTTAAATCAAGAAATGAATTACCAGAATCCCGAGTAGAGAAATTCTTCAGAACCTATTATTACTGACTATAAAGCAGATTTTTTTAAAAACCTATTTTTTGTTTGTTTTTTAAAATTAATTAATTATTTATTTTTGGCTGTGTTGGGTCTTTGTTGCTGCGCACGGGCTTTCTCTAGTTGTGGCAAGCGGGGGCTACTCTTCATTGTGGTGCGCAGGCTGCTCTTTGTGGTGGCTTCTCTTGTTGCAGAGCCCAGGTTCTAGGCGTGCGGGCTTCAGTAGTTGTGGCTCGTGGGCTCTAGAGTGCAGGCTCAGTAGTTGTGGTGCATAGGCTTAGTTGCTCCACGGCATGTGGGATCTTCCTAGACCAGGGATGGAACCCGTGTCCCCTGCACTGGCAGGCGGATTCTTAACCACTGCACCACCGGTGAAGTCCCTATAAAGCAGATTTTTAAAGAGAACATGTCTATCTTGCAACCTGGGCAAGAGGGGTGAATTTTTATAATAGCAAAATGACATCAGAGTCAAGTAGTTTCATTTAAGAGGATTCTAGGATTCCAGAGATAGGATGTATGAAAGATTCTATGGTAATTTTATTTTGAGCAGAAATAAATGCAATTTTAAAAAAGAAAATTATAAGTCATTTTTTTTGTTTTCTTCTCAGGATCAAAAATTGACTACTCTTTATTTCCAATCTTCTTCTTTCCCCTTAGAAAATTTTCACTCTAACAGATAGTACATGTCATTTTAAGAGTCTTAGCATTCTCTATGTTCCCTTAGAGGTTGTTTTTTTAAGTTGATCTGATCATCTAGCATGTGCCTAAATTAAAAGAACCTAACAAGAAGAAGACAAAACAACCAGTACAATCTCTCCCAAAATTAAATAGACTTCTGTCCATTCATACACTTTGTTTTAATTCCTATGACAACTCTGAATTTTAATTTTCATTTTGCAGATAAGAAAACTAAACTTCAGAAACTTGGTGATTTGATCAAAGTCGCTTAAAAAGTGGGGGAGGGGGAGAGACTCAGCACAAATCCTAAACCCTTATTTTCATTCTTTATAAATTTATCAGAACTGGGACTTTCCTGGAGGAGCAGTGGTTAAGAATCCACCTGCCAATGCAGGGGACACAGGTTCGAGCCCTGGTCCGGGAAGATCCCACATGCTGCCAAGCAACTGAGCCCATGTGCCACAGCTACTGAGCTTGCGCTCTAGAGCCTGCGAGCCACAACTACTGAGCCTGTGTGCTGCAACTACTGAAGCCCGCACGCCTAGAGCCTGTGCTCCGCAACGAGAAGCCACCACAAATGAGAAGCCTGAGCACCGCAACAAAGAGTAGCCCCCGCTTGCCTGAACTAGAGAAAGCCCACATGCAGCAACGAAGACCCAATGCAGCCAAAAATAAATAAAATAACTTAACCAAAAAAAATCAGAACTTAATGTGCTAGAGACAAAAGAGGTAAAAAGAACTGATTTGAAACAAAAATGCACAGACACAGTCAAATCAAAATAGATATTTTCATTCCCTTCATAAAACTTCCAACTGAGCTCCTTTTTCAACAAGCAAGAATTCACACTGTCCTATACTAACTCTGGGTCTCTATAACTGTGTCTCAGTTTTCTTATCTGTAAATTGCAGGTAATATCTTTCCTAGGAAACCTCAGTGCTGAGAGGACCAGCATAAACAGCAGAAGGAAAACTGTTTTAATTTGGAAACCCCTGAAGTTCTAAACCAACGTAATCCATTAAAATAGTTTTAAAAACCATAAAATAATCCGAATTTCAAAAAAATAATACTTTTTAATACAGAATCTATAACTAATCTGTAATGTCAGAAGCAGGTTAACTGCCGTTCTGTGGCCAGAAGCAGAAAGAAATTAACTGCAAAGAGGCACAAGGAACTTCTGGAGCAATGGAAATATTCTATGTGACTGTGGTGGTGGTTACATAGATTTATATGCTTGTCAAAACTCAGTAATTGTACACTTAGGCTTAGTTCTTTGCATAGTAAATTATACCTCAAAACAATTGATTTAAAAAGGAACAGAAGCCACAGAATCAAGGCCAGGTGCTTTAGAAGAGTTTCCCCCCCAACGCCCCCCCCCACAAGGAACAACCTCTTGAGTAACACTTTCACATCTACTGGTTTTTGCTAAACTATTTGAAAAATTGGTTCCGATGAACCTAGGGGCAGGACAGGAATAAAGACACAGACATAGAGAATGGACTTGAGGACACATGGACGGGGAAGGGTAAGCCGGGATGAAGTGAGAGAGTAACATTGACATATATAGACTACCAAATGTAAAATAGATAGCTAGTGGGAAGCAGCTGCCTAGCACAGGGAGATCAGCTCAGTGCTTTGTGACCACCTAGAGGGGTGGGATAGGGAGGGTGGGAGGGAGACACAAGAGGGAGGAGATATGGGGATATATGATATGTATAGCTGATTCACTTTGTTATAAAGCAGAAACTAACACACCATTGTAAAGCAATTACACTCCAATAAAGATGTTAAAAATAAATAATCAGCCAGGATTATCCAGGTGGGCCCAATCTAATCACATGAGTCCTTATAATCAGAACACCATTCCCAGCTACAGAGACCCAAAGAGATGGCAGTGTGAAAAGAACTGGACCCCCATTGCTGCTGGTTTTGAAGATGGAGGAAAGGATTATGAGCCAAAGAACATGGGTGGCTTCTAGAAACTAGAAAAGGCAAGGAAATGAATTCTCCTGTAAAGTGTCCAGAAAGGAACACAGCCCTGCTGACACCCTGATTTTAACCCAGTGAGATCCACATAAGATTTCTGACCTACAGAACTGAAGCTAATAAACTTATGCTCTTTTAAGCCACTAAGTTTATGGTAATTTCTTACTGCAGCAATAAAATCTAATATACTTAGGGACTTTTTCTATTACTGTCTGTGTCTGCTTGAGGGTGGGAACTCTATCTTACTTTAAATTGTATTCCCAGTAACCTAGCACTGTTCTTGTCTATAGAGATGCTCAGTAGTATTTTAGAACTGATACATGTGCATTATTTAATTACAAAGATCCTACTACTATAATTAAAACATTTTTCTTCAATTCAGAACTGGCAACATGAACTGCTTTCATTCCTCACCAGTCATTTCAGGCACAGAGATCTATTAATACTTGTTTACTTCTTTTGACTTGTCTCCTTTTATTAACAGGTAAGTACTCACTCACTATGACACAGTCTTCTCATGGAACTTAAGGTATGTAGGTTTTTTTATCCATGTTCCTGTCCTACCACCTATATCAATATTTTTTAAATCATATATATTGTCATTAGGAACATATTTTTAGTTCTATCTATCCCAATATCCATTAAGAACTACAGTTAACCCTTAAACAACATGAGTTTGAACTGCACAGGTCCACTTACACGTGGAATTTTTTCAGTAGTAAATACTACAGTACTACCCTATCCAAGATTAGTTGAATCCGAGGATGCAGAACCACAGATAAAGAGGAACTGCGTACATGGAAGGCTAACTAACTACTAAGTTATACAGGGATTTTCCACTGCATAGAGGATCAGCGGCCCTAACCCCAACTTGTTCAAGAGTCAACTGTATTTTATTTATCCACAGTGTTTTTAATTTAGGTATCCTGAGTATCTGACAAAATAAATTAGTACTGGAAGTTCATCTCCTGAATCAAGGTTTTAGAAATATTCAGAAGGTACAAAGTACCATTTTATAACCCTCTAAAATTGATGTTATTTTCCCATCTTCAGAGGTATGGTCAATACCATAGTTCACAATGAGATCAGCTAACATTTCTGAGGCCATAATATGTGCCTACCTTGTGGTAATTGTTTCACAAGCATTCTTTTATTAAAAATTTTTATTTATTTTTTGGCTGCATCGGGTCTTAGTTGTGACACGCGGGATCTTTCGTTGTGGCATGAGGGCTCTTCGTTGCAGTGCGCAGGCTTCTCTCTACCTGTGGCACGCAGGCTCATTAGCTGTGCCATGTGGGCTTAGTTGCTGGGTGGCATGTGGGATCTTAGTTCCCTGACCAGGGATCGAACCGATGTCCACTGCATTGCAAGACGGATTCTTAACCACTGGACCCCCAGGGAAGTCCCAAGCGTTCTTAATCTTCACAATGACCCTTTGAATGTGATTCTATTACCCCCAATGGGTTGGGGGTGGGAGCTCAGAGGTATTAAGTATCTTGCCCAAGATTAATTATACAGCTCAAAAGTCGTGGAGTTGGGAATTCAAATCCAAAGTCAATTAAAGAGTAAAAAGAAGTGAACTTTTCAGATCAATACCTATATAGCTCATTCTAATCAAAAATGGAATTTGGGAAAAGTCAACCTTCACACTTGACAAAGAGTTTTCAGAGTGACAAGTACCCATGAAGGTATGGCAGTGGTTATCATAAAATACCAAAAAGTACCATCATTTGAAAGTGAGAAAAGGTATCTAGCCATAACTTCATCTTCTTTGTACCTTAGAATCTGTTTTCTAGGATGAAGACAGGTCAGTACATCATATGTCACTACTATCCATCTTTCTTATCAACTGTTACTTCCATTCTTTGAGAGACAAAAAGTAGAAAGATTCTAAATTTCAGGCTCATTTTATGGTTTAAGATTGGTTCCATATGCAACTCATTTTGTTCAACATCTTCTGATATTTCTCATGACTAATGGTTAGCACTTACACAGGCTTAAAAATGGAGTGCAAAACGTGAGCAATATTGATCTTCACTTCTCTAATTAGCTCTGCGATCGTAAGTCACTTCACTAAGTTTCTGGTCTTTGCACTCTGCCTGGCATTCTACTGAGTGCAGTACAGTAGCAGAAACACAGAAGGAATTAGAGTGTAATTTAAAAGCTTCAGAGGGACTCTGAATCTCATTCCTATCACTTAACTAACTATACAACCTTGGGTAAGTCTTAGTTGCCTTATCTGTAAAATAGGGACAAAAATATCTACCACCTACAGTTCTTCTGAGGGTTAAATTATTAAATACATTTTTTAAAATGCACCTAAAACAATGTCTGGTGCTAAGTAAGTACTCATTAAATATTCCTTTCTTCCTCTTTTAAAATATATTTTATTGAAGGATAGTTGATTTACAATGTTGTGTTAGTAGTATTTCTTTCTCTTAAAGTGTGACTTTTAAGTGGTAAAACCAGGTTTTTCAGCAAGCCATTTCTTGAATGAAGATTTAAAAGTTTTGTAGGATTTAAAGATAATGTAATGTCAAGGGTACCTTAATCTACATGGGCTGCCATAATAAAAATACCACAGACTGGGTGGCTTAAACAAAAGGCTTATTTTTCACAGTTCTGGAGGCTAGAAGTCCCAGATAAAGGTCTGATGGGGTTGGTTTCTGGTGGTAACTTTCTTCCTGTAGACAGCCATCCTCATGCTGTGAGTTCTAGCGTTCCTTCCACTTCTTACAAGGGTGCCAGCCCTGCTGGACTGAGGCCCGACCCTTATGACTTCATTTAATTTTTATCGCCTCCCCACAGGCCCTGACTCCAAATACAGTCACATTAGAGGTCAGAGCTCCAACGTACGAATTTTGGGAGGACACAAACATTCAGTCCATAACAAAGAGTATTACTGTATTTTTGTACTGAGGGGCTTTTATTTTAAAGCAAATTTTATAGACCTCATTCAAACCTCATGCAAAGTTTCTGCAATGAATAGAAATACTATTATCCTACATGCAGACTCAGGGAACAGACATGGAAAGGTTAAGGAATATAACATTAACAGTACAACTGAATAGAGGCAGAATTACAAATAGAATTTGAGCCTTTTAACTTTGAAGCTCATCCTATTAAATAACATTGCATTTTTCAAACTTCTATTTCTAAACTTCTATTTCTATTTCTTCTAAGTTTTTTCAAACTTCTATTTCTGAATATAACATTAACAGTACAACTGAATAGAGGCAGAATTACAAATAGAATTTGAGCCTTTTAACTTTGAAGCTCATCCTATTAAATAACATTGCATTTTTCAAACTTCTATTTCTAAATGTTTTATCATTGTCCTCTCTCACATTACTTCTAAAATCTGTCTTAAAATTCTTTCAACAGAAATTTTAAGTAATATTAAAGAAACGGAAGAGTTGAAAAAAATGAAGTTCTCAAAGCCAAGGAAATAGATTAAACAGAGCCATGAAAATCAGTTTAATTAACCTTATGGTTTGTGATTTCTTCTTTTAGAGAAAGCCAAAAAACTGGCACATTCAGCAAAGTCATTGGCTTCTTTCTTGACCAACACTCATCAAGGATGCTAATCCACCCACGGGCAAGTTGGAGTTAGATAATCATTTCCAGAAGCTAAAAGTTGCCTATTCATGCTTGCAGAAAACAGGAATGTATTACTTTAATAACTATATTTCACTTCCTCTGAGTGGCAGAGATTTTATAAACCATCTCTTTGAGAATCAAATAATAGACCATACCTTTGGTCATGATACAGCATAAAGGTTACTTCAAAGAACATTCTCATGGGGTGGGGGTATGAACTTCTTCAGTAGGGAAAAACACTGGCTTATATGTGATCGGTATCACTCCTCACACTACTTTGGCTACGCATTAAGTTCCTTCCCTCTTTTTAGAGATTTTTTAAAAACCCATAAAACGAGGTGATGTGATTACAATTTTTATGGCTTTTTAAAAATACTTTTACCCTTTAGCATTGACATGCAGGCTGGCACCTCCTAGAAAAAGTGAGAAGCTTCCTCTTCAAAAATAGCAATTTTTACAGGGCTTTCTGTGCTTCTGGGGAGCAGGGGAAAGAGAAATAGAGAGTTGAATCACATTGTACTTCTCTCTACCTAACCAAATTAAATATTCTTTCTTTTTTTTTCCTGAAATGATGTTTGTACTCTGTGCAATAATGTTGTACCTCCCTGAGTTTCTTCAGATGGAAGGGGTGGTGGTGGTAGTAGTGACCTTTTTCTTTCTAACATCTTTATTGGAGTATAATTGATTTACAATGGTGTGATAGTTTCGGCTGTATAAAAAAGTGAATAAGCTATACATATACATATATCCCCATATCTCCTCCCTCTTGCGTCTCCCCCCCACCCTCCCTATCCAACCCCTCTAGGTGGTCACAAAGAACAGAGCTGATCTCCCTGTGCCATGCAGCTGCTTCCCACTAGCTATCTATTTTACACTTGGCAGTGTATATATGTCAATGCTACACTCTCACTTCGTCCCAGCTTACCCTTCCCCCTTCCCGTGTCCACAAGTCCATTCCCTACGTCTGCATCTTTATTCCTGTCCTGCCCCTAGGTTCTTCAGAACACTTTTTTTTGTTTGTTTCCATATATATGTGTTAGAATATGGTATTTGTTTTTCTCTTTCTGACTTACTTCACTCTGTATGACAGACTCTATCTAGGTCCATCCACCTCACTCAAATAACTCAATTTCGTTTCTTTTTATGGTTAATATTCCATTGTATATATGTGTCACACCTTCTTTATCCATTTCTCTGTCAATGGACACTTAGGCTGCTTCCATGTCCTGGCTATTGTAAATAGAGCTGCAGGGAACATTGTGGTACATGACTCTTTTTGAATTATGGTTTTCTCAGGGTATATGCCCAGTGTGGGATTGCTGAGTCACATGGTAGTTCTATTTTTAGTTTTTTGAGGAACCTCCATACTGTTCTCCATAGTGGCTGTATCAATTTACATTACCACCAACAGTGAAAGAGGATTCCCTTATCTCCACACCCTCTCCAGCATTTATTGTTTGTAGATTTTTTGATGATGACCATTCTGACTGGTGTG
Source organism: Grampus griseus (assembly GCF_964374135.1). NCBI lineage: Eukaryota > Metazoa > Chordata > Mammalia > Artiodactyla > Delphinidae > Grampus > Grampus griseus. The sequence goes on along the minus strand of NC_139010.1, from coordinate 26,816,653 downwards.
AGGTGATACCTCATCATAGTTTTGATTTGCATTTCTCTGATGATTAGTGATATTGAGCATCCTTTCATGTGTTTGCTGGCAATCTGAATATCTTCTTTGTAGAAATGTCTGTTTAGGTCTTCTGCCCATTTTGGGATTGGGTTGTTTGTTTTTTTGATATTGAGCTGCATGAGCTGCTTGTATATTTTGGAGATGAATCCTTTCTCAGTTGCTTCATTTGCAAATATTTTCTCCCATTCTGAGGATTGTGTTTTGGTCTTGTTTATGGTTTCCTTTGCTGTGCAAAAGCTTTTAAGTTTCATTAGGTCCCATGTGTTCATTTTTGTTTGTATTTCCATTTCTCTAGGAGGTTGGTCAAAAAGGATCTAGCTGTGATTTATGTCATAGAGTGTTCTGCTTATGCTTTCCTCTAAGAGTTTTATAGTGTCTGGCCTTACATTTATGTTTTTAATCCATTTTGAGTTTATTTTTGTGTATGGTGTTAGGGAGTGTTCTAATTTCATTCTTTTACATGTAGCTGTCCAGTTTTCCCAGCACCACTTATTGAAGCGGCTGTCTTTTCTCCATTGTATATTCTTGCCTCCTTTGTGAAAGATAAGCTGACCATATGTGCGTGGGTTTATCTCTGGGCTTTCTATCTTGTTCCACTGATCTATATTTCTGTTCTTGTGCCAGTACCATACTATCTTGATTAGTGTAGCTTTGTAATATAGCCTGAAGTCAGGGAGCCTGATTCTTCCAGTTCTGTTGTTCTTTCTCAAGATTGCTTTGGCCATTCGGGGTCTTTTGTGCTTCCGTATAAATTGTGAAATTTTTTTGTTCTAGTTCTGTGAAAAATCCTATTGGTAGTTTGACAGAGATTGCATTGGATCTTTAGATTTCTTTGGGTAGTATAGTCATTTTCACAATGTTGATTCTTCCAATCCAAGAACATGGTATATCTCTCCATCTGTTTGTATCATCTTTAATTTCTTTCATCAGTGTCTTATAGTTTTCTGCATACAGGTCTTTTGTCTCCTTAGGTAGGTTTATTCCTAGGTATTTTACTCTTTTTGTTGCAACAGCAAATGGGAGTGTTTCCTTAATTTCTCTTTCAGATTGTTCCTCATTACGGTATAGGAATGCAAGAGATTTCTGTGCATTGACTTTGTATCTTGCTACTTTACCAAATTTATTGATTAGCTCTAGTAGTTTTCTGGTAGCATCTGTAGGATTCTCTACATATAGTATCATGTCATCTGCAAACAGTGACAGATTTACTTCTGCTTGTCTGATTTGTATTCCTTTTATTTCTTTTTCTTCTCTGATTGCTGTGGCTAAAACTTCCAAAACTATGTTGAATAATAGTGGTGAGAGTGGGCAACCTTGTCTTGTTCCTGATCTTAGTGGAAATGGTTTCAGTTTTTCATCATTGAGAATGACCCTGGCTGTAGTTTGTCATATACGACTTTTACTATGTTGAGGTAAGTTCCCTCTATGCCTACTTTCCAGAGGGTTTTTATCATAAATGGATGTTGAATTCTGTCAAAAGCTTTTTCTGCATCTACTGAGATGATCATAGGCTTTTCTCCTTCAGTTTGTTAATATGGTGTAACACATTGATTGATTTGCGTATATTGAAGAACGCTTGCAATCCTGGGATAAACCCCACTTGATCATGGTGTATGATCCCTTTAATATGCTGTTGGATTCTGTTTACTAGTATTTTGTTGAGGATTTTGGCATTTACATTCATCAGTGATATTGGCCTGTAGTTTTCTTTTTTTGTGACATCTTTGTGTGGTTTTGGTACCAGGGTGATGGTAGCCTCATAGAATGAGCTTGGGAGTGTTCCTCCCTCTGCTATACTTTGGAAGAGTTTGAGAAAGATAGGTGTTAGCTCTTCTCTAAATGTTTGGTAGAATTCACCTGTGAAGCCAGCTGGTCCTGGGCTTTTGTTTGTTGGAAGATTTTTAATCACAGTTTCAATTTTAGGGCTTGTGATTGGTCTGTTTATATTTTCTGTATCTTCCTGGTTCAGTCTCAGAAGGCGGTGCTCTTCTAAGAATTTGTCCATTTCTTCCAGGTTGCCTATTTTATTGACATATAGTTTCTTGTAGTAAACTCTCATGAACCTTTGTATTTCTGCAGTGTCAGTTGTTACTTCTTTTTCATTTCTAATTCTATTGATTTGAGTCTTCTCCCTTTTATTCTTGATGAGTCTGGCTAATGGTTTATCAATTTTGTTTATCTTCTCAAAGAACCAGATTTTAGTTTTATTGATCTTCGCTATTGTTTCCTTCATTTTTTTTTCATTTATTTCTGACCTGATCTTTATGATTTCTTTCCTTCTGCTAACTTTGGGGGTTTTTTGTTTTTCTTTCTCTAATTGCTTTAGGTGTAAGGTTAGGTTACTTGAGACGTTTCTTGTTGCTTGAGGAAGGATTGTATTGCTATAAACTTCCCTCTTAAAACTGCCTTTGCTGCATTTGTTTGTAGGTATTTTTTGATTTCTTCAGTGATCTCTTGGTTATTTAGTAGTGTATTGTTTAGCTTGCATGTGTTTGTATTTTTTACGGATTTTTTCCTGTAATTGATATCTAGTCTCATAGCATTGTTGTCAAAAAAGATACTTGATACGATTTCAATTTTCTTAAAATACCAAGGCTTGTTTGTGACCCAAGATATGATCTATCCTGGAGAATGTTCCTTGAGCACTTGAGAAAAATGTGTATTCTGTTGTTTTTGGATGGAATGTCCTATAAATATCAATTAAGTCCATCTTGTTTAGTGTGTCATTTAAAGCTTGTGTTTCCTTATCTATTTTCATTTTGGATGATACGTCCATTGATTAAAGTGGGGTGTTAAAGCCCCCTACTATGATTGTGATACTGTCGATTTCCCCTTTTATGGTTGTTAGCATTTGCCCCATGTATTGAGGTGCTCTTATGTTGGGTGCATAAATATTTACAATTGTTATATCTTCTTCTTAGATTGATCCGTTGATCATTATGTAGTGTCCTTCTTTGTCTCTTGTAATAGTCTTTATTTTAAAGTCTATTTTGTCTGATATGAGAATTGCTCTGGCAGTTTTCTTTTGATTTCATTTGCATGGAATATCTTTTTCCATCCCCTCACCTTCAGTCTGTATGTGTCCCTAGGTCTAAAGTGGGTCTCTTGTAGACAACAAATATATGGGTCTTGTTTTTGTATCCATTCAGCCAGTCTGTGTCTTTTGGTTGGAGCATTTAATCCATTTACATTTAAGGTAATTATTGATAAGTGTGTTCCTATTACCATTTCCTTAATTGTTTGGGGTTTTTTATTGTAGGTCTTTTCCTTCTCTTGTGTTTCCTGCCTAGAGAAGTTCCTTTAGCATTTGTTGTAATGCTGGTTTGGTGGTGCTGAATTCTCTTAGCTTTTGCTTGCCTGTAAAGGTTTTAGTTTCTCTGTCGAATCTGAATGACATCCTTGCTGGTAGAGTAATCTTGGTTGTAGGTTTTTCCCTTTCATCACTTTAATTATGTCTGCCACTCCCTTCTGGCTTGCAGAGTTTCTGCTGTAAGATCAGCTGTTAACCTTATGGAGATTCCCTTGTATGTTATTTGTTGTTTTTCCCTTGCTGCTTTTAATATGTTTTGTATTTAATTTTTGATAGTTTGATTAATATGTGTCTTGGCGTGTTTCTACTTCGCTTTATCCTGTGTATGGGACTCTGCACTTCCTGGACTTGACTGAATATTTCCTTTCCAATATTAGGGAAGTTTTCCACTATAATCTCTTCAAATATTTTCTCAGTTCCTTTTTTTTCTCTTCTTCTTCTGGGACCCCTATAATTTGAATGTTGGTGCATTTGATGTTGTCCCAGAGGTCTCTGAGACTGTTCTCAATTCTTTTCATTCTTTTTTCTTTATTGTGCTCTGTGGTAGCTATTTCCACTATTTTATCTCCCAGGTCAGTTATCCGTTCTTCTGCCTCAGTTTTTCTGCTATTGATTCCTTCTAGAGAATTTTTCATTTCATTTTTTGTGTTGTTCATCATTGTTTGTTTGCTCTTTAGTTCTTCTAGGTCCTTGTTAAACGTTTCTTGTATTTTCTCCATTCTATTTCCAAGATTTGGGATCATCTTTACTATCATTATTCTGAATTCTTTTTCAGGTAGGCTGCCTATTTCCTCTTCATTTGTTTGGTCTAGTGGGTTTTTACCTTGCCCCTTCATCTGCTGTGTATTTCTCTGTCTTCTCATTTTGCTTAATTTACTGTGTTTGGCATCTCCTTTTCGCAGGCTGCAGGTTTGTGGTTTCCATTGTTTTTGGTGTCTGCCTCTAGTGGGTAAGGTTGGGTCAGTGGGTTGTGTAGGCTTCCTAGTGGAGGGGACTGGTGCCTGTGTTCTGGTGGATGAGGCTGGATCTTGTCTTTCTGGTGGGCAGGACCACATCCAGTGGTGTGTTTTGGGGTGTCTGTGAACTTATTATGATTTTAGGTTGCTTCTCTGCTAATGGGTGGGTTTGTGTTCCTGTCTTGCTAGTTGATTGGCACTGGGTGTCCAGCACTGTAGCTTGCTGGTCTTAGCTAGTGGAGCTAGGTCATAGCATTGAGATGGAGATCTCTGGGAGAGCTTTCACCGTTTGATATTACATGGAGCCAGGAGGTCTCTGGTGGACCAATGTCCTGAACTCAGCTCTCCCATCTCAGAGGCACAGGTCTGACACCCGGCCAGAGCACCAAGACCCTGTCAGCCACTCGGCTCAGAAGAAAAGGGAGAAGAAAAAGAAAGAAAGAAAGAAAAATATAAAATAAAGTTATTTTAAAAAATGAAAGAAAATATTATTAAAAATAAAGAAAATTTTTAATAAATAAAAAAAAAACAAAAGAAAGAAGAGAGCAACCAAACCAAAAAACAAATCTACCAATGATAACAACTGATAAAAAACTATACGAAAAAAAGGACAGAAAGAACCCTAGGACAAATGGTAAAAGCAAAGTTATACAGAAAGAATCACACAAAGAAGCATATACATACACACTCAAAAAAAGACAAAAAGGAAAAAACATATTTATATATATATAAAAAGGAAGAGAGCAACCTCATCAATAAACAATCTACCAATGATAATAAGCTCTAAATACTAAACTAAAATAAACATAAAACCAGAAACAAATTAGATGCAGAAAGCAAACACCAAGTCCACAGTTGCTCCCAAAGTCCACTGCCTCAATTTTGGGATGATTCATTATCTATTCAGGTTCCACAGATGCAAGGTACATCAAGTTGATTTTGGAGATTTAATCCACTGCTGCTGAGGCTGCTGGGAGAAATTTCCCTTTCTCTTCTTTGTTCGCACACCTCCTGGGGTTCAGCTTTGGATTTAGCCCGCCTCTGCGTGTAGGTCGCCTGAGGGCGTCTGTTCCTCGCCCAGACAGGACGGGGTTAAAGTAGCAGCTGATTAGGGGGCTCTGGCTCACTCAGGCCGGGGAGAGGGAGGGGTACCGAGCATGGGGCGAGCCTGCGGCCGCAGAGGCCAACATGACGTTGCAACAGCCTAAGGCACACCGTGTGTTCTCTCAGGGGAAATTGTCCCTGGATCACGGGACCCTGCCAGTGGCGGGCTGCACAGGCTCCCGGGAGGGGAGGTGTGGATAGTGACCTGTGCTTGCACACAGGCTTCTTGGTGGCTGCAGCAGCAGCCTTAGTGTCTCATGCCCGTCTCTGGTGTCTGCACTGATAGCCATGGCTCGCAGCCATCTCTGGAGCTCGTTTAGGCGGTGCTCTGATTCCCCTCTCCTCGTGCACCCTGAAACAATGGTCCCTTGCCTCTTAGGCAGTTCCAGACTTTTTCCTGGACTCCCTCCCGGGTAGCTGTGGCACACTAGCCCCCTTCACGCTGTGTTCACGCAGCCAACCCCAGTCCTCTCCCTGGTATCTGACCTCCGAAGCCCGAGCCTCAGCTCCCAGCTCCCACGCACCCTGGCGGGTGAGCAGACAAGCCTCTCGGGCTCGTGAGTGCCTGTTGGCACCGATCCTTTGTGTGGGAATCTCTCCACTTTGCCCTCTGCACCCCTGTTGCTGTGCTCTCCTCCGTGGCTCTGAAGCTGCCCCTCCCCACCCACCCCGTCTCTGCCAGTGAAGGGGCTTCCTAGTGTGTGGACACTTTTCCTCCTTCACAGCTTCCTCCCAGAGGTGCAGGTCCCATCCCTATTCTTTTGTCTGTTTTTCTCTTCTTTTTCCCTACCCAGGTACGTGGGGAGTTTCTTGCCTTTTGGGAAGTCTGAGGTCTCCTGCCAGCGTTCAGTAGGTGTTCTGTAGGAGTTGTTCCATATGTAGATGAATTTTTGATGTATTTGTGGGGAGGAAAGTGATCTCCACGTCTTACTCCTCCACCATCTTGAAGGTCCCTCCTAGTAGTGACTTCTTGTTGCTAATCTCTAGATTATTTCACCATCTCTTATTTGGTTCTCAGCTCCTTCATTACCTGTGTTACAATTTTCCTGCATAAAATTCCTTGTGTTGTAAATACCTGAGAATCGCTGAGATGGTTTGTCTTCCTAGTGAGATTTTGACTGATAAAACCACTTACTGGCAATTTGTATCATTTATTGCTTTTTGAAATGTTAATTAGCTTTTTCACATACTCTGTGCTTTAATACTGAATGTAATTCCTCAAGTAAAAATCCTAAGCTTGGGGCTTCCCTGGTGGCGCAGTGGTTGAGAGTCCGCCTGCCAATGCAGGGGACACGGGTTTGTGCCCCGGTCCGGGAAGATCCCACATGCCGTGGAGTGGCTGGGCCCGTGAGCCATGGCCACTGAGCCTGTGCGTCCGGAGCCTGTGCTCTGCAACGGGAGAGGCCACAACAGTGAGAGGCCCGCGTACTGAAAAAAAGAAAAATCTTAAGCTTGAATTTATGGATTCTGAGATCAAAATTTCTCAGGGCACATGCTGAAATAAGGACGGAGAGTGGAGAGGGGAGAAAAGGCAGACGGCGAAGGTCAGCAAACAAAATGGATGGCAAAACCTTCTCAGGTATTATGCTGGGTGTGCCAAAGTAATGTCAACCAGGGAGTCTCTATGGTTGAGCTATTCTTTGAATACAGCAAAAGTACCATTAAAAACAGGTAAGGGGGACTTCCCTGGCAGTCCAGTGGTTAAGACTCCGTGCTTCCAATACAGGGGGTGCAGGTTCAACCCCTGATAAGCGAACTAGGCTCTCACATGCCACACGGCACTGCCAAAAAACAAAACCAAAAACAACCAAACAAAAAACAAACAGCTAGGGCTTCCCTGGTGGTGCAGTGGTTGAGAGTCTGCCTGCCGATGCAGGGGACACGGGTTCGTGCCCCGGTCCGGGAAGATCCCACATGTCGCGGAGCGGCTGGGCCCGTGAGCCATGGCCGCTGAGCCTGCGCATCCAGAGCCTGTGCTCCGCAACGGGAGAGGCCAAAACAGTGAGGGGCCCGCGTACCTCCAAAAAAAAAAAAAAAAAAAAAAAACAGCTAAGTATACCGACAATGAATACAGCAAATGATGATAATGCTATTATAACCTCTAAAAACCTCCACTGAATTATGAAGTTTCTTCAGAAAGGCTCCCCAAACTGGCTAATGATCCAAAAGAAATTTTTTATGTATGAGTAATTGTTAGTGGCTATAACCTAGAGCAATCTACTAAAACTGCAATTCTTAAAGCACAACACAGCACAAACATTATTTATTCCAGAAAAAAATGAATGGAGAATACTATATGGCTATGCAAACCTCTTTTAGGAATTGGGCTAGTATCCCTAAAGCAAGTACTTTGACACAATCTTTGAAAACTCCTGTTTGGCAGGGAAAAGTCCCAAGAGACCATATGTATTTTTGTTTTGTTTTTGGGGTTTTTTTGGCCACGCCACGCAGCATGCAGGATCTTAGTTCCCTGACCAGGAATCGAACCCATGCCCCCTGCAGTGGAAGCACAGAGTCCTAACCACTGGACCGCCAGGGAATTCCCCCAAGAGACCATATTTAGATGATCATTGATGTTTTAGCAAATCAAACTGCTTTGACTTATAGACACAAACTCATAATGATGTAATACTAATAACAATAACAACAAAATATAAACTAACGCTTAAATAGTACTTATTATATTTATGTGTCAGGCATTGTTCTAAGTACTTTATATATTTAACTCATACAGTAATTCTCACAACTCATTGGGATGGGAACTATTTTTCCCCACTCCACCTCTAAAATTATAGACAAGGCTTAAAGACATAAAGTAAATTTCCCAAGTTCACATAGTTAAGTAACAGCTAGAATCTGATCCCAAGTAGTCAGAGTCCAGAGTCTGTGCTCTTAACCATTATACTATATTTCTTCCCTAACATGGTCAAGGTCATACAGTTAAGCAGGTGGTGAAGCCAGGAATTCAGTATAAGTTACACTTTGTTATGAGACATGTGGGTTATAACTCTTTAGCTCTTCCCTGCTAAACCCTCAGAAGTCTTTACCATCACACCAACAAACAATGCCTGTGAAACTGGGCAATGGGCATAGCATAGTATGGGAACTCCAGTGTCATTTGTAAGTCAGCCAACCTGCATGGTATACAACAGAAAGAGTAAAGTGTTTATGGTCAGAAAAACTGGTTTGAAGGTAACTTTGCAATTAATTGGCAGTATGCTATTAAACAGACTACAGGCTCTGGAGTCAGATAGACACGTTAGGTTGGCCAAAAAGTTCGTTCCATAACATTTAACGGAAAAACCCGAACGAACTATTTGGCCAACCCAATAGATTGAAATCCTGGCTTTGAGACCACTGTGTAGGGTGATAAAGTTTATGCATAGAACAAAGGCACCTGATCAAGAAAGCAAAATGGGGATGAAATTCTGCCCATGTTCAGCGCACCAAGCCATCCACCCTGGAAGGGAAGCTCCATTTTCTAGAAGAGGTGGCACCTAACCCAGGCCCTAAGCTGCTGACTAGAGTAGTGTGGCAGCCCAGAAGAAGTTTCAGTTATTTTACTGGTTCACCACAGGGGGTGCCTTTTTCTATCTGAAAAGTGTCTCATAGGGCTTCCCTGGTGGCGCAGTGGTTGAGAGTCCGCCTGCCTATGCAGGGGACGCGGGTTCGTGCCTCGGTCCGGGAAGGTCCCACATGCCGCGGAGCGACTGGGCCCGTGAGCCACGGCAGCTGAGCCTGCGCGTCCGGAGCCTGTGCTCCGCAACGGGAGAGGCCGCAACAGTGAGAGGCCCGCGTACCGCAAAAAACAAAACAAACAAACAAAAAGTGTCTCATAAGCTAGTGGTGACTTCCTACTCCAGTACTTACTACTAGTTAGGTAATCTGGGGCAAGTTACTTAACCACTCTAAACCTCAGTTTCCTTTTGTGGAAAAAGCGTTTGAAAATAGTACTTCCCTCATGGTGAGGTTTTTAGGATTACATAAAATGATGCAAGTAAAGTGTGTAGTACAGTGCCAGGCACTGAATAAGTGGTCAATAAATTGTAACCAATAAATTTTAACAACCATGTGTAGTATCACACCTCTCTTGAGCCTCAGATTCCTCATCTGTTAAAATGAATACCATCTACTTCGTAAGCCATTTCCATGAATGTTGAATTGTGACAATAAGCTACTTCATGTTTACTTATAATTTTTATCTAAAGCATTAGCAAATACAGAAAGTTCTTGGTACCTAGTGCTTAGTAAACGCACGATGAACGTTAAACAATATTGTTGCTGTTAGAATTGACAATTTATTTAACAGTTTTACACCATATATTCATGTTTGGCGTATTACTTATTTTAGGGAGAATAATCATGCTCATGGGTCATTTTAAATTGTGAGAGGAAAATTAACTCATTAGAGAGCTCTGTAAACAATACAAATTTAAGGGGTCTAAGACTAAGTGGTATCCAGTCCAAAAAAAAAAAAACCACAAATCCTACAATCTATCAGGTTTGAGATAATTTCTAAAAAAAAAAGGAAAAATCATCTCAAAGAACACTAAACCTTCTTGCTTAATATTAGAGCCTCTCAATAGGAAAGACTGTGTTTTATATCCACGTAACACACATAAATCACCAGATTTACACATAGTGGCAAAGCTGCAGTTTCTCTGAACTTGGAAACAGTGTTCCTTAGAAACTGCCTGTTGATTCATTTCAACTTCAAAATAGATATTTGATCCTGGTCCCTTAAGAAAAGAGCTCCTTCCACCCCTATGGCAATGTTTGGGATATTTAAAGCTTCTATTACCATAAATTCCAAGCTTATAGTCTCACAGAAGCCATAATTCAGCTACAAGGAACATACACCACAGGCCTACAAACCAGTGGATTTAACAGGTCTCCAATTCTGCAACTGAATGATGCTTACTGTGACCATACAGCAGGAAAAACGCAAAATAAAAGACCTAAGATTGCTATCAGATCTTATCCCACCACCAGAATGCTTGCTACACATTTGCTGATACAGTATTAAAGAACGAAAAGAATGTTTTCCCAACTTTATGCCTGTATCTTCTTGGCACTCTAACAAAAAGCACATTCTATATTTACTGTGGATTATTCTCCCCATCAAGACACATTTTGATAGGACAGAGACCAAGAAGCTCTGTATTCAAATCTGAATCTGTCACTAAATAGTGTTATGTCCTCAGTAAATCATTTAACCTCTGTGAGTTTCCCCTGAGATAATGTATGAAAAAGATTTTTTCTATTATAAAATGACATACATATGGAAATAATTATTTCTGCCAATACTATGTCATACAAATAGGTATAAAAATTCCTGTTTTATGCATATGTATGGCTGAGTCGCTTTGCTGTGCACCTGAAACTATCACAACATTGTTAATTGGCTATACTCAAATATAAAATGTTAAAAAAAAAAGAAAGTAGAATGTCCAGTGAGGAAAAAAAAATCCCTGTTTTAGTTATTTCAATGAACGACAAAAGAAAAGTGAAAGTGCTTCTCAAGAATAGAAACATTCTAATGCAAGCCTTATGAATTGCATCACCTTTTAATTCTTTGGAATCTTATTACAGTACCTGCTACAGGTACTACACACAAATGGCTCAATCAAAAGGTAATCATAATTTGGAAACTTCTGGAAGCATAAGTATTGACAGTTGGGATAATCAGCTTCAACAGCAATACAATCTGTTTGCCAATACCTGCTGCATTCTTTTGGCTTGTTTAGTAGCATTTCATGTGGTGCATGCTATCCCACAACGGCAGTAAAAGTAGAGCTTCAAATATGCCTATCCTCACATCTCTCAGGGTTACTCAGGGCACGGGACACCTCCATTTAATAAATGAGGAAAGTCTGAGCAATCACCTAAACATATGAAATAAAAGATAAAGCCAGAAGTGGAGCAATAAATAGGCTAAATTCACTGTTATTTTTCCTAAAATGCACTGCCTTCCTTGGGGCAGGACAAACCTCCAAACTGCAAACAACAAAAAACCTCCCTGTTCTTTCTCCCAGGCTTCTTTACTACCTGAGAATCATGCGCAACAGAGCACAGAAGCAAAAAAGTTCGTCCTATGAGGCATTTCAAGGGATTAACTTCATGTAATCTTTGGTTTCTACTTGGCAGCTCTACAAACTATATATAAACTGACCTCCAATAAGATCAAGGCCAGACTCATGTGACTCAAGCTTCTCCATTTGGGAAGGAAACACTAGACATCCAGCAAAATAATCTGTCAAAGGACAAGTCTCCCTGTGTCATGAACAGGCAGATGAACACAGCTGCCAAACGTCAAGTGTAATACTGAACTGCTATTGCTAATGTGCACTTTCCACATTTAGAGAGGATTTATTTTCTTTACTTAATCTGTATTAATTATTACTAAAGCACAACATCTCTAATCTCACATATAAACATACCCCTAAGAAATAAAACCACCACCTCAAATGGTTTTAAAAGACGACTTAGCTAGAAGCCAGAAACACAATAGTTCCAAAATTATATTCCAAAATGAAGTACTCGTGTGCTAAATAGTGTACAAATATGTTGTCACTGGCACAATATTTTGCTAACAATGTACGGCAACACTGATATCACATATCACAAGTTTAAAATGGCTGCTCATCTAGACCTGAGGTCCACAGATGAAGTAAATGTTGATTTGGTTTTAAAACACTAAATATGTTTCAGCTGCTGAAATGCATCACCAATTTGAATTTATACAGAGAACACAGTCCATAAAATATATAATAAAACAGTGTGCAAATTTTCAGAAGGCAGAAATGAGCAACGTTTTGTTTTGCTTTTTTTAACTAGATGTGTGTTTAAAGTTGAAACACAGAGGTTTTGACACAGAGGTTGTTATTGAAGATTTGTATCTGATAGACGATCTATGCTCCTGTGGCCATAGTTTATATGAAATGTATTTAAAAACCATTTAAAGTCAAATTTAAATTTTGAAACTCTTCAAGGTATAGTCTATTCACTTTAATTTTTCTCTCTTTCATGAAAACTGTGTTATGGTTTCTGAGGAGCTGGCTGGCTGACTCTGATGGTTCACAGATGCTCCAAACCTCATCTGGGATTGTTCTCCTGTGCCATCTTCCCTTTCCTGACACATAACAACTATTTTGGGCTCCAGGACTCAATTCCAACATATGTGCATGGAGGGTTTTCCCACACCACCAACAAGCAATTCTTGAACACCAGCAGGGTGTCCGAGAATTCAACTTAATTCTGACACTATCTACCTGGAGAGAGAGTCAGAAACTTAGGAACAGCCAGATGGAACAGATGCACAGGGCAAGGTGTGTGGGCAGGAGGGCCTCTCCAGGCAGATCATTTTCCCTGCATGTCCACATGTTCACCAACCTGGAAGCTCCAAGCAATGATCTCTGAAGCAGAAGATCTGAAAAGACAAACTAAGGACCACTGATTTCATATCAGAGGCCATTAAAAGGGTTTTTCTGATGTAATGACATTTAAAACAGTGTAATTATACAGAAAGCATTTAAAATTGATCCTGAGAGCTGATTTTAAATAAAAAATGGATTAAAGGTATAAATGGGCAACTCACAGTAGGAAAAACATGAATAGCTAACAAATATTTTTAAAATACTCTACCTCACTCGTAATCAGGAAAATGATTTAAAAGACTTTTAAGATTCCATTTCATATACATCATATAGGCAAAAAATAAAAAGCCTGACAATAACAAGTGTTGAAAGGATATGGAACAATGTAAACTCTTAAACGCTGCTGGTGAAAAAGTAAATTGCTACGACCACTTTGGGCAGCATCTGTAAAGAAAAATATGTAAACACTATATCCCAGCAATCCTAATCACAGGCAAACCACAGAGATAGCCTGGCACATGTACCGAAGGAGACTTGTACAATAATGTTCACAGCCACATTTTTATTAAGAAAAAAAATGGAAATAGCTGTATGACGATCAATAGATGAATAGATAATGTTCAAAAACTGCTTGCTGAATGAATGACACTGGGGGATGAATGGCTATGTTCTCAAAGGAGGTCAGAGCCTCAGGAATCTGTGGGACAATACCAAAAAGCACAACATCCATGTCATCAGAGGAGAAAAAGATATGGTATACAAAAATGGAAGACAAACTGTGGTACATCCGTACAATTGAATACTATTCAGCAATAAAAAAGAACAAACCATTGGAACAACATGGAATATGTTGTTGGAACCACTGGAACAACATGGATGAATCTCAAAGGCATTATGCTGAGTAAAAGAAGCCAATCTCCAAATGTTACAAACTATTTTATTCCATTTATATGAAAATCTGCAAAAGGCAAAAGTATAGGAACAGAACACAGATCAAAGGTTGCCAGGGATTAGGGATGAGAGGAGGGTTTGAGTATAACAGAGAGCACAAGAGAATTTTAGAGGTGATGAAACTGTTTTGCACTCTGACTGCTGAGGTGGTTACACAAATCTCCATGTGTTATATACACTACCAAACGTAAGGTGGATAGCTAGTGGGAAGCAACCGCATAGCACAGGGTGATCAGCTCCGTGCTTTGTGACCGCCTGGAGGGGTGGGATAGGGAGGGTGGGAGGGAGGGAGACGCAAGAGGGAAGAGATATGGGAACATATGTATATGTATAACTGATTCACTTTGTTATAAAGCAGAAACTAACACACCATTGTAAAGCAATTATACTCCAATAAAGATGTAAAAAAAAATAATAAAAAATAAAAAGCAAAAAAAAAAAATCTCCATGTGTGTAAAATTCATATAAATGTATACCCAAGAAAGCCAATTTTATTATATATAAACTTTAAAAGTCTGAAAAAAATCAAGCTCTCCTCCAGAGAGATATATATCTGAGATTTACGACACCATATATCATATAACTTTTATACATAATACATATAAATATATAAATCATAGATCATATACTTTTATACATAATATAAAAGGCCATCATGCAGTTAGATGACCATCCACATAAATACTATGACATCTCCCTCAAAGATGGTTAACAAAAAGCCTAAATAAGGGCACTGAACAATAAAAGTCAAATATGTAATCAATGTCTTACAACAAAATTTTCTTAGGAAGAACGTGCTCAGTTTTTTGTACTTGTTTTATGAAGTTAATTTGGAACTTAAAGACAATAACTTTACACAATTAAAGGAAACATTTTTCTGTCACAATGGTTTCATGCCTGCAAAACTTTCTTGCAGGGATGGGAGACACTGCCAGTCTGTTAAATTAAAATTCTCTATCTTTTCCTTCTCATTCAACTTCTCAATTTCAGTGTTCCCTGAATAAAAAGTTATCTAAATCCTTAGATGAAGGAGACCCCACCCACAGATCAGGACATTAATGGTGAAAACTTCCATGAATTCACTTTCCACAGCCTACCAGGATTACCTAAGGAAAAGGTAGCAAAGCTAAAACAGCGCCCTTTAACTCAGGTGACCATGTGTCCTAGTCTGCCTGGGACAGCCCTGGTTTAACACCTTCTGTGCTGACATAAGTTTTAACAGCACCTTCTTTCACCCTAAAGGTGCTGAGGTTTAGACAACAAATTATATGGCCATTCTACCCTTAACCTATTTCCCTTTAGAAACCTAACTCACAAACCCTACCTATCACCAAGACATACAAAGTAGTCCTACAAAGTGAAGCCCTTGTACTAGTTTTTTTTTAAAAAAAGGCAGGAAAAAATGAATTTAATTAATCTAATGTGTTGTACTTACTTATTTTGTGAATTATAGCTAATAAAATTCTCTTCTTGGGATTCTATAAATAACCTGAAACTCTACTTAATCCATACCCATAGGGTTAATACTTTAGGAGAAACTCTCCTATGAGTCATGTTGAAGAAAAACAAATCACCCATTTAAAATCTCTACCCATGTCTCCATTCTTGTTTTAAAGCCATTTAATGTGTAGAGAAGCCAGTGCTTTTTTTAAAAAACTGGAGTATAGTTGACTCACACGCTTATATTAGTTTCAGGTGTACAATATAGTAATTTGATATTTTTATAGATCATACTCCATACAAAGTTATTATAAAACATTGACTACATTCCCTGTTCTGTCCATTACATCTTTGTAATTTATTTATTTTAATAACTAATAGTTTTTACCTCTTACTCTCCTTCACCTATTTTACCCCTCCCCCATCCTTCTTCCCTCTGGTAACCACTGGTTTGCTCTCTGTATCTGTCTGTTTCTGTTTTGTTATATTTGTTTGTTTGTTTTAATTTTTAGATACCATATACAAGTGAAAACATACAATATTTGTTTTTCTCTGTCTGACTTATTTTTCTAAGCAGAATACCCTCCAGGTCCATCCATGTTGCTCCAAATGGCAAAATTTCATTCTTTTTTATGGTTGAGTAATATTCCATTGTGTATATATGCCACACCTTCTTTATCCAAGGCCAGTGCTTTTAGGGTGCTATTTTCCAGATGGAAAGTTTACCTCTGTTTCTTTGATGTGCTATCATTATCAAAGAAAGGACAGGTTTCAAATTACAATTATTTCTTGAAACTATAACAAACATGGACCAGGATGAATTTCTTTTAAAGTCTATCTAAAACAATGAACTTAACATCCTCAGGGAATGAACTACCCAGACTCCTTATATCTCCTTCTTAACATTCACCCTTTGTACAGGTCACTGGACAGGAAACAGTTAACACTTGCTATCATTCCTTGGTAATAGATGTGATGGGATAAAGAGAATAAAACAATAGACCTACACTGTATGTTACGACAGCCATTAGTCACGTGATAATTGAGACGTGTGGTAAGATTTTGAGGACTTAGTACCAAAAAATGTAAAATAACTCAATTTTTTTCACCTGTTTCTTTTTACCTTTTCTAATGCGGCTACTAAAAAGTTTTAAATTACATATATGTCTGCATTATATTTCTACTGAACAGTCCTGTAATAGACTATGTTTTGATGTGTTTCCATAATCATTTTCATAGTAACAATAGCAGTCATAATACTGAGTTAGTTATAAAGTCTTTGCAATTGCACCAAAAGTTCCAAAGCAACAAAATTATCTGTAACAAGAACAGTCCCTGTTATCTCTATAGTAATAAGCACTATACTCTCTTTAACAGATTTTTAAAAGAAGAAAATGAAAACCAAAGCAAAACTTGGAATATTTTTTAAATGTAATGCTCCTCATTTTTTTGGTTCTTTTTTTTTTTTTTTCTTTTTAAAAATTACTGGTTCAAGGAGTATTCTTAACTATTTGTCTGGGCACTCTGCAATCTCTGAAATATCTCAAAGCAACCAACCATAGATTTAAGACCACAATGGCAGCTTAGGAAACCCACATCTACAGAGGAGTACTTTGCAAGATGAGGAAACAAGACCTCGGCCATGTACACAGACTAAATCGGGGTCCCCAACCCCTGGGCTGTGGACCAGTACAAGTCTGTGGCCTGTTAGGGACTGGGCTGCACAGCAGGAGGTGACTGGCAGGCGAGCGAATGAAGCTTCATCTGCTGCTCCCCATGGCTCCCCATGGCTTGTATTACCGCCAGAACCATCAATTGCATTACTGCCTGAACAATACCGCCCCCATCCCGCCCCCGTCTGTGGAAAAACTGTCTTCCACGAAACCAGTCCCTGGTGCCAAAAAGGTTGGGGACCGCTGGACTAAATGCAGCAAATAGGAGGCAACCTAAGTTCAAACAAAAATAAGTGCAAACTATTACTCCATAACACTTTGTCCTGCATCTCCTCCTAAACTTTTCCTTTTTTTTTTAGTTTATATTTTTAGCTGCTTTGGTCACATCTCCAGATTTAGGCTGAAAAGGCCTAAACAGTTTCATTGTTGGGTTCAGAATTCCCCTTTTATTTCCAAATTTCAAATAAAGTAACTTCATGCTTCACAACCTACCATGAAGTGTTTACCAAACTCCTAAGTGAGAGATAATAAATCAGGCCCCGCCCGATCCCCCTAAGTACTGACAAGTCTTGATATCTCAGAGTTGGCATTAGAAGAACCAAATAAAATCTTTCTCCTATATCCTGGCTTACCTTACATGGTAGCAATTGTAACAAATCTGCATTAATTTCAGATGGCTCCTGACATTACAATTATAAAAATAGCATAAAATCTCCAAACACAAAGCAGCTAGTATAATCTCTGTTTGGAAGCAATTTCAGATATTTCAAGCACTGAATCTTATTACATATCCTAGAAGGAATAGGAGACCTAAAAATAATGGACCTTAGACTTACTGCTTAGCACAGACAGAGCTTCAAAAAATACAATTCAGGGCTTCCCTGGTGGCGCAGTGGTTGAGAGTCTGCCTGCCGATGAAGGGGACACAGGTTCGTGCCCCGGTCCGGGAAGATCCCACATGCCGTGGAGCGCCTGGGTCCGTGAGCCATGGCTGCTGAGCCTGCGCGTCTGGAGCCTGTGCTCCGCAACGGGAGAGGCCACAACAGTGAAAGGCCCGCGTATCACAAAAAAAAAAAAAAAAAAAAAAAAATTCAAATGATATATCTCTCTCGAGCCAGATTTATCCAATTTAAAAAGGAGGTAATATTTATATAGACAGCAGGTGACATTTATGCCTCTTTGATACTTAAAGTTAACTAAAAATCTACTGTACAAAGGTTTTTTTTTTTTTACAACCACAGAAAATCTTTTGGATTCTCAGGTATGTGCTATGACTTAGAGCTTCTGATCAAGTATTTTTTCCTTTTAAGTATTTTTCCTTTAAAATCTGGCCACATTCAAATATTTTATGGAGGCTTCTTCTTTTTATTTATTTATTTTTTTAGCTGTACACGGGCCTCTCACTGTTGCCTAGAGAAGTGGACTTAATTGATATTTATAGAACATTCCATCCAAAAACAATAGAATACACATTTTTCTCAAGTGCTCATGGAACATTCTCCAGGATAGATCATATCTTGGGTCACAAATCAAGCCTTGGTAATTTTAAGAAAATTGAAATTGTATCAAGTATCTTTTCCGACCACAACGCTATGAGACTAGATATCAATTACAGGAAAAGATCTGTAAAAAATACAAACACATGAAGGCTAAGCAATACAATACTTAATAACGCAGTGATCACTGAAGAAATCAAAGAGGAAATCAAAAATAACCTAGAAACGAATGACAATGGAGACAACGACCACCCAAAACCTAGGGGATGCAGCAAAAGCAGTTCGAAGAGGGAAGTTTATAGCAATACAATCCTACCTTAAGAAACAGGAAACATCTAGAATAAACAACCGAACCTTGCACCTAACGCTATTAGAGCAAGAAGAACAAAAAAACCTCAAAGTTAGCAGAAGGAAAGAAATCATAAAGATCGGATCAGAAATAAATGAAAAAGTAATGAAGGAAACGATAGCAAACATCAATAAAACTAAAAGCTGGTTCTGTGAGAAGATAAACAAAATTGATAAACCATTAGCCAGACTCATCAAGAAAAAAAGGGAGAAGACTCAAATCAATAGAATTAGAAATGAAAAAGGAGAAATAACAACTGACACTGCAGAAATACAAAGGATCATGAGAGATTACTACAAGCAACTCTATGACAATAAAATGGACAACCTGGAAGAAACGGACAAATTCTTAGAAATGCACAACCTGCCAAAACTGAATCAGGAAGAAATAGAAAATATGAACAGATCAATCACAAGCACTGAAATTGAAACTGTTATTAAAAATCTTCCAACAAACAAAAGCCCAGGACCAGATGGCTTCACAGGCGAATGCTATCAAACATTTAGAGAAGAGCTAACACCTATCCTTCTCAAACTCTTCCAAAATATAGCAAAGGGAGGAACACTCCCAAACTCATTCTATGAAGCCACCATCACCCTGGTACCAATACCAGACAAGGATGTCACAAAGAAAGAAAACTACAGGCCAGTATCACTGATGAACATAGATGCAAAAATCCTCAACAAAATACTAGCAAACAGAATCCAACAGCACATTAAAGGGATCATACACCATGATCAAGTGGGTTTATTCCAGGAATGCAAGGATTCTTCAATATACGCAAATCAATCAATGTGATACACCATATTAACAAATTGAAGGAGAAAAACCATATGGTCATCTCAATAGATGCAGAGAAAGCTTTCGACAAAATTCAACACCCATTTATGATAAAAACCCTCTGGAAAGTAGGCATAGAGGGAACTTTCCTCAACATAATAAAGGCCATATTTGACAAACGCACAGCCAACATCGTCCTCAAGGGTGAAAAAATGAAAGCATTTCCACTAAGATCAGGAACAAGACAAGGCTGCCCACTCTCACCACTATTATTCAACATAGTTTTGGAAGTTTTAGCCATAGCAATCAGAAGAAAAGGAAATAAAAGGAATTCACGTTGGAAAAGAAGACGTAAAGCTGTCACTGTTTGCAGATGACATGATACTATACATAGAGAATCCTAAAGATGCTACCAGAAAACTACTAGAGCTAACCAATGAATTTGGTAAAGTAGCAGGATACGAAATTAATGCACAGAAATCTCTGGCATTCCTATATACTAATGATGAAAAATCTGAAAGTGACATCAAGAAAACACTCCCATTTACCATTGCAACAAGAAGAATAAAATATCTAGGAATAAACCTACCCAAGGAGACAAAAGACCTGTATGCAGAAAATTATAAGACACTGATGAAGAAATTAAAGATGATACAAATAGATGGAGAGATATACCATGTCCTTGGATTGGAAGAATCAACATTGTGAAAATGACTCTACTACCCAAAGCAATCTATAGTTTCAATGCAATCCCTATCAAACTACCACTGGCATTTTTCACAGAACTAGAACAACAAATTTCACAATTTGTATGGAAACACAAAAGACCCTGAATAGCCAAAGCAATCTTGAGAAAGAAAAACAGAGCTGGAGGAATCAGGCTCCCTGACTTCAGACTATACTACAAAGCTACAGTAATCAAGACAGTAATATACATCAATGGAACAGGATAGAAAGCCCAGAGATAAACCCACGCACATATGGTCACCTTATCTTTGATAAAGGAGGCAGGAATGTACAGTGGAGAAAGGACAGCCTCTTCAATAAGTGGTGTTGAGAAAACTGGACAGGTACATGTAAAATTATGAGATTAGAACACTCCCTAACACCATACACAAAAATAAGCTCAAAATGGATTAAAGACCTAAATTTTAGGCCAGAAACTATCAAACTCATAGAGGAAAACATAGGCAGAACACTCTATGACATAAATCACAGCAAGATCCTTTTTGACCCACCTCCTAGAGAAATGGAAATAAAAACAAAAATAAACAAATGGGACCTAATGAAACTTAAAAGCTTTTGCACAGCAAAGGAAACCATAAACAAGACCAAAAGACAATCCTCAGAATGGGAGAAAATATTTGCAAATGAAGCAACTGACATAGGATTAATCTCCAAAATTTACAAGCAGCTCATGCAGTTCAATAACAAAAAAACAAACAACCCAATCCAAAACTGGGCAGAAGACCTAAATAGACATTTCTCCAAAGAAGATATACGGATTGCCAACAAACACATGAAAGAATGCTCAACATCATTAATCATTAGAGAAATGCAAATCAAAACTACAATGAGATATCATCTCACACCGGTCAGAATGGCCATCATCAAAAAATCTACAAACAATAATGCTGGAGAGGGTGTGGAGAAAAAGGAACACTCTTGCACTGCTGGTGGGAATGTGCATTGGTACAGCCACTATGGAGAACAGTATGGAGGTTCCTTACAAAACTACATATAGAACTACCATATGACCCAGCAATCCCACTACTGGGCATATACCCTGAGAAAACCATAATTCAAAAAGAGTCATGAACCAAAATGTTCACTGCAGCTCTATTTACAATAGCCAGGAGATGGAAACAACCTAAGTGTCCATCATCGGATGAATGGATAAAGAAGATGTGGCACATATATACAATGGAATATTATTACTCAGCCATAAAAAGAAATGAATTTGAGTTATTTGTAGTGAGGTGGATGGACCTAGAGTCTGTCATACAGAGTGAAGCAAGTCAGAAAGAGAAAAACAAATACCGTATGCTAACACATGTATATGGAATCTAAGAAAAAAAAAAAGGTCATGAAGAACCTAGGGGTAAGACAGGAATAAAGACACAGACCTACTACAGAATGGACTTGAGGATATGGGGAGGGGGAAGGGTAAGCTGTGACAAAGTGAGAGAGTGGCATGGACATATATACACTACCAAACGTAAAATAGATAGCTAGTGGGAAGCAGCCGCATAGCACAGAGAGATTTGTGACCACCTAGAGGGGTGGGATAGGGAGGGTGGGAGGGAGGGAGACACAAGAGGGAAGAGATATAGGAACATATGTATATGTATAACTGATTCACTTTGTTATAAAGCAGAAACTAACACACCATTGTAAAGCAATTATAGTCCAATAAAGATGTAAAAAAAAAATAGCTACTCGTATGGAATGATGAAGAAGTACTGTAGATGGATTGTGGTGACGGTTCACAACAATGTCAGTGTATTTAATGTCACTGAACTGTACACTTAAATATGGTTAAAATGGTAAATTTTTTAATATGTATATTGTAACACAGTTAAAAAATATTTAACAGCTCCTCAGCCAAGTGTGACTACCAGCTTTCACAGGAAGATACTGAGACTATGGTGAGAAATTCTGGCCATGTAAAATATTATGGTACATGGTACAGTAAAAAAAAACTTTAAAATAAGCAAAAAGGCTCTCACTGAAAAAGTTGTACTGTGAGGATACTCTGTTTTACAAAATATCTGTGTTTGCTAAGTCCTTATGACAAAAAGTAACATACTATGGTAGTTGTTTATGTATAAAATATTAAATACTATTTGCTCCATTGGAAGAAAAACTAAGTATACCTTTAGGTAGACAGAATTTGAGCCTTTAGATATAAACCTGCTTGCTTAAAAAACTGAATTAGGGGCTTCCCTGGTGGCGCAGTGGTTGAGAGTCCGCCTGCCGATGCAGGGGACACGGGTTCGTGCCCCGGTCCGGGAAGATCCCACATGCCGCGGAGCGGCCGGGCCCGTGAGCCATGGCCGCTGAGCCTGCGCGTCCGGACGGAGCCTGTGCTCCACAACGGGAGAGGCCGCAGCGGTGAGAGGCCCGCGTACCACAAAAAATAAAAAATAAAAAACTGAATTAAACTGTTCTAAGTTGTCCATAAGCTCTTCAATTTTATATATATCTTTAACTCACATAAACTAACCACATAAACAATTTATAATATTAATATGAAATACTTATTTGCAGATCTTATTACACAAATCCAAAAGAAGAGGGGCAGGTCGCTTTAAGGAGAGAAAACTCTTAAACCAAACGCTCAGTGGCTGAAAGAAAATATGAAATCTCAACTGGTGATACAGGGACTATCTGCTGACTCAGAGGTCTATGTGAACATTCTTGCATACTCTCCAAAAAAACTCACAGGAACAGATCTGGGCAGAAGGAAATCTGCCCTGCAGCTCAAAGAAATCTGGTATGAACCAGATGTTTTTAAGAAAGGAGAGGGGGCCTGTGACTTTGAACAACCACCAGCCTTGCAGTTTTATGTTCTGTCTCAAAGCTGTGACCTGTCAGCCAAAAATTCTAGTATTTTCTCCTCCTCACCAAACTCTTCTGGTTTTAAGGAGCTAGTTGACAAAATGAAATCAGTCCATTGATCAAGTCTGCACTCAGTCTGTCACTAAGTAGGAACATCATATTACGGCTAACATTAACCATCCAAAAACAAAAACAAACAAAAAAACCCTGCTTTAGATCTAGGATAGGAAAAATGAAGCCAAAAGACAGTTATTACATAATACAAAGACAAAATTTATAAAATATATAGAAAATACTTCCTATATTAAGGGTGGGTTTAAAAGGAATTGGGTTAAAATAATTTTCAAATAATAGAACAAAACAAAACAAAAAATATGTGAAGATGAGTTACAGCATAATTTACAAAAAACAAATGGCTGGATTACTGGAAAGATCCCCAGAGCTTAATTATACTATAGAATGGTATCTTGCTCAGCATCTCAGAATCAGCTGCCATCATGGACCAAGAGAACTTCAAGTAGACGTAAAGCTACTATATAGAACAAGGGTTATTTTCAAGTACAATTAGTTGTCTCAAACTCTACCATGCATATACTCATCTTTCACAGTTTCTTCACAGCTACTCTTCCAATAAGAGCTCTTCTAGTTGATAATGCAAAATCCATCTTTTTTGTTAAAGTTTCTTTCATTTGCCTCTAAGTTCATAATAAACTAATTTACATCATAAAGCTTACACTGCAAGCTTCTGGAAGTAGAAATATGCTTATAGGTGCTCATATAGCACCTCAAATATAAGTGCTTATATAGCACCTTAAATGAACAAGTATAAAAAAAGAAAAGCTTCCAATGATAGAACAGTGCCTGATATACAGAAGGTACTAAGTACAAATATTTGCTGAATGACTAAAGGAATGAATTATGGATAAGTTGACCATCTCCCCCTCATAATGATGTTTATGTTAAAGGGGATCGAGAAACCCTTCTCTAGACAGCTGATCAGCAGGCAAGGCCGTGAAACATAATGTGGTGACCGAGTGGCTCACTCTCACGCTCACACTCTCTCTTGCCCCCACACCCCCACCCCCGCCACTCACACACACATATACATTTGATACCAAAGCCAAATATCAAGTACTTGTTTCCCCCCTTTCCCTGACTTCCTGCCTTGCATAAAATTCCTAGTAGTATTTACAGCTTTGCACCCCCTAAAAATCAGCTCAGGGTTGTCCAAAGAGCAAGCAGCCATTCTAACTCTGTCTTCAGGAGAAAGACCTTTCCTAACTCAGGTTCTCTGGTGCTTTCTATCTCCTCCAATGGGGAAAATCATTCCCTGAAAATTAGCCATACTCCTGCCCATGGCCAACAGATTCCTTTTATAATTAATGGCTCTTCCTTATCAGTCATACCCATATGTGTGAAAGTTGTTGGGCAAGACATATGTCTGCCTATCTTCCAGTGTGTCCTACATGAACCCTACTAGCTACAGTTTTCACACAGTGACTTTAGTCAATGAATAGGCAAGTACTCAATGCACACATGAAAATGATGGCTCTTAATTTATAAATAAAAACACTGACCAGTGGTGACCAGTAGGTTGTGACTATAAGAGTTGCATTCATTTCTGAGCACTATTTACTTAATCAAAGGCCTAGAAGTCTAAAAAGTGGCTGAAATGTATGTAAAAATGCTGAAAAGCTCTAAGGAAAAATGGTAATGCAACAGAGTATAAATTAAATAGAACTGCAAGTCTCAAGAAACCTCCATGTTGACATAGACGGACAGACTACACAGAAAAAACAGAAACAAGTGGAATCAAGAACACTAATCAAACAGAAGTTTTAGATATAAATAATCCACAAGCCACAGTCAACTCGGAAGCATGGCACAGGAAATGTCAAGTGACCACTGACCGCAGGGAACATGGACACTCTTCTCGCAGTACAGATGTCTTTCATTCTATCTGGTATGAAAATACCTTCCACTTTCAAAAGAAGACTGTTTCTATGTTTATCTTTTGCAGTGAATGTCTATAAATTACAGGGGCATATTTTTGACATAATTTGCCTATGTGAATTGAAACCTATATTCAGTCATGGCCAGTTAAATGCTGCTCTCTTAAGAGTTCAATTATTAAACTCATGAACTGTTGTATCTGAGGGGGGAAAAAAGATAGTTAATTGTGTTTATAATTAAATATATGAATACATGCATTAATATTTTATTAACAATTACTGAAATATGCTGGATCAGCCCACATTATGCCAAACACAGCTAGAAACGTTTTACACACTCAGTAAGTCTGTGCCTATCAGACTTAGAAACCCTTCTCTCTCAGAACCACGCTCTGATCTCCCCACCGCCACAACTGGATTTAAGTATCTGTCCTGACATATAGTTCATTAAGAGATATGACCACACCTAAGAGCAACACACTGGCTATCTGGGCAAAGGAGCAAATGACTCACAGTACCTTTTGGTTTGAATTATACCAGCTTTTATGACCTCACTGGAGTCAAAATCAGAAATCAAGAAAACAAATAACACCTAGGATATGCATACAGAAAGGAGTCAGAAGTCAGAAAGTAATGCAGAACTAAAAATCACACTTCTGAAGCTTGGTTGTTCAAGAAATTCCAAGAAGACTGATAAATAAGAAGTTTTATTTTGGGAAAATCATTCCTAATAGGATAGTTTGACATTTCACTGTCACGATCAGCCATGAACTATGGAGCTTCCTATTTTGAGGTAAGAGAATAAAAAGCTTCACACTAGAAGGGAAAAAATCATGATGAGAGAGAATACACTTTTCCAGCTATTGTTAATTAAAATACAGCAAGGTGAAAAAAACACTGACTGACAGGTTCAAGGCAGAGTACCATTAAATGTCTTAATTTTCTTCACTGGTTAACTTCATATATTAAGCCTGCTTTAAGGAGAAAGAGGCTGAATAACCACAGCCGCCCCCTGCCCCCAGCCCTACTCCAGCAAAAAGTCAGACTACAGGAGCATAAGAAGTTGGCTTTCTTTAAAATGAAATTTTTTCCTCTATCTCATAAACAGAGCAGCCTGAAGGACTGCTGCAAGGAAGGCTATTAAAATGCTAAATTTGTCTAGAACTGAAATTAACACTTTTTAGCTAGAAGTCAAAGAAAACAGGCATATATATATATCTAGTCTGACTTTATCATCTTTCCAATTCCCAGCACTTCAGATTTTTAAAAACCCTATTTGACACAATGTAATTTTACAATATTCAAATTATGCTAAACATAATCTCAAATGTTATTTTTAAAGTGTATAAAAGGGAATGGTCTATCTCAAATCTTAATATGGACTTCAATGTATACTCATCATTCCAGCCTTTTCTTTTTTGGCAACTAGTCACTAGTAGTCAAAAAAAGTTTAAGGAAAGTTACTCCTAGACACTCCAATTTACAGTTCGGACTTTAGTAATTCAAACAATTTCCTGTGCCTCTACTATGAGCAGCATATCCCTGTGGCACAACATTTAAGCCTAGGTATTTATACTAAGTGCACATATTACTTGCCTTCTAATACATATCCAAATATACTTTTGTCTCTAGCTGAATATAATAATGAGGGGGTATTCAAATAATAGTACAAATTACTGGGGCCTTGAATAAAGAGCTGGGGCCTTGAAGGACCAACAGCATTTTGACCAATAAAAAGGGTCAGGAGGACAGCTGACATAAAAAGAGGCCATGAACAAAGACAGAACCACAAGGCACGTCTCAGGAATCTAGCACAGCAAAAGCCTACGTTGCTAAAGGGAGAGAAGAAAAAAGAAGAACCTGTAAAGTTAGACTGGGTTCAAACCATGAAGGACTTTCAATACCAAAGCTCACGAATTGTAAGCTTTATTCTCCAGGCAACAGGCAGAAGAGTTGAAGCAGAAGGGTGACCATTAAAAACTGTGTACCAAATACAGAATTTCCACAGATAAGAAATTACAAGTTTCACATAACATTGCCTCACGTTCTGTTATTTATAACCCTGAACTACTGAAATATGAAGCTAGAGTGTCAACACTATGGTTATCAGTACTCAACATCTCTTTATTCAAGACAAAAATCCACATTTCCTTGCTTAGGATAAACTTTCTAGAAAGGCTTTGTCTTTTTGTCCCATTTTACCTAAAACAAACAGCACAAACCAGAAGAAAAAGTAGAGGCTTTTCTAACATTTGCTCAGTCTGAAAGCTAAATCTGGCACATAGGGTACACACTACTTTATTACTATATATGACTGGTGCTATTCCCCACTCTATGAGGTTATTTTTGATTTAGTGAACATATAAGTAAGGGAGGGATGAGTGGGAGGAATTTCTCAGTGCCTCCAGGGAACATACTCATAAAACTTTACTCCTTTCCCCCCCTTTATCTTCCTCAGAAAAACTTTTTGATGACTATAATTCTAAGCTTTATTCCATTAAGAGAGTTAGAAAGCTTTCCAGTGGTTTTATATAACAAACTATAACTCTGTCCCCAGTTCTAGTCTAAGTTTTCTCATTCTTTTAAATTATTACAGGATTTCTCCAGCTGCACTAACTCCCAGAAGCCTGCAAGTCCTCATGACTACTAAAGCAGCAACTATACCTACAATCGTACCTACCCCATCTATACCACGGCTTATCCCTACTCCTACGCCAACTTACAAGTATTAGACAAAGAATTGTTAGCATGTAATCAACAGCTTGCTGCACCTGAAGCCTATATAAAGGAATTGTCCACTCTTTTTTTTTTTCTTTCTTTTTTTGCAGTACGCGGGCCTCTCACTGTTGTGGCCTCTCCCGTTGCGGAGCACAGGCTCCAGACATGCAGGCTCAGCAGCCATGGCTCACGGGCCCAGCCGCTCCGCAGCACGTGGGATCTTCCTGGACTGGGGCACGAACCCGTGTCCCCTGCATCGGCAGGCGGACTCTCAACAACTGCACCACCAGGGAAGCCCGGAATTGTCCACTCTTGAAAATCAGATAAAAAGTTAAGAAGCAGAAAAGGGGGAAACACTGACAACTTTCCTCTTGTGGAGTTCATACAGGGTTGCTTCCCTTATTCCCTCCTTTTAAGCTTTAAGTTATAAAACCTCTTACAATTAGGTTATGTGCTGTTTGAGGTCTGAGGCCATGGCCTAGCAATGTGGGTCTTTTACACGGAAGGTACAAAAAAGTCAATTTTTTCTTAAGCATTTTTCTTGAATAAGTATTTCTTGAATTGAGGTTTCTGCTCATCTGTTTTACCACTTTTGTTCCTATCCAGCTCTAACAGAAAGTTCCTACTATTACATTTGTGATCACCCTTCTTTATTTGTTTTCTTACTTCCAAGACACAGTTACTCCTTAACATCTCTGAGATTCAAATCATGAGTGGAAAGTTGGACTTTTCATTTGGACTTTTCACTATTATGGTACTAACTGAAGAATTCCTGAAGTTTGGAAAAAACAAGTTATTTTCAAGAAAAATGTCTGTGGCCATTTAGAGTTTAAGCCACAAGTCACATGCCCTGTATGCTTCACTAACAAGACTAAGAAGCTTTACATAATACTGTAGTGAATTATAAATAAGTTCTTATAGAAACTTTTCATAAACATTGAAAGCAACCAATCTGTGAAAGCACTTTGATCAAATGCTAACACAACCATTTCTTCTTGTACTACAGTTTCTAACACCAAACAACTTCATGCTGACATCAAGCAACAATGTCCAAGATCATCCACCACTTAACTGCTAAATTCTTGGCCTAAAAATCATCAAAAGGGTACTGTTAAGCTAAGGCAAAGGAGTATGGTAATAAATCTCTTCCCTGACAAATGTTACAGATTTTAAAATACATGAGAGAACTGTAGCATTTAAATCATTAAAATCCAAAGCTAAGGGGCTTCCCTGGTGGCGCAGTGGTTAAGAATCCACTTGCCAATGCAGGGCACATGGGTTCAAGCCCTGGTCCGGGAAGATCCCACATGCCGTGGAGCAACTAAGCCCGTGCGCCACAACTACTAAGCCTGCGCTCTAGAACCCTTGAGCCACAACTACTGAAGCTCACACAATTAGAACCTGTGCTCCGCAACAAGAGAAGCCACCACAATGAGAAGCCAACCCTTGAGCCACAACTACTGAAGCTCACACAATTAGAACCTGTGCTCCGCAACAAGAGAAGCCACCACAATGAGAAGCCAACCCTTGAGCCACAACTACTGAAGCTCACACAATTAGAACCTGTGCTCTGCAACAAAAGAAGCCACCACAATGAGAAGCCTGCACACTGCAACAAAGAGTAGCCTCTGCTCGTCGCAACTAAAGAAAGCCCGGGCGCAGCAACAAAGACCCAACACAGCCAAAAATAAAATTAAAAACAAAGCTAAAACTTACTAAGATAATAATGAGGGGGAGGAGGTGTAGCTCAGAGTTTTTGTTTACAACCTATTTACTAAGGCAGCTTAGCAACATTTCTCCTAACACCTCCAGGAGGCAAACGTTGGTCATAATCCTTCTTTCCCAACAAGAATAAAGGGCCAACACTCGGTCTCCAGGGGATAAAACAGAACCATCCGAGAGAAAACAAAGGATGTCTGGGTTAGAAAGAAACATTTTCCTAAGAGAATGTAACAATTTTTTCCCCTCTCACTTCCTTTTAGAACTATCAGCCTTTGCAAGTACAGGGGTACTAGGCAGCAGTCAGTGGGGCAGAAAATGAATCACAGAAATTAGTCAGAATCTTACTATTTAGTTATCTGATAATCCAGACCTGAGGTTAGAGGTAAATCTGAGCATGCAGAATGATCTGCCAAAGCCCAACCAACTTTCACTGTCACCATCCAGAGAACTACTAAAAGGAACAAAGGCAAGCATTAAGCAAAGTACTCTCCCAAAGGCATAAAAAAAAATCATGTACCCAACCTCCATGTGTACACACACCTCTCAATACACATAAAGGGTTTTAAACACTAAAAATGCTTATACTAATTTACTGTTATATTTGAAACTTTAAAAATTAAAGTATTAAATTGTGCTGATTTGCAAAACAAGAACATTTATGGCTTTCCTTGCTTTTTTAAAAAATGGTATAATACATAATAATTGTAAAAACTGAAATTAAATACAGAAATACATAACACGGAAAGTGACAGTCCCCTGCAACTCATCCCCCGGAGACAACAATTATTAAAAGTTTAAACCCCAGGATCTTATAATGTTCTATAATTACAAAATCTCAAGGTTGAGGATCCATATAGGTTGTATGTATAATGGAGCACCTCCTCCACTCCCAGCTAGAGATACTAAAATACACTACAATGTCCCTGGCCAGTGTTCAGCCAGCCTCTGCTTGAACAAAAAAGGACCTGATTACCTCCCAAAGGCATTTCACAACAGCCTTTATTCTAATACTGAGTGGCTATTACCTTCCTGTCAGATCATGCTGGTTTCTCTCTTGAGTATGTGTGCTGTTAATTTGCACCCATAAAATAAGGTACCCAGAAATGAACACAATACTCTGCAACAATCATAGTCCTTATTCTGGACACTTTACTTCTATTAACAGAGCTCAAATCACACTGTGGACTCACAATGAACATTCTGTCAAATGAAACCCCCCCAGGTATTTTTCATGTTATTTGCTGTTAAACCACATCACATCTAGCTACAATTACACTTATTTTTTGAATCATACATGGATTTTTACACTTACTGATGTTCAACACATCTTGATCATTTAGTCCATCCTTTTAGTCTAATAACTATTTTCAATCTCTATTTTGAAAAAATGACACATTAGCTATATAACTTATTGCCAGCTATATGGATTTGCAAAGCAAGTCATCAATAGTTCATCCATGTTAATAAAAATGTTGAATGCAAAAATACTTTTCAGCTATTAAAAAAGGACTGAAATCCTGATACATGCTACAACATGGATGGACCCTGAGAACATTATGCTTAATGAAATAAGCCAGACACAGAAGGAAAATTATTGTATGATTACACTTATATGAGGTACCTAGAATAGGCAAATTCATAGGAACAGAAAGAAGAGTAGAGATTACAAGGTGCTGGGGGGAAGGGAAAGCTATTGTTTAATTTTTAGAGTATTTGGAGGGATGATGAAAAAGTTTTACGTATAGTGATGATGTATTTAATGCTTCTGAATTGTACACTTACAAATGGTTAAAATAAATACTATGTTATGTATATTTTACCACAGTAAAGAAAAAAAGGAATGAAGTATTGATACATGCTGAGTGAAAAAAAGCCCATTTCGAAAGGTTACATACCTCATAAGCCCATTTATACAACATTCCTGAAATGACAAACCTATAGAAATGGATAACAGATGAGTCATTGCCAGGGGTTAGGGAGTGGGGAGCAAAAAGATAGGTAGGATTTTAAAAGGACAAGAGGAAGGATCCTTGTGGTGACGGAACTGTTCTGTATCTTGACTGTGGTGGCAGATACAGAAGCCTACACACATAATAAAATTCCATAGAACTAATGCACAGACACACAAATGAGTAGAAGTAAAACAGAAAATCTAATAAAATCTTGGGATTGTACTGATGTTAATATCCTGGTTGGGATATAGTACTACACTTTTGCAAAATGTTACCACTGGGGGGAAATGGGTAAAGGGCACGCTGGATCTCTCTGCAGTATTTCTTACAATTGCATGTGAACCTGTAATTATCTCAAAGTTAAAAGTTTAATTTGAAAAAATAAGTAAATTTTAAAATGCTGAACAGAAGATGAAAAGTATAGTGTCTACCTATTGCTACCATGTTCCCACTGTCTGTTCGTATCATGGTCAGTACAACTAGAACATCCCACCATTAGACATATGCATTCTTTTTATCAGAATTCTTTGGGTTTAACTACTTATAAGTCCACTTAATTATAAGAATGTAAAGTCCTCATTTTTCCCATCTTGTTTACAAAGAAATTATTATAACTTTGGTTCAATATCCAATACCTTAACTTTAAATTTTTCAAAAATAACTTAGTAACTATTACTATGTCTAAAGCACAGTGCTATCCAATATATTTCCAAGAGAAATATGTGAGCCACGTATACAATTTTAAATAGTCTAGAAGCTACATTAATAAAAGAAAGAAAACAGGTAAAATTAATTTTAATAAAATATTTTAACACAATATATCCAAAATATTACCATTTCAACATCTAAATAATCTGATGTGTATTTTACACTTACAGCACATCTCAATTTGAGCTAGGCAAATTTCAAGTAACCTGTGGCTAGTTACTACCACAATGGACAGCATAGACAAAGCATTTCACTCAACTACTAGTTTCACAACTCTATTTAGAAAGAACATTAGGGTACTCTGCAACTATTACTTCCTTCTTTAAGAAATATTTACAATTTTTTTTTTTTTTTTGGCCACACCATGCGGCATGTGGGATCTTAGTTCCCTGACCAGGCATTGAACCCGTGCCCCCTGCAGTGGAAGCACGGACTCCTAATCACTGGACCACCAGGGAAGTCCCTAATATA
This sequence comes from Grampus griseus, assembly GCF_964374135.1. Classification (NCBI taxonomy): domain Eukaryota; kingdom Metazoa; phylum Chordata; class Mammalia; order Artiodactyla; family Delphinidae; genus Grampus; species Grampus griseus. Next base: position 26,784,083 of record NC_139010.1, on the reverse strand, counting down.
TTTACAATTTTTTAAATCCATTTTTAATCATCTATTCTAGAATCCTGCCTGTGTCACTAATCTCTCTTTGGTCTGCAAATCTACTTTCTTCTCTTTCTCAGAAGAACCATCTTCAATTTTCCGGTATTTCTCTCATTTTCTAAGATTTCTCGGATAATTTCACATGTAAGTTATCTGTACCTCAGACAATTTCATATGTAAGTTCTGACTACCATGTAGTTTATTTTTTTCTGGGATAACTCTATGCGCTCCTACAGACTCTTCACTATCCTCATACTATCCTTCAAGTCAAAAGAGGTTCTTTATCTGAAATGTGAATAAGAGGTAAGAAATTATGCTTTCATTGTCATTTGTTTTAACATCATTAAATATAAATAGCAGGGCTTCCCTGGTGGTGCAGTGGTTGAGAGTCCGCCTGCCGATGCAGGGGACACGGGTTCGTGCCCCGGTCCGGGAAGATCCCACATGCTGCGGAGCGGCTGGGCCCGTGAGCCATGGCCGCTGAGCCTGCGCGTCCGGAGCCTGTGCTCCGCAACAGGAGAGGCCACAACAGTGAGAGGCCCGCATACCGGAAAAAAAAAAAAAAAAAGATTGAGCTAAATAAGACTAAGACCATCTAAATCGAAACATATTATATACAGGTATCATCAACTGAGCACTAGCTTATATGCTTTTCATACGTTGCCTCGACAACCTTACCAGATAGATTTTATCCAGCCCATTTTATAGATGAGAAGACCAATGTTTAGTGAGACTAAGGTGGCTTGTCCAAGGTCAACCAAGGAGAAAATGGTAGATTCTGAAACCCAGTCTAGCACCAAAGCCTGTGTGAACTCTCTCTACCTTTCTTTCAGTACTCCTTACAGATATTCTATTTGTTTATTTTTTCCCATTTAATACTAATCAGGCATAAGAGCTCTTACTGAAAGATTACACTCATTAAACCCACTAAATGTAGAGAAAAATAAATCAAAAGGACATTTTTGGTCTCATGGATGCTCTCTCCTGTAATTTAATCAAGCTGAGAATACACTTAATAGCCTCCATTTGCTACTACAAAAGATGGTACATATGATAACTATGTAAATCGTTCTCACGGTCCAGTTAAACCAGTTATGAATTCTTTGAATACCCAAATTCATTTTGAGGGAGAGTAAAACAAACATAATCTAAATGTTACACACAAAACCTTGCAATACTAGGTACAAATGTTTCTTATATTCCTGGTGAGGGAATGTGCTGAAAGAGTGTGCCAGAAACCAACAGCATTTGTTTGACACATTTAGCAGTCATGCCTTCCTTGCTCAATCAGATTCCCACAGGAATTAATGGGATTTAATTCAATTCACCAGATCCTATAACACTTGATCAAAATTTATAGTGCTTTATAATTTCTTCCATTTATCTGTCTGTACATCAACAATCTCCATTTTACTTTTTAAAAAACATGACTTACTCTCTTTATGACCAACACTTTGAAAAACTGAAAGACTCTGAAAAGGACACATGACTGCCTTCTTTGAGAAAAGATTCTCTGAGTTGTCAGTTTGAAAAATGAATGGATGATAGATTCATAATGAAGAAAAGCTTTAAAAGGCATTCCTACTATTACAACTCAACAAGAGAAAGACAAACAACCCAAAGTAAAATTGTGCTAAGGATTGAATAGGCATTTCTCCAAAGAAGACATACAAATGGTTAATAAGCACATGAAAGTATGTTCAACATCATTAGGTATTAGGGAAATGCAAATCAAAACCACAAAGAGGTACCACTTCACACCCACTAGCATGGCTAAAATAAAAAAGTCAATAATGAGTGTTGGTAAAGATGCAGAGAAGTTAGAACCTTCATAAATTGCTGTTGGGATTGTAAAATGGTACAGCCTCTTTAGCAAATAGTTTGGCAGTTCCTCAAAAAATTAAACATAAAATTATCCTATGACCCTGCAATTCTACTCCCAGGTATATACCGAACATAAACGAAAACATACATCGACAAAAAAACCTGTACAGGAATGGTCATAGCAGCATTACTTGCACTAGTCAAAAATGGAAACAACCCAAACATCATTTAACTGATGAATGGATAAATAAAATATGTATATCCACACAATGAAATATTATGGATTATATTATGCACTAAAAAGAATGAATTATTGAAGTATGCTATAACATGGATGAACTTTAAAAACATTATGTTAAGTGAAAGAAATCAGTTATAAAAGCCCATGCATTGTGTGATTTCATTTAAGTGAAATGTTCATATTAGGAAAATCCATAGATAAAGGAAAGTTAAATTAGTGATTACCAGGGGATGGATATAGGAGGGAACGGTCAGTGACTGCGAATAAGTACACGATTTCTTTCTGTGGTGATGAAAATGTTCTGGGATTGGATAGTGCAGAACTCTGTGAATATACTTAAAACCACTGAACTGTATACAAAAGCTGAAAACTATGGTATGTAAATTATATCTCAATAAAGCTGTCATTTAAAAAAAGAGAGAGAGAGATTCCTATCATGTGACACTGAAGTTAAGGGCAGCATTAAAAGTTACTACCTCATTGAGCCTCCCAATATCCATTCCATGGGTGCTCACTGACAAGAATACCAGACTAGAATAAAAGACTCTTAAGCCTAAATGAGGTAGTAACTTTTGTTTTCTCACAGGCTTGTTCTCTGTACATCTTTAATTATTAACATTTTTGGATGCAGACAAATGATTTTTTTTTTCCTTTTAAATACTCTGAAGAGAAATAAATACAACCAAACATACCAGAAAAAAAAAAATCATAGCTGTTTTTTTTGTTTTTGTTTTTGTTTTTTTTTTTTTGCGGTATGCGGGCCTCTCACTGTTGTGGCCTCTCCCGTTGCTAAGCACAGGCTCCGGACGCGCAGGCTCAGCGGCCATGGCCCACAGGCCCAGCCACTCCGCGGCATGTGGGATCTTCCCGGACCAGGGCACGAACCCGTGTCCCCTGCATCAGCAGGCGGACTCTTAACCACTGCGCCACCAGGGAAGCCCCATAGCTGTTTTCTGAGGTCAGAAAAATGTCTTTAGACATTCTGCTCTAACTATATCTTTTCTGCCTTCTTTTAAAATGTATTCTTCTAATTGTCATTTCTAATAATGTCTGCTGGCCATATCCTGCAGGTGCTTTCCAGAGAATGCATCCAGGTACAGTTTCTGAGTATGACGTACTTATCCTAAATATGCAGAAAGATTTAACATAGCTTCAAAATGAGAAGATAAAATCTCTTTTCCTTGTGTGCATATCCCTTGGATTTTTCCAATACTACTTTTGTAAGATCATACAAGATAATGCATGTGAAAGTTCACTGTGGGCAATGTTAATTGCTGTAATGGCTGATGCCTCAATAACGATTTCACCTTTTCCCCATTGTGCAGTAGCAGTATGGTTTCTGAATTTGACCCTTGTCTCCCATGTGAGCTGTGATTAGCCTAAGCTAGTAGTTTTGAAACTGCCAGATATGACCTATTAAACTGTCACAAAATCAGTTTAGTAGAGGGAGAATCAATTAAAAAAAAATAAGTGTAATACAAAAAATATCTGAGTGCATTGTGCATAGTAAGCATAAGTATTATTTCATAGAATGATTGTTAACTTGTCTGTGTATGTGTATATGTGTGTGTACTGAATTTTGATGTAAAATATATTTCTTGTGGCTTGTAGTTGATTTCTTTTTAAAAAGGAGTCTAAAAAGCAGTTTTCTATCACTTCATTATATAATGCAATTCTTTAATAGGAAAGATCTGTCAGTGCTATTTGGGGTTGGAGACTTTTGCTAATCTGAAGCAGTCACTAGAGTTAGTGCATTACAAGTAACTGTAACCACAAAACACTGTTCCTGTACATCAAGGGAAGAGGGATAAAGAAGCAATTTCTTTCAAGGCCCACCGGGTTGGGGCACTGGAATGAAAACAGAAGGCTTAATCCCAATACTTACGGGCACATAGCCTTTCTAGTATTTCTTATCTTTGCTTGAAACCTCATGGTGTTCTCCTCCTAAACAGTATATAAATAATTTCAGTCACTCCATGATATCCAACAGGTCATGGGGTTTAATAACACAGAAATGTCTTTCTTTTCTCCACATCTACAATTACATCCCTACTCTCAACAGGACATCTCAGGGGAAGAAAAAGGAAGTAAGCTGAGCACATTAAAACAAAACTATCTCTCCATAATCTCACACTATAATCCCTCGCACTCAACACACTCCAGCAATATCAGCCATCCTTCTGTTCCTCTAATAGGCCAACCTCATTCACTATCTTGTGCCCCAGCCGCTCATCCTGATCCCAAACCAGGGCCTTTTCATTGTTCCCTCTACTGAAATATTCTTCACCCTTATCATTACATGGATTTCTTCTTGTCATTTAGGTCTCAGGTTAAGTACCTTGACCCCAGAAAGACCTTCACTGTACTCAAATATAAATTAAACCTGCAACCCTCTCTACTGTATCAGATTCCCTGTGGTTTTTAACTACCTAGCACCTTTAATCAGCTTCCATGTTTGGAGAATTTCTCATCTCATAAGTCCTGCCTCTCTACGTCAGAAGTCAGAAATTCACTTTCCCAGCCTCTCTTGCAAACAGGAAGCAAGTATGTGACCTATGTTCTGTCCATCAAACACATCCACAAGACATTCCAATCACAAATATGATATAATGGAGACACCATGTTTTGGAATCCATTCTGAAGAACATTTCATAGAAATATCAGCTTTCTTTCAGACACAGAAATGGCAAAGGTCCTGGCAGGTGCATCTCATACTCAGCATAGACAGTGCAAATTCAAATACCTGTTCTCAGTGGCAAAAGCGGTGGAGTCACCAGTGGTATAAATTGGGCAATGTTCCTAGCTAAGTAGCGTCCATCAACAGATGAATGGATAAAGAAGATGTAGTGTACACACACACACATACACACACACACACACACACACAATCAATGGAATATTACTCTGCCATAGAAAAGAATGAAATAATGCCATTTGCAGCAACGTGGGTGGACCTAGAGATTATCATACTAAGTGAAGTAAGTCAGACAAAGAAAGACAAATATTGTATGTTATCACTTAGATGTGGAATCTAAAAATATGATACAAAGGAACTTATTTACAAAATAGAAATAGACTCACAGACATAGAAACTTATGGTTACCCAAGGGGAAAGGGGGGAATAAATTTAGGGACTTGGGATTAACAGATACAAGCTACTATATATAAAATAAAGAGCAAGGACTTACTATATACCACAGGGAACTATATTCAATATCTTGTAATAACCTATAATGAAAAAGAATCTGAAAAAGAATATGTACATAGCTGAATCACTTTGCTATACACCTGAAGCACTGTAAATCAACTATACTTCATTTTTTTTAAATGGGAAAAAAAATTTTTTTGTTTTAAATAACTAGAGGGGGTTCTGCCATTTGCAACTAAGGTATCAGATTCATTCTTCATAAATGTTTTCATCAAATTCTTACTGTCTGCTATTTTCTTATTAATTATTTTATTTATTGGTTGCCTCTCCCCACAAGAATATAAACTCCATGAGGACAGGGACATCGTCTAGCTTGTTCATCCCCATATATCTAGTATTTAGAATAGTGCTGCACATACAAGAGGCATTCAATAAAAACTAAAAAACAAAACAAAAAAAACCTCTTTACTGCTACATAAATGCATAGTACTTGGGAACCAGTCTGAAGAAATTCAAAATATCAGTGCTATAGGAGTTAAGAGCTAAAAAGGATCAGTGTAGACTGGAGATGTCAGAGGCTTCATGAAGGAGCTGGCACTTGAGTACTGAAACGATGGACTGTAATCCATCTTTCTACAGGGGTGTAGAAGGGGAGATATATGACTTCTAAAGGATGAGAACAAATGAATAGCACTGGGAATGAGTGTGGCAAACATGAAATATGGAACTAAGGAAAAGTGTGTTGAGCTGGGTGGAAAATATCTTAGATATGCAAGATAGGCAATATTATGAATGGCTCTGAATGCCAGGCTTGGGGAATGGTATATTTGATGATGTTTCAAGAACACTAAACCTCAATGAGCATTTTCATCTATTCTTTATTCTAGATGTTATCAGCTGTGTAAAACTACAACAGCTACCCACACATTTTCTACAGCATTCCCCTTCTGAACATTGGTGCTCTATATTTATCTGTTCAAGCTGCGAGACTACCAGAGAAAGAGATTCTTTAATTAATCCTTCTGTAACCAAGCGAATACCCAATTTAAAGATAAAAATCAATTATCAAAATGGCCTTTATTTCCCAACCTCATCCCCAAAGTCAGATTTTAAAAACTGTCTCAATTCCATTTACTCTCTAGTCTATTAGACTATTATACTGGTACTAAGTACATGAACTAGAGCTTTGAGTAGGGAATTTTATTTTGTATTAAAGCAACACAGCCACCCAGAACACAGAAAGACAATCGGTTTTATAAGGATAACTCTTCAGATAAAGTCTTTTAAGAATCCAGCAAATCCTGTAACTAACAACTATTAAAAGGCTACATAATTATATTTTACGGTCTTCCATGAATCAGCAGGGACCTTAGAAAGACTCTCTTATGTAGCTGGTTTTAGAAAACAATCTGACAGTAATCATTAAATATTACTAAATATACACATATCATACGTATACATCTTTTAAACCAGCAATCCCACTCCTGATTGCTGAGGAGTGGGAAGTCCTGAATGTGGGACTTCCCTGGTGGCACAGTGGTTAAGAATCCACCTGCCAATGCAGGGCACATGGGTTCAAGCACGGGTTCGAGCCCTGGTCCGGGAAGTTTCCACATGCCACAGAGCAACAAAGCCCGTGTGTCACAACTACTGAGCCTGCACTCTAGAGCCTGTGAGCCACAACTACTGAGCCCGTGAGCCACAACTACTGAAGCTCACGCACCTAGAGCCTGTGCTCCGCAACAAGAGAAGCCACCACAATGAGAAGCCCGTGCACCACAACGAAGTGTAACCCCCATTTGCCACAAAGAGAAAGCCCGTGTGCAGCAACGAAGACCCAACGCAGTCAAAAATAAATAAGTAAATAAATAAATTTATTTTTTAAGAAAAGAATAAATGTGCCACAAAAGATGAATACTACAATGTTCACAGCAACAAAAATGGGAAACAAAGTAAATGTTCATGGGCAAGGAATTAACTAAATAAACAATGGTACCAGCTGCACCAGGGAGTAATCTCATATATAATGCCATATTTTATATACCCATTAAATGAATGACTTAGAGCTAAACTAGTTGACTTAGAGGAAGTTCTACTAATTATTACTGAGCGAGAAAAACAAGATACAGAAAAGAAGGCATAATATGATCCAATTTTATAAAACAAAGTTAAATGAAAAACACTATATATATGCATGTAGGAGAGTGTGTATGTATGGATAGGTAGGTAGACAAGAAAGAGATAGGATAAAGATTCAAGTATGGAGAAAAATAAGGAAGGATAAATACTCATGGTTACCTTACAGTAAATGGAACAAAAAGAGAGAAAGGAAATTAGGCAAGAAAGGAGAAAAGAAATACATTCATAGTTATATAAAAATATATGTAGACATTGAAATTAGTATCTTTAAAATAAAAACAATATGGAAATTTAAAAGAAGCGTTTTTAGAAGGTAGCTAATCTAACCTTCCTGATCATCCAAACATTCATTTATTCAACACTAAGTGCCTATTTTGCGCAATGAACGGGAACAAGGGTCAGTATCTCCTTTCCAGTAACTGATCTAATAAAGAATCCATCTAGTCCCAAGGATACCCATTCAATGTTAAAGCTGACATAATCAAAGAAAATTCTTGCATGTGTTTAGCTGAAATTTGCTTCTCCACAAGGAGAAGGAATGAATCTAATCTAACCTCCATGCACATAATTGTCTTCAGATATTTTAAGGACTAATATTTTATTCACTCAGCAACTACAGGTAGCTCCCTACTGTCATACATAATACAGCCCTTAAAATGTGCCTAGAAGTTGAATGTGTAGATTCAGACTTCAGGGATTTAAATGTTAAAAAAAAAAAAAAAAGGAGCTCCTATTAAATCACAAAGAAAAAGACCAATATAACTATAATAGTTAATAAATTGGAGATCTGGTGCACAGAGAAACAAACAAACAAAAAGAACACAGTTCTTTAAATAATGTTCAACTTCACTCACTTAATGCAAATTAAATATACATTGAGGTATCATTTTTTCACCAAAGAGCTCCTGTTAAATCACAAAGAAAAAGACCAACATCACTATAAGACTTAAGAAATAAGATACGTGGTACACAGAAAAAAAAACAAAAACATACAGTTCTTTAAATAGATGTTCAGGAACTTCCCTGGCAGTCCAGTGGTTAAGACTTTGCCTTCCAATGCAGGGGATGCAGGTTCAATCTCTGGTCAGGGAGCTAAGATCCCACATGCCTCACAGCCAAAACACCAAAATGTAAGACAGAAGCAATATTGTAACAAATTCAATAAAGACTTTAAAAGTGGTCTAGGTCTTTAAAAAAAAAATCTTTAAAAAAAAAATAGATGTTCAACTTCAGTCACTTGATGCAAATTAAATATACACTGAGGTACCAATGTATATTTAGACAGTTTGGTGTTGTTATCGAAAGTTGGTAACACTTTACAGGGGCAAAGATGTAAGCAGACAGTAATTCTCATACCTTCTGCTTTTAGGAACACATTCTATAATCTCATACAGGAGCAATGATGATTGCACCAAGTTATCTACTATAGCAATGCAAATAATAGCAAAAAAACTGGAAACAAATGTATAACAGAGGGAACTAATTTTTTTTTAGTACAAGTACACACCTACATGAAAGAATCCCAAGCTATAAAAACACCAGATAGCAATTCTAAAAGAAGAGTTTATATGATGATTATTTCTTTTTTTTTTTTTTTAATTTATTTGGTTGCACTGGGTCTTAGTTGTAGCAGGCAGGTGCCTTAGCTGCAGCACGTGGGCTCCTTAGTTGTGGCATGCAAACTCCCAGTTGTGGCATGCATGTGGGATCCAGTTCCCTGACCAGGGACCGAACTCCAGCTCCCTGCATTGGGAGCGCAGAGTCCTAGGCACTGCACCACCAGGGAAGTCCCTATATGATGACTGTTTCTTAATATTCTTTTTTTAAAAAAATATAGTCAATTTACAATATTGTGTCAGTTTCAGGTGTACAGCAGAGTGATTTTTTTGTAGATTATATTCCATTATAGGTTATTACATGATATTGAGTATAATTCCCTGTGCTATACAGTAAATCCTTGTTGCTTATCTATTTTATGTAAAGTAGCTTGTATCTGTTAATCCCATACTCCTAATTTGTCCCTTCCTGCCCCTCCCATTTGGTAACTATAAACTTGTTTTCTATGTCTGTGAGTCTATTTCTGTTTTGTAAATAAGTTCCTTTGTATCATATTTTTAGATTCCTCATCTAAGTGATATCATATATTTGTCTTTCTCTGTCTGACTTACTTCTTTAGTCTGATAATCCCTAGATCCACCCATGTTGCTGCAAATGGCATTATTTCATTCTTTTCTATGGCAGAGTAATATTACATTGATGTGGGTGGGTGGGTGGGTGGGTGGGTGTGTGTGTGTGTGTGTGTGTGTGTGTGTGTGTGTGTGTGTGTGTGTATCACATCATTATTGGTTCATCTGTCAGTGGATGCTTAGGTTGCTTCCATGTTTTGGCTATTGTAAACAGTGCAGCTATGAACACTGGGGTGCATATATCTTTTCAAATGGTTTTCATTTTTTCTGTTTATATGCCCAGGAGTGGGATTGCTGGATCATATGGTAGTTCTATTTTCAGTTTTGTAAGGAGCCTCCATACTGTTTTCCACAGTGGCTGCACCAATTTACATTCCCACCAACAGTGTTTGAGCGTTCCCTTTTCTCCACACCTTCTCCAGCATTTATTATTTGTAGATTTTTTGATGATAGCCATCCTGACTGGTATGTGTGGTTTTGCTTTGCATTTCTCTAATTAGCAATGTTGAGGATCTTTTCATGTGCCTGTTGGCCATCTGTACGTCTTCTTTGGAAAATGTCTATTCAGGTCTTCTGTCCATTTTTTGATTGGGTTGTTTGTCTCTTTTGAGTTGTATGAGCTGTTTGTATATTTTGGATATTAACCCCTTGTTGGTCGCATCACTTGCAAACATTTTCTCCCATTCCATAGGCTGTCTTTTCCTTTTATTGATGGTTTCCTTTGCTGTGCAAAAGCTTTTAAGTTTAATTAGGTCCCATTTGTTTATTTTTGCTTTTATATCTTTTGCCTTGGAGGCTGATCTAAGAAAATATTGCCATGATTTATGGTAAAGAATGTTTTGCCTATGTTCTCTTCTAGCAGTTTTATGGTGTCATGTCTTACATTTAGGTCTTTAAACCATTTTGAGTTTATTTACAAAGTATACTGTGTGAGGCAATGTTCTAATTTCACTGTTTTACATACAGCTGTCCAGCTTTCCCAACACCACTTGCTGAAGAAACTGTCTTTTCTCCATCATATATTCTTGCCCCCTTTGTTATAGATTAATTGACCATAGATGTGTGGGTTTATTTCTGGGATCTCTATTCTATTCCATTGATCTTTGTGCCTGATTACTGTAGCTCTGTAGTATAGTCTGAAGTCTGGAAGGGTTATACCTCCAGGTTTGTTCTTTTTTCTCAGGATTGCTTTAGCAATTCTGGGTCTTTTGTGGTTCCATATAAATTTTAGGATTATTTGTTCTAGTTCTGTGAAAAATGTCATGGGAAATTTGATAGACATTGCGTTAAATCTGTAGATTGCTTTGGATAGCATGGCCATTTTAACAATGTTAATTCTTCCAATCCAAGAGCACTGGATATCTTTCCATTTCTTTGAATCATCTTCAATTCCTTTATCAATGCTTTATAGTTTTCAGCATATAGGTCTTTCACCTCCTTGGTTAAGTTTATTCCTAAGTTTTTTGTTTTGTTTTGTTTCGCTTGATGCAATTTTAAATGGGATGGTTTTTTCACTTTCTCTTTCCTGCTACTTTGCTGAAATCATTTATTAGTTCTAATAGTTTCTGTGCGGAAAATTTCTGTTTCTCTATATTGAGTATCACGTCACCTGCAAATAGTGACAGTTTTACCTCTTGCTCTCAATTTGGATACCTTTTTTTTTTTTTTTTTGCAGTACGTGGGCCTCTCACTGTTGTGGCCTCTCCCGTTGTGGAGCACAGGCTCTGGACGCGCAGGCCCAGGCGGCCATGGCTCACGGGCCCAGCCGTTCCGTGGCATGTGGGATCTTCCCGGACCGGGGCACGAACCCGTGTCCCCTGCATCGGCAGGCAGACTCCCAACCACTGCGCCACCAGGGAAGCCCACTGGATACCTTTTATTTCTTTCTCTTGTCTGACTGTTGTGCCCGGACTTCCAACACTATGTTAAATAGAAGCAATGAGAGTGGGCATCCTTGTCTTGTTCCTGAATTTAGTGGGGAGGCTTTCAGTTTTTCACCATTGAGTATGACGCTGGCTGTGGGTTTGTCATAAATGGCCTTTATTATGTTGAGGTAGGTTCTCTCCATCCGCACTTTGAGTTTATTTCTTAACGTTCTTGATTACCAAATCTACAGACAGAAGGATAAGCTTTCCAACAGCCATAGAGGAACCTAACAGTCTTTACTAAAATAGCGAAAGGTTTCAGAAGACAGCATCTCAAATACATGGACTTTTAAAGATGCTTTAAATAACTTTATTGTAATTTGTGGCTGTTACTTTTGAGTGTATAAGAATGTGGTCAGAACAGTAACCAATTCTGTTCACACAGTAACACACAACAGAAGGATCATCACAGGGGTGTTTTTGTTGTTATTGTTTTCAATTTTCCTGAAACTTTTTTCAAGGGGAAAGAATGTTTATTCTTTAAAATTCTCAGTGTCTTATAGTTTCTGCATACAGGTCTTTTGTCTCCTTAGGCAGGTTTATTCCTAGGTATTTTATTCTTTTTGTTGCAATGGCAATGGGGGTGTTTCCTTAATCTATTTTTCAGATTTTTCATCATTAGTGTATAGGAATGCAAGAGATTTCTGTGCATTAATTTTGTATCCTGCTACTTTACCAAATTCATTGATTAGCTCTAGTAGTTTTCTGGTAGCAACTTTAGGATTCTCTATGTATAGTATCATGTCATCTGCAAACAGTGACAGCTTTACTTCTTCTTTTCCAGTTTGGATTTGTTTTATTTCTTTTTCTTCTCTGATTGCTGTGGCTAAAACTTCCAAAACTATGTTGAATATTAGTGGTGAGAGTAGACAACTTTGTCTTATTCCTGGTCTTAGAGGAAATGGTTTCAGTTTTTCACCATCAAGAATGATGCTGGCTGTGGGTTTGTCATATACGGCCTTTATTATGTTGAGGTAAGTTCCCTCTATGCCTACTTTCTGGAGGGTTTCTAGCATAAATCGGTGCTGAATTTTGTCGAAAGATTTTTCTGCATCTATTGAGATGATCATATGGTTTTTCTCCTTCAATTTGTTAATATGGTGTATCACATTGATTGATTTGAGTATATTGAAGAATCCTTGCATTTCTGGAATAATCCCCACTTGATCATGCATATGATCTTTTTAATGTGCTGTTGGATTCTGTTTGCTAGTACTTTGTTGAAGATTTTTGCATCTATGTTCATCAGTGATATTGGCCTGTAGTTTTCTTTTTTTGTGACATCTCTGTCTGGTTTTGGTATCAGGGTGACAGTGGCCTCGTAGAATGAGTTTGGGAGTGTTCCTCCCTCTACTATATTTTAGGAAGAGTTTGAGAAGGACAGGTGTTAGCTCTTCTCTAAATGTTTGATAGCATTCGCCTGTGAAGCCATCTGGTCCTGGGCTTTTGTTTGTTGGAAGATTTTTAATCACAGTCTCAATTTCAGCGCTTGTGATTGGTCTGTTTATATTTTCTATTTTTTCCGGGTTCAGTCTCAGAAGGTTGTACTTTTCTAAGAATTTGTCCATTTCTTCCAGGTTGTCCATTTTACTGGCATATAGTTGCTTGTAGTAATCTCTGATGATCCTTGTGTTTATGCAGTGTCAGTTACTTCTCCTTTTGCATTTCTAATTCTGTTGATTTGAGTCTTCTCCCTTTTTTTCTTGATGAGTCTGGCTAATGGTTTATGAATTTTGTTTACCTTCTCAAAGAACGAGTGTTTAGTTTAATTGATCTTTGCTATCATTTCCTTCATTTATTTCTGATTTTATCTTTATGATTTCTTTCCTTCTGCTAACCTTGGGGTTTTTTTGTTCTTCTTTCTCTAATTGCTTTAGGTGTAAGGTTAGGTTGTTTGAGATGTTTCTTGTTTCTTGAGGTAGGATTGTATTGTTATAAACTTCCTTCTTAGAACTGCTTTTGCTGCATTCCATAGGTTTTGGGTCGTCGTGTTTTCATTGTCATTTGTTTCTAGGTATTTTTTAATTTCCTCTGATTTCTTCAGTGATCTCTTGGTTATTTAGTAGCATATTGTTTAGCCTCCATGTGTTTGTATTTTTTACAGATATTTTCCTGTAATTGATATCTAGTCTCATAGTGTTGTGGTTGGAAAAGATACTTGATACAATTTCAATTTTCTTAAATTTACCAAGGCTTGATTTGTGACCCAAGATATGATCTATCCTGGAGAATGTTCCATGAGCACTTGAGAAAAAAGTGTATTCTGTTGTTTTTGGATGGAATGTCCTATAAATATCAGTTAAGTCCATCTTGTTTAATGTACCATTTAAAGCTTGTGTTTCCTTATTTATTTTCATTTTAGATTATCTGTCCATTGGTGAAAGTGGGGTGTTAAGAGTCTCCTACCATGATTGTGTTACTGTCGATTCCCTTTTTTACGTTTGTTAGCATTTGCCTTCTATATTGAGGTGCTCCTATGTTGGGTGCATAAATATTTACAATTGTTATATCATCTTCTTGGATTGATCCCTTGATCATTATGCTGTGTCCTCCTTTGTCTCCTGTAATAGTCTTTATTCGAAAGTCTATTTTGTCTGATATGAGAACTGCTACTCCAGCTTTCTTTTGATTTCCATTTGCATGGAAAATCTTTTTCCATCCCCTCACTTTCAGTCTGTATACGTCCCTAGGTCTGAAGTGGGTCTCTTGTAGACAGCATATATATGGGTCTTGTTTTTGTATCCATTCAGCCAGTCAATATAGTACCAAATGTAAAATAGATAGCTAGTGGGAAGCAGCCGCATAGCACAGGGAGATCAGCTCGGTGCTTTGTGACCACCTATAGGGGTGGGACAGGGAGGGTGGGAGGGAGATGTAAGAGGGAGGAAATATTGGGATATATGTATATGTATAGCTGATTCACTTTGTTATAAAGCAGAACCTAACACCACTGTAAAGCAATTATACTGCAATAAAGATGTTAAAAAATAATAACAATAAAATTCTCAAATGTGCCACCAACAAAATCTATTTTGAAAATTGTATTATAAAAACAAGCAATGTGGGGCTTCCCTGGTGGCGCAGTGGTTGAGAGTCCGCCTGTCAATGCAGGGAACACGGGTTCATGCCCCAGTCCGGGAAGATCCCACATGCCGCGGAGCGGCTGGACCCGTGAGCCATGGCTGCTGAGCCTGCGCATCCGGAGCCTGTGCTCCACAATGGGACAGGCCGCAACAGTGAGAGGCCCGCGTACCGCAAAAAAAAAAAAAAGCAATGTACAGCCACTCTTTGGAATATTATGCTGTCATTAAATGTTCATGACAAGTTTAATATTTGGTAAAAGGCTAAGCAAATGCAGCAAAATATAGTTACATACTTTTATGTTGTATGTAAAGATCAATGATTCTTTTATCAGAGGCAAGATGAACTCCATAAAAAATGTGTGGGAGCTTCCCTGGTGGCACAGTGGTTAAGAACCTGCCTGCTGGGGCTTCCCTGGTGGCGCAGTGGTTGAGAGTCCGCCTGCTGATGCAGGGGACGCAGGTTCGTGCCCCGGTCCGGGAAGATACCACATGCTGCGGAGCGGCTGGGCCCGTGAGCCGTGGCCGCTGAGCCTGCGCTTCCGGAGCCTGTGCTCCGCAACGGGAGAGGCCACAACAGTGAGAGGCCTGCGTACCGCAAAAAAACAAAACAAAACAAAAAAACCCTATAATTCAAGCCCTCAACCTTAAGGAGGCTAAAAATCTAAAGACTAAACTAAATCATTCATATATTAAAAAATACAGATTCAAGGCAATAAAAGTAAAACAATATGTGGTCAGGCTAGTGAGTATTCTATAAACTGCCAGGAGGCAGGGAGGGAAAAAAAAAAAAAATCACTGAACAGATGGAACTTGAGCTAGGCATTGAAGGGTGAATAGAATGAGACTCTCAGAGAGAGAAGAAAGGAACAAGCAGGGGCCTTCCACGCTGTGGATCTGCAAAGTGAAAGAGCTAGGATGAAGGTGGAAACGTACTTGGTGGTTAGGGATAGGTCTACTCAAGGCATTCAGGAGACAGAAGTTACAACTATAACTTGTACTAGCTTGGGCATGTTATTTAGAACTCTCCACCTCTACTTCCTCAACAGTGGTAATTACAGTACCTACTTTATAGGAATAAATTAAATAAAACCATGCATGTATGGTGCTTCACACAACCTGGAAGTTAATAAGCAATCACTGGTTATCAAAACAACATAATTGGACTCCCCTGGTGGCACAGTGGTTGAGAATCTGCCTGCTAATGCAGGGGACACGGGTTCGAGCCCTGGTATGAGAGGATCCCACATGCCACGGAGCAACTGGGCCCGTGAGCCACGACTACTGAGCCTGCGCGTCTGGAGCCTGTGCTCTGCAACAAGAGAGGCCGCGATAGTGAGAGGCCCGCGCAAGGCGATGAAGACTGGCCCCCGCTTGCCACAACTAGAGAAAGCCCTCGCACAGAAACGAAGACCCAACACAGCAAAAATAAATAAATAACTTACTAAACTCCTAACCCCAACCTCTTCTTAAAAAAAAAAAAAAAATTATTATTAAAGGTGGAAAGATAGACTGGAACCCAATTTTAGAAGGTCCTGAATATCAGACTAAGGAATTTGTACTAAATCCTAAAGGTGGTGTCAACCAAAAGTTTTGTGGGAGGAAATGCTGACTGACTGCAGAGGAAACATTGAAAGTTGAAATGCTATTTAGACAAAAGTCCAGACACACGATAAGAGTTTACATGCAAGTAAGGATGGTGATAATGGGAACACAAAGTACAAGATAAGTGAGATGAGAAAGGTAGACTCCAACTAAGATTTAGTTACCAAATAAAAGGGTGGAACACAGATATAGATATTACAGGTTTAGTTCCAGACCATCACAATAAAGCAAATATTGCAATAAAGTGAGTCACATGAATTTTCTGGTTTCCAAGTGCATCTGAAAGTTCTGTTTACTGTAGTGTTAAGTGTGCAATAGCTTTATCTCTAAAAAAAATGGACATACCTTGCTTTAAATATACTTTATTGCTAAAAAATGCTAACCATCATCTGAGCCTTCAGCCAGTCATAGTAGTAACATCAAAGATCACTGATCACAGATCACCATAACAAATATAATAATGAAAAAGTTTGAAATATTGCAAGAATTACCAAAAAGTGACACAGAGACATGAAGTGAGCAAATGCTCAGAAAAATGGTGCTGATAGACCTGCTCAACGCAGGGTTGCCCAGACCTTCAATTTGTAAAACATGCAATATCTGTGAAGCACAATAAAGCAAGGTACAATAAAATGAGGTATGCAGTACTGAACTGCACACTTAAGAAACAGTTAAGAAGGTAAATTTTGTGTTATGTGTATTTCAACCACAATTTTCTTAAGAGTAAGAAAGGGGTGCAAAGGAAAAGAGAAGAGCCAAAAAATAATTGTAATTCAAGTACCTGGAAGAACCAAAGGTACCAATAAGAAAAAAACAGTAAAGTCACGAAAAGGGGTGCCACTTGGAAAAAGGACTCTACATTCTGGTTAGGTTTGAAAGCTCGCTCACTGATCTAACGACAATCAGAGGGAAGGAGAAATTCCAGCATGTATAAACACACCAATACACCCAAGTCACAACTACTTTGCTTATAAGTCTTTTCCATAATAAAGACTGCAAGGACAAGCCTCATCCACCAAAGGGCAGACAGCAGAAACAAGAAGAACTACAATTCTGCAGCCTATGGAACGAAAACCACATTCACCCCAGAAAAACAACTGAATGAAGTAGAGATAGGCAACCTTCCAGAAAAAGAATTCAGAATAATGATAGTGAAGATGATCCAGGACCTCAAAACAAGAATGGAGGCAAAGATCGAGAAGATTCAAGAAATGTTTAACAAAGACCTAGAAGAATTAAAGAAAAAACACCTAGAAGAATTAAAGAACAAACAAACAGAGATGAACAATACAATAACTGAAATGAAAAATACACTAAAAGGAATCAATAGCAGAATAACTGAGGCAGAAGAACGGATAACTGACCTGGAAGACAGAATGGTGGAATTCACTGCCATGGAACAGAATAGAGAAAAAAGAATGAAAAGAAATGAAGACAGCTTAAGAGACCTCTGGGACAACATTAAACGCAACAACATCTGCATTACACAGGTCCCAGAAGAAGAGAGAGAGGAAGGACCTGAGAAAATATCTGAAGAGATTATAGTCGAAAACTTCCCTAACATGGGAAACGAAATAGCCACCCAAGTCTAGGAAGCATAGAGAGTCCCCGGCAGGATAAACCCAAGGAGAAACACACCAAGACACATAGGAATCAAATTGACAAAAATTAAAGACAAAGAAAAACGACTGAAAGCAACAAGGGAAAAACAACAAATAACATACAAGGGAATTCCCAAAAGGTTAACAGCTGATTTCTCAGCAGAAACTCTACAAGTCAGAAGGGAGTGGCACTATGTATTTAAAGCGAAGAATGGGAAGAATCTACAACAAAGATTACTCTATCTGGCATGGATCTTACTCAGATTTGACAGAGAAATCAAAAGCTTTACAGATAAGCAAAAGCTAAGAGAATTCAGCACCACCAAACCAGCTTTGCAACAAATGCTAAAGGAACTTCTCTAAGTGGGAAACACAGAGAAGAAAAGGACCTACAAAAACAAACCCAAAACAATTAAGAAGATGGTCATAGGAACATACATATCGATAATTACCTTAAATGTGAATGGATTAAATGCTCCAACCAAAAGACACAGGCTTGCTGAATGGATACAGAAACAAGAACCATATATATGCTGTCTACAAGAGACCCATTTCAGACCTAGGGACACATACAGACTGAAGGTGAGGGAATGGAAAAAGACATTCCATGCCAATGGAAATCAAAAGAAAGCTGGAGCAGCAATACTCATATCAGATAAAATAGACTTTAAAATAAAGAATGTTACAAAAGACAAGGACTACATAATAATCAAGGGATCAATCCAAGAAGAAGATACAGCAATTATAAATATATATGCACCCAACATAGGAGCATCTCAATACATAAGGCAACTTCTAACAGCTATAAAAGAGGGAACCGACAGTAACACAATAATAGGGGGGACTTAAGCACCCTACTTACACCAATGGACAAATCATCCAGACAGAAAATTAATAAGGAAACACAAGCCTTAAGTGACACAATAGACCAGATAGATTTAATTGATATTTATAGGACATTCCATCCAAAAACAGCAGATTACACTTTCTTCTCAAGTGCACACAGAACATTCTCCAGGACAGATCACATCTTGGGTCACAAACAAAGCCTCGATAAATTTAAGAAAACTGAAATCATATCAAGCATCTTTTCCAACCACAACACTATGAGATTAGAAATCATTTACAGGGAAAAAAACGTAAAAACCACAAACATATGGAGGATAAACAATACATTATTAAATAATCAAGAGATCACTGAAGAAATCAAAGAAGAAATCAAAAAATACCTAGAGACAAATTACTACAAAACCATGATGATCCAAAACCTATGAGATGCAGCAAAAACAGTTCTGAGAGGGAAGTTTATAGCAATACAATCCTACCTCAAGAAACAAGAAAAATCTCAAATAAACAATCTAAATTTACACCTAAAGGAACTAGAGAAAGAAGAACAAACAAAACCCAAAGTTAGTAGAAGGAAAGAAATCATAAAGATCAGACCAGAAATAAATGAAATAGAAACAAAGAAAACAATAGCAAAGATCAATAAAACTAAAAGCTGGTTCTTTGAAAAGAAAAACAAAATTGATAAACCTTTAGCCAGACTCATCAAGAAAAAGAGGGAAAAGCCTCAACTCAATAAAATTAGAAATGAAAAAGGAGAAGTTACGACACCACAGAAATCCAAAACATCGTAAGAGACTACTACAAGCAACTCTATGACAATAAAATGGACAACCCGAAAGAAATGGACAAATTCTTAGAAAGGTATAAACTTCCAAAACTGGACCAGGAAGAAATAGAAAATATGAACAGACCAATCACAAGTAATGAAATTGAAACTGTGATTAAAAATCTTCCAACAAACAAAAGTCCAGGACCAGATGGCTTCACAGGTGAATTCTATCAAACATTTAGAGAAGCGCTAACACCTATCTTTCTCAAACTCTTCCAAAATATTGCAGAAACAGGAACACTCCCAAACTCATTCTATGAGGCCACCATCACCCTGATACCAAAACCAGACAAAGATGTCACAAAAAGAGAAAACTACAGGCCAATATCACTGATGAATATAGATGCAAAAATCCTCAGCAAAATACTAGCAAACAAAATCCAACAACACATTAAAATGATCCTACACCATGATCAAGTGGGATTTATCCCAGGGATGCAAGAATTCTTCAATATATGCAAATCAATCAATCTGATACACCATATTAACAAACTGAAGAATAAAAACCATATGATCATCTCAATAGATGCAGAAATATTTTTGACAAAATTCAACACCCATTTATGATAAAAAACTCTCCAGAAAGTGGGAATAGAGGGAAACTACCTCAACATAATAAAGGCCATATAAGAGAAACCCACAGCAAACGTCATTCTCAAAGGTGAAAAACTGAAAGCATTTCCTCTAAGATCAAGAACAACACAAGGATGTCCACTTTCGCCACTATTATTCAACATAGTTTTAGAAGTCCTAGCCACAGCAATCAGAGAAGAATAAGAAATAAAAAGAAAACAAACTGGTAAAGAAGAAGTAAAACTGTCACTGTTTGCAGATGACATGATACCATACATAGAGAATCCTAAAGATGCCACCAGAAAACTACTAGAGCTAATCAATGAATCTGGTAAAGCTGTAGGATACAAAATTAATGCACACAAATCTCCTGTATTCCTATACACTAACAATGAAATATCAGAAAGAGAAATTAAGGACACAGTCCCATTTACCATTGCAAAAAAAGGAACAAAATATCTAGGAATAAACCTACCTAAGGAGGTAAAAGACTTGTACTCAGAAAACTATAAGACACTGATGAAAGAAATCAAAGATGACACAGACGGAGAGATATACCATGTTCTTGGATTGGAAGAATCGATAATGTGAAAATGACTATACTATCCAAAGCAATCTACAGATTCAATGCAATCCCTAGCAAACTACCAGTGGCATTTTTTACAGAACTAAAAGAAAAAATCTTAAAATTTGTATGGAGACAAAAACGACCCCGAATAGCCAAAGCAGTCTTGGGGGGAAAAAACAGAGCTGGAGGAATCAGACTCCCTGACTTCAGACTCTACTGCAAAGCTACAGTAATCAAGACAATATGGTACTGGCACAAAAACAGAAATACAGATCAATGGAACAGGATAGAAAGCCCAGAGACAAACCCACGCACCTATGGTCAACTAATCTATGACAAAGGAGGCAATGATATACAATGGAGAAAAGACAGTCTCTTCAATAAGTGGTGCTGGGAAAACTGGACAGCTACATGTAAAAGAATGAAATTAGAACACTCGCTAACACCATACACAAAATTAAACTCAAAATAGATTAGAGAGCTAAATGTAAGACCGGACACTATGAAATTCTTAGAGGAAAGCACAGGCAGAACACTCTATGACATAAATCACAGCAAGATCTTTTTTCATCCACCTCCTAGAGTAATGGAAATAAAATCAAAAATAAACAAATGGGACCTAATGAAACTTCAAAGCTTTTGCACAGCAAAGGAAACCATAAACAAGATGAAAAGACAACCCTCAGAATGGGAAAAAGTATTTCCAAACGAATCAACGGACAAAGGATTAATCTCCAAAATATATAAACAGCACATGCAGCTCAATATTAATAAAACAAAAAACCCAATCAAAAAATGGACAGAAGAGCTAAATAGACATTTCTCCAAAGACATACAGATGGCCAAGAAGGACGTGAAAAGCTGCTCAACATCACTAATTATTAGAGAAATGCAAATCAAAACTACAATGAGGTGTCACCTCACACCTGTGAGAACAGGCATCATCAGAGAATCTACAAACAACAAATGCTGGAGAGGGTGTGGAGAAAAGGGAACCCTCTTGTACTGTTGGTGGGAATGTAAATTGATACAGCCAGTATGGAGAACAGTACGGAGGTTCCCTAAAAAGCTAAAAACAGAACTACCATATGACCCAGCAATCCTACTACTGGGCATATACCCAGAGAAAACCATAATTCAAAAAGATACATGCACCCCAATGTGCACTGCAGCACTATTTACAATAGTTAGGTCATGGAAGCAACCTAAATGACCATCAACAGATGAATGGATAAAGAAGTGGTACATATATACAGTGGAATATTACTCAGCCACAAAATGGAACAAAATTGGGTCATTTGCAGAGACATGGATGGATCTAGAGACTGTTATACAGAGTGAAGTATGTCAGAAAGAAAAAAACAAATATCCTATATTAACGCTTATATGTGGAACCTAGAAAAATGGTACAGATGAACTGCTCTGCAAGGCAGGAATAGAGACACAGATGTAGAGAACAAACATATGGACACCAAGGGGGGAAAGTGGTGGGGGTGGGGTGAATTGGGAGCTTGGGATTGACATGTATATACTAATATGTATAAAATAGATAACTAATAAGAACCTGCTGTATAAAAAATAAATTTAATTTAATTTAAAAATTTTAAAAAAAAGAATTGATGGACATTGTGCCTTGGTTTCTCTTTCTAATACAGACTAAATAGAAAAGATGTCTTTTCTGAGGCATTCCCCAAACCTTGTTACAATAAAGAGCAGCCATTAACACCTACTTTATTCATCTCATTATACAAAGAGGACTATAACAGCTCCAGTAACACAATGACACTTTGATAACCCTATAATTCAGACACCATATATTCTAGGATATAAGGTTAATTTGTTCAGTTTTTTTCTCCATATAACCCTCAAATGTTAGCAGTGAATTTTCTGTGTGTGTTTTTCAGAGTTGCTATTACTTTTGTACACTTTTTTCTTTGAAGAATAACATAAATACAGAAAAATATATAAGCTTGGTGAATTTTCACAAAGTGAACACACCTACGTAACCAGCACTCAAAACAAGAAACAGAACATTACTAGCACCTCATGAAGCCCCTTCATATCCCAATCCAAACACTTTCTCCATCTCCCACAAGCGTATTCAATCTCCTGACACCACAGATAGTTTTACCTGTTTTTGAAATTTATGTAAATGGACACTCTTTAGTGTCCGGGTTCTTTTGCTCAATATTATATTTGTGAGATTCACATATTATTATATATAGCTGTTCCTTGTTCACTGTGACCAATGTTTAACATTCATTGTGTGATTATGCCAGAAACTTATCTACCCATTCTACTGTTGATAGGCATTAGGAAAATTCCAGTTTGGACTACTACAATTAGGCCCGCTAGGAACATTTCGTCCATCTCTTCTGGTGCCGATATGCACACAATTTTGTTGTATATAAATCTAGAAGTGGAAATGCTAAGTCACAGAACATCCATGTGTTTAACTTTGGTAAATAACTAATAAACTTAAGGAAGAAAATAGTTTAAGGTCTTTAAAGAGAAATTTGAATGATTAATGATTCATCAGAAGGTGCTGACTTCAAAAACTACTTTCAGAAGGATAAACATACTGAAATAGGACAGTTGACCCACACTGCTTCCAAAGAAAGCAATTTACTTTTGAATATTTTCACCAGCAATTCTGCATGTGACAATAACAGAAGTAACCAAGTCTGTCTTATCCTTTCTGGAATTGATGATGCTAAAAATTTAGGATCAACAACTGAAAAGCCATTATTACCAATAAGGTAAAGTAACCACCTTCCTGACAAGTTACAGAATATAAATGTTACAAGTCAGAACTCTGCAGTAGTTAAGCCTGTACTCATTTAATCACACCCCTGGAAATTGAAAGAGACTTCAAAACTAGTTTAACCTTCAGGTGGTCATATAAATGCCTTCTACACCAGTGAACACACTAATAAAAATTCATTTAATCCCGGAACAGAAAAAGAATATTATGCAAAGACTAAGGGAATCTGAATAAAGCATGGACTTTAGTTAATAATAATGTATCAATATTGGTTCATTACAAAAATATGTATATATAGGTTCATTAATTATAACAAATGTACCATACTAATGTAAGATGTTAATAATAGGGGAAATGGGGATAGGGTATGTATGGGAATTCTGTGTACATTTTCCTGTAAATCCAAAACTGTTTTAAAATAAAATTTATTTTTAAAACTCCATTTAAAACTCTGTAACGTAATCTGCAGATTGTAATACACCTGCTAAACTCTTCTCAGAATGCAATCCAAGTGCACTCTGAGAGCTGAAAGACACCCATACAGACATACATACACACACGCATACATACAATCCTGCTATCTGTGAGCTTAGACACATAGTTACATGAAGGAAGCATTCTATCTGCGCCAATTTTAGTTTTGCTCCTAGCTATAAAATTATTATTAAGGCTCAAACTTCTTTTTATTCCAACTAACCTAACCTTTTTTGAGTATACACTACAAGCACTTAGTGATTCATTAAGAAGCAATTCCCCAGTTATCGTCAAATGA
Organism: Grampus griseus; assembly: GCF_964374135.1. Taxonomy (NCBI): domain Eukaryota; kingdom Metazoa; phylum Chordata; class Mammalia; order Artiodactyla; family Delphinidae; genus Grampus; species Grampus griseus. The sequence goes on along the minus strand of NC_139010.1, from coordinate 26,759,958 downwards.
TAAAAGTATCTAAACTCCAAGTAAGGTCAATTCTCCAATATATCATTTCTTTGTGGTTTAAATCATTGAGTCTTTGCTTTTACTTCATGGAAAATAAAGGAAAAAGACTGTGCCTTACAGCTAGTAGGGAAAACAAGTAGCCCTAACATGGTATACGGCCTAGTAGAAGGAACCCTGGGCAACGAGGCAGGAGACCTAGCTTCTAGCTTTAGTTCTATCCCTAATCTGCTACCTAATGAATTCAACTGTGGTTCTACCAAGTTTATATCTAAATACAACTTGAAGTTTGGTTCTTTTATAGCAGAAATCAAACGTTTTCTTTAAGAGTCAGGTATTTTAGGCTTTGTGGGTCACATGGGCTCTGTTGCAACTCAACTCTTGCTGCAGTGCAAAAGCAGTCATAGACAACATGTAAATGACAAATGTATCTCTTCCAATAATACTTTATTTACAAAAACAAGCAGTTGTCTCGGCTGTAGTTTGTCAATCCCTATTCTGTAATATCAAGGGCAAGAAAATCAATTGGCAAGATTGATTTTGTAAAACTACAACATGAGTGCACACTGAATAAACTGTGTTTTGCTTGCAGGGTGAAAATGCTTATGAATCAGGATCTTCACATACCTGAGAATGTTCAAGTTTCCCCTGCGTGAACAGGTCACATCACCAATACCTAAGACAGAGCAGGAAAACACTCTCCCTTACATGGTTGTTAATGACATAACAGGGGGGGTGTTAATTTACATAGGCAAAATTTACAAGGTGACCTGCAAAAGTAAAATACCAGGTTTTAGCAACTTTAGCAGTAAATACAGAAACCCAAACCTCATTAACACCAACAGTCACTTCTTCCTTATAGTAAGCTAAATAAATTCAGAAAATTGCCAAGGTCATTGGCTTCCCTGGGAGAGCTGTTCAGTTTCCACGTAACTCAAGTGGTTTAGACCAGCAGACGCTTGGTCATCCATAACCTGTTAAATTTCCAGGAGGCCAGACTAACTGTTTGTGCTAATGTAGAAGCTCTGATTCATTCTGAGATGGGACAGGGGTTGCTCATCGCTATAAATGGTCTAATCAAGCCAAGATCAGATCTATCCTCCCTTAGGGTCTACCTTAGTAAAAATGTTCCATTCTGTGATAAGTCACCTTGCTAAATGCAGCATCATGTCAGCTACCAGGTATTCAATAGCAGGCTGGAGCAAAGAGCCGGCCCACAAGGATCAAGCAAGTGCCTTTTTAAAAACTAATCTTAAGGAGTTCGAGTTCCTCTCCATGGCTTTGCAAAGTAAGCAAAAACCATGCCAAATAGTAAAAAAGGCACTTACTTGACTCCCACAGTCCAGCTCCACACTCTAGCAGCTAAGATGTCACTGGCATGGTACATGGAGAGTGAGGTGGAAACGATATCTTGCCAACCACTGTAGGAATGGTAGTGAAAGACCTAAAAGAATAGAAAAAAGTAAAGTCAATGTCAAAGGTAAAGGCCTTCCTGAGCCTGCTGACATGGGTACCTCAGCATATAATGCCAAAAAAGAAAAGAAAGTCTGAAAATCTCTCAAAGAATGTCTGAAAATCTCTTGTTTAAGCCATTCTTAGCTGCTGGTTATTACAAGTGACCCTTAGGACAAGAGGGCACTTTTAAAAGAATATGAGTTATAACCTAGAATAAATCCAGACTGGTTATGAGAAACTCTGAAATAATACTTTTTTTCTTCAAGGAAAGAAAGTATTAAATCCTAGAAAACCACATAGTAGGCTCATAGAGAAATAAAAACAGAGAATTTGAAGCAACAACTCATAAATCAATACTTCTAGAAATAGTATTAAGGGGAATTTTTTTTCACCCCACCTCTACCCTTACAGCATTTGAAAAACAGATAGAACCCTGATAAACTATGAAGAAATAAGAAATATTTTAAAAAACTTAAGGGGTCCCTGGCAATAGAAGTCTCAGGCTACCCAGGTTCGTTCAGCAACTTTCATTAATTTCAGAAACAAGTTTACAAAACTTAGAAATCTTGGTACAGTTAAAATAAAAAAATCCAATTCACTTGCCTAGCTATACAACTCTCTGGTTTAGGAGACCTGTTTTTTTTTTTTTTTTTTTTTTGCAGCATGCGGGCCTCTCACTGTTATGGCTTCTCCCGTTGCGGAGCACAGGCTCCGGACGGGCAGGCTCAGCGGCCATGGCTGACGGGTCCAGCCGCTCCGCAGCACGTGGGATCTTCCCGGACCAGGGCACGAACTCCTGTCCCCTGCATCGGCAGGCGAACTCTCAACCACTGCACCACCAGGGAAGCCCAGGAGTCCTGTTTTAACATGCTTGACTCTTCGCCAATTAGTCAGAGATCATTCAAAAACAAGAACAGCAATTTTTAAAAGCCTGTTTACATACCTATCTCCTCTCTCCATACCTACACTATTTATGGGTGAAATAATTTGTGGAAAAAAATTAGTGTGATTCGCACATATGGTCACCTAATCTTTGATAAAGGAGGCAGGAATGTACAGTGGAGAAAGGACAGCCTCTTCAATAAGTGGTGCTGAGAAAACTGGACAGGTACATGTAAAAGTATGAGATTAGATCACTCCCTAACACCATATACAAAAATAAGCTCAAAATGGATTAAAGAACTAAATGTAAGGCCAGAAGCTATCAAACTCTTAGAGGAAAACATAGGCAGAACACTCTATGACATAAATCACAGCAAGATCCTTTTTGACCCACCTCCTAGAGAAATGGAAATAAAAACAAAAATAAACAAATGGGACCTAATGAAACTTAAAAGCTTTTGCACAGCAAAGGAAACCATAAACAAGACCAAAACACAATCCTCAGAATGGGAGAAAATATTTGCAAATGAAGCAACTGACATAGGATTAATCTCCAAAATTTGCAAGCAGCACATGCAGCTCAATAACAAAAAAACAAACAACCCAATCCAAAAATGGGCAGAAGACCTAAACAGACATTTCTCCAAAGAAGATATACAGATTGCCAACAAACACATGAAAGAATGCTCAACATCATTAATCATTAGAGAAATGCAAATCAAAACTACAATGAGATATCATCTCACACCGGTCAGAATGGCCATCATCAAAAAATCTACAAACAATAAATGCTGGAGAGGGTGTGGAGAAAAGGGAACACTCCACTCCTGTACTGCTGGTGGGAATGTGCATTGGTACAGCCACTATGGAGAACAGTATGGAGGTTCCTTACAAAACTACATATAGAACTACCATATGACCCAGCAATCCCACTACTGGGCATATACCCTGAGAAAACCATAATTCAAAAAGAGTCATGTACCAAAATGTTCATTGCAGCTCTATTTACAATAGCCCGGAGATGGAAACAACCTAAGTGCGCATCATCGGATGAACGGATAAAGAAGATGTGGCACATATATACAATGGAATATTACTCAGCCATGAAAAGAAACGAAATTGAGCTATTTGTAATGAGGTGAATAGACCTAGAGTCTGTCATACAGAGTGAAGCAAGTCAGAAAGAGAAAGCCAAATACCGTATGCTAACACATACATATGGAATTTAAGGGAAAAAAAATGTCATGAAGAACCTAGGGGTAAGACAGGAATAAAGACACAGACCTACTAGAGAATGGACTTAAGGATATGGGGAGGGGGAAGGGTAAGCTGTGACAAAGCGAGAGAGAGGCATGGACATATATACACTACCAAACGTAAGGCAGATAGCTAGTGAGAAGCAGCCGCATAGCACAGGGAGATCAGCTCCAGCTCGGTGCTTTGTGACCGCCTGGAGCGGTGGGATAGGGAGGGTGGGAGGGAGGGAGACGCAAGAGGGAAGAGAGATGGGAACATATGTATATGTATAACTGATTCACTTTGTTATAAAGCAGAAACCAACACACCATTGTAAAGCAATTATACTCCAATAAAGATATAAAAAAAAAATTAGTGTGATTTGCAAGAAAAATAGCAATAGTGAAAAAACAAAAATCATTCTTAATTAGCGATACCCTCTCTCCTCTTTCCATCTAATTATTCCTACCAAAACAAAACAAACAAAAAACTCTTCTTTTACTTGCAGGTCCATTCAGCACCCTTTCCATCAGAACCACAATGGAAAAAACAGACAGTTGAGTTTAATCATTCTTGAGGCATCAGAATCCATCCAGTAAGAAAAAGCAAATAATTTAAGTTTTCATTCTAAATAAATTATAGCCGAAAGACTATTCTTGCACTAGCCCTTAATTCTAATATGCTTAAAGTTGGGTCACTTTTTTAATAGACAGTCTGGTGATTCAAATTGCCCAGGCCTCAATTAATTTAATTAGAATGGGATATTCACTGTTAATAGCATATCTGACCAGACTACATCTTGGGTGCCTAACTAATGTTTTCTTCTTAGTTTTGGCTTGTGTTTGCTTTGCCTTCGCTACAGTCCCTGGAAAGCATCCAATTTATTAGTGTTTCCCTCACTGCATCAGCATTTCTGGTTAATGCATTATGGCAAATCATTTGGAGGGAAACCTGAATGAAGTTCTGTACTGTGTATTCTGCAAAATTGTTCAAACCATATCAAAGATATTGCAAATAAAAGACAGCATGAAACTGGGAAGAAAAAATATTTATCAGAGATCTTTTAAATCAATGACTACAAAGAAAGAATATACACTGCCATATATATATATATATATGATTTATTACTAAAACAAATACTTATTTCACACCACCTTCCTCAAAAAGAAGTACTTCCCCTCAGACCCACACCTTGTTTTTCCTTCACGCCATCAAAACCATGACACAATCCAAGAACAGTTGTGTTTTTAACCATATAAGTGACATATCCTTTTACAAAATAAAGCAGGTAGTTCCAAATTGCAAATTATTCCAAACACAGAAAAGAAACAATGAATAAATACCAACAAGTTTTCATTCACAGCTTCTCTGCGCTTGAAAAATCTGAGAATTTTAATAGAACTAACCAAGCTTTTGCTGCAGCTCAGTCCCTCATGAGCTCACTGTAATATAGCAGATGCTGTTCTGCATTTTGTACAAGACACGTTCATCTGTGTAATGAAACATTACTCTTCTCCGCCTTCTCTCAGGAAGTATAAAGGGTTTTCCCAGGAAAACGATAAATGAGGACATTCCACACCAAAGGAGGAAACTGGCTTTTTTGAAAGTCAAAACAACATTCTTAATCTAACTTTTAAAATGACATAACATATTTCTCTTTCCTGTCCCCCTAAAATATTCAGCTAAAAAGGCTTTCAGTCAACAGGAGAATAGTTAAATATGTGCAATAGAGAAAGAAATACCACATAGTTAAAAATGAATGAATCAGAACCACAGGTATCAACTACATAATTAAAGTATTAAGCAAAAAAGAACAAATTGCATAAGGATATTATACAGTATAATATCTTCTAAATAAGGTTTAAAACATGTTTACAATATTGTATGAGATATATATGGCATAAACACATGCACAGGAAACACCGAACTGGAGAGAATGTTACTTTTGGGAAAACAGGAGAGGAAATAGGATTAAGGAAGGAAACTTGGGGTAGCAATTATAGCTGTATTGTTTAATTTCTCAAGCTAAAGGAAATACATTATTCTACTTGTTTTTATAGATATTACATACTTCATAATTTAAAAAGAATACTTTCCCCTTATATGTTTGACTGAACACAACATAATTTCCTTATGAAGGACATCCACCTTCCCCATCCCCACCCCCAAAAAACAACAACCCTCTACGTTGGTATGGCCTTTCCAAGTGAGCTTCTCTGAGAGCCTGCTCCTCAGTAGTTACTTTCTGTCTTTTCTTCTATTAGGGCTGCTACTTTCTGATGCTGGCTGTGATGTGACCTCGGATCCGTTACTCAGAGCCTCAGCTTGTCTCTACTTTTAATCTTACCAAGAATACTCGTTTCAGGCAAGAAAGCTATTACACATAGCTCCCTTTCATTTTCCCCCTTTTACTGCCAAAAGCTCTAGCAATCATTGAAAAGAGAGCCATTATGTATCTAAAGCTCACCAGACTTTGTGGCACTTGGCCAAGTTATGAACTCTATTAGTAGTTGATTCTGAATCAACTAATGCAGTCTGAGATATCAAAATTAAAGAAAGTACTGACTGGAGTTCAATTCTCCTTTTAATAAATGAATATTCCAAAATTCTGTAATATGGTATACTACAATTCTGTTCTATCATCTCAACTGTGCATGAACAACATTTTGTTTTGAAGCTTAAGTCAGAGCTAGAAATGGAAAAAATAAATTTCATTTTCTTTGAGGTTAAAATGAGAACAAAATAAAGAAACAAAACCCAATTATTAACATGCATATAGATGAGACACTCACACAGCATATACCCTTGGGATCCCCTCAAAAACAAACAAACAAACAAAAAATCACTACTACCTCTTTCTGGTCAGAAAACTCATTTTTCCTGTCTGCTCAGCAGCTTCTATCCCCAGCACTCAAAGATCAGGGAAAGCGAGGTAAGAAAGAGAAACTGACAGAGATAGACATAAGCTGGTATTCTGTTTACAAAAGAAATGTTATTCCATCAAAACCAAATCAAAAACTTTCAATTTTCTTATTAGGTTTTTACTATTTTTTCCACTACATTCAATCTATCTTTAAATACTTCTTTAAAGTATTCTGATATCTATACTCTGTTTTAAAATGAAAAAGAGGTTTTTAATCACACTTGGCCACTTGCCACAGCCCTGCTTCACAGCAGCTAGCAGAATTCTGGCAGTACAAGATACAGGATACAGTAGGGGTAGAATGGAAAAACAGAAGATTAGCTCCAAAATAAACACCTCCAAAAATCTGTCATCTTTGGAAATATATATCTGTAGGGAATCTAGAGTTGGCAGCACCTTGTTTAAATAGTTCCTTTCTCTCTTCGGCAGTGCCCAGTCCTTCACTCTTCTCTCTTCTCCCTCACTTGCTCCAAATACCTACCAGGTAGTTGTCATTGTGTCAATTTCTTAAATTACCTATAGCGTAACAGCACTACAATCTTTTTCCGTTACTATTTTTACTTAGCGTTTTATACAGCCATGCTTGTTTCAGCACAATCTGTGCACTCTTTTAAGATTACTAGCTGCTGCCTGAATCAAAGAAAAGTAATTCCTTCTTCATAGTTCTATGATTCCCATTACTGCAGAATCTAGGCAGAGAACAAGATGATACACACGTGCATTATTCACCAGGTTGAAGGATTTAGACAATGGTCCCTAGGATTTTTTAACTCAGTGTTGGACTCTCATTTGTCCAACACTGACTGAATGTCTACATTCATGACACTATATTAGACTCAGTTCACAGAGTTTGGGAGAACAGACTGCTACCAGCAATTAATCACTTAAGATTTTCCCACTGGGGATTTCTGTAGTGTAAATACAAAGAAACATTTTCTGTTTCAAGCTGGCAGGCCACAACTCAGAATTAAATTATTAGCACAGTCCTGTCTCCCCTCAAACACTCCAGCATTAACTGCTTTTTTCCTCCTCCTCTCTCTCCAACTCTCTGAATTCCCCACCACATCTCTACCTCTTCCCCAACTCCCTCAGCAGTTTGAACTGATAAAAGAAGAAAAAAGAGAAAGATGGGAATAAAGGCTTGATGAATTATGAGGAATGCAGGGTAAATTGTTCACCAAGATGTCAGAAAGTAATTATGCAAACTGTCCTGAAAAGGAATTGGAAGGCTCTTTTTCTTCACTTCAAGTCCTTGGCCCTTGTGAGAATAAGCAAATATATGTCCGTCTGTTTATGATTTTATACAAGCTACCCAATGAAACAACATAAAAGTTACTTGTCAAGTGTTATATAAAAATGATACATAACTTAGAATTAAAGAAGCCCTTTAGGCTCACCTAATCAAGCATCCTTATTTAAGCAACAAAAATAATAGGATCAAAGAGGTTACATCACTTGTCCAAGGTCAAACAGCAAGTTAATGGAAGAGAAAGGTGCAGAACCCAGACCCCTAACTATTATACCACATGGCACCTAATTCTCTTCAATTACTTACTCTTTATTTTGGTGACTGCAAAACACACACACACACACACACACACACACACACTCTCTCTCTCTCTCTCTCTCTCTCTCACCACTTCCATCTTTTCATTTATTTAACTCTCAGAAAACTATTAAAAGATTCTGTGATGGTACAGCTATTCTTTGCTCCCATAAGATTTCAAAAGGTTCATCAACTACATCTCAAATACAATCTCCTCTGGTAGAGCAGATACTGTAATATCTCTAAAAAACTGTTATAATTATCAAGTAAATACTTACCTTTGTATTATAATACCTAGAAGACCAAAGAATATGTGCTCTCTAAAAACAGCAATCCAGTAAGGTCCAGTCAATTAAAATGTTAGAGAATCACTCCAAATAACTTGTTCTCAATTTTATATATATATAATAATGCTCTTGAGAAACTAGAGTGGCAGAAGCGGTAGGAATCTTGTATATCTACATTTATAATATGGGAAGAAAAACTGCTAAAATTTTACTAAGATTTCATGCTTAGGAATGGCTAGTTATGTTGTTTATTTTGTTTGTTTTTTAAAAAGTAAGATCATCACACATACAATGCTTACTATTCCCTAAATGGAGTCAAATATTACAAAAATGGAAAGTTAGAGAGGACAGAGTTCAAGAAAATTACTCAAAAGTATTCCTCTAGTTAATGAACATAATGTTAAGAGTTTCTGCTTTGGGAGAGTATAATACACAGGACACATTCTTTCAGCAAAGATTTGCTGAGTGCTCATCATGCTATGTGAACTTTTTCATACTGCTATGCAAATCTTCCAGATTCTGATAGTATGAGGTGGGGGCAGGGGGAGGCAGAAATAAGGGGATAAGGTGGATGTCTGATTTTATATATAAATTTTTAAATCATTTAAAAATAATGAAACCAGTTTTTTTAAAATACAAAAGCAGGGGCTTCCCTGGTGGCACAGTGGTTGAGAGTCCACCTGCCGATGCAAGGGACACGGGTTCATGCCCCGGTCCGGGAAGATCCCACATGCCGCGGAGCGGCTGGTCCCGTGAGCCATGCGCGTCCGGAGCCTGTGCTCCGCAACGGGAGATGCCACAACAGTGAGAGGCCCACGTACCGCAAAAAAACAAAAAAACAAAACAAAACAAAACAAAACAAAAAAAGCAGAGGTGTAGAAAAGACAACAAAGAAGCATGTTTCACACGATGATAAAAAGGAACACACAAAAAAAGTCAAGAAATAAAATTTCAGTACCTGAGTAACACAGTAACACAGGTCTTGAATTGAACTGTCTTTCTACCTAGTACTTAGTAGATGAGTGATAGAACTTGATGATTAGTTGTGGACTATCAACTCTACTTCCTATATCTCCCTTCTCTCTATTCTCTTTTCTCCATCGTCAAGGCTGCTGTCCTAGTTCAGACATCTTTTGCCTGGTCCATTAAGATGTTCCTTACTGGTGTCTGTCTTTCCAGTCCCATTCTCTCCAATTAAGCCTTCACACTGCTGCCAGTGTGACCTACCTAAAAGCACAAACATAACCATGTGATTCCCTTACTTGAAATTCTTCCAATGCTCACCTACGGACAAGTAGTAATTTTCCAAACTGTGGCTTAAATTGTAGAATCAATTTAAATGAGTCCCAACCAGAATTTCCTTAAGAAAAGAGAACAGAAACTATGCATACATAGTAAAAATATTGTTTCATGAGACTTTTCCTAGTTTTATGCACACATGCATGTGCTCAATCATAACATAAAAGGTATTTCTACTGTGGGTTGAGTTTTTTAAAAAACCACTGAACTACATCATAAAATGTCAGCTCCTTCACAAGTCCTTTCACAATCTGATCCCTCACCACAGCAAGTGGTGAAGAGACAGGCTCTGTAGCCAGACTACTTGGTTTTATATGCTGGGTATGCCATTCGCTAGCTGTGTTATCCTAGGCAAGTCATTTACTAGCTATGTGTCACTAACTGACTGTCTGGGCAAATCACTTACCAATCTGATGCAACTCAGTTTCACTATCTGTAAAATGAGGATAATAACAATACCTACTCACAGGGTGTCACAAGAATTAAGTGAGACTGTGTACAGTGCTTGGCACATGGTGCACTTCATAAATATTAATTATTATTGGTATCACTGCTACTGTCCAGCCTAATAATCTTCAGCTATTCTTGCTCATATCCAGTTGTAACAAATTACTGGCTGTTTCTCAAATACATCATACTCCCTCATATTGTCATGTTAGATACTAGTGCTGCCTGGAATATGAACCAACCTTTTCAGTCCCCCACACATTATATTTCCTCATATTTCAGCTCAAGCAAGGCCTCACCAGTGAAACCTTCCCCAACATCCTCGGGTAAGTCTAAGTGCTCCCACTGACCTCCATAGGGAAAAAAAAAAGCACAGCCAGTTACAGTCTTGTTTATAGTCTTGTCTCCTGGCCAGACTGTGAACTCTTAGAACCACAACAGAAACATCTCTCCTTACCAGCACAGTGTCTCACAGAGTAGGAGTTCCACAGATATATTCTGAATGACTCTAGGTATTAACCTTTCTAGGTCTTTATTTTCTCATCTGTACAATGGGGATGGTATTTTGCCTGAAGGGTTGTTGTGGAGTATACTACACAATGTTATAAAAGTGCTTGATATAGAAGCAATGGTCAGTAATTACCAGGTTTACTGGGTGGGACTTTTTAGAATCTTAAAGTAAATTTCAAAGATTTGGAGGGGGGTGGGGGGGTAGGCGTAATACCTTAGACTCTTATCAGTTAATACCTGGGGGGGTGGAGAGGGTGGAGAAAGAGATTTAAGAAATGTAGTCAGTGGGAGGGATGGTGAGGTGTCTTGGAAAAAACTTCAGCAGATGCTTGAGAAAGTAACAAAACTGAAGGAGCAGGTGCTGAAAAGGAAGGAAGACCCACACTGACAACAAGCATGGTACAGCTTTAATTCTAGCCAGACGTAGGCTTAAATCCCAGCTCCAAAACATTTGTCCATCTTTGCATCCCTATCATTAAAACAGTTTATGACACGTAAGAAGAAATGAACCTATCCCGTCCTCAATTTCCTCAAACTAGCACAATATATCAAACTAGCACAATAATACCTCTTATAGGGTTATGGTGAGAATTAAACATGGAAACACAGTGCCTTTAGCTCTTAGATGCTTTCTTCCATATCTACTCCTCTATCTTTACAGGTCAGGTAGTTCAGCTGACCTATTTGCTCTCCTGTTATTTTATAAACTATCAGTTGCATTAACTTCCTCTAAAGTTTAAAGCAGACATTAATACTCTTAAACATCCTGTAACACCATTTACTATAGGTAAGTAGGAAGTATTATACAAAGTGGGCCTGTCTGAGAAGGCAAAAAAATAATTTAAAAAATCTTGAAACCTGGGCTTCCCTGGTGGCGCAGTGGTTGAGACTCCGCCTGCCGATGCAGGGGACGCAGGTTCGTGCCCCGGTCCAGGAAGATTCCACATGCCGCGGAGCGGCTGGGCCCGTGAGCCATGGCCGCTGAGCCTGCGCATCCGGAGCCTGTGCTCCGCAACGGGAGAGGCCACAACAGTGAGAGGCCCGCGTACCGCAAAAAAAAAAAAAAAAAAAAAAAAAAAAAAAATCTTGAAACCTATAAGGTAGTACGGCTCAGGACTGTACATTTGAGACTGTCCTCTGGATAGTATCATACACCCAATGGGCTCTGCTCAACAATTTTCTGGTGATTATTACAAGTGCTCTCCCCAAAATAAAGTGGACAATAAATTTAAAAAATGTAAAAACTGAAAACTTTAGTAACGAAGCATAAAAGGTAAAGACCTCACTCTTTTGGATTAATAAATATTATTAATGTCATTAAAGAACTTTTGGAAAAGCCTCTTATTTTTAAGAGAGATGTCAAAATGCAATGTCATATTATCCAATTATTCCAGAACTGTATTAGAAGAAGTTCAGCTTTAGTATGCTATTAGACCCAGTCAATGATATAATTTACCAAGTTATGCTTTTATCAATTAAAAAAAATCAAGCCTGTACACGGTTTATGAGTCAAGAATTCACTAAACTTATTAAAATTACTTTGCTTGAAGTCAACTTTCATTTTTACACAGGCTGTCTGAATGCAAGCAAAGTGCAGTGAAATAAATAAACAGATTGTTTCCCTTCTGTGTTCAGCTGCAGAGGTCAATTTTTTATCAGATGTCCTCAACCTTGATCTAAATCAGGAAGTAACTATTCAAGATTCAGTTTGACTTTAGGGTCTTACTGGAAGAATCTGACCCTAATTCACTTTTTTTTTTTTTTTTTTGTGGTACGCGGGCCTCTCACTGTTGTGGCCTCTCCCGTTGCGGAGCACAGGCTCCGGATGCACAGGCTCAGCAGCCATGGCTCACGGGCCCAGCCGCTCCGCGGCATGTGGGATCCTCCCGGACCAGGGCACGAACCCATGTCCCCTGCATCAGCAGGCAGACTCTCAACCACTGCGCCACCAGGGAAGCCCACTTTTTTTTTTTTTTAAAGGAGGTTTTTTTGTTCAAAGGTATAACTGGATAAGTAGATTTGTTTACAACCATTCTTGCAAAATACTTAAAAAAAATACAACCAACTTCTTTGCAAACAGCAGACACAGACCTCAACTATGATGACCTAATTTTTGGTGGATAATGTACATGATTAGGCAGAAATAGGCAAGCTCACAGTGGTAGATTAACTATCTCAGTCAAAACTCTGTTTGTGGCCCCCGCTTCTCGATCAATTTCGGTTCTCACTTCGTCTTCTACCATCTTGTCGACTTCCTGACCGACTCCCCTGTCGACTCTGTCTACCTGACCGGCCACCATATCGACCACCTGAGCAGCCACTTGACCAGCCACTCCTCTGTCTGGAATTAGAAGATGTGTTTCCATCATAATATTCTTCAATTTCAGGCAACTTGGCTGGCACTGAGAGTACCCAGTCTGAATCATGCCACTCTGCCTGTAACCATTCTCAGTTGTGGGAATATCAAAGCAAATGCCCATATTTCCTTTTAGGAGGCACATTCTGGTAATTTGGGACACAGCATTACTACTCAACTTTCTGTTAAGTTCTTTCCAAGCACAGCTAACATCCTGTATTTCTTCTGGGCTTCCAGAATCATGGTCACAACCCCCTTATCAGAGGTGATCAAAGAACGTGGTTCAAAACTTGATGCGCCAGAGATGTGGGCTAATGCTGCAGCCAATGCACCCACTGCCCCTTTCTCTTCTATCAGTCTCTGAGCTGATGGTCAGAAAAAATCAACAGCAGCATAAGAAATGCAAGCCAGAGACTTGATGGCATCCATGCTTTTAGATTTGATTAAATCCATTGTAGAAGGAACACCTACACGTTTAAAAGTAATTCCTGTTTTTTGTTCCACATATCTTAGTTGACCTCTTTCTCTTGGTTGATAAAAACATATGCAAATCCCTGTCCAACCAGCTCTATCTGTGCATCCAGAGAGATGAATATAGGACTCAACATCCTGTGGAGGTAAACTCTGAATAACCAGGTCAACCTCAGGAATGTCCAAACCACGGGCAGCAACATTGGCTGCCACCAAAACTACCCTCTCTGAAGCCTTTCAGTGTAATTTCTCTTTGTGACTGTGCAACGTCGCCATGTAAACACTGGGCATTCTGTTTTATGTGTGGATTCATGGCCATATCAGTTACATTCTTTTTGGTCTCACAGAAGATAATAGCCCTCCCTTCAGACCCACTGTAGACTTGAAGGACATCTCCAATAACTGCTGGCCTCTGAGACTAATGGCACTGGATGGTCAGATGTTCCACAGTAGTTGCAGCCTTTTGAGTCATTTTCCCAACAAGGTCAACCTGTTCGTATCTGGATTTCATGTATTTTTTTGCAACTTTGTATACCCACTGTGGGCAAGTTGCAGAAAAATGTAAAGTCTGAGGATTGTCTTCAGAATCAGTTTTGTAGGATTTGTGGATAATATCTTCAACTTGTTCCGCAAAACCTAAATCTAACATTTGATCCACTTCATCCAGCACAACGTGGTGCAGTTTATAAAGATCTAATCGGCCGCTCTGCAGATGATCTTTGATACGAGCAGGGGTCCCAACCAAGATGTCAATACCAATTCGAAAATGATTCATTTGGTTTTGATATGATGTTCCACCATAAAAACACACCACACTGAGTTTCCTAGTTATATCTTTGAAGTCTTTGGCTACTTGGTTTGCCAGTTCCCTTGTAGGAGCCAAAACAAGTACCTTTGGTGAGTGGCTTTTTTTAATTGTCTCTTGATTTCTTTGGAGTCTTTCAATCAAGGGGATGGCAAAAGAGAATGTCTTTCCTGTTCCTGTCTGTGCTTGAGCAATTAAATCTTTTCCTTCATATACAGGACCAAAAGTCTTAATTTGAATAGGAAAGAGATATGTTACCCCTAGACCTTTCAGAAGCTTTATAGTCTCTTCAGAAATAGGGAAATTGGAGAAGGCTCCTTCTTTCTGTTCACGTATTAGGGTCTCTTCTAGTTTATTATCACTTGATTTCTGAGTAGAACTATCTAAGGATGACACTCACTTTTTTTTTCATATTCATCAGTATCTCCATTTGACAGATCTTTTCTTCTTGACTTATGAGATTTAGAAAATTCATCTGAAAGTCTATGACATCCTTCCTTGGTGTCACCATTTAGCTTCTCTTTCATTTTAGCTTTTTTTTGGGTTTGGGAGCATCCAGGTCACCTGCAACACCATTTCCTCTTGTTTCTGATTTCTCATCTGGGTCATAATGGTGCCTTGACTTCCTTCTATCGCTCCAGCATTGTGTAATAAGTTTTCAGCTTATCTAGTTTAAATCTTCCTAACAACCCTATAAGGGAAGTACACGTCCATAATCCCTTATCCGAAATTCCGACATCCACAGAGCTCTTTTGCCTCTCCTTCCTCTGGCTGTCTCCAAAGGCGCCTCCAACTCCATAATGTCCCCGCATAGGAGCTTCCCAGGCATCATTCGCAGCCACCGCTGCCGCCACCTCCCTCTGGGCACTGCGGCCACAACCACCTGCGGGCAGCGACAGGGTGAAAGGAAGCGGGGGCAGGGCAGCCTCCCAGACAGGGCTGTGCGTCACTTCCCCCAATTCACTTCTAACAACCAGTCTCAGCTTAATCATTTTTAGAATGAAACACAGAATTTTGTAATTTCATAGAAAAAGAACTTAATGGGAAAACCAGCAGATGTGTGAGCCATTTTCAGCTCTGCAGTAACTTGCTGGGCTACCAAGGAAAAAGCCACTTTACTGTTCCTGAACTTTTATTTACTTAACCTTGTCTTGTCGAGCTCTAAATTCTAGGACTCTTTTAAGTACATGTCTTCCATGGTAACATCTTAGTTTTCCTAATAACACGTTGTTCCAGTATTGTATTAATCAGTCAAATAAAGAATAGAGGATTCCCCTATATTGAGTGGTTATCTTGAGATCTTAAAAGGTAATGTTGTCCTTAATCACAGGAAAACAAACAGTAATTTTTTTAAGAAAACCCACAGAGCACAAAGCTAGAATATAAAAAGAAATAAAAGCAACATCTTAGTAGTTATTCAGACTATGGTATCAACGAAGTGCTACTATAGAAGACCATGACCACTCCTTGATTTCCCTTTCAAACAGTAGGCAGCCCCAAAACCAAAATTCGCATTCAATTTATTGTCTTCAACATACACCATTCTTTTTTTTTTAATTAATTAATTAACTAATTTTTTGGCTGCATTGGGTCTTCATTGCTGCGCGCCGGCTTTCTCTAGTTGTGGCGGCGAGCAGGGGCTACTCTTTGTTGTGGTGCGTGGGCTCCTCAGTGCAGTGGCTTCTCTTGTTGTGGAGCACGGGCTCTAGGCGCACCGGCTTCAGTAGTCGTGGCACACAGGCTTAGTAGTTGTGGCATGCGGGGTCTAGAGAGCAGGCTCAGTAGTTGTGGCGCATGGGCTTAGTTGCTGCACAGCATGTGGGATATTCCTGTACCGGGGCTCGAACCCATGTCCGCTGCATTGGCAGGTGGATTCTTAACCACTGCACCACCAGGGAAGTCCAACATACACCATTCTTGATGCTGCATTTCTATTTAGATTCCCTCTTAGAGTTCCATAAAGCATAAAATAGAGCCCCTTGAGACTCAGAAAAGTTCAAATAATCAGAATTTGTTGACTAAATCCAAATTTACTCATTCGACTATTTTATGGGGTTCAAAATAAGCAAGATTTTAAGATAAAGTTTCCATAATAAATCTGCTCTAAGCATATTTATCCACAACCTTCAAAATCTTAATATTATCGTCAACTAAAACAACAATAAATCTAGACTCTGATTCAAACATATATTCCTAATAATCTGGGTATTTATCATACTTTTGCTTCTTTGGATAGAAAGTGTGTACCACTGTAGAGCTAATCCAATGTTACCAACTCTGCATCAGTCCACCATAAAGAAGTGTAATGTACAACCAAAGACAGCACTGGCAATACCAAACTTAAAGCAGTAACCCAAATGTGGTTACCTAAGCAACAGGTCATTAAAAAAGTCAAACCGGGAGGCGGGGGGGGGGGGGGGGGGGAGTAGAGCACACCTTTTCACTGGCAAGCAGACAAAAGGGTGCGTATTCAATTAATGCTTGTCTGAGTGTTATCTACGTACCTAGTACTGCTCTGGAGTCTATGAGAGACAAAAAGGTAACAAGATACACAATCGCTGCCCAGTAAGATAAGGTACCCACAAATGAAACATTTAGAGAACAAGCCAGTGTCAATCTGTGTCCTGAAAATAATAAGTCCTATCAGCATTCAGAGAAGACAGAATAGAACAATGGAAAGGGATTAAGGGCTAGGAAACACACATGTGAAGATTCAGACTAGGATTTCTCCTTGAATCCACCTCCATTTAAAAGAATTTTTATCCCAGATGTCATTAACCAAAAACATAACGGAAAAGTCACTTCCCTCAGTTCCCATTAGGTCCGTTTTCTCATCTGTAAAGTGAGGAAGTTAGATTCAAAGAGGAGTCAAAGGTCACAGTCTCTCACCTAAAATGAACCTTAGCGGTTAGTGGAGTGGTTAAGACTGAAATTCCCCTGCAAAAACTGCACAGACATTTAATATGGGTATAGGAGACACTGGCTTAAGTACAGTGGAGTATTTGTGCTGGGTGGATCTGGCAAAGTAAGACTTAGCCAGATCATGAGGAGCCCAATTAAAGAACTGGGACTTACCTCTGTGTCAGGCAATGTAACCTCTGTTAAAACTTTCAGGTTAAAAGAAAAGTAAAAAAAAAAACTTTCAGGTTAAACTGAAATGGCATCACTGCCAAAGAACTACAATGTGTAAAGTAAAAAGGGACAGCCACAATCTATAACAGTATAATGACAGACTTAAGTAAGAGATTTAGCAATTCAGCATAGCCGTTGACCACTAGGAAATGCCAACAGTCAGACTGTCATAATCAGAGATGAGACAGTTTGATTTAGCAAAGAAATTACACAGTTCACAATGAAAGGCTGTTCCCCTCAAAGAATCATCCTTGAAAATTGCCACCTTCACTAACCACAAAGAAAAGCATGCAACAGATATTTTACATCAGACTCAGTTACAGTCACAAGCTGGGAAGCAATAACAGGCTCTTCACATAGGAAAGGAAAAATTACACTAGATGGTGCCACAAATACTGAATAAGCCCCTGCACCTTTTCTCCTATTTATTCAGTTGAATGATGTTTTAATTGGGGGGGGGGCGGTACAAGCTATGTTTTATTACTTTGCAATCACATTTACCTATATTAGCTGAACTGTATTGCTCTGGACTTGTTCTTCAAACTTGGAAAAAATGAATTCCAAAAAACATACCTCTCAAGCAAAAAATTAACCAGTACTATAATTGGTTATGTCCCCCTGGCTCTAATTTACCATACCTACTACAGCAGAACAAAAGTGGCAAAAGCAGGACTTGTGATCTAGTCCGACACAGAGTGCCATCTGCTGCACATACACAGGATGTCACCTCTGCAAGATTCAACCTTAGTGTCTCTCAGGGACCTTTGTAAGAGCCAGTGGTTTGTTCCTATATTGCCTAATACATGTGTCTCAAACTAACACAGGAGAATTCTCACTCACGGTGTTTTGAAATACCAGTACTTTCATAACAAACAATAGTAAGTTTTATAAGCGAGGAGAAAGATGTGAAGGAGAAATTGTACTTTATAATAAAAAGAACACAATAAGGGGGTCAGAATATCTGGAGTGGGTGGGAGTCCTAAAACTGTTGTATATTCATCGTGTAATCCTGGCCAAGTCTCTCCCTTTCTGGGTCTTAATTTCAAGCATAAAATGTCAACAGTTAAATCTCTAAGAGATACCTTTCAAATTGAGTCTTGCGAGGAATCATAGAATAACAGATGGAGAGAGCTAAATACATGATAGCTTCGGAGCAATCGTAGAAAAAGAAAAAAACTGTTTACATATTTTAAATAATCAGGCACAACTTTTTTCAAAATCTTACAATTCTAAGTTCATTTGCAAGTCACCATGCATATAACACTTCTGCCCTTCAGAAATAACACTTCATTTTAGTTGTGCTTTCACCTCAAATTCAGCACATCACTTTTATCCACCCCAGAATAGCACAGAAAAACACTTTCATGAAGTACCCGCACAAGGAAGGCACTCACAGACTGAAAGATTCGCACAGTGGAAAATATACAAGGCACAAATTTCAAAATGCTAAATGAATACCACACCCAAATAGTCTTAAAAACAAACTGCAAAGTCAGAAGATGTATTATCAAAATACAGAGATAAAGACAACTTGGTAAGTCTTTAAATAGTTTGAGGGGGAGGGGAATGCAATCAGATTTTTGGATTGCCTTATGTTTTTAAGAGAACAAAACACATAACTGGAGGCTATGAAACATGCAAATCTAAACTGAACTGTGGAAAGCTCGGCTCTCACCCAAAAGCTTCAGCAAAGCAATATGTCAGTATGCCAAAATGAAGAAGTACAGTTTTCTCATGAGAACGAGGATAGGTCCATACCTATGACTAATAATAACAATACCATCTTGCATTTAAAGAGCATTAGTTCTTTTCACTGCTCTTTCAGACACTTAATTTTACAATGTCATCAGTCTTGGGGTATCCTCTGAAAAGCTCCAGTTCAATTTTCCCTCAAGAGCTATGTGATCAGAACAAGACAGGTGGGTGTATTTGTTGAGAGCTGAAGGTACTACTTTCTGCTATCAGGCTGTCTGCAGTGATTCTCTTATTACCACACTATACAACTTAGCCCTAGGAAATAAAACCTACACTTTCTCTTGGAGTTGGCCAGAGACCAACGGTATGGGTCTAGAAAGTCCAAGGGAAGAGAACCTGCTGACTTGTTAGGTCAAGAACCCCATGCCAAGTTGATCTCTTGCAACTGAAAAAGACACACACACACACACACACACACACACACACACACACACACGCACACACACCCCAAGGCTGTTCAAATAGAAACTCCCGTGCGTTGCCAGCCAATGAAAGCCAGCAATAACTGGCTAATACAACCACCAAATCCCTGCCGCTGTGAACAACTTGTCATATTCTCTTCCCCTCTGCCTGCTGCCCACCTTTCTTCTTCAGGCACGCGTGAACAAGCTTATAAAGCAGCCCTCCAAAAGCACCACCGAGGACCTTTAAGGAACTAAGAGGTTGGAGCTTGCCTCCTGAAGCAATGCAGCATCCATCGCAAGGGTGCTGTTCCCCATGCCCACACGCAGGAAGTCACACAGGGGGATAAAGTTTGATTTTCTGTCTTGCCCGTTCCCAGAGGGTCGAGAAGAGAACTAGGGAGCGGCCCCGCTGGGGTCCTGGGTTGCCCTCCGGGGGACAGTTCCCAGCAGTATGGCACTGCCACTCTCCTGACACATACACAAGGCAGCCGCGGCAACTCAGGACACCCCAACCCGCCTGGAGGAGGAGGGAAAGGGGACAACTTGAACGAGGCTCAGTTCGAGAGCAATAGGGCAGAGCTGTTAAGTAAAAAGGAGGGAGGGACCGAGATCGGGGGCGGGTCAGAGAGAGGTTCAAGTCCCGTCCCTTCCCCGCCCTGGTGTCCCCGGTCCTGCGGGAACATCCCTGCCGTCGCCCCTCCTCCTCTCGGCTTCCTCCGCCCTGCCTTTTTTCCTGGTTGCCGCCGCAGGCGCCTGAAGGGCACGGCGGCTCCTCGGTGCCCGGCAACCTCTGGAGCGGCCGCGAGTTGAGGTAACTCGCCCGCTGCCCCGGCGGCCTGCCCGCCTGCTGATCCCACACGGCAGCGTCGCCCCGCCCTCCCCGGAGCCGCCGGGCGCGCTCGCTTACCGTCCGGTGGTGCTGCTGCTGCCGGTGGCGGCTGACGCCCAGCGCGGGGAAGCAGCCTGCAGTCAGCGCTCCGCAGCCGCCGGCGCCGCCGGCGCCTCCGCCGCCTCGGGAGGAGAGGAGCAGCAGGAGCGATCTACCTGCGGCGGCCGCCATCTCTCAACTGGAAACGGCGCCGACCCAGGCAGCGCAGCGGACGGCCGGGGCGGAGCTAAGACCCGCCACTCACCGGCGCCGGTCCAACTGTCGCCCTTGACTGAGTTGATGAGGCGGGGCTTCTTGCAAGGCCCAATCGACAGGCGGGAGAACCACACTAGAGACTGCCTGTCACTTCCAGAGTTACCTATTGTGGGACATAGTCAATTACGGGCAAATTCTAGGGAACCGGTAATTGGCACCCGAGCCCCTCAGAATAGCACCAATAGAGATGGCATATTCGATTCGGCTAATCCTCACCAAAGATACAGCTAAGATAAGGGTAACTGGGGAAATGGATATTTGTACAAAGCTCTGTGCTTCGTGTTTTAAGTTGGCAAAATAGACACCAAATTAGTAATCATTAGCTATGTACGTTGGAACTCCCAACGACACGCCCAGAGTTATCATTCATAAATAATGGTATTTGGATATGCTGAAATTATCCCGTCATGGAGTGATCCAATGACTGTGATATGTAGCATAGTACAGGAGGGCTAGAATGATTATGATACCAAAGTCCCAGAATGAGTACATGTTATCAAAGTGAATTAACAGAACTGTATACATTTCAGATACTCAGTTCACTTTTACAGCACCTTTATACTGATATTCTTACACTCTCCAGAAGCAACACTCTATTTTCTTACGACTTTTGACCTTATGTGCAACTTATTAAACTATAGAAACAGAGCATGCTGATAATGTAATAAAAATCACGTAAAGGTTACCTTAATTAATTTTCATAATTTAGCTAAATTAGCCATTAGAATACACTTTGGAATAACCCTTTCTCTTGAAAAATCCTTCCACAGAGACAAGCTCATAATGATAGCTCATTGAAGACTGAAAGAAAGATTTGAGGTTCCTGAATTTCCTCAGAAGAGGATTTCTTTGCTGTCTGTTTATTGTTATGAGCTAGTTAATTCTCACACCTCCTTTTAAAATCTGGAGCAGGGGCTTCCCTGGTGGCGCAGTGGTTGGGAGTCCGCCTGCCAGTGCAGGGGACGCGGGTTCGTGCCCCGGTCCGGGAGGATCCCGCGTGCCACGGAGCGGCTGGGCCCGTGGGCCATGGCCGCCGGGCCTGGGCGTCCGGAGCCTGTGCTCCGCAACGGGAGGGGCCACAGCAGTGAGAGGTCCGCTTACCGCAAAAAAGCAAATAAATAAATAAAAATAAATAAAATAAAATCTGGAGCAGCAAAACAGTTTGGTAAGCAAATAAAAGTATTATCCTAAATTTTGGGAAACATCTTTCTAGTGTACCCTAAGGTGATAAATTTAAAACGAAACAACACGCACACAATTTTATTGTATCACTTATTCTAATAATATTCTTTAAAGTTTGACTGAAATGTTACTTTTTTGGCCAAGAATAGCTAAATAATGAAGTGAAGCTTTTAGTTTGTTTAATCCTTCCACCCACCCCACAACTGTAAGATGATTGGCTTCTCCAGGTGAGACACTCAAACCACTCATCCAAAAGGCATTTATTGCTCAACAGTGGAACATGAGAGCTCAGGAATGAGATAAGGCCCCCATTCAACAGCTGCACACACTAATCCCCCTAGTTGGAAATCTGTGACATTCCTGGGGTAACTTCACTTACAATCATTTTCCACTCATCTATATTTATCCCATCTGCATTTTATGTATTTACCCATGCTCTGCCATTTCCCCTTCTCTCTTGCCCCTTTACACCTTCTTACTAGTATTACCACGGGTTTTAGTTTTGTTTTTACTTTGTCTTCGCAAATCTGGCTATGAATCAGAATTGTGCCCTCCACTCCATCTTACACTTTGAAAAGTTCTACTGGAATTGCCTTTCCCCTATTTATCGAAATATGAAAATGAGACATGCATCCTGCATTACTGAGATTTAGTTCTGTGGATTTGCAAAAGAACCACGATAGTTTTTTTGTTTTTCAAGTGCATAAATCTGAAACTGGAGGGATTACCAAAAGCTTCCTCTTTATTTACCAAAATGTGTCATTTTTTATCTACCAAGATGAAACCATTGATTAACCACAGGTAGGCTGCATATTTTGAGGATCCACTGACTAAACTGAGTTCTAATAATACAGGGGTAGAAATTAATCTAAACAAATGTCAAGGCTTCCCTGGTGGCGCAGTAGTTGAGAGTCCGCCTGCCGATGCAGGGGACACAGGTTCGTGCCCCGGTCCGGGAAGATCCCACATGCCGCGGAGCGGCTGGGCCCGTGAGCCATGGCCACTGAGCCTGCGCGTCCAGAGCCTGTGCTCCGCAACGGGAGAGGCCACAACAGTGAGAGGCCCGCATACTGCAAAAAAATAATAATAAATAAATTAAAAAAAAACAAATGTCAATTATCTCTTCACAGAGAAAACCTTTCCACAGCTGCAAAGGACATATCTCATACCAGCTGGTTGGCTAGGCCAAATAAGGAGAAAATGTAGATAGCTCAATAGAAAGTCATCCTCTAGACAGATACACACACACACACACGCACGCACGCACACACACACACACACACACACACACACACCAAAAGTGGTTTCTGGAAGAATAAACCAAAAAAAAAAGTTACCTCTGGGAAATTTTAAGGGGTAGCTATCCTTTTGAATGGTTTAACTTTTTCCCATCTGCATGTTATTTTTATTATTACAAAAATATGTTCAGTGAAACCTACATGACTGCAGAATTGTTTTCTGTGCCAATCCTTAAAACAGGTTGATCTTTTCTTTTAGCTAAAACTAATCAGAACAGATTTTCTGGAGCGTGAAACTCTAACTAGATTCCCTACTAAAATGTACACTAAAGTCAGCTCCAAAGTATGACTCAACTCAATGGAGTATTTGTCTAAGCATTCCAGAATAGCCAGGGTAGGTGATGCACACAGCTTACTGACGTGAACAAGAAAACATGAAAGGGATCTGCTTAGAGATCTGGGGGCTATGTTTCATGGTTTACTGATGATATGAGTTATTATTCAAGTGAGATCAGCAATTCTTAAAGATCAAAAAAAGTATGTGAAGGAGAGGGAAAAGAAAGGGGTTTTAGCCTTTAAATAAATATCATAAACCACAGCTTAGATCTGTTTTCTGGTGATTTGGCTTCACTATTTTTCCAGATGTCATTATTCCTATTTTTTATACCTACCCATCTATAGGACTCAAATACTCATGCCCCGGCCTCCAAAGGATGACTGACTCCATATTCATTTATAACTTAGTGACCCTAATCTAACATTCTTTTAGGTCCGAAACATCCAGTCTGCAAGTTTATTTATTTATTTATTTATGTCTGTCCAGCACGCAACACTGGGAAAACACTGAGTTGAGAAGGGCAGGGCTTGTTCAAATAGGACTGTCTTTGTTCATATTTCTCAGGATCTGAGAGGTTGGCAGCTAACTTTCACACTATTCTTTTTAATCGATTTTTAAATTTTTATTTATTTATTTATTTTTGGCTGCGTTGGGTCTTCATTGCTGCACGCGGGCTTTCTCTAGCTGCAGAGAGCGGCGGCTACTCTTCGTTGTGGAGCTTGGGCTTCTCATTGCAGTGGCTTCTCTTGTTGCGGAGCACGGGCTCTAGGTGTGCAGGCTTCAGTAGTTGTGGCTCACAGGCTCTAAAATGCATGCTCAGCAGTTGTGGCACACGGGCTTAGTTGCCCCACGGCATGTGGGATTTTCCCAGACCAGGTCTCGAACCCATGTTGGCTGCATTGGCAGCCAGATTCTTAACCACTGCACCACCAGGGAAGTCCCTCACACTGTCCTTGTTGTGTTGGATTGGCCTGTGGCCTCCTATAGCCTTTGCTATTCAGTAGATCTTTGGAGTCAGGAAGTCTTTTGTCCCTATCTGAAATGATCCAAAGGGGCAAGACACTGATTCTGAACTTGAATAAACCACACCTCCTAAGTGCATAGGAATTCAGCACACATTTTTATGGAACCCAACACTATCCATTCCAGAGTATTCAAAAGTGCCCCCCAAAATCCTAAGAACATTCTCTGACAAGGCTGAATTACAACAAAATTCCAAATTGGTAAAGGGCTCCCCTTTCTCAGCACTCTCCAGGTATTTACTACCCATACCCTGAACATGCCCTGACCTTCCAACCTCCAACTCTTTGCTCCTACTGTACCCATAAGTCACCTGTTCTATTCTCCTGAAGACCAGCTTGGCTTCCTCTGAGAGGAAATGCTCAGGTAAAATTAAACTCTCAGAATTTGTTGTTTGACTTTCTATCACAGTACTTTGGTACTTGATGTGACCTGGTCTGACAATGAGGCTGCCACTCCCTTGAGTATCCAACCTACTTGATGAGACTAATCTGCCTCGCTGGGCCACAGTCCCCTTCTTCTCTCACTTTTTATGTGTATTTTCTATCAGAATTATTTATGTTACTATCTTTCTCCTACACAGCTCTTCCAGGTTAGAGTTGCCAATCTGGCAAATTAATTTAAGCTGACTTTTTAGGTAAGTACTTCTTGGATTGCCTCTTTTACAAAACATTTACATTTAGAGGACGCTCCAATGCTAAAAGGCAAAATAATTTCACAAAGTATGGCAGGTCTAAGAAAATTATTCTCAGGTGAGACAGTCCATTAATAGTCTTCAGAAATTCATCAAATACCTAGTCACTTCCACCTGCTTATTTCAAGGTCGGATACATCTTTATATTATGCTGGGTGTTGCCCAAAGTTCAGCTCCTCTGAAACTGAACTAATTTAGTGTCAAATGCTGTATTCATTCTCCATTTCTATGTAATATATATAATCTTCATCAGTACTTTTATACATGAACACAAATTCTGGGCTATGGGTTGCACTTGGTGGGAGGCAGAGGGTGGAGGAAACTGTGGGTGTGAGACTGGTCATTGCCAGTTAACAACAGGTGCAAATGCTGCTCTTTAAATTTAGCCATTGCACTTGGCATCTTGTCTCTCAGCCATCACTTACGGCAACCACGGCTGATTTGGAAAGGATCAAGGAAAGGATGACAGAAAGAGTCATGTTTATTAAAAGGCAGAGAGAAACAGTTTTGTTCTCTTTTCTTTAATAAAAATTAGCCTAAGGAATAAAAAGCAGCATGAGACTTGGAAAGTGTAAAGGCAGCTTAGAGTGAAAAGGGGAAGAGATAATAATCATTAACAAATTGTTCTTAATTAGGCACTTTAAAATCATTCCAGCTCCCAAAACTTGGGAGCCAAATTATCTCAAATTTGGGTGGAGACTAAGAAAATAATTACTATTAATTGAGAGATGGGATAAGAGTAGGGGACAAGATCTGAATGAGTATAATTTATTTATTCATTTATTCAATCAGTCAATCAAGAAAAATATATTGAATGCCTATTATATGCCAGGCAATATGCTAGGAGAAATTTTCCAAAATTCACATTTTCTGCATCATGTATTTCTTTTTCTAAAATGCTCATTTATCCATCCTAACCTTGAAATGGGATCAATTCTTCCCATAACATTTATATATCACTCAGAATTCCTGAAAGATCGCTTGAGTTATCTCAGAGCATCAATATAACGTGTATTTGAAACATACTACTAATGTAATAACCACCACACCCAACAACATTACTAGGAAGACATATGAAGAAATTGTAGTTTTTGCTATCAATGTGTGGTAGGGTTCAGTTCTACTTAAATAATTTCTGTTTTACTGCCTAGAGTATAAACAAAATTTAATCTCAGAGCTTTTTTTTTTTTTCTTCGGTACGCGGGCCCCTCACCGCTGTGGTCTCTCCCGTTGCGGAGCACAGGCTCCGGACACGCAGGCTCAGCAGCCGTGGCTCATGGGCCCAGCTTCTCCGCAGCATGTAAGATCTTTCCAGACCGGGGCATGAACCCATGTCCCCTGCATCAGCAGGCGGACTCTCAACCACTGAGCCACCAGGGAAGCACGGTCTCAGAGCGTTTTAAGAGGACATTGCATTCCTATCTTCATGCCTTGCTTTGCTAATATGTATATATATATATTAGTTTGAAACAGGGTCCTTTGGCTTATCCAGCATCAGAGGGAATAACACGTTCAATAACTTGTTAAAATTTAAGCAAGGTTTATAGCATTTATAGATGCTACTACTTTAAGGCCCTGAAGCAATTAGACCTATTACCTATTCAATGAAAAACACAATTATTGGGCTTCCCTGGTGGCGCAGTGGTTGAGAGTCCGCCTGCCGATACAGGGGACACGGGTTTGTGCCCCCTTCCGCGAAGATCCCACGTGCTGCGGAGCGGCTAGGCCCGTGAGCCATGGCCGCTGAGCCTACGGCGTCCGGAGCCTGTGCTCCTTAACGGGAGAGGCCACAGCGGTGAGAGGCCCGCGTACCGCAAAAAAAACCCCCAAAAAACCCAAAACACAATTATTGTCAAGAAGAAAATTTCACAAATACCTCTAGATTATAAACCCAGGAGAGCACGTGAAAGGATCCAAACTCAGAATCCCAAGTTAATTGGGAAATGCCATTTTTATTAATTCCCATGATGTAGAACCCACTTAAGAGGATTTGAGAAAGATTGTAAAGATTTGATGGTTCTTTTAAAATGGACTTTTCTGCTTTCTTGTCAATTTTGTATTTTAGAAGGTGAAAAAATATAAACATACACAAAATCTTCCTGTTTGCCAACATGGGTCGTTCTCTCGGAAATAATCCTGGGAAATGAATGAACTTTTAAATTAAATTTTACATATAGGGCAATTTTGAAAAGTAAAACCCTAGTTAGTCATTTCTGGAATGAATCTTTTAGGATGGTAACTCTCGATCTTTGTTCTATCTTGGCAGATAAATTTTTCACACATGCTCATCACAAATAATAGCTCACTAAAAGCATCTGAATAAATAAGACAAACTTTGGCTTATACAGATTCCAAGTGTGTTAGTTGTAACTACATTATGCCCAGATGTCTCTGTGTATTAAAGTATCTGAAATATTTCTTTTTTTTTTTTTTTTGCTGTACGCGGGCCTCTCACTGTTGTGGCCTCTCCCATTGCGGAGCACAGGCTCCAGATGCACAGGCTCAGCGGCCATGGCTCACGGGCCCAGCCGCTCCGCGGCATGTGGGATCTTCCCAGACCGGGCCACGAACCCGTGTCCCCTGCATCGGCAGGCAATAATAAATTAATATATAATATTTTTAATATAATAAAAGAGTTTCTTCTGTAACTTCAGTAGTGGCTTTCCCTGAGTTTCAAGAAATTCATTCATTATTTCCATAAATAATGTGATTTGTTGGTTGAGTTGCCACAGCTAACAAAATAAAGGCTCTGGTCTCACAGAACTTAGTGTTTAATGATAAGAGATAAGGGAAGCAGGAGAGTATTGTAAGAGGGCATCTAACCCATTTTTGAGGATCTGGGAAGGCATCTCAGGAAAAGTAATATTTGGTGAGACCTGAAAGATGAGTAGGAGTAAATGCCAAAGAGTCGTGAGATGGGAGAGGCAACAGGAGCAGGTTACATAGGATTTTATAAACACTGTTAAGGAATTTTGATTTAACCCAAAGAGCATAGATAAGTCTTGAAGGATTATAGAAATGGGAGACATTAGAGAATAGTTGGAGACTAGAAAGACTAAAGGCAGGGAGACAAATTAGGAGATCTAAGCAAGAAATACTGGTGACATGTTTTATAGTATTGTCCATAGGAAAAAACAGATTAATTTGAGAGAGACTGTATAAGAAGTTGAATTGAAAAGTATTGTTAATTAGTAGGATATTAGTGGGTGGGAAGGAAGGAGAGTCAAGTGTCAAGGGAGACTTCTAGGTGCCTCACTTGGGCAACTGGGTAGATGCTCATGCCATACACTGAAAGAGGAAACACAGAAAGAAAAGATTTGCTAGGGGAAGATGATGAGTTCAGTTTTGAAAATGTATGCCAGGTGCCTTGAGACATCCCAGGAAAAATATTCATCAGACATTTGGTTTTTTGAATCTAAGACTCATGAAGTACATCTATGCTATAGAAATAGATGTGGGGGTCATCAGCATATAGATTGTTGGTAATTGAAGCCGCATGACACCACCAAGGATGAGTATGCAGAAGAAAAGAAGATCTAAGAAATCAGTTTCCATTTAATGTGCTAACTAGAAGATCTAAGAAATTAGTTTCCATTTAATGTGCTTCCATAATATGTGCTTAACAAATATTTGATTTGAGTAAATGAATAAAAACGTCAATAAATTCTAGAAGGCCTTTTTAATATTTGCACAGGAATTTTTCAGGTGACTGACATTCACTGGCCTCAGATAGTGGCAATGAGTTGTTTGGTCTTCAAAAATGTTCTGGGCTCCTGAAAAAGTTTTTTAAATCTAATGTAAGATTCTTATTTTATTACAATGACAATATGTGTAAAGTTCCCAAGCTGAGTTCTAATACTTCAGAAAGAAGCAAACTTATATACACAGCATAATTCCCTGCACACAATTCATGCTCAATAAACATGTATTTAAAGAGATCTGTGTATTTAAAGAGATCTTCCCTGGTGGCGCAGTGGTTGAGGGTCCGCCTGCCGATGCAGGGGACATGGGTTCGTGCCCCGGTCCGGGAAGATCCCATATGCCATGGAGCGGCTAGGCCTGTGAGCCATGGCCACTGAGCCTGCGCGTCTGGAGCCTGTTGCTCTGCAACGACAGAGGCCACAATAGTGAGAGGCCCACATATCACAAAAAAAAAAAAAAAAAAAAGAGATTTGTAGAATGAATGAATAAACACATGAATGAAATACATATTCCTGCCTTCTCACAATAAAGGAAGTTTTTTTAATATAAATTTATTTATTTATTTATGGCTGCGTTGGGTCTTCATTGCTGCGTGCAGGCTTTCTCTAGTTGCAGCGAGCAGGAGCTACTCTTCATTGCAGTGCACAGGCTTCTCATCAAGGTGGCTTCTCTGTCGTGGAGCACAGGCTCTAGGTGTGCAGGCTTCAGTAGTTGTGATATGCAGGCTCAAGTAGTTGTGGTTCGCGGGCTCTAGAACGCAGGCTCAGTAGTTGTGGCTCACGGGCTTAGTTGCTCTGCAGCATGTGGGATCTTCCTGGACCAAGGCTTGAACCTGTGTTCCCTGCATTGGCAGGCAGATTCTTAACCACTGTGCCACCAGGGAAGTCCCAAAGAAAGTTATAGTACTTCCACTCCACTACTCTTATATTTGTTGAGGTACTACAATAAGAACAACATAGTAATTCAGTCCCTAGGAACATTTAATCTAGAGAAGCACATCTGAACTAGTAAGTCTAACTGGGCATATTGAGAGAGAGCTGGGGTGATATATCCAACAAAGAACTCATGTTCAAAATATATAAAGAGCTCTCACAAATCAATAAGAAAAAGGCAGCAACTCAGAAAAATGGGCAAAAGACTTGAACAGATAATTCACAAAAGAGGAGATCAAAATAACCAGTAAACAAATGAAAAGGTGGTTGACTTCATTCCCCATGGGGGAAATGCAAATTAAAACCCACAATGCAATAGTACTTCAAGCCCACCAGAATAGTTAAAATGAAAAAGATGAAAAATATCAAGTTCTGGTAAGGCTATGGTGCAATCTCAACCTCCATTGTTGCTGATGAGAGTTGTAAATTGGTACAACCACTGTATCAGCCACAGTATGTACATTCAGGAGACAGAAACCACACCAGTTACTTGAAAAGAGACAATTTAATATAAAGAATTGTTAATAAGAACCTCTTCTCTAAGTTTTAATAATTCTAACCATTTTCCTTTGTTTTCTCAGCCCTAGGGATTGTAGCTGCTTCCTGCAGTTGCTACCTAATGATTTATTCAAGTTTTCTTTTTACCCTTGTTAACATCTTTATATCTAGTTAACAATTATTTATACTAAATTGTCTCTGTTCATGGAACTGGTATGGTTTTTTTCTCCTGATTGATACAGAATTGGCACCAGGAATGATCCAGGAAACAGACCCACAAATATGGGATTTAAGGATTGTTATGATCAAGTCATTGGGCTTGACTACAGTGCTGAGCTCCTTGCCAAAAAGAAACATGATGCTAGTAATCAGTGACATGCAGTATATTCACACAATCAAATAATGACCTATGAGTGAATGTGATTATTTGCCTGCTGAGACAAATGTCTTGGGGGCTCCAAGTGGCTGCTGCATTTTAGCAATGTGACAATAATGATGACTCCTAGGACTCTCGTGTGGCCGGTGACCCAGAAATCTAAAGGTGTAGGTTCTCATGTTACTGGGAGTGGAGGTACAGCAGCCACTGGTATGAGGATTAAAATTGTACAACTCATATCCTGGTAGCAAGCAATGATCCTCCCACATACAATGGGAGTAGTTCAGACTTAGTGATCATTCTGGGAAACTATTCTGTGCACATAGGAGGGATAATTGAGCTACTTAATTCAAGACTGGCCAAATTTCTAAAACAAAATTTTCTTTTACAAACATAAAAAATAGAGATTGAAAGATGGAAATAGAAAACACCTTAGAAATAATCTAGTCCTATACTCTGACTGGACCAAAAAAAACATTTTTCCTTTAAGGAGACTCAGAGAAGTGAGTGACTTAGCCAATCAAGAATTAATTTAGTAGCAGAGTTAGGATGAAGCATGCCATCACCAACTGCTGAGGACTTAACTAGGTATCAGGCACTGTGCTGAGTGCTTTTATATGTATTCGCTTATTTAATCCTCTCTCTAACATTATGACATAGGTATTAGTATTCCTAATACTAATTAGGATGAGGAACAACAGATGAGGAAATTGAGGTTAAGTGATTTGTCCAAGTTCAGTACCAAAACCCAGGAATGAAGGACTCCAGCTCCTACACTCTTAACCATTAACATAATCTGCCTCTCTGGAAGCCAGCATTATACTACATTGATTTAAGTTCAGTATAGTACTCTTTAAGCTACAATTTAGCATTGCTTCCCCCACCTGCCCACTGCCAGGCTAATCAGTTTGCAGTGGGAAAAAAAGCAACACAGACGGTTAGACCTGAAAAAGCGTTTTCTAATTCAGTCTCTTAGTCCACAGTGAAGTCATTGAATTCTAAGCACGCAACTGACTTTCCCAATGCCAAAAGCTGTTTGGAGGTGAAGGCGGAAACGTGAGCCAGGTTTCCTAAATCTCAAGGCAGTTCTCTTTTCACTACACCACAAAATCTTCCCCTCTCACATTCTCTTCTTTCAGAAGTTGGTATTGGTATAGGGTCCAAAGTTCTTGTTGACTCTTTAATTGGACTGGCTGATATGGGACAGGCAAGGTTGTTCATTAAATGTACACAGTTTCTACTTCCTGGTCCATATTCAATACCATCTCCAGATGGACAGCTACTGTGTGCTGTGCTGAAAAGTCCCCTCTGTTTTCAAACTGCTTCTCTACATTCATTTTACCTTTATACCTCAAACCCTCACACTGTTTGCTCCTTTGGGTTGAAACACTGGAAAAATACTTTATTAAGATACCAATGGACGGTATAACGAAAGGAAGGTCTTCCTTAGCTGGAAATCGTTTACATAATTAGTACTCGTCTCTCAGAAGAGTAACAGCAGTGACGGGTTGTGATCCTATGAGGCTACTGAGCACCTGGGGAGGGTGGGAAAATACTGAAAGTCAGGAAGTGGTTTAGAAAAGGGGTGGAGAGGGCTTCCCTGGTGGCGCAGTGGTTGAGAGTCCACCTGCCGATGCAGGGGACACGGGTTTGTGCCCCGGTCCGGGAAGATCCCACATGCCGCGGAGCAGCTGGGCCCGTGAGCCATGGCCGCTGAGCCTGCGTGTCCGGAGCCTGTGCTCCGCAACGGGAGAGGAAGAAAAGGGGTGGAGAATAGAGCATCTTTGTACAAATTAGCAAAAGAGGCCCCTTGCACATCTTGGAGAATGGAGCCCAGACTGGATTTCTACCCCCACTGGCCCCCTCGTACACTGACCGACCAGTTATGACAGACTTGGATAAATCACATCCATCATAATGTTGCCGAGCGGCTGCCCTGCCTGCCACCCTTGCTGTTGCTACTCTTTTCCCAAGATAGCTACAGAAAAACAGAAGAGAACTAACGTTCACAGTACTGGCCACCGCCCTCAATTCACTGAGCCCCTACTCTGTGTAGTCACTGTCTTCACAAAAAACTCAGTGAATTAGCTATCATTTCCCCAACCTTGCAGATGAGAAAAATAATAGCCCAAAGAGTTTAAGTAATTTCCCAAAGGCACCTAACTAAGAAATCATTCGAAGAGGCTAAACACTCTGTGCAGAGCTGAATCAAATTGAGATGACTCATGCTTATTTTTGTCTCACTATACCATGCCCCTATACAGAAAATTGCTTTCCTATAATTTGTGTAGTTGTATATTTTCAGTTATGCCAACCCTCTTCTTTACTACAAAGCATTGAGCTTCAGTGGTCTAATTTATCACAGGTAAGCACATGGGTTTCTCATTGGTAAGTGGACCATCTGGCAGGCAGCATGTGGAAGCAGGCCCTTTGGCAAGGTGATAAGAAGGTTAATTAAGTCTAGATTTTAGAGTATTTTTTAACCTGAAAGAAAGAAATATTGTTAGCGACAATATTGAGTACTAGATATTTGCAAGGTTTTGGGCTGTGTTCTACATAAACACTACATTATAACTTCTTGTTTAATCTTCACAATATCCCTATGAGGAAAATACTATACTAGCCCCCATTTTTCAGATGAGAAAATTGTGACATTGAGAAGTAACTTGCTAAAGATCCCCTGGCTGGTAAGTAGTGAGGCCAAGATCTAGGATATCTGACACCAGAGTCCACACACTTAACTTATTCAACTATACTACCTCTCCTGGTATGGAATAGTTCAGGACGTGGTCTCAGAGTAAATCCTATAGAAACTTAGACTATTAGCTCCAAAGTAATCACTCTGAGCCCACAGAGAGTAGCATCATGATAAAAATAAAAAAGAGATTTGATGTTTTTAAAATAATTTCTTTGCTACATTACTTTCCTTTTTATGTTTTAGTGTACTAGATAGTCAGCACCTTCGGGGCAAATGCCATGCCTTTGATGTTCTTCTGTTTCCTTCACTCAATCATTATTGAATGATAATGAGCTTTTGCTATGGAGAAGGCACTACAGTGCCTAACACTGAAGTTGGTGTATAATGGAGAACGTTCAAATATTTATTGGGTTTATTGATTGGTTAGAGAAGGCAGAGGCTTCACCTCAAGTTCTCTAGGTGTAGTCCCATAGGAATTAATAATTAATGATTTTGGCAATTTTATCACCAAATCACTGAGACAACATTTCACTGGGTAGGGGTTGAGTTAGAATCTATGTTTCACGTGACAACTTGTGAATTGGTGGTAGTCAGAAAATGCTCAATAATTATAACCTTTCTAGGAAGTAAGTAAATTGAAAATAATACTTGCTTGCCCTTTCCTCTAAAATTTAAAGGCTCTCTGATATGTTAGCCTGCAGTAATATCAAAAGTTTGTAGCTCATGTTACAGTGGAAGATTACTGGACTGAATGTCAATATTAGGACATAGTATGAGTGTGTTTCATGTTTGGTAATTGCAATCATTGTTGCTTTTGTTGTGGTCATCCATTTACAATGCCTGGTGTCAGTCTATTTCTCTCTTGTAAAAATAAAATACAGTGTGTGTGTGTGAAAAAAAAAAAAGTTTGTAGCTCAGTTTATCCACTAGGGTCCTCTACCTTGTTTTAGAAAGTATAGGAAATCCTTTATTTATAGCAAGTCAACTCACAGTTCTCACTTCAGGACTCTGCCTGCAACCGTCAAGTTCGACTTACAGTACCCTTGGTAAACCCAAAACAAACAGGCATATAGTGCCCAGCACTTTTGAGGAAATGCATTTCTACCATATTGCAACAAAAATACCCACAATCTGATATCTAATGTCTACACTTTGCTGAAGAAATATACAACAAGAAAAATAGGGATGAAAAACAAATATTCTTGAATCTATTTCTCAAAAAGCCATTAAGTAGCCTAAAGTTTACCTAGAAATTGCCTTAAAGGTAAAAATTAAAGTATTGCCATGGCCTTCTGTGACATAGTAGAAAGGGTATTAGGAGTGATTTTGGGGCTTCCCTGGTGGCGCAGTGGTTGAGAGTCCGCCTGCCAATGCAGGGGACACGGGTTCATGCCCTGGTCCGGGAAGATCCCACATGTCGTGGAGCAGCTGGGCCCGTGAGCCATGGCCGATGAGCCTGTGCGTCCGGAGCCTGTGCTCCGCAACGGGAGAAGCCACAACAGTGAGAGGCCCGCGTACCGCAAAAAAAAAAAAAAAAAGTGATTTTGGAGATCTAGATTCTAAACCCAGGTCTAACTACTATGTAATCTGTGTGACCTTGGGCGAAATACTTAACATCAGCTTCCTTATCTGTAAAACAACATTCTCCTCTCTGAGTTGTTGTAAAGGTTAAAAATAATAATAATGTACATAAAGCTATGTGGCACCTTTAAAAATATCAGTTTAATCAAAACCAGAAATTTTATGTTAAAGATATTTCTCTTTTCTTTCCTTCTTTTTTTATACGGCAGAAAAACCAACACAAGTTTAATGACATGTATATGCCCTGTATATATGAGAGATACCCAGGGAAACTAATGTTTCTTCATCTACTAAATTGTTGTCAAAAACTAGGAAAAGAATTATGGAAGATAATAAAGTCTTTGTTCATTTGTCCCCTACCTTTCTGCAGTTCTGATTTATATGAGGAGTTTCACCACTGAGCACGTCTACATGAGATTTATATCTCTTCCAGCAGGGCAAAATGTCCATGCCCTTGAAAATACATGAGAAGAGTACCACGTGTCAGCTTATATAATGAGAACTCAGCTCACTATAGTGCATCTCTTAGAACATTTTTCATTCGGTGAAGTGTTCTGTTTTGTTATTGAGGTGTAGTTGATTTACAATATTAGTTTCAATATTAGATATATGACATTCTAGAGTTATTATAAAAGGTAAAGTTTAAGGTTATTATAAAATATTGGCTATGTTCCCTGTTCTATACAATATATCCTTGCAGCTTATTTATATCATCCATAGTAGTTTGTACCTCATAATCCCCTACCCCTATCTTGCCCCTTCCCCTTCTCTCTCCCCACTGGCAACCACTAGCTTGTTCTCTATATCTGTGAGTCTGTTTCTGTTTTGTTATATTCATTCATTTGTTTTATTTTCTAGATTACACATATAAGTAATAACATACAGTATTTGTCTTTCTCTGACTTATTTCACTAAACATAATACCCTCTAGGTCCAACCATGTTGTTGCAAAAGGCAAAATTTCATTCTTTTTACGGCTGAGAAGTATTCCATTGTATGTATATTCCACATCTTCTTTATCCATTCTTCTGTTGATGGAACTTAGGTCACCACTGTATCTGGGCTATTGTAAATAATGCTGCTATGAACATTGGGGTGCATGTATCTTTTCGAATTAGTGTCTTTGTTTTCTTTGGATATATTCCCAGGAGTGGAATTGCTGGATCATATGGTAGTTCTATTTTAGTTTTTTGAGGAACCTCCATACTATTTTCCACCAATTTACATTCCCATTTTCTCCACAAGGGTTCCATTTTCTCCATATCTTCACCAACATTTGTTACTTGTGGTGTTTTTCTTTTTTTTTTAATTTATTTATTTTTGGCTGGATTAGGTCTTTGTTGCTGCGCGCGGGCTTTCTCTAGTTGCGGCGAGTGGGGGCTACTCTTTGTTGTGGTGCACAGGCTTCTCGTTGCAGTGGCTTCTCTTGTTGTGGAGCATGCGGTCTAGGTGCACAGGCTCAGTAGTTGTGGCACGCAGGCCCTAGAGCGCAGACTCAGTAGTTGTTACACACGGGCTTAGTTGTTCCTCAGCATGTGGGATCTTCCTGGACCAGGGATCGAACCTGTGTCCCCTGCATCAGCAGGTGAATTCTCAACCACTGTGCCACCAAGAAGTCCCATTTGTGATCTTTTTAATGACAGCCATTCTGACAGGAATGAGGTGATACCTCATTGTGGTTTTGATTTGCATTTCTCTAATAATTAGCAATGTTGAGCACCTTTTCATGTGCCTGTTGCCTATCTGTATGTCTTCTTTGGAAAAATGTCTATTCAGGTCTTCTGCCCATTTTTTAAATAGTTTGTTTGTTTTTTTGATATAGAGTTATATGAGCTGTTTACATATTTTGGATATTAACCCCTTTTCAGTCACATCATTTGCAAATATTTTCTCACATTCTGTAGGTTCTATCAATGGTTTCCTTTGCTGTGCAAAAGCTTTTAAGTTTAATTAGGTACCATTTGTTTACTTTTGCTTTTGCCTTAGGAGACAGATCCAAAAAATGTTGCTATGATTTATGTCAAAGACTATTCTGCCTAGGTTTTCTTCTAGGAGTTTTATGGTTTCCTGTTTTACATTTAGGTCTTTAATCCATTTTGAGTTTATTTTATTTTATTTTTTTATAAATTTATTTATTTACTTACTTATTTTTGCCTGTGTTGGGTCTTCATTGCAGTGCATGGGCTTCTTATTGCAGTGGCTTCCCTTGTTGCTGAGCACAGGCTTTAGGCACACGGGCTTCAATGGTTGTGGCACGTGGGCTCAGTATTTGTGGTGCACGGGCTTAGCTGCTCCACGGCATGTGGGATCTTCCTGGACCAGGGCTTGAACCCATGTCCCCTGCATTGGCAGGCAGATTCTTAACCACTGTGCCACCAGGAAAGCCCATTTTGAGTTTATTTTTGTATATCATACAAGAAAATGTTCTAATTTCATTCTATCATGTAGCTGTACAGTTTTCCCGGCACCACTTATTGAAGAGACTGTGTGTTTCCCCATTGTATATTTTTGCCTTCTTTGCCACAGATTAATAGACCCTATGTGCCTGGGTTTATTTCTGGGCTGTCTATTCTGTTCCTCTGATTTATGTGTCTGCTTTTATGCCAGCACCATACTGTTTTGATTACTGTAGCTTTGTAGTACAGTCTGAAATCAGGGCGCATGATACCTCTAGCTCTGTTCTTCTTTCTCAAGATTGCTTTTGTTATCTGGGGTCTAGTGAAAAGTTTCTTGATTTCTGAATTATGACTGGTCTCATTCATCTGAATCTACCAAGTTAAGCAATAGATTTCCTAAATGTAAGACAAAAGATGACCCTCCTCCCTTTCTCTTCTATATTTTCTTCTCCTCCTCTGGCCTATTCTCAGACTGACACAATGGACTAGCCAACCCATTGAAAACCTGAGCTCTCTAGCTTGCTGATTCACACTATCTTTAAGCAAAGAGATAATTATTTTTAACTTGTAATGTCTTTTTTTCTGGTTCCTAATGAGCCTCAGTCAACCAAGGTCCTTTTTCACATTACACAAGTAAACACTTAAATAACAGAAGAAATATGACAACGTCCAAAAAGAATTTCAATTTGAGATTTTTTTCCTTTAGAGATTTTTAAAATATGAATTATTCTGTCCACTTATAATGAAAAGTTAACTGAACTGACACTGGTTAATCTCTAATAGCATTACGCTGCCACTTTTTGATGAAGTCCAGTAATTTAGTCCTGCAGCTTAACAGCAGGATCAGTGGGCAGAGAGTTAGAAGACTTGGACTCTATTTTCATTTCTAGCTCTGGCTCATTACCATTACTTTGCCCTGACCATCTTCTATTATTACTCAGAATCTCAGTTATATTAGCAGTGCAGAATGA
Organism: Grampus griseus; assembly: GCF_964374135.1. Taxonomy (NCBI): domain Eukaryota; kingdom Metazoa; phylum Chordata; class Mammalia; order Artiodactyla; family Delphinidae; genus Grampus; species Grampus griseus. The sequence goes on along the minus strand of NC_139010.1, from coordinate 26,721,684 downwards.
TCTGGAAAAACCACCCTGTAAGCTAACAACTAAGAGGATGCAGCAATCTTATTCCTGCAATGGATGTACCATTATGGTCTCAGGCAAGAAATTGTCTAACTTGATGCCTCAGTTTCTTTACCTGTAAAAACATGATAAATTATTTGTTCCTCTTTCCCCCAGTTTCCTCAAAGAAATACAGTGATGGAAATTGTGTCAGCGCTATAAAAGATTTTTGAGGGACTTCCCTGGTGGTCCAGTGGGTAAGACTCCATGCTCCCAGTACAGGGGGCCTGGGTTTGATTCCTGGTCAGGGAACTAGATGCCAAATGCTGCAACTAAGAGTTTGCATGCTGCAACTAAAAGATCCCACATGCCACAACTAAGACCCAGTGGAGCCAAATAAATAAATAAATATTAAAAGAAAAAGATTTTTGATCTCTTTAGACTTTTGCCACATAAAGAGAAATGTCCTTTTTATTATATCTACTGGTATTTTTAGGTACCAATGCTCCCTGAGTTTGAGACATATCAATTCTACTTAGAAAAGAGTACTATTTATACTGCCATTCTTTGCAGAATCTTTGCAAAAATAAAATAGGCTATAGAGAATATGCTTTAAGAAAACAAAATTATTCCACAAAACTTGTGATTGTTGGCAGTTAAAAATTCTGATTCACATTATCACCCCTAATCATCTTAACTCGAGGGAGACCGCTTACTAATTTAGAGCTGTCCATAGCTATCTTGTCTAGCTAGCAAATACCAGCTAACAAATGAGGATACTACTCAGTTGATCCTAGTTATTCCAGGATTTTTGTAAGTGCCTGAAAAAAGTGTGTAGGTAGTGAGGGATCTTAAAATCTAACCATTGTTGACAGCTACTCTATTTAGGTTTGTGTGTGTCAAACATAAGAATTTTATAGGGATATTCACCTATCTCATGTAGATAATAGGAGGGTTGATAGATAACAAGTAATAACCTACCTAATTGCTAAAAGAAGTATTATCCTTACAATGCCCATTTTAATTTTTAAAGATTGTGATGATAATGTATTTTGTTATACAATCTCTTTGTCACATTAGCATACTAGCAAATCCAAAACTCAGACAGTGAAGGAAAAAATTCTCAGACTGAGTCAGAAAATCATATTAATTCAAAGACAGGTCTGAAACCGAAAGGCAAATTTAAAGGAATAGAGGAACATAAGTACCAAAAAAAAAAAAAAAAAAAACTCAGCCAAGGAAGACCCAAAATAGGCTGGTAACTGACAGAGATCCTTGCAGGCTGGTCAGAACTGTAGGTGCCTGGTAACAAGTGTTGAGGATTAATCACTAGGAAACTGGTGAAGGCAGGAAATCCAGTTACTAAGGTAGGAAATCCAGTTACTTTGGTTACAAAAAATACAGAAAGAAAACCTGTAAAACTACTTGAGGACAGATCTTCATTTATTCATTCAATAAATATATATTAAGCACCAGTGTATGCCAGCCACTATTTTAGACACTGGGGAATCAGCAGTGAACAGAACAAAGTTCACTGGCCTTGTGCAGCTCATATCTTAGTTAAGGGGGGAAGCAGAAAATAAACAAACAAATAAGTAAAATATATGGTATATCAATAGAAATGAGTCTATGGAGAAAATTTAAGTGGCCAATTCTGGGAGTGGGAAGTGGGGTTGCAATTTTAAATAGGGTGGTAGAGAAGGCCTCGCTGAGAAGAGGGCATAAAAGCAAAGACTTGGACAAGACAAGAGGGAAGAAGAGAGTCATGCAGCTAAGGAAGAGTGTTCGAAGCGGAGAATACAGCAAATGCAAAGACCTTGTTTGAAGCAGGATCCTGCCCAGCACATCTAAGGAAAAGTAAGGAGGCCATCATATTTGGAGCAGAGCGAGGAAGGGGGAAGAATAGGAAATGATGTCAGAGAAGTAAAGAGAGAGACACACCAATTATTTTGGGTCCTGAAGATCGTTGTGAGGACTCTGGCTTTTACTTTGTGTGAAATGAGAAACTATAGGGGATTACTGAGCAGAGGAAGGGCACAACGTGACTTACCAGTTAAAAAGGATCAGTCTGACTATTGTTTTGAGACTAGACCACAAGGAGGCAAGATGGAAGCGAGACCATTTAGGATACTATTCCAATAATCCAGGTGTGGTAGAGGGGTGAGAAGTGATGGGAATATGGTATATTCTGAAGGTAGAGCCATCAGGATGTGCTAATGGACTTGAAATAAGAGGGAAGAGAAAGAGAGGAGTCAAAGATGACACAGAGTTTAGTCCTGAAAAACTTGAAAACGGAGTGGCTGTTTATTGACACAGGGAAAATTGTGGGAGGGGTCTTAACCTACTTTGCATCCTTATGGTCTAGAACAATAGGAAACAAATGGGAATGTTCAGTGCACACCAGTAATCTAATCTGAATCTAGTTTCCAAGTATTTGAGATGAGTTGTTCTGATAGAAGACTCATTTGAGTTACTAAACTCATTTGAGTTACTAAACTCATTTGAGTTACTAAACTAGGGCTTGGTTCTAGAATCTGGGGCAAGGTTAAAAGCATTGGTACGTTAGAGCTAAGTTGTTCTAGCTAGCAAGAGCCAATTGCTATTTTCAGGATATTATTGCAAGCCAGGTGTTAAACATAGCCATGTTTTAAACTTAAGTATATACACTTACAGCTAGAAAATTATATTAAACACAAAGGTAAAAATATTGAAATTCATTACTTCCTAATTATTTTACTACATTTTACTATTATCTATGCTCTTGAGGTTATTTATGTTTGTGTGTCTATATGACAGAAATACTGTATAATGGTGTGCTACTGTGCATCTCTTCTCAACTCTGTGTTCAGTGATATTATGTCAGTAGCTTTAAATTGGCCATGGTGTGAGTATTTACAATACAAAAATTGGCAAATGCTACAAATGAGGGCTCCTCAGTCCTTCCCTGTCCCCAGAGCTGGTTAAATCTGTAATTGAGAATTTAGTGGTACCAGCTCTGAAGGCAATGATAGGGGATGAACCAACATATTTACATACAGTATGGTTTTACAGGAGGTCTTCCCTGTTGGGGCAAGGGAGGGTGGAGGACTGAGGAAATTGTGGTAGGAGACAGACACACAAGGAATTCCACGTAAGGAAAGAAAGGCCTTAATTACTGACCAAACTAGGAATTGCTGAAAGAGATTAGCATCTATATTCAATCAATGCCTTAATAGAATTAAACCTAGAACAAATTACAAACTGTTAACAAGGGAGATTAACAGCTTTGAACTGCTTATTTGTATATCTGATATTGCAAGGGATGAAGAGAAAATGGGGATGAGTCAATGCCATGAGTGGTGACTGCATATCTGTGAGAATTTCCTATATCCAGAATTTTATATTATGTTGTTAGGCCTCGTAAGAAAGAAACAGTAAGGATACTTAAGAAATTGTCTAAGTATTCCTGTGAACCAGCTAGAAAAACAATACAGTTTAGTTTTACTATATATATACATATATATATGTATATATATACACACACATACAGTATATATATAGATATATATACACACAGAATATATATGGACAACAATGAAAAAGCGCAGCATTTGGTGATTCATTTCTCAAGAGAAGTGGGAATAAAAATATCTATATTAATTGCAAACATGGTAATTAAAACAACAAAAACTTGAAAATGACAAAGGAGACTATGAAAAAAATGCGTCTTTGATCCCCAATTTTCCCCAAATCTTTCCACTTCACTGTTTCTAAATATTTCCACAAATGTTCTTTTTTCCCTTCGTTAAATATATTCATTCTCCATTTCCCATTCTCCCCTACTGGCTTTTTGTTCAAAGCTTTAATATTTTTTTATTTAAAATATTTGCATAAGTTGTTTTCCATAGCTCGGTAAAACTCCCTATTTAGCAGAATCACTTGGTTTGAGCATTAGTCTTGTTTTGCCAGACATATTTATGTGTATGGGGATGTGAAATTACTGGGTCAAAGGATAGGAACATTTTGATGACTTATGGGTTTATCAAAACTTTAGTCAGAAATTCCCTGGCAGTCCAGTTGTTAAGACTCCAGGCTTCTACTGCAGGGGGCATGGGTTCTATGCCTGGTTGGGGAATAAGATCCTGCAAGCCGTGTGGTGCAGACAAGAAAAAAAAAAAAAGGCTTTAGTTATGTATGAAAGTACTGTTCATTGCACCCTTGCTTATTTGATATGATTGTTTAAAATATTTATAAGTTCCTAAGTGAAAATGGATACTTTAATATTGTTTGAGTTTGCATTTCTTTGATTACTAGTGAAACAATATTTTTTTCTACATTTTTGATCACTAATATGTCTTTTTGCTCTCCATTTCTTTGAGGCCTAGTGTACTTTTATCAATTTACATGAGCTCTTTATATAAGAAAGATAATAGCCCTTTAGATTTAGTAGTTTTTGCAGGTATTTTCCCCATTCTGTTATTACTTATTCATTTTGGTTACTTAAAGAAAAATCTGAAAATCTGTTCATATTTTCCTTTGATTTTTAAAAAAATTGCTGCTAAGTATAAAAATAATCACCTTCCAGAGGCTTATTACACATTCCATTCTATTTTTTTCTGGTTTTTTATTGCTTAACCATAATTTTATACCTACTCTTTAATTCATCTGGAATTTATTTGGATGTATAGTATGAGAAGCTGATCTAAGCTATTTTTTCTAAATTGATAACCATTCCAAAATGGTCCTTTTTCTCTACTGATTTATGAAATTTTCTGTATTGCACAGTAAGTTCCTATACGTAATGGGACTATTTCTGCACTAGGCTATTTTTTTAATGTGTACTTCCCTGTTTTAATATAGTAGTTTGGGTATATTATTATATTCAGTTGGCTTAGTCCTAAAATTTTTTTTCTCTTCTATTATTTGCATTCTTATTCTCCCACATCAACTTTCAGAATCATTGTACCTATTACAAAGACTTTGATAGTAACAACAGTCTTTTTTCTTTGCTAGAACAATGTTATTTCCCCGATATTATTAATTATATTAACAATTACTTATTAGGTTAACCACAAGGAAAGAAGTCTATAAAGTTAACTCATGCTATTGAATTCTACAGTATTGTCTGAAACAATACCTCTATGTCTCAGAAGTTTGATGGAAGAAGATTTTTTAGGACTTAAAAGTGACAAAAACATCTATGCAAAGTTCTCCCTGGGAAACTCTCTTATGATTTGCAAGAAGAAATATTTCTCTTTGAAGAAAATAAATAAAAAAAATAAGAAACTCAAAGTGATTGAAAGTATAAATTTACATGTCTTTGAGTATATTTTATATCTTGCAATAAACCTTTCACAATGCTCCTGAAACTTAAGCCTAAGCATTGTGAACAATTTAACAATAGAGCTACTTGTACTCATTGTCCTAATTCAAGTTATTTCCACATACGTTAATTTGCCTATGAATCACTAATAGCCTCCTAGAAGTTAACAAAGGAAAGATTTTCTTTCTCAATTTTATTTTTTTTCTAAAATAATAAAATTCTTAGATACCATGTAGAAATTGAGAGATGTTAAGAATCTTATTTTTATTTTATTTTTTTCTAAAATAATTTTATTTTTTTTAAAAAATATTTTTTTTCTAAAATAATATTTTATTTTTTATTTTTTTATTTTTTTCTAAAATAATTTTATTTTTTTCTAAAATAATAAAATTCAATTTTATTTTTTTTCTAAAATAATTTTTTTTTCTAAATTTTATTTTTTTAAAATTTTATTTTATTTTTTTATTTATTTATTTTTTTTATTTTTTTTTAAATTTTATTTTTTTCTAAAATAATAAAATTCTTAGATACCATGTAGAAATTGAGAGATGTTAAGAATCTCTATAAGACTCTTAATTATGGTACATATTTCTTGGTACTTAAAAAAGTAAAAATTGCACTCCCAAGTTCATTTCAGTATTACTCACAATAGCCAAGATATGGAAACAACCTAAGCATCCATTGATGATGAATGGATAAAGAAAATGTGGTGTATATATATACAATGAAATATTATTCAGCCTTTAAAAAGAAGGAAACCTTGCCACTTGTAACAACATGGATGAACCTCAAGGACATCATCCTATGTGAAATAAGCAAGATGCAGAAAGACAAATACTGCATGATCTCACTTATATGTGAAATCTAAAATATTCAAACTCAAAGAAACAAAGAGTGATGGCTGATAGGGGCTGAGAGTAGGGGGAAGAAATGGGGACATGTTGGTCAAGGGATACAAAGTACCAGTTATGCAAGATCTAATGTACAATATAACTATAGTTAACAATACTGTATTATATATTGTATACTTGAAATTTGCTGAGTGTACATCTTAAGTGCTGTCAACACACACATACACACACAAAAGGTAATTAGGTGAGGTGATGGATATGTTAAGTATCTTGATTATGATGATTATTTCATGATGTGTATGTATATCAAAACATCAAGTTGTATACTTAAATATATACAATTTTTAAATTGTCAATTATATGTCCATAAAGCTGGGGGAAAAAATCAAAAATTAAATTCCATTGTCCTAACATGAACTACTTACTTAGCTTTCATGCTTTTGGATAGGTCTCTACAGAGCTCCACTATGTCATCTTTTCTTTAATATATAACTCAGATGAAAGGTAATAGAAACAGTCACTTTGAAGTATTTTCCTAGGAGTCTATGGTAATGCTTTAGAGTCTTATCCACAGTTGTTCCTAACAATGTTTAAGTTTCTTAATTATATGACAAATGCATTAGTTCTCCAAAAATAACCAGGAAACTGGACTTGCCCCATAGCAACGGAGCTGTTTTTTGTAAAAGGAAAGCATAAGGCATGAGCGGGCACTCACAAAAAGCAGCTTCATGTGTCCTACATCTCTTTTTCAAAATGGCTCTATCAAAGATATTTCATTATATTATTGGCTTCTGTTATAATTGGCTCCCATTTCAAAAGAAGCTGGCTACATTGGAAAAGAATGTCAAGAGTGTCCAAGACTTATTAATTTATATGTTGCCTTTTGTCATTTTAAAAGTCTTTGAGATATGGTTTCATTTTCTCATCTTGCTTTCAAAAGCCCTTACTTATGAAACATATATCTTCTGCTTTTGATTTATCAAGTTTCTTTACACTGAATATTTATTTATACATTTTTCTAGATCTCTGTAATTACTTGATTTCCGGTTACTAAGCCTTGCTTTGTTATCTTAAAGCATAAATGGTGTCTGCTGTGGAACTGGTTTTACACATCCTATTGAATAACCACACCCTTATAATTAGAGATTTGGTAGTCATCAGAGAGTGGTACAGTCAGCAGCAAAATAGTACGCCACAGGTATTATGAAAACACTATTTTTTTTTAAGATAACCTTAAAAAATAATTTTAAAAAAAAAATTAAAAAAAAATTTTTTTTTAAGATAACCTTTTTTTTTTTTCCAATTTTATTTATCTTTGGCTGCCTTGGGTCTTCATTGCTGCGCGCTGACTTTCTCTAGTTGCGGCGAGCAGGGGCTACTCTTCGTTGCGGTGGGTGAGCTTCTCACTGAGGTGGCTTCTCTTGTTGCGGAGCACGGGCTCTAGCTGCGCAGGCTTCAGTTGTTGCTGCACACGGGCTCTGTAGCTGTGTCCCGTGGGTTGTAGAGCGCAGGCTCAGTAGTTGTGGCACACGGGCTTAGTTGTTCCGCAGCATGTGGGATCTTCCCGGACCAGGGATTGAACCCATGTCCCCTTCATTGGCAGGCAGATTCTTAACCACTGCGCCACCAGGGAAGTCCCGTAATGAATTTTTAATGAATTTGGAAACTAGTCAAGAGGCATCTCTTGACTAAACACTAGGGACATAATGCTTATGTTACGGAACCAAATTTGGCTCCTCTTGCCCGAACGCAGTAAGGTCAATCTATTGACCCTGGGCTGTGGTGAAGAAAAGAGCTATGTTTATAGCAGGGCACCAAGCAAGGAATCCAGGTCAGCTAGTGCTCAAAATACCCCAACTCCCAGATGGGTTTCAGGAAAACCTTTTTAAAGGCGATGTAAGGTGTGTGTGTGGTGGTGGGGGGTGGTCCCAGGGTATGTGATCAGCTCATGCACAGTCCTCTGTTCGGTTGATGGTGAGATAACAGGGCGTTGACACAGGGGTTAACATTATCAATCCCTAGGCCACGTGCTCATCAAGTAGTTAATTTCTTCCATTTAGCATCTGTAAAAAAACTCAGGAAATGTGCATCAGCTACTATTATCCAGGTACTTCAGAGCGGAGTTAAAGCAGAGGAGCTAAAGCTGAAAGTGTTCTGGGGGAGCGGTCTGTCCTGGGAAGGCCCCACAGGGTTCTGCTCAATTGTGCTTTCTCTTCATTTCTATGAAATTAATAAGCTTAAAATTTGGTAAGAAAGATCTCATGGTTACAAAAGTACTACTTTCTATGCTTTCTACAGCTCAAAAAATCTGCTTCCACCTCACCTACAATAATCTGCAACGGTTTGAATTATGCCAGGAAAATTTAGAATAAGGACAGAGTGATGAGGAATCAGTCAATGTAAGATTTAGTGCTTTTTCAGAAAACAACCAAAAGCTTTTAAGAGCTGTCTGCAACAACAGGGGTGGTTAAGTAAATTATAATTAATTTACACAATGGAATATTACATAGTTTTAAAAATAATGATTAAATATGTCTTTATTGACATGGAGAGATATTTATGATACATAAATTGATGAAAGGAGCTTATAAAAAACAGGATCTCACTTTTGTTTAAAATAAGGAAAAAATAGCACTTGTATATATGCATGGGAAGAATATCAAAAAGATAGTTCGTGGATGTTGAACTCAATATAAGTTTAATTTTCTTCATATTTTCTGATTTTTTTGCAACGAGCATTTATTACTTTCATAATCAGAAAAAACAAGAAGGATATTTCTACTTTAAAAATAGTATGTATGAGGTTTTGTTGATGAGAAAACAAGTGCTCTCACTCTCTCCATCTTTCAATTCTGCTTGCCTCTAATTGGCTTACTACTACTTACAGGTTCACTACTACATACAGGTTCTAGTCCCAAAGTGGGAAAGACGACTGTCACTGGCTCCAGACTCCAAAACTGTATCTACAATCAACTCTAACAGATAGAGACAATCTTCCCTATTAGCTCCAGCAGAAAGTCATAGGGCAGGCTGAGTGTCTTGACTTGGATTAGGAACTAAAATGTGGAGGGGAGTGAGTGGGAGCGAATAAGGGATGTAATCATTTTCTGATGGGATAGGTCTTGGTCACTGTACACTCCCTACGGCCTGTGACGAGAAGGAGTCTACATTGAGCTGGTTCCCAATGGGAAAGAGGAGTTTCATCATCTGAAGGAGGAGGAAGTGATGCTGAAAGGACTAAAATAACAGATATCCATTGTAACATTCATTGTAGACTCTCATAATAATAGTGACAAAAATGAAGTTCTTAAAGAGTTCCCAGAGTTTTTCAGTGTTTGGGAATTCGGTATCACCATTCAACACCTTAATTACAATACCTATTCATTCAACAAAATATTCATCAAGTATCTACTATGTGCATAGTAGTCTATCTTACTGGGATGAGCAGTAAACAAAAAAACAAACAAAATATTCCTGCCCTCAGGGATCTTATATTTTCAGACATCATTAACAACTCTAAAACATGAGTCTGAAATTGGCCTCTGGCCGGAAATTTTATTGCAGTAGTTGAGATAAAAGAAAATGCAATTTGGCTTTCATACAATTATTTTCTTTTACTTGTCTGTGGACACCATAGTAAGAGCCTATCCTTAAAAGAAACTAAGCTGAGATGAGTCATGAGATTTACAAGCAAGTTAGAAGAGTACAGGCTTTTCTGCCTTGGAATTAATAGAATATTGCATTACCTAGACACACCTCAGGGTGTTCTGTAGCACCCTTGAGCTTTAACTTCTGGATTACCTAACCTGCCGTTACAATGACACTGGGCAAACCAATCTTGTGGTGTATATTTAATTTCAAACAAAAAATTTTTTTACAGTTGACTACAGTAGCAGAGAGCAAACTTCCTTTTTCAGGTTAATAGGTTAATGTACACGGTCAGAACAAAAATATCTTGTTCTGTTTTGTGTCTTGTTAGTGTTTACCTGCTATGGACTGAATGTTTCTGTTCCCATCGCCGCCCCCCTCCAAGCCCTAATCCCCAATATGATGGTATTTCAAAGTGAAGCCTTTGGGAGGTGATTAGGTTGTGAGGGTGGAGCTCTCATGAACGGGATTAGTGTCTTTATAAAGAGACCCCAGAGAGCTCCCTTGCCCCTTCTGCCTTGTGAGGACACAGCAAAAACATGGCCATTGGTGAATCAGGAAGTGGCTCTTAGCAGACACCTAACCTGCTGGTGCCTTGATCTTGGTCTTCTCAGTCTCCAAAACTGTGAAAAATAAAGTTTTGTTGTTTAAGCCACCCAGTCTATGGTATGCTGTTATAGCAGACCAAACAGACTAAGACTATTTTTGATATAGCAAACACTTAACCCCGAATTTTAAAAGCTTTGGAAGGAAAGCAAAAACAAGTTTTGGGGACTTCCCTGGCAGTCCGGTGGTTAAGACTTCCCCTTCCAATGCAGGGGGTGCGTGTTTGATCCCTGGTCAGGGAGCTAAGATCCCACATGCCTTGGGGCCAAAAAACCAAAACACAAAGCAGAAGCAATATTGTAACAAATTCAATAAAGACTTTAAAAATTGTCCACATCAAAAAAATCTTAAAAAAAAAGTTTTGGCAAATGTATCTTTTCACTTTTTTTTATAAATCTTGAAGAACAATTATAATTTTCTAATGCAGTGATTCTCAGCTTTAACTACACATTAGAATCACCTTTTAAAAATACTGGGATGGGGGTGGAGGGTGGGGATTAGGCATCGATGTCTTTTAAAAAGTACTGTATGTGATTTTAATATAATATGTAATATAATAGCTAGGTTTGAGGACTACCTAAAGGATAAGACATACGCACTGTGGGGGGGACAGGGAGTGAATATTTTTAGTCTAGAACACTTGGGTATATTTGTCTTATTGCCAGTCTGACTTTCATCAATGGATCACTTTAATTCATCATTTATCCACCTTCAAAAGAGGGATAAATGATCCCACATCCATTCATCCATTCATCCATCTGTCTTCTTTCCTTTCATTCTTTTTCTCCTTTTCTCTTTCTCTTTCTCATTCACTCATTCAATCAACAATTCATCAAACCAGCATTTAATAGGGTAAGTACTGTGCCAGGTACTAAGGATACAGAAATCGAATCCATACTTTCATTCAAGTAGTAGTTTCATTAATAAGGTAGCACATATAAATTAGTCATCCTGAGATTCTCAAATGAAGTTCAATTTTTAAAAAACAGTTGCAAAAAATATACACCAATCTTTCCCCTCCTTGATTTACTTTGCAAAAGCTTGTGTTGAAGCTTGAGTTGTTGTATTAGGCAAATATAAACATTCCTGACCTATCGTGCTTTCAATGAGTCATAATAAGCTCTACATCTGCACAGTGTAATTTTCAATCTTTTGTATATTGAATGAAAGGAGGTAAGTGCCTACAATTCATTAGGTTCTACATAAGAAAAGATTTATTTTCTTTTATCTGGCCGTGCCCAGTGGATTGAGGGATCTTAGTTCCCTGACCAGGGATTGAACCTGAGCTGCGGCACAGTGAAAGCTCCGAGTCCTAACCACTGGACTGCCAGGGAATTACCATAAGAAAAGATTTAGAGATACTATCAACTTTAATTAGGAATTATTCTAATTTATGACTCTTCAGATGTTTGTTTTGGGGATATTTTGTGAAGTTCTTTTACTGCCGATATACTAAATCCCACCCGGAGTCCAGCCATGTAGCTTCATCTTCGGCTCATAACCAATTCCAAAATCTGGTTACTATGCAGATGAAAGGGGATCCCTGAATATTTAAAGGTAAGCAGATACTTTCCTCTGGACTGTTCATGCCATTTCCTCCATTTTTAAGCTCCAAGTTGCAGCATAGCAGCTGGTTAAAAACCCACTTCTGTGGTCCGAGACTAGGACTGCCAGATCCCTCCTAGGAAGTTGGACGTAATCATACTATTGAAGTAGTTGCTGACACATATTTAAAACTAAGAACAAATGCAGGCTCATCTCACCCACAGAAGCACCACAATCATATCTGATGCAGTAGTGCACCCACCCAACACCCAAAGGCAAAAGAGAAATATTTTGAATTAAAATCAACATCAGTAGGAAAACAGCGCAGGGTATAAAGAAAGAACACTCTTCCTGCCAAGAACAGATTCAAAGCTAACGGGTTCCAAGAGAGCAAGCCTCATCCACAGCATGAAGTTCCCTGTAACCTGATATTTGATATAGGTACTACCATAAAATTATATAGTTATTATGAAGCATGAGTTAGCTCACAAGAAGAAAAATACCATCAAAGGAAAAAAGGAGAGTCAACATGAAGAGAATAAAGTAATTCTATATCTAGGGGCAGATGGATTTACATTTTTGAGATATATAATCATTTGGTACTCACCATGAATAAATCATTGTGGCCTGAGAAATAATTACAGTTACTACTACTAATAATAATAACTAACAATCACTGAGCACTTATTTTATGCCAGGCACTGGTAGTGCTTGACATGCATTATCTTATTTAATCCTCACAACAACCTTATTTACTATTATTCCTATTTTCCAGATGAGAACAATGAAGCTCTGAGAATTTATGTAACCTGCTTAAGTAACACAGCTTGTTAATACTCAAGCTTTGATTTGAAACCCAGACCTGTCTGACTCCAAAACCCATGCTCTTAACTATTACACAACTCATTCTCCTAATTTACAACTAGAGGTTACATAGCTAAACCATCTGGCTCAGAGGGGCTTACAGTACTTTTAAGACTTTTGTACTTTCTGTAACTACTCTGGGCCTTTGCAATGTATCTGTCACCAGTAATAAACAAATCTCTAATGCTGATACAATACCCTGGCAGGTAGTTGAAATGGAAGTAATTTGCAGCTGCTGAGTGTACACTGTACAAAGTTAGGGATTGCAGCAAATTGGGTATATATGTGAAGCAGAAAGCAAAGCACATCAATATATATTTTGGTAACTAATTACTAGAAAGAATATTGCTAAGACTAATTGCTCCTGTTTAAAATTAAAAAAAAGGAGCTAAAAGTTATGTTTAAAAAAACTATTCTCACTTTGTATTGAAAAGTAGTAAACACACACACACACACATACACACACAATCTCCAGCAATCTTGGACATTGTTAGCTTCATGGGGTTATTAGGTATGTTGTGCTAAAGTAGCAGCTTCAGTCTCTATTGGGGGGATTTATACTAGTAATGTGATAGGGAAGCAATCAATTTTCAGGGAATTTTTAAAAAATGAAGATTCTCTGGCAATGGCAACTCTATTGTACTGCACCAAATGGAATGAGCTTACTTCATTAGGAGTTGATCATGAGTTGCTAGGACAGGTTTTGGCCCACGATTTACATTTCCATATGCTTAAACAGCCTACATACATCCAATTTAGGTTTCTATTCAACCTCTGAATTTTAAAACTTTTCTTCTGTTATAAAATCTACCACCCATAACCTTCAGTTTAACATATTTCCATGATACTTAACTTCCATGTATGTATTGGAAGGTTTAAAAAAAAAATCACTGTATCAGGAAAGGAGAAAAAGAATTTCTGATGATGAGCTTCAGGAGATATAAATGTGTAACTTGCTTTGGTAACCTCTTGAAGTGTATACACACGAACATTTCCAATAAATATAGGAAAATTTTGACTAATGGCTACAGGCTGTATACCCTGTGTTGGCTGTGGTGTCTGAAAATCGAGGGTCACACCCTCAAAGTTGATATTGCTGCTAGGTGCCCCAGTAGCATAGTTGAATCTAAGTATGGTGATACAGGGATATTACACTTTAGCAACTGTAAGAAACCTAGAGCAGTACTTCTCCCACTTTATGGTACACAAGAACAACCTAGAGAGTTTGTTAAAGCAGATTATTAGTCCCCACCTCAGAGAATCTGATTCAGTAGGTCTGGGGTGGTATAGAAAAATTTGCATTTCTGATGATCATTTTTAGGTGAGAGGGGATCTGCCTATCCAAGGACCATGCATTGGTTAGTACTGATATAAAAGAATCTGTAAATAAAAAAGTTCACAAATTCTGAACTTTAATCACAGTCCTGTCTGAGTGCAAATCTGATGCCTATAGAAGGTACACTTCAGAGAAAGGAGAAACTGGCAAAAGGTATATATTTCTTGGCTGGATAGAGTCATGATTCTTAGAATTGTAAAAAGCTCTATGTATTCAATAGAGAACCTTCTTGAAACATTTATAAAGGGCCATTTGCTATATGATGATACTGGGATGATGTATAAAAAAATTAATGGGAGTGTTTGTTGAGTTGATGGGTTTAGCCATAAATTAGAGAAATAATTCAGCTTAAAGCAAATATCCTGATTCTAAGTCCTTCTCAGTTGCATTTTGATGTTTCTGGACTTGTGGCTAGACCACCGGCAGCATCACCTGGGAATCTGTTAGAATTGAAATCCTCTGGCCACACCCCAGAGTTACTTAATTAGAAATTCAGAAAGTAAGGCCCAGCCACCTGTGTTTTAACAAGCCCTCCAGGTGATTCTAATGCATGCTAAAGACTGAGAATCACTGCCAGACTAGGGGTTCTCCGATTTAGTGTTCATCACAATCAGAATCACCTGGAGTATTTGTTTAAAATTCAAATTCCTGTTCCTTCCTCAGTGTGGGCCTAAAATTTTAAAATACTTTTGGGAATTTCCATGTAGACAACATTTTGAGAAACAGTGCCCTAAACCAGAGACTTTCAAACGTTTTTGACCAGGACCCATACATTACATCAGGATTTAGTGAATATAAAAATATTTATAACTAGGGACTTCCGACAACTAGAGATGGCTCACGCACAGCAAGGAAGACCCAACGCAGGCAAAAATAAATAAATATATTAAAAATGTATTAACTAAAACAAGAGTTTCACAAAATAAACTAACACAACACTGTAAATCAACTATGTTTCAATAATTTTTAAAAAAAAACTGAAAAAAAAGAGTTTCACAAAATAATACTTACTCTTGTACATGCAATCCACTCTGATATTTTCTATTTCATTTAAAAAATGCTGGTGGCAGAACCACTAAATTGATTTCATGACCCACTAATGGGCTGCAACCACAGCTTGAAAAACAGGCCCCAGATCAGTGCTTCTCAAACTTTACACCTGGGATGGGGGTGGATTCAGTACGTTTGAATCACCTAGAGATCTTGTTATAATGCAAATTCTAATTCTGTAAGACTGGGATAGGCTTGAGAGTCTGCATTTCTAACAAGCTTCCAAGTGTTGCTAATGCTGCTGGTTCATATATTACCCTTTTAAGGGCAAGGCCTGAACTATAATGCAAGAAGGTAACAGCAAACTTGATTCCTTTCTCTGTCATGAATCTACCTCTATGATAGTGAGCTTTAGAAGAAATTGCAACCTGACTAGTGGTATTATCCTGTCCAGATGTAGTGGACAGTGAATTGTCCTTTAACATCACTGCCAGTAGCAATGGGGTTCAAAATCTCAGTCTGTGTGGGTGTATGTAGGCACTGATTCTCAAAAGATGATATGTGTATCTTGTGTCACATTATTAAAATACCCCTTCATGCATAAGTGAGGAAGTTCAAAGGAGATGGTCGTACATAGAGAAGTCAGGGTATTGCCAAGGTCACCACCTGAGTGAATTCACAGGCTAGGACCTAGCCCTCAGTTTCAAAGGCTCAGAGGCCTCATATGTCAGCCACACAATGGTGTCAAGACACTCAGAGGGCTGTCTGATATTAACCTAGTTCATAGAAACTAACGTAAAATAAGAACACGGATTATTTATCTCCCAATGAAAAGTATAATTGTCAAGAAAACTAACCCTTGTAATCCTTTCTCATCATTTAGGAAGTTTACATGGGAAGGCAAATTATAATTACAGGGTTGCTGGGTGAGCATGGAATCAGAGAAAAAGAAGTTTGCTAAATATTTCAAATGTTTATGCATCATCTCCAGAATAGAGCACTTGCTACAGGGCACCTTTTCACTTGGCCAGGTTTTAGACAGGCACTGCCATTGTTGGTCTCTGAGAGCCTTTATTTTCTAGACTTCTGTGGCTGACTGATCCACATTCTAATTGAATCGTTCTTTAACCATATTAGTACAGTTAGTCAGTACATCGAGTGTTCTGTATCTTTCAGATATGTATCTATCTACATATTATTTCTGTGGTCTCTCCGAGGGCAATTTAATACCCATTTTTTTTTAAAGACATCTCATTTGCTCCCTTTTATTAACTACCATAGGTTTAACTATTAGACTATTAGCATCAAGGAAATATCATTCTCTCCCTATTTTAGTCTAGATATTTTCCATTCTTTTAAAAACTTTTATTTTTATCAAATTATTATAATATATAACATAGGTTTAAAGGTCAGTAACACTAAAATGATTATAGCAAAAAATGATAGAGCACTGCCTCTCCTCTCCCAACACTTTCCCTGCAACTAGCTACCCAGAGGCAGCCATTTTCAACTTTTAAAAACTATTTCTACTGGCACTTACCTCCATCCATATTTCTAAATAATATATTTATGCTATTATTTCTTGAGTTTTCTAATTTAGACGTTATTTACTAACTTCTTTCTATGGAAGATGAGGATATGAAAATCTTATACCTACACCCACACATTTACTTCTCCTCTTTCTTAACTCAATTTAATTATGATGTCTCATGAAGTCGATAATTAGTGTTTACATTATTAGGATTAAATAAATATTATTAATTGCTAAGCCATGAGATATACTATGAGAGCATTTCCTTATATAATTTCTTGGGTTTCCTGAAGTTAATGATTGCCTCCCACTTCTCCCAATTAGCTCTTTAAAAAACAAACAAACTTAGAATGGATTTAGATTTACAGAAAAATTGTAAAGATAGTACAGGGGGTCTCCTAAACTATATCCAGTTTCTCTTATTATTAACATCTTACATTAGTATGGTATACTACTGTTACAATTAATTAATTATTGTTACAATTTATGAACGAATGTTGATAGGTTAACTAAAGTTCATAATTTATTCAGATTTCCTGTTTTTACCTACTGTCCTTTTTCTGTTTCAGGGTATCATTCTGCTTTGCACCCATGTTTCCTTAGGTTCCTCTTGGACTTACATCTGACAGTTTTTCAGACTCCCCTGTTTTTGATGACCTTGACAGTTTTGAGGAGTACTGCTGAAGTATTTTGTATAGAATGTCTCTGAATTGGGATTTGTCTGATATTCTTCTCATGATTAGACTGGGGTTATATGTTTCTGGGAGAAAGACCAAAATGGTAAACTGACATTTTCATCCTTTCAATATGCTCACTATATCTGGTTGTTGTTGTTGTTTTTCTCCTCCTAGAGTAATTTCTTCTAGAAACCTCTGCCCTGCTCTAATTCGGATGTGGTGCTGTCTCTAGGCCTACTAACTGTCATCCTGAGATTCAATTTTACAGCTTTCCTTTGGATTCTCTACACCTTCCTTCTGTATTGAATTTCTGTTTCCTGGATCTCTTTTCTTCCCTTTTTTTTTGGAGGGGGGCGGTTAGTTTTGCATTTGGGTATCCTCCAGTAGCCTCCTGAGAAAAGTATAAAGGAGATAAATTTTTTTGAGTCCTTGAAGTCTGAAATGTCATTATTGTTACACTTGATGGATAGTTTTGATGATTTTGTTATATTGTTTATTTGATCCTTTCTTCCATTCCACCTTCTCTTTTCTCTCACAGTCCCTGGATTGATTTTTTTCATTTTCTTATCTCTTCTCTCCTATGCTTCACCTCTGATTTCTTGTGTTACCTTCTAGGAAATTCCTTTAATCTTTAATTATATCATATGTCTAATTTACCAGTTATTTATTGTTCTTTAAATGGTTTCATGAATGAAATATCTTCTTTTATCTGAGGAAAATAATTTTTAAAAATATTGTCTTCAGCTCCCTATGCTCTCTCTGTTTACTCCAAGACACTTTTCTCTGTGTCTGTTTCTGGCTTTCTTGTTAACAGAGTTTCTTCACTTTTCTGTTGATTCTTGAGTGTCCATTCATATTTAAGAGGGACTCAAAGAACTGATTGTAAGTTTACAGTGTAAGAGAGAGGCTTGTTGCCTAGCGGGCATTTCCATAGGGGGAGAGGTTGCTCAGAGGCATCTGCCTGGGGACTCTCTGACTGGGTACTAATGTTCCAGGAGTTGAGTGGGAAGGGGGCAATCTCAGGATTTGGGAGACTCACTTAATCCTCTTTTTATGTCTCATCTGGGCCCTCTACCTTGCCTCATATCTCTGACCTCAAGACCTTTCTAGTTCAAGAAGATATTGCTAGAGTGGACAAGGGATGCTTGTTGACTCTGCCAAGGGGACAGAGAAGATCTGTGGGTCTAACGCTCATTGTACATTAGAATTATCAACCTACTCACCTGTTTTCAGCTCACCTCTCAGCTTCTGATATATCCGATACCTCCAATTCCTGAACTTTTTCAGCTTCTGCCACATAATCAGCTTGCTTCTTATTGGCTTCTCGTTTGGCAAGACAGATTTCAATTTCTCTTTTTAATAAATTAGTTTTATCAGATTAGTGACTGCTCTTCCATACATTTGCATCATCTTGGTCTCCTCCCTTTCCATCTTCGTCCACATCTAATAAGTCATTGGAACCTTTTGATTCTACCTTCCAAGTATCAGTGAAATTCACCACCCCTCATCTCTCCATTCCCATCGTCATTGTTTTAGTTTAGGCCTTCAACATTTCTCTCTTACACTGTTGCAATAAAAGTCTATGT
This sequence comes from Grampus griseus, assembly GCF_964374135.1. Lineage (NCBI taxonomy): Eukaryota > Metazoa > Chordata > Mammalia > Artiodactyla > Delphinidae > Grampus > Grampus griseus. Next base: position 26,702,763 of record NC_139010.1, on the reverse strand, counting down.
CTATGTGGTTTTTAAAAAAACTTTATTTCATTTATTTGTTGGTTGTGTTTGGTCTTCGTTGTTGCACAGGCTTTCTCTAGTTGTGGAGAGCGGGGGCTACTCTTCGTTGCAGTGCGTGGGCGTCTCATTGTGGTGGCTTCTCGTTGCAGAGCACGGGCTCTAGGCACGCGGGCTTCAGTAGTTGTGGCTCAAGGGGTCTAGAGCGCAGGCTCAGCAGTTGTGGCACACGGGCTTAGTTGCTCTGCGGCATGTGGGATCTTCCCAGACCAGGGCTCGACCCATGTCCCTTGCATTGGCAGGTGGATTCTTAACCACTGTGCCACCAGGGAAGCCCTGTCTATGTGTTTTTAATCTTTTTCCATATACCCAACTCCCCCAATTTTCTTTCTAAAACATAAATCTGATTGTTTCACTCCTTTGTTTAAAATTAAAGAGTTTCCCACTACTTACTAGAATAAATTCCAAATTCTTCATACACAATTCCCCTTCAAAATCTGGACCCTGCATTCCTTTACCAGTCTCATTCCTTGCCACCATTCCTTGCCACCATCCCCCCTAGTCTACATTGCAAAGCAAACTATTTGTCATTTCCTGACACACCTTCAATACCTTTCAAAACTCCTTTCCTCTCCCTAAACATCCTTCCCTTTTCCTCTTTCTGGCAGAGTATTACTCATCCATCCAAGTTCAGACCATACATCAACATTACCTCTGAGAAGACTTTCCCAATTTCCCAAATGAATTGTCATTCTCTCCTCTACACTCTTACAGCACCTCTCACAAACCTCTATTATAGTCTTTTTACATTGTGCAATGATTGTTTATGAGTCTATTTCTCACACAACCTATCCTATGCATCTTTGTACCTTCCTTTTCCCTACCCACCATCCATCTCTCAGCTTGCAGCATACCTAGAACATAGTAACAGGCAACTTACATGTATTGAGAACTTGGGCTCTTAATAAATATTTGTTTAATAAATGAAGGCAACACATGAGAGATCTGAGGAAGTCTGAGAGTTCCTACCCTTAGAGTTTCCTAAGGTCCTAATTATAGGGGTTTACACAAAAATATACTTGCAGGCACATGTGTGCACTTCCTTAATCATGACTCATAACAAGCCAGGCATATGAATTTCAGACAGGCAAGGCTATAACTTATGCAGGCCTGACTATAAGGCATTTTGAAACTGGCTAGAATGTAATTTCCAGAAAGTGTGAATTTTAATCACTATGTTTACTGTTATATCTTCAGTGCCTGGTACATAGTAAGTACTCGTGCTAATTAGGGTACCAACAGGAAAAAAATGGCACACTCAAAATAGGATAACTTGAGGAGAGACCATTTATAAAGGGATAGGTGGAATGCAGGGGAACCGCAAATGATAGTGAAGTAACACAGGGTTTCTAACAGTGAGAAACCTTACAACCACCCTAGGTCTAAAGGGAGAGGTTATGTAGAGTGGGCTCTTCTGCCTTGAGAAGAACAATGACTGTCAGTCACAGCCACCTAATGGCTAGAATGGCCATGACCATGAGGGTAACCACAGTCCAAATCACAGTGTTCAAAAGCATGTGGAAAACTTGAGGTTTAATGGCTGGCATTAATGCATAAGGACTCTAACCTAGTATGGGGATCAAGCAGTAGGAATCTCTGAGCCAAGGCTGGCTGATGTGTGGCACCACCAACCCTTCTCTTTTACATCCCCCAACCTGGCCCCCAAGGCAGACTTTCTTTGTCAGTTATGGTTCTCTCTCCCACCAGAAAGAGCCCTCTACTACCCAACACAGTGCTCCAGGCAGTGACTACCAGTAAAGTGCTCTTACCTTATATGAAACCTATTTGCCAAACTGGTTCTGGTCACATAAGGATAGAAGTAGGGTTACTAGGATCTTTCCAGTTTGTAGAAGGTCCCTAGCCATCAGCTAGGGATACAGAGTTTGGGTCAGCTCCAGGGAGAAGGGACTGCCAAGCACTACACTATGCAGATTTTTTTTCTGAGCCCCAGACAGCCAGGCCAGGTTCAAGTTAGGATACTGATCCTACGGGAAGAAATAATGCAAATCAGCAATCAAATTAAAAATTCTGCAGACTGTCAAAACAATGAGAGTTGAGGAAAAGGCATACAGTAGGTATATAGGATATGTTTTCAAAGCAAGATTGATTTCAGACTCATCTGCTGGTGGAAATGGTATTTCCAATATATTATTAGGCATGATGTGGATTGACTCTGAAATTCAGTGTGACTGAACTCACCAAGTTAGAAGATCTTAGGTACCTGCAGCTAAGTAGGGCAAGACAGGGAAAGGAATAATAAACTGCTTTCTTTTTTCTTCTCCCCTCCCTTTAAAATTTTTTTCTAAATTAAGCCAAAAACTTTTGCTGTGAATAATTAAAACACGCATATGAGATCATAATAACTACCATTTACTGGGTATCTAGTACTATGTTTTATGCTTTAGATATGCTCTCATTAATCTGCATAACAACTCTATAAGGTAGATATAAGTATACTTAATTTACAGATGAGGAAATGGGAGGTTAGAGTAATAAAGCAAATAAGTAGCAGCTTTAGGGGTTTGATCCAAGCTTATTTGTCTTTAAAGCTTGTATTACTTCTGATACTTCAGCTGCCTATGCTATCTTATTGAGACTGTGATTTCAATCAACCTCAAGTCTTGGATTCCTCAAGGTTATCATCATAAATGATGAGAACAAGCAAGCTTAATGTAATAAGGCCATAGGAGAATGGATATTAGTATATTACCAAATGTTAGCATGGTTAAGAATAACAAGAAGATTTTATTCATCCTTAATTTTTTTCATTTCAATTATTGTACTTGCCATACTCAAAGTACTTTCTAAATCATCTCACTCATGGTTCCTGATGACAGAGCAATCTGTGCTTTGTTACTTTTCTCTTTCATACTTCCCTTCCCCAGGTGTGTGGCCCAGGGACAAGCATCTGTCCTAGAGCTGCCAGTCTTTACTCTAGCCTGTGTCTTCCCACACAGCCTGGCATGAAAAGCAAAACAAAACAAAACAAATTGAGTCAATTGCCTCAGATTTTCTCACTCAAATATTGGAATTAGAAAATACAGAGAATGTCAGGAAATGGTAGAACTAGAGCCATGGTGGAACATGGTGAACTGAAGGAGAAGGTGTAAGATCAAAGACAAAAACAAAAGAGAAACAAGTATGTAACTCAGGATCCTAACAAAAAACATGACGTGCAAATGAGGATAAGGTGAGGAGAGTTTATCTACAAAGGAACTAATGACAAATGTGTGGGCAGGGTGTAGGGGAACCACAGAGATAGTGGAGGAACCCAATCTAAGTAGCAAGGGAGCTATTACCACCCCTAGACCTGAAGGGGCAAACGAAAGAAGTGGTTGGAAGGGGAGAGTTGTGTAGAGTGAGTCATCTTGAGAGGAGCGGTGGTCTGGTTGAGGGATACAGTCTGCCTAAAGTAACCTTGCAAAGAGGGAGCCAGGAGAATAAATACACTGACCTCATTCTGTTGACATAATCTGTAAGGGCCAGGCTTCCAGGAAAGAGAGCACTGTGCAGAAGGCTGAAGAGTGGATCCAGAAGGGCAAATGGAAGATATTTTAGGTACAGCAAGATAAAAAGAGAGAATAAAACAATGGGTAGAGGGAAGACAATAGAGTAGACATGTAGAAAGAAAAAGAGAAAGAGAGAGAGCATGCTGCCCGCAAGAAAGACTGAAAGGACAGCTAATTCCTAGAGTTGCCTCAGATCCTGCTGACTTTCCAGTTTGAAATCCAGTTCCAGTTTTAGTGTAAGTGTAGCTTTACAATAGACTTCCTTTCTTTAAAATAGCCTACGAGTAATTCTCCATTTCTTGCAACTCCAAAGCTTAAGAAAATGCTAGGTACAATGAGAAAAGTTTATTCCTTTTAGAAATTCTGCAAAGATATTGGAGACAGGTAGGCTACCTACTGAGAAAGAATCATAACACTCTCCTCAGCTTTTTGTACAGTGTCCAGATTTTAAAATAAAGGTGTCAGTGTTGTAAAAACCACTTACAAGTCAAATTGAGAAATTATTAAACTGATCTAATTAAATGAACTCTTGAATTATGGACAACGTAGGCTGCTCTTCGGAAGAATCACAGATCATTCTATAGGAAATTAAAACAATAAATTTTTCTTTAATTGTCTCCCTCCTCCAGCTTGATATATTTATTGATACACTAAACTGATCATGTTTAAAGTGTACAATTTGATCAGTTTAGATACATGTATTCATCACCACAGTTAAAATAACAACATTTCCATCCACTCCAAAAATTTCTTTGTACCTCTTTGTAATCCTGCCCTCCCTCTCTACTCACATCCCCAAGCAATCACGAATCTACTTTCTGTCACTATACAGTAGTTTGCATTTTCTAGAATTTTATATAAATGGATCAAACCGTATATATTCTTTTTATCTGCTTTTTTTCACTCTGTATAATTATTCTGAGATTCAACTATGTTGTTGTGCAAATCAATGGTTCTTTATTATTGCTAAATTATTTTCCTTGTATGGCTATACCTCAATTTGTCCATTCATGTATTTTTAAAACTTGAGGTATAATTGACATGCAACATTATATTAGTTTCAGGTGTACAACAAAATGATTTGATATTTGAACATGTAAAACTGGCACCACAATAAGTTTAGTTAACATCCATCACCATACATAGTTACAGAGTTTTCTTCTGTGATGAGGACTTTTAAGATTTACTCTCTTAGCAACTTTCAAATATATAATACCATATTAACTATAGTCACAATGCTGTACATTACATCCCCATGACTCACTTATTTTATAACTGGAAGTTTGTACCTTTTGACTCCTTTCACCCATTTCATTCCTCCCACCTGCTGCCTCTGGCACCCTCCAACTGTTCTCTGTGTCTATGAGATCATGTGGTATTTGTCTTTCTCTGTCTGACTTATTTCACTTAGCATAATGCCCTCAAGGTCTATCCATGTTGTTGCAAATGGCAAGATTTCACTTTTCTATGGCTGAATAACATAATTGCCATATTTTGTTTATCCATTCATCCATTGATGAACATTTAGGTTGTTTCCACATCTTAGCTATTGTATATAATGCGGCAATGAACATGGGGTTGCAAATATCTTTTCAAATTAGTGCTTTTACTTTCTTAAAGAATACCCAGAAGTGGAATTGCTGGATTGTATGGTAGTTCTATTTTTAATTTTTTGAGGAACCTCCATACTGTTTTTCACTGTGGTTTTTCACAGTGGTTTCACATTATTGGTAACAGTGCACAAGGCTTCTCACTTCTCTATATCTCTGCCAACACTTGTTATTCATCTTTTTAATAACAGCCATTCTAATAGGTATGAGGTGATACCTCACTGTGGTTTTGATTTGAATTTCCATAATAATTAGTGATGTTGGGCATCCTTTCATGTGTCTGTTGGTCATTTGTATGTCTTCTTTGGAAAAAAGTCTGTTCAGATCCTCTAACCATTTTAAAATTAGATTGTTCTTTTTTTTTTGCTATTGAGTTGTATGAGTTCTTTATATATTTTGGATATTGACCCTTTAGATAAACAATTTGCAAATATTTTCTCCCATTCAGTAGGTTGCCTTTTCGTTTTGCTGATGGTTTCCTTTGCCGTGCAGAAGTTTTTTGTTTGATGTAGTATCACTTGTTTATTTTTACTTTTGTTACCTTTGCTTTTCATGTCAAATCCGTACAAACAATCACCTAGACTACTGTCAAGGGGCTTATTGCCTGTTTTCTTCTAGGATTTTTATGGTTTCACGTCTTACATTCAAGTCTCTAATCCATTTTGAGTTAATTTTTGTGGTATAAGCTAGTGATCCAGTGTGTGGCTGTCCAATTTTCCCAGCACTATTTATTGAAGAGACAGTCCTTTCCCCATTGTGTATTCTTGGCTCCTCTTTCATAAATTAATTGACCATATATGTGTTTATTTCTGGGCTCTCTATTCTGTTCCAAAGATCTTTGTGTCTGTTTTTATGCCAATATCATACTGTTTTGATTACTATAGCTTTGTAATATAGTTTGAAATCAGGAAGCATGATGCCTCCAACTTTGTTTTACTTTCTCAAGATGGCTTTGCTATTCAGGGTCTTTTGTGGTTGTCCATTCATGCAGTGGTGAACATTTGGCTTGTTTTCAGTTTGGGCTATTACACAACTGTCAATTTTCAGGTAGGATTAGGAATAATATTTTTCTGGAAGACCAGATGTTAGAAGAAATTGCTTCAGTAAATGGAAATTCAAAGCACTGGACCTGGAGTCAGAAGATCCGGGTGTGGGCCTTTGGACCAATAACTTTAAACATGTTGAGCTTTGATTCCCTAATTCATAAAAGAAGATTAATAATACCTGCCTTGAGGGGTTTTGTGAGGATTAAATAAAATAATTCACACATTTAACCTTTCTTTAAAATATTAACTTTGCACTGTGGTAACCTAAATGGGAGGGAAGTCCAAAAGGGAGGGGATATCTGTATGTGTATGGCTGATTCATTTTGTTGTGCAGTGGAGGCTAACAGAACATTGTAAGGCAACCATACTCCAATAAAAATTAATTAAAAAATAATAAATACAATAAAATAAAATATTAACTATGATCACCATGAAAGTAGAGGGAAGGACATTGAGAAGTTATGGCAAAACCTTTTTACTTTTCTAGGACCCCTGTATTGAAGACCAAAAGACACTATCAAATATGGCTCTGAGCAAAACAATAAAATATGTTGGTCATGTCTCTTTCTCCTTTGTCCTCCACCTCCTCCCCTTCCCTTTCTCTTCTTCCCTTCTCCCTCCTCCTAGTTGTTATTGTTGCAGGGTGTCTCTTTCTTCTTGAGGACAAGATCCATTTCTTTTCCTCTGCTTTCATATTACTTAATATGTTATTCTTATATTAGGTTCTCCATGAATATCTATTGAGGTAATAATAAATACTCATATACTGTTTTATAGATGATAATGCATTTTCAGATACATTATCTCATTCTGATCCTCAAAATTCCCCAGAGAAGTAGGATGGCAGATAATATTATATCCTCACTATCAGAGGAGGAAACTGAGGCTCAGAGAGGTTAAAAACTAGCAGAGATAACAACCTAGCTCTGCTTCAAATGCCAACTCAGAGTGCCTTTCCCCTTGGCCTACCAACATTCTTGACAGAATTCAGGTGGATACTTCAGTCTCCAGTTAGTACTAATGTATAAAATCTTTGCAGGATAAAAGACTGAACTTTATTTTTAGAAAACTAACAGTTGGTGGCATTTTTATGCTTGCACTGCAAAATATGCTTTTACAGGGAAACAAAGGAGATCTGAAATTTTCAGGATATAGTATTAGGACTGTAACTATTTGCAAAATTTGAGATAGATACAACTATTATTCTCCTTCATCCTAAATACAATTCTCAGCAAAATAAGAATTTATACTATAAAGTACTCCACACCAGGTAAAAGTAATTTCTTTCTGGAATATTGTTTCTGATTTAACCAGTATATAAACATTGACTGAGGATCATTTCCCACTTTTGCTTTTCTCTTTTTATCTTATTTTACTTAGAACAGCCTTTTGACCTATTGCAAAGGTGTAATGATTGATAGCACACAGTACATCTATTTTGCATCTTTATCTGTGTAGAAAGTTCAGGGTTTTCATTTTCTTTTGGGCTAATCTTCCCCTAACTCTCTCTTGTGGGAGAATTTTTTTCCTGTAGATAAAAGAACAAGAAGTGGTTGGGGATCCTTCTTAGATAATCACTTGTATTTCTATTGCTTCATCTTAATTTAGATGTTATCCCATAGGATCTAAATTGGTACTTTTTATGGTTATCACATGACAAAGAGCTTAGCAAATGTACCCTGATATCGGATAAGCAGTACTATGTACTATTCAAAATTAAAGTTGTTGATACTATTACTGTAAGTTCTTATTTTGAAAATTTAATTAGAACTATTTATTTATAAAGAGGGACTTAATCTAGCTGAATTACAATAATTCTACCTCCTCTAATAAAAGTGAATTGTTGAGGAGATATAAAAATGGTGATAAATTCTGGGGTAAATTTTTAAAATTCATTTTCATATAAATGAGATTTCATATTTCATAGAGTCTGAGTTTATAACAAGGATTGTAAAATATTTTTTCTCAAAATCTAGAAATTTTATAATTTCTATTGCTAATTTTTTATTAGTTTGATACTAAATGCTCCATTAGTTAAAGAATGCTGATAGTTTTCAACTCCATAGAATTATTGGCTGTATTTTAAATGCACTAGATAATGCACCTGTCTTGTTCTAGACATTGATGGCAATCCCACAAAACATTAGCCTGGTGAAATGAAATATTTTTCAAACCAGAATTGAGAGATTAAGAAAGAAAGAACTAATTTAAAGTTATAGATAGAAATCCCAGAGATAAACCCACACACATATGGTCACCTTATCTTTGAAAAAGGAGGCAAGAATACACAATGGAGAAAGACAGCCTCTTCAATAAGTGGTGCTGGGAAAACTGGACAGCTACATGTAAAAGAATGAAATTAGAACACTTCCTAGCACCATACACAAAAATAAACTCAAAATGGATTAAAGATCTAAATGTAAGGCCAGACACTATAAAACTCTTAGAGGAAAACATAGGCAGAACACTCTATGACATACATCACAGCAAGATCTTTTTTGACCAACCTCCTAGAGTAATGGAAATAAAATAAAAAATAAACAAATGGGACCTAAGGAAACTTAAAAGATTTTGCAGAGCAAAGGAAACCATAAAGAAGATGAAAAGATAACCCTCAAAATGGGAGAAAATATTTGCAAACGAAGCAACTGACAAAAGATTAATCTCCAAAATATACAAGCAGTTCATGTTGGTAAATATCAAAAAAACAAACAACCCAATCCAAAAATGGGCAGAAGACCTAAATAGACATTTCTCCAAAGTAGACATAAGATTGCCAACAAATACATGAAAAGATGCTCAACATCACTAATCGTTGGAGAAATGCAAATCAAAATCACAATGAGGTATCACCTCACACCAGTAAGAATGTCCATCAACAAAAAATCTACAAACAATAAATACTGAAGAGGGTGTGGAGAAAAGGTAGCCCTGCTGCACTGTTGGTGGGAATGTAAATTGATACAGCCCCTATGGAGAAAAGTATGGAGGTTCCTTAAAAAACTAAAAATAGAACTACAATATGACCCAGCAATCCCACTACTGGGCATATACCCTGAGAAAACCATAATTCAAAAAGATACATGCACCCCAATGTTCATTGCAGCACTATTTACAATAGCCAGGACATGAAAGCAACGTAAATGTCCATCGACAGATGAATGGATAAAGAAGATGTGGCACATATATACAATGGAATATTACTCAGTCATAAAAAGGAATGAAATTGAGTTATTTGTAATGAGGTGAATGGACCTAGAGTCTGTCATACAGAGTGAAGTAAGTCAGAAAGAGAAAAGCAAATACCGTATGCTAACGCACATTTATGGAATCTAAAAAAACAGTACTGGTGAACCTAGTGGCAGGGCAGGAATAAAGACACAGATGTAGAAAACGGACTTGAGGACATGGGGGTGTGGGAAGGGGAAGATGGGAAAAAGTGAGAGAGTAGCACTGACATATATACACTACCAAATGTAAAATGGATGGCAAGGGGAAGCTGCCGCATAGCACAGGGAGATCAGCTCAATGCTTTGTGACAACCCAGATGGGTGGGATAGGGAGGGTGGGAGGGAGGCTCCAGAGAGAGGGGATATGGGGATATATGTATGCATATAGCTGATTCACTTTGCTGCACAGCAGAAAGTAACACAACATTGTAAAGCAATTATACTCCAATAAAGATATTTATAAATAAATAAATAAATAAACTAAGTTATAAAGCCAACTACTGGAAAAAAACAACTAAAACTGAAGGGAGAGAAAATAAGGAAAAGCGAGAAGTAATTTAAGAGTGCTAAATTTTGTATCTTTCATAATTAGCAACCAATATATATTGTTGAAAGTTGATAAATCAAGAAATGGAACTATCTTTATTTTTATTTTGTACCTTGCAGTACTGTTTAAAAAATGTTAATGTGCATATATCATTTTTTAAATTAAAAAATTAAAACACAGCAAAGTACTATTTTTTTAATGTGACTTAGCTAGAGCAAGTATTTTGAGCTCTGATTTCCCATCCCTAAACTAATTCAGGAGACATGGAGGCAGCTTCCCAAGGGATGTGGCTGTACTTTAACTGCTACTCAGAAATAAAGCCTTATCTAGGCTGTGGAGTTGTGTTCATTACTGCTCATTGAGAAACTCTTCCTACCTAGGGCATAATGATGGTAAGCAAGGGGAAAAAAGGGGTGGTTTTCTAGCCTCTGGTCAAGAAGTAGTCCCTTGGAAGAGAAATATTTAACGTGCTTGTGGAGAAATAGGACAAGCAAGCGTTGGATTCACAACAATAATTGGTTAGTATTGCTGACTAAATGCTTTAGCTTAGAAAGAAATTAAGTTTTTTTAAAAATTTATTTTTATTTTATTTATTTTTGGCTGTGTTGGGTCTTCATTGCTGCATGTGGGCTTTCTCTAGTTGTGGCGAGTGGGGGCTACTCTTCATTGCGGTGCGCAGGCTTCTCATTGCAGTGGCTTCTCTTGTTGCAGAGCGTGGGCTCTAGGCGTGGAGGCTTCAGTAGTTGTGGCATGCAGGCTCAGTAGTTATGGCTCACAGGCTCTAGAGCGCAGGCTCAGTAGTTGTGGCGCACAGGCTTAGCTGCTCCGCGACATGTGGGATCTTCCTGGACCAGGGCTTGAACCCGTGTCCCCTGCATTGTCAGATGGATTCTTTTTTCTTTTTTAAAAAAATTTATTGATTGATTGATTTTTTGGGGCTGCGTTGGGTCTTCATTGCTGTGCATGGGCTTTCTCTAGTTGCGGTGAGCAGGGGCTACTCTTTGTTGCGGTGCGCGGGCTCCTCATTGTTGTGGCTTCTCTTGTTGTGGGGCACATGCTCTAGGTGCATGGGCTTCAGTAGTTACAGCACGTGGGCTCAGTAGTTGTGGCTTGCTGGCTCTAGAGCTCAGGCTCAGTAGTTGTGGTGCACGGGCTTAGTTGCTCCACGGCATGTGGGATCTTCCTGGGCCAGGGCTCGAGCCTGTATCCCCTGCATTGGCAGGTGGACTCTTAACCACTGCACCACTAGGGAAGTCCCAGGGATGATTATTAAGATTCCCAAAATATCACCATGTTATTTCACCACCAACCAGTCAGAAGAAAGTCCATGAGCTGCAATCCTCACCTCATATATTGCCTTTAAAAACACTTCCTTGAAAGCCATTTGGGGGTTCCGGTCTTTTGAGCATTAGCTGCCCCTTCTCCTTGCTTGGCATCCTGCAAACAATGCCATAATTTCCTTCACCACAACCTGATGTCAGTAGGTTGGTTTTGCTGTGTGGTGGGCCAACAGATCCAAGCTCAGTTCAGTAGTATTGAGATTTCTTCAGTTTTTTACTGAATGCACTTTTCCTGTTCCAGGATCCCAACCAGGATACCAAGGTTGTCTTACTTTTAATGATGTTCATTTTGACCAGTAGATTCAAGTGTTTTCAGGTAGATGGATCCATCATAAAGTTCTCCACTCAACCTTCCTCTTAATGGTTTTAGCATCTATTGGTTATCATGGCCTAGGTCCATTATTTCATTAGGAGCTGCATAATTTAAAATTCTATGATTTCTCCTGTAAGTATTAGCTAGAATTCTCCTATAAAAAAGAACTTTCCGTTCTCAGGTACTTGGTTACTTTTGAAATACTGAACAATTTATCTTGCATAGATTTTAATGGTTCTAAATGTTAATGATTTTAATATACCCATGTGATATGCGTGAGAAATTCCAATTACTTTTACCTTTTAAATTATTTGCACAAAAGTACAAAGAAAATGTCTTATACTGCTAGTCAAAAGCTGTGGCTTTCATCTTCCTCTAAGTAGTTTCTGCCATTTATGAAGACAGACCAAAAACATGTTGCAAGGATAATTGTTAAGTTGCCTAAAAAAGAAAATGACTATAGTATATTTGTTTTGAGCCAAAATATTCCAGGCACTTAACTGGTATTAACAATTAGTCCTCACAGATGTTTTAAAACTTAGTTATAATAAATACTATTCTTATTTAATTTGCATGATGTAGTGACAAATACCATAATAGATTATGGCTGAGGAATTGAGACCCAGAGAATTAAAGAAAGTGGCCTAAGGGACTTCAGTACTATAAATACACAGAATTATTAAAGAGAATTAATAATAAAAATATAAAAGAATATAACCCTTCTACAAAGGTATGGCATGTCACTTGTTTCCCTTCAACCAAATACTGTACAATCTACCTGTGTAGAGCAAATTTAATTTTCTAATAGTAAAATATATTATATAATATTAGAACCATTGAAAAAGAATAAATATCTAGTAATCAATCAAAAAGGGTTTCCAATAAAACAGTGGTCTCTTCATATTCCCCGTGTTTCACTATCTACTTTATTTTCCTCACTAATATAGACACCACAATTGTTTAGAAATTAAGAGGGCATGATCCAAATTTTTAAACACACATGTAAGATGGGGTCCTTGGATAGTTCTTGAACGAACTTTTCACATTGTCTACCTCATGAACATATTACTGGAAAGTACGTTCCTAAAATTGGGACATATAGTCTGTTGAATATACTACACTTACCTGATTCATGCTAATGACCCATGGAGGTAATAGCTGGGAGCAAGAGAAACTTAGAACGGATAGTGAAGGAGGGAAATGATGAACACTAGTTGTGACCTGAGATTAACTGCTGTTGTGGGAGACTGTAGCTTGTCCCACTAATCTTCCTTTTCTAGGTTTCCCCTTAGGAAAATAAGCCCACAGGAACCATGGCAAATCTACTTCCCAAACATACATGAAGAAATGGATTTGTGCAGAACAAGAGGTTTACTGTGGTAGCCACTGAGGTACCACACCCAGATCTCCCTTTAAGAGATTCTGCTGCAGGGAGCCTAGCTGATTGACAATTGACACACTTTTGGCTCTCATGCTTTTGGGTCAGGCCATACCTCCTCTAGGCTACTCCCAGCCAATGAGCACAGCAGGGTGTAAGAACCAGTCCATTCCTACACAAAGCAGGATTCCTTTAACTGGCAACTTCAGCTCAGGGACTTCCCATTGGCCTGGGTGAGATTTTCTCAGAATTGCTCTATGGTTTGAGGCTCTTCCCACACAATCCTTCCTTCCCTCTCTCCTGTTACAGGTGTTAGACCTGCCTCACTCTCCCTATATGCCCCTTCTCCTTTCCCCTCTGTCTTTCATAAGTATTCTCCCCAATGAATCCCTCATACATCAGATTTCATCTTGCTGCCTGCTTCTCCAAGGATTCAAATTGACACACATTACATAAGAATTTAGCCCCCTGGGTGAAACTCACAACTGTTTATAGCAAGTATAATAAACAATTTCTTGGAAAACTATATAGACAAATAGATGGCTTAATATTAGAATACATACTTTAACGTAAAAATAATGTTAATGCAAATATACATGTAAATTACTGAATGGTTTTAAGGTCTTTATTAGCAATCAGAATATCTCCTGGGTTTGATCTTAGAAGGTGTATCTATCCATCATTTAAGTACTATTTTCTAGTTTTGGGGTGGTGTGATTATGTAAAGCAGAATTCTTCTCCATTCAGAATCAAGTTCTACCCTCTCACTTGTTCTTAGCTCTTAAGGGTGGCTATGAGATATTAAGGACCTGTATTTCTACATGCCATTGAGTAAGGCATATCAGCAGAAGTAAAAACAGAAAGTAAAAGAAAGAGAGGTCAATCATAGTTCATGGTTTATTCATATTTTATAGTGCAAAGCAAACAAAAATGGAAACGGCAAACCCTGGGCATCCTCAAAGCCAACTGATACTGGACCTAATTCACCTACCTTGTGTCTCAAATACCATTCTATACCATGCTGGGAAAGCTGTGGATTCCTTGAGGGTATTTGTCTTGATTTCCTAAAAGAAAAAATAAAGTCATAGTCACTTGGCTTTTTTCCTCATCATGTGACAAAATCATATGATATCCATGAAGAAAAATGAAAGGAAGTTTGATTTGGGGAAAAAGGAACAGTATCATAGTTTCTTGGCTTATTTCTAAGCCCCTCAACTTGGAAAATATCCAGCACTTAATAAAAAAACTTTAGGACTTCCCTGGTGGTCCAGTGGTTAAGAATATGTCTGCCAATGCAGGGGACACGGGTTTGATCCCTGGTCTGGGAAGATCCTACATGCCACGGAGCAACTAAGCCCATCGTCACAACTACTCAACCTGTGCTCTAGAGCCCTCAAGCCACAGCTACTGAGCCCGCGCGCCACAATTAGCGAAGCCTGCGCACTCTGGGGCCCGGATGCCGCAACTACTGAGCCCGCATGCTGCAACTACTAAAGCCCGCATGCCTAGAGCCCATGTTCTGCAAAGAAGAAAAGCCACCACAATGAGAAGCCCACGCACGGCTACAAAGTGTAGCCCCGGCTTACCGCAACTAGAGAAAGCCCGTGCACAGCAACAAAGACCCAGTGCAGCCAACAACAAAATTAAAAAAAAACCCTGTATACTAAATTTTTGACAATGTCAAACATCAAAATGATATTGAAATTTTGAAATATCAAAAATGATACTTTTGTATTGTAGCAAAATAGCTCCCTTTTCTCCAGAGTGAATGTGAATTGTGACTCCAGGTTGATAGAGAAGTAAATGTGATAAAAAATGTAAATATTAGATCTTCATTATTTTAAATGTTTTAAGGGATAAAAATTAGGGACTCTCCAGAGATAATGCTGCTTGGGGTGTGTGTGCAGTGTTTATTTTCTATTATCTAATGAATGTACTTAAGTGCAAATACTTGTGAAGGACATCTATTCATTCAATTAATATTTACCAATTTCCCACAACGTGCTAGGTACTATTCTAGGTTTTAGGATATCTGGAGAGACTTGAAAGGGGAGATGACTTCCTGTTTGGCGCAAGAGACACCTTTAGCTCAGCTATTCTTAGAAAGTGATAGCCTACTGATTCTGTCTCTTGATGAGGATTTCATGTGTTATTAAATCCTGGATTATGTTGTTTCTTTCAGTTCTCTTTCTGTACTATTGTGCAAATTATGTCTAATAAATAGAATCTAGACACCAATCTGCTGAGTGTTTTTTGAAAAGAGATCCCACACCTGAAGAAATTCTAGAGAAAACAGACAGGAGGAATTATCAAAGAAACAAATCAAAGTTTATTAGAACTAAAGGACTCAAGTCTCCTGATAAAGGACCTACTGAGTGGCCAGCAGATTAAATAAGAAAAAGGCCCACAACATGACATATCATGCACTGGGGAAAAAAGGAGACCCAAGAACTTTCAGAGAGAAAAAACATATGAAAGATCAAGAACTAAAGTTTCATCTCACTTCTTGAGACCAACACTGGAAGCTAGAAGAGAGTGGTATAATGTCTCAAAAATCTTCAAGGAAAATTGTTTCTAATTTAGAGTTCTATACCTAGTCATGCTATCAATTAAGCTTACAGCCAGATGAAAGACAATTCCTGACATATAAAATCTCAGAAGTTTTGCGTTCTTTCTTAGAAAGCTACCACCAAAAAGAAAGAATAAACTAAGAAAAAGGAAATGCTCATGAAAAAGAGGGAGAAAAGCAATAAAGAAGACAAGGGTCTAGGTACTAGGAGATCTACCATAGCAGAGAGGTGAAGGGGATTCTCAAATTGAAAATGAAGGCAAGTTCATGAATAACAGATGTACAGGAGGCCAACAAAACAAAAGGTAAAGACAGGGGGTTCCAAGACGCACAAAAATTGCTTTTCTGATGAGTTGGAACATATAAAGAAAAAAGATATTAATTCACAATAAATATTTATTGAATATTCACCTTGACCCACAAACACTATCCTCATGGAGCTTTCATTCTAGCACAGGGAGTAAGATAATATAATAAAGAATAAATTCTATATTAGAAGGCAGTAAATGTTATTAAAAAAGCAAAAGTAAAGCAGGGTAAGGAAGATTAAAATTGCTCTAGGTGGGGAGGGGGGTAGCGTGTATATGACAATTTAAAATACGATGGTGAGAATAAACCTCACTGTAAAGTGCCACTTCAGGTAAGACCCAAGAATTGTACTGGAAAGGATTGGAATTAGGGAATTAGTCATGTGGCTATCTGGCAGAAGAACCTTCTAGGCAGAGGGAACTGCCAGTGGAGGTGAAGAAACATGAGGGGGAGAGATGCCAGAGCAGTAATAGAAAATGAGGTCAGAGAGGTGCGTGGTGGGGGATGTGTCATGCACAGCCTTGCAGATCACTGAAGAAAATGGCTTTTCTCTGAGGGAAGTGGAGAGCCATTGTAGGAGTGAAATGATTGGCTTACATTTTAAAAGGATCACTCTGGCTGCTTTGGGAGAATAGACTATAGGCAGATAAGGGTGGAAACAGGGAGATACAGTAAGTCCCCTACATACGAATGAGTTCTGTTCCAAGAGCGAGTTCACAAGTCTAATTTGTTCATAAGTCCAACAAAGTTAGCCTAGGTACCCAACAAACACAATCAGCTATGTAGTACTGTACGGTAATAGGTTTATAATACTTTTCACACAAATAATACATAAAAAAAACAAGCACAAAAAATAAAGAAAACATTTTTAATCTTACAGTACAGTGCATTGAAAAGTACAGCAGTACAGTACAACAGCTGGCATACAGGGGCTGGCATCAAGTGAACAGGCAAGAAGAGTTACTGACTGGAGGAGGGAGAGGAGGTGGGAGATGGTAGAGCTGAGGGATCATCAGCAACAGGAGACAGAGGGCAAGCTGCAATATCCCTCACGCCTGACGTTGACGGCACAGGTTCTGGTTCCTTGCTGGATTCAATTCTATCCAACCTCTTGAATAAACGTTCGCATGTTCACATCTTTGAAAGTCCACAACTTGAAGGCTCGTATGTACGGGACTTACTATAATAAGGAGGCAATTGGATTGCCTAGTAATTGCCTAATAAAGAAGCAATTATCCCAATAATTCAGGCAAGAGATGTTGGTAGCACACACTACAGTGGTACATCGTGGAAGGGATGAAAGAGGAATTAGTGATAGACACATACAAAACTAAGCAAAGTTAAGAAATGAGTAAAGTATTAACTATAGGAAAAACAGAAATGGGGCTTCCCTGGTGGCACAGTGGTTGAGAATCTGTCTGCTAATGCAGGGGACACGGGTTCGAGTCCTGGTCTGGGAGGATCCCACATGCCGCGGAGCAACTAGGCCCGTGAGCCACAACTACTGAGCCTGCGCGTCTGGAGCCTGTCTTCCGCAACAAGAGAGGCCGTGATAGTGAGAGGTCTGTGCACCGCGATGAAGAGTGGCCCCCGCTTGCCACAACTAGAGAAAGCCCTCGCACAGAAACGAAGACCCAACACAGCAAAAATTAATTAATTAATTAATAAACTCCTACTCCCAACATCTTAAAAAAAAAAAACTAAACAAACCAGAAATGATATAAGAAAGGAAAGGTCATAATGATGGAAACACAAAATGTTAATTTAATCAAATATTATTGATATATGGTTATATTGGGAGGGTATGTGGCGAGAGTATGGCTAATTTCTTTAACACTAAGAGTTCCTACAAATTACTTTAAAAAAAAAATTATCCCAGTAGGAAAATATGCAAAGGATATAAACAGATAGTTCAAAGGAAAGAAAAAAAAGGACAAAAAGAAGTTGAACTTCCCTCAGAATAAAAGAAAAGAAAGTTAGACCTATACCAAGACATCATGTTTCACCTAATCAGATTGGCAAAGATCCAGAAGTTTGATAAAATTCTGTGTTGGGGAGGATATGGGTAAACAGGCATTCTCATATGTTGCTGGTGGAAGTATAAATTGGTATGGCAATTTGGCAAAATCTACCAAAGTCACATACCCTTTTCGGTTGGACATGGAGATGGGCCTCCCAGATATCCCCTTTCAAGGAAGGTCTTGTCCCAGCTGCTGGAAGATCTGTCAGCTGACAATCTTCAATTGTCAGCCCTTGCAAGTTTTGCCTCGGCTGCGAAGAGTTGACCCATCTAAAGTCAGTGCCTTCTTGGGGCAGCCCACTGATGGAGGAAGGGGTATAAAAGCCTTTTCCACCCGATGTGGGCCAATTCTGGTAGGTCATTTCAGCTCCACAGCTCCCCTGTGGGGTTGGCTGAGGCTGCATGGGGTACCTTCAAAGCTCAACTTCTCCTTCTGCTCAATCCCACTTCCTCCTTCTCCCTTCCGCAGATGTTGAACCCAAGGGCACTCCTTAATAAACAAACACCTTGAACTCTAAATTTCTGTCCCAGAATCTGCTTCCCAGAAAACCTAACCTGTGAAAAATTTGACCCACAACTCCACTTTTAGGAATTTATTCCATAGATTACCCACATATCAGCAAAACAATATATATTTGAGGTTACTCTTAGCAGATTATTTTTAGAGGAAGAATTAGAAACACTCTAAAGGTCTGACTAAACAAATCAGGTGACTGATTAAATAAAGGCATGTCTATACAATGTAATACCACATAGCTATATAAGAAACTGAGGAAGCCCTTTATATATAAAAAGGTCTTCAAAGGGTATGTGGGTGTGTATATATTTGTACACACATGAAGGATGTATAAAAATTAATGTCATTTGTTGCCATGAGTAGATTTGGGTGTCTCAGGGACTGAGGTGGAAGAGAGATTTTTCATAGCATATACCACTGTACTTTTAAAATTTTAAACCATGTGAATGTGTTATAAATGATTAGAAACGATTTTTTTTTTTTTTTTTTTTTTTTTTGCGGTATGCGGGCCTCTCACCGTTGTGGCCTCTCCCGTTGCGGAGCACAGGCTCCGGACGCGCAGGCTCAGCGGCCATGGCTCACGGGCGCAGCCGCTCCGCGGCATATGGGATCCTCGCGGACCGGGGCACGAACCCGCGTCCCCTGCATCGGCAGGCGGACTCTCAACCACTGCGCCACCAGGGAAGCCCTAGAAACGATTTTTAGTAGTCAAATTATTTGACTTTTATACTACTTATAAAAAACTATATATGCATAGCTTTGATAAACTAAAAATTAAATTTAAAAAGACTTGCTTGTTAAATAAGAAATTAACAAATTGTGCAAAATGATTCCCATTTTTAAAAAAACTGTCTACACACACAGATAGACACGTTGATAGAAGCATGGAAAAACTTAGCAGCGGTTTTATCTTTGTGGGTAACATCAGAGTATAGAGAAGGACTTATATTTTTTTGTCTCACACACTTCTCAATTGTTTGAATTTAAGGGCATGCATATGTTTGTAATTAGAAAGTAATTAAGAATTATGAGACAGACTAAAACTAAAAAATAGGACACTCCACCCCACCCCACCCCCAGTTTACCAATTATTTTAGAGGAAACTTTTGATGATGCCTATAGGAAGTTGAAAAATTAATTTTCTAAAATAATTTAAGGAAACTGGAATAAGTGTACCAACTTTGTTTTTTCTCCTTTGTTTAACCTTGATTCGTCTAAACAATTATCTCAATTAGTTAATTTCTTAAAACATCTAGAATCAAATTTTAGTTGCAAATATAAAAATTTCCTGCAACTGGGCTTAGGAATTTTTTGAGAGGCGCTGGGATGTGGTGGTGCCTGGGGGGGCAGCCCGGTCTGAACTTCTGGGGACCCCCTGATTTGCTCTTAACATTAGAGATTATCTAGTCCTTAAAGGTAGTGGTTGAGAAACTATATTGTAATGAGCTTGGGGAAGGTAAAGGTCATGTTATTCCATCTATTTTTCTGTATTCCCTCTGTCTTGTGTCCCGCAAAGTGCCTAGCACTTAGTAAGTATTCAATAAATATCTAGGTAGATAGATATAGATAAAAAGGAGTGATGGGTACAGTAAGCCCTTGATTGTGTATTGTTTTTTTTTTTTCTCATTTGTAATTTTAATCGAAAGCATTGCTATTCATTTTTTAAAGTCTTTCCTTATAAGCACCAAATTTTAATACCTATATCAATTTGGGGGGAAAAGAAACTCCCGTCAAGAGCTTCCCTCCAGAAGAAAACAATGATGTTCATTCTTCCAAACAATCAAATTCGAAGTCTACCAAAACAGAAACAAAAGAAGCCCACACAGAAAAACAAAAACAAAAATCACATTCTAGAGGTTCAGTGCATTTAGCAGCCTTCACTGTGCTGTCTAATCATCCTTCAAAAAAATAACACCCTAGTTCACCAAAATATACATTTTCCATTTGATTTTTAAATTAAAAAATAATTAAAAAAAGGAAACTTGAAGGAATTCACAACTAATTGCCTGACTCCTTTCGATGTCATGTACAGCATATGAAGGTCAGGAAGGCTATTTGCAGCACACATGATTAGGGGAAATTGATTTTCAAGGTTTAGCTTTCTTCCTGTGTATTGTTTAAAGTATATTTCTTTTAAACCTCAGGGCAACTTTTTTGTTTCATTTCAACTTTTTGAGAGATTAGGATGGCTATTTTTACAAAAGAATAGCAGGCTCAGAGGAGGTGAGAGAACTTGAACTTGTTCAAGGACTAGGAAAGGTAAACAACTGAGCATTGTTAAAGAGATAAGGAAAGATCAGACCCTGGAGGAAATTCTGTGCTACATAAAAAAGATCATGGCCTTTGTTAAGTAGGGGATGGAGAGCCATGAAGGGCCTTATGAAGTAGTAAGGGAACCAGCCAACCAGTGCGGGTTTGGGCAGAACATTAAAATGGAGTGATACAGATTAGCATGGCCTCCACACAAGGATGCCATGAAAATTTGTGAAGGGGTTCATATTTTTAAGGAAATTTTTCTTTTTCAGCTTTTTATTGTATCTATATCAAACCTTATGCTGTACACCTTAAACTTATACAGTGATGTATGTCAATTATATCTCAATAAAACTGGGGGAAGAAAAGGTCTTGAGACCCATGTGAGAGACGAAAGTGGCCTGAACTAGCTCAGTTAGTTGGGGTGGAGTGGAGGGTGCATTTTTTGATAAGCATTTAGATTTTAAATTATCTTCTAGATAAGGTGCTCTTTTGCTCAAAGATGTAATGAAGATGACTTGAGTGAACAGGTAGATAATGGTGCCATCAACTGAAATAGAAAATGGGAGAGCAGGAGGAGGTATTTGTGGTAAGAGGATGAATTTTGTTTTGGATATATTAAGTTTGGTTGTTTGAGGCCAGCCAGCCATGAGGCCACTGAAGTGGGCAAAGTCTCTTACGTGTGGCAGAATGAACAGGTCTGGGGTTGGATGGTAACTGGAGGCTCAAGTCCAAACTCCACCAGTTGAGTGATCCTGAACATAATCTGTGACTGTATTTACTATTGTGTTTAGAAAGTCCCCTTGACTGCATCTTTTTCCCTAGCCCTGTGCTGTCAAATGCTGACATTTAGCCATGTGTGGCTACTGAGCTCTTGAAATGTGGCCAGTACAAACTGAGATGTACTTGGGGAGAAGGGATAAATTAGGAGTTTGGGATTAATATATACACACTACTATATATAAAATAGATAAACAAGAAGGACCTACCATATAGCACAGGGAACTATACTCAATATCTTATAATAACCTATAATTGAAAAAAGAATATATATATATATAGATATATATGTATAACTGAATCACTTTGCTGTACACCTGAAACTAACACAACATTGTTAATCAACTACACTTCAATTAAAATAAAAAATCCATGGGGAATTCCCTGGAAGTCCAGGTTATGTTGCAGGAAGGGGGACCCCTTCCAGGGCCCGAGAATGGGCTCTTTTCTAACACTTGGAAATGAATTGTCTGAGGAGACACACATGCTGACAAAGCAAGAGACTTTATTGGGAAGGGGCACCCGGGTGGAGAGCAGGAGGGTAAGGGAACCCAGAACTGCTCTGCCACATGGCTCACAGTCTCAGGTTTTATGGTGATGGGGTTAGTTTCAGGGTTGTCTCTAGCCAATCATTCTTTTTTTTTTCTTCTAATATTTATTTGGCTGCACCAAGTCTTAGCTGTGGCACACGAGATCTTTAGTTGTGGCATGTGGGATCTTCAGTTGTGGCGTGTGGGATCTAGTTCCCTGACCAGGGATTGAACCCAGGCCTCCTGCACTGGGAGTGCAGAGTCTTAGCCACTGAACCACCAGGGAAGTCCTTGGCCAATCCTTCTGACTCAGGGTCCTTCCTGGTGGTGTGCACATTGCTCAGCCAAGATGGATTCCAGCAAGAAGGATCCTGGGAGGTTGGTAGGATGCATGGACTGGTGTCCCCTCTCTCCTTTTGACCTTTCCCGAATTCTTCCAGTTGGTGATAACTTGTTAGTTCCACATTCCTTACCAGGATCCCCTGTTCTAAGATAATGCATGCAAATGGCTACTATCTTGCCTGGCCAGGGTGGGCGGTTTCAGTCAGTGTTAACAGTGCTAACAGTTAGGACTCAGCTCTTTCACTGCCATGGCCCGGGGTTCAATCCCTGGCTGGGGAACTAAGATTCTCACAAGCCATGCAGTGAGGCCCCAAAAAAAAAAAAAAAATCCAAATCAAAATGTGAGTATAAAATAAGTATAAAATGCACACTGATTTCAAAGACATGTTATCAAAAAAGAAAAGACTGTAAGATATCTCATTAATAATATTTTATGTTGATTACATGTTGAAGTGATATTTTGGATATGTTGGGTTCAATAAAAATATACTATTTAATTAAAAAAAGGAATTGTTTTTGCCTTTTGTAATGTCAGTTGCTTTCCTTCTTACTGGTAGTATATAATCAACTAAAATTATAAAAGATAATTACCACCTGACTAGTAATAATAGTGGAAATAAAAAAACTAAATAAATTAAAAGGTTCATGATGAATGTTCTAGCCCATTTTGGAATGAAGTCTAAGAGAGAGAAATTGGAGAGCCCTTAACTTTTTTCTTTTTAAAAACAATTTAAACTTACAGAAAGATTGCAAGAATAGGAGAGAGAACTCCTGAATATTATTTATTCAAGTTCACCAACTTTTAACATTTTGCTGCATTTGCATTCTCTCTCTCTAGATATTTTCATTTTCTTTTTCTGAACAATTTGAGAATAGATTGCATGTATTATGCCTCCTTACCTCTTCATACCTCGGTGTATATTTACTATAAATATATATATTACTTTATATAATCACCACATAGTTATCAAATGTGGGAGCTACTTTTTTCTAATCTATGGTCCATATTCCAATTGTGTCAACTGTTTCAATAAATCTTTTATAGTATTTCCCCTGCTGTGGTACAAGTTCTAGTTTAGATCACGTATCGACTTTGCCAAGTCTCTTTAGTCCCTTTTATATGTAACAGTTCCTCAGCATTTTGGAGGGGGGGGTCTTTCATGACATTTATTTATTTTAAAATATTTATTTATTTTATTTTTTTATTTTCTTGGCTGTGTCGGGTCTTAGTTGCAGCATGTGGGATCTTTTGTTGTGGTGCGCAGGCTTCTCTCTAGTTGTGGCCTGTAGAGGGTTTTCTCTCTCTAGTTGTGGCCTGTGGGCTCCAGGGCACATGGGCTCTGTAGTTTGCAGCACACTGGCTCTCTCATTGAGGCACGCAAGCTCCAAAGTTGTGGTGTGCGGGCTTAGTTTCCCCGTGGCATGTGGGATCTTAGCTCCACGACCAGGGATAGAACCCGCGTCCCCTGCATTGGAAGGCGGATTCTTTACCACTGGACCACCATGGAAGTCCCCCTCATGACAGTTATTTAATAGAATGTTCTTCAATATGGGTTTGGTTGATGTTTCCTCACGATTAGATTCAAGTGATATTATATCTTTCTCAGGGTATCACATCAGGAGGCATATGGTCACTGATCAAAGTGTTGCCTAGTTTCTCCACTGTATAGTTACTTTTTCCCCCTTTTAACAAATATACAATCTGTGGAGAGATACTTTGAAGATCTGAAAGTATACTGCTTATCAAAATTTCCCCCTAGATTTAGAATCCATTGATGATGTTTTCCAAACCAATCTTTTCTATGATAGTTGCAAAATGGTGATTTTCCAACTCCACCACTCTCTCTGTATTTATCAGGGGGCATTTTCTTTAGAGAACAGCTTTCCTTTTCCCCCATCTCCCTCTCTTTCTCTCTCTCATTAGAATATATGAATGAATTCTTATTTTATTCAATAGATCATAATTCATTACTGTTCTTATTTTCATACTCTAGTTACCCCAGATTTGCCCAGTGAGAGGTCCTTCAAGCTGGTTGCTGTTGGCATGCCCCCATTTTATTTTTTGAGCACTTTCTTATTTCTGGCCCAACAAGATATTCCAGATCATCTTGTACCTTCCTGCTCTAGCCCTGAAATCAGCCATTTCTTCAAGAAGCTTTGATTCCTTGTCATGGGGAAAGTTATTTAGAAATCAAGATCTGTGTAGGGAGTCTTTAATTTTGAAGTTATTTTCAATCATAAGATCGAGAGGAATATATATCAATTTTTATAAATCATCATATTTACGGCTGATTTAGCTATTTCCTTTTTTTCCCTTTGTGGTAAGAAGAAAGGAAACATTAAGCTTATTTTTAAATTTTTTCATATTTACTTGAATATAATTCTGGCTACAATATTAGCAAAGAACACAGATTGCAATAGCAACTATGGATCATAGTCTCTCAATAGTTGCTTGAATATAATATATCCTCAAAAGAAATTTGTGATGGAAGATTGCGTAGGTTTTGAAATACTATAAGCTAATCTGTGGAATCCTGAAGATAAGTGTAATGAAACATGGGACATCTCACTGAATTCATTTTAAAGAAATTGAATCAAAGCTCTATAAAATAACACTTTTTGTCATCAGATTCTTGTTGCAAAAGATGTTTTGCTTCTTGTGCTGCAAACTGCTGTGGTAACATCTCACATTATTTTTATGTGATAAAGGCAGATGAACTATAAAATGTTTGAAATAAGTACATCAATTTCTATTTTAACTGAATGAAATTAAATATGTACTCTGTTGATAACACGGGTCTTTGAACAATGATATACTTTTGAAATACTGAAGATGAAATAAAGAGATCACATTTTATGTGTGACGGTACTAGGGACAAAGACCAAGTCCATTTCTCTGTTGCATGTACTTTGTATTCATTCCCAAACCCATCATTATATGGGAATACTCGGGTCACTTTTTAAAAATCCAAATTCCTGAGCATCACCCTGGTGCACTTAAACATCATATCTCTTACTCTAAGAATATGTATCTTTAAAATCTCCCCAGATAATTCTGAGACAGTTGATCATAAAGCTGATTTGGGAACTACTGAACGTGGCAGAAAATACATTTATTCCAGGGTGTAAGTCTCATTATATATACATAAGTTGCCTGAGGGCAGGAACTGTGCTTATAAATTTTTATAAGCCCAGCACCTATTATGAGCCTTGCATATAGTAGACATTCAATATATGCTTAAGAAAATAATTTTAACTTCAAATTTTATTTGAGTCTTAATATTAGTTTGTGCAGGGGATATAAACCCACTTTAGTGATATTATATATTCATGTGACAGGAACCTCCTTGCATAGCAAGCTGAAAGACAGTATTGGATTGGTGGACTGATTTCTAATGCAGAATGTAGTTGTGTTCAGTTATGAACCTGAATTCTGCTAACTTACTCTATGCTCCTGATAAATGAAGAAAGAATACTCCCGTTTACAAGATTGGTTTATTCTATAAATTACCTCTGTCTTGTTCCTCTTTCCACTAAATGTTCCACTTGATGACAAATGGTTTAAAAAAAATAAAGTAGCTAACATTTGTATGGTTTAAAACAGAGGTTCTCAAAATATGGTCCATGGACTCCAGGGGTTCCCTGAAATCCTTTCTGGTGATCTATAAGGTCAATACTTTTTTCCTAATAATAAGAAGCTGTTATTTGCCTTTATCATTTTCATTCTCTGAGTGTACAGTGGAGTTTCCCAGAGGCTACGTGATGAGTGATATTGAAGCATATTAATGAAGAAAAATATGAGAATCATCTGTCTTCTATAAGCTAGACATTAAGAAATTAACAAGAATGTAAAACCATGCTTCACTTATATTTTTGAAAATATATAGTTATTAAAAAATATGTTGTTTATGTTAACATATAATGGGCTTATTTTTAATGACCAAAAAAATTAAAAATTGGGCTTCAATGGTGGCGCAGTGGTTGAGAGTCCACCTGCTGATGCAGGGGATACGGGTTCGTGCCCCGGTCCGGGAAGATCCCACATGCAGCGGAGCGGCTGGGCCCGTGAGTCATGGCCGCTGAGCCTGCGCGTCCGGAGCCTGTGCTCCACAACGGGAGAGGCCACAGCAGTGAGAGGCCAGCGTACCGAAAAAAAATAAAAATTTCCAGTTCTAATTTCTAAAACACAATAGGTATTGATAGTTATACATACATAAACAAAAGTTGTTTGGGGTCGTTAATAATTTTTAATAGTGTAAAGGGGTCCTGAGACCAAAGAGTTTGAGACCAGCGATTTATGTTTTTACAGGTTACTTAATAATTAGCTGAACTGGTTATTTAGTTTTATACAGACAAATTTTGACCGAAATCAGTATTGAATTTCACCAAGTATTAAAAATTGATCTTTGTTCAACATTTATAACTTATATATATATAAATATTATTGATAACTTTCTTTTTCTTATTCTGAGACACACTTGACTGAGCTACGAGTTAAGATTCCAGGAGCCCCCAGAGTTCTGGAGAGTAATCTATGACACAACTTGAAATTCCCATCATTAGCGTGAATGGACATGCTGCCTGAGAAGGATACCGTGCTAAGTGCCTGCTAGTAAACCTGGAAGGATGTCTTTATCAGATTTATCATTTAACAGAGAACAGGTTCTAAATGGAAAGTAACACAGAAAAGGCACAATTCGATAGCTGAGAAGCAAATCAGCAGATTCCTAACTCCTGTGGCAAGTAGATTCAGAGGACAGCAGATTGAAGAAAACTGCTTAAGATGTCCTTGGTGACCTTTCGATTAGGTCTTTACCAGCTCCAGCATTTTTTGAGTCACTTAAGGGTCTTCACCTGCTTCCCTACCTGCAATGGAAAAAAAGTTTCCATCGACAGGGTGGTTGTAAAGAAACATTGGGTTGCCTGTAAAGTGCTAGCAGCAGTGCCATGAACACAATAATTTGTCGTTCTTAGGGTAGTGGGGAGGGACGGTCCTTTGAGAAGAAATGGAGAATAGTTGTTCTGCTTACTTCACAACTTAACCCAGTGATAGTTCTGTCTGCCTCCTTTTGTTTCCATGGTTGCAGCTTTTCTACAGCTCTAAGTAAATTCTTGAAGAAATTTTTATTTAAAAGTTCTGTCATATCATTATCAAAATATTGTCATTCTATTTCCACAGCAGAAGAGAAGACCCCTCTGGAGCCTCAGTTCGGATAACAACATCAGAGAAAAACATTCTCCTAACAGCTTACTGACTAAACTCTCCAATAACATTAGTTTGCAAAGAGAACATTTGAGAAACCTCACAGTAGAGGAAGCGGTGAGGCGGTTTCTAAATTGGAAAAAACTTCAAGGTCAAGAAATAGGCAAATTTTGTCAAACGCCTAAATCTCATAGATGCAGTTCGAAAAGAACAATTCCCAACTTACTGTGGTCCAATTTCCTTTTCACTGACTCCTTTCTGCTTAGCCAACACGTAAAAGGGTACCAACAAGGTGGCAGCAGGCACAATAAATCTCTTTAAAAGACTCCTGTACCCCTTGTGTGTCGGGGGCGGGGAGGGACGAACGCCAGAGAAACGGCCAGAGAGCTTCTGAGTACTCGCTCACCTTCCCGCCTAAACACTGAGGGGGCGGGGCCCGAGGCCGGGGCGGGGCCGGTTGCCTCCCTGGGCTCTCCCCACTCCTTTTCCTCCGTGCCCCTCCCACACGCATTTCACCACGATCCCGACAGGCTCAGCGGCTAGGAGCGTCACGTGAGGATGGGCGGTGGAGCTGGAGGCTGGTCTCGCCTGTTTCTTCGTCTCTATGGTTTTCAGAGGTGGGCGGCTTTGACGGAGAAGCAGCTGGAGCTCCAGCGGGGACGGGTAAGTCCAGGACTCTGAAGGGTATGAGGAGACAGCCTTTTAGGAAAGACGAAAGGGAAGGGGATGCGAAACAGCTTTAGGGACTTGACCTCCGGGGCCGGCTGTTTCCGGCTGTTTGTCTGCTCTGGGGTCAGGCGACTTCTCTGGTCGAGCGGGATAGCTGTCTCTCCCTGATGTGCTCAGTTTAGGGGTTTGAGAGCAGTCCTTAATCCTGCCTGCTTCCCTTCCTCAGCTTTCCTTCACCTCACCCAGTCCCTTCTCCCTGTGCCAGGAGAACTTCTACCGAGTTCCCAACCTCAGGGTTCACTTGAGCGTCGACGTCCCTCTTCTCACGGGTGACCAGGGACACATCCTTGGGATTTGTGGATGTGGTTGGAAGTGGGTGCGGAGTTTACAGTTAGATCTCTTATGGGGGAAGTGTTAATCTTTGAAACGAAGAAAGAAGTGGAAAAATCACTGGGACTTGAAGGAACATAACAAAGTGCAGGCTTCTTGGACTGTTCAGTTTTTCTCTTTCCCAGTGCCGTAACCAGTTTTCATTCTCTGTCGAGTTTCCTTCTCACCATACTGTCCTGGCCCACAATACGATGCTTTGAGAATGAGCCGGGCGTTATTGACTCAGTGTGACTGTTGGGAAAAGAGTTTAAAACGAACTGTTCTTTAGGTTGCGATCTCTGTTGTGTTATGGTTTATGGTTTCTTTATCTTCTCTTTCAGATGCCTAAAAAGTATTGTAGATATTTGTAAATATAAGTAGAATAACCATATTATAGTTAAGGGACTAGAGTAAAATACTTTATTTTCCTTGTGGTACCTGGAAAGTCCTATTTTATTTCTGTTTTATAAGTATCAATAGATGTGTCTATCGGTTTGGGGGCAGTTTCTTGGGTATACCTTTGTTTATGTTAAAGTATTCCTTTGAGTTACATGTGCAAGTGATCTAGCAGTAGAAAGGAGTGAAACAGTTTGGGGTTGATAGCTGTAGGAGAGCTTAGGTTTCATTAAACTGTATGACAAATTAATAAAATGTCAGCATCTTGAGACAGGTGTTGGCCAGTTCGACCACCCGTTATCTTCCTAGCGTTGGGTAAGGTATTGAGCTTGTTAAATATTGCCTTATTCTAAAAAATTTTTAGAACCCACTGCCACTTGTTTGTGAGAAGGTGGCTCTGGCCTCCAGCTGCTCTAAGTGTCCTTACTGAGGATTATAAGACACAAAGTAATGCTAACAAAAAGGAAAGATTCAGGAGTTGGTTTTGTGCCTGGGGAGAAAAGGAAAGAGTGATAGAAACTAATAAGAGCAAGAGAGCAAAAGAGTGTATTGCTATCTTCATTTATAATCTATAGAACATTTACTATATTCAGTAGACTTTTTAACATTTCCAAGGGGTGCATTTTGAGAGTGACTTTCCTGTATTTAACAATGGTATGTAATTTCTCCCATAATGCAATATTATGTAAAATAATTATAACTGAAAGATTTAACAGACACTTAAGATTTTATATTATTCAGAATTATAGGACAAAAGTGATAAAGTTATTATACCTAATTTGGCCACTTTCAATCTTTAGTTTTCCCTGTTGAGCAATTTTTACAATGGCTGCAGCAATTGCTGAATGTTTACCATTTTTTTTTCCGTAAGGAGTAGAGTTTTTTACTATTTCCTTTAGAAGAGAGCCAATTTTTAAAAAAAGTTTACTCACAGCTTTTTTCCGCCCACTCAAAATGAAAATAGCTTGATTTCGTGCCAAGGGAAAAAGCTGATTCTTTTTAAGTAGATGTTTACTCACTTTGGTAAATTATGAGAAAATTATTAATGCTTTTAAGACATGAAATATTGATATCTCAGCATATTTGAGAAGAAAACACAGGGGTAGTATTTTTAAATGTTTTATATTTCCTATTATAAAAGTAATATGTGCTTATTTTTGAAAAATAAAAACGTTGTAGAAAGTATGACACAAAGTTGAAATCCTAATTTATCCTTTCCCTGCCACCAGGTAACCACTAGTTCCCCTTGCATTTTTGGGAATCAGTGTGGAAAAGTAGAGTCTGGAGTCAGAGTCCCTGGGAAAAATGGTACTAATAGTAGTAGGTTTACAACCTCAGAAACTCCAGAAGAGAGATTTCCCTTTCTCTATGATAACACCAAACTACTGTGTGGGAGTCTCCTTGGCCTGACTTGGGTCATTACCCATCTTAGAGGCAATCTCTGTGCCCAGACAGATGGAATGCTTTGTGTGGCCAGGATTGGATCTTATTCCCACCCTGGAGTGGGGTGGAGGGGGATACATTTTCAAACCACATGAATTAAGGGTAGGTGACATACAGTTCCTAAAGGAAAATTGAGGTATCATTTCCTGGAGAAGGCAGAAAGATTGCTGGGCAGACAAAAACAGCAGATGTTCACTAAAATAATTTTACATATATTAAAAAAAAATAATTTCTTTCCTTTCCCAGTATAAATTAATTGTATTTTAAAATTTACATGTTGATTTTTCCTTTTTTAATGTGTATTATTTTATTAATTTATAAAACTTGAAATTTAAACTCTTTGCGCCTATTTGTATTGTTATTACATGTATAAGTACACATGCTCTGGAGTATTCAGATTTTCTAACTTTAAATATATTGTATATTTGGCCAGCTTGTTAAAATTGATTATTGGTAAGTATTTTTTGTACTGTGGGTGAACTTGATTATATAAACTGTAGTTTATAAACAGTAAATAAAAGTTTTAAATATTTAAGTGTATATAGTAAATATGATTACATGCTGATTCTTTTAATTATTCCGTGTTCAAAAATCTGCATAGAAACGACTTCATTTTGAGCATTGTATAAAATATAAAAGATAATTGTCGCTAATTGTTGTCACTGGGTGTTAACTTTAAATCTACAGTTAACATTAATGTCTGGTTTTATATCTTTATGGATTATTCTAACAATTCATTATATTTTAAGAGAAAATATAATAGAAGCAACATATTGTTTACTCTTGTTTTCATTTAAAAGATGTTAGTAGCTTGATTCAATGGACATTTGAATGAACTTTAATTGCTAACATTGGTGGCTAACAATTGGCTAACGGGCTTTAGTTTAGACAGGCAGGTCTGTATTCTAAAACCCAACTCCATCACTTCTTGATGTTGAGCAAGTTACTTAATCTTTCTGAACTTGAGATTATTTCATTTACAAATGGAGATGATAATACCTATCTCATAAGGGTCTTGTAAGGATTAATTAACATATGCCAAGTGCCTAGGATGTAGTAGATTCTCATTAAATGTAATTGTTAATAATAACAATGACAAAAAATGTCTAGAAGAGTTTATTTTCCCAATTTCAGAATGCTTAGCCCCAGAGAGTTTAAAATATATAGGTGTCTGCAGAATTAGCAAGATGGTTCTTTATTCAGTTTGTCTTGATTTTAGCAGGTTTTAAAATTCTATACTGCAGATATAGCAATAAATGAGAAAACTTTGTTTAAACTACATAATTATTAGCAGACTGCCTAAGTTTTTAAAGATTGCTTAAGCGCACACAGCTTGATGTATATAAAGAATACAACCCAGTCAAAAAAATGGACAGAAGACCTAAATAGACATTTTTCCAAAGAAAACATCCAGATGGCCAACAGGCACATGAAAAGCTGCTCAATATCGCTAAGTATTAAAGAAATGCAAATGAAAGCTACAATGAGGTATCACCTCACACCAGTCAGAATGTCCATCATCAAAAAATATACAAATAGTAAATGCTGGAGAGGGTGTGTAGAAAAAAATGAACCCTCCTACACTGTTGGTGGGAGTGTAAACTGGTGCAGCCACTATGGAGAACAGTGTGGAGGTTCCTTAAAAAACTAAAAATAGAGTTACCATATGATCTTGCAACCCACTCCTGGCCGTGTATCTGGAAAAGATGAAAACTCTAATTGGAAAAGATACATGCACCCCCAGTGTTGACAGCAGCACCATTTATAATAGCCAAGATATGGAAACAACCTAAATGTTCATTGACAGATGAATGGGTAAAGAAGATGTGGTACACATATACAACAGAATATTACTCAGCCATAAAAAAGAATGAAATAATGCCATTTGTAGCAACATGGATGGACCTAGAGACTATCATATTAAGTGAAGTAAGTCAGACAGAGAAAGACAAACATATGATATCACTTATATGTAGAATCTGAAAAATGATACAAATGAACTTATTTACAAAACAGAAACAGACTCACAGACATAGAAAACAAACTTATGGTTATCAAAGGGGATAGTGGGGCTGGGGCAGGGGAGAGATAAATTAGGTGTTTGGAATTAACATATATATACTACAATATATAAAATAGGTAAACAACAAGGACATACTATATAGCACAGGAAACTATACTCAATATCTTGTAATAACCTAAAGTGGAAAAGAATCTGAAAAAGAATATATATATATATATATATATATAGACACACACACACATATATGTGTGTATAACTGAATCACTTTGCTGTATACTTGAAACTAACACAACACTGTAAATTAACTATACTTCAATTAAAAAAACATAAAAAGTAAAGATTGCCTCCTCCAAGTATAACTGTCAGGCTGGGGGAATGTATTGAGTGAATTTTACACAAACTCTGAGCTCAGTAAAGCTCAGTAAGTGGAAGATAGCCTGTTCCTTCACTATGCAAGGGAAGCTAAGCATTGAGCACCTTGGAAGTTCAGATCAGAATTTATGGTGACTTTAGGTAATTGGGGTATAGTTGTTTTACAATGTTGTGTTAGTTTCTACTGTATAGTGAAGTGAAGTAGAGTTCCCTGTGCTATACAACAGGTTCTCATTAGTTATCTATTTTATACATATTAGTTAGTGTATATGTGTCAATCCCAATCTCCCAATTCATCCCACCGCCCCATCCCCACCTTGGTGTCCATACGTTTGTTCTCTATGTCTGTGTCTCTATTTCTGCCTTGCAAACAGGTTCATCTGTACCATTCTTGTAGATTCCACATATATGTGTTACTATACAATATTTGTTTTTCTCTTTCTGACTTACTCTGTATGACGGTCTCTAGGTCCATCCACATCTCTACAAATGACCGAATTTCGTTCCTTTTTATGGCTGAGTAATATTCCATTGTTTATATGTACCAAATCTTCTTTACCCATTTGTCTGTCGATGGGCATTTAGGTTGCTACAATGACCTGGCTATTGTAAATAGTGCTGCAGTGAACATTGGGGTGCATGTGTCTTTTTGAGTTATGGTT
Source organism: Grampus griseus (assembly GCF_964374135.1). Classification (NCBI taxonomy): domain Eukaryota; kingdom Metazoa; phylum Chordata; class Mammalia; order Artiodactyla; family Delphinidae; genus Grampus; species Grampus griseus. The sequence goes on along the minus strand of NC_139010.1, from coordinate 26,669,276 downwards.
TTCTCTGGGTATATGCCCAGTAGTGGGATTGCTGGATCATATGGTAATTCTATTTTTAGTTTTTCAAGGAACCTCCATACTGTGCTCCATAGTGGCTGTATCAATTTACATTCCCACCAACAGTGCAAGAGGGTTCCCTTTTCTCCACACCCTCTCCACCATTTATTGTTTGTAGATTTTTTGATGATGGCCATTCTGACAGGTGTGAGGTGATACCTCATTATAGTTTTGATTTGCATTTCTTTAATAATTAGCGATGTTGAGCATCTTTTCATGTGCCTCTTGGCCATCTGTATGTCTTCTTTGGAGAAATGTCTATTTAGGTCTTCCTCCCATTTTTTGATTGGGTTGTTTTAGTGGTTACTGTGTTGAACAGTGCAGATATGAAACATTTCTATCATCCCAACACATTCTATTTGACAGAATTGTTGTGGATTATTATAAATACACTTATATCTACATTTGCTAGTTTCAGATGATAGTTAATTTGTATTTCAATCCTGTTCCTTGTTCAAATAAAACTTACTTTTAGATTTGGAAATTGTATTTTTAAAAATGATCAAGTAGATTCTATTGTAATGTATTTCAAATAAAGAAGCATTGCTAATTTTCTTGGGTCTTTGATCTGTGATAACATTTAAATTAAGTTGTTTCAGAATTTGATTATCAACTTAAGCATTGATATCATCTGACTTTATATCCTCATAATTCCTGAGATGGTAATGAAGCATAATGGTTAAGAGCAATGGCCTTGAGATCAGAGAAACTCTCCCCTGCCATCCACTGGCAAATTTCTTAAAAGTGTTGAGTTTTGGTGTCCTTCTCAGTAAAATAGAAGTGATAATAATACTTAGCTCAGGGTTATTGAGATTAAATAAGGTAATGGATATCAAACATTTAGCATAGTATCCCTCACAGAGTAGTGTTCATTAGATGCTAGCATTAAAGAGAATTTGAACAACCAGTTGTTTACAAGCAAAAGAATTTTTTGAAAAGTTGGGGAAATTGGAATATGGACTGGACATTAGATGATACCAGGGAATTATTGTTAAATTTGTTAAGTATAACAGTGACATGTTTATCTAAAAAGAAAGTCGATATTTTTGGAGAGGCATACTAAACTATATAGCAGTGAAATGATACCATGTCTGAGAGTTGCTTTAAAATAATTTACAAAGACAATGAGGAATAAAAGGGACAGAAAAATTGATCTTAACTTCCATTTCCTGTGAAGAAGGAGTAACAGGGACCATATTTACCCTCCCACCTGGAGCCGCTAAAAGGGGAGACAAAATATACAAAACAGTTGTTTCCTGGATTTTGGACATTGTGCAGCAAAGGACAGTGATTCCTGAGAGACGGGAAACAAACGAGGTGAGCTCTGTGATTGTTCTGGCTTGCTGCCTGGAGAGCATTTCCCAGCTGCAGAGTAGGGAGGGCGAACCCAGGCAGAGCACAGTGGTCTTCCTGAATTGAGAGAGCCTGGGGAGGCCAAGACAGCTGGAGTTTGCTGGGCAGAATGCTAGAGATGAGAGAGCCAGAAGGAGGGAGAACCCTCATGTATTCAGCTGAGAATTGATCAGTGACTACATGTGAGGAAACTACCCGAGGCTAGGAAAAGAACTACCTGAAAAGAGCGAACAAAGGCAGGGATAGTGTTTTTTCCTACCAGCCAGAGTGGAATATATTTTAACAGGTCACCAGGTGGAGTACAGTAGTCTCCCCTTATCTGTGGGTGATACATTCGAAGACCCCCAGTGGATGCCTGAAACTGGGGAGTACCAAAGCCTGTATATGCTAACTGGTGAGTAGCACATCAAGCATGAATATGATGGACAAAGGGACGATTCATACGGGGGGCAGGCGGTACAGGGGACGGGGCATGGAGTGGGACAGTGTGAGATTTCATCAGGCTACTGAGAATAGCACATAGTTGAAAACTTATGGATTGTTTATTTCTGGAATTTTGCATTTAATATTCTTGGATCAAGGTTAACTGTTGGTAACAAGCTACAGAAAGCCAAACCACAGTGGGGTAAATTAGTCTTAAACTAAACACTGCTCTGACCCAGCCAAAAAACTTAAAAGCAAGACCTGAAACAGTCAAACTGTTTCTAAGTAACATATTCATGTCCTAGAACTAAGCTCAAGAATAGATTCAGGAATACAAAAATATCCAGCACCCAAAAAGGTAAAATTCAGTGTCTGGCATCCAATCAGAAATTACTAGGCATGCAAAGGAGCAGGAAAATATGACTCATAATGACAAGAAAAACAATGAAAACTGAAACAGAAGGACACAGGTGATAGAATTAGTGGAGAGGGATGGTAAAACAGTTTTTTAAAACTGTATTCTGTATGGTCAGGAAACTAGAAGAAAGATTGAATGTTTAAATAGAAACACGGAAGATATGAAAAAGACCCAACTGAACCTCCAGAGATGGAAACTACAGTGTGAGATGAAAGATACACTTGATGTTATTAATGGCAGATTAGACATGGGAGAAGAAAACTTAAGTCAAGATGTAACTTCCAGTTTACAGGAAATAAAGGGGCTAGAGAAATATTTAAACCATTCTACAAGGAAGCAATTAGATAAATACAGAATTTGAGAAATGCAATATAAATGTCCTGTTCTGTTAAAAAATTAGGGTTGTGCTGTGATTGCACAGTGTGGTGAATATACTTAATATAAGCTTTAAAGTGGTTAAAATGGTAAATTTCATGTATATTTTACCACTGTTTTAAAAAAATTACCATTTAAAAAAAACATTTAAAAGTATACAATTGGCAGGCATAAAGTGTATTTGCATTGTTGTACAATTATCACCACCATTCATTTCTGGAATTTTTTCTTCTTCCCAAACAGAAAACTATACCCATTAAACAATAACTCTCTACTTCCTTCTCCCCTCAGTCTCGGGCATCACCATACTACTTTCTGTTTCTTTGAATTTCACTACTGTAGGTTTGTCATATATGTGGAATCGTATAGTATTTGTCTTTTTGTGATTGGCTTGTTTCACTTAATGTAAGTCTTTAAGGTTCATGCATGTTGCAGGATGTATCAGAATTTCCTTCCTTTTTCTTCAGTTTTAAAAATTGTGGTATAATACACATAATATAAAATTTACCATCTTAACCTTTTTTTTTTTTTTTTTTTTTTGCGGTACGCGGGCCTCTCACTGTTGTGGCCTCTCCCATTGCAGAGCACAGGCTCTGGACGTGCAGGCCCAGCGGCCATGGCCCACGGGCCCAGCCGCTCCGCGGCATGTGGGATCCTCGCAGACCAGGGCACGAACCCGCGTCCCCTGCATTGGCAGGCGGACTCCCAACTACTGCGCCACCAGGGAAGCCCCATCTTAACCATTTTTTAAGTGTACACTTCAGTGATATTAAATACATTCAGATTCTTGTGAAACCATCACTATCATCCATCTCAAGAGCTATTTTCATCATGTAGAAGTGAATTGCTGCATCCATTAAATAACTCTCCAATACCCCTCCTTCCAGTCCCTGGCAACCACAATTCTACTTTCTGTCTCTGTGATTTTGACTACTCTAGGTGCCTCATCTAAGCAGAATCATACAGTGTTTATCTTTTTGTGACTGATTTATTTCACTTAGCATAATATCATCAAGATTCATACATGTTGGAGCATGTGTCAGGATTTCCTTCCTTTTTATGCCTGAGTAATATTCCATTGTATTTATAAACCACATTTTGTTTATCCATTCATGTTGATGGACACTTGTGTTGCTTTCACCATTTGGCTACTGTGAATAGTGCTGCTATAAGCATGGGTGTACAAATACCTGTTCAAGTTCCTGCTTTCAGTTCTTTTGGGTATATACCCCAGAGTGGAATGCTGGATCATATGGTAATTCTATGTTTAATTTTTTGAGGAATTGCCATACTGTTTTTTGTAGTGGCTGCACCATCTTGCATTCCCATTAGCAGTGCACAAGGATTCCACTTTCTTTTTTTGTTTTTTTTCCTAAGGATTCCACTTTCATGTAATGAATAAACAAACAAACATATAATAGTCATTCTACTGGGTGTGGATAAATTTTATGTTATGTATAGCTAATAAAATAAGATTAGGGTGGTCAGGGGAGAAAAAGGTTGTATATGAAGGAACTGTCCTAGATTAGAGAGATTGGAGAAACAAAACCAAAGATAATACATGATTTTTGTGTGGATCCTAGTTTGAAAAATCAGCTATATATTTTGTGGAAGTTTGAATACGTACTACTATTAGAAGATATTAGGAAATTGCAATTAATTTGAATAAGTGTGATAATGGTATTGTAGTTATGTAGGAAAACATTATTGAAATATTTAAAGTGTTTTAATGTCTGTAACTTTGAAGTTGTCTGCCTTAAAAATAGCCTGATAGATATGGATAGACGAAGCAAATAGGTGAAATGTTAATTGTTCAGTCTAGGTAATGTACATGTGGTGTTCATAATAGTATTCTTTGAAATTTTCTGAGTGTCTGAAAGTTTTTAAATGAACTATAAAGGTTTGATGTTAATATCTTTCTTTTTAAAAAATTTTATTTATTTATTTAGGGCTGAGTTGGGTCTTTGTTGCTGCGTGCAGGCTTTCTCTAGTTGTGGCGATGAGGGCTACTCTTCGTTGTGGCGCGTGGGCTTCTCATTGCAGTGGCTTCTCTTGTCGCGGAACATAGGCTCTAGGCGTGCGGGCTTCAGTAGTCGTGGCTCACAGGCTCTAGAGTGCAGGCTTAGTAGTTGTGGCACACGGGCTTAGTTGCTCCGTGGCATGTGGGATCCTCCTGGACCAGGGCTCGAACCCATGTCCCATGCATTGGCAGGTGGATTCTTAACCACTGCACCACCAGGGAAGCCCCGTTAATAGCTCTCTTTTCTGGAAAAGAAGCCTTTTTTTGTTTTTTGGCTTTGGGTCTTCGTTGCTGTGCGCGGGCTTTCTCTAGTTGCAATGAGTTGGGGCTGCCCTTCATTGCAGTGCGTGGGCTTCTCATTTCGGTGGCTTCTCTTGTTGCGGAGCACAGGCTCTAGGTGCACAGGCTTCAGTAGTTGCAGCATGCGGGCTCAGTAGTTGTAACAGGCGGGCACTAGGGTGCACGGGCTTCAGTAGTTGTGGCACACGGGCTCTAGAGTGCAGGCTCAGTAGTTGTGGCACATGGGCTTAGTTGCTCCACAGCATGTGGGATCTCCCTGGGCCTGGGATCGATCTTGTGTCACCTGCATTCGCAGGCAGATTTTAACCACTGCGCCACCAGGGATGTCCCAAAAGAAGCCATTTTTAATTTGCTTTTACTTTTATAAATAATTTAATCCTTAACACTTAGTTTCTCTCTCCTTTTTTTCATTAGTTTCTCTTTATAATTGATGTTATGGGTTTTGTCTTCCAGATACTCCATTTTTACTCTTTTTTTTTTTAACTAAGTATGTAATTAGTGTCCTTTTTAGGAAGTGATTTTTGTGTTCATCCTGACCAGTGGAGTATGCATTCTTCATATATAGCCTAGCTTTTGAAGGAGCAATTCAATTGTCAAAGCTTTAGATTACTCCCATTACTTATTTAACCCAGAGGTTTTAATTTCATGCTCTATAGGAAAATGGCTCTCAACTCATTGATAATTTCTTTCCTGACTGCATATTTTCTTTAAGCTCAGGTTAAGTCTCTGTTCAACTTCTAGGTACTACGTGTACTGTATTAAGATTCACAAAGTGTCATTTTTCGGTTAAGAGGGTAGAGGGCAGAATATTGTTATTGTGGGAAACCTAGGGTTCTACTACTATAAGAAGCATGCTAACCTATGAGTCTTGGTGGTGGTTATTGTTTTTTAACTTGTTTGCTAGTTAATTTTCCCAATATGAAGCATTTCCAGCTTTATTTCTATAGTATAAGTATGATGAGAAGAGAATTAGACAAGGAGTTACGGGAGTTATAGACCTAGTTTCTGTTTCCAACTTTGCTGCTAAGTAGCTTTATGATTTTGATGACGTTTCTTGAAGAATCATCCTCTCTGGCCAGTTTCCTTTTGTACTGAAAATTTGAAAATTTCTAAGGTCTCTTTTAGCTCTAATATTCTGGTATATTGTTCCTTTTTCTTTCTTCATATTTTATCTCTGTGTTTGTAAGGGTATTGTGGCAGACTGTGTACTGAATCCTCTTGTCAAAAATGTGTACGTTCCTTTTCTTTTTAAATAACAACAAAAAACCTTTCTCTTTTTAACCTATTCACTTCCCTACTTTTTGTGGCAACAGGAACAACTTCTTTGTACTGAAAAATATGTTGATTATAATTCCTCCTTTTGTATAATAAAATAGAAATGTGAAGGAAAGCAGTATGTCATATTGTGCCCGATAGTCTTCATTTGCCCCCTCTATATTCACTCTTCTTTTGTTTTTGGCTGCTGCGGCATGTGGGGATCCTAGTTCCCTGACCAGGGATCGAACCCATTCCCCCTGCAGTGGAAGCGTGTAGTCTTAATCACTGGACCGCCAGGGAAGTCCCTGTATTCACTCTTTACCCTTCTCCATCCTGCTTGTGCTCCAAGAAGCTGACCTTTATGGACTACATGCTACTAGCTCCATTCGCTCTGGTATCCAGTAGGGTTTGGCCAGTGGCAGCGGATAGGAGGAGAGTGAGGTCTGGGTATATAGTTTCTTGGTTCCCTCTTTGTAGGTTGGTAATTATGTTTGACCCTTGAGCAAGGTGGAGGTTAGGGGCACCGACACCCCCCCGCCCCCCGCCGAGCAGTCAAAAATCCACATATAGCTCTTGACTTCCCCCAAACTTAACTACTAATAGCCTACTGTTGACCCATGTTGGGAAGCAGAGATACTGAATAATATTTTCTGAACTGAGAAGGAACTTTGAGACCAAAAAACAAAGCAGGCAACTCCATAAAGTTCATTTATGAAGTTTGTTGTGGGTAACTTACATACAGGCAGGATAGAGTGGATGATGATCTGGAGGCGTTTGCAGCTGCACTACATGCTGCCATAAGGGGTACAGGGGAATTTAAAGGACCCAAAGCTAAAAATAGAATCTGACTACTATGTTGTAGTATGTATCAGAATTTCATTTCTTTTTAAGGCCAAATGATCGATTGTATGTACACAGCATATTCTTTTAATCTGTTTTTCTGTTGTTGGACTTCTGGGCTATTTCCACCTTTTGCTATTGTGAGTAATGTTGCTATGAACACTGGTATACAAGTATCTGTTTGAATCTCTGCATTTATTTATTTATTTGGCTGTGTCGGGTCTTCGTTGCGGCATGCAGGATCTTTTTGTTGCAGCATGCGAACTCTTCATTGCGGCGCACGCAGGCTTCTCTCTAGTTGTGGTGTACGGGCCTCAGAGCTCACGGGCTCAGTACTTGCTGCACGCAGGCTCTCTAGTTGTGGTGTGCAGGCTCTAGAGTGCGCTGGCTCAGTAGTTGCGGTGCATGGGCTTAGTTGCCCTGCAGCATGTGGGATCTTAGTTCCCTGACCAGGGACCAAACCCGGTCATCTGCATTGGAAGGTGGATTCTTAAGCACTGGACCACCAGGAAGTCCCTGAATCTCTGCTTTTAATTCTTGTGGATATATACTTAAGGTTGGAATTGCTGAATCACATGGTAATTCTATGTTTAACTGTTTTCCATAGTGGCTGCACTCTTACATTCCTACCAGCCGTGTACAAGGGTCCAGTTTCTTCACATTTTCTCCAGCACTTGTTATTTTCTGTTTCTTGTTTGTTTTTTTGATAATAGCCATCCTCATGGATGTAAAGTGGTATCTAATTGTGGTTTTGATTTGCATTTCCCTAATGACTAATAATGTTGAGCATCTTTTCATGTACTTATTGACCATTTGTATATCTTCCTTGGAGATATGTCTATTCAAATCCTTTGCCCATTTTTGAATTGGGTTGTTTGTTTTTTTCTTGTTGGAGTAGATAGTTTTGAGTCAAAATACAAGATTTCTTAGAAATGGCAAAGTGATTCCATGTATTTGAAATGGTATTTAGATTAGAAAAAGAAACAAAAATGTCCATTTCCTTGATTAGATAGCAAGGATAGATTATAGATAAGTTTATGATTGGAGTCTTACTCTGCGTTTTTTTTTTTTTTGCGGTATGCGCGGGCCTCTCACTGTTGTGGCCTCTCCCATTGCGGAGCACAGGCTCCGGCACAGGCTCAGCGGCCATGGCTCACGGGCCCAGCCGCTCCGCGGCATGTGGGATCTTCCCAGACTGGGGCACGAACCCATGTCCCCTGCATCGGCAGGTGGACTCTCAACCACTGCACCACCAGGGAAGCCCTTACTCTGCGTTTTAATTAAATGTTTGCATTAAAAGGAAAATATTTAGGCGTTATATGTTTATGTAACATTTTAGTGAAATTTATGTTACACTATACAGTTTTTATTTGATTTATCACCATTAGGAGCATTCTCTTATATTACCTTCCAAACAAACATTTATTCATAATTTGCTACTGTGCTCAGCTTTTTACAAGAATTTTCTCATTTAATCCTCCTCATAGTTCTTTGCAGTAAGTATCCCTGTTCTGTGGAAGTACAAAGTTGCCAAAGTCAGAAACACAGGTCTGGCTGACTTCAAAATTAATGGCCAGTAAGAGGTCAAGTTAACTAGATTACCTTGAGTAAGACACTTAACTTTCTGGGCCTCAGTTTATTAAACAAAGCAGAACAAAACAATATACAACAATACAAACTTATCTACATGTTTAGTAGAACTTTAATTTGTGATGTTCTAATTTTGCTTTAATTAAATCCTAGGGTTTAAAACATCTTCAAGTAAATAAGCGAAAGTTTTAACAAAAAAGAAGTACCTGGGTAAATAGAAATTGGAGTAAAGGTAAAAAAGGCAGGAAAACCTCCTGTGAAATATCTAATATTGCTGTCAGCCTAGGAGGTTTGTTTCTAGAGGGAATGTAAATATAGACAGATTGTTATAAAAGAGTATCAATAAAGATGTCTGTTGTTGTGAACACTAAAAAATTCCGCTGAAATTGTTATTTATGTAGAAAGAGACTTCCTTTGGCAGAAATGTATATTATTCTTACAGATTCTTTGCTGTTGAATGAGACTCTGAGAAACATGTCATGGCCTCACAGTTGAGTTCTGACATGGAATTGTTATTACATTTTAATACAGGTACCTCGTTTTCCATGTCTGGAAATTGAGTATAGTGCAAATGAGAGTATTCGTTGGAGCATTTTAAAATATAAAGTTCTCTGCAAATGTAAGGTGACATTCTTATTAAATATTGATTCCTTCATTTTATGTTCACATATTTCTATATCACAGTAGGATTTAGAGCTTTTTAATTTAATAGGGAAGTGCATAAAGTATTCTTTGTTCTATGGTACATATAATACATTATTGTTGATCAAAATTTTTTGTTTCCCTTATTTTTAAAAAATGTGCTCTTCCTGGGGTTAGTCTCAGCTTTTTGTAAAGTTAGGTTTAGTCAACCGCTGCTTTTGCTATACATTCCCATGTTACAGCTTTATGAGCAAAGCAAACAGACTTAGCAATGAATGAATTAGACAGTTAGCAAATTACAAATGAGGATATGGTTGTAGGTTTACATAGGCCATTTAGATTTGTTCTCTTGTATGGTTAGATTAACTCAACCTAATATCAGCTTTTGAATGGTTGGGTATCGTTAAAAAAGAATTTTATATTGTATATATCACATATAGATATGGCATATAGCACATAAAGAAGACTACATGAAACAGATATGTACACTTTAAAGAATAATTTTAAAAAGTGAGCCATATCAGGCCAAAAAGAACATTTACATCACCCCAGAAGTCCCCGATGTGCCCTTCTTTGATCACACAGCTTGTTGTGTGTTGGTTTGTTATGATTTCATACCTACTTGTTTATGGCTTAAGTGAAGTTGTTTTGATCTAAGGGTGAATTTGTTTACATTGGGGAGGCTGTGTCAAGATGATATCATCAAAGTTGTTGTGCTACTAAGTGCTTGTTGATGTGAACATATGGAGGAGTGACTATGTTGTAATGAACATTTAAACTTTAAATACCAAGAACTTGTGAGGACTTACTGAGAGTGTTCAGTCTGGGCAAGGCTACTCTTTGCTGATCTAAAATAACTCTCCAGAGACCTGCTGTGGCAAGGTTACTCTTTGCCAGCAGTGATGAAAACAGTGCAGCGGTCTTGTGAAGGAGATCATCTTGTCAGCCAGCACTGGTGCCTTCATTCCACTAGCATCCAGCTCTAGCAACAAGGGACTTCAGTTTGCTCTGGCAGCTCTTGGTTGGCTAAGCTGACTGTTCGGAAAACCAACTGATAGAAAAGGTACACCTCAACTCAATTTGGGCTTTATTTCTTTCATCTCCCCTTTGCCTGGAACAATAGTGTAATCATTTGAATCAACCACCCAAAGCAATCTACCATTGCTTTAGAGTATATTTCTTTATTGGCTTATTAAGAGACATTATCCTGTATACTGTTGGCTTGTGACATATTATTATATAATTCCCGCAATTAACCTGTGTTAAATAAGTCATTGGCAAAGACAATCTCAGTCTCTGAGCATAATTTGATAAAACAATTTATCTCTTCAGGAGATAAATTATCTTCCAGAATTTTGGTTATAATCATGGTTATGTGTATCACTAAACACTTTGTTTTGAACTTTATATAGATGAAATCTGACCATGTATATATTTTTATGATATGCTTCTCCACTGAACATTATATTTATGAGACTTACAGTGTGTTATTTGTAAAGCATTTGGGGGGAGGATGTAAATTTTCCAAAATTAATTTAGTAACTCCTTTTTTAAAAAATATATTTTATTTTGCAGTAAAATGTGTGAAAAAATAAAGCTACTCATTAATGACTATAACGTGGATCCCTGTTTATTCAATTATCCACATTAGGAATTAGGACATGTTTATCCATTTAACTGTTGATAGACATTTGGGTTGTTGCTAGTTTTGGTTATTACAAGCAGTGTTGCTATGAACATTCCTGTTCATATCTCAGAATATGTTTGAATTTTTCTACAGTAAGATTGCAGGGTTAAAGGTATTCATGTCTACAATTTATCAAGATAATGTCAAACTTTTCTAAAGTGATCGAATCAATTTACACTTCCAACATCAAGTGTGGGAGTTCCCATTGCTTCACATCTTTGCCAATATGTGGTGTTGTTGGACTTTTAATTTTACCAGTGTGTAAGGTAACCCTGTCACCTCAGAGCACAGGTGAAAATCCGTTAACTCTAGAGAAGAGGAAAAGAAAAAGAAATCCTCAACCTCTGGGGGAGGGGCAGAAGCTGAGATCTTCAGAAGTCTACATCTGAGGAGAGACAGGGCCACTGAGAAAGCTCCATGCACAAGACCCAGTGACACAAGGTCACTGTTGAAAATTGTGGCTATCCCAGGACAACAGAGAACCCATTGCTACCAGTCTAGCATGCACCAAATAACAAGTACTCAGAGGAAAAATGACATATTACACACAAAGGAACAAAGGTAAGAGTTACAGCAAACTTTTTAGAAACGATGAAAGCCAATTTCTGTTGCTCTTCCTTCATTCCCGAATTTCCAAGTTTCCCTCCAGTATTTTTTTTTTCCATCTGAAGAACTTTATATAGTTTTTTGGAGTGGGTCTGTGAGCAAATAATTCTCCTAGAATATCATGTTTTGACACTACAGATCTTACTTAAATCCTGTAAAGAATGTTGGTTTTTTTTCTTTAGCAGGCAGTTGGCCTAGTTAGGTTCAGGCTGCAAATTCCAACCCACCTTTTATGGGTTGTAGTTCCAATGTCAGTTCAGTTTTCTTAGCCTTTTCAGTACTATCCATATTTGACCCTTTTGTGCCCCACACAGTGGCCAGTCTTGAACCTTGGTGGTGGTCTACCCCATATTTTAGTTCATAGATCCTTTGCTATGCTGCTTAGGGTAAGATCTACATGTGTACCTTGGAGGTGAGCTCAGGAGATCATACTGAACCTTATGGTTTCACTTTATTGAGCTCCCCTTCTTTGTGATATCCCCAACACTTACTTGCTCCCAAGGACCCTGCTTCTCGTGATTCAAACCTGAAATTTTCCTTTCCCTACCCTGTCATATAATTCAACTACATCAGCCTCCTGGGTCTAGTGAACAGAGGATAGAAAAATAGAAGAGCTGCCCCAGTGCTCTTGGAGCACAGTTCCTCTGGTTAGAAAAGAATTTTTCCCTTCTTCTGATTTTACATGACTTCCCAGCTGCTGGTTCCTCTGTAGGAGTGCTTTGTTGCTGGGATGGGAGAAAACAAAAAAAGACACACAACACACACACACACACACACACACACACACACACACACACATGCAAATCCAGGGAATTTCTCCCACTCTCTCTTACTCATGTAAGTCCCTTTTCCCACTCATCAAACCAGAAATAAATGGCTCTTCTTGGAGATTTTTATGTCTGCATCCAGAGCACATGTTTAGTGTCAGGCTAAGTTTGAATTCTGGCATGGAGAGACCAGAGGAAGAAATTTGGAAGCTCACTTCCATTTCAGCGCTACCTTGAGATCTATTTCCTTTTCCATTCTGCCTGCTGACATTTACTTTTCAGAGTCCTTAGATAGATATTCTATCCAGGGCTATAGATATTCCATCCAGGGCTTTCAGTTGCATTCAGTGGGACAGACAGGAAGGAGTGTGCTCATTTCATCTTAACTGGAGCCAGAACCTCTATAATCACTTTTTAAATACTTTTTGTTGTGAAAAATTTGAAACATATATGAAATTATGAAAAATGTCTTAATATACAATACAAAATCCCCATGTACCCATTACCCAGCTTCATTAATTATCAACATTTGGCCAATCCTTCATCTGTAACTTCCCACTCCCACTGTCACTTGACTTCTAAATGCGAAACTCTGACGTCATTACATTTCATGTGGTTAATTTCTATAATTTTTGTGTGTATTTGAAAGGAGTGTGTAATATACAGCTGTTCAGTGTTCTGTTATATATGTGTCCATTACATTAAGTTGTTGATCATGGTGATAAAAATATATCCTTTCTGGTTTTTAAAATATTCCTTCTGATGCATTTTTTCTTATCCTGCACAATCCTTCAATCCACAAAGATTGAAGTTCTGTAAGGTAATAATGTGTAGTTGTGTTATTCAAGTCTAATATATTGTGTTCCAGGGCGTTGAAAATTTTTTTTTTTTGTGGCCTTGAATTTTTTGTTTAATTATTTTAAGCTCTTCTAGAAATTAACAATTAAGAACTTTAGGACTACATATGATGAAGATATTATTCCCATGATGTATTGTTATCATGTCAGTACATTACATATTTGAGTTCTAGCTTGAAAACCTTAAAGGTTTGAGAAGTGCATTTTTAGTTTTGACAATAGCCATTCTAATGGGTGTGAAGTGGTAAATCGCTGTGGTTTTGATTTGCATTTCCCTAATGATTAATGATGTTTAGTATCTTTTCATGTACTTATTGGCCATTTGTGTGTCTTCTTTGGAGAAATGTCTATTCAAGTCCTTTGCCCATTTTTAAATTGGATTATTTGTTTTTTGTTGTTCAGATGTAGGAGTTCTTTATATAGTCTGGATATTAATCCTTAATAGACATATGCTTTGCAAATATTTTCTCCTGTTCTGTGGGTTGTGTTTTCATTCTCTTGATACTGTAATTTCATGCACAGAATTTTTTATTTTGATGAAGTCAGTTTATTCTTTCTTTTGTTACCTGTGCTTTTGATGTTCAGTCCAAGAAGCCATTGCCAAATTCAGTGTTATAAAGATTTTCCCCTGTGTTTTCTTCTAAGAGTTTTATAGTTTTAGATCTTATGCTTACGTCTGTGGTCAATTTTGAATTAATTTTTGCATAGGGTGTAAGCTAAGGGTCCAGCTTAATTCTTTTGCATGTGGACATGCAGTTTTCTCCACACCATTTGTTGAAAAGAGGTATTCTCTTTGTTAACAGTCTTGACACCCTTGCTGAAAATCAATTGACCATATATGTGAAGATTTACTTCTGAGCTCTCTATATTTTATGTCATTGGTATATGTCTGTCTTTATGTCATACCACACTGCTTTGATTGCTGTAGCTTTGTAGTAAGTTTTGAAATTAGGAAGTGAGAGTCCTCCACCTTGTTCATCTTTTTTTCGAGATTGTTTAGGTTATTTGTGGTCCCTTGAGATTCCACATGAATTTTGTAAAAGAGTTTACTTTTTTTAAGAGTTATTTTATGTTTACAGCAAAACTGAGGAGAAGGTAGAGATTTCCCATATACCTTCTTCCCTTATGCATGGTTTTCATGTAGTTATTTTCCCTTTCTTGTTCTGCATTTCTTTTGGAGAAAATATTGGGAGATAGGAATGAGACGTCTGTAATGTCTTCAGCTACGCCTGTTTGTTTTCTTGAAATCATATACATCCTAGCAAACCCTAACCTAACACTTTCTACTTTGATTTGATGATAAAGATTAAGTTTTGTATTCTGTGAGAGTTAACATTTAGAATATTCCAAATGAATAATCAAATATTGGTTAGCAGCATATTACTGGATTATCCTATAATAAGAATTGTTTAAACAGAAACATTTTAAATGAAATTTTATGTTATATACTAAGATTTTGTGACTGCTGGTGTTGCCAAAAAATATGGCAAAGTGACCATAAAATTTTTGAGGCATAGTTAGGGCTTGAAGTTGAAATGTATCTTAATTTTGGATAAACCAAAGATGTTTAGGCGAGGTGGCGAGTAAAAAATGGTTTTCCACAGTGCTTCTTCTAGACTGCTCTTCTTCCTCTTCAATTCTACACACCCTGACCTTTGCTTTGTGCAGTTAGTACTTTCTTGGCACTGTTTTCTTTTGGAGCAGTGCTTAAACTGTCCTTATTGATAGCTGATTTTTTTTTCACCCTGTAGTTTTCTAATGGTTCTTAAGTACATTAAAAGTATTTATTAACCATTAAAACTCCATGGCTACCTAATTTCCAAAGGTTGAATCGAAAGTTGGAGATGTAGTTTTTTTTTTTAATATAAATTTATTTATTTTATTATTTATTTAGGCTGTGTTGGGTCTTTTGTTGCTGTGCACGGGCTTTCTCTAGTTGTGGTGAGCAGGGGCTACTCTTCGTTGCAGTGCACAGGCTTCTCATTGCGATGGCTTCTCTTGTTGCGGAGCACGGGCTCTAGGCACATGGGCTTCAGTAGCTGTGGCACACGGGCTCTAGAGCACAGGCTCAGTAGTTGTGGTGTATGGGCTTAGCTGCTCCGCAGCATGTGGGATCTTCCCAGACCAGGGCTTGAACCCGTGTCCCCTGCATTGGCAGGCGGATTCTTAACCACTGCGCCACCAGGGAAGCCCTGGAGATGTAGTTTTATGGAAATTTTAAATATTGAAAAAAGCTTACTTATCTCAACACATTAGCACATCCTAGTGGTCTTAGAAAATTTATATTGGTTATCATTACTTGTGTAGTTTCCTGGATGGTTTGTTTGCTTTTGGTTTAAATAGACTTTCTTAGGTTGATTTGTTCTTCTGTGCAGTTGTTCAAGGAAGGGAAACTGCTACTCTTCCATTCTTCCTTCATCAGACATGAGTTTCAGGTTTTATTATTGCAATAAAAAGGCTCTATGGAGATGGCTTCACAGGTGAATTCTATCAAACATTTAGAGAAGAGCTAACACCTATCCTTCTCCAACTCTTCCAAAATATAGCAGAGGGCAGAACACTCCCAAACTCATTCTACAAGGCTACCATCACCCTGATACCAAAACCAAAGATGTCACAAAAAAAGAAAACTACTGGCCAATATTACTGATGAATGTAGATGCAAAAATCCTCAACAAAATACTAGGAAACAGGGCTTCCCTGGTGGCACAGTGGTTGAGAGTCTGCCTGCCGATGCAGGGGACACGGATTCGTGCCCTGGTCCGGGAGGATCCCACATGCCATGGAGCGGCTGGGCCCGTGAGCCATGGCCGCTGAGCCTGCGCGTCCGGAGCCTGTGCTCCGCAACGGGAGAGGCCACAACAGTGAGAGGCCCGTGTACCGCAAAAACAAACAAACAAAAAACTAGCAAACAGAATCCAGCAGCACATTAAAGGTATCATACACCATGATCAAGTGGGATTTATCCCAGGAATGCAAGGATTCTTCAATATACACAAATCAATCAATGTGATACACCATATTAACAAACTGAAGGATAAAAACCATATGATCAACTCAATAGATGCAGAAAAAGCTTTCAGACACCCATTAATAATAAAAACCCTCCAGAGAGTAGGCATAGAGGAAACTTACCTCAACATAATAAAGGCCATATATGACCAACCCATAGCCAGTATCATTCTCCATGGTGAAAAACTGAAACCATTTTGACTAAGATCAGGAACAAGACAAGGTTGCCCACTCCCACTACTATTATTCAACATAGTTGTGCAAGTTTTAGCCACAGCAGTCATTGAAGAGAAAGAAATAAAAGGAATCCAAATCGGAAAAGAAGAAGTAAATCTGTCACTGTTTGCAGATGACATGATACTATATATAGAGAATCCTACAGTTGCTACCAGAAAACTACTAGAGCTAATCAATGAATTTGGTAAAATAGCAAGGTACAAAATTAATGCATAGAAATCTCTTGCATTCCTATACACTAATGATGAAAGTCTGAAAGAGAAATTAAGGATGCACTCCCATTTAACATTGCAACAAAAAGAATAAAATACCTAGGAATAAACCTATCTAAGGAGACAAAAGACCTGTATGCAGAAAACTATAAGACACTGATGAAAGAAATTAAAGATGATACAAACAGATGGAGAGAGATACCGTGTCCTTGGATTGGAAGAATCAACATTGTGAAAATGACTATACTACCCAAAGTGATCTACAGATTCAGTGCAATCTCTATCAAGCTACCAATGACATTCTTCATAGAACTAGAACAAAAAAATTTTACAATTGTATGGAAACACAAAAGACCCCAAGTAGTCAAAACAATCTTGAGAAAGAAAAACGGAGCTGGAGGAATCAGGCTCCCTGACTTCAGACTATACTACAAAGCTACAGTAATCAAGACAGTATGGTACTGGCACAGAAACAGAAATATAGATCAATGGAACAGGATAGAAAGCCCAGAAATAAACCCATGCACATATGGTCACCTTATCTTTGACAAAGGAGCCAAGAATATACAATGGAGAAAAGACAGCCTCTTCAATAAGTGGTGCTGGGAAAACTGGACAGCTACATGTAAAAGAATGAAATTAGAACACTTCCTAACACCATACACAAAAAAAAACTCAAAATAGATTAAAGACCTAAATGTAGGGCCAGACACTATAAACCTCTTAGAGGAAAACATAGGCAGAACACTCTTTGACATAAATCACAGCAAGATCCTTTTTGACCCACCTCCTAGAGAAATGGAAATAAAACCAGAAGAAATGGGACCTAATGAAACTTAAAAACTTCTGCACAGCAAAGGAAACCATAGACAACACAAAAAGACACCCTCAGGATGCGAGAAAATATTTGCAAACAAAGCAACTGACAAAGGATTAATCTCTAAAATATACAAGCAGCTCATTTTGCTCAATATCAAAAAAACAAACAACCCAATCCAAAATTGGGAGGAAGATCTAAATAGACATTTCTCCAAAGAAGATATACAGATTGCCAACAAATACATGAAAGGATGCTAACATCATTAATCATTAGAGAAATGCAAATCAAAACCACAATGAGGTATCACCTCATACTTATCCTTCTCGAACTCCTCCAAAATATAGCAGAGGGCGGAACACTCCCAAACTCATGGCCACAGAATGGCCATCATCAAAAAATCTGCAAACAATAAATGCTGGAGAGGATGTGGAGAAAAGGGTACCCTCTTGCAATGTTGGTGGGAATGTAAACTGATACAGCCACTATGGAGAACAGTATGGAGGTTCCTTAAAAAACTAAAAATAGAGCTACCATATGACCCAGCAATCCCACTACTGGGCATATACCCTGAGAAAACCACAATTCAAAAAGAGACATGTACCACAATGTTCATTGCAGCTCTATTTACAATAGCCAGGAGATGGAAGCAACCTAAATGTCTATCAACAGATGAATGGATAAAGAAGATGTGGCACATATATACAATAGAATATTACTCGGCCATAAAAAGAAATGAAATTGAGTTATTTGTAGTGAAATGGATGGACCTAGAGTCTAACATACAGAGTGAAGTAAGGCAGAAATAGAAAAACAAATACTAACACATATAAATGGAACCTAAAAAAAAAAGTGGTTCTGATGAACCTAGGGGCAGGACAGGTATAAAGGCGCAGATGTAGAGAATGGCCTTGAGGACACGGGGAAGTGGAAGGGTAAGCTGGGATGAAGTAAAAGAGCAGCACTGACATATATACACTACCAAATGTAAAATAGCTAGTGGGAAGCAGCTGCAGAGCACAGGGAGATCAGCTCGGTGCTTTGTGACCACATAGAGAGGTGAGATAGGGAGGGTGGGAGGGAGGGGATATGTGGATATATGTATACATATAACTGATTCATTTTGTTATACAGCAGAAACACAACATTGTAAAGTAAATATACTCCAATGAAGATGTTTAAAAAAAAAAAGGCTCTATTATATGTGTGTGCATCCGGGTGTGTATGTATTTTGAAAAAGTGAACTTCGGAGGTTCTTAGCTGGATGAAGGAATGTTTCACAGAGTTTCAGGAAGTTGAGTACTATGGGATATTGACCTGCTTTTCCATAGCATCTTCATTTAGCAAGAATGTGTACAAAAGTTCTGTGTCAAACCTAACATTTCTGTGAGAAGATTCTTGTGGCTACAGTTAACTGGTTTTTTTTTGTTTTCCTGTTAGAGACTTCTGTGACTTAAAATTAACTTTACATTCCCCAGATCATTAAAATAGCTCTTTCTCTGCTGTTGAAAAATACTCACTTCTCAGAACAGAGTGAGCTGAAGTGTGAGCTTTCCTTATTTATGCCGTCAGTAATGTCACTTTGAGGTATGAAAATGCATCTTTTCTAGACGTGAACATTAATCTTTACTGTATTTTGGCAGTCATCCTGGTGTCATTGCAGAACTTTCAGTCTGATTCATTTCATCTAAAAGAAATGTATAGAGATGTTTTAAAAATTATTTGGCATAATTGAAATCTAATATATTATTGCATTTTTAGAAGTGTCATAGTTGTGCGGTAAAGATTATATTTCTGGTACCTTATCCCATTCCTCAGGTAAAATAACAAAGGCTTCTAAGATAATGCATTCAAAGTCTTTTGTAAAGAATGCTTAGCTTTTTCCTACCCTAAGTAAATCTTCCTTGGATCCTTTCTTATGCCCTTTCCACTTACCCACCTAATGTAATATTTCCTTTCTTTGACTCTATGTTACTGTGTTCTTATAGCTCTTACCTTTTTTCCTGCTTTGCATTATGGTTATTTGAATAGTTGTTTTATGTCCACTACCAAATTATAAGGTGTTCTTGGGCACATTATGTCTTGTTCATCTTTGTGCCTCTTGCAGTACCATCACAGTACCTTGCTCAATAAATAGCTAATGACTTAAATGAAATAATGACAATTGGACATTTTGGATTATATGAAATTTTCTTAAGCCAGTGAGGCTAATGTAGGATGTTATGTCATTAATAACCATTCAGGATGACTTTCTTCCAAAAAGTACAAAACACCTTTACATTTTGTTTTTCTGAAATGGACTCTTAAAGCCAGAAAAGATTTAGGAATAACCACCTGTGCCGTGCATCTCCCTGCATTATTAGAGAAGATAAGGTTTTTACTGGTCACATAACAGGATGATAGTAGAGGTAGAAAGAGGCCCTAAGTTTTCTATATGAACTCTAGTGTAATTGAACATTAATATCTGTTATTACTGTTAGTAATAACTTCAGATTTATTAACTGGCACTTAGGATACTAAGAAGCCTAAAATATACTTCATATCTTTAGATTTGCAGTCTCTTTGGTAAGTTGGCAGGTATACATGAAAATGATTTAATAAACAAGGTACCATAATAATGGTACAGAATGTTAATTCTACAGGAAATCAGAGGAAGAAATCAAGAGTGGTGATTATTCTACATAGCTTTTATGGACGATGTGGGATTTCATTTGCATCTAAAGAGGGCCTCGGGCTTCCCTGGTGGCGCTATGGTTGGGAATCTGCCTGCCAATGCAGGGGACACGAGTTCGAGCCCTGGTCTGGGAAGATCCCACATGTCATGGAGCAACTAAGCCCGTGTGCCACAACTACTGGACCTCGCGTGCCTAGAGCCTGTGCTCCACAGCAAGGAAGCCACCACAGTGAGAAGCTTGCGCACCGCAACGAAAGAGTGGCCCCCACTCACTGCAACTAGAGAAAGCCCATGCGCAGCAATGAAGACCCAATGCAGCCAAAAATAAATAAATAAATAAATAAATTTAAAAAATAAAGAGGGGCTGGCCAGAGGAGTAATACAGAAATAGTTTGTCATGTTAAGACATTTAGAAACAATAATAAAAGCAAGCCAGAAACTTGACTATCCTCACTTCCAGTCCAATAGCCTATTATATAGTCAATATTTTTATAATTATTAGGCATTATTCAAAATATTATATTTCTATTTAAATCTATCTAATGCCCAAAGTATTGTATTAGGCTTTGTGTATTGTATTAGTTACAGTCCTCATGTTTGTGCTTTCATGAAGACATATAAGCCCAGTTTGTTGAGCTCTGTGGGTATATAAACTATGAATATGAAATGAATTATGAAAATATTAACTACAATAATCCTTATAGTTTGCCCAAGGAACAACTTGACTGGCTAATCTGAAGCTACTTAATTCTGCTCTCAGAAGTCCATAAATCTTAAATATAGCAATAGGAGATGCTCATTTTTTCCTTGTTATTTATTCTCCTATGTTCATTGCAACTATTGCTTTCATAGATTGCATGTACTTTGGGGATAACACACACCCTTTGCAGAGAAGAAGTATTACAAATATCAGTGAAATAAATACACTTGTTGATGTTTGCACTACTGCCTAGTGTGTATTTAGTAAGTTGTTCTAGGTTGTAGCTTTCGTAAAATAAATTACAAAAAAGTACATATGAAAAAGTGCATCCGTCTTTGTTGTGAAACACTGAAGTAGCTATGTCCCTGTACTGAAGTTGAATTGGGCACACTGTAATTTTTAGTATGTGTGAAGTGTAAATTTTAGCTTGTGTGAAGATGAAACACTTCAGGGGTATTTTTGAGAACTTTGTTACTGTTTAGATTAAATAATTCTTTTCAGTAATGTGATGAATGGATAATCAATTCAAGTATTTTGAAAGTATAACTAGCCATTAGAAAGCAAAACATTAGATGGAAAAAATCTTCCCAGTCAGATCTGGTGGAGCTCAGTCAGATTGAATAAGAAGAGTATTGAAATGGTTCAGATTAAGGAAGTTATAGCCTTTTTGTTGTTTAATAAAAATAACATTCTACTCAAAAATAACATTGAATGAAATAGTGTTAATATTACATCTAGCGTAAACATACTGTTTTATATCTAAAATAATCTAGGTGAAACAAATGCCCCCCCCCCGCCTTTTATTTTTTTTGCAAATAAGGAAAGATGAAGCCTGAGGACTGGGAATATTACTAGAACAAAAGAAAATAAATACAGCTTAATATTCTAGTGGTCCTCAGAACACCAAAGGTGAACTCTTGAAAAGTAAACAAATATTATCAAATTCATTTACTAATCAAATATTATCAAACTCATTTACTTAGATTATTTATCTCTCATATAAATGGAAAAGATTGAGAATAACAAGTACGGGGAAAGGAATACCCTCATACACTGCTGGTGGTGTGTAAATTGGAATGTCAGTATTGAAGGGTAATTTGGCAGTATCTATCAAAGTCAAAAATGGGGGTAGGGGAGGGAAGGAATGGGAGTTTGGGATTAGCAGAGGCAAACTATTATATATAGGATGGATAAACAACAAGGTCCTACTGTATAACACAGGGAACTATATTCAATATCCTGTGACAAATCATAGTGGGAAAGAATATGAAAAAGAATATATATATATATCTCTGAGTCACTTTGCTGTACAGAAGTAATTAATACATTGTAAATCAACTATACTTCAATAAAATTTTTTAAAAACTTAAAAACGATCACACTCTTCTAACCTAACAGTTTCATTTTTAGATATCTGTCCCACAGATATACTTGAATAAAAATAAATGCATAGGGAAAAAAGCCCCTGAGCTATATTTGTAATGGCAAAGTATGGAAACAACTTACTGTATTAATTGGCGAATAGTTAAACAGTCATAGTGGAACAGTCATAGAATGAAATACTCTATAGTAGTTAAAGAAGTATGTCTGTATATCCTTTGATGGGATATACAAATATGCATCTTATTTTCCCTCTTCTTTCTTTTAGGGAGAGTGGTGGAATTTCAGATACATGAAAAAGAATACATAGTTTCTTATGTATTTCTCTACAACAACATTTTCAACAATAAAAGTGTATTCCTGTATTATTATTGTAACAAAAATGCAAGTAGTCTTGCTTATTCCACACAAAAATCTGTATCATGTCCAGCAAAACAATATTCCCATGATTTTCCTTTATTTAGACTCTTCATTTATTCTCTTCCCCTAAC
Organism: Grampus griseus; assembly: GCF_964374135.1. NCBI lineage: Eukaryota > Metazoa > Chordata > Mammalia > Artiodactyla > Delphinidae > Grampus > Grampus griseus. Next base: position 26,646,561 of record NC_139010.1, on the reverse strand, counting down.
TTGATTACACCGCGGGCAGAAGGAAGAGTGAGTGTGGATCCCTAGATTCAATGACTCTGGCCATACAAAGCTTTTGAGAAATTCTCACTGGGGTGTAAGTTTGAATGAAATGGCGAGGCAGAGGGACAAGATGTCACCATAGTCCAAGACCTTGGCTTTGAACCTTGGAAGTCCTTAAACTGGATCATATCAGTGCCTTGGAATTGGTTGGATTCAGAGAAGCTTCTTTAGACTGTGTAATATCATGGGAGATTAAAATTATAAGCCAGATTGCAGATTGCCAATTTATTAATTTACCATAAGAACTAGAAACTCCCATCTTCTGATCAACATGTTCTCTCTTTGAAGGCAATGTAAGTAGGAAGTACAAATTACTTAGTGAGCATGGAAATAGAATAAAAGAGAGTTAAGTGTATAATTAAGGTACTTAATGGCTGAGGCTCTGATGGCCTACTGAATCCAAATCTATGGTTAGTATCCAGCTGCCACTGGAATGACTAGAGGGAATTCTTGTGGGCACTCCAGATAGTGCTGATTCTATAATGTGTTTCTCAGAGAGCAAAAATTTTCCAGGTTCATGGAGTGCACTGACCGATCAGCTATGTATACTAGCTGTGACAGGTGCTGTATCAGAGTCTAGAAATACAGATATAAAGGACACTCAGTCCTTGTTTTCTCAGAATCTTAGTTCATGTAGACTAAACACTTTGAAACCTTGAAGTTTTAGTTAACTGAGGTCTGAGTTTTGTTGATAGCCAAATTTAGGTATATCTCAGAAATTTATTTTGGCCTCAGTATTAACAGATGTTGCTTTTAACAATAGTGCTGGGTAACAGTCAGAAATAGTACAAAAGAGGTTTATGTAGGCCAGTGTCAGGAGTGGAAGAGCCAAGCAGTTGTTCTATGAATGTGCAGTTGCCAGAGATCAGAAATACCAGAGGCATAATAACATAGAAAGTGCAAGCAGATAAGTCAGGCTCAGGATAAGGTCTGGAATTCTAATAGTTTGGTAAGTTGAATCAGGATGTGCCAGTAATCAGAGTATCAGGATATGAATTTGATTTAAGTAACGCTTATCTTACTAGGGAAATTTACCATGATATGGGTTGATTTCTGAGACATTATTGGGCCTGAGCCCACTAATAGGGCTGGCAAGTTACAGCTCTTGGCTGAGGAGGATGAAACATCAACCTGGGTCTGCCTTTATTTTTCTTTAAATGAAAGAGTTTGAGTAAAACTCTACCCCTGGAGTAATCTTTAAATTTTATTTGCATCATCTAAATTTTTTTATAAATTAAAAAGGTACACATATTTTACATTATTTTAATTGGCATGCACATATTACCTTGTATTCTGTCTTTAAACTTCACTCAAGATGCTTGCATGAAATACTGTCTGTTGTCTGGAAAAATACATAAGCATAGTTTTAAAACTGAAATAGTATTTCATAAAAATCTATCTTGAAAAAGCTTTTGACAATATTCAACACCCATTTATGATAAAAACCTTCCAGAAAGTAGGCATGGGGGAACTTACCTCAATATAATGAATGCCATATATGACAAACACACAGCCAACATCATCCTCAATTGTGAAAAACTGAAACCATTTCCACTAAGATCAGGAACAAGACAAGGTTGCACACTCTCACCACTATTATTCAACATAGTTTTGGAAGTTTTAGCCACAGCAATCAGAGAAGAAAAAGAAATAAACGGAATACAAATCAGAAAAGAAGTAAAACTGTCACTGTTTACACATGACATGATACTATACATAGAGAATCCTAAAGACGCTACCAGAAAACTACTAGAGCTAATCAATGAATTTGGTAAAGTAGCAGGATATAAAATTAGTGCACAAAAATCTCTTGTATTCCTATACACTAATGATGAAAAATCTGAAATGGAAATTAAGGAAACACTCCCATTACCATTGCAACAAAAAGAATAAAATACCTAAGAATAAACCTACCTAAGGAGACAAAACACCTATATGCAGAAAGCTATAAGACACTGATGAAAGAAATTAAAGATGATACAAACAGATGGAGAGATATACCATATTCTTGGACTGGAAGAATAAACATTGTGAAAATGACTATACTACCCAAAGCAATCTACAGATACAGTGCAATCCCTATCAAACTATCAATGGCATTTTTCACAGAACTAGAACAAAAAATTTCACAATTTGTATGGAAACAAAAGACCCCGAATAGCCAGGGCAATCTTGAGAAAGAACAACGGAGCTGGAGGAATCAGGCTCCCTGACTTCAGACTATACTACAAAGCTACAGTAATCAAGACAGTATGGTACTGGCACAGAAACAGAAATATAGATCAATGGAACAGGATAGAGAGCCCAGAGATAAGCCCACACACATATGGTCACCTTATCTTTGTTAAAGGAGGCAAGAATATACAATGAAGAAAAGACAGCCTTTTCAATAAGTGGTGCTGGGAAAACTGGACAGCTACATGTAAAAGAATGAAATTAGAACACTCCCTAACACCATACACAAAAATAAACTCAAAATGGATTAGAGACTTAAATGTAAGACTGGACACTATAAAATTCTTAGAGGAAAACATAGGCAGAACACTGACTTAATCACAGAAAGATCTCTTTTGTTCCACCTCCTAGAGTAACGGAAATAAAACCAAAAATAAACAAATGGGACCTAATGAAACTTAAAAGCCTTTGCAAAGCAAAGGAAACTACAAACAAGACAAAAAGGCAACCCTCAGAATGGGAGAAAATATTTGCAAACAAATCAATGGACAAAGGATTAATCTTCAAAATATATAAACAGCTCATGCAGCTCAATATTAAAAACACAGACAACCCAATCCAAAAATGGGGAGAAGACCTAAATAGACATTTCTCCAAAGAAGACATACAGATGGCCAAGAAGCACATGAAAAGCTGTTCAACATCACTAATTATTAGAGAAATGCAAATCAAAACTACAATGTGGTATCACCTCATACCAGTTAGAATGGGCATCATCAGAAAATCTACAAACAACAAATGCTGGAGAGGGTGTGGAAAAAAGGGAACCCTCTTGTACTGTTGGTGGGAATGTAAATTGATACAGCCACTATGGAGCACAGTATGGAGGTTCCTTAAAAAACTAAAAATAGAACTACCATATGACCCAGCAGTCCCACTACTGGGCATATACCCAGAGAAAACCATAACTCAAAAAGACACATGCACTCCAACATTCATTGCAGCACTATTTACAATAGCCAGGTCATGGAAGCAACCTAAATGCCCATCGACAGACGAATGGATAAAGAAGATTTGGTACATATATACAATGGAATATTACTCAGCCATAAAAAGGAACGAAATTGGGTCATTTGTAGAGACGTGGATGAATCTAGAGACTGTCATACAGAGTGAAGTAAGTCAGAAAGAGAAAAACAAATACTGTATGCTAACACATATATATGGAATCTTAAAAAAAAAAGTGGTTATGAAGAACCTAGGGGCAGGACAGGAATAAAGATGCAGATGTAGAGAATGGACTTGAGGACATGGGGAGAGGGAAGGGTAAGCTGGGATGAAGTGGGAGAGTGGCATGGACTTGTATATACTACCAAATGTAAAATAGATAGCTAGTGGGAAGCAGCCGCATAGCACAGGGAGATCAGCTCCGTGCTTTGTGACCACCTAGAGGGGCGGGATAGGGAGGGTGGGAGGGAGACTCAAGAGGGAGGAGATATGGGGATATATGTATATATATAGCTGATTCACTTTGTTATAAAGCAGAAGCTAACACACCATTGTAAAGCAATTATAGTCCAATAAAGATGTTAAAAAAAATCTCCCTGTCTCATATCTCACCCACCTCCCACCCCCACCGGCACTATTGCTATTACTGTTTTGTGTGTCCTTCCAGAATTAATTAATAAGAACATACAAATACACATTCTTGTTTCCCTTTTTTTTACACGAAAGGTATCATACTATATATGTTGTCCCACACCTTGCTTTATTAAGATAACAGTATGTCTTGAAAATCTTTCCAAATCTATACATAGTTTTTTCATTTTCTTTTTATTGCTATGTGATATTGCCTTGTATATATTGACATTTATCGTAGTGTAACCAGTTCTCTCTTGGTGATCACTGGGGTGGTTTTTAGTCTTTTGCTGTTTGTTACAAACCATGTTGCAATGAATGTTTGTGTGTGTAGTTTCAAAGGTGTGCAAGTATATCAATAGCGTATTATATCAGAAGTGGAATTGCTAGGTCAATATATGCAGTTTATATAGGTGATTTTGATGGATATTACCAAATTGCCCTCTGTAGATTGTACCAATTTACACATTCCTCAGCAGTGCCATTTCTACAGCATTGCCAACTAGTATGTTTTAAAACTTTTGGATTTTGCCAGCTTAATGAGTGAAAAACAGTTTGTCAATATAGTTTTAATTTGCATTGTCTTATTATGTGTGATATTAAGTATCTTTTCATAGATTATAGAGCCATGTTTACTTCTGTTTTTCAACTGTCTTTTTATATCTTTAGCCCAACTTTCTGTTATTTTGTGAAATAATATTTTAATACTTTTTAATGGTTATCATTTTTAATATTTATATTACATTGTATTCTGTCATAACATTGTGTATCTTTCTGTAATTGGACACTTGATCTCCTTTTGAAGTGCGGCTATTATATTTATTTTTCTGGGAACAGTTTTGAAGAGGTTTCCCCCCCTTATGTTATTTATTTGGGAAGCAAGAATTTTGGGATCTATTGTAGGTTTTTGTACTAATTATCTATAAGTAAACTACATAACTTATCTAGATTTTAGTTGCTTCACCTGGAAAATAATGATGTTGAATTAAGTGATTTTCTGGTTCTGTGGCCCTTTGAAAGTTACCAAAAGCAATACATTAAGCATGATAGTTTAAAAATAATAGATATAGAAACACAGCAGTGATATAGTGTTACAGGTTTTTTGTTTTTTTTAAAAAAAAAACGACTTGTTCTGTTTCTTGTTGGGTAGATAATGCTTTTCTTTGGTAACAAGATTATCTTTTACTTGCTTCTCTTGACATTTCTTGATTAGAAATACGTCTTCATCTTTTTTCAGTTGCAATTAAAAGCTATTTTTTAGAGGCATGCCTTTTTTTGGGAGAAGGATAGGGACTGTTAGGAAAGAGAAAAATGCACTGGTTTTGATTTAATTTAATCCATGTCATAAATGTACATGTTAATCTTCATTACTGCATAACTGCTGCCAGTTGGCCTATTCAGTTTTCCAGACTCAGTTGGAAAGCTGATCTCCTTAAATCTGTTTAAACGGTCTCTCATCAAAAATTAACACATTCGACTAGTTACACTATTTCTTCAGTACAAAGCTGAGAATTAAATTATAATAGAGCCTGTTCTCAGTGGGATAATTTTTTTCCTCAGTTTATTTGACATCTATTGGAAATTACACTAGAGAAGATGACTAGATATGTATTGATGTGTACTTTGGGGAATGAGATTAAAACCAGTGGTGAAATGAGATGTAGACAGTAACATTTGAATTACAACATCAGATGTAAGTGGAATGTTAGTATAACTCAGAACCTCCAAAGTTTAAAATTCTCTGGAGCCATAGCATACGGATATGGATTCCCAAAGCTAATAAATCTTGAATATATCATATGGTCTTAGTCCCTCCCCCCGAATTGAAATAGATTAAATTTTGCCATACCTTTTTTCACCAGAGGTATGAGAACATTAAAGAAATAAAAGAAACCCTAAAGCTCCTGTAGGCAGTTCTCTCATCAATGGGTATACTCTTCTCTGAGGAGGAGAGATGAACTTCCTTTGTGCATAACTGTTTAGTAGTAGAATTGAGTCTAGATCTTGGGTCATTGGATTCCTATTCCATTTCACTTTCTACCATATTCCTTAGTGTTGTCATTATTTTAATTTCTTTTCCCTTTTTGTCTTCCTCATCTCCTATGCAGTTAGATTTTTTTTTTGCCACACCACACGACTTGCAGGATCTCAGTTCCCCAACCAGGGATTGAACCCGGGCGCTCAGCAGTGAGAGTGCAGAGTCCTAACCACTGGACCACCAGGGAATTCCAATGCAGTTAGATATTGATGTATGTCAAACACTGATATCTGATAGTTTTGTTTCTCTTTGGAAAATTTTATTTTATTTTTGGTTTCTATACTTAACCATCCTGATCTAGGTGCTCATCACAATACTTTTGGTTATTAGCTGCCTCTGACTGTACTCATTACTTCCCTGTTAGCTCTCTCTGCCTATGGTTCTTTGTAGTTTATTCTATTCACTGCTATTAGATAGATTGGAATTCTTTTAAAAATGTTTGCATCATGTTATTTTCCTTTTAAGGACTTCAGTGGCTCCCTGTTTGTTGTATATGTGATCAAAATTCTCAGTCCAGCATTCAAAGGATCTTCTCAAGTGATCATGGCTTTCCTATTTGGTCATTTATATATTCTCCATATCTGATCAGATGTTGTAAACTTATCTTCCAGCCTTATACCCCTTGCCTAGTCCAGCTTTTGAACTGGTTATGTTATTTGTCTTTCACATTGAGAACTTTCAAATGCTCTTTTCTTTCTGTTGTCAATGTTGAATAATGTTTTCTCCAGATATGAATGTTTTAGTTGTGCTTGTCTTTGTTACAGACAAAAGCAATGCTATGTATGAATGCACTTGTGGGTTTGGAAAATGTTAATTTAAAAATGAATCAGAAGTTGACGGATGTAAGAAAACATAAAAGACAATCTCCTTGGTGCTGGAATTTGCTAGAGTATGTGCAATAAAATGAGGTGATTTCTAGGATTGGAAGGGATGTAAGAATTGTGGTGCTGAAGCTTAGGTCATAGCATATAGGAGAAAAAATTAATTATTTCCCACTTTATCTTTAAGGGCAAGATTTAGCTCCAACTTTGGCATTGGACCTAGGTTGAATGAAGGAGGCTAAGAGAAAGATTTACTTAAGAGATTATAGGTATAGGTCCCAGAGAAGAATCAGTAACCACCTCGGTGATGTTAGGAGACAGCTAAATAGTCTAACTTGACCTGAACCCAAATAATGAAAGACATAGTTTTCTTAGTGTATTGGGGTTGAGAAATGTACTTAAATGTTCAGAGCCAGTACCTGTATAATTTGCAACTTGACATTTTTCATGTTAAAGTAAAATAGTTAAATATTTTAAGCAGCTGTAATGTAACAGGCTATGTGTTAGACTCTGTGTTTTCAAAGAGGAAAAGAATAATTTTGGCCTCAGAACCAATTGTGTATGTTGGGGGTTGGGGGGAGGCAAAGTTATGTATGAACAAATACGTGAATATGTGAATATACATACAAAGTGCAAGGTAATTTAAATCAGGAAGAAATAAACTATGCTTTGAGAAAATCAAAGGGGAGAAGTATGGATACTTTGTGTGATTTGAATGAACTGCCACTACAAAAAGTCATGTAATCAAGAAGAAATGTCTGTTTCTCCTTCAGTCACCTGTAGATGGCTTTACAGTGAGTTCTTTTGGTGTAGCACTTTAGTAAATTTCTCTGACATCCATGGCTGTATCCTCACCAGAGTTTCCAGATCTCAATCCTATTGGGAGTGGCCTGTTTACAGATTTATTCCTTTTTTGTTGCTCTGCAACAGCCCTTTAAGTAGTGACTGCTCCCTGTATCTAATGTCTCTTTACCCCTTAGTACTTAATTGCCTGTTGTAATTAATAATGCTTTATATTAAATTTTCCCTGTTCAAATTACCATGTGGTTTCTTCTAATTATACCTTGACTGATATGTAAGGTTTATAAGTAGTAGTACATTTCTCATCAAGTTGTTCTGAGGATTAAATGGGATAATGCATAGTATTGCCAAGTGTTTAGAATACTGTCTGCCATTAAGTACTTAGTATTTGTTGGTGATGTTAATACTGTTATTATCATCATCATCACTGTCACTGCCACCAGCTAGGAGTAACATTTCTACTTTTTGTTCACAGGATGTTTCGTCTTAACTCTCTTTCTGCATTGGCAGAGCTGGCAGTGGGCTCTCGATGGTACCATGGAGCATCACAGCCCACCCAGATCAGGCGACGGCTGATGATGGTGGCTTTTCTTGGAGCATCTGCAGTAACTGCAAGTACTGGTCTCTTGTGGAAGAGGTGAGTGTTATCTGAGCATCCTGTTCCTGCATGTACTTTTATTCTTCCAGTTGTCTCCGTTATCTAAAAGGGATTGATTTCTGGCTTGACTTTGTATCGAAATTTCTTTGCTAAATCATTTGGCATTGATAATATTTGTCTATGAAATAAGATGTTTCAGGGAATTAGGCTATCATGTCAAAGCAACAAATAGGAAATATTCTGCTTCAAGGTCTGTCTGTCTTTTATAGGGTGAAAAAGAAGTTGGGAGGGGCATAATAAGCAAAGAGTCCATGGCTTTTTATTGGCTGAGTCCTTGTCAGGAAAGAAGAGGTGTCTTCTTCCTGTTGGGCTCTGCTATCATCACAGAGTGTGAGAGCTCCCGCTGACTGTAATTGAGGCTTCTGTTTATTAATTTTTTACATTTCCCCCTTTTGACCAAGATCTTTCTCTGAAAGCATTGCTGATCAAGAATCAGGTTTTCTACTATCAGTGAGTTTTCATATTTCAGTGCCAGGGAGGAACTTTCCTGGGTCTAATGTCTCATGTTGGAGAGGAAGTGCATAGATGGGAAAACTGTTGAGGTCACATTTGAGTAACAAGGAGGTGTAAGAGGGAGAACTCTCATGCACGTTTTATCTGAAGTTCACTGTTACCAAGATCATAGACATTGGAAATCATCTGAAACATTGTCATCATTAAAGGTTTCGGCAACACATTTCCAACAGGCCTTGTTCAGATATCTTGGGATAGCTGTCTCATCAGAAGTTGTCTCCTTCAATTTCAGGAAATCTTTGGTTTCAGGTCACCAGATGATGTGCAGGTCCAGTCAGGGTTTGGCGCTTTCTTTAGGTTTCTGACGTGAATCTAATAGTCTCTTCCTTGGAGTTTGGCAGCACAAAGGTTGGTTAGCAGTACCCGATAGAGGCCTCTCCAGCAAGCTTGAAGAGAGTTCTTCTGGAGGTGTCTTTTCCAATAGACAGAATCTCCAGGTGCAAGGTGTGATGCTTAAGGTCTTCATCTCCGAACAGTGCACTGTGAAAAGATTGCTTTACCAAAGCATGATTATTTTTAATAGAAGCAATTAGGTCTTTGGAATATTGGAGTATCTCTTCTTTTATCAGTTGTGGGTCAGAAGAAGGAGACAAGTGCATTGGGCATCCTATGACTGTTTCAAAGGGTGAGAGTTTATGAGTTCCAAAAGGGGTGGATCTGAGATTTAGAAGGACCAGTGACAATGCTTTGGTCAAGGTATTTGGAGGGCCTCTACAAATTTTGCCAATAGAGTCTTAGTAATGCCTTTAGTCCTTTTCATTAAACCAGAGGGTGGTAAGCACAGTGAAGGTCTTGTAAAACCAGCCTAAATTACATGTTAAGGTTCAGTCACTAAATAGTGTAGGAATTTGAAGGAATAGAGTCATTACCTTGGCTGAGTAAGTAGGGAAAATCTTTATAGAATAGATTATCAGTTTCAATCTCTAGTTAGCCCAAGGAGCCTTTACTGAACATTCAGTTTTTTTCTTGCTGTTCATAATAGAATGAACATGGGAAGCCCATCAGATGATTTGTCTTCATGTAGAATTTTCTTTCAAGTGCAAGTTTTTATCTAAATACCTGTTTGTGATTCTTTTGGTCTCACATTTCTTCTTTCAGTGCATTTTTTGTTGTTGTTGTGGTAAAAAATATGTATAACATAAAATTCACCATCCTGCAGTATAATCTTTAAAAATTGTGAATCACTGTATTGTATACCTGTAACTTACTGTACATCAACTATACTTCAGTTTTATACAGTAGGTTCTTATTAGTTATCTATTTTATATGTAGTAGTGTGTATATGTCAGTCCCAGTCTCCCAATTTATGCCTTTCCCCACTTTCCCCCTTGGTAACCATAAGTTTGTTTTCTACATCTGTGACTCAATTTCTGTTTTGTAAATAGGTTCATTTGTACCCTTTTTTTTAGATTCCACATATAAGCGATATCATATGATATTTGTCTTTGTCTGACTTACTTCACTCAGTATGACAATCTGTAGGTCCATCCTTGTTGCTGCAAATGGCATTATTTCATTCTTTTTCATGGCGGAGTAATATTTCATTGTATATATGTACCACATCTTCTTTATCCATGCCTCTGTCGATGGACATTTAGGTTGCTTCCGTGTCTTGGCTATTGTAAACAGTGCTGCAGTGAACTTTGGGGTGCATGTATCCTTTCGAATTACGGTTTTCTCCAGATATATGCCCAGGAGTGGGATTGCTGGATCATATGGTAGCTCTATTTTTAGTTTTTTAAGGAATCTCCATATTGTTCTCCATAGTGACTGTACCAATTTACATTCCCACCAACAGTGTAGGAGGGTTCCCTTTCCTCCACACCTTCTCCAGTATTTATTTTTTGTAGGTTTTTTGATGATGGCCATTCTGACCGGTGTGAGGTGATACTTCATTGTAGATTTGGGTACCTCATTGTAGTTTTGATATGCATTTCTCTAATAATTAGTGATGTTGAACATCTTTTCATGTGCCTGTTGCCCATCTGGATGTTTTCTTTGGAGAAATGTCTCTTTAGATCTTCTGCCCATTTTTTGCTTGAGCTGTTTTTTTTTTTTTTTAAAGAGATACTTTTTTTTTTTTTTCTCCCCACCATGTGGCATGTGGGATCTCAGTTCCCTGACCGGGGATCGAACCCGTGCCTGCCCCCTGTGATGGAAGCACAGAGTCTTAACCACTGGACCTCCAGGAAGTCCCGGGTTGTTTGTTTTTATGTTTTGGAGATTAATCCCGTGTCAGTCGCTTCGTTTGCAAATTCTGTGTTGATTGATAGAAATTTAGGTTTCTCCCATATCTTGGCTATTGTGAATAATACTGCACTGAACATGAGAGTGTATATATCTCTTTGAGATCCTGACTTCAGTTCCTTGTGATGTGTAACCAGAAGTGGGATTGCTTAATCATATTCTAGTTAGAAAACTAACATATTCTATGGCTAGTTTTTTGAGTATCCTCCATACTGTTTTCCATAGTGGCTGTATCAATTTACTTTCCCACCTACAGTGTACCAGGCATCCCTTTTCTCCACATGCTTGCCTACACTTGTTATCTTTTGGGTTTTTGTTTTGTTATTTGTTTGTTTGTTTTTGAGCAAAGCCATCCTACCAGGTGTGAGGTGATATCTCGTGGTGGTTTTGATTTGCATTTCCCTGATGATTATTGATGTTGAGCACCTTTAATCAGGTTATTTATTTTGTTGCTATTGTGTTGTAAGAGTTCCTTTTATACATTTTAAATATTAACCCTTTATTAAATATATGGTTTGCAAATATTTTCTTCCATTGTGTAGATGGTCTTTTCATTTTGTTGATTATTGCTCTGCTGAAGGTTTTTAGTGTCATGTAATCCTGCCTGTTTTTGATTTGTTGCCTGTGCTTTTGGTGTCATATCCTTTATATTTAAGGCTGAATATTATTCTGTTATACAGATATACCATATTTCCTTTATCCATTTATCTATCAGTATACATTTGGGTTGCTTCCACGTTTTAGCTATTGTGAATAATGCTGCTATTAACATGAGTGTGCAAAAATCTCTGAATGACCCTGCTTTCAGTTCTTTTGGATATATAACCGGAAGTGGGATTGCTGGATCATATGTTAGTTCTACTTTTAATTTTTTGAGGAACCTGTTCATGTCAAACTTTTCACGAATTTCATTGCTGTTGCTCCTGCTTAGCTTTATCTGAAAATCTTTATTTGTTTAATATGATGGACCTTCTTGATTGATAGATTTTTTTTTTTTTTTAATATCCAGGGCCCTTGCACAATCCCCACCATCTGTAAACAACCTAAAGAGTGAACTTGGTGATAAAGGGAAGAGTAAAGATGAAGGGGAAGATTGTAACCACGAAAAAAAGGCTTCAGGTATTTGTCTTGAGCCTTATCCAGAAGAGAAAAAGAAGAAACGTTCTGGATTCAGAGACAGAAAAGTATGGAACACAGTCTTATAAATTATTAGAACTATAGTTAATTCTATTTTAGAATAATGCTGTTGAGTCTTTTATCATATATTTCAGATGGCTTATATTCACTTTGAAGTTATTCACCTCTTTGCTATTTTCCATCATGTTCTAAGGCAAAGGTACTCTTTGAATGTGAAGTTAATTGGGATAGTGAAAAGGACCTAGGATTGGTAATCAGGATTAACATGTATTTTCTTTGTTCTTTCAATTCAACGACCTAAGGTGATTATTGCTTTTTAGATCTTTCTGATTCTGAATGTTTTCATATATGTGAAGTTGAGTCTATGATATACTGATTTGTCATGATGCCAAATTGTAAAGGCAGAATAAAATCTCTTTGGAAATATACAAATATTTCCAAAAAATCAACTAATTTTGAGGACAGCATAAACTCAACGTAATTCCAGCATTTTATATCTTTAACACAATATGCTGTTATACAGTTTTACCTGAGAAAAGTTTAGCTCCTCTGTAATAATGCCTATGATATTGGGCATTTGAATTCAGCAGACCAGTGATGAAAAGTCAAAAGGTTGAATTTCTTAGACATTTTGCATGTTAGCATTGAAATTCAGGGAATTACCTTTACTTGCTAAAATATAGCTAATCAGTGCAACAAGATAATTTGAGTTACTTTGTGTGTGTTGGGGGGGCTGTATAACTGCAAGCAAGAAAAATTTGGATCTTCTGTTTATTTGGATGAAGCTGTTAAATATGTCTTCTCATTTCCCAAATCCACTTCTGATTAAACTGAATTTGAACAAAAGTTATGTATCACAACTTAATTATCTATCATGCCATTTTTTCCAAAATGATACATTTATTTAATCTTTTGCCCTGAATGAATTTGAGGAAAGTTCAAATTTATCTTGCACAATCAGCTTCACTTATAGTCAAACTTTACATTTTACAGTGTTGGGCAAAAATGACCCAAGTAAATGTTTATTTTTGAATCTTCCATTTTCTGCTCCCGCTTTCTGCTTAGCAGATGACTATATCTTATGCTTCACAGAAAAAATGAAAGCTATCAGTGTAATTTACTTAATTAGTAGTAATAAAACCTTTCTAATCTATATCTGAAATAGTTTTTATTTCTTTCACTAAAGTCTCAGTGAATGGGTAACCATTCCATGTGTCATTTTGTCTCCCCGAGAACCTATTTAAAAACGTACTTTTTCTATCCCGTTTTTTTTTAAATTTTTTATTTATTTATTTTTGGCTGCGTTGGATCTTCATTGCTGTGCGCAGACTTTCTCTAGTTGTGGCAAGTGGGGGCTACTCTTCGTTGTGGTGCGCGGGCTTCTCACTGGGGTGACTTCTCTTGTTGCAGAGCATGGGCTCTAGGCGTGCAGGCTTCAGTAGTCGTGGCACGTGGGCTGAGTAGTCGTGGCTCGCGGGCTCTAGAGCATAGGCTCACGGGTTGTGGCACATGGGCTTAGTTGCTCCACGGTATGTGAGATCTTAGCAGACCAGGGCTCGAACCTATGTCCCTTGCATTGGCAGGCAGATTGTTAACCACTGCGCCACCAGGGAAGCCATATCCCGTTTTTAAGAATTTTGTTTAATTAAGAAAAAAAATTTTTTTTGGGTCACACCTTGTGGCACATGGAATTTCCCTGACCAGGGATTGAACCCACACGCCTGCAGTGGAAGCGCTGAGTCTTAACCACTGGACAACTAGGGAAGCCCCCAACTTCATTTTTTTGCATGTGGATATCCAATTTTCCCAACATCATTTGTTGAAAAGGCTGTCCTTTCTCCATTGAATGGTTGTGGCACCCTTGTCAAAATCATTTGATGATGTGTCTGAGGGTTTATTTCTGGGCTTTCTTTTCTATTTGTCTGCTCTATATGATTGTCTTTGTGCCAGTACCACATTTTTCTTATGACTGTAATAAGTTTTGAAATCAGGAAGTTGGAGTCCTCCAAATTTGTTCTTCTTTTTCAAAATTATTTTGGGTCTTTGGAGTCCCTTGAGATTGCATGATGGACACATAGGTTGTTACCGTACCTTGGCAATTGTGAACAGTGCTGCAATTAACATGGAGTACAGATATCTCTTTGAGATGCTGATTTCATTTCCTTTGGATATATACCCAGAAGCTGGATTATTGGGTCATATGGTTCTATTTTTTTTTAATTTATAAATTTATTTATTTTATTTATTTTTGGCTGTGTTGGGTCTTCATTGCGGTGCGTGGGCTTCTCATTGCGGTGGCTTCTCTTGTTGCAGAGCACGGGCTCTAGGTGTGCGGGCTTCAGTATTTGTGGCTCACGGGCTCTAGAGCACAGGCTCAGTAGTTGTGGCACATGGGCTTAGTTGCTCTGCAGAATGTGGAATCTTCTTGGACCAGGGCTCGAACCCATGTCTCCTGCATTGGCAGGTGGATTCTCAACCACTGCGCCACCAGGGAAGCCTGGTAGTTCTATTTTTAATTTCTTGAGGAACCTCTGTACTGTTTTCCATAGTGACTGAATCAATTTATGTTCCCACCAACAGTGCAAAAGTGTTCCCTTTTCTCCATACCCTCACCAACACTTGTTATCTCTTATCTTTTTTAAAAAAAATTTATTTTATATTGGAGTATAGTTGATTAACAATGTTGTGTTACTTTTAGGTGTACAGCGAAGTGATTCAGTTATACATATACAAGTATCTACGCTTTTTCAAATTCTTTTCCCATTTAGGTTAGTACAGAATATTGAGAAGAGTTCCCTGTGCTATACAGTAGGTCCCTGTTGGTTATCTATTTTAAATATAGCAGTGTGTACATGTCAATTCCAAACTCCCAGTGTCTCCCTCCCCCCAACCCTTCCCTGCTGGTAACCGTAAGTTTGTTCTCTAAGTCTATGAGTCTGTTTTGTAAATAAGTTCATTTGTGTCATTTTTTTTAGATTCCACATATAAGCGATATCAGTGATATTTGTCTTTCTCTGTCTGACTTACTTCACTTAGTATGATAATCTCCATGTCCATCCATGTTGCTGCCAGTGACATTATTTCATTCTTTTTCATGGCTGAGTAATATTCCCTTGTGTATATGTGCCACATCTTCTTTATCCATTCATCTGTCGACGGACATTTAGGTTGTTTTCATGTCTTGGCTATTGTTAACAGTGCTGCAGTGAACATTGGGGTGCATGTATTCTTTCAAACCATGGTTTTCTCCAGATATATGCCCAGGAGTGGGATTACTGGATCATATGGTAGCTCTATTTTTAGTTTTTTAAGGAACTTCCATACTGTTCTCAATAGTGGCTGTACTAATTTATATTCCCACCAACAGCGTAGTAGGGTTCACTTTTCTCCACACCCTCTCCAGCACTTATTGTTTGTGGACTTTTTGATGATGGCCATTCTGACTGGTATGAGGTCCTCATTGTAGTTTTGATTTGCGGTTCTCTGATAATTAGTGACGTTGAGCATCTTTTCATGTGCTTTTTGGCCATCTGTATGTCTTCTTTGGAGAAATACCTATTTAGATCTTCCACCCATTTTTCGATTTTTTTTTTTCCCCGTGCCATGCGGCTTGCAGGATCTTAGTTCCCCGATCAGGGATTGAACCTGTGCCCTTGGCAGTGAAAGTGTGGAGTCATGACCACTGGACCACCAGGGAATTCCCTGTTTGTTTTCTTGACAGAGCTGAATGAACTCTTTGTATATTTTGGAGATTAATCTCCGATTGGTCACTTTGTTTGCAAATATTTTCTTCCATTCTGTGGGTTTTCTTTTTGTTTTGTTTATGGTTTCGTTTGTTGTGCAGAAGCTTTTAAGTTTAACTAGGTCCCATTTGTTTATTTTTGTTTTTATTACTCTAGGAGGTGGATCCAAAAAGATATTGCTGCAATTTATGTCAAAGAGTGTTCTGCCTATGTTTTCCTCTAAGAGTTTGATAGTGTCCAGTGTTACATTTAGCTCTTTAATCCATTTTAAGTTTATTTTCGTGTGTGGTGTTAGAGAATGTTTTAATGTCATTCTTTTACATGTAGCTGTCCAGTTTTCCCAGCACCACTTATTGAAGAGACTGTTTTTTCTCCATTGTATATTCTTGCCTCCTTTGTCATAGATTAATTGACCGTAGGTGTGTGGGTTTATTTCTGGGTTTTCTATCCTGTTCCGTTGATCTAATTTCTGTTTTTGTGCCAGTACCACACTGTTTTGAGTACTGTAGCTTTGTAGTATAGCCTGAAGTCAGGGAGCCTGATTCCTCCAGCTCTGTCTTTTGTGTCTCCACACAGACACAGGTCTTTTGTATCTCCATATAAATGTAAAAATTTTTTGTACTAGTTCTGTGAAAAATGCCATTGGTAATTTGATAGGGATTGCATTGAATCTGTACATTGCCTTGGGTAGTATAGGCATTTTGACAATATTGATTCTTCCAATCCAAAATCTTCTTTCTTAATGTAGGCATTTATTGCTATGAATTTCCTTTTAGAATTGCTTTTGCTGCATCCCATGTTTTGATATTTTGTGTTTACACTTTCATTCCTCTTAAGATACTTTCTGATTTCTGTTTTCATTTCTTCCTTGACCCATTGGTTTTTCAGGAATGTGTTGTTTAATCTGCACATATTTTTGAATTTTCTAGTTTTCTTCTTTTTGTAGTTGAACTTCAGCTGCATACCATTATGGTCAAAAAAGATACTTGATATGATTTCAGTCTTAAATTTATAAAGCCTTGTTTTGTGACCTAACATGTGATCCCTGCTGGAGAGGGTCCCATGTGCACTTGAGAATAATGTGTGTTCTGGTGCTTTTGAATGGAATTTTCTGTAAATGTCTTTGAGTTCATCTGGTCTAATATGTAGTTCAAGTCCAATGTTTCCTCATTTATTTTATATTCAGATGATCAGTTGTTCAAAATGGGGTATCAAAGTTCCCTTCTATTATTATATTGCTGTCTTTTTCTCCCTTTAGTTCTATTAATATTTGCTTTATAAATTTAGGATCTCTCATGTTGGGTATAAAACTGTTTACAAATGTTTTATCCTCCTTATGAATTGATCTTATATAGTTATATTGTTCTGTTTTTTGTCTCTTGTTACAGTCTTTGGCTTAAAGTTTATTTTTCCTGATACAAATTTAGCTACCCCTGATTTCTGTTGGCTGTGTTTTCATGGAATATCTTTTTCCATTATTTCCCTCCAGTCTGGGTGTGTCCTTAAAGCTGATGTGAGTCTCTTGTAGGCAGCATATAGTTGGATGTTTTTTTTATTCATTTAGCCACTCTGTGTCTTTGATTTTAGAGTTTAGTCCATTTACATTTAAGGTGATTGTTGATGAATATGCACTTATGATTGCTATTTTGTTATTTGTTTTCTTGGTGTTTTATAATTCCTCTGTCCTTTTATTCCTCTGTTATTCTCTTCCTTGGTGATTTGATGATTTTTTGCAATGATATGCTTAGATTTCTTTTCGTCTTTTGTGTTTCCAGTATAGGCTTTTGCTTTGTGTGTACCATGGGGTTTACATAAAACACCTTATATTTGTAACAGTGTATTTTAAGCTGATAACTTCCAACATATACAAAAACTCTATATACTCCCCCCCATATTTTATGTTTTTCATATCACAATTTATATTTTTTATATTGTATGTCCATTTTAAAATTATTGTAATTATTTTAATACCTTTTCCTTTTACCTTTCATATTAGAGTTAGAAGTGATTTACCCACTACTATTAAAAATTAGAGCATTCTGAATATATTTACCTTTACCAGTGAGTTTTATATCTTGACATGTTTTCCTGTTAATAATTATTACATTTTTGTTTCTGCTTGAGGAATTAATTAGCTCTTTAACATTTCTTGTAAGATTGGTCTAGTGCTGATGCAGCTCCCTCAGCTTTTGCTTATTTGGAAAAGTCTTTATTTCTTTTTCAATGCTGAATCACAACTTTGCCAGGTAGAGTTTTCGTGGTTGTCAGTTTTCTTCTTTCAGCACTTTGAATATATCATCCCCTTCCCTTCTGGCTGCAAAGTTTCTGCTGAAAAAATTTGCTGATAGTATTATGGGAGGTTCCTTTGAATATAACAAGTTGCTTTTCTCTTGCTTTTATGATTCTCTCCTTGCCTTTAACTTTGACAGTGTGTGTTTTTTTTTTGGATTCATCTTGTTTAGAACTCTATAGGCTTCCTGGATCTGGATGTCTGTTTCTTTCCCCAGATTAGGGACGTTTTCATCAGTATTTCATTGAATAAGTTTTCTGCCCCCATTTTCTTTTTTTGTAATTTTTATTTTTAATTCATTTTTTTATTGAAGTATAGTTGAATTACAATGTTATGTTAATTACTGCTGTATAGCAAAGTGACTCATTTATACATATATATATACATTCTTTTTCAAATTCTTTTCCATTATGGTTTATCACAGGATATTGAATATAGTTCCCTGTGCTATATAGTAGGGCCTTGTGGTTTATCCATTCTATATATACCAGTTTGCATCTGCTAATCCCCAATTCCCAGTCCAACCCTCTCGCACTCTGCCCCCTTTTTCTTGTTCTTTCTACTTCTACGACCCCTTTAATGTGTATTTTGGTTCACTTGATGGTATTCCATATGTCCCTTAAAATATCTTTATTCTCTTTCATTCTCTATTCTGGCTCCTCTGTATGAGTTCCACTGTTTGTCTTTGAGTTCACTTATTCTTTCTTCTATGTGATCTAGTCTGCTGTTGAACCCTTCTATTGAATTATTCAGTTCATTTATTGCATTCTTTAGTTCTGTGATTTCTGTTTGGTACATTTCTATCTCTGTGGGGGTTTTCTGTTTGTTTTTTAATAAAGTTATTTATTTATTTATTCATTTATTATTTTTGGCTGCATTGGGTCTTTGTTGCTGCATGTGGGCTTTCTCTAGTTGCGGTGAGTGGGAGCTACTCTTCGTTGTGGTGCACGGGCTTGTCTCTGTGATGGCTTCTCTTGTTGCAGAGCATGGGCTCTAGGCGCTCAGGCTTCAATAGTTGTGGCACACGTGCTCAGTAGTAGTGGCTTGCAGTCTCTAGAGCGCAGGCTCAGTAGTTGTGGTGCATGGGCTTAGTTGCTCCGTGGTATGTGGGATCTGCACGGACCGGGGATCGAACCTGTGTCCCCTGCATTGGCAGGCAGATTCTTAACCACTGTACCACCAAGGAAGTCCCTGTCTCTGTGTTTTAATTCTTTTTATTGTTCATGCATTGTTCTTCTGACCTTGGTGAGCATCCTTTTATAAGTGTTATTTTGAACTCTAGATCATGGAAATCACTTACCTTTGTTTCATTAAGGTCTGTTTCTGGAGTTTTAACTTGTTCTTTTTGGGAACATATTTGTCTGTTTCCTTATTTTCCTAGACTTTCTGTGTTGGTTTCTAGTCCTTAGCTGAAACAGCCATCTCTCCCTGTCTTGGCAGAATGGTCTCATGTATGAGATGAACCTTGCCAATCAGCCTGGCCCAAGCTCTTGATTGTCTCTAAAACCTTTTTGATTGTCCAAGTTGCCTTCTTTGTTTTTGGTGCCTCCCTGTAGTTGAGAGTGTGCCAAGACTTGTCAGTGTCCCAAAGCAAAGGATCACAGTCAGCACTTAGATGCATGTTGATTGGAAGCTGGCTTTTCAGGAAACATCTGGGAAACTAACTAGTGAAGCCCTTTCTAGGGAGAAACTGGGAGATGGGAGTTTTTGCCTGCTTTCCCTGAGCTTGGCCCAAGTGTATAGCCATAGGGTTGTGCTCCTGTACCCATTACAATCTGCTTTTTTTGCTACAGTCCTGTGGGACTCAAGAATGCAAGCCCTGTTGACTTGCAGAGCCAGGTGATTCAGGGACTTATACCTCAGATGACAGCTAATAATGCTGAGGTGCAGACGTGTGTATAAGCTCCTTCCAGGGAGATCCTAGCAATTTGGAGTAGGCTAGATGGAGAAGCTGGATGAGGCATCCACTCTCTTCCCCAGTCCCCATGGAGGATGTCAGCCAGCCCTTAGATGTGTGCTAAATTAGAAGCCTGACCTTCTGGCAGCAGCTTTTAATATATGCAAATAGACCTTTTTCAAGGGAAGACTGGGAGGTAGGTGTTTTTTGCCTTCTTCCTCTGCACTGATCCCTGGGGCAACAGATACTCTGAGTTCTCCAGAGCCTGTTAAAAACTGTTTCTTTGTTTTCTGTAGTCTTGTGGGTCTCATGGATGCAAGTCCCATTGGCTTTCATAGTAGTTGTTTTGGGGGCCCATCCTTCAAGTGGGAGTCTTACAAGTTGGGGTGCTAGATGCAGCATCCAAACCCTTTACTGCTCAGGGAGAAGCTGGAGTTTGAGAGTTCTCTCCCATTTGTATGGCACTGTGCCAGAGGTGGGATTTATGGCAAGAGTGTGTCTCAGTCTTTCCTACCAGTTTTGATGTTGGTACTTTCTCGTTAACCCAATGTATAGGCATTGTTCAGCTAGTTTCTGGATTTCTTTCAGAGGGAAATACTCCATGTATAGCTGTACATTTGATGCATCCATGGGAGATGGGGAGTTCAGGAGCTTCTGATGTCGCTATTTTGGATTTGGAATGGTATCTTCATATTAAGAAGCCAAATTATTTGGTTCAGTACAATTGTAAATACTTTTAAATTGATTGATAGGTGAACATGAATAATAAAAGACATAAAATATGCTCTATATACCAAACAAAATCCTTAAGAACTTAGGTGACTAGAAAACCCAAGTAAGTTTACTTATTACACACATAGCAGAACAAATGAAAAACAGAAGGAAAGTAACATTTATTGAGCATTTTCTGTCTTCCAGGCATAGTATATGTACATACATATGCACACATGTAAATGTGTGTATGTTCGTGCATATATGTGTGTATATACACACATATACATGTATGCATACATACTTACATATATACTTAATGCTTGAAGCAACTGAGTAACTTGTCTAAAGTAGTATAGCTGGTTACTTATAATAGAAGGAATCAAATATAAGTCTGTGTAACTCTAAAACCCTTGCTCTTTCCATTGCATTCTTCTAACATAACATGTTTTGGTTACAAAATTTTGCTCATGGTGTACCCTAGGTCAGTTAACATCATGCCATTTCAGATTTCTAAAGGTGATCCTGAGCCCTGTTTTTTTACTTTACCTTTTTTAATGGTTGTTACTAGTTTGCTCGTTTTCCACTGAATAGAAGTGATGTTAGCCACTTCTAGACCTGGCACACAATATCTCCCACAAGGTTCTTCAATGCCCTTTCTCCCTTTCTTGCAGGCTGGAATGGCCCTGAGTAGAACTGGCCTTGGAAGCCACATGTTGGCTGCTTTCATCTTGACGTTGGTTCTTTACTTTTGTTCCAGGGGTTGTAGTTGTCAGGGCTGTGAACTGTAGAGCTGAGAGGGACCTATTTCTCCCAGGCACAAATTTTGGGGATGGATTGGGGGTTCTTTTATCCAAGTTGGTCTGGGCCGTTTCCAGGATCTTCTGAGCTTTACAAGAGGCTCCAGAAACAGAGGCTGCATCTCAGTGCTGACTTCCCTTCACATGAGCCCCCTAAGCCATCAAGGGAAACTGATGAAAAATGGGGGTTGGGAGAGGCTCCATCCAAGCAGACTCAGAGTGGGGGTAGATCAGGACCCTTGTCTCTGGAGCTACAGCTGTGGGTAGGAGCAAGGGTCTTGGATGCAGTAAAATGCCCAGCGCAGATAGTGTGAGCCCAGCTGGGTTGTGCGGCATTAGGGTAGGGTCACTAGGCACAGGATGGGGGTGTGGGGAGGGGGCTTTGGCTGGCTGGCTGAAGGCATGGATCTGGGAAGTGCCAGCCACCTGGCCTATCCACCCAGCCTATCCACCCAGCCATTTCTCAGAGTAGTTGGTTGCAGCTTCTATTTGGCTACACTTGTGCCTTTCATATAGGAAATACAATGCTGAATTTTGATACAAGTAAGTCTGGCTGTTTTAGTGAAGACAGCTCTCTTAACATCATGAAACTCAAGAATGTTTTAAGTAGATGATTGAATGTAACTATTATAATTTCCTTAGTAAATCTTTTCACCAGGTTAAACGTTCCAAAATTCTTCAACAGTTTTCTATATATCTTAGCTTCCAAGCCTTTGTTATCTTGGATGCTATATTTTAAACCCTTTATATAATAGTTGTTAGTGTTCCTTTAACATGACTACTTAAAAGGAGGCAGCTGCATATCAAATTGTGTGATATGGTCTTTAAGATACCTTGCTAAGTGAAAAAAAGCAAAAATATACTATACAGTATGTCTATACTAAACTCTACCAGTGCAGGAATGGAGAAGGTCTATCTCCTCAACCTATTATTTCAAACTAAAACTAATTAATAATATTCAGCAGCATATTTTTTTGGTAACAATCAAGGATCTGATTTTCAGTCTGTAAATCATTGACTTTTAAGTTGTTATTTTTCTATCTTTATCTTATATATGATTGACTTTTTAGTTTACAAATCCATCTTTGGCAGTAGCTGTAGCCCATACCCTAAATATTGTAAACTGATTATTTTTTGTTCTATAGCTGGTATGATCCAGCAGATAGTTGTAGTTAAATATAAAATGCCTTTGATTTAAGACTCATAGCTAAGTCTTAAGGCTGCTAAGGGGTTGAAAGGCTGCTAAGGGAGGGATCCCCAACCCAAGGGCCACAGACTGGTACTAGTCCGTGGCCTGTTAGGAACTGAGCCTCACAGCAGGAGGTGAGCAGCAGGCGAGTGAGTGAAGTTTCATCTGCCACTCCTTGCTGTTTGCATTACCGCCTGAACCATCCCCCCCCATTGCTCTCATTACCGCCTGAACCATCCCCCCCCCAAGCTTTTTGTGTCTTCCACAAAAGCGGTCCCTCGTGCCAAAAAGGTTGGCGACTGCTATGCCATGGGACTGCTTAGTGTGTTTGCCACATGCCAAATCTATTGAAAAATTTTCTGAAATAAGTATTCAGACTTTAATGCAAATTAGCATTAGAAAGTTTCCTGTCATGTATAGTTACAAATTAGCATTCCTTTCTTAGTGGTTGAAAGCATATCTCGTAGTGGAATTGAGACCATTTTTAAGCAGCTGCCATCAATGACCTCAAAGTGACCATCTAGCCAGAAATGACAGTTACACTAATAGCTGCGTTAATAAGTTAAATTAAAACATTAATAATGTTTTTTTAAATATAGTGAATTGCTTTATAGACATTGAATTCACTGGATTTTTATTTTTTTTTTTTATTTTTTCACTGGATTTTTAGATCGTATTGCCTTGACACATTTTCTAACCAGTTATTTATAAGATACTATTTAATGTTGGTTAACTCAACATATAAAATTCAGGTATGAGAGACATCTTTTCACCAAGGTACTGTGTAGGCTGTAGAAGAATATTATGCAGAAGATACAGTATTTTGTATGTTTCGTGTACAGAATGGGGGCTTGGGTGCTGGATAAGGAAACAGGCTTTTATATTAACATTATAATCTTTTAATTAAATGTATGCCATATATAATTTTGTTCCTATTCAAATATTTGCTTGTGTTCTTCCCAAGTCCACTCTTTTCTAAATATGCTATATTTAAATGTTCTCTGGAAGTCTACATTTTAAAATTAATTAATTAATTAATTAATTAATTTGGTCACGCTGCGTCTTAGTTGCGGCAGGCAGCCTACTTAGTTGCAGCTCACTGGCTCCTTAGTTGCAGCAGGTGGGCTCCTTAGTTGCGGCAGGTGGGCTTCTTAGTTGCAGCTTGCCTGCTCCTTAATTGTGGCACACGGACTCCTTAGTTGTAGCACACGGACTCCTTAGTTGTGGCACGCGAACTCTTAGTTGCGGCATGCATGTGGGATCTAGTTCCCTGACCAGGGATCAAACCTGCGCCCCCTGCATTGGGATCGCAGTCTTATCCATTGCGCCACCAGGGAAGTCCCTGGAAGTCTAATTTTTTAATCAAAAGTAAAAGTCTTATTGCTTCAGACCTGTTAATAATTGAGTTTCCATGATATGTAATTTTATTTTTTTGTGCTATTGTGTAATGTACTTTCTGTTTGAAGGACTGTTAGCTATTCAGACCTGTGAAGTCCCACGTCTGTTTTGTTTTTGAATTCAAGAAATTGCATGGAAGTAAAAACTGTAAAATCAGTCCCTTTTTAAAACCTTGGTAGGTGTTTAAAAAATGATAGGCTCCCATATATATGGTATTATACTCTTTTACTGAGACCTTTTGAATTCTTTTATGACATTTTTCAGTTTTGCTAGCTTTCAATGATTTAAAAAATTAGAAAATATTCAAAATTCTGAAGAAAACTTATACAAGCATTGCCTCAACTGGAGTATGAATCGTATATCACAAGTTTTTGAGACGCAAGTAATTTCTAATATAAAAAATCCAGTTAGAGAAAAAAATGATATAAAATTGCCCCCCAAATAAGAGAATATACATGAAAATGAGATGCTTAATACAGTAACACTCTCTGAATTTCCAATTTTAGGTGATGGAATATGAGAATAGGATTCGCGCATATTCCACACCAGACAAAATCTTCCGATATTTTGCTACCTTGAAAGTAATCAGTGAGCATGGTGAATCTGAAGTGTTTATGACACCACAAGACTTTGTGCGATCCATAACACCCAATGAAAAACAACCAGAACGTAAGTTGCTGAAGTGAAAAATAAGATTGTGATATTTATTTCTTGATATGCTTCTTTGTTTCTCTATGTATTGCCTAAACTGTATAAGTCCATGTAATAATTATATTCACTGTGTAGCTACTGAATATTAGGCATTATG
The DNA here is from genome assembly GCF_964374135.1 of Grampus griseus. NCBI lineage: Eukaryota > Metazoa > Chordata > Mammalia > Artiodactyla > Delphinidae > Grampus > Grampus griseus. The sequence continues at coordinate 26,621,637 of NC_139010.1, read as the reverse complement.
CTAGGCTTTAGGAGTAGAAGAGAGGAGCGTATAATCTAAAGCGCTAAGATTATACACCTCTGGCTGAGAGTCATTGCTTGTAATTAGACTGTTCCTGAAGGCAATGGATTACATATGTGACTGCTGTCAAGTTACTCTTTGATGGGATAGACAGAGACAGTAACAGGTAATTTCAGGAATGTGGTGATTTGTTAAAGAACAGGTACTATGGCAGTATAAAGAACGGACACTTAACTCAGTCTGGAAGTTTAGAGAATGGTTCTAGAGAATACATCTAAGTTTGAATAAAAGTTAGACAAAGAATAGAGGAAAGAGTCTCATTTAGAGGAAATGGCCGAACAAACAAGTTGTGAGAAAAGAAAATAAAGGGCTTAATATTATAAGTTAAAGGTAATTACTTACAAATGTATATGGGAGACATGGTGGAAAAAATGACAGAGTAGCGAGCTTCAAGAATCAATTCTTTCACTGAAGCAATCATTATGCTGCCCAAAATGGATGGAATCAACTTTCTTTGGATCACTGGAATCTAATAAAAAAGTTATAGCAACCAGGGTACTGCTTAATGAAGAAAGAAGCTGTTAAATTTTGGAAAGAAAGTGTTGTGGCCTTTTGCTTACCTGCCTACCATGCCCTGTTTCCCAGCTTAGCAGCAGCCATGAGGATGGCAGCCTGCATTCCTAGCTTGGCTTACTAGTGATGGGGAGATCGCTGGGAGGCAATATAGACTACTTCTCCAAAAAAAGTGGTTGTGCATTTTGACTCATCTGGTAGTTTCCTGAGCTACCAGCACAAAGGCTTGCCTTTTGTTTCACCCACCTCAAGCTAAAGTACCTTTCCAGGTGTCATCTACTGAAAAAATTTAAAGGCATATACCACCTGTAGCCATTGGGCCAAGAGAGGGCAGATGGGACCAACAGCAGACAGACTGAAAAGCCTCAGAAGGAGGAGGCTGAGGATAAAGACATTTCAGGGAATAAGAGCTTTGAAGGGCTACTGCCTGGGGAATCCAGAGTGATGCTTAGGCCAGACACATACTTGGAAAAGACTTGAGTGGGCTTGTATAGTTGTGCTCCATGCAAGAAGGAGGTGAAAGTTAAGGTGGAGTTGTAGGAGAATCTAGCTAAACATCAAAAGAAGGCCCTAGCTCAGAGCCAATCTACAAACACTAGGAGAGCTGGGTTCTGTTTTGTTTTGTTTTTTCATTCCTTTTGCCTCCAACATTTAAGGAAATCTCTGAGGTCACTTGATGGCTGCTTAGATAATAGAGCAGAAACTTCAATGATGACACGTAATGAGGAATATAATCTTTGCAAAAATAGTTTGGAAAAATCGCTAAACAAAGTGATGACTGGGGTCCTCAGCAGGTTACCATGTCAAACTCTGGGAAGAAGGGAGAATATGATTTCCAGAATTACCACATAGCAATATTCAAAGTATCTAATTTTCAGTTTAAAAAATTGCATGGCGTATCAACAATAATCAGGAATGTATGACCCATTAGTAGGAAAAAAAAAGAAAGAAATTGACAGAAATCATTCCTGAGGAAACCCAGGCATTGCACTTACTAGACAAAGACTTTGCATCAACTATCTTAAATATGTTCATAGAGCTAAAGGAAACCATAGACAAAGAACTGTAGGAAATAGGGAGTATTATGTATTAATAAATAGAGAATACCCATAAAGAAATAGAAACTGTCAAAAAGAATCGAGTAGAAATTATTGAGCTGAAAAGTAAAGTAGATAAAATGAAAAATTTACTGAAAGAGTTCAACACAGATTTGAGCAGAAAGATAAAAGGACCAGAAACTTGGAGATAGGTCAATTGATGTCCAGTCTGAGGAGCAGAGCAAGAAGAATGAATAAAAATGAATAGAGCCTAAGATACTTGTGGGACAATATCAAGTGTACCAACATATGCATATTAGGAGTCCCAGAAGGAGAAATGAAGACATTTCTAGATAATCAGAAGTGGAGGAAGTTTGTTGCTAGTAGACATTCCCTGTAAGAAATGCTAAATGAAATCCTTTAGGCTGAAATGAAAGTATCCTGGATAGTAACCAAAGTCATACAAAGAAAAATTTTAAATGATAAAGACCAGTAAAGGTAACTACATAGGGAGATATTAATATTGTTTTATTTTTGGTTTTTAACAATCTTTTTTTTCCTGTATGATTTAAAAGACAAATTTGTAAAACAACAATTTAAATATGTTAATGTTGATTCAAACTAGATTATTTTCAATTTAAGATGTTAATTGTACTCCTCAGGTTAACCACTAAGAAAATAACTAAAAAATATACAGAAAAGGAATTGAGGAGGGAATAGAAATAGTACACTAGAAAAAAATCAATCAAACACAAAAGAAGGCAAGATTGGAGGAATTGAGGGACAAAAAAAGATATGACATATAGAAAACAGATAACAAGATAGAAGAAGCAAGTGCTTTCTTATCCTTAATCACTTAAAATATAAAAGTATACTCACCAGTTAAAAGACAGAGATTGACAGGAGAAGAAAATATGATCTAATTCTATATTGTCTACAGGAAACTCACTTTAGATCCAAGACACAAATAGGTTGAAAATGAAGGAGTACAAATAGGTTGGAAATGAAGGGTACAAATAGTAACCAAAAGAGAGTTGAGGTGACTATACTTATATCAGACAAAATAGACTTTAAGTAAGAAATTGTTGCAAGAGACAAAGAAGGACATTGTGTATTGATAAAAGGGTCAGTTCATTAAGTAGTTACAACAATGCTAAATATATATACCCACCAAATGAAAGACCCCAAAATATGTGAAAGGCTGACAGAATTGAAGGGAGAAATAGTTCTACAATAATGGTTGGAGACTTCATAACCCTTTTCAGCAATGAACAGAACATTTAGACAGAAGATCTTTAAAGAAATAGAAGACTTAACACTGTAAACCAACTAAACCTAATAGACATGCATAGAACACTCTACTCGAGCGTTAGAATACATTTCTTCTCAAGCACACATCAAATATTTTCCGGAATAGACAGATAGACCATATGTTAGGCTACAAAACAAATCTTAATAAATTTTAAAAGATTAAACTCATACAAAATATCTTTTCTGATCACAACAGAATGAAACTATCCATCAATAACAGAAGGAAAAATAGAAAATTTATGAATATGTGAAAATAAAACAATACATTCTTAACCAATGGCTCAAAGAAGAAATCACAAGAGAAATTACAAAATACTTTGAGATGAATGAAAAAGAAAACAGAACTTAACAAAACTGATGTGATGCTGCAAAAGCAGTGGTCAGAGGGAAACTTATAGCTGTAAACACCTACATTTAAAAAGAATAGGGCTTCCCTGGTGGTGCAGTGGTTAAGAATCCACCTGCCAATGCAGGGGACATGGGTTCGAACCCTGGTCTGGGAAGATCCCACATGCCACGGAGCAACTAAGCCTGTGTGCCACAACTACTGAGCCTGCGCTCTAGAGCCAGCGAGCCACAACTACTGAGCCCCCGTGCCACAACTACTGAAGCCCACACACCTAGAGCCTGTGCTCCACAATGAGAGAAGGCACTGCAATGAGAAGCCCGCGCACCGCAACGAAGACCCAACACAGCCAAAAATAAATAAATAAAATAATAAATAAGTTAAAAAGTAAATAAAATAAAAAGAAGAAAGTTCTCAAATCACTTTCCTAACTTTACACCTTATGGAACTTAAAAAAAAAAAAAAGAGCAAACAAAACCCGAAGATAGCTGAAATAAGGAAATAATGAAAGTTAATGCAGAGGTAAATGAAATGGAGAATAGAAAACAATAGAATCAATGAAACAGAAAGTTGGTTCTCTGAAAAGATCAACAAAATTGAGAAACATTTAGGTAGACTGACTAAGAAAAAAAGAGAAAAGAAGCCAATAACTAAAGTCAGAAATGAAAGTGGGGACATTACTACCTACTTTACAGAAATAAAAAGGATTATAAGAGAATACTGTGAACAATTATATTCCAACAAATTGGATTACCTAGATGAAACAAATTCCTGGTAATACACAAACTGCCAGAAGTGAAAAAGAACTCTAACAACTTAACAAGAAATTAACAAATGGGCAAAGGACTTGAATAAACATTTCTCCAAATAAGATATACAAATAGCCAGTAAGCAGATGAAAAGATACTTAATGTCATTAGTCATGAGAGAAATCCAGATCAGAACCAGGATATACCATCTCACAGGTTGGCTCTAATTTAAAAGCAAACAAGTGTTGGTAAAGATGTGGAGAAATTGAAGCCCTCATATGTTGCTGGTGAGAATGTAAAATGGTGCAGCCACTATGAAAAACAATTTCTCAGAAATGTAAGTAAAAAGTTACCATATGACCCAACAATTGCACTACTAGTATAAACCCAAAAGAATTGAAAACAGGTATTCAAACAAGTCCTTGTATATGAATGTTCATAGTAGCACTATTCACAATACCCAAAAAGTAGAAACATCCTAAATGTCCTTTAACAGATGAATGGATAAACAAATTGTGATACATACGTACAGTGGAATATTATTCAAATGTGGATGAACCCTGAACCAGGCACAAAAGGCCACATATCATATGATTTCTTTTTTTTTTCATTTTTATTTTATATTGGTATATGATTTCATTTGTATGAAATATCTAGATAAATCCATAGAGACAGAAAGCACGTTGTTGGTTGCCAGCAGCTGGGTTGGGGGAATGAGGACTGACTGCTTAATGGATACAAGGTGGGTTTTTTTGTTTTTATTTTTGTTTTAGAGTGATGAAAATATTTTGGAACTAGGTAGAGGTGGTAGTTACGCAACACTATGAGTGTACTAAATGCCACTGAACTGGACACTTTAAAATGGTTATTTTATGTTATTTGAATTTCACCTCAATTTAAAAAGGGAATAAAGAATATATAGTCAGTTCTCATTATTTGCAAATTTTGTATTTGCAAATTTGCATGCTCACTAAAACTTACTTGTAACCCCATAATCAGTACTTAATGGTACTTTTGCAGTCATCTGTGGTTATGTGCAGTGCAGCAAAAAGCTTGAGTCACCCCATGTACATGTTCCCAGCTGAGGTCAAACAAAGTAATGCTCTGCCTTTTTGTTTCAGCTTTCATATGTGTCCTTTGCTTTGTTTATTTAGTGCCATATTTTTAGAATTTTTGTGCTTTATCTTGGTGATTGCTGTCCCTCTTCCACCTGCTCCATGTACTATCGATGTGCTGTCTAGTGTTCTTAAACATAAGAAGGCTATAATGTGCCTTAAGGAGAAAATGTGTGTGTGAGATAAGCTTTCTTCAGGCTTGAGTTGGCCGTGAGTTCATTGTTAATTAATCAAGGATATATATAGAGAAAGAATGAATCAAATATATATATAGATATATCAAATATGTATGGAAGGAGGGGAGAGGAAAAAAGGTGTCTCTAAAAAAAAACACATAAAATAAGGTTATGTATTGATTGGTTTAAAAAAAAACTTGTGACCAGAGGATCATAGGAACCTAACCCTGTATTTCCCCTAGGAGTAATAGGTCAATATTCACTGATTCTTTGTTCATGGCAACTTTATAGAACATAACTCTCACAATTAGTGAGAATCAATCATATATGTTACAGTAGTAGGCTATGAAAAAGAAACTATGCATTATAAGGAAGGCATCCTAAAGGGGGTGGCATTTGAGATGGGTTTCGAAAAGTGAATAATAATAGTTATTATTATATTATTATATTATATTATTATATTATTATCATTGTATACACGAGTGGGCAGAGGCATCACTCAAAGTGAGTAAATTATGTGGGCATCACTCAGAGTGAGTAAACTGTGTGGTCAGAAATACAGACATGTGAAATAACAATGTGAGCTTGGGGAACCAGAAACAGTTATGGTGTTTTCTAACCAAGGAATTTATAATGTTTTGCCCATGTTTATTTTTATTTATTTAATATAAATTTATTTATTTATCTTTGGCTGTGTTGGGTCTTCATTTCTGTGCGAGGGCTTTCTCTACCTGTGGCAAGCGGGGGCCACTCTTCATCGCGGTGCGCAGGCCTCTCACTGTTGCGGCCTCTCTTGCTGCGGAGCACAGGCTCCAGATGCGCAGGCTCAGTAGTTGTGGCGCATGGGCCCAGTTGCTCCGCGGCATGTGGGATCTTCCCAGACCAGGGCTCGAACCCGTGTCCCCTGCATTGGCAGGCAGATTCTCAACCACTGCGCCACCAGGGAAGCCCCTGCCCATGTTTATTAACATTCATATATCTCTAGGAAAAATGAAATCTTCAAAGGTGCAGGAAATTTGCCGTATATTTAAATTTTTTTCTTAGGGAAATTTTCAAACATAGAAAGTACAGAGAGTAGTATAATGAACCCATATGTACCTGTTACTTAGATTCAACAGCTATGAACACGTGGCCAATCTTATTTCATCTATAACCTTTTTACTTCCTCTCCTCACCCCAGATTGTTTTAAAGCCAATTTAAAGCAATTTTAAAGACACCTCTGTATGTGTCTCCAAAAGATAAATACTTAAAAAAAAAAAAAACAGTAGTACCAGTAATAACAATAATTTTAAAATATTACAGTAATTTCTTAATAGCAAATATCTAGGCATCGTTCAAATTTCCCTATCTAAAATATATTGTTTACAGTTGATTTATTCAAATCAACCTCCAAAAATGGCCACACGCTATGTTTGATATCTCTTCAGTCTTTCTTTATGGGTTTTTCTCTCTCTCTTTTTCTTCTTGCCATTTTTTCCTTGCCATTAAGCAAGACCAGTTTTATGCCTTGTTTCACGTCTCTCAGCCCACCTTTTACCTTTTGCTTAGATTGTTGCTGCAGCATTTATCAGGATAGAGATACAGCCTAACAGGAAAGACCCTCAGCTACACTATGTGTCTCTTGTTTCTGCTATAGAGCATCTCTGCTGCTATAGCATGGGTCCCCTTCGGGAGCCTGCTCAACCGTGTTGGCATGTGCACACATACAGAGGTATAAAGGACTTTACTCTTTGTTGAGACTTGGTGCATAAATACTCTCCTCTCCACTGTCTTGGATGGTCAATTCTGAGGATACAAACTATGTGGTTTCTTGGGTGGGCTAAGGAGTATTGAGCCCTAGTTTTCTACAGCAGTAATCAGCTCAATGACACACCCTTGAACTGGCTTTCCTTCCTTTCCTGTTTCACTTTTCCTGGTCCTCCTGCACTGGCTCTCTACTTTTGAAACTCAAACTGTACATCATTTATTTGTGAAAGAATGTAAGTCATTTATATTCTAGAATTTCCCACATTTTGGATTTTACTGATTGTATCTCCATGGTGTTATTTAATATGTTCCCCTATACTTTGTATTTCCGCCATGTAGAAAAATATGTAGAAAGCAGCTGAAAGAGAATATACCAAAATGTTAACTCTCTGAATGTTGAAATTTTGAGGAATTATTTTATTCTTCTTTGACTATTCCTTGTTCCTTTATTTTCTAATAAACTTCACATGCATTCATTCAACAAGTATTGATCAATTAGCTCTGCTATGGGTTAGACACTATTTTATGTGCAGGGCATGCAGGAATGAATAAAACAGACAAAAATTTCTTCCTTTATAGAGTATACAATCTTTTATAATCAGAAAGAAGGTATATAAAGTTTCCATTAATTGCATTGAATTTTAGATTTTGAGCCTTTTGAATTAGTTTTAGCACCTTGTTTTGTGACATGTGGAAGGAAGGATTAAAGAAGACTTGTGTAAGACAGAAAAAAGGATTGCAAGATATATTCCTGGGTTTTATGATGGTAAAGTATTTTGTACTTGTCAAATTATTTCTAAAACCAGATGAAATCTAATATGTAACAGTAACTTTAAATAAAACTGTACTTTGCTTCCAGTGTGACAGTGAAAATGAAGCAACACTTTAGGTAGTTTACTAAAGATTATCTGGACATTTAAGGAAGTTTTTTTTTTTTTTTTTCCTGTGGAAATCATTATATACTCTAATTGCTTACACACATTTTGGCATTTAACTTTTTAATTTTGTTTTTTTAATTATTGAAAGACCTGTCACATGGACAGAATAGTTACTAAATGTCTAATATACCAAGCACATTTCTGGTTTTCATAAAAAGCCAGAATAATGAATGATTGCTTTTCTTTTAAGATAATAATCATGAGGGAAAATTGTAGTATATTAAAATGAGATTTAATGGAAAATTTGGCTTCATTTTTGTTTGCTCATGAACACAGATTTCCACAAATGTTGATGTAGCAGAAGTAAAAATATGTATTATTCCCATGTGGGTTGAAATAAAGAAAAGAGTGAGGCTGTAATTCAAATTGTAATTTGATTTTCTATCATCAGATGGCTGGACTCTAGCCAGTAGCTCATATTTCAACTTTGTTTTGTCATGTCTTTCACACATACCGTATCCCAGGATACCTAACAGATCTAAACTTGTAAGTTTTAGTTTTAGAACAGTTCAAAAATAATCACAAAGCCCTAAAATTAAGCAGTTTTTAAATGAGTGGAGTGCTGATGAATTTCAGTAACAAGCTGATTAAGAATAATTTTGTACTGAATACCAAAAGAATTTAGAGTAGCCATAGGTAAGTAAGAAGGACATTAAAAGGAAAAAATATATATAGTGTATGACTGGAATACATCTCATCTCCCTTTCTGTGCAATCTTAGTGTCATCAAAGTCTCTGGATATAGTGGATAAGGCAGTTGCTTCAAGCTCTGGGTCGTGCTGCTTGTAGTAACCAGTTTTGCATAGCTAGCCAATGACTTGGAGAAGCAGCAGCATGGGGAGAGCTTTTAAAGTACTATATAGAAAAACTTAAGCTTTTGTCAGAGCAAAGCATACTTGAGCTTTCGTCAGAGCAAAGAGGATCTCTGTTTCCTTTCCACCATATCCCACTGGCTGACCTATTCATCTTGATCTGATTTTGTCTCATGAAGACGAAAAGGATGTGAAAAGGGGAAACACAGATCATACTGTGATTTACTTGTCCTGGACTCCATATTCTCTCTAGGATGAGTCATGCCCTTAGTGATACTCTTACTAGAGCACTTTTAGTTTGAGACACATAATTTTACACTCGATTATATACAGTGGTTTTGGTTCAAGGTGGTGTTGTAGGAGGATCCTGAGCTCACCTCCTCCCACAGACACACCAAATCTACAACTCCTACACATCAGGCAAATGAGAAAAAACCCACACCGAAACATATAGAAGAGGCTGAGACACAATTTCACCATAAACTCTACCCCTGTTACAGTAACCAGTGGTCAGGAGAGAACTCACAGACCTGAGCTTCTACCTGAGGAGCAGGAGGTTTGAACCTCAATCTGGCATGCCAGCTTTTGATACCTACACCTGAGAGATGAGCCCCCAGAGCATCTAGGTTTGAAAGCCAAAGAGGCTTGCATCTACAAGACCCACAAGGCTATAGTGAACTGGGGAGCATAGAGTGCTCATGCCCGGCTGCCCCACAGGGCCCAGTGCAAAGGCAGCTGAGTGAAAGTGCCCAGTCTTTCTGTGAAAGAAACCTATTTGCTTATCTTAAAGCATTGGCCTGAGGGGCAGACATCTAATTTAACGCATATCTAGGGGCCTACTGAAATATTCTCCAAAGACAGGCTGGTGGGCTCTGTAACAAACAGAGAAACCATTCTTTTTGTTGTTGTTGTTTTGGGTTTTTTTGGTTTTTTTTTTGCGGTACGCGGGCCTCTCACCGTTGTGGCCTCTCCCGTTGCAGAACACAGGCTCCGGATGCGCAGGCTCAGCGGCCATGGCTCACGGGCCTAGCCACTCTGCGGCATGTGGGATCTTCCCGGACCAGGGCACGAACCCGTGTCCCCTGCATTTGCAGGCAGACGCTCAACCACTGCGCCACCAGGGAAGCCCCAGAGAAACCATTCTTAACTGGCTACCACCATCAGGGCACAGCACAGAGACAGCACACTGAAACACACCTCCAGTGTTTCTGTGAAAGAGGCCCATTTGCTTGCCTTGAGCCTTTGGCCTAAGGGGCAGGCTTCTGGTTTAAAACACATCTGAATGCCGCTGAAATACTCTCCGAAGACTGCAGAGGCCAGTGGGAGCCATCTTTGCGTATCTTTCTGCCTTGCTTGAGGTCACTGGTATCTCCCAGAAGGGAATTTGTGTACATGTCTGGCGTACTGACTTTTGCAGCTGGCGCCCAGGACACATCCCTTGATCACTTGGCTCTGGTGGCCACTGGGGCTTACGTTCTCGGGTCCCGTAGGACTGTAACAAATGGAGAAACAATTCTTAACTGGTTATCCCATTCCCAGGGCACAGCACAGATAACCAGCATGAAATATACCCCAGTTGTTCTGTAAAAGAGGCTTATTAACTTATCTTTATAGCGGTGGCCTGAGGGGCAGGCTTCTAATTAAACACATATCTATGGTCTGACTACAGTCCTCTCCAGAGACTGGGGAGGCCAGTGAGCATCATTTTTGTGCCCTCCCTCTGCCCTGACCCAGGTTGCTGGTATCTATGAAAAAGGAGCTTGTGTACATGTCTGGCTCCCCAGCTTTTGTGGCTGCCACCCAGAGGACACATCCCTTGATAGCTTGGCTCTGGTGACCAGTGGGACTTGTGTTCATGGATTCCATAGGTGGTAGCAAACAAAGTAACAGTTCTTAACTGGCTATCACCCCGGGCTCAGTGTAGAGGAATCAAACAAACACTCATCTCCCAGCCTTCTCCTGAAAGAAGTTTATTTGCATACTTTAAAAACTGCTGCCTGAGGGTCTGGCTTCCAGTCAGCCTGAATCTAGGTGCTGACTGAGATCCTCCCCGTTGGGACACTGATGGCTCTTGGCACTACTGGGAGCCTCTAAGAGCAAAGTAGGAGCCTCAACTACTGGGAGCCTCCAAGAATAAAGTAGGCTACTTGGACAATCACAGAGGCTTGAGGGACAACCAAGAGCTAGGGCAGGGTTGAATGCTAAGGTTCAGCTTCCCCACGAGGCCACTCCTTCAAGACTGGGAGAGGTGGCTGTTTTATCTAATGCCTAGAAACCAACTCAGTTACAAAAAGTGAAGAAATAGAGGAATATGTTCCGAACAAAAGAACAAGATAAAACCTCAAAAAAAGACCTTAATAAAATTGAGATAAGTGACTTACTTGATAAAGAGTTCAAAATAACGGTTATAAAAATGCTTAGCAAGCTCACAGGAACAATGCATGAATAAAGTGAGAATTTCAACAGAGAGATAGAAAATACATGAAAGTACCAAATAGAAGCCACAGAATGGAAAAACAATAACTGAACTGAAAAATACAGTAGAGAGGTTCAATAGCAGACTAGATGAAAGAAAGGATCAGTGAACTTGAGGACAGTGGAACTTATCCAGTCAGAGCAGCAAAAAGAAAAAGAGTCAAGATAGCTTAAGGGACTTATGGGAAAACATCAACAGACCAACAGTCACATTATGGGGGTTCCAGAAGGAGAAAAGAGAAAGGGGTAGAAAACTTACTTGAAGAAATAATGTCTGAAAACTCCCCTAACCTGGGGAAGGAAACAGACGTCCAGATCCAGGAGCCCAGGAAATTCTAAAAAAGATGAACCCAAAGAGACCCACACCAAGACACATAATTAAAGTGTTAAAAGTTAAAGGCAAGGAGAGACTCCTTGCAAGCAAGAAGAGACAAACAACTTGTTACATACAAGGGAACCCCTATAAGACTATCAGCAGATTTTTCAGCAGAAACTTTGTAAGCCAGAGGGAGTGGCATGGTATGTTCAAAGTACTGAAAGAAAAAAATGCCAGCCAAGAATACTTTACCCAGCAAAGTTGCCCTTCAGAATTGAAGGAGAGAGAGTTTTCCAGACAAGCAAAAGCTAAAGGAATTTTTTATCACTAGACTGGCCTTACAAGAAATGTGAAAGGGACTTCTTTAAGCTGAAATGAAAGGGCACTATTAATTAACAAGAAACACATGAAAGTATATACAATGAATGTATTTTTGAAACAATTTTGTTCTAATGTTTTTGCCCCAACAAGGTAAGTTCCTTCCATACAAGAACCTTGTCTTCTACTTTTATTTTATTAAAAAAATTTTTTTAGTGGAGTAAAATTACAATGTTGTGTTACTTTCTGCTGTACAATGACATGAATCACCTATATGTATACCTATATCCCCTCCCTCTTGGACCTCCCTCCAACCACCCCCCCCATCCCACCCATCTAGGTTGTCACAGAGCGCCGAGCTGCACTCCCTGTGCTATACAGCAGGTTCCCACTAGCTGTGTATTTTACACATGGTAGTGTATTTATGTCAAACCTAATCTCCCAATTCGTCCCACCCTCCCCTTCCCCACCCCGTGTCTACATGTCCGTTCTGTATGTCTGCGTCTCTATTCCTGCCCTACAAATAGGTTCACCTATACCATTTTATTCCACATATATATGTTAATACACGATATTTGTTTTTCTCTTTCTGGCTTACTTCAATCTGTATGACAGACTCTAGGTCCATCCACATCTCTACAGATGACCCAATTTTGTTCCTTTTTATGGCTGAGTAGTATTCCATTGTATATATGTACCACATCTTCTTTATCCACTCATCTATCGTTGGACATTTAGGTTGTTTCCGTGACTTGGCTATTGTAAATAGTGCTGCAGTGAACATTGGCGTGCATGTATCCTTTATTTTAATTTCCTGCAGTGATGCTGAGTATAGAGCAGGTGTTGGTCAGCTACAGTGAACTTCCCTGTTTCTGCATGGCCCATGAGCAGAGAATATTTTTTACATTAAAAAAAATAAATCACATGAGGAATATTTTGTGCTGCCTGAAAATTACATGAAACTCAAATTTCAGTGTCCATAAAAAGAGTTTTATTGGAACTCATTCATTATGTATTGTCCATGGCAGCTTTTATACTATGATAGTAGAGTTGAGGAGTTCCAATAGAGACTATAAGTGGCCCACAAAGCCTAAAATATTTACTATCTGGCCTTTTACAAAAAAATATTTGCTGACTTCTTGTGGAATAATAAGAAACAAGGGTTTCTTATAGTAAGAAATAAGGGTCTCTGCCCCTGGTTCCTGATACCACTGTCCTTAATTTGGTGTTTATCATTCTTATTTATTTATTTATTTTTATATTTGGCTGCATTGGGTCTTCATTGATCCGTGCAGGCTTTCTCTAGTTGCAGTGAGCGGGCACTACTTTTCATTGTGGTGCTCAGGCTTCTCTTGTTGCGGAGCACGGGCTCTAGGCACATGGGCTTCAGTAGTTGTGGCACAGGGGCTTCACTAGTTGTGGCTTGTGGTCTCTAGAGCACAGGCTCAGTAGCTGTGGTGCACAGGCTTACTTGCTCCCTGGCATGTGGGATCGTCCTGGACTTGAACCCATGTCCCCTGCATTGGCAGGTGGATTCTTAACCACTGTGCCACCAGGGAAGTCCCTGGTGTTTATCATTCTTGATGAAGACTATAACATTCACGTATAGCCATTGTCCTTCCCCAGGGAATGATTGTATTCATCTCCTAGCATTGAGTTTGGACCTAACCATGTGATTTCCTCTGACCAATGAAATGTGAGCAGAAACTATATACACTATGTTCAAGCAAGAGCTTTAATAGTCAGTTTGTGATTTGCTGTGTTCTCTTTTACCTCTGCTATGTTCCAAATAGAGGTTGCTGCCCTGTCAGCCTGGATCCCAGATTCAATACCATGTGAAGCAGAGCTGTAGCCAGTATGATAGATAGGTAGCATGAGCACTATATAAAACCTTCCTTGTTGTAAGCCACTGAGATTTTAAAGTTGTTACTGTAGCATAACTTAACCTTTTCAAGCTGCTACGTTTCCCATGCTTTTTTTATATGTTAAATATTATGTTTATATGTGTGTTTTTGTTGACACAGGTAGCTGTTGTTCTCTTATTTTCACTGCTATATAGTTGTGTATATCAGTTGTTTAAACTTGTATAAATATGCCAGTATTTAACTTACCCATGTCCATGTAGATGAACACTTCCAATTTTGTCACTCAGCTATTGCTGTATAACAAACAGCCATATAAAATGTCAGTGGCATAAAACACAAGCATTTATTTACCTCATGCATCTGCAGGTCACAAAGGGTGTGCTCTGTTGATCTCAGCTGGCCTTGCTTAGATAGGCTAGGGGCTGGCTAATCTGGTCTAGGTCATCTCTGCTTGATGGTTTTGTCAGATTTGTTAGTTTGTTCTATATGTTTCTCATCCTTTTTAAACCAAAGGGCTATCTGGGATATTATCCTCTCATACTGTTGGCAGAGGTGCAAGAAAGCAAGCCAGTGTCAGAAGTTCATTTTAAGGATTGAGTCATTTCATAATTGCCAGTATCCCATTGGCCAAAGCAAATTATATGGCTAAGCCCAAAGTTAAGGGATTTTCCACAGAGGTCAAGGAGGAGGAAGTGAAGATTTGAGAACAAAAATCTAATATGCCAGTGTTTTTTCTGTTGTAAACCATACTGAAGTGAACATTCTTCTGTATGTCTCCTGGTGCATATTTATAAAAAGTTATTTTCAACATGTATACCTGGAAGTTGGACTTGCTGGCCTGTAGGATACCCTCTTCAAATTTGCTAAACATTGCCAAATTGATTCCCAGAGTGGATAAAATAATTTATATTTTCTCCAGGAATGTATGAGTTTCCTCCTTTGCATTCCTGCCAAGACATGGTATTATCAGACTTAAATTTTTAGCAATCTGATGGAAATTATTGTATCTGGTTTTGTTTTGCATTTCATTAGTAACTAGTAAGGCTTATCTCCAAATGTTTATTGGCTGTTCACATTGCCATGTGTATGAATTGCCTATTTATCTTCTCTACTCACTTTTCTATTTGATTTTTTTTTTTTTTTTTTTGGCAGTATGCGGGCCTCTCACTGTTGTGGCCTCTCCCGTTGCGGAGCACAGGCTCCGGACGCGCAGGCTCAGCGGCCATGGCTTACGGGCTAGCCGCTCCGTGGCATGTGGGATCTTCCCGGACCGGGGCACGAACCCATGTCCCCTGCATCGGCAGGCGGACTCTCAACCACTGTGCCACCAGGGAAGCCCTGATTTCTTTTTGATTAGTAAAAGTATTATGTGTATTCTCTATTGGAGTCTGCCATGTAGCAGATATTTATTCCTAGTCTGTGGCCCATCTTTTTATTTTGTTTCTGATATTTTTTAAAATACAGAAGCTGTCAATATTCTCAAACATACCATTCTTCTCCTTGGTTGTTTGTACTGTCTCTTTCTTTTTACTGATTTATTAAGGTATAATTAACATAGAATATCAGCATTATTTAAAGTGTTTGATGAGTTTTGATATACTAATCTCATGTATATGCTAGTGAAACCATAAGCACAATCAATATAATGAACGTATTCATCACCCTCTAGAATGTTTTCATACCCATTTGTAATCCTGCCTTCCCACTTTTTCCCAGGCAAGTCCCAGGCAGCCCATCTTTCTGTCTTCCATATCCTTACTGATTATCTGTCTCCTTTCTCTGTCAATTATTGAGAGAAGGATGTCGATCTCTGACTTTATTTGTGGATTTGTCTATTTATCTTTTCCATTGTATCAGTTTTTGCTTCAAATATTTTGAAACTCTTATTAGGTGAATACACACTTAGGATTATTCTAGCTTCATGGTGAATTGACCCTCTTATCATATAATTGACCCTCTTTATCCTTGCTAATATATATATATTTTTTGCTCTAAAGTCCACATAGTCTGATATTTATGTAGCCACTCGGTCTTTCTTTTGATTCATTTTTCATGATATATCTTTTTCCATCGTGTTACTTGTAACCATACCTGTATCATTGTATTTAAAATGGGTTTCTTATGGACAACATATAGTTGGATCATGTTTTTTATCCAATATGACAGTTTCTACCTTTTATTAATGTGTTTAGATGATTTATATTTAATGTAACTGTTGATATGTTTAAATTTAGGTCTACCTAAATTTAACAAATTTTATTATTTGTTTTCCCTTTTTTATGTTCCTCTTTTACCCCTTCCCTGCCTTCTTTTCAGATTATTTGAAGATTTTTTAATATTTCATTTTAATTGATTTTGGCAGGGGGTTTGACGATACTTCTTTGTGTATCTTTAATTTAATGGTTGCTATTGGGATTATAATATACATAGTTAACTTTTCAGTTTGCTGAGAATTTATAATTTTACCACTTCAAGTGGAATATAGATATCTAACCACTATAAAGATTTCTCCCCAGTTTATGGTGTAGTGTCATATGTATTACATCTACATATGTTGAAAACTCTGCCAGACATTGTTTTAAGTTTTTATTTCAACCATCAAACTAGTCTGTTATATATATATCTAGATATTAGCTACTTCTGTTGCTCTTTATTTATTTCTTAAGTTCCATACTTTCTTCTGGTATCATTTTCTTCTGCCTTGAAGGATAGAACATCTGTTAGAGCAGTTCTGATGGTGATGAATCCTCTACGTTTTCCTTCATCTGAGAACATTTTTATTTTGTCTTCATACTTTTTTTTTTTTTTTTTTTTTTTGTGGTACGCGGGCCTCTCACTGTGTGGCCTCTCCCGGACACGGAGGCTCAGCGGCCATGGCTTACGGGCCCAGCCGCTCCGCGGCATGTGGGATCTTCTCGGACCTGGGCACGAACCTGTGTCCCCTGCATCGGCAGGCAGACTCTCAACCACTGCGCCACCAGGGAAGCCCTTTGTCTTCATTCTTGAAGAATATTTTCACTAAATAAAGAATTCTGGGTTGAAGTTCTTTTCTTTCAGCACTTTAAACTGGCTGCTTCAAAGATTTTTTTCTTTGTCTTTGGTTTTCAGCAGTTCGATTAAAAAAAAATTATCTCATACCTGATGAACTTGAACTGTACTTTTGCTGACTTACATAAGCTGAAAATATAATTATTTTAATAAAATTTTAGAATATTCTTTGGGTACAATTTTTAGGATAAATTCTAGTATTAAACTGAAAAAATGAATCTCTAAATTTTTGAGAGATAGCTGGGACTTCTTAAGTAAAATTGTATAGAGCTTCCATTTACCTAAGCTCTAATTTATAGATATCAAAATGACATATTTGATTGTTTCACTTTTGTCTTTTGGCAAAATGAGTAGCTATCATCTTTAAAATAAGCCTCCTTTTAGATATTCACTCTGAAGCTTAAACTGAGACTATTCTTATAGTATTTCTGCATGTTTACATTATTTTTGTCATGGATTCAAAAAGACAGGCAACTGCCACCATTTAAAAAGATTGTTAGACTTAAAATCAGAAACAATCGTTTAATCCTTTTGAGCGTCAACTTTCTCATTAATGAAAAGGGGGAGATAGTGTTAGCATTAAATGACTGTGAGAGTTCTTTGAAGAGAAGTCTGAGATTCATAGAAAGCACCCTAGGAAAAACGGCATAACATCCAGTGTTTCTAAGCTGGGACCCAAAGAATGAGGGTGGAGAAATGGAAGGATAGTCATTTGATTATATTTTCAAAGTACACATGCTGTGTTTTTTCCTTTCTTTCTCCATACTCTCCCTCCCCCAATAATTTGGCCTATTAGAATCTCAAGAGGAGTAGTGAGTAAGGATAGCATGAATTCTTTAATCCATCCACACTTTCCACACTCCATCCCCAACCAATGTTAAGAATTGATCTAATCCAACCATCTGCTTCATTTGACAGGTAAAGAAATCTAAATGTAATAAGATGAAATAATCATTTCTTCCAACTTGAAATTATGAATCTCTTGGCCTACTTTATGTCTGTATTTGCTTCTATTTATTTATTTAGGCTGCTCTGGGTCTTCCTTGTGGCACGCGGGCTCTAGAGTACACGAGCTCAGTAGTTGCAGCGCACAGGCTTAGTTGCGGTATGTGGTATCTTAGTTCCCCAACCAAGAATCGAACCTTGGCCTCCTGCATTGGGTGCATGGCGTCTTAACCACTGAACCACCAGGGAAGTCCCTGTATTTGCTTTTAAATGAAGGAATTCTCACTACATGCCAGGCTGTCCTTACATGCCCCTCCTTTATTTGGCAGATGCACATGGTAAAATATTTTCCAAACTATAGTGAAGAGCACTTAATGAAAAACACAGATCTGTTCCAATTTCTCCACCCTCCCAGTTATGTCACAGAAGCAATCACTTTAATATTTTTTAACTTTTGAGTTCTTTTGGATATTACGATAATAACTTGTAATGTAGCTAGTCTGAACTGAGATGTGCTATAATTGTAAAATAGACACCAGATTTTGAAAACTTATTGTAAAAAGTAATATGAAATATTTCAGTAAGTTTTTTATTGATTACATGTTGAAATGATGCTATTTTGGATATATTCATTTAAATAAAATATATTATTAAAGTTAATTTTACCTGTTTCTATTTGCTTTCTTTTTAACATTTTTATTAAAGTATAATTGCTTTACAATCATGTGTCAGTTTCTGCTTTATAACAAAGTGAATCAGTTATACATTCTATTTGCTTTCTTAAAGGTGGCTGTTAGAATTTTTTTTTAATAAATTTATTTACTTTATTTATTTATTTTTGGCTGTGTTAGGTCTTCATTGCTGAGCGTGGGCTTTCTCTAGTTGCGCCAAGCGGGGGCTACTCTTCGTTGCAGTGAACGGGCTTCTCATTGTGGTGGCTTCTCATTGTGGAGCATGGGCTCTAGGCATGTGGGCTTCAGTAGTTGTGGCATGTGGGCTCAGTAGTTGTGGCTTCGCAGGCTCAGTAGTTGTGGCGCACAGACTTAGTTGCTCCGTGGCATGTGGGATCTTCCCGGACCAGGGATCAAACCCGTGTCCCCTGCATTGTCAGGCAGATTCTCAACAACTGTGCCACCAGGGAAGCCCCTAGAAAATGTTTAATTATACACGTGGCTTACATTTATTGCTCACATTATATTTCTGTTGGACAGTGTTGCTCTAATTAGTAAGCATATATTTCCCTTAGTTGATGTACCAGGTTTTACTCATGAGATATCTGATCCTAGACTAATTCTCATTCCTTTTTAAAGGACTAGGAAGGTTTTTTCTGGGAATTCTGAGGATTTTCTTTTTCTTGGTATTCTAAAATTTTACAAGCATACAACTGGATTACAAGTAGGTTTTGTTCATTTTGCTTAAATAAGTTCTTTTAATTTGTGTCACTCTTCAGCTCTGAGAAATTTTCTGGTAATACTTTTTGGATTATTTCTTACCTATTTCTGAATGAGAAAAGGTCTTGTATGACATAAGATCTTGTATTGAGTCTCTGTTGCTCTATAATTCTCTCTTCTGTTTTCCATCCTGTTGTCTTTTTGGCAGTGATCCTGAGATAACCTTTTCCTAATCTTTTGACAGTATATTAAGAAATAGGGGGGAGATAGGCAATCATAGTTTTAATTGTCTACAACTCTTTCTTGTTTTCTGTCCTCTTATCATAGAAGCATGTTCTGCCTTTATGACTGGTATCTTTTTGAGTATCTGTGAGGTTTCAAATTAGATTTGTTTTTAAATTTTCCTTTTTGCTGACTTACCTCTTTCTTTTTCAGTCAGTGGTTCATTTTGTTCAGGGCAGGCTTCTAGAAGGTGAAGCATATTTTAGATAAGGAGCGTGTGTAACCAAATGTGTGGAAGCAGAAATGCAAAAAGCTTCCTTTGGGAGCAGTGATAATCCTATCTTTGTAGTACTCTGGGCATAATGAGGTAAGGGTCTGAACTGGCATGAATAAAATGAGAACTGAAAGAAAAGAACTGAGTAATTATGCAAGAAAAATAAGTGTAATTGGGAACTGATTTCTCCACTTTAAAAACTCCCACACCACCCTCTTATTGAACTCATTGTATCCTTCCTTGTAATATTACTATATGTATATGTCTTTCTTAGTAAATTGTGACTCTTCAAGGCAGGGATTGTATCTTACTCATTCAATTTTTTTTTAGGTATTTATTGATCAACCACTGTTCCAAGTACTGGGATAAAGCAGTCAGCAAAGACAGAAAATCCCAGCCCTCAGGAGCACTTAATATACTTGCTTTTATCTTTCATAGTGCTTAGGATTTCACAATGCTAGGGATTCCCAAGGTTAAATTTATTATTTAACCCACCTTTATTTTTTATTTATTTATTATTTATTTATTTAATTAATTTATTATTTATCTGGCTGTGCCAGGTCTTAGTTGTAGCACGCAGGATCTTCATTGCGGCATGTGGGATCTTTACTTGCAGCATGCAGGATCTTTAGTTGTGGAATGTGGGATCTAGTTCCCTGACTAGGGATCAAACCCTTTCCCCCTGCATTGGGGGCATGGAGTCTTAGCCGCTGGATCACCAGGGAAATCCCTTAACCCACCTTTAAAAAGTAATATTGAGATGGTCTATTTATCTGTTTAGGTGTGTTGCAAAATGTCTTCTGATATTAAAGTCTTCTCTCTTTAACTTTATACAAAAAATTATTATGCATTCAGATTAAACTAATATCCCTCACCTTGTTTAGAGGTAATATATATCATTTTGATGTAATGGAAAAGAGCATCACCTTGGGAAGAGTCCAGGGTTCTAGTTTGGCTCTACTGTTGAATAGGTTTGCTCATGAACTTTTACCCTCTTTATCTCAGAGCTTCATATTCTCATATATAAAATAAAAGGTTGGTATCTTTTAGCACTGACACTTTGTGAGACAAAATTTTCATTTCTATGGACTTTGAATAATGTTGTGGCTAAACCATCTAGTACATTTAATTGAATGATTGGAAACAAAACTGAGAGCTGTCATTTCATATGTTTTACCTGAGTTATAATCAGTGACTAAGTATTGTTTTTTTCTCTTTTACAGACTTGGGTCTGGATCAATATACAATAAAACGCTTTGATGGAAAGGTGAGTGAACTATGATACAACGTATATATCCTGTTGTTTACTAAGAAGATTTTTAAGTTCCTCTAGAATTATTTGTGAGAAATTTCTGAATACCTGTTTGTCTTATCAAAAAAGTTAGTTGTTTAGATTGGGAGGCCTGTAAGTGCCTTCAGATGCTTCTACAGAAAAAAATCAAGCAGAAGGCTCTTCTGTGTTTTTCCGTATAGGGTAATACTGATGGGTTACCCGCTGTATATATTAAGGGCTAATTCAGTGTATGTTGACATTTGAATTTTAATTCAATAGCCATTATAAAGGTTAACAAGCCCCCCAATATTACATTTACATTTCTTATAAAAACACCTATCTGATTTGACCTTCCTTAGGCTTTGATAGTATATAGCAATAATCCTAATTAGAAAATTACAGAAGTCCTTACAGCTTTATAACAATTATGAAGAGCACCCCAAATTGCATATAAATTTGCATTATACTTACTTTCAGTTCTTTATTTTATGCCTGAATAAATCATATAATAAATCATTTAGTATAGAAAATAAAACTTTTAATTTTATTATCTCAAAACAGTCAGTTAAACATGTTTACCCCTTTCAGACTGAATTCTCCAAAAAGAAAAAGAAAATATTACACAGGGTCAGAAAGAAAAGTAAAAGGTCAATTTTAAAGAGGAGGAAGAAAGCGCAGAAGGAAGAAGAGTGAGTCAGGGATGGCTCTACAAAGCTTAAAGAGAAGGAAATCAGAAGGAAAATGATGAAGTGGCTGGAAAAGGCAGGATTACAAACAAGGGTCTAGGTGGGTAGAAGTCAGGGTTAGTAGAAACTGATCTTGCAGGAATGTGTCAATCCTGCATCCTTATGTAAAACTACATGTACTGGTAAGGTGAAGATATAAGTGCTAAGGTCTTTTGCACAAGTAGAAGGAATGAATGGCTGCCTTAAGAGCTGCGAGATCTCAGCCAAGGCTTCCAGCCTAAAAATTACCTTTTCTATTCAGGTGGCACCGTGCCTCCATCTGTGGGTATCCTCTTTTTAAAGTCACATATTCTAAAAGAAAGCATGAACAAAAAGAAAGGGAATTTAGATGTTAGGAGACCCAGGTTTAGAGTCCTGGCTCTGCTTTGGGGCAGACCAATCTTCTCTCTGATCCTTGGTGTCTCTGCTTTATGTATGATAAAATACCTTATCCATGTGAGGGGTTGCTGCAGACATTGATGTCAGAGTCTGATTTCAGAGTCTTTGGCAGGTTAGGTCCCTGTCTTATCTGTCTTTATGTCACTCAGAGTCCAGAGCATGCCTGGCACATAAGAGGTAATCAATAAATGTTTGATGACTTGGAAAAAAATCAGTTAATCACATATTTCTTGGAGGTATGACTCATTATGCCACTAATATCTTATTGCAAAATCAATTTTACAGATCACTTTTTTTTTTTTTGGCTACTGAAGGAATCCAGAGTAGCATGAGAATTCAGTCCTCTCTCATAAACCTGGAAACGTGTAAAGAAGTTGAATATGTGCAAGTTAAACAGCAACTTTACATGTTAAAAGGGGAATTTCCATTCCTAGAGAGCTCCCGAATATAAAAGTCCTAATGGTAATTCATGTTTCATATGTGCTTTTAATTTTTTCCTGTTTTGGCCAGTACCTGTCCACTTGATCCTAAAAATTTGCAACTTTTGGCATGACTGATGAGCTCCACGTTTGTTTCAATTGTATTAAATTTATGAGCTCTACATTTCTTATCATTTGTGCCATTTGCATTTTTTTTGATTTCCACTCATTTTTATGAAATAGCAAGAGTAAAATGCAGTAAAACATTAAAGTATTTGTGTACCCATCTTGCTATGGAAACAGAAATGGCAGTGCTTCTATGTTTGGAAGGCAATCTTAGCAGATTATAGTTGCAAGTGTTTATGCACTGAAGCATAAAATTCTGAAATCAGAGTAGGAAAGGCAAGATTTAAGGATATTAGTGTATAATCTTTGAAAGTATGACCTACATGAAAGTCAGGCATATGAAAGTTGACTTCATCCAGGGGAACGGGTTCTGAAAGCAAATAGAGGAATGGGATACTTATATAAGGAGGTATAAAACTGAGCCAGTGACCCTGAGCCAGATAGCTTGTTCCCCTAGCAGAGTGCACAGATTTCCCTTTCATCCATGTTGTAATATGCATGTTTAATTCCTTTGCCAGGTTCTTCATTTAAGTCCTGTATTAATTTCTATCAAATATATTATTAAGGTTTTGTTTTGGAGTGAAGGTTATGTTTCCTAAATAGGATTCTTAAACTTAGTTCACCTCTAGTTTATATCTTTATGAATTGCGTTTTATTTCATATGAAGTCTAAGAAAGTAGTTTCTATACTGTTCTTAAATCTTATATAATGAAGAGTACAAATTTCATTCAGTGTTTAATCAGTTTAGTAGTTTTTCCAGGGATTTTTGCCATGCATCAAGTTCTTCACTCGATAATTATAAGAATCAATGCTTATTCAACTGTCGATCTTATTTTCCTTTGGATCTTCATGACTCTTTTGTTTTCCCAATCAGAAAATCTCAATTCTTGAGTAGCAGTTTCCAGAGTATATAACTCCTAAGATAATATCCTGTTGAAAAAACAGATGTACATGGCAATTATAGTAAATTTCATGCATGATGATTAGAAATTAGTAGAAAGTTAACACCCTCGAGGAATTTCCTTTCAAACTTACTTTGATTTTTTTAATGGATAATTTTCTTTCTCTCTCGCTCTCTTTTTTTTCAACTTGGAAGATGAACTAGTTATAAATTGCTTAGAGAAATATTTATTCTCATCCTCTTATTCCCCCATTGTTTTAACATTAGGCACACCATTTAATTAAGTCCATCATTTGACCAGTAAGAAACACTAGCTTATTTTATTGCCTTCTAGTTGAATTGCACTTTAATGCTTTTGTCATTGAAAGCAAGAACAAATGTAGAAGTAGTATCATCTTCCTGGGGTGTTTTCTCATTTGTACTTGAATTTCATACAAACTCCAAATACAAAGTAGAAAAGAATGGCCCAACTGATATTGACAAATAATTGAACAGTTATTTCTTACTTTGATACTTGTCATCTTTTCTCCTATTTTTTTTGACTAGAAAATTCTCAAGAAGTAAATGAAACATTCCTGTTTCAACTGATAGTCTGTGAAACTGAATTTGATTAAGCAGCTGTTGAATTTGGGGGAAGATCTTTTTCCAGAGCTTATCACTGCCTTATGTTAATGTATGCTAATCCTTTAAGGATGCTTAGCAATTTCCTTTGTAGAAGAGTCTTGCAGTACCTTGTTATTGGCACTTGCATCATTTATGCATTTCACTATCTACCATCTACTAACACAGGCGTATTTCAATATAAAGAAGCTATAGTCAGTGACCTTTGGTTTTAAGAATATATTTTATAGTTAAATGATATTTGTAAAAATATTCAGACTATGTTTAAAAGTTTAAAAACTTCAAAGCTTGAAAGAGTTCAGATTTTCTATTAGAGGATATTTGAAAATTATTATAAATAGAGTGTTAGCACTAGTATATAGATGATAATACAAAATATGGTCTGGCTTTTGTTTTAGAGTAATATATCACAGATTTTTTAGGAATGCACTCTCTCCCTACATTGTCCATGCGTTCTCCTTATGATTTGTTAATGCAGTTATTTCATGAATTTTGGATTATTTCTTTAATGAAAACTATATTTTTTCCTGAGTTTAATTCTTTATCATCCAATAATTGGTCTATAAAACAAAGCACCATTTCTAAGTGGAGCCTGTATTTTACATAATCGTCAAATATTTGTTCATTTAATCAGTTAATTGCTGTCCTGTATTGGTGTGGTTTATCTTAAGTGGTTTATACCCTTCATTATCCTGTTTCTCTTACTTCTCCTTTTTTTCCTCAGCATACCAAATATAGAAATTATGGTTTGTATTTTCTGTTCCTATCGCCTATAATAGACAACTTTCTCCATCTCAAACCCTACCTTTTTTTTTTTAAGTTACAGTAGAAAACTGCATGGTCTGGGTAAAATTGTTTCTAAGCAAAGAATACCAGTATTCCAGAGCTTTGATGTAGTCCTCTTCTCTCTTCTAAAAACTTTAAAGTTCATACTCTTCTTTTAAGTAACAGTGAATTGCCCATTGAAACTAATTGTCTATCATTATCATTCCACCATGTATTTCTTTTTTTGGAAAATAGATTTTTTTATTCTTTCCTTTCTATGAAGTTGCCTTTTTCCCTAACCTCTCCCTGAACATTTCAGAAGTCCTGCCTCTGGAATGAATTTTTTCATTATTTGTAATTACAGTCCTCTTAGGATCTCTCCTAATTTGGGAGAAAGAATTAACATGTGTTTTACTCCCATCTCCTTTATGATACTTACAAGAATGTTTGTTTACATGGAACAGGAAAACAATTTAAATCAAATTAAGATGAAATGGCCACATTGAGGCGAAAGAAATAAAAGTATGGTCAAAGTCTAGAAAAGGAAATACCAATTACAGTGTTTATAATAGAAAAGATATGCAGAAAAAAAGATGGAGCTGTAGTTAAAAAGCAAAGCTTTAATATAACAAAATGCTTTTAATTGCTTACTAGGTAAAAGTTCTTTTAAAAATATTGGTAAATGAAGTTTAAAATTCCATTCCCTTTAAGGGAAAGTCGTGGTTCCCCAAGGGGAGTGTGGACACATTTTTTTTTTCCTGTAATGTAATACTTTTAATGCTTTATTTGAGTTGTGATTATTTACTTCATATCACAGATAAAATATGAGTCTGGAATAAGGTCTAGTATTACTATTACTCCTTGACATGTATAGTAAGTTATGTGAGGGATTTCCTGTCTTCTAAGAGTAAATTGTATTGTAGATCAAACAAAGGTAAATTGGGGAGGTGTTGCTGAAATTCTTATAGGATAGAGTTTGGTGAATCTTCACATTTATTTGAATTGCTTTAATTTTGCTCAAATTTTTATAGCAGGATTGATGTTCTTATGAATTCTGCATTGTTAATTGGGCACATCTCTCTCACTCTTTCTTTTGGTTTCCAGAGACTTGAAACCAGTCAATTCTAAATTCTTGGTGAATTGATGTATTTATTCAGGTCTTTCTATTGATAAATATGAATGTATAGGCAGAATTTTTTTATTTTTGCTCCATGTCTTTTTTTTTTTTTTATCATTTATAAGTTTTATTATTTTCCAAATCTTATTCAATAACAAGTACTACTTTTCAAATCAGAAAAAAAATTAGTAAGCATGAGGAAACCAACCACCTGATGACAAACTTAAATAGTCACTAATTTCACCAATAGATTTGGGTAATTTCAAATTTCCTTGCTAACACAAATTTTGGAATAAGTCACCTTATGTGTATTACTGAATATGTTCATAACAACCAGAGCCAGAAGTGGGATTTGTCATTTGTTAAATTCAGGCAGCTCACCAAGCAGCCCAGACTTAAACATGAGAACAAATGAATTGCTCACCATAGCTTTGTACTCACATCTCAAATGACTGACTACCTTAGGTACATCTTACCTTCTTTCCACATCCACTTTAGCCATTGAATCTCTCCCTGAGATTAAGAAAAGATTTATGATGAAAAAGATAGCTCTTACCATCGGGAAACTCTTCCTCCCCTAGAAATGCCAACCCTTTGCTCCTTGCAAAGATATGCTCTGTACCAGCATTTTATTTTGGACCCCACCTTATCCTAAAACAATGGAGCATCTTGGCTGAGCAGCCCACAGAGGATTCCATCTGCTGCTGGCCAGACAGAAGCTGGGGATTAGGAGTAAACACTGGGAGCCCCAAGCGGATCAGCCAGTGTGTCCCTTCCCCTCCCCTAAGCTTTATGCTTCCTCCCGTGGAGCCTTCTGTACCTTCCAAAGCCCTCAATGAATGGGCTAGAAAAAGGTTCTTTTCTTCCCTTGGCACTTTACTGCCATGCATGTTTCCCTGCTAGCATGGGCTACTCCATTAAGCCTCCTGCCTGTCAAAATTTCTAGACTCAAAGTAGGCACCAGGCTGTATATCTTCATTGCCTCAAACTCCAGAGGACATGTCAAGCCCTCCAAGTCCAATCCACTCCATCAGTACCACAGGGGAGTGGAATGTCTGCTGGTACAAAATGCCCCACATCCCCTCCTTGCAAGCATCCCCAGTCTCCACAAGGGAGTCTCTCAGGGTCCCTTCACTTGACTTCATGGGGAGCAAAAAGTCTTTCACCTCAAGCAAGTACATCCTACAGGCCAAGATTCCAAAGATTATGCCTTCCTTTCTATCTCTATAATTATATAGACCTGGGGGCTTAGAGTTGAGGGTTCCACGACCAGTTTTGTTATTGTAGGTCTTTTCCTTCTTTTGTGTTTCTTGCCTAGAGAAGTTCCTTTAGCAGTTGTTGTAGAGCTGGTTTGGTGGTGCTGAACTCTCTCAGCTTTTGCTTGTCTCTAAAGGTTTTAATTTCTCCATCAAATCTGAATGAGATCCTTGCTGGGTAGAGTAATCTTGGTTGCAGGTTTTTCTCCTTCAACACTTTCAATATGTCCTGCCACTCCCTTCTGGCTTGCAGAGTTTCTGCTGAAAGATCAGCTGTTAACCTTATGGGGATTCCCTTGTGTGTTATTTGTTGTTTTTCCCTTGCTGCTTTTAATATGTTTTCTTTGTATTTAATTTTTGACAGTTTGATTAATATGTGTCTTGGCGTATTTCTCCTTGGATTTATCCTGTATGGGACTCTCTGTGCTTCCTGGACTTGATTAACTATTTCCTTTCCCATATTAGGGAAGTTTTCAACTATAATCTCTTCAAATATTTTCTCAGTCCCTTTCTTTTTCTCTTCTTCTTCTGGAACCCCTATAATTCGAATGTTGGTACGTTTAATGTCCCAGAGGTCTCTGAGACTGTCCTCAGTTCTTTTCATTCTTTTTTCTTTATTCTGCTCTGCAGTAGTTATTTCCACTATTTTATCTTCCAGGTCACTTATCCGTTCTTCTGCCTCAGTTATTCTGCTATTGATCCCATCTAGAGTACTTTTAATTTCATTTATTGTGTTGTTCATCGTTGCTTGTTTCATCTTTAGTTCTTCTAGGTCCTTGTTAACTGATTCTTGCATTTTGTCCATTCTATTGTCCATTCTATCTCCAAGATTTCGGATCAACCTTACTATCATTATTCTGAATTCTTTTTCAGGTAGACTGCCTATTTCCTCTTCATTTGTTAGGTCTGATGGGTTTTTATCTTGCTCCTTCATCTGCGGTGTGTTTTTCTGTCTTTTCATTTTGCTTATCTTACTGTGTTTGGGGTCTCCTTTTTTGCAGGCTGAAGGTTCGTAGTCCCTGTTGTTTTTTGTGTCTGTCCCCAGTGGCTAAGGTTGGTTCAGTGGGTTGTGTAGGCTTCCTGGTGGAGGGTACTAGTGCCTGTGTTCTGGTGGATGAGGCTAGATCTTGTCTTTCTGGTGGGCAGGTCCACGTCTGGTGGTGTGTTTTGGGGTGTCTGTAGACTTATTATGATTTTGGGCCGCCTCTCTGCTAATGGGTGGGGTTGTGTTCCTGTCTTGCTAGTTGTTTGGCATAGGATGTCCAGCACTGTAGCTTGCTGGTCGTTGAGTGAAGCTGGGTGCTGGCGTTGAGATGGAGATCTCTCGGAAATTTTTGCTGTTTGATATTATGTGCAGCTGGGAGGTCTCTTGTGGATCAGTGTCCTGAAGTTGGCTCTCCCACCTCAGAGGCACAGCACTGACTCCTGGCTGCAGCACCAAGAGCCTTTCATCCACAGGGCTCCTTAATTTGGGATGATTGGTTGTCTATTCAGGTATTCCACAGATGCAGGGTACATCAAGTTGATTGTGGAGCTTTAATCCGCTACTTCTGAGGCTGCTGGGAGAGATTTCCCTTTCTCGTCTTTGTTCTCACAGCTCCCAGGGGCTCAGCTTTGGATTTGGCCCCGCCTCTGCGTGTAGGTCGCCGGAGGGCGTCTGTTCTTTGCTCAGACAGGACGGGGTTAAAGGAGCCGCTGATTCGGAGGCTCTGAGTCACTCAGGCCCGGGGGTAGGGAGGGGCACGGAGTGTGGGGCGGGCCTGCGGCGGCAGAGGCCGGCGAGACGTTGCAGCCTGAGGCGCGCCTGTGCGTTCTCCCGGGGGAGTTGTCCCTGGATCCCGGGACCCTGGCAGTGGCGGGCTGCACAGGCTCCCCGGAAGGGCGTGTGGCTAGTGACCTGTGTTCGCACACAGGCCTCCCGGTGGCGGCAGCAGCGGCCCTAGCGTCTCATGTCTGTCTCTGGGCTCCGCACTTTTAGCCGCGGCTCGCGCCCGTCCCTGGAGCTCTCTCAAGCAGCGTTCTTAATCCCCTCTCCTCGCGCACCAGGAAACAAAGAGGGACGTAAAAGTCTCTTGCCTCTTCGGCAGTTCCAGACTTCTCCCCGGACTCTCTCCCGGCCAGCCGCGGTGCACTAACGCCCTGCAGGCTGTGTTCACGCCGCCAACCTCAGTCCTCTCCCGGCGCTCCGACAAAAGCCAGAGCCTCAGCTCCCAGTCCCGCCCGCCCCGGCGGGCGAGCAGACAAGCCTCTCGGCTGGTGAGTGCCGGTCGGCCCGATCCTCTGCGCTGGAATCTGTCCGCTTTGCCCTCCGCACCCCTGTTGCTGTGCTCTCCTCCGCGGCTCCCAAGCTCCCCCACTCCGCCTCCCGAAGTCTCCACCCGCGAAGGGGCTTCCTAGTGTGTGGACACTTTTCCTCCTTCACAGCTCTCTCCCGCTGGTGCAGGACCCGTCCCTATCCTTTTGTCTCTGTTTAGTTTTTTCTTTTGCCCTACCCAGGTACGTGGGGAGTTTCTTGCCTTTTGGGAGGTCTGAGGTCTTCTGCCAGCGTTCAGTAGGTGTTCTGTAGGAGTTGTTCCACGCGTAGATGTATTTCTGGTGTATCTGTGGGGAGGAACGTGATCTCCGCGTCTTACTCTTCCGCCATCCCTCCATGTCTTTTTGATCCATGTTTCCATTTGCCCTAAAAAGTGTAACAGATTCTAAGAGGATAAAGTATTTCAGTTCTTCGAGTGCTGAAGTTCTCCACAAATATTTTCATAATTATATATTATTTTAGGGGTGATAATTGAGCCCTTTTAAAAAACCCCATTAACATATCCACTCATTGGTTGTCAGTGGTTTATTTTTCCAGTTGAAAGTAAAATCTAAATGAAAAATGCTTGACTATTTGTCTCTTGAGGGAACTATTACTACTACTAATCATAATAATATGAAAAAGAAGCATAGTTGAAGTTTTTTGAGTGTTTATAATATGCCAAACAGTGTTCTAAGTGTTTATACATAATTACTCTAAGCCACACAGCCACTCTTTTAGATAGCTTACTATTTTCATTATTTTACAAATAAGATACTAAAGTATATAAAAGTTAAGTAACTTTTTTTTTTTTTTTTTGACCTAAGATCATACAGTTAGTAAGTGGTGGAGCCAAGATTCCAAATTGGTAGTCTGGCTCTAGAGTTCACCATCTTAAGGACTATGCTATATCATCTTTCATATAGCTAAGCTATTTGTCTGTATGATCTATTTGTAAATAGAAATTTCTCATCAAATATTTCTTTTATTTTACTAACTTAATGCTATTTGTGCGAGAAAGAACTTGCTATTTCACGTTGTTTTTGGTAAGAGTATTGAAGTTAATTTTTTCTGCTTTGATGAAGTACAGCTAGAAGCCAATATTAACCTGAGAAACCACATAGTGTTTCATTTTAAAGGAAGAAAACAAGAGATATACAAATTATAATGCCTGAATTTAGAAATTAGAATTTCAACTTCACTGTTATTTGCACCATTGTTTTCTCATATGCCATGAACACCACTTGCATTTTGAAAATGCTGTCGTTTTTTCTTTTTTTTTTTTAAATCGAAGGCATCACTCTTAAGGTGAAAAGTGTCATCTGTATTTCGAGAACTGGATCCTGGCTCATTGTAGTCAAGATAGCAGAGAAAATAGTATTTCTGTTACAAACTAAACTATTTACTCTTTCAAATACTGATCGGTTGTGTGTTAAATGTAGAATAATTTGAATAGAGCTACTCATTATAGTTTTTAGACAAGCAAAAGTTTAAAATGTAATTACATTACCAAAATGAAATCAAGTACAGATTCAGCATTTCAGAAAATCCTTTGACACCTGTTGTAATTTCCTGTTTTATTTTTAGTCTCAGATTTTTTTGTCTTCCTTCTTTCCCATCCAAAGTTCTTTAAATTATTTTAAAACCATTTTCTCATTTTTCTCTCTTCTTACAAATTAACAATTTTAGTTCTCTTTAACACACTGCAGTCCTCAGAAAATCTGGTTTTGGTGTCTGAAATATTTT
The DNA here is from genome assembly GCF_964374135.1 of Grampus griseus. NCBI lineage: Eukaryota > Metazoa > Chordata > Mammalia > Artiodactyla > Delphinidae > Grampus > Grampus griseus. The sequence continues at coordinate 26,590,339 of NC_139010.1, read as the reverse complement.
ACAAGGGATTTCCAATTTGAGCATCTAAGTATTTGACAAGCTACATGTAAACAGTTAGTAGATGTAAGTATTCTGCAACGAATGTGAAAAATACAAAATTATGGATTGCTGTACTTGTTAGTGTGTAATAGCACAGGATGAGAGAATGTGGTTTTGGATATAGACAATCCTGTATTCAGATATGGACACTGCCACATACTTGATGGATAACCTTGGGCAAGAGACCACTTAACGTCTGAGTGTCAATTATCTTCTGTAACTATAAAATCAGGACAATAAGCAAAGTATCTGGCTCTACAAATTATAGCTATTTTGCATGACTTTCAGCCCTTTACTCAATTTATGAAAGGAGTTAGCTGCTATCATGTATGTTATCTTCTTTCTCGGTTTGTATGAAATGCTATAGAAAAGCATGTGCTCTTCATAATTGCTCTCTCCGTTGTTCTTTCCTTTCCAGTTAAATCAGCTATAAAAATCTCCTTGTGCTATCTCTGTAATGAGCAATTGGCCGGGATTAAATGGCTAGTCTATGAACTGAAGAGAGACCTCTGGTTTGATTTCTCATATCTGAGGTGTTCTGTGTTCACAGTGATTCATCTCATCACAGTACTGTAAAATCCTTTGGGTCTCTGTCACATCAGTCCTAGCCTTGGGCTTGTAAATTGTCGATAGCATATATTTTTCAATCAAGAACTTTTATCATGCTACTAAGGTTGGTTTGAGAAGTATGATAAGTTCAGGTCAAATTTTATTTCACAGCCAGTGAAGTTTATTTGTTGAAAAAAAATCTTTAAAACCATTTGGTATATGAAGGTACTTTGGAGTGGTACCCAGCTGAATTAGCTAACTTAAACTGCTTCAACAGTGCCAGCCTTCATGATGGCTGGCTTTTTGTTACTAACATGAATAGTACTTTATTTAGTGCAACATAATTTTGCAAGAGACCTGTTTCTAAGTAGTCATTCTGAACTCTTCCTTAGAGTAGTTATTAATCCTCTAAACTCATCTGAGTTTGGTTGCCTATGTGTTAAATATAGGTGGTAAAGCAATGAATTTGCCATGAAGTTAAAAAATAGTATATCATGAAATGATAGTGACATACCCTTAAAGGAAACCTTAATTAAAGAAATGGTTTCACTACCCATGGAAAAAAGTTAAGTGTTTGCTTTCCCTTTTCTTTAAGAAATAGGTAATTATTCATGTGTTTTCTTTTTATAGTAATGTGAAGTTTTTCTGTAATTGTATGTTTTATTTCAGCGAGGTTAGGAATTGAGTTATTTGGGTTTTTGTTTTGTTTTGTCTTACTGTACCTAGCAGATAATATATAAAATATTTTTATGTATTCCTCATTTCCTGTTTCGGGTGTTCAGTGATTTTATTCCAAATCACATTTGGTCCTTTATATGTTATAATAGTTTGTGATATAAATATATTTGATTTGGGAGTTTTTGTTCATATAATCAAACAATGTTATTTTTTTTTTCTTTTTCTCATCTTCTGATCAGGATTTCTGGCAGGTACTGACTCAGCAGCATGTGCCTTAAATTAATTAATGTTTCAAAACCCATAGTAACGCTTCAGGGACAAAGGTTCAGTGCATGTTCATGTCCTTTCCCTGCTCCCTTCAGAATGATTCAGTTCCTGTCACTTTAAATTAACAAATCTTTAATATGACAATTCAAACACTGCACAAGTCCTTGAGAATGTAGTACCTAGCATAACTTAAAAGGAAGTTTTAACATTATGTGTCACACCAAAGGTCAAGAAACTTTTAATCATTGTATAATGGATACTCAGTTACTTGGGTCATTTAAATAGTCTTAGTAGGGATGCCATGTTCCTAGTTGAACTGTAGCAGGGATGGTGAGACAACAGTAACTTCAAGTGAAAAATTAGTAGTTTTTTTTCTTCTTTTGAAATTTCTTAAATAATAAATACAGATAAGCAGTTGCTTAGTTGTACTTTGCTCAATAAAATGACTTAAGGGGAAACAGATGGAACATTTAGAAAGACTTCATTTTGCTTTTTTGAGCTAATCAAAAACTTTAAATGGAAAAGCAGCAAATACATGGAGAAAATCATAAAAAAGAATATATAGATTGTAGGCTGACAAAGGAGAATTTCAAGGACACGCCTAAGAAGTACTTTTCAAATTGATCTTTGAAGGCTTAGACTTCTTAATTATAGTTTATAAACTATTAAAATGTATTCAAAATATATTCATTAAAAAACATTACTCTTGCATTTCTTAATAAAAATATAAACTAAGCTTAATTAGAACATCCTTTGGTTTAAAATAATTGTTTAATTAATGAAGGTCACAAGGTGCTGTTTATTTTTATACATTTTTCTTGTGCTTCCTTGTTCTTAAAATGGTATATATTTTTAGTAGTCTCCTTACCAAACCCCCAAACCAATCATCCTGTTATTGGTGCAGTAGATTATTTTACCACCTTTGCCTTTAATTGCATTCTGAAACAAACCAACAAATATTTAAATTACTGTATCAGAATAATTTATTGATAATCCCATTATCAATGTTTCTAATCCTGGAGATTTTGTTTTAGAATAGCTGTGGCACAACCATCATGCAGAGTGCTAAGGAGTGTAAATCAAATGAGGTGTTAACACCTGTGATTGAGGACAGCCACTTCCAGTTCTCTGTTTATGGCAGGACAGTTTGTAGGAGGCAGCTAAAAATTCTTCCTCTCCTTTGATAATTGTGTAGTTTAAGGCTTAGAGATTTAAAATGACTTGTCTCACTTAGGTGTCCTTACTAGACAATGAGGAGAAGAGAAGAGAGGTAGGAATTGGTAAGAACTTGGAAGTCTCCAGAACCTGCAGCATTGAGTAGTCAACCTCTGTAGTTGACAAAGAGCATCAGTCTTCTTTAAACTTTGACTATTGAAGGTAGTATCCTTTGTTGATCAAGGATTCAGAATCAAGTTTTATTATATTCTTAAGGATATCTTATTAATAAGCTTTTTATATTATATATAAAGTAATTATATTTTATATTAAAAAATAATAAACTCTTTTTCTTAGAATAGGTAGTGGAGGAATTGTTTATACTGGGTTCTATAAATATCACTCATTTTGGTGACACTAGTATAAATTGTTTAAGCTTCCAAAGGTCAATGAGCAGTTACTTTATACAAGAGGACTTTCTTGCTTGCTTCCTTACAGGAATTTGTCCTTTGCATGCTAAGTTCCTATTGCCTGTGGAGAGGCTGGAATCATTTTGTTTTTCTGGTAGCATAGTATGAGTGCTGTTCTTCAGATGCAGCTTATGAATGGTGTCAGTACTTATTATATTGCTGTGAGGAGTATCCATAATGTCTCTTTCCAGTCTCTGAGTTCCACCACTACTAAAGTCTGTTGATTTAAACCATGTGCTTGATTTTTCATCTTGAACAGAGAAACAATAATATAATCGTTAAGTGCTCCCAAGGAGGGTATAGTTTACTTGGTTGTCCCAAATATTAAGACTTCTATTAAGATGTCTTTAAATACATTTTTATTTTAGATTCTGTTGTGTTTGAATTTGGGATCATCTGTGAACCCATTTGATTTATCATTGTTGATTTGAAAGCATAAACATGACTAACCATTACATTTCCAACACCTTTATGTTTAGCTTTTCCATCATGAAACAAGATTTGAAATTCACTTTGATATGAGAGGACTTCGTTCCAAACTAACTTCCGTTTTAAAATTATTTTAGCACAAACACTCTAGCATGTTTCAAAGTTACACAAATAGATTTCTATGAAAACCACTCAAAACATTTTATTTCTTCTGTTCTGGTAAAAATGGGTTCTCAACTGATATGTATTGATGACCTTTGGTTGCAGAGAAAGTGTGAGGATAGTTCTTGGTTTGCATATTTGACTTTGCCATGGTGCATTTTTTAGAAGTTTTATATATAAATAAAAAGCTTCTCCAATTATAGATCAATGTAACATCTATTAATTAAGAAGATTATAGAGAATCATTACATTCTTTTAATGATACTCATTTTGAAAATGATTAAAATATACATTTGAACAAATCAGGGCATAAAAATATGATGTGCACCTACATCATTAACTAGATTTTCAACTTAAAGATGAATGAGCTAATACAAGTTAAGCCTCAAGATTAATATTTTACAATAATAAACTATGTTTTGCTCAAAAAATATTCAATCTGCATTAAATTTTAGAAATTGCAAACAGTATAGACACCTGATGTATTTCTGTGCATTTGATACAGTACAACATATAATAGTTCATGCATGGGTTCTGGAGTCAGACCATGACCTGTCCTGCCACTTTATAGCACTGTCACCTTGGGCTTCTTATTTAACTTCTCTAACCCTCAGTTTTCTCATCTGTTAAGTGCAGACAGTAGTATCACCTATCTCATAGAATTGCAGTGAGAACTTAAAGAGGTAATGCAAGTGTTTAGCACAGTTCCTGGCATAGAACGTGCAAACTATAATTTTAAAATTCTTGATATGTCTTTAATGGTTGGTGGTATTCAAGGAATACCTAAAAATGTTTGATTTCAAAATGATTGAAAAGTTCTTCTTCTAAAGGATTTCCTGGGAGATGATAGTTACTAGAACAGTGTAAATCAAGGGTGTGAACAGTGATCCTCAGAATGAAACTCTTTTATTTTTGTTCTTATGGTGCATTTTTTCTTGTAATAACTTTTTCCAAATGGGAGAAGGTGAAATACTATATTGACTTATTTTTCAAAATTTGTATGTGAGGTTGTTTTCCCATGAAGTGATAGGGAAGCCTTTTCTAACCCATGTGACTGAAACCAAGACTGCTGCTGAGCTCAGGACAGTTCTTCTCAGCACTGATTGACTTGAGTGGCCAATATTCAAAATTAAATTCTTAGATTTGGGTAGCAGATAATCAATAATGACAAAATATAGATTCTCCCACCCAGAGCTGCCTTGAAGCAAGTTTGCAGGCATAATGTGGTAGAAACTAATAGAGTTGATGATTTTTCCCATCTAGGGTTTTGAGAACACCTCATCAGATACTGAGGACTGAAATAAATCATTTCAATAAAGTTATATCATTTCTTTGAAGTTAATCCTATTCCAGTAGACTTTTGAATTTTTATCATTGCTTTAATCAAATCTTCTGCCACTGTTTTTTTTAAGCATCTTCATTTGTATCCATATTCTCTTTACCCATCTAGTTAATGAAATAGGAAAACATTTGCATTCTAAGTGTTTGGAGTTTTTCTCAGAGCTAAAGTGGTTAGAATGGGGACTGAAAAGAGAATGGCTTTCTGGCAGAGTGAAGTTTCCAGAATCTTAAGCATTCACCTTCCACAGTTTGTTGCACAGTAATTTGTGTTTGTTGCCTCAAATGCAATAATACCTTTAAAAAGTTTGGAAACTCTGAGTCAGAAGTAGAAATCATAAAGTACTGTAAATTAGAAACATCTCAGTTTAATTTTTATCTGACATATCCCCAAATTCTATCTTCTGCAAGTTCAGGTATGGGATGGGGGAAGAAAAATAACTCATATTTTAACTGTGCAACATTTTCTGTTTGATTGAGAATAGTGTGATTGTTTAAGATTGATATCTTACAAAAGGCATTGGCATCTATCTGTACACCAACTAAATAATGAAGAGTGAGCATTAATTGCATGGGGAAATTGCTGAATTTTCTCTTTCTAACACCTGTTCTCCCTGCCCTCACCCCAACCTTAGGTAGAAATACTATTTGTAATTTGGAAATTATATGCTGAAATTGCATCTTTTGGGAGAAGCATATTATTATCAATGTTTTTGAAATACAACACAAGTACTTCTTGAGGGATTTAGATAGGCTTCGAAATGTATTTCAGCAATATAGAGAAATGTTAATATTAAAACAGTCCAATTATTTCAGTTTCATAAAGGATGACATCTTAATTTAAATAGTAAAGCTGCGTTCTTTATCAGATTTTCTATATACCAGAGATGTTTGGAGGTTCTAGATGATGTGTTAGCATCTATTTTGCTGGCATAGTGCATCAACTTCTACTCGGTAGAAAAAAGTTTACTTCAAACTATAGAACTTGAAAAGTGGATCTTAACTAGAATAAATAATGAGGTTAAACTCCTAGATATGATTTTTCTCTTTGGCTTTATCCAGTCGAGTCCTAGAAGACAAAATTATTGGCCCTATTTTGTTCAATCCTATTATAACAGGATTCACTGTTTGAGCACTGTGAGTATTAACAACTTGGAATCATGTCTGGAATTCCCAGTCCCAGGGCTCCTGATGGTACCTGCAACTTTAGCCAGATGTTTTATAAGTTTTTGTGGTTGGTCAGAAACCAGAGTGTGAATGCTTCAGCACAAAGCCATCCTGGTAAAACAATTGAGGTTTTAGACTACCTGAGAAGTGTAGTAGTTACTTTGCTGATCTGCTGTAAGTTTACTCTTAAGTCTTTCTGCTTATCTAAAAAATTAAAAGATTCAGGATATGTTGCAGTTGAGATCAATACCAGGATTCTTATGAGGTTATTAATTTACTTGCCTGTACTTAAGGTCAGTAATTTGAATGTTTTAGTGATGTTGAGTCTGTAGCCATGTTTTAAGTTTTAAAACATATAAGATCTAAGACTAGGTCATGTAAATGAATAGTAAAACAGTTAAATTTCATTTTAAGTCAGTGAGCACACTGCTTTGAAATATTTTACATAGTCTTGTTCTCCAAAACAGGAGGAACATTTGTCAGTAAATTGAATAGAAATTCTATTGTGAGCAGTTTACCTGCATTCCACTTTCACAGCCTTAACTTCAGAGTTTCAAGTGATTAGAGTAATGTCTGATATGTAGCTCCTAAGATGCATAAAATAGTATAATGCTCTGTAAGGTATCTGCAATTATAGCTTCTTTTTAAAATACCCAGTTCTGTTTAATTTTTAGCATATACACTGAAGTAGTTGCTAGAATTTTACCTCAGGAGCTTTAATGTAAGTTTCTATAAATTTTTTTACTGAATGATATGTTAATATATTACTTAATCTCACATTATATGGTCTTACAATAGAATTGAAATATATTCTATTTCTTTTGACTTTTATATAGAGTTCTTCCTTTTAGTTTGTCTTATGTTTATTTATATTGAATTTATTATTTATATTGAATTAAATACAAATCCTTGTGATAGATTTCACTAGTAAAAATGCATATTAATATAAATGTTCATTAGGAACAAAAAATATAAATAACCACCTCTGAGACAGTGAGAGAAAATGAACATTACTACCAATCTGCTAAGGAAGATTGTTTTCCTTGCACTGTGACTCCATATCACCCCTGAAGTATATAAATGGTATTTGCTTAGGACAAAAATGACTTAAAATTTAGTCAAAGATTAAACTTTATCCAAAAGATTAAGTGAAGGAACGATTTACTTGACATTCTCAATTTGCAAAATTAAACACTGATAAGACTTTAGGAATAAGAAAAAGAACCAAAAACCTTCCTTCCACTCTCCTTTGAATCTTGATTTTCCATTTTCACCGTACTTCGGTGCTTTTAAAAATTTATTCATTATTAAACTCCAATGTATCTATTTTCACAGATTCTCCTTGTGCCTTGGCTGTTTGACTTGAGGATATCATTTATGGTAGAATCAGGCCTTTGATTTAAGAATATCAGTTAACAAACTGTCATGCAACACAAAATAGTCTAAAAATTGGTTTCTGGTAATTCCCACTTCTTTCCAAATCTTGACATATTTATTTAATTCTCCTCCTAACTTTAAATAATTTGAGGGATCAAATATGATGGTTTTATGACAGTTTAGGTGTTTGCGATTAATATATGTCATGAATTTTATAACAGTTATCTTTGGAGTTTTAGATACTTGAAAACACACTTATAAATTCTTAGAGTTAATATTGATAGATAGTTGTGTAATCCTAAACGTACCTGAACTACTCTTTGACAAGTGGATGCCTCAGAAAACATAATGTAACTTCTCTCCCTGTCTCCTTCTACCCCCACCCCAACTCCTGAAGCATGGAAGAACAATGTAGACCTTTACTAAAGAATTAGAAGACTGTATTGCACAGGGCACATCACAAAGCATGGCTAATTTAAAAGTCCTCTTTAAACATCTTTCTTTCTGGTTTTTATTTTTAAAATTAATTTATTAATTTATTTATTTTTGGCTGTGTTGGGTCTTCACCAAGTGCGAAGACCCAACTGAACTTCGCCGCTGCGCACAGGCCCTTTCTAGTTGTGGCGAGTAGGACCTTCTTATTGTAGTGGCTTCTCTTGTTGTGGAGCAATGGGCCCCAGGCACGGGGGCTTCAGTAGCTGTGGCGCACAGGCCTAGCTGCTCCATGGCATGTGGGATCCTCCTGGACCAGGGATCAAACCTGTGTCCCCTGCATTGGCAGGCAGACTCTCAACCACTGCACCACCAGGGAAGTCCCTTTCTTGCTTTTAAAGAGCTACTGCAAAACATGTATTCTCTGTCCTTTCTCTCAAACACATGTGTGCACATATGTGCTCATATGCTTTCTTTTCTCTGTTTTCCCAACTTTGATACTTTCTATTACTCTCTGGTCATGTCTCCTTCTTCTTTTTGGCTCACCTTTCCAGGGTCCCTTTTCCTTCTATATTTTTTCTCCCAGATGTCTTCTTCAACTTTTTCTTATGTACAGCAATTTGACCTTCTTTTGGCCTCTCCTGGTCCCTGTAACTGTATTCAGTACAGCAGAGGTCTCATAGATAGCCCTGCAAACAGAAATATCACTTTTGCTGTATTCTATTAGTTATACAGACCAACCCTGATTCAGTGTGGGAAGAGACTAGGTCTACACAAGGACATGAATACACAAGGAGGCAAGAAACATTGGGGTTATTTTGGAGTCTGGCTAACACATTGAAAAGAGTCTCACATCCAGAACATATAATGATCAATAATAAAAAGACAAACAACCCAATTAAAAATGGGCAAAAGACTTGAACAGATACTTCCCAGAGAAGGATATATTAATTGTCAATAAACTATTAAAAATGGGCAAAAGACTTGAACAGATACTTCCCAGAGAAAGGTATATTAATTGTCAATAAACTAAGTGCTTAAAACACTTGGTCATCAGGGAAATGCTCAAAAAAACCACAATAAGATACCACTAAAATGGCTAAATTAAAGAAACTGGCCACATAAATGTTGACAATGATGTGGAGCAACTAGAACTCTCATACACTGATGGTGCAAGTAAAAGAAGTACAACTTTGAGGAAACTCAAAATAGCCAAAAACTGAAAAGTGCCTGTTTAATCATTAAAGGAATGAATAAATTGTGATATTACTTGTGTGCATTATTATATGCACAATTATATGCAAAATAATTTGCATAAATTATTTGTTTTTAATATTTTTAATTTTATTGGTGAGTATTATACTGCTCTGCAATAAAAATGAATGAGTTACTGATAAATAGAGTGTGGATGAATCTCCCCAGCATTATGCTGAACCATAGAAGCTGGACATCAAAGAGTATATACTGGTGATACCATTTATAGGAAGTTCTAGAAAAAGCAAAACTAATCTGTGGTGCAAAAATATGGTGGGAATTAACTGTGGAGGGGCATAAAGGAAACATCAGGGATGGCAGAAATGTTCTATAACCCAAATATATATCTGGGTTACTCAGATATGTATTTATAAAACTCATTGAATCGTATATTAGATTTTTGCATTTCACCATAAGTAGATTTTACTTAAAACTGTAACAGATATTGAACTCTAGATGATACATTCGGTTTTTGCAGGGATAATTAGCCATTGTGAAACTATCTTCCTTGTATTCTAAGCTTGAGCAAATGAGTAAATATATTGCGGATAATGGGAACCAGATTTCTCTCTGTTGCAGAAGGGAGTAACACGTGTGTAAAGGACAAGACTAAATTGTGCTCTGTGGTATTAGAATGGAATTAGAGATATCATTATGAATTCATAGTTTATAATAGATATAATAGATATGAACGTAATCATGAGGAAACAGCAGCCTAATTCGAATTGAGGGATATCTTACAACATAATTCACCTGTACTTTTCAAATTGTTCCAGGTCAAAAAGTATAAAGAGACCAAAATTGGCAGAGTAGGTAACGCCAAAACTACACACGTCCACTAAGACAATAATTAAGGTAGTGAAAGCTGTCAATCAGCTTTTTCAGATCTGTGGAATCTAACTAATCAGACTTTAAGCAACTAGGGGAATGCTTAAAGAAGAAAGAAGCTGCTGAAATTTGGTAAGAGAATGTTGTGGTGTTTTAACTTCTCCGATGACCACCCCCCACCCCCCAGCACAATGGCAGCCATAAAGATTGTGCGTTCTTGGTATAGCTCCCTGGTGCCAGAGGGGGCAGGGCAGACCTTGTTTTCAGAGAATGTGAATGTGGGCCTTGATCTGTCTGGCCAATGAGGAATCAGCTTGGGGGTTTGTGTTTGTTTTGCCTACCTTGAAGCTTTCTTAAGGCTGGGGTGACCTCCCAGGTGGCATTTGTTAAAAGCATAAAGGTAAATATACTAGCCACAGCAGCTGAAGACAAGCAGCAGACAAACCAAAACAGCTGGGAAAGAAGAGGCTGCAGCAGGAGATAGGTGAGAGAACAAGGACTTTGAAATGCTCTACCATATACTGGTGAATCTGGAAGGCCATGTGCACACCCAGGGCCAAATGAATACTTAGAGGAAACCCCAACAGACCCTAACCTTTCACTTCTGGCTGATGTTTAGCTTCCAAGCAAGCAAGAAATGAAGGCAAGGGCAGAATTATAAATAGTGACTAAGCATTGAAAGAATGCCAACACAGAGCCAGTCTGCAAGGATCTTGAGAGGTTTTTTCTTCCCCACCCTTTGGATCCAGGAACTTAAGGAAATCTCTGTCAAATCACTAGCTGACTACTAAAGTATGAAACAGAGACTTGAGTGACCATGCTGGACAAAGTATTTACAAAAGAATTTACAAAAATTATTAAGGAAATGACTACAACCCATGCAAGCAGCAACAACAAACCCTGAGGAGGTGAGAGAATCCTATTTCCAGAATTACCACATTGTAATATACAAAATGTCCGGTTTTCAAAAACATTATGCTTGTAAAGAAACAAAGTATGGCCCAGGAAAAAAAAAGGAATAGGAACTATCCTTGAGAAAGCTCAGATATTGCAACTTATTACAGACAGACTTAAAATCAACTGTCCTAAATATACTCAAAGAGCTAAAAGAAACTACAGGCAATGAACTTAAAGGAAACAAGGAGAATGATGTATGAACTAATAGGAAAAAATAGACAGAAATTATAAAAAGGTATCAAATAGAAATTCTGGAACTGAAAATTTCCTATAGCTGAAAGGAAAATTTTAGTGAAGGGGTTCAACAGCAGATTTGAATACACAGGAAAAATGATTAGTGAACTTAAAGATAGGTCAATTAATATTTTCCAGTCTGAGAAACAAAAAAAGAAAATGAACAGAGCTTATGAGACCTATGTGACACTACCAAGTGTGCCACATATGTACAATAGGAATCTCAGAAGGCAAGGAGAGAGAAAAGGGGACAGAAAGAATATTTGAAGATATAATGGCTCAAAACTTTCTAACTTTAATGAAATATATGAATCTACCCATCCAGGAAGCTAAATAACTCCAATAGGATAAACTCAAAGAGACCCGCACTGAGATACATTATAATCAAACTGTCAAAAGCTAAAGACTGTGAGTCTTGAAAACAGGAAGAGAGAAGCAACTTTCCACACACAAACTATACACAATAGGATTAACAACCAGTTTCTCATCAGATACCATGAAGGCCAGAAGGCAGTGGGATGACATATTTAAAGTGCTGAAAGAAAAATAAAATTGTCAACCAAGAATTCTATACCTGCAAAATTATCCTTCAGAAGTGAAGGAGATAGATATTAAGCCATTCCCAGATAAACAAAAGTGGAGGAGTTTGTTGCTAGTAGATCTGCCCTACAAAAAATGCTAAAAGTAATACTTAAGGCTGAAAAGAAAGGACACTAGATAGTAACTTGAAGCTATATTGAGAAATAACACCAGTACCAGTAACAACATAGGTAAATATAAAAGCCAGCATTATTTTATTTGTGGTTTATAACTCCTATCTATCCCTCTGTAATTTGAAAGACAAATGCATGAAACAGTAATTATCAATCTATGTTAATGGGCACACTGTATAAAAATGTAATGTGCAAAAATAACATAAAGGGAAATGGAACTCTACAAGAACAGAGTTTTTTAATACTATTGAAGCTAAGTTGGTATTTATTCAAACTAGGTTGCTGTAAATTTAAGATGTTAATTGTAATCTGCAGAGTGGCCACTAAGAAAATAACTAGGTATGGTTCCATTTATATGAAATATCCAAAAATATGAATCCATAAAGATGGAAAGCAAATTAGTGATTTCCAGGGGCTACAGGGAGGGGGCAGTGGGATGTGACTGCTTAATGGATAAGGGGTTTCCTTCCAAATGGGGTTATGAAAATGTTCTGGAACTATGTAGTGGTGATGGTTACATAACATTGTGATTGTACTTAATACCACCAAATTTTACGCTTTAAAATGGTTCCGTGGTAAATTTTATGTTATGTACATTTTACCACAGTTTTTAAAAATTATAAAAATGTAAGCAGCGTGGTACTGGCATAAGAATAGACACAAGGATCAATGGAATGAAATTGAGAGTCCAGAAATAAACCCACGTATATATGGTCAATTTATTTTGATCAAGGGTGCCAAGACCATTCAGTGGTGAAAGAATCATCTTTTCAACAAATGGTAGGGGGTCAACTGGATATCACATGCAAAATAGTGAAGTTGGACCCCTACCTCACATTAATACAAAAATTAACCCAAAGTAGATCAATGACCTAAATATAAAAGCTGAAACTACAAAACTTTTAGAGAAACAGGGGTGAATCTTCATGATCTTGGATTTGGTGATAGAGTCTTAGATACGACATCAAAAGCACAAGTAATAAGAGAAAAAAATAGACAAATAGAACTTCATCAATATTTAAAATTTCTGTACACCAAAGGGCATTATCAGGAGAGTGAAAAGGCAATGAACAGAATTAGAGAACATATTTGCAAACCCTATATCTGATATGTTTAGTGTATAGAATATATTGATATAATGAAACTTACAAAACTCAACAACAGAAAGACAAATAACCCAACTCAAAAATGGGCAAATGATTTGAGTAGAGATTTCTCCAAAGAAGATAATATAGATGGCCAACAGACACATGAAAAGATGTTCAACATCATTAGTCACTAGGGAAATGTAAGTCAAACCTTAATAACATACCATTTCACACTCACTAGGATGGATATAATTTAAAAAAAAAAAAGAAAGAGAAAATTGAGGATGTGGAGAAATTGGAACCCTTTTACATTGCTGGTATTAATGCAAAATAGTGTAGCCGCTGTGGAAAACAGTTTTGCTGTTCCTCAGAAACTTAAACATAGGGGTATGATACGACTCAGCAGTTCCACTCCCAGGTGTATACCCAAAACAACTGAAAGCGGATAGTGAAACAAATACTTGTACATGAATGTACATGGTAGCACTATTCACAATAGCCAAAAGGTGGAAGCAATCCAAATATCCTTCAGTGGATGAATGGATAAACAATTTGTGGTATATATACAATAGAATATTATTTGGCGATAAAAAGGAATGAAGCACTGATTGATGCTACAACATGGATGAACCTACAAAATATGATACGTGAAGCCAAACCCAAAAGGCCCACACATTTTATGGTTAAATGGTTAAAATGGTGAATTTTATGTCATGTGAATTTTACCACAATCAAAAATAATAATAAGCCTCCAAAGGAAAAAGTAAAGATGGGCATAAACCTCCAAAGGAAAAAATAAAGATGGGCAAAGAAAGCTGTTTTAGATTAATGGAGATTAAAAAGACATGACAACTAAATGCCATTTATGATTGTGGACTACATCCTGGACTGGGGGGAAGATAAAGGAAAGGAAATTATTGGGACAATTCACTACATTTGATAATAGACTGTGGATTAGATAATAGTATGTATCAGTATTAAGTATCCTGGTTTTATGAAATATGTACTGTAATATGTAAGAGAATGTCTTTGTTCATAGGAAATATATACTGAAGTATTTAAGTGTAAAGGGGCATATGTCTCCAACTTTCAATATGGTGTAAAAGAAAATATGTATCTACATAAAATGAAAAGCAAATAGAGTGATAACATAAACTGTTGGTGATTCTGAGTAAAAAGCATATGAGAGTTCCTTATATGGATCTTTCCACTTTTATGAGTTTGAAAGTATATCAAAATAAAAAGTTGTGGACAAACTTGGATTTTTCTTTTTATCTTCTGAGCAGCAGCATAGTCCAGATGGTTCTTAGAAAAATAATGTTAGATATGCTTTTTTGGCTTGTGTGCCTCATTTCAGTTTGTCCTTAGACTTTTGTCTGTTTCTCGACTTCTGGATCGCAATATATTATTTATTTTATTTGCTTATAGCAGTCTCTCAGTAAGATTATTACATAATTAACATGGGTTACTCAGCTTCTATACAAATTTATTCTGGCTGGTAATGGTATGCCTTTGACAGCCTGTTCTCATTTTGTGTATTTTTTCTTATTCACATGCTTTACTTTTGCAGTATCTTGGATAATGTTAAAAATGTACATTTTTTTCTTTTGAGAAATTAAAATATTAACTTCCCAGTGAACAGCTTTGCTGCTCTTTTCATCCAATAGCCTTCTTTTGTCTGAAATTTGTGTTTAATCTATTGGTAGATGATCGAGTGTGATATGAGATCTAACCTTAATTGAACATACTGGACTGGGGGCTCAGTTTTGGTTTTGGCTCAAAGACGTAATCTCTAAATTCTGTCAGGCCGGACCAGGCTTTCTGCCCATCACAAATGAGTCAGAAGCACTTTCCTAAGTAGAAACTGCCATCAAAACCTCTTACCACTTTGCAGGCGTTCAACTATGGATTTTTGCCTGTCCATGGTTACTGTTTCCTATTACAAGCAGATATCCAGTAGAGGCTGTTTTGAGTGGGTTTACTAAGAAGATCATGATGATTCATTTGGTACTTGTGTCTTCAATTGGTTAACCAGTTTTCTTTCCTTTGTGGTGTATGATGGGACCTTCACTAGACAGAGGTAACCTATTGGATAGTTGTGTACCTGGATGGTGGTGTGGTGGTGCTTGCTGGTTTAATTTTCATGATACTCCTCCCAAGGTTATGCTTGCAGTGCTGCTTCTTATTTTGTGCTTGCATGATATTATTACTTTGATTGTGCTTTGTTGGTTTGGGTTTTTAAAACCTCCTATTTCTTTTTTTGGTACCCAGAATAATTCCTGAAATTTCTTTGGTTGGTCCAGAACTTATGGAAATGTGTTTCAAGTCTAACTCTTTGGTGGATCCTTTTCAGTTTTTGAAAGTATCTTCAATGTCACCACTAAGTTTATGGTTTGGTAGCAAATCAGAAAACAGGGTAAGTTTCCTTAAACACCCAGGAAGAGACTGCTTCCCAGATAGACCATTACTGAACCTGAGAATTAACTCTCTTTGTGAGCTTTATAGATTAAAGAAAATAAATACATACTTAGAGTAAAAGCTAAGTTTTGGGAGAGTTTCTTCAAATAGCTGAAATTTAGGAGCCTCCATCAAGGTCACAGTAAATATAATTAAATTAACTCATGCCTAAAGTTCGGTGTGTGTCTGACTTGACATTATATTTCAGAGATGTTGTTTACTTTGTAAACTGTTCTACATTCCCAAACTAAGGTTCTTGGGGTTCATAAGGTAAAAGTTAAAATTAGCATTTCAGAAATTAGTTTTCTGAGCATTTGTGTGGGTGTTTACAATAGTTGCTTACCTCTTCATTTCTCATTACTAGTTGTATAGTTTCTCTTGGGCATTTAGAACTGATTTTATTTTAGTTTTTCTTCTTTTTTTTCTCTACCTTATATACCTCTATAGAAAAAGGTAGATTGTTTTTCAAACTAAGAGATAAAACCAGCCCTGAAGTGGGCCTGTTATATGTTAAATGGAAGTTCATAAAATTGAAAATTTTATTCCATTGTTCACATTAAACCAGTGTTGAAACAAACAAACAAAATCATCTTTTTTCTTATAATTTTAATCATCTTAAAAACTGTAAAGGATCCATTAATTTGGAATGGCCATCAGAGAAGTGCTTATGAT
Organism: Grampus griseus; assembly: GCF_964374135.1. Lineage (NCBI taxonomy): Eukaryota > Metazoa > Chordata > Mammalia > Artiodactyla > Delphinidae > Grampus > Grampus griseus. The sequence goes on along the minus strand of NC_139010.1, from coordinate 26,574,073 downwards.
AAATAGCATAAAACTGTCAGATAAATGGTGGTTCATCTCTAACTATTTATATTCTCATTCTGTTATATCTTCTTTTTATCTTTTGGTGGAACCCATACATTCAATAGAAAATTGCCCAGGAACGAGAAAAATTTGCTGACGAAGGCAGTATATTTTACACCCTTGGAGAATGTGGACTCATATCCTTTTCAGACTACATTTTCCTTACGACTGTTCTTTCTAGTAAGTATAAACTTTTCTTATTATTCATTTATAGGGAATATATAGGACTGTAAAAAGAGTTAAGTCGATTGGAGGGGGAAACAAGGCATGTTTGCAAAGTTAATGAATGATAAGTTACATCAAATTTCATTTCGAGTTCTCTGTAACTTGTATATAGAACCACCTGAGAAAGAGGAAGGAAAATAAAGTTAAAAGGTAAAGTTAAAAGAAAAAAAAAGAACAAAACTGTGAAGTCACATCTACTTTTAACTGTTTGAAGCTCAAGATAAATTATATATTGCCTACTCCTCTAGCCCTAATTAATGTTTATACTTCCTCAGTAAAACACATATTGATCTAGTATTTCCTCTACTAAAGAAGAAGATTGGCTCAGTTGTTCTAATTGTGTTCAATATTAATTTTTCAACCTTGGAAGATAACTTCTTAAAACACAGAACTCAAATTTGACTCATTTAGAGCACTGATGAATTTCTAATTTTTCTAAGCTAAACAATTTTGTTGGTTAGTATGCTACTATGAGTGTTCTTAGTATTATTTTCCTTTAGTGTGACTTTTTTTAACCATTCAGGAAAAAAAAAAGTATGTCTCTAGCTCTCTGTGTACATTCTATTAAAATCTACCTAAATTGATCCAAAGAGATCTGATTTATATATTTCAAAGAAGTGATTTTCAATTTTTTTTCCATGGGGGAACATATCAAACAAAAATAACCATATCTTCCTTCCCTTCTCCAGGCTAGGCATCTATAAAGATAAAACTATAAACAGTTTTCCAAACTTATGGTTACCAGGGGAGAAGGGGTGGGGAGGGATAAATTGGGAGATTGGAATTGACATATACACACTATTATATATAAAATAGATAACTAATAAGGACCTACTGTATAGCATAGGGAACTCTTCTCAGTACTCTGTAATGACCTATATGAGAAAAGAATTTAGAAAAGAGTGGATATATCCATATGTGTAACTGATTCACTTTGCTGTGCAGCAAAATTAACACAACATTGTAAATCAACTATACTCCAATAAAAATTTTTTTAAAAACTATAAACAGTTTTCAATAAATGACGTACACGGTTCCTGCCATAGCTATGACTACTCTTCACTCTTCTTCCCTCCAATTGACAGAAAAATGAAGAAATATAGACTAATAGGCCTTACCACAGCTGTCTTGGGCTACCAAAGTATCTGAATAAATTTGTAGTGGACCACTGCTCTAGCAACGTAGATGTGCATTGACTTGTTATGAAGATCCAAGATAGTAAACTAAGAGAGCTTTTTTGATCTTAAATTGTGTTTTATTAGTTATTATTTTGGTGTGTTTTCAAAACAGACTTCAGTTCAAATTCTGGTCCCATCACTTTTTGCCTGTGATTAAGTGTCAGGAGAACCACAGCAGAATCTTCAGAATACTTTGCACACTGTGTAGCTCCGTAAATTTAGGTTAAAAAAAAAAAAAAGGTCACATTGACCTGTGAGTTCTGGAAACCCCTCCAAGTAGCTCTACAGGTCTCGGCGCCTTTACTTACTGGTGCTCAGCTCCTGGCTCACCATGGTGAGTAATTTACCAAAAAATGCTTAATATTACAATATCATATACTTTCTATATTTGTCAGGAATGAGGAAATTATGATATGATTTTAAGATTTTCTCTTAATCACTAGTTTTAAGCCTTTTGATTATTATTTGCTTTTAGTATTTCTCAACCTTAGCACTACTGATGTTTTAGGCAGGATAATTCATTGTTGTGAGGGCTGTCCTGTGCATTATAGGATGTTTAGCAGCGTTCCTGGCCTCTACCCGTTAGATGCCAGTCACACACACTCTTCCCCTCCCAGTTGTGACAAACAAAAGTGTCTTCAGAAATTGTCAAATGTCCCCGGGGGAGTAGGAATGGGGAGGAATAATCCCTGGTTGAGAACCACAGATGTGGTTTTTAGCAGAGTTGTTTGGTTTCTGTATTATTATGTACCTCGAAATAGTGTTCTTTATGTTTCTTGTCTTGGGATTCTTTGAGTTTTGGGGTCTGTGGGTTTAATAATTTTCATCAAATTTGGAAAAATTTCAACTGTTATTTCATCAAATACTTTGCTTCCTCATCCTCTCCTTTGAGGACTTCAATTACACATATATTTTCCTCATATCAACCCTATAATGTTTGTAGTTTATTATCTTCATTTTGAAATTGAGGCATACACAAGATTAAAGAACTTTCCTCAAGTCCCACAGTAAATAGATGATTCAGGGTTTGAACCCAGGCCATCCCATCATATGGGCTCCTGTCACTGGGCTTTACTGCTGTGGTCACATTTTCAGCAGTGATAAGCCATAGCTTACCATAGTGCCTCTTCTTTCTCTAAGGCTGGGCTGTGGAAAGGCTGGTCATAAAACTCTCCTGTAGATAATGGGCAGTTCACGCATCCTTGCAATCTGAATGTTGTACACTGCATTGTTTACTTTATTTAACAAGACATGGAGGAAAATATGCCACAGAAATTACATTGAGACAAGTTATTTCCCACATTCTAATTGCTGCTAGGACGATAAGAAATGAGGCACTCAGTGGATCAACTTCTTTGTGGATAACAAGGAATCATTACATCTAAATACACTAAATTGTTCCCAGGTTGTCCTGCAAGAAGGAATGCAGTTCTTTAAACACGAAAAGCTTTGCTAGGGAGTGGCTTGGGACTAGGGGAAGTGCATTAGCATATTTATTCATCTGTTACGCTGGTGGACAACATGGACCGTTCTTGAGATTTCCAGTGGAAAACCAGCCACAGCAACGTGAACAGCATAGCCCAGATAATGCAAGACTGTTGTATTTCTAATTAGCTGGGTTTTTTTCAAAATTAATAGACTCAATGATGTTCAAGAAATTGTCATCATTTTGAAGAATATAAACACTCTGCCCAAATGGATTGACACTTGGAACCTCTCAGTACTTTAGAAACTCTACCATGTTGTCTAAAATAAAATTCGACAACCTTATATAGTAAATTATTTGTTTTCTCTCTTTCGATTCATGATTCGTCTCCTAAAAATAAAATTAAGAAAGCTGCTTTACTGGGACTTCCCTGGTGGTCCAGGGGCTAAGACTCCATGCTCCCATTGCATGGGGCCCGAGTTTGATCCCTGGTCAGGGAACTAGGTCCCACATGCCGCAACTAAGAGTTCACACGCCACAACTAAATATCCTGCACACGGCAACGAAGATCCCATGTGCCTCAACTAAGACCCGGTGCAGCCAAACAAATAAATATTTTTAAAAAGGAAAAAAAAAGGAAAGCTGCTTTGCTAAAAATGCATGTTATGCAGTGTAATTTCCTGCATTAAATAGAGTTAATTCTTCTTAAACTTTTTAGAAGTTTCATTTTTTTAGCTAAACAAGAATTTTTTGGACACACCCAGAATAACAACCAATTTGGCAGCAATATCTTTGCTTACAATAAGCAGTGGCATAAATTTCTCACTCTTCTTTATATGTGCTTTGGATAATGGGGGCCTTCTTTGGCCAGCCTAAAATTTTAAATACCTTTTATTGTGTCATACATACACACTTATGCATACACATCTCCTAAATCCCTTTTTTGCTTTCTTTTTACTCCTTGGCACTTGTCACTATTTAATAGTCTATATAATTGATTTCTTTTTTAAAAAAATTATGTAAGTTTCAGGTGTACAACATTATAATACAACATTTTGCATACACTACAAAGTGATCACCATCACAAGTCTAGTTACCATCCATCACCATACAGTTAACCCCCTTCACCCATTTTGCCTACCCTTTAACCCCCTTCCCCTCTAGTAACCACTAATGTGTTCTCTATGAGTTTGTTTCTGCTTTATTTTGTTTCTGCATTTGTTTTTTTAGATTCCATGTGTGAAGGAAATCATATGGTATTTGTCTTTCTCCATCTGACTTAGCTTCACTTAGCGTAATACCCTCAAGGTCCATCCAGGTTTGACAAGTGGCAAGATTTCATCCTTTTTTATGGCTGAATAATGTTCCATTATATTTATATGTATACCACATCTTCTTTATCCAGTCATCCATTGATGGACACTTAGGTTGTTTCCATTGGCATGGCTTTGTAAATAATGCTACATTGAACATAGGGATGCCTATATTTTTGCAAATTAGTATTTTTGTGTTCTTTGGATAACTACCCAGAAGTGGATAATTGATTTATCTTCTTTATTGTCCATCTTCCTACCTAGAATGTAACTGCCTGACAGTGATCATAGGTTTGTAATGATATTCGCTACAAATTTGTAATGATATTCATCACAAACATATCTACTGTATAAAAAGCATTGTGGCAAAGTAACAAAGCAAGAATTTTTTTTCAGTTTTCTCCAAAAGGAAGTGTATCAAACATGAGACTTGACTTTGCTGTTTATATCCTGAATTGAGAGCCATTCTTTTAGCCATTGATGTCCTCAGTCTGCATCACCAGTGGAGTGAGGGAAACATGTTTTTAAATTAATCTACTTCTAAATAAGCTTTCTTATAAGAAGTATATATACTTTCTAATAACTACAAGTTTTCCTATAATTCAGAATTCACATATTTGTATCCCCCTCTTACCCTAATCCATAAATTCTGTTGCTTCATACCCTATCTCTCTGATCAGGTTTGAAGGATTAACTTGAAGAGTTGTCAACGTGAGCCATAGCATCTGTATTAAGTAGAATATTAAGTATTTACTAAATAACTACTCATTAATAAAATAAATTCAGATTCATTCTAGGCAAGATAAAGAGACTGTTAATAATAATTATTATTAAATAATTTCCAAAGAGCCTTTGATCCTTAAAGTAGGTTAATAGGAATTGAATGAGAACACAGAAGCATGGCTTAGTTCTCTGCACTAACCAACTACAACATTAGCGATGGTCTTAAATCTTATAGTTGAAGTCAGAGATTTTTCTCCATAACTAGGTACAGAGAAAGGTTGTCAAGGTTTATCTTGAATGCTATATATTATTTATTGATTTGGAGCATTCAATAGCTAATGCTAAGATTCACTAGGTTATGATAATATAACTTGGAATCAGGATCTTTGCCACTGACAGTTATGAAATATTTTTTGTTCTTTGTCTTCGTACATTTTCTAACTAAAGTTATTGACCCTGTGGGCTAATAACATAAAAACAGTTCTAGATAGATTGAGGAGACAATTATAAAATCAAAAAGTTGATTATTAAGCATTCTTACTATTTACTATTAATCTTTGAAAAGCCACCAGAAAAATCAAAAGCAAAAAATGCTACGGCATGTTCAGTACCTAGGAACAGACCTAATGAAAATCAGGCATAGGTCAATGTGTTCTGATTTTGATTCCCTCTTTATATTTGAAGGAATTAGTAGAGAAATTTAATTAAGTGGGCTTTCACTGTAGGAGAATTCGATTTACTGACAAACTACATCCTCATTGTGATGCATCTTTCTCACAAATATACAAACCTTTTGGGAAATTACAGCAGCATTCAAGTGAAAGTTTATAATATTTTATTCCTCTTGCCATATTGAAGTCAAGAGCTGATCACAAAGTGTATGTGGCTTGGAGATAGCGGTACCATTCTGTGCCATTCTGGCTAATGAAAATGTTATAGAAGTTATAGATGAAAATAAGTTTTTCAGGTTGAGTGAGTCTGTTGAAAAATATGGGCAAGGACTGTTGGTGGGAATGTAACTTGATACAGCCACTATGGAGAACAGTATGGAGGTTCCTTAAAAAACTAAAAATAGAACTACCATACGACCCAGCAATCCCACTACCGGGCATATACCCTGAGAAAACCATAATTCAAAAAGAGTCATGTACCAAAATATTCATTGCAGCTCTATTTACAATAGCCAGGACATGGAAGCAACCTAAGTGTCCATCAACAGATGAATGGATAAAGAAGATGTGGCACATATATACAGTGCAATATTACTCAGCCATAAAAAGGAATGAAACTGAGTTATTTGTAGTGAGGTGGATGGACCTAGAGACTGTCATATAGAGTGAAGTAAGTCAGAAAGAGAAAAACAAATACTGTATGCTAACACATATATATATGGAATTTAAAAAAAGAAAAGAAAGAAAGAAAATGGTCAGAAGAACCTAGGGGCAAGACGGGAATAAAGATGCAGACCTACTAGAGAATGGACTTGAGGATACGGGGAAGGAGAAGGGTAAGCTGGATCAAAGTGAGAGAGTGGCATGGACATGTATACACTACCAAATGTAAAATAGATAGCTAGTGGGAAGCAGCCACATAGCACAGGGAGATCAGCTCGGTGCTTTGTGACCACTTAGAGGGGTGGTATAGCGAGAGTGGGAGGGAGGGAGATGCAATACGGAAGAGATATGGGGACATATGTATATGTATAACTGATTCACTTTGTTATAAAGCAGAAACTGATACACCATTGTAAAGCAATTATATTCTAATAAAGATGTTAAAAAATTAAAAAAAATTTTTTAAATTAAAAAAAATATAGGCAAGGCAACATACTGAGATCTGTTAACAGATCTAAGGCAGTTACAAATCTGTTTTATTGACACATCAGAGTTGGGGAAGTTATAGAGAAAATTTGGTTTAGCTATTTTCTGTGTAATTTTTGTGTCTAGGATTATCTGCCATTGCCTAATTGATATTATGAAGGGTAAGACAAAGCAGAAAAGGCTTAATCTTATTCAGTGGTATTTTACCCTATAAAAAGTGCTTAGAACTTCAGAAAGACTCATTTGCATGCCGTAAGGCCAAAAGTATTATATTTCACTGTGTTGTTTACCATTAACTTTTTTCGCTAGCATAACCTGTTCTTATGGTTAACTCATTGGTTTTATAATAATGTAGCTTCTATCAAAACAATAAAATAATGCATTTAAATATATTAAATGTTTATTAAGTTAAATTCATTTTGAGCCAGAGATTTATTTGAATGTGTCATTTCAGTAGAGCCCGTTGTTACAGAAAGTTGAAGCATTTACATCTTTGTATCAACAACCACACAAGAATTTTGTTCACATTAACAAGAAATAAGTGGTGTTTGTGTTTAACTCTCTCAAATCTCCCTGTGACTATACTAGAAGATCAAACTATTTCATCTGCAAAAGGAAGTTTATCCTTTGGGAACAATTGCTTGAGATTTGTACTGAGGGTTCACAAGGCGAAGGGGAGAACAGAGACTAAAGAAGCGAAATTGTGGCTTATACAAAAATAAGGTCTAAATGTATTTTGTCTGTATCTTGAGGAAGATTTTATAATTTTACACCCATTAGAAAATCAGTTCTTGTTAGCCTTTTCATGCTTTTTATGAATAGTTTTATTTGAATTGATCCATTTTCATTTTTTTAATTGTAATATTGTAATAATTCTAATAGAATTCTAATATTGACCTAAAATCTTACGGAAATCTGATTGAGACCACATGATTTCTGTAGCTCTACCCTTTCAATACAAGTAGTCAAGATGGGCCTAGTTTCTGAAAACAAAAGAGTATTTTTTTTAATTTATTTATCTTAATTTATTTTTGGCTGTGTTGGGTCTTTGTTGCTGCACACAGGCTTTCTCTAGTTGTGGCGAGCAGGGGCTACTCTTTGTTACAGTGCGTGGTCTTCTCATTGGGGTGGCTTCTCTTGTTGCAGAGCATGGGCTTTAGGCACGTGGGCTTCATTAGTTGTGGCACACGGGCTCAGTAGTTGTGGCTCCCGGGCTCAAGAGCACAGGCTCAGTAGTTGTGGCGCATGGGCTTAGTTGCTCCGTGGCATGTGGGATCTTCCCGGACCAGGGCTTCAAACCTGTGTCCCCTGCATTGGCAGGCAGATTCTTAACCACTGTGTCACAAGGGAAGTCCCAACAAAAGAGTATTGAGTGAGGTAATTAAGAGTGTTTTCTGTACACTCTATGAGCTGATGCTGCCACTAAAATTATTATTATGTCTGCATACATTTTGTCTTCTCTTGAATGGCTTATATTGGCCTGTAAAGCTTTCTGCCACTTTTCCAGGGAGCCCCTTCTCTGTGATATATGAGATTCATATAGGAGCTCTAGAACAGAGAAGAGGAGGAGGTCTGCCCTTGGTTTTCCTTCTCTGCTCCTTAGGTTCTCGGAAAGGAAGGCCTAACGGGGAAGGCTTCCCTCTTTCTTAGGTCTCATTTATCAATGGGAGAAAATTCCTGAAGCAAGAAAAGTAGAACTCCAAATAGGCTAAATTCTCTGCCTTCTAGAAAGTACCCTAACCTATAACATTATCTATTATTTATTATAATATTATTATTATTATAGCATATCTCAGCTAAGATTTTACTTGTTTTAAACATCAGAATTTTAAAAACTTTTTTACACTGAACTGTGAATGAATTATGGTACCTCATAACAGCTCCAGAGGTATTTGTTAATTCGAAGGAATTTCTAATTGATGCAAGTTTAGATAGTATCTGTGTTATCACTAAATAATATCTTGAAGTAGGAACTATGCCATATGGCTTTGTATCTCCAAAGTACCTAACGCTGTATCTTACTAATACTAGTCATTCCAAAAATATTTGAATGAAAGGATATTTGGGATGTGGCTTCTTTGGGTCTCTTCTAGGTAGAAAGGTGACCCAGCCACCCATCCATCTCCATACATTACAGTGTCAAATGGACCTCAGTTTACCTTCCTGCCAGAGTCTTCCCTTCATTTCCCAAGAACAGATTATAGAAACTTCCCTTCTTATAACTCACCTAACATCTGTCCTATCCTCCTCAGCCTCTACCATGTCTTGTTTTGTTTATGATTGGGGTGGCTCTGTAGGAATTCAGCCCTCAGTAATTGATGATGTGTAAAAATCTTTGCTGTGGTCTATGAGTCCCACTTTTTTGCATTGTTTACCTCTTAGAAGCTGGACTGGAATCAAATGTATCTGTCCATTCTATATGTCTGACTTTTCCCAAAAACCCACAACTTAATAGTATTTGGTTATGCTTAGGCTTAATGATGTGTTGCTTACCTGTTCCTGGAATAGCTTTAGAAAATGCTTATTTGTTATGCTGAAGAATTTGAAGGTGCAAAAAGGAAACCAGGGAAAGAAATAGTGGTTGTCATGGAATGGTTTACCTAATCACTATCCCTTCTGGAGAAGGTATCCAGCCCAGTATCTGGCACATAATAAGTACTCCATGTATATTTGTTGGCTAAGTATCTAAGAATTTTTCTGAGTAGTTACTTTAGTATACATACTAAAATTTTATATTGCTCCAAGTACCCTTAGCATCCTGCCTAGTATTTAAAACTTTTAAAATTATAGCTATTCTCTATCTATATATACATGATGAAAGCTAGAAAATTAATTAGAATAGAAAATTTTTTTCTATTTGGACACTAAACTGAAAAGTAAAATAGTTTTTTGGGTGAACACCAAACTAAGTCACATGTAAAGAGGGTCCTTCAAAATGAGCATAAATTAAGTATCAAATATCCAATCTCTTTTTTTTTTTTTTCCAATCTCTTTTTTAAAGCAGCTAATTGTAAGCATGTATTCATTAAGTTGTATCTTGGCATAAGTGTGGCTGTTATTAAGCACATGGAATGGAATGAAACCACATAGAATGAAATGAATGTCAAGCAGATGATTTTTTTTTTTTAGATCTCTGAAGATAGGGGTGGGGAATCTATCACACAGGCATATGTAACTTGGGCATAAAAATAGTAACATGCATTTGAAGAAAATATATTTCGAAAGAACGTGACCTTAATACAAGGCTAAAACACTGGCATGCCTTTTAGAATTTATCTCCCAGGAACTCTTGGGGAATCAAAGCTTTTTGACATCTCTGACATTGAATACTCTTCCTGTAGCACAACTGTCAAATAACAGTGTTAAGGAAGAGCAATTTAAATGAAGGACTGTTTCTGGCAGCTCTCTGAAGGTCATCCAGTAAGTAAGGCTGAGGTATAACTCAAAGACAGGTTATGTACTGTGAACTATGAACATTAGCTATTTCTTTTCTTCAGGTGTAAAATTTTATTTAGAGATATATAGATAGATAGATATATAAGCATATAAATTTTATATATAGATATAAAATATTTTAGAATCAGGACTGAAATGTATTTTCTAGAAAAGATGTAAATGGAAGAAGAGCAGTAGTTCGAAGGAGTAAGTGTCTATACAGCTAAAACCTTGTTGAAGGAATTCAGAAACATTTCACAATCTTATGAAGTTTTTAAACTCAGGTTTTTGACAGATAGCGTTTCATATTATTTAGAAAACCTTGCCAGTTGACATTAAATAAATAAATCACACTGAGACACAATAAAGAATAAAGAGCTCTCTCTGTAGCTATTGCTGGTGGTAAGCTCATAGTAACGTCTTTTGTGGTTTCTTTCATTGTCTTAGGATTTTCAAATAAAAGCAAGACTAAGTCAATATGAATTTTAAGTCTGTTCTAAGAATATATGTTAAATTTCTCAGTGTTTTTTCCTTATGGTCAAAATCTGTTAAAGTAGAAACATGGGTCTTCCAACCAAATCCTTCCAATTAGTGCTGCTAGGAATAGCAACTTAATTCCCTTCCTCCTACCCCATATTCATGGGGTCCTGGCTACCCTGTGGCTGACTATAGACCTGTAAATCAAAGGTTATGGGTTTGTCTAGGAACTATACAAAGTGTAGGCATCGTGGCTCTACCTTGCACCTCAGGCAGCTTTACCACCTGGTCTACCCTACAGTTAAACTAGCTTAGACTTGGGCTTAGTCCTCAAAACTACATGGGGTGATGAAGTCTTTCCTAAACTGAGATCACTCTCAAAGGTCTAAAGGACTCCAAGAAACTAGGATAAAGATTAGTATTGTTTACCTCTTTTGAAGGGGCGATTAGTTGTTCCTCCTCTCATTTGACTACCAAATCCATAGTGTACCCAAAGCTCTTTGTGCATCAGAATTAACTATTGGAATGACACTTAAATTTAATTGACAGTATACTGTTGGTGAAAGTATAAAATATTAACATGCTTTTTTAGAATCTTGGCAGTGTTTCCCAAACACTTTCATTAAGTGCTTACACTTTGGCCCAGGAATTGCAATTCTACAAGTTTAGACTAATAAAATGATCACATGTATAATGATATTGATGGTCAAAAAATAAATTGGGAAGAACTCAAATATCAAACAGCTGGCTGAACAAATTACAATAAAATCTATGCAATGAAATTTAATACAGCACTTCATATATGTAATGCAGAGATTTATTAGCATAGAAAACTGTTCACAATATACTGATGAGTCAGAACATACATATTGTGCGATTCCATTTTGGGAAAAGAAAAAGTGTGTGTGTGTGTCGAGTACGTGTGTGTTTTTTAAAATAGCCTGAATATTTGCATTTCATCTGTCCCCAAATTCTGTCAGCTCTACTTTGAAATAATCCAGAATCCTGCCATAAAATCACATCATCCCTCTGCTCAAAATCCCCCAAGGCTTCCATTCTCTCTTGGATTTTAATCTCGAAGTAAAAGCCAAAGTCATTACAGTGGCCTTCAAGATCCTATGTGCTCTCGCCACCACCATCCCTCTCAAGGAAAACAAAATAAATAAACATAAAAATAAATAAACATAAAAAACAAAATAAATAAACATAGCAAAACAGAAACAGAGTCATAGATACAGAGAACATCAGGTGGTTGCCAGAGGGGAGGGGTTGTGGGTTGAGTGAAATAGGTGAGGGAGATTAAAAGGTACACACTTCCAGTTATAAAATAAATGAGTCATGGGAATAAAATGTACACCATGGGGAATATAGTCAGTAATATTGTAATATCTTTGTATGGTGATGGATGGTAACTAGACTTATTATGATGATCATTTTGTAATGTACAGAAATATTGAATTACTGTGTTGTGTAACAGGAGCTAACATAGTGTTGTAAGTCAATTATACTTCAAAAACAAACAAACAAACAAGAATCCCAAACAAACAAATGAACTCAGAAAGACCACATGAAATAGGTCAGATCTGTGGTTACAAGAGGCTGGGTGTGGCAGGAGGGGGAATTGGATGAAGGTAGTCAAAAGGTACAAACTTCCAGTTATAAGATAAGTACTAGGGATGTGATATTCAACATGATTAATATAATTAACACGGCTATATGTTTTTTATGAAAATTGCTAAGAGTAAATCCTAAGAGTTCTCATCACAAGGAAAAAAATTATTTATTTATTTATTTATTTTGCGGTACGCGGGCCTCTCACTGTTGTGGCCTCTCCCGTTGCGGAGCACAGGCTCCGGACGCGCAGGCTCAGCGGCCACGGCTCACGGGCCCAGCCGCTCCGCGGCATGTGGGATCTTCCCGGACCGGGGCACGAACCCGTGTCCCCTGCATCAACAGGCGGACTCTCAACCACTGCGCCAACAGGGAAGCCCGGAAAAAATATTTTTTCTTTTTCTTTATTTTATATCTATATGAGATGATGGATATTCACTAAACTTTTGTGGTAATCATTTCATGATATATGTAAGTCAGATCATTATGCTGTAATGCTTTCAACTTGTACAGTGCTGAATGCCAATTATATCTCAGTAAAACCACAAGGAAAAAAATACATGTTAAGTTCTATGTGTAAATGAGTATTATCCCCCTAAAAGTCGTTCTCTTCTCTTCCCATTATTTGCCCCTCCCTATACACACACCATTTAGTCAATAACTAAAAGCAGGTAAAATCAAAAGAAGTCAACATTCTTCAACTTCCAGAATTGTTCCAACCAATCATTGGTTTCATGAGTTCTCCCCCCACAACCCCCAAGAGGCTTAGAAACAGGACTTTCCAGTCATATTTATATACTCCACCTATCCCAGATATAAATATATCTATTATATATTTATCTTATAACTTCACGTTACTGTTATTAGTAGTTCTGAAAGTTTTTCGTTCATTTTCTTGGAGTTTTTAGGAAGACATTTATATTTATATAATCTTCAAATAATGATAATTGTTTTTTCTAACGTGTGCCTTATTTCATCTCATTATATATTTGCTTTGGCTAGAACTTTCAAAATAATATCCGTAATAGTGAGCATCCCCACTTTGTTTATTATATTATAATAAATGTCCTTGGCATTTTTCAGTTAAGTATATTGTGAATCTTGGTGTCAGATAAATATTCTTTTCCATATTGAATAAGTTCCTCCTCCCTCTATTTCTCAGGAAAAGAAAGATTAGGAAGACCTAAAATTTTGTCAAAATGCTTTTTCAGCATCTAGCCTGATGATCAAAGTGGCTCTATTCCTGTGACCTAGTTTTATTGCATTATAGTTGTAAAAATTCTACATTTGCAATTTCTTCTTTTACTTGTGTTTGTTGTGTGTGTGTGTGTGTATGTCGACTAATATCTAATGTCTTTCTAAATTTCCCTTGAAGATTTAAAAAATATATGCAGTCTCTGTTTACCAGAAAGCAGTGTTCAATATATATATCTGTTAAATTGTACTTGTGGTTTGTATTATATAAAGTGTCCATAACCTCATTAAGTTTTCTACAAAATATGTCAAAGGCTTAGATATTACAGTAATTTTTGTAATTTATTCTTTACATCTAACTAATATTTTGTTATATATTTTGCTGTGATGTTGTCCTGTACATAAAAATATATAATAGATTTTCATTATGGATGGTAGTTATGAGTAATATAAAAATGGTGTTTGTTCTTAATCCTTCTGCTCTTAGTTCATTTCTGTCTCATTAATATTACCACCTCTGCTTTCTTACTGTTTTGTTTTCTTGTATTTCCTCTTATTTTTTATCTTTCTATATTATTTTGTTTTCAGTATATTTCTTATAAATAACAGACCCAGTCTGAGAGCATGTGTTCTAATAGAGGAGTTTAGTTCATTTAACTTTGTTGTGATTTATTTGTTCTTACATCTATCACCTTATGTCTTGTTTTCTGTGCTTGCTTTCCATTTTTTTTTATGTTAAGCTTTTGCTTTATTCATTGGGTTTTTCTCCCAAGTAATTTTAATGCTCTCCTATTCGTGGTAATCTGAGTTAATTTAAATGTGTATTGTATATGTATCTGTGGGGGTTGCGGGGAGACGTGGCTTTTTTTTTTTTTTTTAGCTGCACTGGGTCTTGTTTACCGCATGCAAGATCTTCGTTGCGGCATGCAGGATCTTTTAGTTTTGGCATGCAGGATCTTTTAGTTGTGGCATGTGGGATCTAGTTCCCCCACCAGTTCTCTGATAGTTCCGGGCCCCCTGCATTGGGAGCATGGAGTCTTACCCACTGGACCACCGGGGAAGTCCCAGTATGTAGCTTTTTTATGTAGGACAGAATCATCTATGTGTTTTGATGTCTTCTATTGGAAGTCAAGAAGTTTATCTTCCTTTCACTTTCTTCTCTCCACACAGTTTTTACATTTTTAATAATCTTACACTTCATTATTCTATAGCCATTCTCATATAATGGCTAAGAGTGGTGCATACTCTAGTAGACTGCCTGCATTTGAATCCTGGCTCTTTGACTCTGGGCACCCAATACCTTAGTTTCCTCTTTTTATTTTAAGAATAGTCTCTATTTTTTAAAAAAAATATTTATTTATTTAGGCTTAGTTGCGGCAGGTGGGATCTTTAGTTGCGGCATGCAGACTTCTTAGTTGCAGCATGCATGCAGGATCTAGTTTCCTGACCAGGGTTCAAACCCAGGTCCCCTGCACTGAGAACGTGGAGTCTTACCCACTGGACCTCCAGGGGAGTCCCAGTTTCCTCTTTTTTAACAGGGGATGGGTATAATAGTACAATGTCACAGAGTGGTTGGGAGGATTAAATAATTCATATAAAGTGCCTGATACATAATAAACATTTAATAAGTCGACATGCCATGATTATTTTATCAATAACCATTATTTAAGCTTAACTCTGTTCTACTGATTTTATTGCTCACTTAATTTACTGCTCATTTCTGAATTGATCTCACCTTCCCTGTCTTTATTTCTTTATTTTGATTGATTTTTTTGTCATTGCTGGCTGAAGAATTTCCTCAACCAGGGGTTGGCAAACTTTTTCTTAAAGGACAAGATAATTATTTTAGGCTTGCTGGCCATAAGGTCTCTGTCACAGCTACTCATTTCTGCCCTTGTACCTCAAAAGCAGCCATGGACAATACATAATCAAATGGCTAGCCAGCAGATCATAGTTTACCAATCCTTGCTTAAGACTTTTGTTACTGTTTTTTGTGGAATTTTGTTAGGAAGAATCTGTGGATTATATAGTTTCAAAGTCCTTGCCTGTCTGAGACAGTCTTCTGTTGCTAATATAGGTAAATGATGAGTTGACTTGTATGTAATTCTTAAATGAAAATTGTTTTCCCAGGACTTCCCTGGTGCCATAAATAAAGATCCCATGTGCTGCAACTAAGATCTGGTGCAGCCAAATAAATAAATTTTATAAATAAATAAATGAATAAATAAAATTTGTTTTCCCTCAAGATTCTATAGAACTTGCTCTGTGGTGTTCATGTTGTTGAGAATTATGATACAACCCAATATTTTCTTCTTTATGATAACTTTTTTTTTCTTCCTGTATAGTTGGGGTCTCTTTTTCTTTATCCATGGCGTTTGTCATTTCACTAGGGGAGGGTTTTTTTTTCCTGTCTTAAAAGAGCAAGCCCAAGAAGAAAAGCTAGATTGTTACATTTACACACCATGAACTTCAGCTATTTCAGATCACTTTATTGTCTTTCTTTTTTCCCCACTAAGGAAAATTTCTGGATATTATATTCCAAAAGTTAGCAATAAAAATGTCATATCATTTTATCATTTCAAATTGCAAATCATGGGAAAAACTAGATATTTTAAGTGGTAGAATGTTTACTATTTTATATAGTTTGGGCCCCCTGTATTTCAATTTAATGGGAGCATACAGCTGCACAGCCACAGAAAACATATTCAGGAAACAGTCTAAATAACTTACCCATGTTTGAGCATATTCAATCACTAAATGGTTATTAATTAAAATTTGTTAGTATAGTCAGAAAGTTATTACCGTGTTTTTTAAAAAATATTTATTTATTTATTTGGCTGTGCCAGGTCTTAGTTGCAGTACACGGGATCTTCGTTGTGGCATGTGGGATCTTTTAGTTGCAGCATACAGAATCTTTAGTTGTGGCATGCGAACTCTTGGTTGCAGCATGTGGGATCTAGTTCCCCAACCAGGGATCGAACCCCGGCCCCCTGCATTGGGAGCATGGAGTCTTAGCCACTGGACCACCAGGGAAGTCCCTACAGTGTTTTAAATTGTAATTCTAGCACAACCAACAGCGAAAACCTTGGTTTAACTGTATATCATAACACAGTGTCTTCTATAACCAATTATAGTAGATGTGGATTTTTTTTAATTTGTCATTTCAGATCTTGCATTTCAAGAATAATCATTTGCCTGATTTCAGAGCAAAATGCCATAGTTATTCTCATCATCACCGTTGACTTCAGATGACATGATTAATAGTGGATATTTTGGTCAGTAGATAATTCTACAAGACAATGATGAGGGCATGCCTGACTATGGGACTTCTGAGTTGATGCAGAAAGTGTAATTGTTAAATTTTTGAGCCACTGATATTGTTCATGCTATGCCTTGCTTCACATAAATACACCTTTTTACAAAGTTAACTGTGTATAAAAATTAAATAAGATACATAGCTTTATAAAAGGAAATATTCCTTGACTTTGTCCTTATCTTTTATCATTCTGTAAGTCTTCTGTTTTTCAAATATCTGCAGTCCTTTTACTAGGTATAATGTTAGACTGGCTCTTATCATGAAACCTAATATTAGAAAATGCTGAAGAGACTAATAGATTATCAAAGTAACTGTAAAATACTTTATTAACAGAAGTCAAATCAGACTTAGAAGGCAATTAGGTCATTGAAAAGAAAATTGATCTGCTGTTGCTTAAGTATGTTTTAAAAAAATTCTTAGGACATTTTCATTTAATGTAGCACCCTTCTTTGGAAGCTAAATCATCCCAAGGAAATGCTATAGTACAACTACAATGCATCATACCATAGGAACTTTTTTTCTCCACTCTGTGTAAAAAGGGCAGAAAGATTCTTCCAGGCTGCACCTAGGCATCATACCTTGAAGAATTCAGAAGAACTGAGAGAGGGGCAGTTTTTTTGAAACCTAATCTTGCAGGTTTTTCTTCTCCTTTTCCCAAGCCTAATGTGAGAAAACAAGACACTAAGCCCTTATATAAGAAAAATGTTAATATATTAGTCTGCAAAGAAGAAGTCCTATTGTTATTAGAAAGGATAAGTCATTCCAGAATTAACTATATTTAGAATACTGCATTTATGGGAGGCATTGGTCCTCTCAAGTACCCCAGAGGGGGCTATTAGGATGTTGAAGTTCTGGAAACAAGTTCTGAGAAACCTTTAGTAAAGACATGACACTATGCTTTTATGTATTCAAAGGGCCAGCATATATGAGGAAGCGGTTATATTTTTTTATTTCTCTAGAAAATTAAATTAAGACAATTTGTAAGAGCTACAAAGAATTAGATCTGGGCTCTGCATGAGGAAAAAAATTCAATTAATATGGCCAACAATGGTTACACCACAGAAGTGGTGACCTCCCTCTCAGAAATAATCAGAGGCTGTGTGATCATCCTTATAAATTCAGTAGGCACATTCATCATTGAAGAGAGGTGTGTCATATTATATGAATTTATTTTCTAACTCAGAGTTCTCTGATATTGCATATTAATTACCTCATTTGTCCTAGGCATCATTTTAAAACAGGAATGGTAGAGGTGGGAATTTTGTGGTAGGAGAATCAAACCAACAGAAAATAAGAAACTGGGCTTCCCTGATGGTGCAGTGGTTGAGAATCTGCCTGCCAATGCAGGGGACATGGGTTCGAACCCTGGTCTGGGAAGATCCCACATGCCGCAGAGTAACTGGGCCCATGAGCCACAACTACTGAGCCTGCGTGTCTGGAGCCTGTGCTCCAAAACGAGAGGCCGCGATAGTGAGAGGCCCGCGCACCGCGATGAAGAGTGGCCCCTGCTTGCCGCAACTAGAGAAAGCCCTCGCACAGAAACGAAGACCCAACACAGCCAAAAATAAATAAATAGATAAATAAATTTATTTAAAAAAAAAAAGAAAATAAGAAACTTGTTTATGTTATAACCTGTCCATTTTTTTTGTTGTTGTTCATTCCGTCAGTACTACCAAAAGAGAATTTAAGGCATAATGACTCATTATGTTGTGGAAAAGCCAGAATTAGAGCCCAAGTCATTTGCATTTCTATTAAAGAAAAATAAGTGAAAGTCATGAAAATCTTGAGACAGGTAGTGTTGTTGCTATCTGATTATTTGACTTACCACACATAGAAAAACGTTTTTTTTTCTTATTACTAAAACAACGTAGAAAAATCTCCTGTGCTTTGAGCAAGTCAAGAGTTGTTATTGCTGTTGTCATTATTGTCAATGATAGAATAATGTAAAAATGTTTTATTCTTAACTAGAACAGATCTAATGTATATCCATTTACTTATAGCAAAGACTATCATGGAATTATGAGCAAAGGATGTATAGTGATGAACTTTGTATAGAATTCCATTGTTTTGATCAGTTCCAATGTATAATTGTTTTAGAAATTGATGCGCAGAAAGTAGATTAAGCCATTAACACAAGGAGCGGGCAGAGCAGAACTTCACTGTCACTCTACAAGCAGCCTGGAATTCAAAAGAATTCCTCTCTCTATACCTTTCTATGGAAATAGGTTGTGAATTAATGTAAACTCAAGACACCTTTAGCTTTCCAGAGCAGCTAGATTTAAAAATTACTCCAAAGCCTACATTTAAAGGGAGACAGGAGAGTATGAGAAAATTGCCTAGCAGCATATTCCTGTGTAGCATGTTTCACTTAAAGCAAGCTGGTTTTTCACTTAAGTGCTTTGACGTGATCAGCAGACGAAGATTGAATAGACTGAGAGAACTACTCCTTGAAGGACCTTGCCTGATAGACTGCTAAGGCCTAAGTGAGAGTGTGCACAGCTGCTGCCCTGACTTGCCATATCAGTGACCAGGGCACAGGAGCTCAGCCTGAGAGTGTCAGCACATATTCTTTAATAAACACTCTGAGTCGCTCCACATAAAGCAGATATCCTGGGAGTAAGCCAGGATAAAAAGATAAAGAAACCTCAAGCAGTATAGGATGTGCTTTGTTTGGTAAAGTGAATTTAACCTTAGTTGTAGGAGAACATATAAGTATGATTTGCCATAATAACTCATTCAGTCATATAAATGACTGGGCATATGCCATCACAGAACTCACAGGACAGTAGGAATAACAGATCATGATAAAGCTAAAATTTTGAGAACTCTGTGTCCCCTCTGTAATCAGTGGAGATAGGGAATGAGAATGCTGCTTTAATTCAGGAGTAGCAGCACTTTGACTGCTTCTGGCCAGATCTTTCCCTATTTCTATTCATTTGGACCACATTTCCCTTGATGTTGTGATACCGCCTCCTCTGTCACTGCTTCCTTTCTTTTTCCTTTCACCTTAAGTATTGGTTTCCAGCTCATTCTACCCTTTCTTTACCCTTCTCCTCAACCTTCAGTTCTCCATGGACAACTTCATTTCAGGTCTTTGCGGCTAACATATTCATGCTAATGATTCCCAGCTTTAACCTCTCTCTTCTAAGCTTTAGACCCATATTTCCACCTATCTCCTGAACATTTTCATCTGAATATTATGCTATGGACTCCTTGAATTCAGCAGGTCCTATCTGAATTCATTTTTTTTCTCAAACCTTTTCCATTCCTTTTATCTCTTGATTAGTGATATGCAGGCTACCTGGTAGCCTAAGCTAGTCATGCTGTCTGCCTTTTTTACTCTTAACTCATCACAGCTAATTAATCATTAAGTTATATACTTTCTGCCTCAAGTTATTTCAGATACGTTTCCTTCTCTCCATGACCACCGCCATCACCTCAGTTCACATTTGCACCATTTACAAGAGCTTTTATGATCTTCTCTGAGGCTGCTTCTTGTTTTCCAACTCATCCTTCACACTGTAGCCAGAGAAGTTCTTTCTGAATGCCTGTGTGATTGTGGCACTCCTCCACTTAAAACTTTCAGTGACCTCATATTGTCTGCAGTTCTTACAATTTCAAGAATCTGTAAGCATTAGGCAAATAATGTATGTGAGTGCAGTGGGCCAAGTTTGAGACAATAGGGGAGAACAGGGAGGCACTCATGTTTAAAGAAATTCATATTTAGAATTTTAAAAAATATGTGACAAGTCTATCAGAGAATCTGATGTTGTCTATGCCTATGAGTGCAACCAAGCTTAAACTACTGAGCTCCTCACATACAACGTTTCTTTGATATCAGGTAAATCCTTTAGATGGACCACTTGAAACTCTGAGCTATTGCAGAGACTGATGTAACCAGTGAGTCATGTTTGGTTGTTTTGTTTCTAAGTCAAAACATACCAGAATAAAGAGTATTGGTTTATTATTTTAAGTACCACTGTCTTCATATTGGAGGCTGTGGAACATAATGAAAAAATTATGGGCTTTGGAGTCAGTGTTGACCTATATTCACTTACCAGTTCTGCTGCCTATTAGCTGTGTGATTTTGAGCTAGTCATTTAGTGACTTTGAGCCCCAATTTCCTACTCTGTCGAAAAAATTAAGAAAGAAATAAAATTTTCAGTATTGAGAATACAAAATCAGATAACAGCTTAGAATTATTCAGCCCAATGCTTGGTACATAGTAACTCTTCAATAAACGATAGCATCCAGACAGGTAGGAATAATTTGAAAAGTGACAATAAATATACGAAAATCTAATCCCCCCCACTGCATCCTTCTCAGCAATCATACTGGTGGCCTAAGAAGAGCAAACCTGTTGGAAGCCATTATCAAGTGAAACAGGCAATTGGAAACTGACAAGCACATGATTCACCCAGGCAACTAAAAACCAGGAGCTTACCCACTTAGTTGGCTAGCTAGCTGAGAATGGAATTTAAGCCTAGAAAGTGTTGATACTGACAAATTCATGAGCATGATGGGAATCTGGACTGTCTGTAACAATGCATAATACACTAAGCCCTTTTTTACTCTTTTCTCTACATATAATCTTTAATTGTTACTATTTTTTTTACTAAAAGTGATAATTAACTGAAAATTTAATTCAGTAGTATTAGGATATATAGGAAATTTTATTTTGGTTTATTCTTTATAGCTATATAAATTTGAAGCACCAAAGGAAGGAGGTAAACGACTTAGTTTTCTTCTTTTTTTTTTTGGCCACGCAACATGGCCTGTGGCATCTTAGTTCCCCAACCAGGGATCAAACCCAGGCCCCTGCAGTGACAGTGCCGAGTCCTAACCACTGGACTGCCAGGGAAGTCGCTATTTTCTTTAGTAGAACGTTTAGCATTGGTAAGGAAGGAGGGCTGTTCTATTTATATTTTATCCTAATGCACAAATATATTAATTTTATTTTGATTAACCTAGGAACATTAAAGAAGTCTTGAAACACTTTCATCATTCACTTAAGGGAAAAAAAATATACTGTCTTCTCAAGCTTTGCACTTTTCATTTTGTTTTTTAAACATTTAAGTGTACTTTGCTTAGTAATTTGTGTACCCAGCTGACATGGTTAAAATAGGGGGCTGGGTAGCTGACATTGTGCTTTTCTGCCTTACCACAGAGCTATAGTGACATTGAGTAGAGCGGTGTAGATAATAACCTGTTGGCAGAACGATATCCACTGAACTCCTGGTTGTACTTACAGTGGAGAGACTAGAAAAAACAAAGTAGAAAGCTAACTTGTTTTAAAAAGGCAAGACAAAGACTTAGAGTTTTAGCTTCTTACTTTGCAGCAGTATATCTCACCCCAAATAGACTTTCATGCCCAGATAAATAACACTATATTTAAGTAACAGAACAACGTTAATATTATTTAGTTAAGAGGATGGTTTCTAAGAAAGCAAAGCTGAAGTATTTAAAAAGAGAGTGTTGAAACACAAAGATAGACAAGTGCTATCTTTACTGGCCATGGTAAAATTCTCTTTTGGTTTTAAGGACTATTGCTAAAAGGTTGATTAAGATACATATGGTGGCATTCTGTGACTTGATATTACATTTTAATGTTTAACTATCTTTTTTTCTTAAAGGAATGATTATTTTTGGTCAATACCTTCTAAATATTTTTCTTGTTTCTTCCTCCCTCCCTCCTGTCCTTCCATCCTTCCTAACTTGCAGCTCCTCAGAGAAATTTTGAAATTGCCTTCAAGATGTTTGACTTGAATGGAGATGGAGAAGTAGACATGGAGGAGTTTGAACAGGCAAGTTTTCCTGGAAATTTCCTTTGAATACATTAATATTTAACACATTTTCATGTGCCTTGGAGTTACTGTGGTCTTGGTCAGTATATTCTGATGCTATCCAATTTTTGAAGTACCAAATGTATCATTTTTCAGAATTATCTCCACTTTTAATAGGTGAGGTTTTTTTGTTTGTTTTTACTCTAAATGTAAGGAATTATTTGAGCATATTATTAAGGTCAACATTGCTCTGATTCCCCAACATAAATTAGACTCTAATGCTGAGAGGCTAAGTTACGGTTATTCAATCATATATCCAATCAACATTTATTAAATAGCTCCTTTGTGCTAGGCAGTTCCCGAATACAAGGATGAATGACATATGTTCTGAAAGGATTTCTGTAAGAGAAGGAAAAATGGTACGATGCCTTTTACTGTAGCAGGTTCCAGCCATAAAAGTATATAGTTTCTTCTGAATCCTAGGAAGAGATTACATTTCCATCAAACTTCTGTTCTTGGAGGGCCATGGTGTCTCTCCAGGTATAATTATTATGTTTGGTAGAAGTGGTTTCAAAACAGAAAAAAATATATATGTGGGAGATAACATTTTTGTATTCACAATGAGTAAAGAGGCAAAAAGAAAGTGGGAGAAAGTATCAGGAATAGTGTATCTTTAAATAAGAAATGCACAGAGACGGGCTTCCCTGGTGGCGCAGTGGTTGAGAGTCCGCCTGCCGATGCAGGGGACACGGGTTCGTGCCCCGGTCTGGGAAGATCCCACATGCCGCGGAGCGGCTGGGCCCGTGAGCCATGGCTGCTGAGCCTGCGCGTCCGGAGCCTGTGCTCCGCAACGGGAGAGGCCACAACAGTGAGAGGCCCGCGTAATGCAAAAAAAAAACAAAAAAAAAAAACCCCAAAAAAACCCAAAAACAAACAAACAAAAAAAACAAACAAAAAGAAATGCACAGAGACAAATATTTCAAAATACCTACAGATATTTATTCAAATTTGCAAGCTATGTCCATCTAATACCTTCACTTTTCATAATTCTGCACTTCACTGGTGTTACCAGGCAGCCTCAAATGATTATAAATAGAACTTATTTTGGTATTTTTAATTTTATTTTACACAGAACTATTTTATTTTTATTGAGATATAGTTAACATATAACATTGTTTTAGGTGTATGACATAATAATTTGACCTATGTATATACTTTGAAATGATTACCACAATAAATTTAGCTAATATCCATCACCACATGTAGTTTTTTTTCTTGTGATGAGAACTTTTAAGATCTCCTCTCCTAGCAGCTTTCAAATATACAATTTAGTTTTGTTAACTATAGTCTCCATGCTTATATCCCCAAGGCTTATTTATCTTATAAGTGGAAGTTTAGACCACCTTCACTCATTTTGCCCACCCTCCGTCCCCTGCTTCTGGCAACCAACAATCTGTTCTCTGTGCCTGTGAGTTCAGCTTTTTTTGGATTCCACATATAAGTGAGATCATATAGTATTTGCCTTTCTCTCTCTGACTTATTTCATCCAGCATAATGCCCTCAACGTTCATCCATGTTAATCACAAATGGCAGGATTTACTTCCTTTTTTATGTCTGAATAACATTCCAGTGTGTGTGTGTGTGTGTGTGTGTGTGTGTGTGTGTGTGTGTCATATTTTCTTTATCCATTCATCTGCCAGTGGACACTTAGGTTGTTTCCATGTCCTGGCTATTGTGAATAATGCTGCAATGAATGTGGTGGGGGGTGCTGAAGATATCTCTTCGACATAGTGATTGGTTTCCTTTGGATAAATACTCAGAAGTGGAATTGCTGGATCATATGGTAGTTCTAGTCTTAATGTTTTGAGGAATCTTCATGCTGTTTTCCATACTGACTACGCCAGTTTACATTCCCACTAGTGCCTGAGGATTCCCTTTTCTCCACATCCTCACCAACGTTTTTGGCATTGCTGTTGAAATGCTGAATGACTTGGAGCAGTCACTCCACCATTCTGCTCACTTGACAGAGAAGGGAGTATTAATTTCATCTAATATGATCCCTTGATAACTGGCCTTGTTAAACGGATGGAACTTGTAATATTGATCACAAGGAATTTTGATATAAAAACTCTTTAGAGAAACAAAAATAATTATGAGGTGGTTCAGGAGTGAATAGCTCTCATTAGAAGTTTCTCTGCTTCATTGTTCTACGTTCTACATTTTTGGGCAATATAATAATTCTTTAAGTTGAAAGTGCACTAAGCTTTAAAACATTCAAACTTTGATTTCCAGCTAAATAGGTATTTTCTTGACGGTAAATTTGTCAAGCTTACAAAAAAAGTAAAACAGAGCCAGTATGAGGACACACACATTTCATCATTGTGTATCTTCAAAGTCAATGTGGTGTGAAGCAAGCTAATACCTAATATTACTCTTTTATTCATCTTTTTCAAAAATCACTTTGATCATGCATAAACATAAATTACTAAAAAACATTACACGACTGTAAATAGTGTAGGTTTTCTCTGACCTTTCTTTTCTTTTTTTATAAATTTATTTATTTTATTTATTTATTTTTGGCTGAACTGGGTCTTCATTGATGCACGTGGGCTTTCTCTAGTTGTGGTGAGCAGAGGCTACTCTTCATTTGCGGTGCACGGGCTTCTCATTGCGGTGGCTTCTCTTGTTGCAGAGCACAGGCTCTAGGCGCACGGGCTTCAGTAGTTGTGGCATGTGGGCTCAGTAGTTGTGGCTCACGGGCTCTAGAGCGCAGGCTCAGTAGTTGTGGCGCACGGGCTTAGTTGCTCCACGGCAGGTGGAATCTTCCCAGACCAGGGCTTGAACCCATGTCCCCAGCATTGGCAGGCAGATTCTTAATCACTGTGCCACCAGGGAAGCCCCCAGATCCTTTTCTTTAACCCATTTCATAGCAGATCATAAAACAGAACTAACCTAGCAAAAGATATTTTTTAAGAAATCTCATAACTGTTTGGGCTACATTCACCCGAGGCTGTGACAGAAATGATTTTTTAGTATGAAAGTATGAGTTGTGAGACAGAAGAAAGGGAATGAAATTTCCACATACACTCTTCAGCACCACACTTTTGAAGCTAACATACACATTTCCACCATAGGAAGGGTATAAGCTGCAATATTATGGCACAGACAAAATTTAAATCATGACAGGTCTTGACCTTGATGCTCAATACTGGTTCACTGCTATTGGAAAATTCTTCAGTTCTCATACCCAGGCAGAGAAAATGAATTGTGTATTGCCTTGAAATAGAAGCAGCACTGTACTGATTATCCTGTATTTCAATTTAATGTCTAAAAAACTTCAACTTAAATAATTTTAAAATCCATTGTATACCTATCTTTCAAGTCTCCGTGTGCATGAAAAACAAATGTCAAGAAATCTTATTTACATGATAAAACATGAACCCAGAAAAAAATCATAATCAGAAGCATTTATGATATTAACCTAGAGTTATAAGGAGACTTAGAGACAAAACCGTGAACTTTTCCAATGAGAAAACTAAGGCCCAAAGAAGTTAAATGAACTGCATAAATTGTGCTTTCACTGCAGAGCAACAGAATTAGACCTCGTGTGTCCTGATTCCTCATCTTGTGTCTTTCCATTATACTACTTTTACCTTTTAGAGCCAGAGACTTTTAAATTGTGTTAAATAAGTCTTTTTATGGTCATAGGTAATAAATAAAACAAATAAAAGACATTTAACCATGGAAATCCATTGTTACAAATCTTAAGTTTTAAAGTATTATGCTTTTCTAATTTGGCAATTTAAAAATCATCATCCACAAGGCTATATATATTATTTATTTATATAATATACCTTTATTATCTGTTCTTACGTATCACAATTTTAATTATTCTGAATAGTTGTTATTTTAGCTTGTGAAGAGGTAGAAGAGATTGCAGGAACTTGTGGAAAAAATGCTATATCAATCATAGACTTGCCTCAAAAAGCTCATTTTATATAGTTAAGCCATGGTTGCTAGTCCCCCAAATTATTCTTTCTCAAAAGCTCATTTATTTTTTTTGTATTTTTTTAAACATCTTTATTGGAGTATAATTGCTTTACAATGGTGTGTTAGTTTCTGCTTTATAACAAAGTGAATCAGCTCTACATATACATATATCCCCATATCTCCTCCCTCTTGAGTCTCCCTCCTACCCTCCCTATCCCACCCCTCTAGGTGGTCACAAATCACTGAGCTGATCTCCCTGTGGTATGTGGCTGCTTCCCACTAGCTATCTGTTTTACATTTGGTAGTGTATATATGTCCATGCCACTCTCTCACTTCGTCCCAACTTACCCTTCCCCCTCCCCGTGTCCTCAAATCCATTCTCTATGTCTGCGTCTTTATTCCTGTCCCGCCCCTAGGTTCTTCAGAACCATTTTTTTTTTTTAGATTCCATATATATGTATTAGCATACAGTATTTGTTTTTCTCTTTCTGACTTACACTTCACTCTGTATGACAGACTCTAGGTCCATCCACCTCACTACAAATAACTCAGTTTCGTTTCTTTTTATGGCTGAGTAATATTCCATTGTATATATGTGCCACATCTTCTTTATCCATTCATCTGTCGATGGGCACTTAGGTTGCTTCCATGTCCTGGCTATTGTAAATAGAGCTGCAATGAACGTTGTGGTACATGACTCTTTGAATTATGGTTTCTCAGGGTATATGCCCAGTAGTGGGATTGCTGGGTCATATGGTAGTTCTATTTTTAGTTTTTTAAGGAACCTCTGTACTGTTCTCCATAGTGGCTGTATCAATTTACATTCCCACCAATAGTGCAAGAGGGTTCCCTTTTCTCCACACCCTCTCCAGCATTTATTGTTTGTAGATTTTTTGATGATGGCCATTCTGACCGGTGTGAGATGATACCTCATTGTAGTTTAGATTTGCATTTCTCTAATGATTAGTGTTGTTGAGCATCCTTTCATGTGTTTGTTGGCAATCTGTATATCTTCTTTGGAGAAATGTCTGTTTAGGTCTTCTGCCCATTTTTGGATTGGGTTGTTTGTTTTCAAAAGCTCATTTAAAACTTCTCAAAGATTAATTCTCCATCTTCTCTTGGAGAATTACTTCATACCAACTTTATGTTTCACATTATCATTCTAATAAATGTGTTATCTCAATATCTGTGTGATATCAAGTATTTGCCTATAGCTATACCGCCTCTCATCACAACTGGAGAGTCAGTAGTGAGAAGTGTGAAATTTTTGAAAGTCTCCTGAGATATGGAAGGTATTACTGTGAGGTTGATGATTATTTTAATGTTGTGTGTGAGGTTTTGAACCTAAAACAAATGCATACTTTTTTCTAAAGAGAGATTCTAAAAGGCATCCCAATTATAAAGGTGTCAAGCATGTGTGTTAGAATACCAGTTCAATTATTTGCTAGCTACTTGACCTCAAGCAAGTTATTTAGCAGTGTACCTCAAATTCCTCATCTGTAAAATGAGAATAATCATGGGGCTTATCTCATAGGACTGTTGTGAGCATTAAAAGAGAGCATTGTAGCGCAGTGTAGGCAAACAGTAAGCAGTCGATAGTCAGTTACTATTCTTACTTTTCCATATTTTCCACCTTGTAATGTTTTTCTGGACGGGGGTTTGCTTCTCCATTAGGTTCAGAGCATCATTCGCTCCCAAACCAGCATGGGAATGCGTCACAGAGATCGTTCTACAACTGGTAACACCCTCAAGTCTGGCTTGTGTTCAGCCCTCACAACCTACTTTTTTGGAGCTGATCTCAAGGGGAAGCTGACAATCAAAAACTTCCTTGAATTTCAGCGTAAACTTCAGCACGATGTTCTGAAGCTGGAAGTAGGTATTCCTTGGACTTCAGGGCACTGTCCATCATGTATGCACGTAGAGCTGCTGGGTTGGGAGGGGCCTGTACTGTAAATATTCTTTCAATCTGCCTCCAACCATGAGAACTGATTAGTTTGAGCCTTATCAGTGATCTACAGCCGGACAGCAGGTAGGAAATAATATGTCTTACAATAAGTTTGTTCTGGGACTGAAAGCCAAAAAAGTCAAATTGAAAATCTTAGTTGTCTTTGGATACTCAGCTTGAGGAAAAAGAAGTTCAGGGGTCAGAGCAGTTCTCAACCTGAGCATGTATGTTTATTGTGTAGAAGGCACCAAAGGGGTAAGGAGAGGGGGATAATAAGGAACTCTTTCTTTGAAAGTTTACAAAGGTAGTAACAGCTGGAAACACAAAATGTCAGAAATAAAAATATATGTGCTCAGAGTTACAAAGGTGTCATACTGGGTTTGAGGATTTACTTTTCCACTTAAAGTTTAGACCATCACGGTGTTCAGTTCCTGGACACAACTCTGTAAGAGCATTACCTTTTTCTATGCGTGTACTTGTTGAATTAAGTAAGTAATTGGGGGTTAATTGGCTACTGAGTCTGTTCAGTTCAAAACGTTCATTAAATGCCTTCTATATGCACTTTAGTCTGGAGATAAAAAAATGAAGTCTCTGATTTCTTCTGATTATTAAAAATTCCCTTATGCTGGTGTTCCTCAACCTCTGTTTTTGGTTAACATATGCCCTGCCTTAATGTTACTTGAAATTTCAAAACATTAAATCCTATGACTAAAAACACATAAAAGTATTGGAGAAAAGCACTGCTTTGTTTTTAAACTCTGAATATTACTTCTCTATCTGCTCTCCCATTTTTTCCCTGGAGATTCTAATATACTACTCCCACCTCTTCCACCTACTTCCCTCAGTTGAGACAGTTTGAAAAATCACAACTGAATTCCCATTACTGATAAGAACACTGTTTAATATTCATTCTCTAGGAGAGAAGCAGAAGAATAAATCATACTAAAAATCAGATCTAACTTTGGAATGTGCTTTTGTACTGTTTTTTTTGGAAATGGTATAATTAATATTCAAGGAACTTACCTCAAAATAATGGTTTTCCACAATTCAGCCTCCTTCAGGAGGCTCTTGTAGCCCTTATAATACATGGTAAGCATTATATATTTATTATATATATAGTGCAGGGGGCACAAAACTTTACCTCTACCCTCCTAGGGTCTCCACCTGGGCCTGAGTCTTAAATTGACATCAGACAGATTAACAAGAGAAAAGTATACAGATTTTTACACATACATGAGAATCCCCGTAGGAAAATGAAGACCCAAAGGAGTGGCTAGGCCTAATTGTTTATATACTAAGTTGAACAAAGAGAGGCAACTTAGCTTTGTGAAGTTTGCATTCTTATCACCAGAAAAGGGGAGTCAAAGTCGAGAGTAATTTGTACAAACAGATCTTGTTAAAATAATTCTTATCTTCCTTTAGTCCCCCATATATTTTAGTTACTCATCCACAGTTGCCTCTCTTTGTTTCTTTCCTGGTAGTATAAGGAGGACATCTTTCACATGGGAGTTTCACTTCCGGCTTTGAGGAGTCCAACAGTTTTTGTATAAGAGTTGGTATGTACCAGGATTCTAGACCTATGCCTTAGTATGCATACCTGTAATGGTCTTCTTTGGAAGCCTTATAACATAATCTAGGAGTGTAAATTATTTAACTTATTAATTATGTAATTACAGTTTAACATATAGTATACATCCATCAAATGTAGTTAGAGAATAAAGCACAAGCTAGAATGGTACTTTTAACAAACTCTAAACGATAAATGTAGAATGTTATAAAGCAGATTAGGGATTTCATACATGTATACCTGCACATAACCTACACCCAAATGTAGAAGAAAAGAGATCTAAAAGAGTATATCTAAGATACTTATTCTAGAAAACACTCTTGTATTTGACATTGACTTGGATCTTCTGTAGGCTTTGGGCCAAGACATACCAACACTGTTCTGTTTGACAATCAGCAATTCCTCCTGTAAGGGAACCAATAGACTCTTTTGTGAAAGAACCCAGCCTAAAATATAATAAATATTCTATTTATTATATAAACGTTTATTAATCCTGAGTCCCTTCTTTCCATATAATACACAAGTTCAGTGAATAAGTGCCTCCTTATCAGTAAGCCCCATATTTAAAGTTTCATCAGTCAGTACTATGTCTTCCCAAGTTGATGTGTAATTCTTTGAGGAGGTGTGAATAGCAGAAAGAGCAAAGGCTTTGGTGTACTCATAACGAGACCTTGGTTAAAATTTTCCTTCTACCACTTACTGGCTATCTGACATTCGATGAGTTATTTATTCTCTCAAAGCCTATATCCTCATTTATACAACGTGGTGATGATTAAGTGAGATGATGTTTCTTATAGGCTGAATTGTGTCTTCCCCCAGAATTGATATGTTGAATCTCAACCCCCAGTCTGGAGATAGGGCCTTTAAAGATGTGATTAAGTTAAAATGAGGCCATTAGGATGAGCCCTAATCCAGTCTTACTGGTAGCCTTATAAGGAGAGGAAATTTGGACACACAAAGAGACACAGACACCAGGGGTGTATGTACACAGAGGGACAACCATGTGAAGAGACAGCAAGAGGGTAGCCAACTGCAAGCCAAGGAGAGAGGCCTCAGAGGAAACCGACACTGCCTACACCTTGTTCTTGGACTTCCAGCCTCCAGGACTGTGAAAAACTAAATTTCTGCTATTTGTCACCCAGTTGGTAGTATTTTATTATGGCACCCCTAGTGAACTAACACAGTGGTGCATGCCTGAAACACTTGGCATGTACTATGCCTTTAACAGATTCTTTCACCTTCTTTTGTATACCCTCTGCCCTTTAGTATGACAGTTGGCATGTAATAGACACGTAAACAGGTCATCTCAGATGAATGACTGAAAGGCCTTACTTTCATTTTGAAATATTTTTCTGATAAAACATCTAGAAAATAGAAGCAGTTTTTGTTTTTGTGAAACACTTTTAATTTTACTTTTCGAAGTTTGGGTAATTTATCCCCTCACTGAATATGAAATATAATATCATCACAGCCAAGAGGAAAATAGGAATGATTAACAGTATCTTAGCTTTCATATGGGTTTTATAGTTCCATTATTCTTTCTATTTATCTCTTACCAGTTTTATTTCACTGCTTACTTATCTACTTTAGAATTTTAGATCGAGGAGACTTATAGCTCCATTTGGTTATTTCTGTCTTTTTCTCACCACAATAGCTTTGAGAGTGAAGAGAACACTATTTATCTGTCAATTTTAATTTCCACAGTGGTTAGGGAAGGGGAAAAAGTCCATGAAAATTTATCAAATGCCTACTATGAGCCAGGCATTGTACAGATATTACATGCCTTCTTTATTTTAGTTCTCGCCAGCCCTATTGGGCTATGAGCCAGGCATTGTACAGATATTACATGCCTTCTTTATTTTAGTTCTCGCCAACCCTATTGGGTTTGGCGGTATTATACCGGTGTTACAGAGGTAGAAACTGAAATTCGAAAAGATAAAAGTTGCAGAGCTATTAAATGGTACAACCAGGATTCCAACTCACTCTTTCAGACTAAACTCTTTTCTATTCATCATCTGATTGTTATTACTTTTAGTCTGAGATGAGGTTTCTGTACCTGACTTATTTAGAGCTCTAAAGAAAAACAAAACGTTCTGAAATTTAGAAACAAACAAACAAAAAGTCTTGAATATTTATAGTCTCCCTTCTTCAGCACCATGTTTTTCCAGTTCCTTTGCCCTTCAAGTTGAATGTTGTGGCTGAGAAGAAATACACTGTTCTTTTGTGTTGATAAGATACTACCTAAACTAGCCGTTTAGTTTCTTTTCATAACAATCATTAACTTGTTAGATTTTTTTAGAGTGTTCTAATGCTCTTATCTCTGGTCATATTTGTTTTATTCTACCCTTATGTCTTTATTTGGGAACTCAAAAAGCATGGGTTTGGGCTTCCCTGGTGGCGCAGTGGTTGGGAGTCCGCCTGCCGATGCAGGGGACACGGGTTCGTGCCCCGGTCCGGGAAGATCCCACATGCCGCGGAGCGGCTAGGCCCGTGAGCCATGGCCGCTGAGCCTGCGCATCTGGAGCCTGTGCTCTGCAGCGGGAGAGGCCACAACAGTGAGAGGCCTGCATATCGCAAAAAAAAAAAAAAAAAGCATGGGTTTGAAAGAGTGACTTAAGAATGCACAGTTTTATAAGAAAAGATAAGTCAATAGTGAAATACCTTTGTGTTTAAGGCTGTTGGGAAAAGGAGTTATAATGACTTGGCATAAAATTATGAACTATTTAATTAAATACTTAAATTTTCACATGCATATAAGAGCCACATATACATGCATTTTAATAAATCATAATGGCTTAATGTCAAAAAAAGAATGCACAGTTTTTTAAAAAATCCCTTTTGAAGTTATTAAAAATTCCATCTAAGTCTCCCAAGAGCTATTTAGCTGAGTTCCTTGGAGACAGGTGCCAAGTCTAATTTCAGTTAATATATTCATTGATTTCTTGAGGACTACAGCAAGTAGGATGTCAGTCAAAAATGAAAGGTAATACAGAACTCTTTGAAAGATTATGATTAATTTTAATTTGGGGGGAGGAGAAAAAGGAGCTGTCATTATGTCAAAGAAAAGCAAAAACTAATTTATACAAGAAGGAAGAAACCAACTCCAGAATACGCAACAAGGAAACTGAAACAGTATCATCTAATGGAATTCCAATCTGTAGCATGATGTTTTTTATTAGTTTTGGGGGCTCGCATGCTTATTGCATAACCAACAAGATTATCACATTTTAAGATGGAATAAGTATCAATAATCTGAAGGTAAATTAGATATAGTTCAAAGGGTAACAGTAACTGTCTTACATTCCCAGTCTTCAAGAAAAAAAATATTGAAGTTAACTAGATTTGTTCAGTCAGAAAGAAAGATAACAGGGAAACATAAAGAACTATGCTAATTATTCCCATCTGCCAATAAGAGTAGAGCAAAAAAATGAGGGTTAATTTAATTTAAATATTTAGGAACTCAATATTAAGGAATTCCAGAATCACCTACCCTTTAGATCATCAGGCTGACATCTTTGTACTCGTCTCTTTAAAGTACTAAAGTAGAATTAAATCTTTCTTGTCCCGATACAGAGGGCCATATTGAAAGACAAACTTCAGCTCTTTTCTTGGCTGAAAGATTGTGGGAAATGAGACCAGAATGCTTTCAACCAAACTTAAACCGAACACTTTCTGGAACTAGAACACTCTTGGCAGAGCAGATTTCTTTTTATCTTAGCATCCTGTTTTGGGGTGTTTTTCCCCTGGGAAACTGACACTTATTATGTAAACTTAAAGATGAGAGTTGACTTTGATTTAATTAAATCTAAGAAACAATATGTGATATGTTCATTGGGTTTCTTTTAGTTTTATTCTTCCACTTTTGCCTCTACAAAGCAGAATGTGGATAGTAATAAATCTATAGTTTCTTATTCCATCCTTAGATGTTTTCAGCTTGAATTTTCCAAAAGTCATTAAAAGGGTTATTAAAGAGTACTTGTCTCTTTTAGGGATTTATAACTTTAAGGAGCCAAGTACATGTTTAAAGGTTTAAAAAAAAACCTTTATTATTATCTTAATAACCTTGTTTTAAACCTAGTCTTTCTTTGCCTAGGACACCAAGGGACTTTGTAGGAAATAATCATCACTTTAAAAAATAGAAATATAGGGACTTCCCTGGTGGTCCAGTGGGTAAGACTCTGTGCTCCCAATGCAGGGGGCCCATGTTCAATCCCTGGTCGGGGAACTAGATCCCGCATGCATGCCACAACTAAGAGTTTGCATGCCACAACTAAGGAATCTGCATGCCACACCTAAGAATTCCACATGCCACAACTAAAGATCCCGAATGCTGCAGTGAAGATCCCACATGCCTCAACTAAGACCCGGCACAGCCTAAATAAATTAATTAATTAAATATTTTTTTAAAAATAGAAATATATATAATAATAGAATAAAAATTTAATTGCCCTCAATAATTCCTTATAAATCAGTCACCCATGACTTGATGTCAATACTTTTTAAAGCTAATTCTGTCTTCTCTCTGTACCACATTGTCAGGTAGGTTCAAAGTCTTGCCCTGATGAAACCAAGTTAGCTCTCAGGGTGAGTTACATATATCTTCTCATTAGAAGAAGATATGTAACACCCAAAACCAAACTCATTTAACTTGCAATTCCCTTTACACCCTGTAGCTCAAGTTTGCTATCATTTGTGGCTTATAGGTAGAATCAGACTGGAAATACTATACATGGTAGAATGTCCGTGGTGATATAAAGCTCCTTTGAGGTTGTAAATGTAACCTTGACAATTACTCTGTAAAAACTATACAAAACAGTGCTTTTTTGTTTCATATTTTTTGGACAATGAAGGGAAAAGTTGAGTGACACTTTGTTGCTTAAAATACATGATCTAGGCGTGATTTTTAAAAGGCATTAATTAGTACTTCTGAATCTGACCTTTCAGATTGATCATTAAAGTGCAGAAAACTCTTAGAGATTAATACTGTTTTTTTATTTGCAGATAGTGTTGCAATTCCAAAGTCAATATGTTAGTCATACCTTTTATCATACTTGGCAATCACCAGGATTTTCCTGTCGTCACATATCTCTAATTTACATTCTAAGTTAATTTTAAACTGGCCACAAGAAAAAAGGGGCTCATAAATAAATCATGAAAATCAGATCTTTCTCAGGGAAATTTTTCCTCAGTCTGTCATTCAAATAGTCTTATCAACCATTTTTTAGTAGAAAACAAATGCTTCTCAATTTATGAATGAGCTGTGTACCAGCATATCAAAAGTTCATAGGTCAACGCTTTGGAATTCAGAATACAGTGAAAATTTTTTTAGTCTTACAGCAGAATATTTAATTTACAATATAGTTGAATGTGATACAGTAAAATGAAAAGTAGTATGAAAGAAGATGATTGTGAATGTATAATCTGTGCCTACTCTTCTAGCCACAACAGTCTGTGGGTGTAGACCTCTAGCAGTACCAAGCATTTTAACAATAATTTGAGTACATATTCCTAATAAAAATACTAGCCAACATCTCTTGAGCGTTCACCATAAGCCAAGCACTACTCTAAGTGCTGTATGTACATTATTTCCTGTAATCTTCACAACACTGTGAGGTTGGTATTATAATTATCCACATTTAACAAATGAGAAAACTAAGGCACAAAGAAGTTAAGTAACTTGCCCAGGGTCTCTCACATAATAAAGGAGGAGCTGAGATTGGATTCTAGGCAGTCTGCCTCTAGAGTCTGCTCTTTTTTTTTTTAATTGAAATATAGTTAATTTACAATGCTGTTACTTTCAAGTATACAGAAAAGTGATTCAGTTATATACATACAAATATATATTACATTTTAGACTCCTTTTTTTTTACATCTTTATTGGAGTATAATTGCTTTACAATGGTATGTTAGTTTCTGCTTTATAACAAAATGAATCAGCTATACATATACATATATCACCATACCTCCTCCCTCTTGAGTCTCCCTCCCATCCTCCCTATCCCACCCCTCTAGGTAGTCAGAAAGCACTGAGCTGATCTCCCTGTGCTATGCAGCTGCTTCCCACTAGCTATCTGTTTTACATTTGGTAGTGTATATATGTCCATGCCACTCTCTCACTTCGTCCCAGCTTACCCTTCCCCCTCCCTATGTCCTCAAATCCATTCTCTATGTCTGCGTCTTTATTCCTGTCCCGCCCCTAGGTTCTTCAGAACCATTTTTTTTTTTAGATTCCATATATATGTGTTAGCCTACAGTATTTGTTTGTCTCTTTCTGACTTACATTTCACTCTGTATGACAGTCTCTAGGTCCATCCACCTCTACAAATAACTCAATTTCGTTTCTTTTTATGGCTGAGTAATATTCCATTGTATATATGTGCCACATCTTCTTTTTCCATTCATCTGTCAATGGACACTTAGGTTGCTTCCATGTCCTAGCTACTGTAAATAGAGCTGCAATGAACATTGTGGTACATGACTCTTTTTGAATTATGGTCTCTCAGGGTATATGCCCAGTAGTGGGATTGCTGGATCATATGGTAGTTTTATTTTTAGTTTTTTAAGGAACCTCCATACTGTTCTCCGTAGTGGCTTTACCAATTCACATTCCCACCAGCAGTGCAAGAGTGTTCCCTTTTCTCCACACCCTCTCCAGCATTTCTTGTTTGTAGATTTTTTGATGATGGCCATTCTGACCGGTGTGAGATGATATCTCGTGGTAGTTTTGATTTGCATTTCTCTAATGATTAATGATGTTGAGCATTCTTTCATGTGTTTATTGGCAATCTGTATATCATCTTTGGAGAAATGTCTATTTAGGTCTTCTGCCCATTATTGGATTGGGTTGTTAGTTTTTTTGTTATTGAGCTGCATGAGCTGCTTGTAAATTTTAGAGATTAATCCTTTGTCAGTTGCTTCATTTGCAAATATTTTCTCCCATTCTGAGGGTTGTCTTTTTTATGGTTTCCTTTGCTGTGCAAAAGCTTTGAAGTTTCATTAGGTCCCATTTGTTTATTTTTGTTTTTATTTCCATTTCTCTAGGAGGTGGGTCAAAAAGGATCTTGCTGTGATTTATGTCATAGAGTGTTCTGCCTATGTTTTCCTGTAAGAGTTTGATAGTTTCTGGCCTTACATTTAGGTCTTTAATCCATTTTGAGCTTATTTTTATGTATGGTGTTAGGGAGTGTTCTAATCTCATACTTTTACGTGTAGCTGTCCAGTTTTCCCAGCACCACTTATTGAAGAGGCTGTCCTTTCTCCACTGTGCATTGCTGCCTCCTTTATCAAAGATAAGGTGACCATATGTACATGTGTTTATCTCTGGGCTTGCTATCCTGTTCCATTGATCTATATTTCTGTTTTTGTGCCAGTACCATACTGTCTTGATTACTGTAGCTTCGTAGTATAGTCTGAAGTCAGGGAGCCTGATTCCTCCAGCTCTGTTTTTCGTTCTCAAGATTGCTTTGGCTATTCGGGGTCTTTTGTGTTTCCATACAAATTGTGAAATTTTTTGTTCTAGTTCTGTGAAAAATGCCAGTGGTAGTTTGATAGGGATTGCATTGAATCTGTAGATTGCTTTGGGTAGTAGAGTCATTTTCACAACGTTGATTCTTCCAATCCAAGAACACGGTATATCTCTCTATCTATTTGTATCACCTTTAATTTCTTTCATCAGTGTCTTATAATTTTCTGCATACAGGTCTTTTGTCTCCTTAGGTAGGTTTATTCCTAGATATTTTATTCTTTTTGTTGCAAAGGTAAATGGGAGTGTTTTCTTTTTTCTTTTTTTTTTTTTTTTTTGCGGTACGCAGGCCTCTCACTGTGGCCTCTCCCGTTGTGGAGCACAGGCTCCGGATGCGCAGGCTCAGCGGCCATGACTCATGGGCCTAGCTGCTCTGCGGCATGTGGGATCTTCCTAGACCGGGACACGAACCCATGTCCCCTGCATCGGCAGGCGGACTCTCAACCACTGCGCCACCAGGGTAGCCCTGGGAGTGTTTTCTTAATTTCACTTTCAGATTTTTCATCATTAGTGTATAGGAATGTGCATTAATTTTGTATCCTGCCACTTTACCAAATT
Source organism: Grampus griseus (assembly GCF_964374135.1). NCBI lineage: Eukaryota > Metazoa > Chordata > Mammalia > Artiodactyla > Delphinidae > Grampus > Grampus griseus. The sequence goes on along the minus strand of NC_139010.1, from coordinate 26,535,948 downwards.
CATTGATTAGCTCTAGTAGTTTTCTGGTAGCATCTTTAGGATTCTCTATGTATACTATCATGTCATCTGCAGACAGTGACAATTTTACTTCTTCTTTTCCTATTTGGATTCCTTTTATTTCCTTTTCTTCTCTGATTGCTGTGGCTAAAACTTCCAAAACTACGTTGAATAAGAGTGGTGAGAATGGGCAACCTTGTGTTGTTCCTGATCTTAGAGGAAATGCTTTCAGTTTTTCACGATTGAGGACAATGTTGGCTGTGGGTTTGTCATATATGGCCTTTATTATGTTGAGAAAAGTTCCCTCTATGCCTACTTTCTGGAGGGTTTTTATGATAAATGAGTGTTGAATTTTGTCAAAAGCTTTCTCTGCATCTATTGAGATGACCATATGGTTTTTCTCCTTCAATTTGTTAATATGGTGTATCACATTGATTGATTTGAGTATATTGAAGAATCCTTGCATTCCTGGAATAAACCCCACTTGATCATGGTGTATGATCCTCTTAATGTGTTGTTGGCTTCTGTTTGCTAGTATTTTGTTGAGGATTTTTGCATCTATGTTCATCAGTGATATTGGCCTGTAGTTTTCTTTCTTTGTGACATCCTTGTCTGGTTTTGGTATCAGGGTGATGGTGGCCTCGTAGAATGAGTTTGGGAGTGTTCCTCCCTCTGCTATATTTTAGAAGAGTTTGAGAAGGATAGGTGTTAGCTCTTCTCAAAATGTTTGATAGAATTTGCCTGTGAAGCCATCTGGTCCTGGGCTTTTGTTTGTTAGAAGATTTTTAATCACAGTTTCAATTTCAGTGCTTGTGATTGGTCTGTTCATATTTTCTATTTCTTCCTGATTCAGTCTTGGCAGGTTGTGCATTTCTAAGAATTTGTCCATTTCTTCCAGGTTGTCCATTTTATTGTCATAGAGTTGCTTGTAGTAATCTCTCATGATCTTTTGTATTTCTGCAGTGTCAGTTGTTACTTCTCCTTTTTCATTTCTAATTCTATTGATTTGAGTCTTCTCCCTTTTTTTCTTGATGAGTCTGGCTAATGGTTTATCAATTTTATCTTCTCAGGAACCAGCTTTTAGTTCTATTGATCTTTGCTATCATTTCCTTCATTTCTTTTTCATTTATTTCTGATCTGATCTTTATGATTTCTTTCCTTCTGCTAACCTTGGGGTTTTTTTTGTTCTTCTTTCTCTAATTGCTTTAGGTGCAAGGTTAGGTTGTTTATTCGAGATGTTTTCTGTTTCTTAAGGTAGAATTGTATTGCTATAAACTTCCCTCTTAGAACTGATTTTGCTGCATCCCATAGGTTTTGGGTCGTCGTGTCTGCATTGTCATTTCTTTCTAGGTATTTTTTGACTTCCTCTTTGATTTGTTCAGTGATCACTTCGTTATTAAGTAGTGTATTGTTTAGCCTCCATGTGTTTGCATTTTTTACAGACCTTTTCCTGTAATTGATATCTAGTCTCATAGCATTGTGGTCAGAGAAGATACTTGATACAATTTCAATTTTCTTAAATTTACCAAGGCTTGATTTGTGACCCAAGATATGATCTATCCTGGAGAATGTTCCATGAGCACTTGAGAAAAATGTGTATTCTGTTGTTTTTGGATGGAATGTCCTATAAATATCAATTAAGTCCATCTTTTTTAATGTATCCTTTAAAGCTTGTGTTTCCTTATTTATTTTCATTTTGGATGATCTGTCCATTGGTGAAAGTGGGGTGTTAAAGTCCCCTACTATGAATGTGTTACTGTTGATTTCCCCTTTTGTGGCTGTTAGTATTTGTCTTATGTATTGAGGTGCTCCTATGTTGGGTGCATAAATATTTACAATGTTATATCTTCTTCTTGGATTGATCCCTTGATTATTATGTAGTGTCCTTCCTTGTCTCTTGTAACATTCTTTATTTTAAAGTCTATTTTATCTGATATAAGTATTGCTGCTCCAGCTTTCTTTTGATTTCCATTTTCATGGAATATCTTTTTCCATCCCCTCACTTTCAGTTGGTATGTGTCCCTAGGTCTGAAGTGGGTCTCTTGTAGACAGCATATATATGGGTCTTGTTTTTGTATCCATTCAGCCAGTCTGTGTCTTTTGGTGGGAGCATTCAATCCATTTACATTTAAGGTAATTATCGATATGTATGTTCCTATGACCATTTTCTTAATTGTTTTGGGTTTGTTATTGTAGGTCTTTTCCTTCTCATGTGTTTCTTGACTAGAGAAGATCCTTTAGCATTTGTTGTAAAGCTGGTTTGCTGGTGGTGAACTCTGTCAGCTTTTGCTTATCTGTAAAGGTTTTAATTTCTCCATCAAGTCTGAATGAGATCCTTGCTGGGTAGAGTAATCTTGGTTGTAGGTTCTTCCCTTTCATCACTTTAAGTATATCATGCCACTCCCTTCTGGCTTGTAGAGTTTCTGCTGAGAAATCAGCTGTTAACCTTATGGGAGTTCCCTTGTATGTTATTTGTCATTTTTCCCTTGCTGCTTTTAGTAATATTTCTTCGTCTTTAATTTTTGCCAGTTTGATTACTGTGTGTCTCGGCGTGTTTCTTCTTGGGTTTATCCTATATGGGACTCTCTGTACTTCCTGGACTTGGTTGGCTACATCCTTTCCCATGTTAGGGAAGTTTTTGACTCTAATCTCTTCAAATATTTTCTCGGGTCCTTTCTCTCTCTCCTCCTTCTGGGACGCCTGTAATGCGAATGTTGTTGCATTTAATGTTGTCCCAGAGGTCTCTTAGGCTGTCTTCATTTCTTTTCATTCTTTTTTCTTTATTCTGTTCCATGGCAGTGAATTCCACCATGCTGTCTTCCAGGTCACTTATCCGTTCTTCTGCCTCAGTTATTCTGCTATTGATTCCTTCTAGTGTATTTTTTGAGGAAGGGACAGAGATTTCCAGGAATTGGGCCACTGCCCACTTTTTGGCCTTTTATGGTCAGCCTTGGAACTGTCATGGTGCTGGTGGGTGTGTCACTTAACATGCTAACATATTACAATGAGCGTATAATGAAATTTAAGGTCCACTGGAAGTTAAATCTTCTGCCATCTTAGACATAACCAGTTCTAACCAGTCTTTGTCATATCCTCAACGGCCGTCATTCTTTTAGAAGCTGTGCTCTGCACCCTTCCCTGCTCTTTCACTGGGGCCCACTAAAAATGTATATCCTCCTTGCCTCTATTAGGCAAGTTTTGATATTCTGATCATTTGCCAGTAATTGCTGTCTGCTGACTTAGAGAGTTTTTCTCCCATTATGGAAGTGGGAGAAATTACCCGTGTTCTCATATGAAAAATCGTAGCAAGAAGAATTGTTTGCTTCTCTCCCCATTTTTTTTTTTTGATCATGTAGTTTTTGACCTTTATTTTATTAATATGTCTTACCTTAATTGACTTTCAGTTGTTAAACTATCCTTTCATTTATGGGATATATTTCACTTGGTCACAGTATTTAATCCCTCATATATTGCTGGATTGGGTTTGCTAATATTTTGTTGAGGCTTTTATTTTTCTTTATTCAGTCATTCACTGTGATGAGGAAGTGATCAACTATGAATACACCAAGCCCAGAGTAAACTGTATGTCTTAATTGTCATCATTATTTTTTAACAGCTTTTCACACTGGCTCGTGCCTTCCAGTTCACTACACCTATAGGTAAAATCAGCACATCAGGCCTTCTCTAGTGGTAATTAGGTGTCAAGTAATGAACACGCTAAACCTCCAACTTTTTTCTGAGTGCTGACGTACTGTCAGCAATGCTCGGACAAAAGCAGTATGGAAATATGTTGTATTTTCAGCTAGACAGTAGATCCCAGAGAGCTGTCTGCAGAAATAATGAAGTCAGAGGAAAACAAACTGACACTCAAATGAGAAAAAATAGCACTTTGCTCTCCTACCAGGATTAGTCCTTGGTTCTTATCTCCTAAAATTGGAGCTTTTATATTTTTTTCCAATAGATAGTCTTTCTGTTTTCCAAAACTCTTGTGATCTCATGAAAAGAAGAATGGCCTTGAACTCTGAATAACGTTGGGCCTCAAATCTCAAAGGAATATATAGTGCCAAGACTAAGGTTTTGTTCATGTTGCTGTGATTTAGAATAAAATGGTTGTTGAAAGCAGAAATTGGATATGGTAAGATCTACTGCCTGCTGAAAGAGTTATCGCAGAGAAAAAAATAGTTTGAGACTAACGTGATATAGCGATTCCATGTGGAAACACTAACTTCATGGATTGATTGGAATATTAAATAGCTGTTAACTTTGCCAGAATTTGGGGCTTGTTCATATTGATCAAGGTCATATCTTAGGAAAAAATAAGCACACAAATTTTGTATAATTCAAAATGCTGTGTGAAATAGTGTATAGAAAGCACTTAAAACAGGATCTGGCACATAATAAGTGCTATATAAGTATTTGCTATTATGAATGATAGAGAATGGATTATTCTTTAACAACCTGAGGAATTTTTCTAACTAAGTCCTTTCAGGCCTTCTTTTCTTTGGAACTGAACTATTTTTTTCTTGCTTTCTCCATCACTCCATAGCTGATTATATACATTTAAACAAAAAAAGGAAGTTAACTGGAGTGAATTTCCTTGAGCTTATTCCCTCAATAAGGAGAATCTGGTTAAGTTAGGCTTAAATGACCCCATTTTAGTCTAAATTCCCAAACATTAAGACTAGTTTAAAAAAAAGTCAGCAGACTGGAGGATTTTATTTTTTATTTAATTTAATTTAATTTATTTATTTATTGGGGTTTTTTTAAGATTCCCAGTTGGTTTTATTTATTTAATTAATTTTTATTGGAGTATAGTTGATTTACAATGTTGTGTTAATTTCTGCTGTACAGCAAAGTGAATTAGTTATACATATACATATATCCAATCCTTTTTAGATTATTTTCCCATATAGGTCATCAGAGAGTATTGAGTAGAGTTCCCTGTGCTATACAGTAAGTTCTTATTAGTTATCTATTTTATATATAGTAGTATGTATATGCCAATCCCAATCTCCGAATTTATCTTTTCCCCCCCTTCCCCCTTGTTAACCATTGGTTTGTTTTCTACATCTGTGACTCTATTTCTGTTTTGTAAATAAGTTCATTTGTACCATTTCTTTAGATTCCACATATAAGCAATATCATATGATATTTGTCTTTCTCTGTCTGACTTACTTCACTCAGTATCTGGAGGACTTTTTAAAACAAACTTAGCTTTTGTTCTGAGGATTTAATCATTTTCATTGATTGACACTGAGGAATATGTTTTAATATTTTAGGTTATGTTTCCTTTTTTTAAATGAAGAAATGATAAGTCAATACTTAATTAGCCTCTTATCTAACAAGGAAAGAGTTGCTAGATATAAACCAGTGAAACAAGTTGCAGAGAGAAAGATCCATGTGTTTCACCACAATAAAGATTTAAAACTTGTGTACATAAAACGGACTTAAAATTAAAAGATGGGCAAACTGGGTAAAAAAATTTATACTGTATTAATTAAGGGTAAATATTTTTAATCTTATAAATTAATGAGACAGATATCAGCACTTCTGTAAGTGAATAGGCAAGGAACATAAAAAATTCAGCAGAAGAAATAGAAATGAGCAGTACACATGTTTGAAAAACGGTCAGCCTCACTAGTAATCAAAGAAATACTAATTAAAATGGGTTACCATTTTTACTCTAGCAAAGATTTTTAAAAATTATACTTGATGTTGTCAAGGGTGTTCTAATATACTATTAAGATTATAAATTGATACATCTTTCTGGAGATTAATTAGGCAATATATGTCAAAAGCATTAAAGAGTTTATACCTACCGTTTTTTTTTGAAACATAGCTTGAAGATATCTCCAAGTTATTCTTTTTTTTTTATTTTAATACATTTATTTATTTATTTATTTTTGGCTGTGTTGGGTCTTTGTTGCTGCGTGGGCTTTCTCTAGTTGTGGCAAGTGGGGGCTACTCTTCATTGCAGGCGCGGGCTTCTCATTGCGGTGGCTTCTCTTGTTGCAGAGCACGGACTCTAGGCGTGTGGGCTTCAGTAGTTGTGGCTCGCAGGCTTGAACCCATGTCCCCTGCACTAGCAGACGGATTCTTAACCACTGCGCCACCAGGGAAGCCCTATACCTACCATTTTTACACACACTAGATTGGCAAAAAATTAAAAGTCCGACAATACCAAGTACTGGTGAAGGTGTGAAGCAATGGGAGCTCTTATACATGGCTGATAAAAGTATTGGTGTGAGTCTTTCGGAAAATAATTAGATATTACCTTGATAAGCCAGCAGTTCCACTTCTAGATATATACCCTAGACTTGGAACTCTTGTTACTGTTTCACCAGGACACTGGTATAAGAATATTCATAATAGCATTGTTCCTAATAGCAAAAGACTGACAATAACTCAGATGTCCATCTATAGGAAAACTGATAAATAGTGGTATTTTCAAATACTAGAAATCTATAGTAGAGTAAAAATGAAAGAAGCATGCTTAAATGTAGCAACATGGATGAATTCTAGAACTATGTTGATTGAAAAAAGCAAATCGCAGAAGAGTACATCCAGCATGATACCATTTTATAAAGTTCAAAAGCAATGGGCTTCCCTGGTGGCGCAGTGGTTGAGAGTCCGCCTGCCAATGCAGGGGACACGGGTTCGTGCCCTGGTCTGGGAGGATCCCACTTGCCGTGGAGCGGCTGGGCCCGTGAGCCATGGCCGCTGAGCCTGCGCGTCCGGAGCCTGTGTTCCGCAACGGGAGAGGCCACAACAGTGAGAGGCCCGCGTCCCGCAAAAAAAAAAAAAAAAAAGTTCAAAAGCAAGAAGAAATAAATAATATTGTTTAGGGACACAAACGTGTTTTAAACTAAACAAAAATAACAAGACAATAAAGAAAGAAGTCCAGTGGTGGTTACCTCTTAGGGGAGGCAGAGGGATGAGCTTCAACTGTTCGTTCTAATGCTTCCTCTCTCAGATTAGTGGTAGGTTCATGAGTGTTTTTTTTATTATGCTTCATGACTTGTCTATTACATATATTATTTTGTATATATCAAATACTTCATAATAAAATATTGTCAGAGCCTATAGATTTTTATTTCATAATTCATTTCTAGAGATCAACCCCAAAATAATGATGAAAAAATAAATACAGAAGAAGTTTATCCCAGTGGTGATATTTATTATAACCAAAAATTGAAAAAACCTAGATGTCCAACACTATTTTTTATATCCTGCTTTGTTCAAAAATGATTTAAGAAAGGCTTAAAGAATATATTCAGTGAGACAAAAGTAAAATAAAACTTGCTGAGAAATGAAAGTTAAAAGATGGAAGAAGGTTGGGACTTCCCTGGTGGTCCAGTGGTAAAGAATCCACCTTACAATGCAAGGGACGTGGGTTCAATCCCTGTTCAGGTAACTAAGATCCCACATGCCACAGGGCAACTAAGCCCATGTGCCACAACTACTGAGCTAGCGCGACTCAACTAGAGAGGCTGCGTGCCGCAAACTACAGAGCCCACGCACCCTGGAGCCTGTGTGTCACAACTAGAGAGAATCTGGTGCACAGGAACAAAGAGCCCGGGCGTCACAACAAAAGCTCCCACATGCCTCAACGAAGATCCCGCGTGCCAGAACTAAGACCCGATGCAGCCAAAGATAAATAAAATAAATAAATAAATAATAAATAAATCTTAAAAAAAAAAAAGAGGTGGAAGAAGGTTGAGAGAAAGCCAGGAATAAGGTTATTATGAAAAATATGTCATAAATTCCTGTTTTTATTAGAGGGGGGCCACAAACTTGACTCTAAGCTTTTAGTAACCAGGATAAAAAAGGAAACATGATTGTTGGTGCCTTTAAGATAAGAAAACAAATCAACTGTTTTGATTGAGACCAGAGAGAAGTTTCTCCCCAGATTAACTGTGTGAGCAAGTTATTTAACTTCTCTCTGCTTTTGTGTCCATGTCTATAAAATAAAACAACAACAACAATAATACCTGTTATATAACATTGTGAGGATTACATCAGGTAAGTTCCTAGGACAGCACCTGGCAAGTTAGTAAGCACTCAAATATGTTACTGATTAGCCATATTTAATGACATTCTCGGGAGTTCCCTGGTGGCCTAGTGGTTAGGATTCCGGGCTTTCACTGCTGTGGCCCGGGTTCAATCCCTGGTTGGGAAGCTGAGATCCCACAAGCCTCAGGTGAGGCCAAAAAAAAAAAAAAAAAAAAATGACATTCTCGAGCGTATTCTTACAGAAATCTATATCATGGAAGTAGGTATTAGGGAGAAATGGAGAGGTAATCCTTGCCGCAGATAGGAAATCCTCTCAACAGTAGGACAGAGTGCTGTGAATTAATTTCCTGGTGTTCTGTCTCTGTTCACTGGCTACATATTTATTGAGCACCTCCTTTATGGAAGTTTTCTGTCTAGTAATATATGGCCAGATTACAGGACTTAAGTTGTTCTGCTTCAGCCACCTCTAAGTAGTTTAATCTTGAAATTATTCTGTTGTGAATAACAAATAAAATTTGTTGCATTCACTTTTTCTGCTCTTCAAATATGAAAGTAATATTCTGTAAACGGAGACTGGCCAAAAGCAATTATGAAAAGAAAAGTGAGACCTAGTACGTTGAATTTAATTAATACCTACTGAGAACAGAATAATCAGTTGAGGCACTTTCCTGAGAAGTGATATCATGGTGATAAGAATATTAATTGCTACATTTATTGGAATTCTAACTATGCGCCAAACTCTGTACTAATTTCTTTACATACATTATCCCATTTAATCCTTACAGCACTTTGAGGTTGTGAATATTATCTCCATTTTTTAGTGGGAAGATTTAGAAGCCTTAGAGGGAGTAAGTCACAGCAGCAAGTGTGGGTTCAAGCTGAAATTCAGACCCAGGCCTTGCTGATTCTAAAGCCTGTATTCTTAGTCATTTAAATATATTACCTTGTATGGAATGAAACCCAAACTTATCAAACCTTGAATCCCTTTGTTCCAGATTTAAAATATTTTTCTCCAACACCCTTAGCCAGATATACCCTGATTTTTATTAACCTGTATTAAGTTCATACATCAGTCTTGTTATCTTCCTAATTTTTACCATCAGACTGGAAAGTTAATCCTTTTCTGGTCTGTGTGATTTGTACTCATGTCTTTTAGTCACTTGATTTGCTCTCCAGCATGAACTTTCTTAATTAAATGAGATAATCCTATATTACTGTACTAGATTGAAATTATGACTATACACAGCTGCCTGCTCTGTTTTCAACCCCAAGGCACTGACTCTCCTCTGCCTGTTTATCTTAATTTTTTATTAATTAATTAATTTATTATATTATTTTGGCTGCACTGGGTCTTCATTGCTGCGCGCGGGCTTTCTCTAGTTGCGGCAAGCAGGGGCTACTCTTTGTTGTGTTGTGCGGGCTTCTCATTGCGGTGGCTTCTCGTTTGTGGAGCATGGGCTCTAGCCACGCAGTCTTCAGTAGTTGCGGCCCGTGGGCTTAGTAGTTGGGGCATGCGAGCTCAGTTGTTGTAGCTCACGGGCTGTAGAGTGCAGGCTCAGTAGTTGTGGCACATGGGCTTAGTTGCTCCGCAGCGTGTGGGATCTTCCCAGACCAGGGATCGAACCTGTATCCCCTGCATTGGCAGGCAGATTCTTAACCACTGTGCCACCAGGGAAGTCCCTTAAATACCATTTTAAATGGAAAGAATTCTTGGATTTGAAGCAGAAGAGTCAAGCAGCTTAGTTTGGTAATCTATAACCTCATGGTCCCAGATGCTAATGGATTGTTTTGGTCCTTGCTCAGGGCACTGAACCATGTTGCCTTCATTCCAAATTGTAGGCCTTCTTCCTTAGCCAAAAGACAATCATATTAGGGTTGACAGTGAAGATGTATCTTATATTTAAAGATCAAGAAAATGCAGGCTCCAGGCAGTTTGACCTGGGGCTCTCTGATGTCCATTGCCAATTGTAGAAACAGATTTCATATTCAAACTGTGAGATGTATGTTATGCTCACTGGGTGGTTTGCAGTAGAGAACTTTGCCTGTAATCATTTTTCCTCCTGATGGCAAAACAGACAGTTTTTCTGAGACTCCTGGTAGTAGCAGCAGTGACATGGTTCAGATCTCAAAAGCCAAATACTGTCAGATTGAAAAACAGATATATTCAGCTCAGTGGCTTGAGATTACTATGCATTACTTGAATTGTACAGTTCAGAAGCTAGAAAAAGCCTATGAATAAAATTATCATTCTGAAATACTTGTAAAAGGGCAGGGTTTACTCTGAGGGATAGACAGAGTCTCCTGAAACATAATTTTGTGAAAGAGAATAAGGTTGACGTTTACATTTGTTGAAATATATTAACTTCAAAAGGCTTTAATAAATCAAGACCCAGTTGCAGATACTGATTTCTTTTTCCTTTTACTATTTTTCTAATCTTATTTTGGCCTTTGTTTATAATACATGTTTTCTTCCCTTCCTGACTTCCCTTCTTCCTTAAATCATTTCATCTCTAGATGCTAATGGATATATAGACGATCTGTCCTTCCAAAAAGCTGTTCTTTCTCTCAACAAGGGGCAAGGGTGGGAACAAGAAGCCAGGAAAAATCATACAGACAGTCTTTCGGCTCCTCTTCTCTGGCCCCTCTTTGCCTGCTCTGCAGCCCCCTGGGGAAACAACAGGGAGCCAACAGCTTACATCCATTTGAGAAAGTGGCAGTGGCACAGAAGAGAAAATGCTAAGTTGTTCATTTCTCTTCCTAGACTCAGAGAAACAATGCAAATGGTGAGTGGTGTGCTGGAATGCACCTGTTCTGTGCCACAGGATCCAAAAGAATGGAATTTCTTTTTTTTTAATTTTATTGAAGTATAGTCAATTTACAATATTGTGTTCTTTTCAGGTGTACAGCACAGTGATTCAGTATTTTTACAGGTTATACTCCATTATAGGTTACTACGAGATGATGGGTATAATTCCCTGTCCTATACAGTATATCCTTATTGTTTATCTATTTTATACATAGTAGTTTGTATCTGTTAAGCCCATACTCCTAATTTGTCCCTCCCTCCTTTCCTCTCCCCTTTGGTAACCATAAGTTTGTTTTCTATATCTTTGAGTCTGTGTCTGTTCTGTATATATATTCATTTGTATCATTTTTAGATTCCACATATAAGTGATATCATACAGTATTTGTCTTTCTCTGACTTATTTCACTAAATATAATGTTCTCTAGGTCTACCCACATTGCTGCAAATGACTATATTTCATTCTTATTTTTATGGCTGAGTAGTATTCCATTGCATATATGTACTATATCTTCTTAATCCAGTCATCTATTGATGGGCACATGAGTTGCTTCCATGTCTTGGTTATTGTAAATAGTGCTGGTATGAACATTGGGTTGCATGTATCTTTTGAATTAGCATTTTCATTTTTTCCAGATATATATGCAGGAGTGGAATTGATGGGTTATATGGTACTTCTATTTTTAGTTTTTTAAGGAACGTCCATGCTGTTTCCTTAGTGGCTGCACCAATTTACATTTGCACCAACAGTAAAGGAGGAGGGTTCCCTTTTCTCCACACCTTCTCCACCACTTATTTGTAAATGTTTTGATGATAGCCAATCCGACAAGTGGGAAGTGATACCTCATTGTGGTTTCAATTTGTGCAATTCTCTTATAATTAGTGGTGTTGAGCATCTTTTCATGTGCCTGTTAGCCATCTGTATGTCTTCTTTGGAAAAATGTCTATTCAGGTATTCTGACCATTTTCTGATTGGGTTGTTTGGGGTTTTTTTGATATTGACTTGTGTGGACTGTTTGTACATTTTGGATATTAATCCCTTGTTGGTCTCATCATTTACAAATAATTTAAGTTTAATTAGGTCCTTTGGATTTTGGTTTTTGTTTTTTTTTTCCCCCTTTGGCCTTAGGAGACTGATCCCAGAAAATATTGTTACAATTTATGTTAAACTGTGTTTTTTTCTGGGAGTTTTATGGTTTCAGGTCTTATGTTTAGGTCTTTAAACCATCTTGACTTTATTTTTATGTATGGTATGAGGGAATGTTCTAGTCTCTTTGTTCTCCATGTGTCTAGTTTTCCCAGCACCACTTATTGAAGAGATGGTCTTTTCTCTATTGTATGTTCCCACCCCCTTTGTCATAGATTAGTTAACCACAGGTGTGTGGGTTTATTTCTGGGTTCTCTATTTTGTTCCATTTAGCTTTACGTCTGTTTTCATGCCAGTATGCTGTTTGGATTACTGTAGCTTTGTAGTATAGTCTGAAGGAGCAATGAAAATTGTGGATGGTGTCCTGGAACACACACATTCTGTGCCACAGGATCAAATAGAATGGAATTTCTTAATTGTCACTGAAGTGGAACTTAAGATGCTCAAGCAATATTTGGTAAATAAAATACAAGCCAATCATATGAATTGCCTCCAGATATACAATTAGGAACTTTCTACACTGTGATAATTTTGCAATAACCTATGTTTTTCCCCAAAGACCCTCTCATGACCTTGAGAATTACATTCATATGGTGCCACATGATGTCAAGCTATTGCCCTTGAAAATTTAGCCCTAATGCAGGTCCTTGAGAAACGACTATTAAAGCTCCCTAGCCTAGTAGGTCTTCATTGTTGCCCCAAATCAAATTACAGAGGAGGTAGTAAACTTTGAAGTGGGCTATACTACATGGAGCTGAGTTTTATAGTTTTTAAGCCGTTTCAGGTTCCAACCACATCAAAATATTAATAATAATAATGATAGAAAAAGATAAGTCTGTGTTTTCAAAGAACATGAGTAAAAATGCTGATTTGAGCACTGGAATTGTTACTTGGGGATGTCCACTGGAAATTCTTTACTGCCTTTGAAACATAGCAGAGGTGAGGTTTTATGCACCTGTGGAGAGCAGATGAATGCAGTCTTTCATAAACCTTGAGCACACTGCTGCTGCTGCCAACACTATGAAAAGAGACATTGCAACCTTGAATCTATCTTGTAGGATGCAGCTTAACTCATCTAGTTCAAATGTATGGGATTTCTCCACAGCTGTGAAATCTCCCAGATAAAGGTAAAGTGAGCACCCTAAATTGTTGAAGCCTAGGACCATAGCTTTGCTTCGCTTGCTTTGAAGAAGCCCAACTTTGGCCGGGGTATCACATTTCACTGCAAATCTGATTTAAACACTGCAGATAGTACTCCCATTTGTAAAAATTTTATCAGTCCTCCATTTTGTTTCAGGATGGTAAACTGAATCATAAATCAAACTTAAATCCTGAAAACTTTTGGTACTGTCAAAAATTAATCAGCTCTGTAGAAGTGATGGTATGACAAACATGAAATACTGAGTGGCTGAGTTACAAATGAGGCTTTCACTTAATATTGATGATGTTGATTTCTTTGGAAGTAGTTTTGCTTCTCACTCAAATATGATTAAATCCCATTGCTTTATAAGTTTATCCAAAACAACATAATGCTATCCTATAGGATGAATATGTACTACTGCTTAAAAGGAGGAAATAGTATGATATTGAGATACAGTCTTTGGATCCAGATAGAGCCGCGTTTGACTCTGAGCTCTAACTTCATGTTCGCTCAGTTTTCTCATCTGTAAAATGGAGCTCATAATACCTACTCCACGAGGTTGTTACAGTGATTAAATGAAAGAATATATGGGTGAAGTACCTGGCTTGTAGTACATTTTCAGTAAGTGATTGCTGTTGTTAAAATGTAATTCTGTGTCTTGCTCACTGACATAAGTCTGACCGGTGAGGAGACAAACTAAGGTGTATATCAACTTACCAAGCTAACCGAGGAAATAAAAACAGAGAGGGGAATTCCCTGCAGGTCCAGTGGTTAGGACTCTGCACTTCCACTAAAGGGGCCATGGGTTTGATCCCTGGTTGGGGAATTAAGATTCTGCATGCTGCGTGGTGCAGCCAAAAAAAAAAAAAATTGAGAGAGAATTTCATTCTTTACGTATTTCCTTATTTTGTGTCTTATGTGTAAATCTTATCTTGTTACTAGATGGTGAAGTTCCTAAGGACAGAAACTGAATCTTCCCCTTTCCCATACTCCACAATGACTAACACACTGCTAAATAACTAGTAGACATTCAGGAAATGTTTGTTGACATGACCTTACTTGGCCATGTCTTATGTCTATTATATAACCCTCTTAGGAGAAGAGGATTATGCCCTGCCACATAGGAATCTGAAAGTTTCCTGGTAACTGATATTTTCCAATAAAACCATGGGGAAATTTTACCGTCTTGAAATCATTTTGCTTTCTAATTGGTTTCTGGGCCTGTCTTTAGCCATTTTATTATTTATGCATTTATAAGTATCATTAACACTGCAGCTGGCATTGAGATAACTTTCTTCTCTCCATTTTTATTTTATTTTATTTATTTTTAAATTTATTTTATTTATTTATTTTTGGCTGTGTTGGGTCTTTGTTGCTGCGCACAGGCTTCCTCTAGTTGCAGTGAGCTGGGGCTACCTTCGTTGCGGTGCATGGGCTTCTCATTGCGGTGGCTTCTCTTGTTGCAGAGCACAGGCTCTAGGCATCCGGGCTTCAGGAGTTGTGACTCGCGGGCTCTAGAGTGCAGGCTTAGTAGTTGTGGCGCACAGACTTAGTTGCTTTGCGGCATGTGGGATCTTCCCTGACCAGGGCTCGAACCTGTGTCCCCTGCATTGGCAGGCGGATTCTTAACCACTCTGCCACCAGGGAAGCCCCTTCTCTCCATTTGTAAATGAAAATCTTAGTTTTCTGATATTACTTAGATTAGCTAGAGGTCCTTTATACTTAACCTCTCCATCTGCATGTTTAAATACACTTCATGATTTTTTAGTAGCTTTATGATAAGTATGCATGTCTAATTGAGGCATCCTACGCTCTATACATTTTTTTCAAGCTCTGTTGTTGTTCTAGCATTTGATTACCATTTTGGGGGAAATCTGAAGACACTACTCTTCTTTGAAATGCTTAGAGGTCTGAATGTATAACAATATTAAGTACAGATCAAGGAACTGATATGACTTTTACATATGTATACTTGATCAAATTTGTAATAATTAGCTTTTAAGTTTTCTCTGAGTAGCAGGGACATGGATGATCCAGAGAGCACTTATTACTAATACTATTACTCATGAATTTGAATGGAGTTTTAACATTGTTTTTATTCCCAGAAGGAAGCTCCTCATCTAGAAGGTATATAAGATGTTATAGCAGCTCTTTTTTTTTTTTTTTTTTTTTTTTTGCGGTATGCAGGCCTCTCACTGTTGTGGCCTCTCCTGTTGCGGAGCACAGGCTCCGGACGCACAGGCCCAGCGACCATGGCTCACGGGCCCAGCCGCTCCACGGCACGTGGGATCTTCCCGGACCGAGGCACGAACCTGTGTACCCTGCAACGGCAGGCGGACTCCCAACCACTGCGCCACCAGGGAAGTCCCTATAGCAGCTCTTTTTATCCATGAGGAAATTGAGGCTTAGAGTAGTTGGGTAACTTAGTGGCAGAACTGGAATAAGAACACAAATCCTTTGGACTTCCCTGGTGGCGCGGTGGTTAAGAATCCGCCTGCCAAGCAAGGGACAAGGGTTCAAGCCTTGGTCTGGGAAGATCCCACATGCCACAGAGCAACTAAGCCCACGCACCACAGCTACTGAGCCTGTGCTCTAGAGCCTGCAAGCCACAACTACTGAGCCCACGTGCCACAACTACTGAAGCCCACGCACCTGGAGCCCATGCTCCGCAACAAGAGAAGCCACTGCAATGAGAAGCCTGTGTACCTCAACAGAAGAGTAGTCCCCACTCGCTGCAACTAGAGAAAGCCCACGCACGTCAATGAAGACCCGACACAGCCAAAAATAAATAAATAAAATAGATACATTTAAAAAAAAAAAGAACAAAAATCTTGTTTCTGATTTTTTTAAATCTTGGTGAGAATTATAGTTCAAAATATGGTCCCAGCCATCACCTATTCTCTGCCATCCAACACAGTTGATCATTCCACATTCCATGTCAAAGTACTTTCCATTTGACCCCATGAACACTGTTTCTGTTCCCTTCCCAGTTTGAACGCCATGACCCTGTGGATGGGAGAATCACCGAGAGGCAGTTTGGTGGCATGCTGCTGGCCTACAGTGGGGTACAGTCCAAGAAGTTGACTGCCATGCAGAAGCAGCTCAAGAAGCACTTCAAAGAGGGAAAGGTAGGTATCTTTGCCTAGAGGAAGAAGAGGAACCATGGGAGCATATTGTTATTGCAAAGGCACTAACATAATGAGAGTGAAATAATGACTAATTATGACTGATTTCAATTTATCTCTGGTACCTGAAAAAAAAAAAAGAGCAGTGAGTGAGGGAGAGGGGAGAGCCCCAAATGACCCCATGTTTTTTGTTCAGACCACGGGTGGCACCATGAACTGAGATTGCGAATTTAAAGAGACAGGCTGGTTTACAGAGGGAGATAAAGTGTTCACTTTTAGATATCTTGAGTTTAAGATGCCTGTGGACTATCCAAGCAGAGATGGTTAGCAGCCAACTGGATATTCAAATCTACTCTAGAGGACTGAGATAGATTTGGGAATCATCAACACACTATTGGAATTAAAACCACAAGAATGGATGAAGTTGCCCAAGGAGGATATTAAACAGAAAAGAACTATGAGCCAAGGGCAAGATCAAGTAGAAAAGAAACATTTAAGGAGCTCCAGAATGAAATCTTGAGGAAATGGTTAGAGAAATACCTAGAGGAAGTAGTGAAATCAAAGCCAAGGAAGAAGAGTGTTCATGAACTAAGGGGTCTACAGTGTCATATGGAACCGAAAGGGTCCAGTAAAATGAGATGATAAATACCCATTGGTTTTGGTAAAATGATGATCTTTGGGAGAGCTGTTTTATTACAGTGGTCCAATTGGAAGGCATATTAGAACAACAAGTAAGGAAGCAGAAAAGAAGGAAAGAGGAAGAATGGAGAGGAAGCTCCAGAAAGAAGAAATAGCATATGTTTAAAACTCTGAGGCAGTGTATTACTCTGCTTAGGTTGCTATAACAAAATACTACAGATTGGGTGGCTTAAACAACAGGAATTTCTTTTCTCACAGTTCTGGAGGCTAGAAGTCCATGATCAATGTGCCAGCAAACTGGGTTTCTAATGAGGGCTCTCTTCCTGTCCTATAGACAGCCACCTTCTTGCTATGTCCTCACATGATCTTAGTGTTTGTGCAGAGAGAGAAAGCATGCTCTCTAATGTGTCTTCTTGTAAGGACACTAATCCTATAGGATCAGGGCCCCAGTCTTGTGACCTCATTTAACCTTAATTATTTTCTTAGAGACCCCATCTCCTAATATAGCCACAGTGGGGGTTAAGGCTTCAGTGTGTGAGTTTGGGGGTGGGGGGGACACAAACATTCAGTCCATAACAAGGAGGAAAGATGAATCTGGCATGTATGAGGAACTAAAAGGGGACTATTGTGGTTGGAGCATACTAACAAAGAGGATAATGGTCTAAGATGAGGTCTGAGAGGGAGATGGGGGGCAAGAACATGCAGGCCCTTGTAGGTGTGGAACAAGTTGGGATTCTATTCATAGTGCAAAGAGAAGCTATTAAAGGGTTGTGATCAGTGAAATGGCATGGTTGTGTGTATGTTTAAAGAGATGACTCTAGTTGCTTTATGAAGAGCAGTTGGAAAGGAGCAAGCGTAGAAGCAAAAAGATTGAGAATAAGATTATTAGAGATTTCAGGAGATGATTGGGCCTTTTTTGAGCAGCATTGAGATTAGAGACCATAGATTTGTGATGACACTTGTCAGCTCTGCTCTGTGACACCCTTCAGAGCTGTACCTCGTACAGGAAGAGGCAGATGGTAGAATTGAGTCAGCATGTGGGGTTTTCCAGGGGGTGGGATGAACAAACTGAACCAGAAACTAGTAAAGAGGCCAGATCTCTTAAAGATCACACACACACACACACACACACACACACACACAGAGCAATGCAAGGGCTAGAACCCAGATCTCATTCTCAATTCAATACCCTTTCCACCTGACAACAGTTACCATTTGGCCATGACTGGGAAACTGACCTGGCACTAAACATGTTCCATGAGGGATTGCCAAGGTAGCGTGGTGTGGTAGACATGGAGCTAGAAGATGAGTTCAAGTCCTGCCTCAGAGATTTCTGTGGACATTAGACAAATCACTTAACATTCCTGGCCTCATGAATTGAAGAGCCTTATCCTAGATGCAGACTCTAAGCTTTAAAGACTCAGTAACTGAAAATAAGAAATAGGATTGCTAGTGCTTGTCTCAGTTTTCTTAGTTATTAGTCTTCGTGCATGAAATCTTGCATGAATAGCATCGCCCCAAGTTGGTGGAAAACAATTCTTATCAGCTAGACTTTTTCCTCCTTGTCTTGGATGTTGAAAAGCTAAACGGACCTCTGAACAGGCTGTGGACTGCAACTGAGAACAGGCTGGATTCTGAGAAAAAGTGTCAGCTTCTCTGAGTTCAGTCCCGCCCAAGGTGTTCCCTTGGCTATGGAGGAAGAGTCATTAACAGAAAGTGACAGAGGACAATGCTTTTCTCCCAGAGAGAACTCCTACACTACCTAGTACCCAGCTCATATCTGTTGGAAATTGTAATTCAGAAAATTAATTGCAAATACAGGTGGATTTTATGGGGAACACTCCTTTCTTTTGACCAGACCTATTTTTAAAGTTTAGTCCAGACATTGATTTGACCTTAAAATAATTATCTATCATGATAGGCTAATTCATGTTTTGTTGTGAATTTATATTTAAAAGCAATAAATTGGGTGTTGGAGACATCTCCCTTAAAGGAGTAAAGTATTTTAGCTTTGGCAGGAGTTAATTTAAGACCTGAAGACCTTGCAAAAGAGCCCTGAAATGAAAGGACAGATTTTGTCAGATGATGTAAATCTGGGGTGCTAAATTATTTCTGGCCCAGAATTTCTAGCCTGCCTTAGCAGGGAGATTGAGATTGACTGTACTCTCGTGTTGATTAAATAGTTTGTGAATATAGCAGTTAACTAAAATGAGAGTTAATGACGGGCCTTTGCTCCTAAGGTTACCAGCCCATCTCTCTGGGACCATTTCCCATTATAGGGGGATCACTGTCTGCTTCCTAATTGCTTCTTTTGTTCCACTTTGGATTTGTTAACATGAAAATGTGTTTTCATTTGGCACATGTTAATCATTTTCTGTGTGGGGTTCTGTACAAAATATGAAACCAGACCTAAAAGATTGAAGGTCCTAGTGGTGGCATTAAATAAATATTTGTGTATTACTTTATTACTATGCAGTGCTTCACAGCCATTTTTCTTTTTTGTGTTTCTAACAGCTTTGTTAGATCTCATTTCACCTTTGAAAATATAGAGACAGAGAGAAAGAGAAATTAATGATCCACCCAGAGTCTGGACTAATAAAATCCAGGGCTTCCTATTACAGATCTTGTCCCTTCTCTAGCAAAATTCTATTTCTCCTAACCATACTCTTGCTGTAAAGCGGTGCTTTAGACCTGGTCTCCCAGTAGGCTCGCTTGGTGAATTTTTCACAAAAGTGGTGCTGGGACCCTCTTCAAAGTAACTACATAAGAAGCTCAGTGGGTGAGTCCAGGCATCAATAGTTCTTAAAAGTCTCCCCAGGTGGTTCTAATGTGCAGTTAGGCTTGCTCCATCAGCATCTCTAGTTTTGTTCCTGAGTAATAGCTGGAAGAATTGGGGAACCTGCCATGCCTGGAAAAATTACTCTATTCATGCTCTGGGTAACTGCCATGTTTCTTACTTAACAAAGACAGATTTTTCTTCTCTTTCTTTCTTTTTTTGCTTTCTGAGAAACATGTTTTGTTTTTGCTTTGTTTTAAAGTTTAGTCCCTATCCTCTATCAGATTGTCCCCATTCCCCTCAGTATCTTTTTTTTCTGTGACTTTTTCTTCTAGGTCAAATCTGACTCAACTTTAACTTTTCTTTTACTTTCCATCCTCCAAATTACCTTCTTCTCCTCATTAAAAGAAAGACAGAGTTTTCTGAGACTTCATAAGTATAATTCACAGTGGTCGTTCTCTATGGTTAAGAGTGCAGAAACTGGTCTTCCCCGGTGGCACAGTGGTTGAGAGTCCGCCTGCCGATGCAGGGGACACGGATTCGTGCCCCGGTCTGGGAAGATCCCACATGCCGTGGAGCGGCTGGGCCCGTGAGCCATGGCTGCTGAGCCTGTGCGTCTGGAGCCTGTGCTCCGCAACGGGAGAGGCCACGGCAGTGAGAGGCCTGCTTACCGCAAAAAAAAAAAAAAAAAAAAAAGAGTGCAGAAACTGCAAACTTTAGCAAATCCACTCAAGGATGAATTGAAAATTACAGTTCAGTGGCAGACATTGCTATGTTCAAGACACAAAGCCAGGTGCTGTGAGAAAGGTGAAAGATAAAACCATCACCTATCTGTAATAGTTTAGTAAAAAATAGATGTATGCAAAGAACTATATAATTTCATATTCAGTATTTATTGAGCATCCACCATGTGCCAGGCACTCTTCTAAATATTGGGAACACAGGAATGAGCAAAACCAAGTCTCTGCCCTTAGGTGGAGGGAGAGAGATAATAAACAATTATGGCACAAGACAACTCACTCAACTTTGAGCCTCTTGAGAGCACTGTCTTACTCATCTTTGCCATCCTCTATACGATGTTGCATAGGCAAATGTTTGTCAAATGCATTGATGAATGTATATTAAGTACCCTAATAAAGATAATGAGATCTTTTGGGAGCATCAATGAGAAAGATTAGAACCAGCTGAAGAGACTAAGTAAGAATTCTTGTACCTTGGAGGAGGTACAATTTGAACTTTGCCTGAAAGGCAGAGTAGGATTTTGACAAACAGAGGTTATAAAGGTATTTGCTTTTGCTATGTGATTCCTCTTACAGCCCTATCCTCAGCAGTCTTTGTGTATAGCATTATTTATTAATCTTGCTACTAGCCATTAAGTAGAGTTAGTACTTAAAAAAACAATTTTAATAAAACTATTAGATTATTAACTTTTCATGTTTTCTGTGGATAATATTCATGTGGGCTCCTCTGTTCACATATTCTCACAGATATTTGAACCACATTGTGGTCTTCAGAGGATATCAGATTCTAGAAACATTGCTAGCAGAGCCCTTGAAAAACTCTAACTCAATTATTGGGTGCCCACCAAAGCCACTATGTATAGCACCCGAGGTGTGACCCTTAAACTAAAAAAAGATTAGAACTCTACTGATTTGCTTTGTTTTACTGATTAGCTTTGAAACCTTTACTTCCCCCAAAGGAGTACTAAACTGTGAATTACTATTAAGAGATTTAATTTTACGGATTTTTTCCCCTGTTTTATTTTTGGTTTTCCCCACACACAATTAGTTTCATATACCTCAACCTTTTCCCTATTTCCTATCCCTCAAGGCCCTACACATACCAGAGAAGAGAGTGTATTTCAGAGCATAACTGAGTAAATTCACTGCCGCTGGCTCTATAGTAATGAGCCTGCCAGCTTACTAAGGACTTGGCCCTACTATTTACTGAGTACTTTTTATGTACTAGGCATTTTACTTATCTTCTCCCTAATTATCACATCCTGCTTGGTGGATAGAATCCCCATTTTTGAGATGAAAAATACTTTTTCTGAGCCTTAGTTATTTGTCTGAGTTCACACAGTGTCTTAAGAGGTGGCACTAGGATTCAAAGCCAGGACTGTCTCATTCCAGAATCCATAATCTTCCTACTAATGAACCTGTTTATTGTCACTGTTTATTCTCCATGATTTGAATAAGCAGAAAGGTTTAGAGGAAACAAGAAAAACAGTGTTGCTATACTCTAACCTATAGGTTCTTAGTGAGATAGCTAGAAAGGTAAATTATGGAATCAGATTGTAGAGGACCTTGTATACTAGGCTAAGAAGTTTGTGGTCTTTCCAGTTGACAGTGGATGTCACTGATATTTTGTCAGCAGGAGGAATGAACATATGAAGAAAGTGATGTTTCAGGACTATTAGGTTCTTATAGAAATGTAAGTAATGGAAATGGTGTAATTTCCCCCTGCTGCCAGACACCAACCAGTTGAAGAAAAGTCTGCACTTTGCAATGGGGAAATGCTTTATTGGAGCAAGACAAGTACAGAAACATCTCTGAAAAGGTACCCAAGAAATTGGTGACAGTGACCACATGTAGGGAGGGAGACTGGATGACAAGGGAAAGGAAGAATTACTTGGTGCTGTGTAACATTTTGTACCATATCCATATATTACCTGGTGTAAAAATAATTTAAATGTTTTTAAAAACTAAGCAGAAAATGGAGCAGATGAGAGATTAGATTGGTGAGAAACATAGCATAGAAGGAAGAAGGAAGGAGACTTATTTTTTTAATGGGCCACAGAGAGAGCTCAGGCAATTAGATTGATTCTTGGCAGATGGATTTGCTATGACCAATTAAAAGACAAGGCAAGAAATCACCGTTACAATGTGTTTGTACTACCTATGGCCTGTCAGCACTAGATATCTGGCTTTAGAGCTGACTCCAGAGGAAGCCAAATTTTCCTTCCCCCTCTTCTCATTCTACTATAACTGCTTTTTATTTTTTAACAGTTTTATTGAGGTATAATCTATATATCATAAAGTATATATAAATTATTTTAAGTGTACAATTCACCAGTTTACCCATCAATTATTTTTAGTAAATTTATAGAGTTAGGCAATCATCATTGCAATCTAGTTTTAGAAGATCTCAATCACCCCAAAAAGATCCCTCATGCTAGTTTGCAGTCAATCCCCATTTCTGCCATAGCCTTACACGACCATAAATCTTCCTCTGTCTCTATAGATTTGCCTTTTCTGGAAATTTCATATAAATGCATTCATATAATAATGTAGTCATTTGCACTAGCTTGTTATGTTAATCACTTTGATGTTTGGGTTCCATAAAGTTCAGCGAAAAAAACCTTGACCGTATTTCCACGTGTGATTCTCTACTTAAACATAAAAACATTCTGTTTTAAAACAAATTGTGATGGGCGATGAAAAGTGGATACTGTAGGGCTTCCCTGGTGGCGCAGTGGTTGAGAGTCCGCCTGCCGATGCAAGGGACACGGGTTCGTGCCCCGGTCTGGGAAGATCCCACATGCCGCGGAGCAGCTAGTTCCGTGAGTCGTGGCTGCTGAGCCTGCGCATCCGGAGCCTGTGCTCCGCAACAGGATAGGCCACAACAGTGAGAGGCCTGCGTACCGCAAAAAAGAAAAGAAAAAAAAAAAAAGTGGGTACTGTACAATAATGTGGAACGGAAGAGATCATGGGGTAAGCTAAATGAACCACCACCAACCACACCAAAGGCCGGTCTTCATCCAAAGAAGGTGATGTGTATATATGGTGGGATTAGAAGGGAGTCCTCTATTATGAGCTCCTTCCGGAAAAGCAAACGATTAATTACAACAAGTGCTGCTCCCAATTAGAACAACTGAAAGCAGCACTCGATGAAAAGCATCCAGAATTAGTCAACAGAAAACACATAATCTTCCATCAGGATAACTCAAGACGACATGTTCCTTTGATGACCAGGCAAAAACTGTTACAGTTTGGCTGGGAAGTTCCAGTTCATCTGCCGTATTCACCAGACATTGCACCTTCGGATTTCCATTTATTCAGATCTTAATGGAAAAAATTTCAATTCCGTGGAAGACTATAAAAGGCACCTGGAACAGTTCTTTGCTCAAAAAGATAAAAAGTTTTGGGAAGGGACTTCCTTGGTGGTGCAGTGGTTAAGAATCCGCCTGCCAATGCAGGGGACACGGGTTCGATCCCTGGTCCGGGAAGATGACACAGAGCAACTAAGCCTGTGCTCCACAACTACTGAACCTGCGCTCTAGAGCCCGCGAGCCACAACTACTGAGCCCGCATGCCAAAACTACTGAAGCCCATGCGCTCTTGAGCCAGTGTGCTGCAACTACTGAAGCCCACGCATCTAGAGCCCGTGCTCCGCAACAAGAGAAGCCACTGCAATGAGAAGCCCGCGCACCGCGACGAAGAGTAGCCCCCACTCGCCGCAACTAGAGAAAGCCCGCGCACAGCAATGAAGACTGAATGCAGACCAAAAAAAAAAAGTTTTGGGCAGATGGAATTACGAAGTTGCCTGAGAAATGGCAGAAGGTAGTGGAACAAAATGGTGAATATGTTGTGCAATAAAGTTTGTGGTGAAAATGAAAAATGGGTCTTTTATTTTCACTTGAAAACCAAAGGCACTTTTTGGCCAACCCAATGATAAGTATGTAGTGGTATCTCATTGTGATTTTAATTTGCATTTCCCTAATGAATGATGATCCGGAGCATTGTTTCATGTACTTACTAGCCATTCATATATCTTGTTTGGAAGATGTCTATTCAAATCTTTTTTTTAATTGGTTTATTGTTATGATCTCATTGAGTTGTAAGAGTTCTTTATATAATTCTGGATACAAATCCTTTATCAGATATATGATTTTTAAATATTTTCTCCCAGTCTGTGATTTGTCTATTTTCTCAGTATTTTAAAGCACAAAAGTTTTTAATCTTGATGAAATCTAATTTATCAATTTTTTTTCTTTTATGGATTGTGCATTTGGTGTCATATCTAAAAACTCTTTGCCTTACCCAAGGTCATGAAGATTTTCTGTTTTCTCCTAAACATTTTATCAGTTGCTTTTAGTTTTGAAAGGCAATTCTATTTGCTTGTTTAACAACTTCTCTAATGTTAAATTCATTTTTAAACAACATAAAGAAGTACTTCTATTGTCAAAGTACTGTTAATTTTATCTTCTTTTTTTAGTTATTTAGAGCCCAGTCTTAAATATGTTCTTCTTTCCAAAGATAGATAGATAACTGGTTTGTTGAACAGTTAGTCACAGAATAAAATAACTCCTGCTTCTTCCACTTCGCCATAGTATGTCAAAAAAAAAAAAAAATCCCTTTAATGCCAAGCCTCAGAGAAGGATATTTCCTTTTCACTACTATGTCTGCAGTTCAAGTCACCTGACAATAGATTGTGCTTAAACTGTAGCCTTCTAAGTCTGAGCAACTCAACTTGCAAAAAGACTATCTTTGCACTTTCTATCCACGAACCTCATGCTATAGTCTTATTCTAGCTTTATTCTAATAGACCTCTGGATTTTTTACTAAGGTAATTACCAAGAAATAAGAATTTCGTGAATGGCATCATCTTTTCTTTAAGGAGGCCCATGTCCAATGTAATTTTATTTTCCTCACTGTTCCTGGCATAGTGCTCGATAAATATTTTTTATTATATCTATGTAATAAAAGGCAAAATGTTACACATTTTTATTTAATAATGACATAGTATGAGTTGTATTCCACTGTTTTTCTAAATCATCAAATGAATAACCACTCAGTTCAGATTCTTATATCTGTTCTCAAATAATTCTCAACATAAGCACTGTGGTCTTGAGCATTTGATGTTTCACAATAAATTAACTAACATACATCAGAGGTTGTTTATCAGAGTGGGATGCAATTCCTTTACCATGCCCTTTCTGTTTTAGGAATTTTATGTCAACCTTTTAGCCTTAAAAACCCTTTCATAAACTCAGACCCCTATCCTTACCTCGCCTGTGGAAATTCACACCCTAATAAAAAGAAGTAGAAAAGCTTTAGCGTGTCTTTTTTTAAATTGTGGTAAAATATACATAACAAAATTTACCATTTTAACCATTTTTAAATGGTTTAGTAGCAGTAAGTATACACTGCTGTGCAAAGAACACCACCACCATTCATCCCCAGAACTTTTTTCATCTTCCCAAACTGAAACTCCATACCCATTAAACAATAATTCCCCATTATCCCCTGCCGCCCACCCCTAGAAACCACCATTCTACTCTCTGTCTCTATGAATTTAACTGCTCTAGGTACCTCGTATAAGTGGAATCATACAGCATTTGTCCTTCTGTGGCTGGATTATTTCCCTTGGCATAATGTCTTCAAGGTTCATCCTTGTTGTGGCATGTATCAGAATGTCTTTCCTCTTAAAGGCTGAATACTATTCCATTATATGTATACACCACATTCTGTTTATCCATTCATATATCGATGGACACTTGGGTTGTTCCCACCTCTGCACATCTTTAGATGGAGAGGAAGAGAAGATGGTATTAGTGTATCCATCCACAAGCAGGTGATATTGTAAAACCTGTGTTTCTGTTCCAGTGGAATTCTTCCCTCTTATAATGTTGTTTCTAGCCTAGTGCTTACATTAGATAGCATACTATGGCATTTGTACAAGGAATGAACCCTACCTCTGAGAATGACCTTAAGAGAATGACCTCAGGGCTTCCCTGGTGGCGCAGTGGTTGAGAGTCCGCCTGCCGATGCAGGGGACGCGGGTTCGTGCCCTGGTCCAGGAAGATCCCACGTGCCGCGGAGCAGCTAGGCCCGTGAGCCATGGCCGCTGAGCCTGCGCGTCCGGAGCCTGTGCTCCGCAACGGGAGAGGCCACAACAGTGAGAGGCCCACGTACCGCCAAAAAAAAAAAAAGAGAATGACCTCAAGTTGGGGCAGAATTATTTAATATAGGCCTTTTTCACTGCCAGAAGTTATGGAACTTGGTATATAGTAGTTGCTCCATAAATGTTTGAATGAATGCTTAAATACAGATGGACAACCGTTCGTAATTGCCAAAAACTGGAAATAGCCCGAATAGTATAGTCACACGATGGAATATTTACAGCAATAAAAATGAATGAACTACAGATATACACAAAAACATTGAAAAATCTTAAAGAGAGAATCCATATATAATAGAATACATATTGCATGGTTCCATTTATAAAATTAAACAGACATACTTAAATTCCTTAAACATATGTCTAAGGATGCATAAATAGATAGTAAAGCTATTTTTTATGAAAAGCAAGGAAATGAATATTCTAAAAGTCGCAGTAGTTATCACTGGGAGGAGAAGAGGCTCATAACTGGGAAGAGTCACGTTGGGGAAGAGAGGGAGATTTCTGGGATGCTGATAATTGTCTGTTTCTTGACCTGAATCGAGATCTTATGGGTGTTCATTTTACAACAGTTTGTTTTATGCACCTTTCTATATGGTCATCATATTCCACAATTAAAAAAATTTTAAGTTCTATGATTCTAAGGAGAAAAACTAAAACGATCATGTGACATAATCATACACACAGTATTTTAGCTTTTAGTTTGATTGATGAAATGAGAAAGATACCATTGGCCAGTTTGGAGAGTACCAGGAATGTGCTATAGATTGTCTATATTAAGGTTTCCTTTTTACTGAGTTACCTATGTGGATTCCTGGGCTCTGTAGTTTGGGGAAATGGAGATCGGAAGAGGATCAGTACTGAGTAGAAGCCCGTCAACATCTGCAGTCCATAAGAGGACCTGATGCTTCATTAGAAGGCGTTAACCTCAGTGTCTCCCCAGTGTTACTCATTTCTTAGAGATTGTATTCATTTCCATCACAGCATGTGAGAAATGGGAAACAGGCATATAGGACAAATCTTCCTCCCTCTAATCCCTGTTTATCCGACTACTCTCTTGAGCCATCATAGAAAGTAGCATCAAAGATCAGCAAATCTTTGACCAGCTTTTGAAAAGAATTTCCTCATTCACAGACTTTCATCAGATTAAAGTCACATGGCAGATTGCTTCATTAGTAGCTTTTAAATTGAGATAATGAACAACTTTCCCAGTTGCTTGGGTTCTGCTAAATGCTGAAACCGTTCCCATGTATATTACTGGCTTTGGTGGTTCTTCAATTAGCTTAAGCCTCAAAAAGCTTGACTGGCCTATGAGTAGATTATTAAAATGGAAGTCCTGATGGGTCTTACTTGTTACGATGTATAACAGATCAAGTGGCTACAGCTCATTTAGGAAGTGTCACAACAGATATTGTGAATAATTGGAGGGTATAGTTAGAAATATTTTCTTTAAAGATATCCAGCCATAACTTTAAACAGCTTCATGTCAGATTTTACATATGAAGGGAAAGCAATTAGCCAACATGCATTTCTCAGGGTAAAATACCAGAGTTTTGTTCCCCTGTTGTGTACAAATTTGACATTCCTTGACTAATTTGTTGAGTCTCTGTTCTAGACATAGCATAAATTTCTGATTTATAGGCATGAATAACTGCCTAGTTTTCTGCATTTTTATGCTGCTTTTTGTACAGGTTCCTGCCTTACTTAACTGTCTTTCTTCTTTCAGGGTCTGACATTTCAGGAAGTGGAGAACTTCTTTACTTTCTTAAAGAACATTAATGATGTAGACACTGCATTGAGCTTTTACCATATGGCTGGGGCATCTCTTGATAAAGGTAATGAAACCCAAAATTTTTTTCTTGACACTATAAACACTGAATCTGTAATCTATTAGGTGACTACCCGTCCTAAACAGTAATACGTGAATTTTTCTTGACATTGTTTTTTGATTTGTTTTGTTGACACTGTATGAGCCTTGCATTTCACTCTGGGAGGCCAAATTCAGCAAATATATTGTCTTGTGCTAAAGGCTATATAGTCAAGGCAGATTCCCATCTTTAAATGATTAGTCTTGGAAACAGGCATCTAAGCTGAGGCACAGTGAATGAAATTCAGAAATTCTCTCTTTAGAGCCAGAGTTATGACATATATAATGTGAAGCTAAAGTTGCTGTTAATTGTAATTCATTCTTTGTTGAGAAGGAATGGTTTGTTTTGTTTTTCATGTTAAAGTTTTTGTGTTTTTCTTTAAAAGATAAAATCATGATTCTGAAAATAGCACCCCCTATTGGCTTACTTCATACAAATTCAGTTCCAGTTTGTACAGTCAATGTGAGAGAGCAGAGGAATTGAAAACAGTTTTTTCCCCAATATTTTATTATGAAAAATTTCAAGCATACATAACAGTTGAAATAATTATTCAGAGAACATCCATATATCCACCTCAATGAATATTTTGCTATATTTTCTTGATAGAATATCTATGCATATATTCATCCTTCTGATTATCAATCTCTCTTAATTTTTGACGCATTCAAAGTTAAGTTAGAGACATAAGTACTTCACTCTCGAATACTTCAGCATGAATATTAATTGAAGTTCAGTAGATTTTTACAGTTCCCTTGTGCCCTTTCACAGTCAATTTCTGCCCTGGTTATCATGAGGCAATCTTAATTCTGTGTATTTTTCCACCATAGATTAATTTTGTCTGTTCTAGAACTTCACACAAATGGAATTATACAATGTACACTCTTTCTAAAGTTTCTCTCAGCGTGTGCTTGAGATCCACCCATGTTGTTGCATGTACAGTAGTTTGTTCCTTTTTTATGAATAGTAATCCACTGTATGAATACACCACAATTTGTTTATCCACTCTTCTGTTGGACAACTTGGCTGTTTCTAGTTATTGACTATCTTGAATCAAGCCACTATGAACATTCTTATGTTAGTCTTTTTGAGGACATGTATTTTCATTTTTCTTGGATAAATACCTAGGAGTAAATTGCTGTGTCCAGAGAAAGGTATTTCGTTTATAAAAAAAACTTTCAGACCCTTTTTCATAGTGTATCTTTTTTATACTCCCACTAAAAATGTACAGCGGTTCAAGTGGTTCCACATTCTTGTCAACAGTTGGTGGTATCAGTCTTTTTTAATTCTTGTGATTCTGGAATGTATATAAAGGTATCTTATGTTTGTTTGGGTTTTTTTAACATTTATTTTTTTGTTTTATTTTTGGCTGCGTTGGGTCTTTGTTGCAGCACGTGGGATCTTCGTTGTGGCATGCAGGAACTTTTGTTGCAGCACGCGGGCTCTTCATTAAGGTGTGCGGGCTTCTCTCTCTAGTTGTGGCACGCAGGCTCAGTAGTTGCAGCATGCAGGCTCAGTATTTGCAGTGCGAAGATTCTCTGGTTGTGGCGTACAGGCTCCAGAGTGCGTGGGCTCTGTAGTTGTGGCACGAGGGCTCCAGAGCACGTGAGCTCTGGAGTTGCAGCACTCAGGCTCTCTAGTTGTGGCTTGCATGCTCAGTAGTTGCAGCGCGTGGGCTTAGTTGCACTGTGGCGTATGGGACCTTAGTTCCCCACCCAGGGATCGAACCCATGTCCCCTGCATTGGAAGGCAGATTCTTAACCACTGGACCACCAGGGAAGTCCCCTCATTGTGTTATTCATTTGTACTTCCCTGATGACCTCTGCTATTGAGCAACTTTTTGTGTTCTCATCATTCAGATATCTTCTTTGGTGAAGTGTCTGTTCAAATCTTTTACCCATTTTTATAAGTTTGCTTGTCTTATTGAATTGTGGAATTTCTTGGTATATTCTAATATAAGTCCTATATCAGATGTATATTTTGTGAACAGCTTCCTGGTCTGTGGCTTTCCTATTCATTTTCTTAATGGGGTCTTTTTTTTTTTTACATCTTTATTGGAGTATAATTGCTTTACAATGGTGTGTTAGTTTCTACTTTATAACAAAGTGAATTAGCTATACATATACATATATCCCCATATCTCCTCCCTCTTGCGTCTCCCTCCCACCCTCCCTATCCCACCCCTCTAGGTGGTCACAAAGCACCGAGCTGATCTCCCAGTGCTATGTGACTGCTTTTCACTAGCTATCTATTTTACATTTGGTAGTGTATATATGTCCATGCCACTCTCTCACTTCGTCCCAGCTTACCCTTCCCCCTCCCCGTGTCCTCAAGTCCTTTGTCTCTGTCTGAGTCTTTATTCCTGTCCTGCCCCTAGGTTCTTCAGAATCTTTTTTTTTTTTAGATTCCACATATATGTGTTAGCATACAGTATTTGTTTGTCTGTTTCTGACTTATTTCACTCTGTATGACAGACTCTAGTTTCATCCACCTCACTACAAATAACTCAATTTCGTTTCTTTTTATGGCTGAGTAATATTCCATTGTATATATGTGCCACATCTTCTTTATCTACTCATCTGTTGATGGACACTTAGGTTGCTTCCATGTCCTGGCTATTGTAAATAGAGCTGCAATGAACATTGTAGTACATGACTCTTTTTAAATTATGGTTTTCTCAGGGTATATGCCCAGTAGTGGGATTGCTTAGTCATATGGTAGTTCTATTTGTAGTTTTTTTTTTTTTTTTTTTTTTTTTTTTTGCTGTATGCGGTCCTCTCACTGTTGTGGCCTCTCCCGTTGCGGAGCACAGGCTCCGGACGCGCAGGCTCAGTGGCCATAGCTCACGGGCCCAGCCACTCCGCGACATGTGGGGTCTTCCCAGACCGGGGCACGAACCCGTGTCCCCTGCATCGGCAGGCGGACTCTCAACCACTGCGCCACCAGGGAAGCCCCTATTTGTAGTTTTTTAAGGAAACTCTATACTGTTCTCCACAGTGGTTGTATCAATTTATATTCCCACCAACAGTGCAAGAGGGTTCCCTTTTCTCCACACCCTCTCCACCATTTATTGTTTGTAGATTTTTTGATGATGGCCATTCTGATTGGTGTGAGGTGATACCTCATGGTAGTTTTGATTTGCATTTCTCTAATGATTAGTGATGTTGAGCATCCTTTCATGTGTTTTTTGGCAGTCTGTATATCTTCTTTGGAGAAATGTCTATACTACAAAGCTACAGTAATCAAGACAGTATAGTACTGGCACAAAAACAGAAAGATAGATCAATGGAACAGGATAGAAAGCCCAGAGATATACCCACGCACATATGGTCACCTTATCTTTGATAAAAGAGGCAGGAATGTACAGTGGAGAAAGGACAGCCTCTTCAGTAAGTGGTGCTGGGAAAACTGGACAGGTACATGTAAAAATATGAGATTAGATCACTCCCTAACACCATATACAAAAATAAGCTCAAAATGGATTAAAGACCTAAATCTAAGGCTAGAAACCATCAAACTCTTAGAAGAAAACATAGGCAGAACATTCTATGACATAAATCACAGCAAGATCCTTTTTGACCCACCTCCTAGAGAAATGGAAATAAAAACAAAAATAAACAAATGGGACCTACTGAAACTTCAAAGCTTTTGCACAGCAAAGGCAACCATAAACAAGACCAAAAGACAACCCTCAGAATGGGAGAAAATATTTGCAAATGAAGCAACTGACAAAGGATTAATCTCCAAAATTTATAAGCAGCTCATGCAGCTCAATAACAAAAAAACAAACAACCCAATCCAAAAATGGGCAGAAGACCTAAACAGACATTTCTCCAAAGAAGATATACAGACTGCCAACAAACACATGAAAGATTGTTCAACATCATTAATCATTAGAGAAATGCAAATCAAAACTACAATGAGATATCATCTCACACCGGTCAGAATGGCCATCATCAAAAAATCTACAAACAATAAATGCTGGAGAGGGTGTGGAGAAAAGGGAACACTCTTGCACTGCTGGTGGGAATGTGAATTGGTACAGCCACTGTGGAGAACAGTATGGAGGTTCCTTAAAAAACTACAAATAGAACTACCATATGACCCAGCAATCCCACTGGGCATATACCCTGAGAAAACCATAATTCAAAAAGAGTCATGTACGAAAATCTTCATTGCAGCTCTATTTACAATAGCCAGGATATGGAAACAACCTAAGTGTCCATCATCGGATGAATGGATAAAGAAGATGTGGCACATATATACAATGGAATATTACTCAGCCATAAAAAGAAACGAAATTGAGCTATTTTGTAATGAGGTGGATAGACCTAGAGTCTGTCATACAGAGTGAAGTAAGTCAGAAAGAGAGAGACAAATACCGTATGCTAACACATATATATGGAATTTAAGGGGAAAAAATGTCATGAAGAACCTAGGGGTAAGACAGGAATAAAGACATAGACCTACTAGAGAATGGACTTGAGGATATGGGGAGGGGGAGGGGGAAGGGTAAGCTGTGACAAAGCGAGAGCGTGGCATGGACATATATACACTACCAAATGTAAGGTAGATAGCTAGTGGGAAGCAGCCGCATAGCACAGGGAGATCAGCTCGGTGCTTTGTGACCGCCTGGAGGGGTGGGATAGGGAGGGTGGGGAGGGAGGGAGACGCAAGAGGGAAGAGATATGGGAACATATGTATATGTATAATTGATTCACTTTGTTATAGAGCAGAAACTAACACACCATTGTAAAGCAATTATACGCTAATAAAGATGTAAAAAAAAGAAAAAAGAGGTAGGATTGTGATTACAATAACATTGAATAAATAGATTAATCTGGGGAGAATTGACATCTTAGTGATAGAGTCCTCCAGTTTATGAACATATTCTCTCTCTCCATTTTTTTAGGTCTTATTTTATTTCTATCATCAGTGGTTTGTAGTTTTAAATACACAGGTCTTACACATATTTTTTAAAATGTATGCCCAAGTATTTTATGGTTTTAATGCTATTAAAAATTGAATTTTTATTTCATTTTCCAATTGTTTGCTATTATAAAATATAATTGATTTTTGTATATTGATCTTGTATTCTGTAGTCTTGCTAAATTTGCTCATTCTTCTAGGTATTTTGCGGATTCCTTAGGTTTTTATATGTAAGCAATCATGTCATCTGCGAAGAGAGTTTCACCTCTTCTTTTTTATATTTATGCCGTTTTTTCTTGCCTTGTTGCACTTGCTTCAACCACCAATACAGTGTTGAATACAAGTGCTGAGAGTGGGTATCCTTGGCCTCTTCCTGATTTTAGGGGGAAAGCATTCAGTATTTCACCATTAAGTTGGATATTAGATTAGACTGTTCATAGATGCCCATTATCAGATTAAGGAAATTCCTTTCTTTTCCTAATTTAAAAAAAAGTTTTTGTCATCAATATTGAATTTTGACAAAACTTTTTCTATATATATACATAGGAATTATTATATGGCTTTTCTCCTTTATTTTCTTAATATGGTAGTTGCATTGATTATCCTTTATTGTCCTAAAATAAACCCAACTTGGTAATGATGTATTAGTCTTTTTGTATATTGCTAAATTTATTTCTAGCATTTTGTAAAATACTGAGGAATATTGGTCTGTAATTTTCTTTTCTGTAATGTCTTTTCAGATGTTGTAATCAGAGTATACTGTCCTCATAAAATGAGTTGGGGAATTTTTTCTTCTTTATTTTCAGTAAGAGTCTGTGAAAGATCACTGTTCTTTCATTTTGAATTGTTTGATAGAATACACCAATGAAACTATCTGGGCCTGCAGTTTTCTTTGTGGGAACATTTTAATAATTTAATTTTTTAAATAAATACATAGGTATTCAGAGTTTGTGTTTTATCTTGAGTGAATTTTAATACGTTGTCTTTTTTTTAGGAATTTGACCATTTTGTCTGTTATTTAATTTATTGACATAAAGCTGTTCATAATATTCCATCATTATCCTTTTAATATCTATGAATTCTATAAAATCTGAAATCTTACCTTTTACTCCTAACATTGATGAATTATGTCTTCTCTCTCTCCCTCTTTTTTTTTTTTTTTCTTATTTAATCTACCTCGGAGGTTAGCAATTTTGTTAAGTTTTTCAAAGGACCAATTTTTGACTTTGTTAATTTTCTCTCTGGTTTTTTGTATTGCATTGATTTCTGCTCATATCTTTATTATTTCCTTCCTTCTACTTATTTTCAGTATACATTACTTTTCTTTTTTTAGCTTCTTAACATGGAACTTTACCTACCTTTTCTAAGATAAGCTTTTTTTTTTTTGTTTTTTTTTGTCTGTGTTGGGTCTTTGTTTCTGCAAGTGAGCTTTCTCTAGTTGTGGTGAGCAGGGGCTACTCTTCTTTGCAGTGCACGGGCTTCCCATTGTGTTGGCTTCTCTTCTTGCAGAGCACGGGCTCTAGGTGCACAGGCTTCAGTAGTTGTGGCTCTTGGGCTCTAGAGCGCAGGCTCAGTAGTTGTGGCACATGGGCTTAGTTGCTCCGCAGCATGTGGGATCTTCCCTGACCAGGGCTCGAACCTGTGTCCCCTGCATTGACAGGCAGATTCTTAACAACTGCACCACCAGGGAAGACCTAAGATAAGCTTTTGAGGCTATATGTTTTGTTCTAAACATCACTTTATCTATATTTTGATATGTTGTATTTTCACCATCATTCTGTTTGAAATATTTTCTGATTTTCCCCATGATCTTTGGTGACTCATGTTATTTAAAGATATGTTTTTTAATTTCCAAATATTTTGTTTTTTCTAGAGACACTCTTGTTTTTAATTTCTAATTTAATTCCATTGTGGTCAGACAACACACTCCATAAAATTTCAGTTCATTAAAATGGATTGAGACTTGTTTTATGGCCCAGCCTATGGTCAGTTTTTTGATAAATGTTTCATATACATTTGAAAAGAATGTGCGTTCTACGCTTTTGAATATAGTGTTATAAAAATGTCAGTTAGGTCAGGGTGGTTGATAGTGTTCAGATCTTGGATGTCCTTACTGAATTTTTGGCTAGTTGTTCTATCAGTTAGTGAGAATGGAATGTGAAAATCTCCAAGTATGGGGCCTCCCTGGTGGCGCAGTGGTTGAGAGTCCGCCTGCCGATGCAGGGGACACGGATTCATGCCCCCAGGAAGATCCCACATGCCGCAGAGCGGCTAGGCCCGTGAGCCATGGCCGCTGAGCCTGCGCGTACAGAGCCTGTGCTCCGCGATGGGAGAGGCCACAACAGTGAGAGGCCCGCATACTGCAAAAAAAAAAAAAAATCTCCAAGCATGATGTGTGAATTTGTCTGTTTTTCCCTTTATTTCTTTTTTCATATCTCCATGATTTAATCAAGGATCTCATATTACATTTTATTTTATTTTATTTTTTATACAGCAGTTTCTTATTAGTTATCTATTTTATACATATTAGTGTATATATGTCAATCCCAATCTCCCAATTCATCCCACCACCACCACCCCCCCTGCCACTTTCCCCCCCTTGGTGTCCATACGTTTGTTCTCTACATCTGTGTCTCTATTTCTGCCTTGCAAACCGGTTCATCTGTACCACTTTTCTAGATTCCATATATATACATTAATATATGATTTTGTTTTTCTCTTTCTGACTTCCTTCACTCTGTATGACAGTCCATAGGTCCATCCATGTCTCTACAAATGACCCACTTTCGTTCCTTTTCATGGCTGCATAATATTCCATTGTATATATGTACCAAATCTTTTTTATCTATTTGTGTGTCGATGGGCATTTAGATTGCTTTCGTGACCTGGCTATAGTAAGTAGTGCTGCAATGAACACTGGGGTGCATGTGTCTTTTTGAATTATGGTTTTCTCTGGGTATATGCCCAGTAGTGGGATTTCTGGGTCATATGGTAATTCTAGTTTTAGTATTTTAAGGAACCTCCATACTGTTCTCCATAGTGGCTATATCAATTTACATTCCCACCAACAGTGCAAGAGGGTTCCCTTTTCTCCACACCCTCTCCAGCATTTGTTGTTTGTAGATTTTCTGATGATGCCCATTCTAACCGGTGTGAGGTGATACCTCATTGTAGTTTTGATTTGCATTTCTCTAATAATTAGTGATGTTGAGCAGCTTTTCATGTGCTTCTTGGCCATCTGTATGTCTTCTTTGGAGAGGTGTCTATTTAGGTCTTCTGCCCATTTATTGATTGTGTGGTTTGGTTTTTTAATATTCAGCTGCATAAGCTGTTTATATATGCTGGAGATTAATCCTTTGTCCATTGATTCTTTTGAAAATATTTTCCCCATTCTGAGGGTTGTCTTTTTGTCCTACTTATAGTTGCCTTTGCTGTGCAAAAGCTTTGAAGTTTCATTAGGTCCCATTTGTTTATTTTGGCTTTTATTTCCATTACTTTAGAAGGTGGATCAAAAAAGATCTTGCTGTGATTTATGTTAAAGAGTGTTCTTCCTATGTTTTCCTCTAAGAGTTTTATAGTGTCTGGGCTTACATTTAGGTCTCTAATCCATTTTGAGTTTATTTTTGTGTATGGTGTTAGGGAGTGTTCTAATTTCATTCTTTTACATGTAGCTGTCCAGTTTTCCCAGCACCACTTATTGAAGAGACTGTCTTTTCTCCATTGTATGTCATTGCCTCCTTTGTCATAGATTAGTTGACCATAGGTGCTGGGTTTATCTCTGGGCTTTCTATCCTGTTCCATTGATCTATATTTCTGTTTTTCTGCCAGTACCATATTGTCTTGATTACTATAGCCCTGTAGTCTGAAGTGAAGGAGTCTGATTCCTTCAGCTCTGTTTTTTTCCCCTCAAGAGTGCTTTGGCTATTCGGGGTCCTTTGTGTCTCCATACAAATTTTAAGATTTTTTGTTCTAGTTCCGTAAAAAATGCTACTGGTAATTTGACAGGGATTGCATTGAATCTGTAGATTGCTTTGGGTAGTATAGTCATTTTCACAATATTGATTCTTCCAATCCAAGAACGTGGTATATTTCTCCATCTGTTTGTGTCATCTTTGATTTCTTTCAACAGTGTTTTATAGTTTTCTGAGTACAGGCCTTTTACCTCCTTAGGTAGGTTTATTCCTAGGTATTTTATTCTTTTTGTTGCAATGGTGAATGGGATTGTTTCCTTAATTTCTCTTTCTGATCTTTCATTGTCAGTGTATAGGAATGCAAGAGATTTCTGTGCATTAATTTTGTATCCTGCAACTTTACAAATTCATTGATTATCTCTAGTAGTTTTCTGGTGGCATCTTTAGAATTCTCTATGTATAGTATCATGTCATCTGCAGACAGTGACAGCTTTACTTCTTCTTTTCCACCTTGTATTCCTTTTATTTCTTTTTCTTCTCTGATTGCTGTGGCTAGGACTTCCAAAACTATGTTGAAAATAGTGGCAAGAGTGGACAGCCTTGTCTTGTTCCTGATCTTAGGGGAAATGCTTTCAGTTTTTTACCATTGAGAATGATGTTTGCTGTGATTTTGTCATATATGGCCTTTATTATGTTGAGGTAGGTTCCCTCTCTGCCCACTTTCTGGAGAGTTTTTATCATAAATGGGTATTGAATTTTGTCGAAAGCTATTTCTGCATCTATTGAGATGATCATATGGTTTTTATTCTTCAATTTGCTAATATGGTGTATCACACTGATTGATTTGCGTATATTGAAGAATCCTTGCATCCCTGGGATAAATCCCACTTGATCATGGTGTATGATCCTTTTAATGTGTTGTTGGATTCTGTTTGCTAGTATTTTGTTGAGGATTTTTGCATCTATATTCATCAGTGATAATGGTCTGTAATTTTCTTTTTTTGTAGTATCTCTGTCTGGTTTTGGTATCAGGGTGATGGTGGCCTCGTAGAATGTGTTTGGGAGTGTTCCTCCCTCTGCAATTTTTTGGAAGAGTTTGAGAAGGATGGGTGTTAGCTCTCCTCTAAATGTTTGATAGAATTCACCTGTGAAGCCATCTGGTCCTGGACTTTTGTTTGTTAGAAGATTTTTAATCACAGTTTCAATTTCATTCCTTGAGATTGGTCTGTTCATATTTTCTATTTCTTCCTGATTCAGTCTTGGAAGGTTATACCTTTCTAAGAATTTGTCCATTTCTTTCACTTTGTCCATTTTAGTGGCATAGAGTTGCTTGTAGTAGTCTCTTAGGATGCTTTGTATTTCTGCGGTGTTCATTGTAACGTCTCCTTTTTCATTTCTAATTTTATTGAGTCCTCTCCTTCTTTTTCTTGATGAGTCTTGCTAAAGGTTTATCAATTTTGTTTATTTTCTCAAAGAACCAGTATTTAGTTTTATTGATCTTTGCTATTGTTTTCTTTGTTTCTGTTTCATTTATTTCTGCTCTAATGTTTATGATTTCTTTCCTTCTCCTAACTTTGGGTTTTGTTTGTTCTTCTTTTTCTAGTTCCTTTAGATATAAGGTTAGATTGTTTGAGATTTTTCTTACTTCTTGAGGTAGGATTGTATTGATATAAACTTCACTCTTAGAACTGCTTTTGCTGCATCCCATAGGTTTTGGATTGTCGTGTTTTCATTGTCATTTGTCTCTAGGTATTTTTTGATTTCCTCTCTGATTTCTTCAGTGATCTCTTCGTTATTTAGTAACATATTGTTTAGCCTCCATGTGTTTGTGTTTTTTACGTTTTTTTCCCTGTAACTGATTTCTAATCTCATAGCATTGTGGTTGTAAAAGGTGCTTGATATGATTTCAGTTTTCTTACATTTACCACGGCTTGATGTGTGACCCAAGATGTGACCTATCCTGGAGAATGTTCCATGTACCCTTGAGAAGAAAGTGTAATCTGCTGTTTTTGGATGGAATGTCCTATAAATATCAATTAAATCTATCTGGTCTATTGTGTCATTTAAAGCTTGTGTTTCCTTATTGCTTTTTTTTCTGGATGATCTATCCATTGGTGTAAGTGAGGTGTTAAAGTCCCCCACTATTATTGTGTTACTGTCGATTTCCTCTTTTATAGCTGTTAGCATTTGCCTTATGTATTGAGGTGTTCCTATGTTGGTTGCATATATATTTATAATTGTTATATCTTCTTGGATTGATCCCTTGATCATTATGTAGTGTCCTTCCTTGTCTCTTGTAACATTCTTTATTCTAAAGTCTATTTTGTCTGATATGAGTATTGCTACTCCAGCTTTCTTTTGATTTCCATTTGCATGGAATATCTTTTTCCATCCCCTCAATTTCAGTCGGTATGTGTCCCTAGGTCTGAAGTGGGTCTCTTGTAGACAGCATATATATGGGTCTTGTGTTTTTGTTTTTTTTTAATTAATTCATTCATTATTTATTTTTGGCTGTGTTGGGTCTTCATTTCTGTGCGAGGGCTTTGTCTAGTTGTAGCAAGCAGGGGCCACTCTTCATCGCGGTGCGTGGGCCTCTCACTATTGCTGCCTCTCTTGTTGCAGAGCACAGGCTCCAGACGCGCAGGCTCAGTAGTTGTGGCTCACGGGCCTAGTTGATCCGTGGCATGTGGGATCTTCTGAGACCAGGGCTCAAACCTGTGTTCCCTGCATTGGCAGGCAGACTCTCAACCACTGTGCCACCAGGGAAGCCCTGGGTCTTGTTTTTGTATCCATTCAGAAAGCCTGTGTCTTTTGGTTGGAGCATTTAATCCATTCACATTTAAGGTAATTATCAATAT
Organism: Grampus griseus; assembly: GCF_964374135.1. Classification (NCBI taxonomy): domain Eukaryota; kingdom Metazoa; phylum Chordata; class Mammalia; order Artiodactyla; family Delphinidae; genus Grampus; species Grampus griseus. The sequence continues at coordinate 26,495,841 of NC_139010.1, read as the reverse complement.
GTATGTTCCTATGACCATTTTCTTATTTGTTTTGGGTTTGTTTTTGTAGGTTCTTTTCTTCTCTTGTGTTTCCCACTTAGAGAAGTTCCTTTTGCATTTGTTGTAGAATTGGTTTGGTGGTGCTGAATTCTCTTAGCTTTTGCTTATCTGTAAAGCTTTTGATTTCTCTGTCGAATCTGAGGGAGATCCTTGCCAGGTAGAGTAATCTTGGTTGTAGGTTCTTCATCACTTTAAGTATATCATGCCACTCCCTTCTGGCTTGTAGAGTTTCTGATGAGAAATCAGCTGTTGACCTTATGGGAGTTCCCTTATATGTTACTGGTCGTTTTTCCCTTGTTGCTTTTAATAATTTTTCTTTGTCTTTAATTTTTGTCAATTTGATTACTTTCTGTCTTGGTGTGTTTCTCCTTGGGTTTATCCTGCCTGGGACTCTCTGCGCTTCCTGGACTTGAGTGGCTGTTTCCTTTCCCATGTTAGGGAAGTTTTCAACTATAATCTCTTCAAATAATTTCTTAGGTCCTTTCTCTCTTCTTCTTCTGGGATGCCTATAATGCAAATGTTGGTGCATTTAACGTTGTCCCAGAGGTCTCTTAGGCTGTCTTCATTTCTTTCCATTCTTTTTTCTTTATTCTGTTCCACAGCAGTGAATTTCACCATTCTATCTTCCACGTCACTTATCCATTCTTCTGCCTAAGTTATTCTGCTATAGATTCTTTCTAGTATATTCATTTCAGTTATTGTATGATTCATCTCTGTTTGTTTGTTCTTTAACTCTTCTAGGTGTTTGTTTTTTAATTCTTCTAGGTCTTTAAACATTTCTTGCATCTTCTCGATCTTTCCCTCCATTCTTTTTCCAAGGTCCTGGATCATCTTCACTATCATTATTCTGAATTCTTTTTCTGGAAGATTGCCTATCTCCACTTCATTTAGTTGTTTTTCTGGGGTTTTATCTTGTTCCTTCATCTAGTACATAGTCCTCTGCCTTTTCATCTTGTTTATCTTTCTGTGAATGTGGTTTTCATCCCACAGGCTTCAGAATTGTAATTCTTCTTGCTTCTGCTGTCTGCCCTCTGGTGGATGAGGCTATCTAAGAGGCTTGTGCAACCTTCCTGATGGAGAGACTGGTGGCAGGTAGAGCTGGGTGTTGCTCTGGTGGGCAGAGCTCAGTAAAACTTTAATCTGCTTGTCTGCTGATGGATGGGGCTGGGTTCCCTCCCTTTTGGTTGTCTGACCTGAGGCAACCCAGCACTGGAGCCTACCCTGCTCTTTGGTGGGGCTAATGGCAGACTATGGGAGGGCTCATGCCAAGGAGTACTTCCCAGAACTTCTGCTGCCAGTGTCCTTGTCCCTGCAGTGAGCCACAGCCACCCACCACCTCTGCAGGAGACCCTTCAACACTAGCAGGTAGGTCTAGTTCAGTCTCCTATGGGGTCACTGCTCCTTCCCCTGGGTCCTGATGTGCACAGTACTTTGTGTGTGCCCTCCAAGAGTGGAGTCTCTGTTTCCCCTAGCCCTGTCGGTGTCCTGCAATCAAATCCCACTAGCCTTCAAAGTCTGATACTCTAGGAATTCCTCCTCCTGTTGCTGGACCCCCTGGTTGGGAAGCCTGACGTGGGGCTCAGAACCTTCACTCCAGTGGGTGAACTTCTGTGGTATAAGTACTCTCCAGTTTGTGAGTCACCCACCCAGGGGTTATGGGATTTGAGTTTCTTGTGATTGCGCCCCTCCTACTGTCACACTGAGGCTTCTCCCTTGTCTTTGGATGTAGGGTATCTTTTTTGGTGAGTTCCAGTGTCTTCCTGTTGATGATCGTTCAGCAGTTAATTGTGATTCCGGTGCTCTCACAAGAGGGACTGAGCACATGTCCTTCTACTCTACCATCTTGAACCAATCTCATCTGTTTTTCCCTTTAAATGATGTCAGTCTTTGCTTCATTAATTTTGAGCTCTGGTATTAAGTGCATACATACTTAATGATTATGATTATTGTCTTTTCTTGATGAACTGGCCATTTTATCATTATGAAATATTCCCCCTTTATGTTTAGTAATACGCCTTTTCTTGAATTCTGTTTCGTCTGGTATTGATTTAATTACTCCAGCTCTTTGGATAGTTATTGTTTGCATGGTATGTCTATTCTTTTATGTTAAACCTATCTGTGTCTTTCAGGTATATCTCTTCTAGACATAGAGTTGGGTCTAGTGGCCTTTTAGCTATACTTTTTTGCATTTTATATTTTAGTGGTTTCTCTAGAAATTATAACTTTTCATGGTTTACTTAAAGTTAATATTGTACCACTTCAAGTGAAATGTAAGAACCTTGCATTCATAAAGTTCCATTTCCCATCATTCCATCCTTTATGCCATAGCTGTCATTTTGTATTTCCTCTATATATGTTATAATCCCTATCCTATAATGTTAGCATGTTTGTTTTCAACAATTATATTTTTCAGTAAATTAACAGAAAAAAATAATTTTTATACTTAGCCACATTTACCATTTATTCATACTTACCAGTTTGAGTGTTTTTCATTTATTTCTGAATATCTAAAATTTTATCTGGTATCACTTACATCAGTTTGAAGAACTTCCTTTATCATTTATGGTATGAATCTGCTGGCAGTTAATTCTCTTAGTTTTTGGTTTATCTGACAATGTTTTTATTTCACCATTGGGTACTGTGATTTGTGATTTTTAAATCTCTCCAAAGCACCGACTCAGGTTTTATAAGCACAGTCTTGCTTATTCAACACTTTCTGATGGATTTCTTAAGATTTTCTAATATAAGATCATGCTATGTGCAAACAGAGATCATTTTACTTCTTCCTTTCCATCCTGGATGCCTTTTATTTCATTTTCTTGATCCACATAACTTTTTAAAACAGCATTTGTCTCCTTGCTTGTTTACATATTTATTTTTGTTTGTTTAAAATAATACCTCCTCTGACCTTTGTAGAAGGCTTTGGAAAAAATTAATGAAATCATGGAGGTTATGTATGTGTATGTGTAATACCACAGGGTCATTTCTCCAGAATAGCTTTGGTTGTATTGCTTTGTTTCACAAAACAGATTTGACAGCATCTGCAAATCCAAAGATGTAAGATTTGAAGTCATCACTCATTATTAAAATAAAATTAATAAGCTCCTATTTATATTTGCATACCTTTTTTTGAAAAGTCCAACTAAAGACAATAGATTCACTTTAAAGAACAATTATATAGGATGAATCACTGTCTGTGTTAAAATTATAGGATGTACAAAATAGAATGATTCAGGGTAATGGTAGCAAAGGAAAGTGCAACCTAGTGGTTAAAGAAAAAAAAGATAAAGTGTTTCTTTCAAATGACTTCAAACCATTTCCTGGGATGTTTAGTCTCTCCATAGAGTTCATGCCTCATTATCCTTGTTAACAGAGGCAGTGGTACAAATTATACAGTCTTATCTGATATCCAAAAATATGTTTGGTTTTGAGATAGATGATATTTGGCATTTATTTTGACTTCTTAGATTGTTTTATCTGTGTAACTTTGGAGTCCCTGAGTGTAAAAGATAGATATCTAGGGGAAACTGCCCTAGATTCATACTAAGTAAGAGGAAGAAGCCAAGTGTATTCATTTCCCAGGGCTGCTGTAACAAATTACCACAAACATGGTGATCTAAAACAACAGAAAGTTATTTCACAGTTCTGAAGCCCACAAATCTGAAATCAAGATGTTTGCAGGGCCACACTCCCTCTGAAGGCTCTAGGGAAGAATCTTCCCTTGCCTCTTCCAGCTTCTGGTGGCTTAGTCACTCCTTGGCTTGTGGCTGCATATTACCAATCACTACTTCTGTCTTCACGTGGTCTTCCCCCTCCTTCTCTCTTCTGTATATCTGTGTGTCCATCCTTTTTATATCTCTTGTAAGGACACTTGTCATTGGATTTAGGGCCCACCTGGTATCATCTCAAGATCCTTAATTACATCTGCAAATCCCCTTCTTCCAAACAAAGTCATATTCACAAGTTCTAGAGGCTAAGATGTAGGACATATCTCTTGGGGTAGCCACCATTCAATGCACTGTAGCAACCAAGACCTAAATATCACTCATACATAGTCCACAAAGTAAGGCAAAAATAGAAACAAAAAAGTATATGAGTTTAATTTACTGTGAGAATATTTGTATTGTCTGTTTAAAAACTCATTTTTGGGCTTCCCCGGTGGCGCAGTGGTTGAGAGTCCACCTGCCGATGCAGGGGACACGGGTTCGTGCCCCGGTCCGGGAAGATCCCACATGCCGCGGAGCGGCTGAGCCCGTGAGCCTTGGCCGCTGAGCCTGCGCGTCCGGAGCCTGTGCTCCGCAGCGGGAGAGGCCACAGCGGTGAGAGGCCCGTGTACCGCAAAAAATAAAAAAAACTCATTTTTTTAAACCTAATTATACTCTTTGCATGGCTAACTTCTGTTTCTTCAAAGAGGCCTTCCCTGACTACTCAATATAAATTATAAAAAAACTAACTATATTGTCTGTAGCTTTTATAGTTTTTTTAAAAAGAGGCATTAACCTAAAATCTTCTGCCTTCACTACTGTCATCAATTCTTATCCATAAATTATAGACATGGGCTTGAATTTTCACAACTATGACTTATCAGGTAGAGCAGAGACTACTAACTGTGATATTTTGTACATAGATAGTAGGCCCTCAATAAATACTTATTAACTGAATTATGCCTCATCTGTCCAGGAGCTCGAACAAACAAAAGTAAGCATTATCCTTGATTCTGTACTCGTTCATCCCCATATTTGTTTCTTCAATAAATCCGTGTCCCTGCTTCCAGAACATCCTGAATCTGACTCTGTTTCTCCACCTAGCCTACTCTAGTCCTGATCTCTTTACCTAGGCTTACAGGGCTCCATATGGCATGGCTCTCATATACTCTTTGAGTACATCAAATATCACTTTCTTACCAGTTCACTCCATTCCACATGTTCTTTTATATTCTAGATATATCAAGTTCATTCCCACCCAAAAGCCTTTGTTCGGGCTGTTCCTTCACCTCAAGTGCTCTTTCCCAGGATCTCTGTGTATTTGGCTCCTTGTAACTCAGGTCTCATATAAATCACTTTCCTGGTAACTCCATCAGCCTGTATCATAGGCTTTATCACTACCTGATATTTTCTTGTGTATTTATGTGTGCATTTATTATCTGTCTCTGTTTACTAGAATGCTTATCTGTCTTGTTCCTGGATATATTCCCTGTGCCTAGGACAATATCTGGAATAGAGTAGACACCCTATAAATATTTGCTCAATAAATGAATGAGTGAATGAACATCTTGATAGATGTGAAAAAGACATAGGATCTCAAGCCAATAACCCCTCACCTTTGACAGTAGACCCAGAGAACAAATTCATGTCATGAATTCACTGTGTACTATAACCCCTATCTTTTAGACTTAACATACATTTCACCTTCATCCGAGCTTAAGGGGGTCATGATATCAGCAATGTTAAGTGATGTACTGCAGGGTGCATGCAAAGACTAGCCTGTGCTTGGCTACCGTTCCAAGTTCCTTCCCTCTGCCAGATGTGCCTGTCTTCACTTCCTTTGCTCTGCCAGATGTGCCTGTCTTTTGCAGGCTCTCCTTGCACTCTCCCCTTTGCTTTTAAACATTCCTGATCCTAATAGTCATACTAGTGATTTTTCCATTCGTTTGAGTTCTATACCAATTCTCTTTCCACTGAATCATGGAATTTCACTGCTGAGATGAATCTTAGAAGAGAGGAAGAAAAGTGTAATAGTTAAGAATACTGGATTTGAATCTTGGCTCCATCATTGACTAGCTGAGTAGCTTTGGGCAATTTCTGAATTTGGTTTCTATGTTTTTAGAATGAGGATAATAATATCCACCTCATAGGATTGTTCTGAGGATAAATCTACACAAAGCACTTAACCTTGTGCCTATCATGCAGTGAATGTTTAATAAATGCCTGCTGCTTCCATTATGAGGTTGATGATATAACCAGATTTAGTGTGGTTCATCCATTCATTCAGCTAGCAGCATAGGCACTATGCTGGGCACAGGGTTCTACTCTCAAGAAGCTCATAGTCTATTAGGGGAGAAAGAAAAGGATACAAGCTGTTCACGTTGTTGTGATAGGTGCTAATGAGGGCCTCTGACCCCTATGAGGGGTGGGGAAAGAGTGAGGCAGGGGTTGGCACAGGAGTACTTTTGTCTGCCTGCTGCTCTGTCTCAGCTGTCTTCATTTTTTCCCAAAAGGTTAGGACCTTCAGAAATTGGCACCTTTTAGAGGCCCTGGCACTCTCTCTTCCTTGGCTACTTTAGAGCTTGCAAACCTGTCTTTAGACATAATTTAGTACAGAATTTCTGAAACGGCATCGTGAAGGACATTATATACTGCAATATGTTAATGGTTTTGTGGGTTTAAAACAAAACCCAAAAAAAGTGTTCCATGGTTCAAATAAGTTTGGAAAATGCCAGGTTATACAGAATTTCTTCCTGCAGCACTACTCCTGCCAACTTTTTAATATGCTAATGTGCATTATTAATCTCCAAGAGAGTGATATAGTTCCCAAACTTGACTTGCCTCAGAATATCTTTAACAACTTATAGAGCTAATGTTCCTCAGAACAGTTGGAGAACCCAGGCAGGTGGCAACTGCAGATTTACATTCCAGCGTGATGTAATCCCTCAGAGTGAAAATGCCAAATTTCATTGTGGCTGTTTCTTTAGTTCTACGTGGTTCATGTGAGAATGACAACTCTCAGGCAAGAATGACATGTCTTTGTTGAATTTTGACCATTTGGAGAAAGAACCTTTCTGCATGAACTATAGTACCTTTCTACTATAGGTCATCTCTTTTGTTTAGCACTTAAGAGGAATTGGTTCTATTGCTTATTCATATACATACTGGGCATAAAATTAGATATATAACCTCTCAAGGGCTGTCTGAATGATTTACCTAGTCTGCTGAAGAAGGTAATGGAAAATTGAACATGGCTTCTTCCCCATGGCATCCTATGATGGAAAAGTTAGAAATTATTTGTGTTGGAGCTCTAGAATGAGCTATGGCCTGTATGACTTAGAGTATTCTTATTTCTGCCAAGAGAACAAAAGGTTTCTATGTATGGTAAAGCCCCATTATAAGCACCTTAGGATATTAGAGATTTGGGAAACTTGTAGGTTCAGTTGTGTCCCCCATGTACTTTGAACTATAATACAGGAAATAATCACACAGATATAGGCCATGGCCTTTAGTACTCACGCCCCAGCACAAGCCCACTTAAACTGAAAATCATAATTTATGACATGGTTGTCCTTGATTCTTCATAGTTGTCCTATACATACAGTTTACCTTATTACCTGACAAGCCAAGAAAATAAATAGTAAAACCTGTGGCATATCCCCTACAGGATACTCTCTGCAATCCCAAGTATTTTTACTGAAAGTTAGGTAGTATTATCCCCCATTTTATGAATAAGGAAATATAAAATGAAACAGCTTACTCTTGGTTACCCTGCTAAGTAGAGCTAGAATTCAAGCTCAGGTCTCTCTGATCCCAGTCTGTGTTCTTTCCACACCATCATGTTGTCTCTCAGTATATCCCAAAATGCTGCTGGAATTTGAAAATCATTGCTGAAACGCAATCCAGGAGGAGACAATGCAGGTTCACCATTTTGAACTGTGGTTCTCAATAGCTTAGGGAAGACAGGTTCTAGTCTATTTCCTCCCAGTTCCCTTTGGCTAAGAGTTGACCATTCTTGGGTGAGAATAAAGTCCTTTTGGTAAACTATGATGTTTTGGAGTTAGTGTCCTTCTCTTGAAGATGAAATATGACATTTTCACCCTACAATTGTCTCTTCTGTTCAGAACCAGGTTCTCCCACTCAGACATGCTCTGACATCTGTAATGCATACCCTACAGTGACACAGACTCTTGGAGTTGTCTAATCTAGCTTCTTATCCCACACAGGAACATCTTAGTAGACACATCTGTGTTCTTCACTTTTCTGACCATATTACTTTTTTTTTTTTTGCGGTACGCGGGCCTCTCACTGTTGTGGCCTCTCCTGTTGCGGAGCACAGGCTCCGGACGCGCAGGCTCAGCGGCCATGGCTCACGGGCCCAGCCACTCCGCAGCATGTGGGATCTTCCCGGACCGGGGCACAAACCCGTGTCCCCTGCATCGGCAGGCGGACTCTCAACCACTGCGCCACCAGGGAAGCCCTATATTACTTTTTGGTGAAGAAACCAATACACAAAAGCCTAAAGTTACTTAAATAAGGTCATGTAGCAAGGAAAGTTAGTATCCCTTTAAAGGATACCACAGAACAGAAAAGACATATGTATATACTAAGCTGTCAGTTTCTGAACATCAAATTATAGGATATACAGATGTGGATGGACTTCTCAGCTTTTAACGATCCAGCTGTTCCTCATCACCTCTACTCACTGGTGTAGCAATACTTTGTTATACTTTTAGAGACGATTCCAACATCTAGCATTTATTGAGAGCTAAATATATGCAAGACATTTGTAAGCATAAATTTTGGGTTTAAACTCAAACCTGATTTTGAGTCCCTGTTACTCACTAGCTTTGGACTTTGAACAAATCACTGAAACTCTCAAAACCTCAGTTTCCTGATCTGTAGAACGGTGATAAAGGCTACTTGCCTCAGGGCTATTGTGAAAATTAAATGAGATAACCCTAAATTACTATACTAGATTGAAATTATGACTGTACACAGCCGCCTGCTCTGTTTTCAGCCCCAAGGTACTGACTTTCCTCTGCCTGTTTATCTTATTTTTTTAGTTAATTAATTTTTTTTTATTATTATTTTGGCTGCTTTGGGTCTTCATTGCTGCGTGCGGGCTTTAGTTGCGGCAAGCGGGGGCTACTCTTCTTTGTGGTGCGCGGGCTTCTCATTGCAGTGGCTTCTCTTCTTGCAGAGCATGGGCTCTAGGCACACGGGCTTCAGTAGTGTGGCACACAGGCTCAGTAGTTGTGGCTTGCGGGCTCTAGTGCACAGGCTCAGTAGTTGTGGCACACGGGCTTAGTTGCTCTGCAGCATGTGGGATCCTCCCAGACCAGGGATCGAACCCATGTCCCCTGCATTGGCAGGCAGAGTCTTAACTACTGCGCCACCAGAGGAGTCCCAAAAAGTTATTAAAAAAATAATAATCCTAGAACCTGATGAGGCTTAATTTTGTTCTCTTAGAAAGTAGTATCTACTGCTTTTTTCAGTACTTTTTGAGATTCGTATTAGTTTAGAAGTTATAAGTGGGGTTTTTTTTGTATTTTTTAAATAGGAAAATTGGAGCTTTTAGTTTCTCCTAAGTTTCATCATTCATCCAAAAATTCTTGGGATCATTGCTTTCAGAAGGCATTATCATTATTTAACTTCCCTGTTCCTAGGAATATCTAAGCAGTATTAATATCTCTAGTATCCACAGCATTCAAGGGGGAATTTTCTACTGGACTCTAAACTCTTGAGGACGAGAACAATGTTTTCCACATCTTTGTGTCCTACTCTGAGCCTAGAAGAATTATGTATATTTATGCAGTAGATATTTAATTAATGTTGAATGAATGAGTGAATTAATTCTAAACATGGTCAGATACTGAAAAGGATGCTAAAGCTCTAATAAAAACCTAGGGTGAGGGAGAGAATGATAGGAGTATGACACCTTCCCATGTCATTAATTTCCTTGACACATGGGCAAGTCACAATTTCTCTGACCTCAAGTTAGAGTTATACTAATTATCTCCAAGTGTTCTTCCAGATTTGAAATTCTATAAATAATCAGCTTTTTACTGAATGTTGTAATGTTTTAAGGGACATGTTATAGCCAGAATATCCAAATCTGTGTGAAAATGAACTAACTTATAATTATCAGATACATTTGAAATCAGAGCAAGGCTGTTGAATTCCCAAGAGAAGCGTGGCAGTTTTAATTTGTTTTCTTGCTAAGAAATTTAAAAATTAATTAGATCTTGGCTAGTGCCTCTATAAGAGCTAGTTTATGGAGCTTGGTATAGTAGTTGCAGAAAAGTGACAGTTCCATAAAATATACCTAGAATGAGTGTAGCTCTATATAAAGTATGATTTGAGGAACGTCAAAAGGACATTCCCAACCATAAATACCTTCCCTACTTAACTTTCTTGCTTATAACAAATTACTACAAATTTGCAGCTTAAAATACCACCTATTTATCCCCTAGTTTCTATAAGTCAGGGTCTGAGCATAGCATAACTGGGTTCTCTGCTCAGAGTCTTAACAAGGCAGAAATCAAGACATCAGTAGGACTGCTTTCTCATCTGGAGTTCATAGTCCTCTTCCAAGCTCACCTGGGTTCTTGGCAGAATTCATTTCCTTTTGGTTGTAGGAATGAGGTCCCTTTTTCTTGCTGGCTGTCACTCGCAGCAGACTGCTGCAGTTCCTTGCCATGCGGCCCTCTCACAGGCCCTCTTACAATATGGCAGCTCACTTCTTCAAAGCCAGCAGGAGAATCTCTTTCCCCAGTGTGCTGAGATGGGTTCTTATATAACTGTAATCATGGGAGTGACTATCCCATTACCTTTTCCATATAAAGTAACCTAATCACAAGAGTGGTATCACATCCTATTCACAGGTCCTGCCCACATTCAAAGAGAGGAGATTTTACAGGGTGTGGGGATGTTGAGAACCATCTCAGAATTCTACCCACCATACCAGAAATTACCACCATTCTATTCTTTGAGGACTTCTGAAGATATGGACATTTTAACTGATCTAAGCCATGTTATATAAAAAGACGTTAAGAATGGCAGTCATAAAATTTTAGGGCTAGAAAAGAGCTTAGAAATCATTTTACTTAAACCCTTGCTTTATTCTTTTAACCTCTTTGTTTACACTTGAAGGAAAATGACTTGCTCGGATCACAGCTAGTGCGATGCAAAACTGAGACCAGAGATTCAGGTTCACTCACTTCCATACCACTGTTCTCTTTAGTACGCGGGATCCACTGCCATGAGAAGGACCTAGAGAATTCTACTGGGGACTCAGTGCTTTTATGGGAAGGCAGAAATAGGGAAAAGTTCACAGCAAAAATGTATGGGAGAGCATCTCCAGACAGCCATAGAACGAAGGCAGGAAATGGGAATGTCATAAAGACGTGTGGGGAAGAGGTTATGGGAAAAAAGCTCCTATTTTATAAATTCTTTTAAAGTTTGTGGAGGCAAGCCCCTATGCTTCGGTTTGTTATTGCATTTTGTAAAAACATTTATGTGTGAAGAAGAGTGTTGGCCAGGATTTCATTCATTTAAGACAAAGTCATCAATTTTTTAAACACAATTATTCATGATGTAGGCAGGGAAGCTCAAATTCTGAAAGAAATATTTGCTTCATGAGGCACTTTCTCTGCAGAGACCTAATTTTTTTCCCCTAATTTAAAGTTACTTAGCAATTCTAAAGATTGATTCTGGCTTAACTATGTTGCTTTGAATATGTTGTGATTTAGTAAAATTATATATAAGTACCCCAAGGAGGAAGGGAGCTGCTTTAGGGATTCATGATTACCACTGGGGGAGAGAGGAGAGTGAGGGTAGGATAAACTGCCAAAACATCCTCTTAAATAGATAAGTGAGAACATCAGCCAACATTACATCCTACTATGAAAAGGATCAGAAAGGAATTATACCAACTGGGGGAGTATAGAGATTACTTTTTAACGCATGTGCTGCTTTTGGGGGGCTTAAGGGGTTACTACCCTTAGAAGCCTCTGAAGGTTTTATAAGACACTTGCTAAGGTGAAGAGTATTTAGCCTTTTGGCATAATTTCAGCAAACTGAACTTAAATATCTCAGTTGCTTTCAACTTTAGCCATCAGAGATTCAGACTGTGTTGAAGCTGAGAACCCACAGCCCACCCATAGCCCACCAAAGAAGTAATTTTGTAAAGGGGGGATAAAAGGCACTTCCTCCTCAAGATTGAGGTTAGAGTAATATGAGGAAGTGGTTATCTAAATAATGATACATCCTCTTGGTGGAATACTGTGCAGCTGTTAAAAAAGAACTGTTTATGTATTGGAATGGAATTATTTCTTAGATATATTGTTAAATGAGTCAAGCAAAACCATTTAATATACCACCATTTTGTGGGAAAAAGTGAAGAATAAATATTTGATTTTATATCTATAAAATATTTCTGGGGAAACTGGAGATATTGGTTGCCTCTGGACAACTAGGGGGCGGGGGTATAAGTTTGGGAGGGAGATTTCAGCCCTTTTGTACCATTTGAATTTGAAACAGCTGAATGTATTATCTAATGAAAAATAACTTTTTAAAATAAAAAATAATGAAAATTTAAAGAGTCAAAGAGGGAAAAGCAAGTTAATATGGTAAATTGGTCTCCGAATAAGACCTGGCTGTGTTATAAAGGTTTCCCTGCAAGGAGACTTGACTGGCCCCCTGCAAAATCTCATCCCCACCTGCACCTCTGTTCTAGCTCTCTAATCAGGCATTAGCATCCTTTCCTGCTTTCAGTACTTTACTCAGACCCCCACCCCCATCACCTACTATTGTACCTGCCAACTCTGGAGCAGTATGTCTCTTTAATCCTTTAGAATTAGGATCCAAAATGTACCTCCAGCGAAGTACAGTCTATTCCACTGTGACCCATATGTGTCCGTTAATGTCTGATAGCTCTCCTATGTACTTCTCCATCTTAATGGTTTGTATAGTTTCCCCCACTGAACTGTGATTGGCACCTGAAACCACTGCCTAATGGTACTGATAGAAATGCTTGCCCTTTGTGGACAAAATGTGTTGAGCGTTAATGACGCCAGATACAATACTGGACAATGGCAATAAACCTTACTGTAAATCAGTTTTACTAGATTAATCATGTAAGCCCATTGAAGCAGTCATCTGGGATGATGCTCTGAGATTCAGAAAACCTGACCACAGGTTTTCTCTGTGGCGTATACCAGTATTTAAGAGCCAGGATCACCAGCATCACCTCTGACGGTGGACTGCCTGAGCACACAGAGGGGGTCAACCTGCCTGCAGCTCAGAAGCACCGTGCGGAACACAGAATTGTTATATTTTTCATTATTAGTATACTGCATTGCTCTTGGCTCCTTAAATTGCTTGTCATCCTAAATATTGTCCTTTCCTCCCCACCCACACCCCCTCAGTCGGGCTGAAATGTGTATGTTGTATTAGCCAAAGTATCTTGGAAGAAGATACTTCCAAGAAAGGACAGGTGCTTTTTAAAGGAAAATCCTTCCCCCGTCCCCGCCTTCCCCGAAGCCATCTAGGTATGGATTTAAGAAACTAGGACCTCTGCATCATAAGCCCTTCCAAAGCTGAAGCAGAAATGTCTTCCCTTACTTAACCTTGGCAGTCACCAGCCAGCTTTTGATTTTCTCCACTGCAGTCCAGGAAGACAGGAATAATCACATGGCTGCACAGCTAGAGACTGCCAACCCAACGTTGCATATCACCTTTCCAAACATCTTTGCATTAGGAAGAGACAGGCAGTTCCTAACTGGGTCACACTGTCCGTAGATCTATCTATGCATCAGAGATATAGAAGCTCCCAGGGCCACCTTTGTTTTATATGCTTTTCACTGGGTTGCATTTTCATAAACTTCTTTAAGTTCTTAAAATTGTCAGTATGCATTCCAAGGGAATGCTAATGTATAGGGCAATCAGATCTGTGGTCAAACTATAATGCTGGCTCTTCACAACCCCTAGTTGTTACTCAGTTATTCGTCCCTGCCCACTAGCAAGGAGTAATCCCCAACTTGGCTTTTCTTTCATCTGAGCTCTTTCTCTTGTTTAGAGTGACAGATTCATGGGAATTCCCTGGCAGTCCAGTGATTAAGACTCCGCGCTTTCACTGCCGAGGGTGTCGGGGAACTAAGATCATGCAAGCCATGAGGTTCGGCCAAAAAAAACCCAAAAAAACAAAAAAAACAACAGAGTGACAGATTCATGGGAGGATCCATTGTCCATATAAGGGATCGAGTGGATCCAGTGTGTATAGGGAAAAGAGCATTGGCTGGAAGTCAGAAGACCCTGATTCTAGACCCAGCTGTGCTACTAGTTAGCTTTGTGACCCTGAGCAAGTTATTCAAATTCTCTGCATTTTACCTTTCGTCTGAGGTCTCTTCCAGTTCTAAGATTCTGATTCCAAGTGGATGTTTGGGCTCTTATCCCTCCAGAACTCTCCTTTCCTCTGTTCAACTACTGTTGTGAATACTTTTATGTAATATAGCTTCTGACATTATAGTCACACAAACTCAGTATGAGTTTCTGTCTGAGGCTGAATTGCCCAGTCATGGACTGTGCCAGAGAGTAAATTGGGGGTCCTGGCACAATTCAGATTCTGCCTGGACTTTTCAAAAAGCCAGATGGTTAACACATTTTTGAGTGCCAATTCAGCACGCTTCTGCAAATTCCTTCCCACCACAATCTAGTAGAAATCACCCAATCTCATGTCCATCTATTGTTCAGGCAGCTGGACCAGATTTGTACCAAAGGAATAGATAGGCCTTGGAAACGTAGGCTTCTCCAGGGTGACTTCATGCTCCATAGAGACATCTTTCAGATTAGAACCCCAACCATCAATCAATTAGCATCATGAAATAAAAGAGGCCCAAATTCCAGTACCAACAACTGGTCTGCATGGGGAAGTTGAGATCTGGGGCAGAGGGGGTGAGGGATTGTTCTCCTTGCTGTGATTTAATTATGGCTTTGTGGTTCAGAGATGTGGAAGCAAATCTGAATGAGCCAACTCTCAGGACCAGCTGTCAAGCACTTGGCTTGTAATCTGCTGTCATCCTACTTGTCCCAAGTGCTCTTGGCTGTACAGCTCACCAGCCAGTTTAATGTTTGTTTCCTCCACTGCTCTGATTCACACCCTGGGGGCTTATCTGAGGATCTTGAACTGTGAAAGGGCACCCCAGCCAGGCTCTTTGCTGGCTGGTAACATCCCAGTGGTTTGAATAACTTAGCTCCTGTAGTACAGATGGCATCAGAGCCCTCTCCATGTGAGATGGAACATATTCTGTAACCGTTCTGTCAAGAGATGGTATTTGTAATGAGGGATTCCTGACAGTGGCTTCCAGAAGTCCCTGTTCTACAACCACTTAGTACCACTTTAATGAGCTTTCTACTAAAAAAAAAAAAAAAAAGCCAAGAGCTCTCACTGACATTCTTGGATATTATTTAGTTAATGGCTTATTTAGAGGAAAGAGTCTATCTTCATGGGGAAAAGGATAGGCACTTGGAGCATCAAGAATTAGCACTAATATATAGCACAGGGAACTCAGTGCTCTGTGGTGATCTAAATGGGAAGGAAATCCAAAAAAGAGGGGATATATGTATATGTGTAGCTGATTCACTTTGCTGTACAGTAGAAACTAACACAACATTGTAAAGCAACTATACTCCAATTTTAAAAAAAGAATTGGCAATAGGCACTCTGCCCTGAGAAAATGGAACTGGGAAAGAGAAAAAGAGGGTAGTTATCAGTTATAACAGGTGTGGTATTGGTGTGAAAAAGGCATGGTTAACAAACATTGGCAGAGAAAGGAATGGTTAACATAAAGCATTCGTGTTTATCTACATAGAACAGGTTTTGAGCCACTTCTCAGGACACATTTCTGTGGCTGCAAAGGGTAATTCAGTAAATGATCACAGTTTGAGAGCATCCAGTGTCTTCTGATCTGATTCTCTTTTCACTGAGCAATCTTCTGTGGTGAACTGAGTTTCCTTAGTAGATTTTCCTACTGAGAAGTATAATGGCCAGCTGTCATCAGTTTAGTTCTCTTAACAGTTACTATTTTCATTGTAAATTGGCCTTCTGGTTTCTCCTCTTTCCCCGGGCCATTTAGTTAGCAGGAATCAGTTCTTCCTGAGCTGACTGAGAGAATCAAGTGTCTAGACCTACGAGGCTAAGTTTCTAAACCCTAGAATTTCTACAGTCTAGTAGAGGCCCCATCTCCCCCATCAGCACTTAACCACATCTCGTGAACATCCACACAATAATATATTCTGCTTAAGTCTTTTAGTTCCAGGGGATGTTGATTCCTCTTTCACTCTCGCATCCCGGGAAGAGGGGCGGTATGAGCAGTAACCTAAAGCTGCAGGAGGAGGAATCTGACTCTTCCCGCTCTCGTGAGCAGCCTAGTCCCCCTCCAGCCAGAGGCTGTGGACACTAAGGTACAGCCCAGCTTGTGGCCTTTATACCTTTCTTCTGCCCTTCGCCACACAAGATCTTCAGCTGTTTCTGTGTACCTCCACCCCTATCCCTCACCCTCAGATTCTAGAAAACGCCAGTAAACCATTCCTTGCACTACTAAGCCACCTCAGCAGCTATCCTGTGGCATCCCGTCATTTGAATATGAGAATATTATACCTAAAGAGATCAGGTGACTCCACCACAGCAAGTTGATGGAGCCAGGACTAGAGCTCAGGTCTTGTGACTTGCAAGCAGTTTTTCTACTGCCTCTCCTTGCTCCTCTGCATTGTTCTGGCATTTGTATCAGCTGACCTCAGGGGCCCTGTGGTGAATATAATGGAGGCTATGGAGGTGAAGTGAAAGAGCAAATGCAGAAAAAAAATGACAAGAAAGAACTGAAATTATAGGAATGAAATAAGCAGAGAAGGCACACTGCCTTTAGTTTAAGTTCACATTGCTTCTAGAAGAATCTAATCTGAGGTTTATAGATATGAACACTCCATTGCTGGTTGGTTCATAAATAGAAATTCATCTTTTTCTTTCCTCTGAGTTTTACCTCACTTAAGAGTGTGTCTATAAGCAATAACATAATTTATAGATGTAGCTGGATCAGGCTTGAGGATAAATGGCAGAGAAGGCAGGAGAAATTGCCTAGTCCTTCCTGGCTTGTTTTTTGTGAGAACCCAGTTCTCACGTGATTGCTAGTGTTTAACAGTAAATGTCAGAGAAAGAAAAAATGGCAAGAGAGAAGAGATTTTCTGATGAGATCTGGAAAAAGAAAAAAAAAAAGAGACTGTATTGATCTAGTGAGATGGGGCCACTGCTTCTCCCAAGCGGCACAGTTGGGAAAGACAAAGTGGCTGATGGAAAACCTGTTGGGAGGAAGGGCAGGAGCTCAGCCATGCAGATTCTCCACTGTCAGTCAGTAACGGGTGGGTGAAGCCTCAGTGCACTCAGACAAGTCTCCTTGTTCCCCACTTCCCCATCCTTTCTCTGCCTCATTATTTCCTTGACTTTTTGTTATTGTGTTCTTTCCAGTGGGAGGGAAATGCCAAGACGGAGACTATCAGGCATTCTTTATTTTTTTTCAAGGCACTCTTCTGGTAATAATTTATTAGAAAAGCCACCACTGCCTGCTGAAGACTTAGAATTCCATCCTTAAATATTATGTGGATTTTCACTTTTTAAATTTTTATTGTGGTAAAATATATATAACAAAAGTTGCCATTTAAACCATTTTTAAGTATGTAAGTCAGTGGCATTAATTACATTCACAGTGTTGTACAACCATCACCACTATTTCCAAAACTTTTCCATCACCCCAAACAGAAAATCTGTACCGATTAACCACTAACTCCCCAGCCCCTTGTAACCACCAGTCTACTTTCTCTATAAATTTAGTATCAGGCATTCCTACTTAATTATATATACCTCCTAGATTGTGGCAGCAGTAGAAAGAAAATGGAATCTGAAGTGAAAAGGAAAGGGGGTTATGGATTAAAAACTGAGTTATCATTTTCTTAAATGTGACGTAAATACACTTGAAAATTTTTTATTGTGACTGAATAGTTTTATCCTTCCATTCAGAGAAAGCAAAATGAAAGTCCCTCTGCTGTGCTAACTCAACATCTTTCTTCTTTCAGTAACCATGCAGCAGGTGGCCAGGACAGTGGCTAAAGTGGAACTCTCAGATCACGTGTGTGATGTGGTGTTTGCGCTCTTTGACTGTGATGGTGAGTGGGGCCCTCTGGAGTCCAGCGGAAAAACCAAGCCTTACTGCCCTTGAAGTAGACACTTTTATGATGGAGCCAGCTCCTTGCAGCCAGCTCCAGGGTACCAGCCTAGACTGCTTCAACTTCCCCATTTCCCACATCAGTAGCTCAGCCCTCAGACTCATGACATTGAGAAATATCACCCCTGGTCCTGGTTTGTGTTCTCCATTTCTTCTTATAATTCTAATTTGCCTGTAGGCCTAAATTCATTTATGACCCTAAGGATCCTAAAAATAAAAACAAGGGAATTCCCTGGTGGTCCAGTGTTTAGGACTCCCCGCTTCCACTGCAGGGGGCACGGGTTCGATTCCTGGTTGGGGAACTAAGATCCCGCATGCCGTGTGACACGGCCAAAAAAAAAAAAAATTAGACCCAGCTTACTGCTTAGTAGATAGGAGCACTTGAATATTTGAATGTCTCTAGGAAGAAGATGGTACTGGTCACTCCACCACCCAGGGCACATTTCAGTCATTTACAACCCATCATAGCATTCCAGCTGCACACTAAGGTCTGTTGTGTCTGTGAGCACTCTGCAGTTTATTTAGCCAATTTAAGAGATCCTGGTTCTGCTCTGGCCTTATTTCTCAGCTATGTTGGCTGATACAATGATGATAATATTAACAATGGAGGCTCACAGTTTTTTCTCTCTCTCTTTTTTTTTTTTTTTGCCTTAAATTTATTTATTTTTACTTTATTTTTATTGGAGTATAGTTGATTTACAATGTTGTATTAGTTTCAGGCATGCAGCAAAGTGAATCAGTTATACATACACATCTATCCACCCTTTTTTAGATTCTTCTCTCATATAGACCATTATAGAGTACTGAGTAGAGTCCTCTGTGATATACAGTAGGTCGTTATTAGTTATCTCACAGTTTTTTCATTGCTTACTATGAGCCAGATACACTGTGCAAGCTGCTCATTTAAGCCTCTGACACAGGAGTAGTTATTAACCACATTTTATAGATAAGGAAGCTGCAACCCAGAGAGGTAAAGGAGTTTTCCCAGGATCACAAAGGTAGTATTAGATAGCAAATCCAGGATTTGAACCAAAAGTGCACTGCCCCCCTCTGAACTATATGACCTCCATTCCCTGTCTCACAGCCAGGATTCACTGTTCATCTTCTTCCAGGAAGCTAGGCTCACAGAATTCAAGAACAGATCAAAAGCTCCTGCATGTGTAAAACCTTCCCTTTTAATCCCAGCATAATGAATCACTCTGTTTTTTTTATTCCTTAACTTGGTTCAATTTGTCCGCATTGCTGCATGTTACACTCCATCTCTGTGTATGTGACTTAATGTCCCTACCAAATTGTGAGCTTTTTATGGGTAGTTACAAGTCCTATCCACCTTTGGATCCCCCCTCCCCTGCAAATAGGACCTCAGACAGTACTTTGCACATAACAGGTGTTCATTAACTTTTTGTTTGTTTTTTATTTTTAGTTGTGCCAGGTCTTAGTTGCGGCAGGTGTGTTACTTAGTTGTGGCATGCAAACTCTTAGCTGTGGCATGCATGTGGGATCTAGTTCCCTGACCAGAGATCGAACCCACGTCCCCTACATTGGAAGGTGGATTCCCAACCACTGCACCACCAGGGAAGTCCTCATTAACTTTTTAAGTTGAACTTGAGTTATTTAAATCTCCCCCCTGAACCCACAACCGAGGTCTGAGTGAAAGGAAGCCCCAGAGGGAGGACAAGGAGAGTCCTCATCCACAGGGAAGGGTGATTATTCTCTAGAGCTGCCCTGTCCAATATGATACCACAGTTACATGTGGTTATTTAAATTTAAATTAATTAAAATTGAATACAATTTAAAACTCACTTCTTCCAGTATCACACGTGGCTGGTGGCTCCTGTATTGAAAATAGCACAGATAAAAACGTTTCCCTCATCGCAGAGAGTTCTAATGGACAGCACTGCTGCAGAGAGAGTAACTCTCCCCAGGTTTTGTTTTTACTCTAATCACTTTTAGGTAGTTTGAGTTTTTTTCCAAAGAACATTTTTATAATTTTTGAAGCCAGTATCCAAGAGCTGGTTTGTGAAGTGAATATGGGAGTAATGGCAACCAGCATCACAGTTCCCCTCTTCTCCTGGGAAGTCCTGGGAAATGTTTGATTTTCCAGCCTTTTAGAAGGAGGCTCTATCAATATCTACTTCCATTACCTTTAAAAAATCATTTTATCTCTGGGACCTAATTTTTTAATTGACATATAATTGACATATAACATATTAGTTTCAGGTGTACCACATAATGATTCAATATTTGTGTATATTGCAAAATGATCACCATAATAAGTCTAGTCACCATACATGTTACAAATTTTTTTCTTATAATGAGAATTTTTAAGATCTACTCTCTTAGCAACTTGCAAATATGCAATACAGTGTTTTTAAATATAGTCTTCATGCTGTACATTATATCCCCATGACTTACTTATAACTGGAAGTTTGTACCTTTTGAAGCCCTGCACCAGAATTCATCCACCTCCATCCCCCACCTCTAGCAACCTCTAATCTGTTCTATATATCTATGAACTCAATTATTTTTGTTTGTTCGTTTTAGATTCCACATATAACTGAGATCATACAGTATTTATCTTTCTCTGATTTATGTCAGCATAATGGCCTCAAGGTCCATCCATGTTGTCAAAAATGGCAAAGTTTCCTTCTTTTTATGGCTGAATAATATTCCATCGTACACACAATATATATACACACACACACATATCACATTTTCTTCATCCATTCATCTGTCCATGGACACTTAGGTTGTTTCTGTGTCTTAGCTCTTATAAATAATGCTGCAGTGAACATAGGGGTGCATATATCTTTTCAAGTTAGTGTTTTTGTTTCTTTCAGATAAATACCCAGAAGTGGAATTTGGATCATATGGTAGTTTTATTTTTAATTTTTTGAGGAACTTCCATACTGTTTCCCATAGTGGCTGCACCAATTTACATTCTCTCCAACAGTACACAGGGTTCCCTTTTCTCCACATCCTGGCCAACACTTGTTATTTGTTGTTGTTGTTGTTGTTAGCAGCCATTCTGACAGGTGTGAGGTGGTATCTCATTGTGGCTTTGATTTGCATTTCCCTGATGATTAGTGATGTTGAGCATCTTTTCACGTGTCTATTGGCCATTTGTATGTCTTCTTTGGGAAGCATCTGTTCAGGTCCTCTGCACATTTTTTGATCAGGTTGTTTGGTTTTTTGCTGTTGAGTTGCATGAGTTCTCTGTATATTTTGCATTTTAACCCCTTATCAGTATATGATTTGCAGATATCTTCTCCTGTCTAGTAGATTGCCTTTTCATTTTGTTGATGGTTTCCTTTGCTGTGCAGAAGCTTTTTAGTTTGATATAATTCCACTTGTTTATTTTTGCTTTTGTTACCTTTGCTTTTGGTGGTAAATGGGGTTTATTTTCTTTTTGTTTGTTTGTTTTGGGGTTTTTTTGTTTTTGTTTTTTTTAATTTTTTTAATTTTTATTTTTTTTTGGCTGCATTGGGTTTTCTGCTGCTCACGGGCTTTCTCTAGTTGCGGCGAGTGGGGGCTACTCTTCATTGCCGTGCGCAGGCTTCTAATTGTGGTGGCTTCTCTTGTTGCAGAGCATGGGCTCTAGGTGCGTGGGCTTCAGTAGTTGTGGCACATGGGATTCAGTAGTTGTGGCTCACTGGCTTAGTTGCTCCGTGGCATGTGGGATCTTCCCGGGCCAGGGCTCGAACCCACCAGGGAAGCCTGGGGTTCATTTTCTTAATCTACAGAAAAGGGAAGTAGATATTAAATTCGAAAGCCATTGTCATTTCTACCAGTGCAAGATGTTAGGTCAAAATGCCAGGGGACAGAGAATTCCAATTTTCAAACAGACTTGTTTGTCACAGAATTTAGAGTTGCAGTCACAGATCATACATGCACACAAATGACATTCAGTCATATATCCAATTCACAGGTAACAGGCTGTTCAGACTGGTCAGCCCTGGCCTTAGGGAAGCAAGAAGCAAATGCCAGAGTAGTTTGAATGAAATAACCTCAGGTTTGGGGAATTCCCTGGTGGTCCAGTGGACTCTGCGCTTTTACTGCCCGAGGGTACAGGTTTGATCCTCTGTCGGGGAGCTAAGATCCTGCAAGCCCCACCACCAAAAAATAAATAAATAAAAATAACTTCAGGTTTTTTCATCTTAAGCTTCTTTTTATACAAAATATTAAGAATCCTATTTAGACCTTTTTGTTCTTTTAATTGCATTCTTAATAAGCCATATTACTGATTAACTTTCAGCCCAGCCAGGCTACTTTTTAAGTTAAAGTATAATATACATACAAAAAAATGCAAATACCATAAGTGTGGAGCTTGATAAATTTTTAAAAACTGAACACACCCATGCATCATCCTGAAGCAGCACATCACCAGGACCGCAGAGCTGCCTGGTGCTGCTGCCCTCCGGTCACTTATACCCCCGAGGACGGCCACTTCCCTAACTTCTAGTGCCATAGGTTAGCTTTACCTGTTTTTTGTTTGTTTTAATCTTGCTCTGAGGTATCCCTGAGGCTGCCCATGCTCTTTTCAGACAGCAAACATGGGCCCGTTTAGATTTTCAGGTACTCTATACAGAAGTAAACCAATTATTCCCTCTTACCACTTTCTTCCCAGACTGATCATTAGTAGAGGTCTGTTTGCTAGCTTCCTGTCACCACCAGTAATGGCTGCGATTCTTTTAATCAGCAGACATTTACTCCTGAGCATCTAGTCAAATGGTAACTGTCCTCTACTTTTGGAGTGGTTACTATTCCATGTGGCTTGAGAAGTGACCTTGGGTCAGACCAGATGCTCTCCAGGTTCTCCTCTAGACCTGAGAGTCTGCCACTGAAGAGGGTCAAATGAGAAGCCACGAGAAAATGGGCTTAACCCAAAGCCAGGTTTTGATTTTAGTTTTCACCATGAAAAGCCTCATCATGTCTTACCCGGACTACTGCAACAGCCTCCTAACTGGCTCCCATACTCACTCCATCTGTGCCACTCCAGTCTATCACCATCATCCAGCTAGAGAAATCTACCCAAAATGGAAATCTAACTACATCTTACTCCCCTCTCCCAGTCCTTTCCTGCCCTGAAGATAAAGTGCAAACCCTTTCATAAGGATACAAGATCCTTGAGGACCTGTCTCCTGCCTTCCTCTTTGGTTTACTGGCCATACCCCTATCTTTGTGTGTCCAGCAATACCTAACTCCTTGTAGTTCTCTAACAGCTGTGCTGCTTCCTACAGGTGCCTTTGCTTATGCTACTACCACTACTGGAATGCCTCCCCCGTCTCACTCCCCTCTGCTTAGCCACTTCCTGCTCATCCTTTGGGATTCAACTTAGGAGTCACCTCCAGGAAGCCTTTACTGACCTGTACTTGCACCCTCCCCAGCCTGGGTTAGATAGTCTTCCTCTGTGCCCCCATAGCATCCTCTGTTTACCCCATTATGGCATTTACCATACGATTGAAATAATGTACTTGTCTCTCCCATAACCTGATGGTATTTCAAGGGACAAAGTCATTTTTATCTCTTTATTCTCAACACCTAGCACAGGACCTGACATATATATTCTCATTCAACTTCTGTCACACTACACGGAACTATCACTGAGTTGCAATTGGAAACATCAAGGACAGTACAAACCAGTTCATTTTTAACCAAGAGAATTGAGTTTGGCTGTGAGAGAGCGCTAGGCTTTGGGACCTACGTGATTTGAGCAATGGAATTGTCTCATTGTCTTTGTTCCAAGGCTGTCACTTATCCCTGTTGTGTTTGCCTCTTCTTCTAGGCAACGGAGAGCTGAGCAATAAGGAATTTGTTTCTATCATGAAGCAACGGCTGATGAGAGGCCTGGAGAAGCCCAAAGACATGGGCTTCACCCGCCTCATGCAGGCCATGTGGAAATGTGCACAGGAAACTGCCTGGGACTTCGCTTTGCCCAAACAGTAACCCAGAACTGCACGAGGAGCCGCGCCTCCAGGCCAAGCACCCTGGCCCCTTGGGCAGAGCCTTGGCACAGTCCTCCCCGCTGCTGCTTCCGGAAGTAGTGCTCCCCTCCTCCTGGGAATGATCTCAGGACTCATCAAGTTTTCCCTCTCCCAGTGTTCTGATAGGCCCTGGTTCTAAACCAGTGATTCTCCCTAGAGGTCCTCAAAAACATGAGCAGGTCCTAAAAGCGCAGACCTTTGGCACGTTCAACAGTACTACCCATTCAAGCACCCTACAGACAAAGAATGCGGGACCCATCCATGTACCTGCCAACCCTGGGAAACACCCATTTCTTGAGTCATCTTGGTGTGGATTTATATTAACAAGAACATTCCTTGCTTCTCCTCCTGCTGGTGTTTTTTAAGCTACAAATTGGGAAAACCTCTGGCAGAAAAAGGAAATCAGTGATGAATGATAACGAGGATGACCCAGGCACCCTGAGCTGGTGGGAAGCCTGGGCCAGAGGAAGGATCTGTGTCAGTCCCCAGGGTGGCTCTGAGGCAGAGTGCACAGTGGGAATGGAGCAAGATTAGGAATTTAAAGTAGCTGCTGCATGGCTCTCTCCACTCCCTTCTTTTCCTCTCAGGCTCCCTAAGAAGACTCCAGCACGACTGTGCTTATTAAATGAGCGGCAGTGATTAAGCTCATGGCCCCTGCGAGTGCCATTTCCCCTCCAGGCGTGTGCCTCTGAAGCTGAGTCCTGGCTCAGAGCCTGTCTGCCCTGTCTTAAACACTTGTAAAATAGCACTTTAATTATAACGGTTTGCAGTAAATCCCCACCAACCACCGCCAAAGGCTCTTGTCTCCTTTATTTTAGGGTCCTCTGGGGCCCTTTTCATTTCACTTCTCCACTGGCTTTGAGATCCTAGCAGCAGACCTGTTTTCTTTCCACCAGAGCCTGGTCCTTCCTGTTGAGAAGGCACTTTAAGCATAAACAAAACGGGCATTTGGAGGTTAGTGGTGGCATTTTCCAGCAAGGTTTGGATAGCATTTCATCCTGGACCAAGGCTACCAGGTCCAATGTAGTCCTTGATTACTCATGCCCCACGAGAAGGAACCAAGACAGGGTGGTGGGGGATATGAGACATCATCTGGTACGGTGGACCTAAGTGTTAAGAACCATAGCAACCGGGAATTGCCTGGCAGTCCAGTGGTTAGGACTCTGCCTTCTCACCGCTGAGGGCCCGGGTTCAGTCCCTGGTCGGGGAACTAAATCCCAGAAGCCACGCAGCACAGCCAAGAAAAAGAAAAAAGAAATGAACCATAGCAACCAGTGTTTTATGTGGATCCAACTCTGCCACTAACTCAGTGTGACCTTGAGCAAGCAAGCAATTTCCCATGTTTTCTCAACTATAAAATGACAGATAGGGTTGAGCTTAATGGGCCTAGAGGTTTCTTCCAGGTCCAGAAACCTCTCCTTCAGCTCTTCTCCGGAATTCCTACAACCTCCAGAACCTCCAGGTAGTGCTCCTTGGCACGATAGGGTCTCGCATCCAATGTAATAGCACCACCACACCAAAAACCCAGTGCTTCCTGCAAGGCCTAGAAGTTGGTAGGGAGCGTTTATCAGGCAGAGAAGAGCAGAGACATAGGTCTGCACCTGTGGCTCCACAAGGACAGTACTAACCCCAGCATTTTCTCCAGAGCAATTTAATAACCTCACTTCTAACATCCTTTCTGGGAGCAGATTAGATTATCTCTCAAAGGAGCTTCCCACTCATGCACCTCATCTGTCTTCCACTGTTTCCTTTCTTGTGGCACGTATTCCTGGCACCCAAGTGTCGCCTTTGCCTTGCTCATTGCCCCAGGGCTGAGGCATCAGCAAAATGTGAGCTTTGTCTTAAATTTGTCCCATAATCCCCAAATCACTCTTTTCCCCAATCCTCATTTCTCCAGCCTGAAAGAGAAGTCCCTTTCACAGCCGCTGTGGGGCATTCACTCCCTCACCAGGAGAGACCTGCCAACTGGCCTGGGTTCACTGAAGCTGAAAGCCAAAGCATAGCAGGAAAGGATAAGGATCTCACCTGCAACATCTTGAAACCCAGGGTCAAGAGCACCTATGACAAGTACGTGGAATTCCAACTGAACTCCATTAGCTCCTAGGAGAGCCGGAGAAAGCAGCGGCGGTCCAGGTGCTCAAGAAGACAGGACGGCCACACTTTGGCACAACAGGGCAAATGTGCAGGTGAAAGGTACAAGCTAAGTCACCCAGAAGAGGCCAGGATGCCCCAAGGAAGTCCTTGACCAAGGGACCAAGGAAGCATGTGAGCTCCCTGGTCATCTAGTGGCTAGGATTTGGCGCTTTCACCAAGGAAGCATGTGAGCAGGCTGAGGGGACTTTAGTAGGCAGAGTTTGGGGGTAAGGCTGGGAGCATTTGGGAATACAGAAGGCTGATAATGTGCTTCTCTTTTTATTCCCATTGTTTCTAATACCTAGACAGAATAACCTTCCCCTCTGCCTTCAAGATTCAGATCAAACTGTCCCTTCCTTAATCCTCTTCCAGACAAGATTAATGGCCCCTCCTTTGCCTCCCAAGGATCTCCTGCCCACCCATAACGACGCTGCTGTAACTTGACGTAATTTTTGTGAGATTGTCACGCCCAAAGCAGTGACATAATCAAAGAAAGAGTCCACCACCAAAAGCAAATTTTAAAATATTTCTCGGACGAGGTAAAAGTGATACTAGCAGTGCCTCAATAAATTCCTCCTGAGACAGGCTGGGACCTGGGGCCTTTACTGCAGTGCTTGCACCTGGACGCACATCTCCACAGCAACAGAGTACAAAGAAACTAATGGAATTAAAAATAACTGCATGCATGCCGCAATCCAGGCAATTATAAGCAATAAGATAAAAGGCCACAAACCGACTGCCACTTAGGTACTGGGAGCAAAAGCAGGGTTCTGTGCATGATCCCTGCACACGGCACCACCAAGAGGGTGGGCAGAACACCTAAGCCACTCCTCCGGCCCCATCTGCAGATCTGCCTCCGTCCTCACCCCACTGAAGGAACCAGCCTGCCCTCCACGGAGAGCGAGCAAGGGCACCTGTTACTACTTGTCGCTCCCTCATGCTGCAGCACAAGTCCCAGTAAAGCCTTGCCTGAATTCCTCATCTGGCCTCTTATCAATTTCTGTTGGTTAAAGAGTCCAAGGACCCAAGTCAGTAACACTCCTACACACCCACAGCTGTTGTCTACTTTTGTTATTGTTCTCTTACTTCTTAAAAAAATAAATAACTCCCCAGTTCTAGCCTCTAAGCTTTGGAGAGGAAATGAAACTAAGAGGGGAGCCAGGCTGCTAGGCTTCCTTGATGGGCTCAGCTGGGCTTCCTAGATGATCTAAGAGGACAAGCAGGGAGAATGTGGAGAGAGAGTTACTAAGGAAAGAGCATAAGAACATACATGATATACAAAAATCATCATTTTCATAGTTTTTAGTGCCCCACCTAGTTTTTTGTCTGGTTGGAGCACAGGCACTGAATAGGACTCTTAAGACAAAGGAAAAGGCCAGACAGTGACTGCTGCTAGACAAGGAAGAAAGGACAGCAGCAGGGGAGCCCGGAGTCAGGTTCCCATGCCAGAGCATCCTCTCCAAGCCCAAGCACAGCCCAAGCCAGGTTATGTGTCCCAACAAGCAGCTCAGAAAAGGAACGTGGAACAGAGTAGTTCAGCTTTCAGGCTTTAGGTGCCACCTGCTGGCAAGAAGGCTTAGCGCCAGGAGTCACTGGCAGGGGAGGGGCAGCTGCTGGAGTCCAGCCTAGCCCCAGTCCTGCTCCAGAGAATAGGCCTCCCAGGGACCTGGGTGGCATGGGGTGGAGGGAGATGAACAACCAGAGATAAACCATAACCACAAAGAGAGACACAATGGATATGACGATACCTGAGGGGAGGGAAGCAGCCGTGTATTGTTCTCTGTGGCTCCAAAATGGGAATTTTTACCAGCAAGTGACAGGGTAAGAGTCACCATTCATTCTACAACTCTTTACTGATCACCTACTGTGGGCCAGGCACTGAGCAAGGTCTTCAAGGAGTTTGCAGGAGGAATCTAAGAGTGAGAAAAACAGAAAAGAAGCAAAAAGGTTAAGTACAAGCTGTGTGAGAGCACTTAGAAAAGCAGAAGGCTATCTAATCCAGATTTGGAAGTTCAAGGCAGGCTTGCAGAGAATTTTTTTTTATTAAAAATACTGAGACCTGAGGGTTGAGTAGGAGTTAACAAAGGGGGAAGGAGGAGTGTCCGGGCAGCAGGTACGGAATGTACAAAGGTCCAAAGGCCAAAAAGCATGTTTCTGGGAACAGAAGTTCTAGGGTGTATCCAGTAAGTACAGATTGGGGAATGATTTTGTTACCCAAGGATGAATTAAGATGGCGGTCATTCACAAAAAAAGATGACAAAAAATACCGTTGGGCATTTTGAAACACACTTATAGATAACTAATAGGTTGTAGAAAAAATCATGATGGAAATTTTTAAATGCTTGGAACTGAATATGATAATGAAAATACTAGATATGAAAACTTGTGGGACACAGCTAAAGGGAAACTTAGAAACATCTTAACTTCCATACTTATTTACAGAAGATGGGCTGACAGTTAATAAGCTAAGCATCTGCCTCAAAAAGTTGGAAAAAGGGACTTCCCTGGTGGTGCAGTGGTTAAAAATCCGCCTGCCAATGCAGGGGACACGGGTTCGAGCCGGGAGGATCCCACATGCTACGGAGCAACTAAGCCCATGCGCCACAACTACTGAGCCTGCGCTCTAGAGCCCATAAGCCACAACTACAGAGCCCGAGTCCCACAAGTATTGAAACCCGCACGCCTAGAACCCGTGCTGCACAACAAAGAGAAGCCACCGCAGTGAGAAACCCACACACCGCAACAAACAGTAGCCCCCGCTCACCGCAACTAAAGAAAGCCCGCACGCAGCAACGAAGACCCAACACAGCCAAAAAATAAAAATAATTTTTTAAATTTATAAACAAAATATTCAATAGCTATAGTAAATTGGATCAATAGTTAAAAATCTGCTTACAACAAAAAGTACCAAACCCAGATGGCTTTATATAAGGGAGAAAAAAGAAAATAGGACCAGGTTCTATAGGATCCTGTAAGCTCCAATAAGGAGTTTGGACTTCTATCTTAATGCCACTTGGGAGCCACTGAAGGGTTTTAAGCAGGAAAATGACATAATGAGCTTTGCATTTTGGAATGATGACTTTGCCTGCAAGGCTACAGATGGATTGGAGTGGGATCCAGGTTGGAGACTGCTATAATAATCCAGTTAACAGATGCTGGAAGCCTGGATTAGGGGAATGGCTGCAGAGTTGGAGAGGTGCTAACAGATTTGGAGATTTGGAAGATGTTCAGATCACGCCTGAGGGGTAAGCGTGGGGCATATAAATTGGAGGATGGTAAGGGAGAGGAAAGAATTCAGCATGAAACCTAAATTTGTTTGGGTAACTGGGTGTGTGAGAGTGCTCTTCGGGGGTAGGGAGGCTGAGAGAATCAGGTTTGGGTGGAGAATGATGAGGCAATTTTTTGATATGGTGCCTGAGAGATATCCCAGTAGAAATACCTAGTAGGTAGGTAGATATGAGTCTGGACCCAGGAAAGAGGTCTAGGGGATCTCCTAAAAACCTGGGTTCTCCCAATTTCAAGGCCAACTAACCATGAACCCATGAGGTCTGAATCAGTGT
This sequence comes from Grampus griseus, assembly GCF_964374135.1. Classification (NCBI taxonomy): domain Eukaryota; kingdom Metazoa; phylum Chordata; class Mammalia; order Artiodactyla; family Delphinidae; genus Grampus; species Grampus griseus. The sequence continues at coordinate 26,466,145 of NC_139010.1, read as the reverse complement.
CCTAATACCAGCTCCATCTCTTCCCCAAGAGAAGCCAGGAATAGAGACCATCAAAGAGAAAGGAATTTGAATCAAAGGACCCATACTTGGGATGTCCCTGAAACAGACATGTTTGGGAGAAAGGACTTCAAGTGCCCTGTGCCCTTATCCTCCAGCTTCTGGCCCTCCCTAGATGTGAGGTCTCCTCCCTCTTTAGGGAGAAATAGGGAGCAAGGGACTGAAGTGGAGATCCAGAGATGCTATGGAGACATCTTCATGTGTTCATTCAACAAATAATTTATTGAAGCTAAAATTGAAAATTCAATTACCTATCAGTCATTCACACTCTTGGGTGAATTTTCATCATCTTCAATGTGAGGTTTAGGTTTCTCTCTCTTTTTTTTTTAAAATAGGTGAACATTCACATGTTTCCAAAATCAAACTTACATTAAAAAAGTATACATTGGAAAGCCTCATTCCCAACCATTCCCACAGCTGTATTCCATTGTGTTCCATAGTTTAATCAGTAAGGGTCGTTTTTTTGGAGAGAGATTTTGGAGCCTGGAGCTCTTTGAAAGGAAGGCCTTGGTGGATAGGCATTTGGAGGCAGCAGGGGACACTGCGGAGTCAGCGAGCAAAAGAGCAAAGGACAGGAAGTGAGGGACATTCCACTGACTTGGTAATTCTTCCTGGAGCCTTAGGAAGGAATTTATCCCCCTGGCTAGCTCAGGAAAACTCTGGATAAAGTGTTTGGAGAGAGAAAAACCTGTCTCCGGGATTCATTTATTCTATTCATTTAACAAATATGTATTGAGCCCCTATTCGGTGTCAGGCCTTGTGCTCAGACTGTGGGGAGCATAAGGGCAAGATCTCCATCCTGGTTTAGCTGGAGACAGGATGTAAACAGACTCACAAGCAAAGGGCGCCAACTGTGCAGAGCGGTGAAGGTGGGTGTCCATGGAGGAGCCAAGCTAAGTGCTATGGGAATTCACGCAGGGAGAGCTCTTGGAGGAGTTGGCCCTTTCTCAGCCTCAGACCCAGGCTCAGATGTCATCTCCCCCAGGAAACCTTTCCAATTCTACACACACAAGTAACAGCTCCCTCTTCTGAGCCTCTTCAAGCTTACACTCAATCCCACTGTTGTACTTACCACACTGTCTTCTAATTCTTTTAATATCTCCCCTACTAGACTGAAAGCTCCCTGATGTCGGGTCCTGTCCTTTATTCTCGGTGCATCTCTGAATCCCTAAAACTCTGCACAGTGCCTGGCTTTCAGTGTAGACATCTGTTAAATTTATTCCATCTCTCCACAGAGGAGATATAGAGTTTAAGCTGAGCCCTGAAGAACTAGTTAGATTTGGACAGGTGTAAAAGATAATTAAGGAGGACAGGCAGATGGATGGGGGGTGGGAGAAGGGGGTGAAATGTATCTTAAGAGTGATGGGGAGGGGACCATAGGAGATTTAAAGCATGTTAAGGTCAGACTGAATTCTTAGTGTCGCTGGAGGAGAGGAATCTGGAGGCTGGTGGTCACCTAATACAGCACAAGGTTTTTTTCAGCTCTAGGAGCAACATGAGGAGAAGCTGAGATTCATTGGGAGAATCATTTTCCCAGTGACTTCACCTGGATTTCTATGAAGGCAATTAAGGATGTTATCTCTCTTTTTAGGCCTCATCCTCCCACCCATGCCATGATTCCAGCTAGTCAGGATAGAAATTTCTAATTTTTTCCTTAGATCAACATCATGACATCTTGATTTCAAGACCTATCGAGGAGAAACTGTAACTTCAGGTCACCCCTGGCATACCAGTTCCATTTTCAAACAACATCTATAGACCAAGGGCCATAATGTTTAACATGAACTGAGCGGGAATGTGACTCTCTTCCTGGCCTTTGGACTGAGAAGGAACCACAGAAAGTCAAATTGCCTCTGGACAAAAAGGACACCCGGTTTGAGATCTTTAAGAAAGGTAGGGAGTGATAGCATGGAAGAAGCTGGTTAGACCAGCATTCAGGCTGAATTTATAATCCCTTCTGAAACAACACAGCCTTTCTGAATTGAAACAGTTCCGTGAAACGAGGCAGGAAGAGGTCCTACCACGCACGCACACACTCCGCCGCCTCTCCAGACCCTGCCGACCAAGCCAAATTATTGACTATGGACTCAAAATTGATACGCCTTGTGGGAAAGGAGAGGAGGGCTTACAAGCCAGTAGCTGAGCAATCACAGTCCAGTTCCTTAACACAACAAATTACAGGCCTTTTACACAGGAGCACCCTTCTCACAAAGTGATGTGCCTGTTGCCAGCCTGACAAGGGGGGTGCCTCGTGACACTCAGGAGATGGAAGAGATACTTAGCAAGAGAGGGGACGACCTAGCAGTCCCGGTCAACAAACCTCAGAGAGGCTATTTGAAAGGTGCCCCAGTGTTTATCCTTTAACACATATGAAGGACCGATCAATTTGTGGAGACCTTAACTTTCTCTAAGCGTAGGGCTGTCTTATTAAGGAGACGCTGATTTCTTCACACCAGGATACTCTTTACAGCCCAGCTTGGAGTTTTCATTGGGAAGAGAACAGTGGGAATGGAAAGAAAGGTTGGACGTGAAGAAATTTCCAAGGGTGAACCTGTAGCCAAGGAGGCCATGACCTTGCTTCTTACTACACTGAGCAAATAAAAGCTATCTGAAAAGAACTTCCTTGTGTTCCCACTTCCAGATCTGCCAGCTGGCCCACAGTATACCTACCCACACTCCTGAAAATCAATGAGTTGTCCATGCCACTATCTAAAGCCATGCCATCACCATGCCCGGTATGCCACCTCCTCTGTCTATTCCTATAATTGTCTCCTCTCTTTCCTTTTACCAAAATTTCTCACCCAATTAAGTAAGTCCTATCACAGAATGCTATAATATATCCCATCTTAAAAAACAAAAACTGCCCCACAGTCTTCCTCACATTCCCCACATTCTTCATCCATTTCTTCCTTACACTCACTCTCTGAAATTCCTTCCTGTCAGGCTTTCACTGCTTATCATCCGCTGAGAGCAGTCCTGTCAAGGTCACCACCGACCTCCACCTTGTAAAATCCACTGGTCATTTCTCAGTCCTCACAAGTGCTTGTCCTCCCACAGGGTTTACCAGAGTTTGGCCCCTCCCTCCCACTTGAAACATTTGTTAAGTGAAAGTAATTTTCTTACCTTGCCGAGCTGCTTCTTCATTCCCCCTTCCTGGATGCTCCTGTTCCAGACCTCTAAATATGAAACTGGCAAAGGGCTCAGTAACCAGACCTCTCCTCTTCCCTACATACACTTGCTTCCTTGGGGCATTTAGTCCCACGGCTTTAAATACTATTTATATTTCTTTGTCCACCTAGCCTCGAAGATTTAAATGTCATTTATATATAGTGATAATTTCCAAAATTATATTTCCAGGCCCATCCTCTTCCTTACACCCTACTTACATACAAATTCCTACTCTACGTCTCCACTTGACTCCAAAAGGCATCACGAACTTAACACACCCTAAATCAGACATTTAATATTCCTCCTACCAAACTGCTCCTCTCACAATCTTCCCCCAGCTTCGGTAAATGGAAACTGTTCTTCCACTTACTCAGGGCAAAATCTTGGAATCATCCTTGACTCCTTTCTTTCTCTCACATCCCACATCCAATACATCGGCAAAATCATTTTGATTGTCTTCAAAATATATCCAGAATTTGACTACTTCTCGCCACCTCCACCATCACCTTTATCCAAATTACTATTAATTCTCACCCGGATTATAGTAGTAGCCCCCGAACTCTCACCTGTAGTAAAACTCTTACCAAATCTCGCTGGGAAGGCCACATAAGGACTGAAAAATGACTGATGGGGACTTCCCTGGTGGTCCAGTTGTTAAGACTCCTCACTCCCAATGCAGAGGGTTTGATCCCTGGTCAGGGAACTAGATCCCACATGCTGCAACTAAAGATCCAGCATGCTGCAACTAAGACCCAGCGCAGCCAAAAATAAGTTGTTTTTTTTTTAAAGAGAGAGAAATGACTGATGGATTTGCCGAAGTGGGTCACTGGTAACGTTGATAAGACTGCTTTCACTGGATTGATCGGTAGGCATAAAAGCGTGACAGAACTGGATTCCACTCTACAGTGGAATCCTACATGCTCCTGTTGATCTGTAATAACTCAGCAAGAAAATTTCCCTTTCAGAGCCCTTGTATTTGCTCTTCCTTCTGCCTGGACCACCTTTCTTCCAGGTAGTCACATCTGGAATACCTGCTTTCTCTCTCTCTCTCTCCTGAATTCAGATTTCTATTAAAATGACAGCTTCTGAGAGAAGATTTCTCCTATCAGGCTGTTTAAAATAGCACCATCCACTCTCAGTCCCTTTATTTCTTTATCTTTTCTTTTTCTCTGCATAGCATTTATTAATTTTTTTTTTTTTTTTTTTTTTTTTGCGTTACGCGGGCTTCTCACTGTTGCGGCCTCTCCCGTTGCGGGGCACAGGCTCCGGACGCGCAGGCTCAGCGGCCGTGGCTCACGGGCCTAGCCGCTCCATGGCATGTGGGATTTTCCTGGACCGGGCCACGAAGCCGTGTTCCTTCCATCGGCAGGCGGACTCTCAACCACTGCGCCACCAGGGAAGCGCCAATCACTGCTTGGATATATCTCTTTATTGGACGTCTCCCCACCCCACTACACACACTAGAATGTAAGCTCCATGAGGGCAGGGGCTTTGTTTTGTTCACCTACGGCATACTTAGCCGGGCAAATAGTGGGTACTCAATAAATATCTGTTGAATGAATAAATAAGAGACATTCGTCTCAAACGCATAGAGTTACTACCAAGAACGCGCAAGCATACAAAACTTTAAGACCTCCGAATATGCCCCCTTGGACTCCAGGAATGTGGTCTTGCACCCTTAGCGCCTCACTTTGACGTCCCCCTCTTAGAAGACATACGGTAGCGCCTCCGCCCTCGCTCAAATCTCGGAAAAGGCGGGGCGGAGGGTTTATGTCATCACCCTGCGACCGCCTGCCCCGCGACGCGCCGGGTGCTGGCTCAGCCTTTCGCTCTCCCGGCCTCCCCCTCCCTGGTTCCGCGCTCTGGTTCCGCCATGGAATCCAACAAGGATGAAGCCGAGCGCTGTATTAGCATCGCCCTCAAGGCCATCCAGAGCAACCAGCCTGACCGGGCGCTCCGCTTCCTGGAGAAGGCGCAGCGGCTGTACCCGACGCCGCGAGTTCGCGGTGAGTGTGAGGTGCCGGAGACACGGAGGGGACATTAGAACTGATGGGGGGAATACGGGAACGGACCGACAGGAGCAGTTGGAGGAGGGGGAGGGGTGGCGAGGCGCGGCTACGCCTGCGCACTGAGACGCGCGGTGGCCGCCGGGAGGTGTAGTCTTTGGCTCCCACGCCTCTCCGGGATGCTGGACACCTGATGACAGGGGCGACAGCGACTTCAGATTTCCAGGTGCTTGCAGAACGCTCTGAGATTTGGAATTCCCAAGAATGAGAGGCGCTGGCAGACGGGGCGAAAGGAACTTACATGGAAGAGAAACCGAAACTACTTTTCCCAAGGGGCCTTTCGGTGGCCCAAGGCCAGTTGCCGGCCTGAGAAATATTATAGTTCAGGAAAATAAAGATAACTCCTCTGAAGGAGAGAATGAGTTCTATAGAGGGAAAGAGGACTTCCGACCTTCGGACGGCCTGAAAAGGCATCTCCATATCTTCACTCCCTCGCACGTCTCCGGGCGAGGGCCAGGGACCACCCTCCCCAAACTAGAGCCTGCCTTTTTCACATTCCACACACCACCTTGGAGCGTCTGTCCTGAGACCGGGCTCTTCACTCCCTCCTGGAGACTCTTCTCCCGCTTGCGAGACTCAGAGCGATGGCCTTACCCTCCCCCACCCACCCTCGCCCCCAAGAGTCCATCAATGGCCGGCCATACGGACGGCTGGACAGCCACAGGCTGCTAAGCGGCCCTAGACTGTTTCCAAACCAGAGAGGGAATAGTGAGGTTGTCTCTACTACTGATCACCTTCCTCTACCCAGGAACCCTTTTTTTCTTTAACCTAAGTCTTCTTTGGAGTTTTTCTTCATACACGCTGGAGGGGAGAAAGAGGTTGTCCATTAAACATACAGAGTTTGCGCCTGCAATTACCACTTAGTAAAGTGGCGTGTAGCAGGTACTCAGAAGACCCGGGTTCTCATCCTAACTGCTACCATGTGATCTTTCTGAGCTTGGGTTTCCTCAACTGGAAAATTTGAGGGTTGGCACAGATAATGTGAATAACAATCATACCCATAGTGCTTTTCAGTTTAGAGAGCTCTTTCAGTGCATTTTCTCTCTTGAGCCTGCTCTATCAGGGAGGCAGAGCAAAGATCATTATCTTTGTTCTATAGATGAGGAAATACCTCAGAGGCCAGGGACTTACCCGGATTACACAGCTAGAAATTGGAAAGTTCTGTGACTCTCTGCATGTTTAGTAAAGGAATGAAGTGAAACTGAACAGCAGCAGTCAGCCTTCCAACCCTTCTTACCTGCGTTATGCAATTGAGAAAGGGTAATAGTGGTGGAAGAGGCAGCCTGGAATGCCTGAATTTTTCTCCCTCCTGATTCTGCGGGTTGGTCTTTGGCCTGTTTGCCTTAGAGAGAGTTTCAGTCTGTATTTTCCAGGACTCCTGAGGTAACCTGCTCAAGGAACTTTTCTGTGAAATCACACTCTGTAAAAGGGGAGCCCTCTATATGGGGCAGGGGGGGCTTCCAGCTCTCAGCGTTCTGACTCTGATACTTCAAGGGTTCAGAAACAGGCAGCCAAGAAAGGATGGTAACAACATGGCCTGTGGAGCTCTTCTGTCAGCAAGCCCCCTCGTCCAGTTCAGGTGCTTGGATGGGTGTCCTTCCTGGGGCACAAGTACTGGAATTTGCTCAGGCAGAAGAGTGACCTGCTGCATATTTGTCATATTCATGTTATTCTGAAAAGAGTATATGGCTCGTGATTCTCTGTGAACTTCACCTTGTGCCATCTGCAGCCCTGCACTGAGCTGACAAGGATGTGGGGGTAATTTGGGCTTGAGATGGGGAAAGCTTGGTTAAAAAATATTAGGTAGTTGTCTACACTTGATGTTTAAAGTTTGAACTCATTCCGGATATGCATTTAATGCAAAGACTTCTTTCTTTTCTTTCATTTGTAAAGTCTCTGCTTGTTGCTAAGTGGTAATAACAAGATCGGTAAGACATGATTGTTCACCTTAAGGAGTTTCCAATCTAGTGAAGGAGACAGAGTTACAGAAAACGTAATATTGCAAACCATAAAACAAGAGCTGTGATTAAACAAAAATTAAGCACAGTGTTAGATGCTGAGAACTTAAAGATGGATGTGAAAAATCCAGTCCCTTCCCTCCATGAGTTCAGTCTGCTGAGGTGGAGGGGAGTATGGGGGCTGGGGGCGGTGTGGAGGATACACTATAAGCAGTATCATGACGGGGACATAAAATAATTGTAGATCACAGCGAGGGAAGGCTTCAGGGAGTAGGATGGGAGGCCGCATTTGAACTGCACTTTGGAGGAAGGTAGGAGACTTGAGAAGGGCATACGGGGGAAAAAGACATGGAGGCTGCAAGTTGTAAGAGGTGTGGGGGAAGGGATTGAGTTTAACAAGATGTGGAGGCTGTGGCGGTAGTAATTTGAGTGCAGAGAGGACTATGGTTGGAAAATAGGATGGAGCCAGATGGTGGGAATTCTTTCCTGCCGTGCCAGGATATTTTCACTTTTTTCTGTAGTTAATGGAAAAACTACTGAAGTTTTTGATAGCAGGAGGAAGATAAGGGTACTGTTCTTAAAAAGAGAACAGCATAGGGGCTTCCCTGGTGGCGCAGTTGTTAAGAATCTGCCTGCCAATGCAGGGGACACGGGTTCGAGCCCTGCTCCGGGAAGATCCCACATGCCACAGAGCAACTAAGCCGTGCACCACAACTACTGAGCCTGTGCTCTAGAACCCGCAAGCCACAACTCCTGAGCCTGCGTGCCACAACTACTGAAGCCCGTGTGCCTAGAGCACGTGCTCCGCAGCAAGAGAAGCCACGACAATGAGACGCCCGCCTACTGCAACAAAGAGTAGCCCCTGCTCACCACAACTAGAAAAGCCCACACAGAGCAACAAAGACCCAACACAGCCAAAAATAAAAAACAAACAAACAAATAAATAAATTTATTTTAAAAAAAATAGAGAACAGCATAAAGGGTTAATGAGTGGGAAGAGAGACTCAAGGCAGAAACCTGTTGGGAGACACTTACCTTGTGTGGGTTAGGAGTTACGAGGACCTGAGATAAGGCAGCATGGATCAGGATAAAGTCACTGGAGGAAAGGTACCGAGCCTTCTGTGAGAGAAGGATGCTGAGGAGAAATAGGGACTCAGAATTCAAGCCTGTGTGACCAGGAAGAAACCAAGGCTGAAGAACATGGGTGGGAAGAGATGGGCAGAGTGCAAGGTGCCTGTGGGATGTTCCAAAGAAGCTGTCAGCTTGGAGCTCAGGAGAGAGCTCCCGATTCCAGGTGAAAGTCTGCTGTCATCAGCTGGATGGAGCTCATTGGAGTTGCGCCTGGCTGAGGTCACTGTGGGAAAGTGTGACGCGTGTAGCAGAGGCTGCTGCAGGCACAACCATTGCCACATCTGCCCTTAGGCAATAGGCAGAGACAGAGGAAGCAGGAGAGTGAGCTAGAGCAACAGCAGGAAGAGGCGGTCCCAGGAGAGGGCAGTGGCCAGGGAGCCACGGAGCCATGTGTCAGGGAGGCTGTGAGCAGCACTGTCAGTTGCTGCAGAGGCCACGTGGGAAAAGGGCAGGTCAAGAAATGAAGGGGAGAGGGGTAATAGCATGGGGGAAGATTGGTCTTGGAGAAGTGGAAGGACAGGCAGAGGGCTGGGGTGAGAGGAGGCTCAGAGAAACCTCAAAGGGTCAGGGGACCTCACAGTGAAAGGATGTGAGGGGACTTGAAACTCTGCCACAGGAGGTGGGGTGGGGAGGCACCGAGGGCTGGACAGGTGTAGCAGGGCCCTGAGCTGGGAAGTCACAGGGCAGGGGGCCAGTCTGTCCCTTTCTGAGAGTTTCTATCCAGCCCCTGCAGCCTGGTAGCCCTTGGCTTCACTGCAGGCAATGATGGAAGGCACTGTGTTTTCCAGGGAGCTGATGAGAACATCTGCAGACCTCAGTTTCCCCAGTGTACAAAGTGAGGGTTAGCCATGGAGGACAGCTCGGCTGCCTCAGATTCAGTGGAAGCACCTGGCACAGAGACTGACACAGTTCAGAATGAGTAGCTGGTAATATTGTGATCTGGGCTGATGAACTGGCCAGCCACGGGAGCAGGCTGGCCAGGGAGGTAAGGGATCCCAAGGTGGGGCACTGGGGAACTCAGGGCTTCGGAAGGTAAAGTCTCAGCACTCAGCAGGCTTTGGACCTAGTTGTAACCGTGAGATGTCAGGCCGTCCCAGACTCCAGGTCCATGCCAAAGGCTGCCCAGGGTTCTATGCAATGGCTGGCTCTGGGGTCCAGGCTAAGTCAGGAAGGCCAGCGCACGGGAGAAGGGAGGATTGGTAGCTGAGAGAGTTTGGCATTCAGGGTCCAGGAATGAGGGATGTACCAGGGCTGGCAAGGTCCAGGGTGGGGCTGTCTGTCGAAGGACTGAGCGCACCCCCCATTGTGCGATCAGTCCTTCCATTTACCTTATTTCATAGAATCTTACTAACCCCCCTGAACAACTCTGTGAGGGCAGGGACTGTGTCTTCACTGAGGAATTAGATAACTTGACAAGGCCATGTGGCTAATTAGCAAAGGCCCCAGACTGTCCACCCCCACTCCCAGGCTCTTTCCCTAATCCAGCCTCCCTCTCCTCACTTAGCTTGGGCACTGCAGGTACATGGAGACACCTGGAGATGAAGTTACAGTAACAGATGACACAGTGTTTGTTGGGCATTGTGCTCAGTTCTTTGTAAGCATTCACTCATTTACTGATTTACTCTTGCAAGTTTCTTGAGGAAGATAGTTTTACATGGAGAAGCTAAGTTAACTTGTCCAAGGTGACTCTGATAGCAAGTGGCAGGCCAGGTTTGAAGCGGGCAGTCTGACTCTCCAGTCTGGGTTTGAGGAGGGGCCTCCCCTAGTAGCTTTGGCCGTAGAAATGCTCTCACATCTACCTGAGCTGCTACTGCTCCCACCCCAGCTTTGGTCTCTTCCACCAATTTCCCTTCTTTTTAAATGTCTGCCAGCTTTACTGGGAAGCGGCAGAGTCAGGATTTGAACCCAGTCATGTCTGTCTAACTCCATCGCCACATTAAGCTATTCTGTCTCCTACTCTTTTGTTACTTTGCCTGTCAGCCACTGTGCCATGATGGATGTAACAGTGAGACAGGACGAGGCGGTCACATTCGGGGCCTAGCAGAGGGGATGTCCAGGCCACAAGAGAGACAATTGTCGACAACCAGAAATGTTGAACTGCCACCTCAAATAGGAACGTTGTGTGTGACCCAGAGCACATCCATTCCCCTTTAGGCTCTCTTTCTGCAGTGTAGGGAAATTAGAGGGGCTGATTCCGTGTAACTGCCTAAAAAGCTTCCAGACTCTTCCCTGAAAGGTACTGGAGAGAGTCCATCCCATCTCCTGGCTGATGCTCCTGTGCACCTACAGCAACGGAATGGCTGGTCACGTTGTCCTTAGGGCATCAGCCTGGACCACTGGGGCTTCCAGAGAAATCGAAATAAACAGCTTCTTTAAAAGCCCTAGGAAACCAGCAAACCAGCTCCTCCCTCAGTGCCATCTTGATCAGCATCGCTTTACCTGTTGGTTTCTTCCTTTGCCATTTCCTTGGTGCCTGGCATAGACCTGGAGCCTGGGACGGCCTGACGTCTCACGGTTACAACTGGGTCCAAAGCCAGCTGGGTGCTGAGACTTCGCCTTCCTAAGACTTGCAGCTCCCCAGCGCCCACACCTTGGGTCCCCTCACCTCCCTGGCCAGCCAGTTCATCAGCCCAGGTCACAGTATTAGCAGCCCCTCATTTCAAACTTTTACTCTCTGTCAGTCTTTGTGCCAGGTGCTTATACACATCTCATTTCATCCTTATCTACTGTGAGGAAAGCGAGATTCAGAGCAATTTCACAGATCAGCCAGGGTCAGTGTTAGGAAGTGGCTGAGCTGAGATTTGAAACCTGGGTCTTTGTGAATGAACTTCTCTCTTGGAACAGCTGTGCTGGAAGGGGCTCCCCCTGCCAGGCTCGTGTGTTCTGGGATAGCAACGTAGTCAAGAGCATGGTTTCAGGAGCTGGACATCCTGGAATTTAAGTGCTGCTACTCATCTTGTATAGCCACAGGCAAGGTGATCAAACGCAGCTCCTCCCTTACAACAGGGATGGCAGTAATAAGACCCAGCTGTAAAGTCACTATCAAGATTAAATGGGTGTGGGCTTCCCTGGTGGTGCAGTGGTTGAGAGTCCGCCTGCCGATGCAGGGGACACGGGTTCGTGCCGCAGTCCGGGAAGATCCCACATGCCGCGGAGCGGCTGGGCCCGTGAGCCATGACGGCTGACCCATGACCGCTGACCCATGACCGCTGAGCCCGCGCGTCCGGAACCTGTGCTTCGCAATGGGAGAGGCCACAACAGTGAGAGGCCCGTGTACCGCAAAAAAAAAAAAGATTAAATGGGTGAATACATGCAGAGCACCGTGTCCAGGCCTGCTGACTCAGTGAGCACTCATCACTCTCTCCTCTCTGAGTGCCTTCTCAGGCTTTGCTACAGGGGCCTCTCCACCCCATCATGCAGGGCAGGCTCACCTGTCAGCCTCTGTATTGGGATTTCCCAGCTGCTGACTCAGTGAGGACACGTGAATTTACAGCGGTGGCTCAGGACACAGTGGTCCACTTGAGCCCCAGTGCTCTGCTCTCAGCGAGCCCTGCTCCAGGCTTTGGGGTGAGACCCACATGCATCGCAGTAGAGAGTGTCTGACACCCAGCACGGTGCCTGGAGCCCCACAAGCACCTGGCACATTTGAGAAGGAAGCTGATGACCATCCAGACTGTGCTGCCATCCTTCCTCTGCACAGAGGTGTCCTGGGTCCCTGCAGTGGTCCAGATGCCTGGTTTCCCAGGGCGCTGTACCCCAGGCATGACTAGGGGGCTCAGAGCTGGTTTTGTGCCTGTAATAAATGGGCACAGGGGACTCCTGCCAGAGATATAGGCCTTTCCTCATTGCGTCGGCAGGCACCAAGGACTTGGGTTTGAATAACTGTGACCCTCTCTGAGGGTGACAGCTAAGGCCCTGTATAGACTATGAACATTGAAGTAGGACATTTGATGTGGCCAGCCATTTGGGAAAGGTGAGCAATAGCAAGCAGTGAGCACAGCAGATGTTAGTCCTGAGTCTCACACCACCCCTGGCCCTCTGGGGCAGAATCACTGCCCCCCCATTCCTCTCCATGGCTAAGGGAGAGGAAGCCTTCTCCAGGAAGCCTTCCGACCAATCCCAGCTGACTCAGATGGTCCTGCTAAGTGGAATCCCCATTACAGAGTACTTTGCCCATCTTCTCACTCAATGGAAGGTGGCTATTAAACACATTACTTTGGGATTTAATGGTTTATTTTTATGCTGAGTTTAAAAATGATCTATACCCGGGCTTCCCTGGTGGTTGAGAGTCTGCCTGCTGATGCAGGGGACACGGGTTCGTGCCCCGGTCCAGGAAGATCCCACATACCACGGAGCGGCTGGGCCCGTGAGCCATGGCCGCTGATCCTGCACATCCGGAGCCTGTGCTCCGCAACGGGAGAGGCCACAACGGTGAGAGGCCCGCGTACCGCAAAAAAAAAAAAAAGATCTATACCCTAAGAACTGTGGATCCTAAGAGAGCAGGCAACTATCCCGTTAGCCCTCCACAGGCCCAAGTCAGGGAAGGAGCAACCTTCGTTGGGAAAAAGACTGGGTGGGATGCGGGGGTCCCGGGATCTCCCAGGGCCAGGCAGTCCCTCAGCCATTGCACATGACCTTGCTGGAGGAGGAGCCCTGAATAGTTTCCTTGCTTTTGCACAGCCCTGATCGAGTCCCTCAACCAGAAACCACAGTCGGCCAGCGACCAACCACAACCCACAGAGGCAACCCAGGCGACCCATAGGAAAGCAGGTGGGGCCGGCACCCCCTCGGCCAACGGTGAAGCCGGAGGAGGAGAGAGCACCAAAGGCTACACTGCCGAACAAGTAGCGGCCGTGAAAAGGTAGAGGGCTGGGCGGCAGGCAGGGGCCAGAGCCTGGTGTGTTGGGACATTTTCAACTCTAGAGAAGGCTTCCTGCAGCCTGTCATCCACCTCACCTGGGAGGGTCTTAAGGCTGGAGGAGGTTCAAGAAGTCGAGCTCACCAGACCCTCTCCTTGTTTCCCACAAGGCTCTGGAGTGCCGGCCTCAGGGCTCCACTGTTCCTCCCGCCAAGAGAACCCACAGCAGAGGCTGGAAATGCTGACGCTGCCGGCTTCCTCTGCCACTGGCCAGCAGGTCCTGGGCCTCGTTACACAGCCCTGTTTGTCAGAGATGAGGCCTGGTCTCCCCTCCAGATACTCCCACAACCCACACTCCTGCCCCCAACAAAGGCCCTTTCAGATCAGAGCCTGTGTTGGGTAGAGTGGAGACAGGAGCCGGTTATCCCTCCGAGGCTTGGGCCGACCCTGCACAGAGCAGCTCACTACCAGGCTGAGACGTCCAGCCAAGGCTTCTCAGGCGTAGCTACTCCTCCCATTTCTCCTGAGGCCTCCCTACCAGCCAGCCTCGGGAATCCCTCTGCAGTCATTCCCACATGGTCCTGGCTGCTACTGAAGACATTGGCAGGCTTCAGGCCTGGGGTTCAGCCTCTGTGTGACCCAGCATGACTATAGTTTGCCATAAAAGCATTTGCCAAATTTACATCTTTCTGACCAGACAGGATTTTGACCAGACAAGCCCATGGGTTATAAGCAATAGAAACTGATTGTGGGCCAAGAGTCAGGGGTTCTCCAGGGAGCCCAGGAATAAGAATTAGTGGAAGAGAAACAGCATCTCTTCAGGGCCCTGAGATGGGGTGAACAGACACCTGCCGTGTCTGGCCTCTCTGTTACCCCCTCAGACTCGGATAGCCAGGAGAGTAGAGCTGGCAGAGCCTGGAACACACCTGCCCTTGGGCAGAAGCCCCTGATGGACGGACACTGACAGTCCTTCTGTGGTTGCCTGCAGTGAGGGTGCTGTTAGCTCAGGGAAATGGTTCCTGGCCTGGCAAAAACAGCGACTGTCCCCTCTTAAATCCTGAGTGTATTCTTGCTGTCTCTACTGGGCCTGTCCTGCTGGTCCCCAAGCCTGCTCAGAGCTGTGCACCCACACTACTCTTTCCTCGCCCGCCACACCTCCCCTACGTGTTTCTCCACGTAGAGGTCCCCCACCAAGCTCCACTCTCTTCTCTAGGGTCAAGCAATGTAAAGATTACTACGAGATCCTGGGGGTGAGCAGAGGGGCCTCAGATGAGGACCTGAAGAAGGCCTACCGCAGACTGGCCCTCAAGTTCCACCCTGACAAGAACCGTGCGCCTGGCGCCACTGAAGCTTTCAAAGGTGAGCCGGCCCTGGTTCCCTAGTGTTTGGGTGTTCTGATCGCCTGTCCTTGGGAGGGGGGGGGAGGGGGGAGGGAGGGGAAGAGGGAGAGAGGGGGGAGGAGGGGGAGGGGGAGGGGAGGGAGGGAGGGAGGGAAGGAGGGAAGGAGGGAGGGAAGGAGGGAAGGAGGGAGGGATGGGGGAGGGAGGGAGAAGGGGCTTTTCCAGGAAATGGCCTTGGGAAGTGGCTCAGGTCCTCCCAGCTCAGGAGCTGCTTCCTGGGAAGAAGGTCCTAGTAGCCGCCTCCAGCCACATGGTCTGTCAGAGCACAGATGGCGCCACTCTCGTTGCCTCTCAATCCCCGGGGGTTACAGGCGGGGAGCTGAGGCAAGAGAGGCCAGGTGTCTTCTCCAAGGTCACATGGTGATTGAGGGGCAGAAGCAGGCCTCCTGACTCACCCGTGTTCACGTCCTCATCCTGGGATCTTGGTAATAGTTTCCCTGTGCTGAGAAACTAGGTGGCCCTGAGTCAGAGCTTGGCCTCCTCAGCACCAGCAGCCATGGCCAACCCACCCCGGCCTCTTTACACACACACACCCTCCCTCTCACACCACACACAGCCTAGGGCCTGCCCTGGGGGGACGTGAAAGTCTCTCTGGCCTCAGGGCCTGTTGGTTCTGGGGTGGGTGCTTCAGTTCTGGCTGAAATGATAAGCTGCCCTTTAATCATTTATATTTTCACTGAACAAATCAGGCACACGTGCGGGCTCTGTGCCAGCACTGAGTTGCTGGGCGCTGCAGTTCCACAGACATCTCTTCTCTCACACCCACCTTGTCCTCTGTGGGACCTTCAGGATCTTAGGCTCACTCCCTCTGGGCGATGGCGTGGTGACTAGCCCTGTCTGGCCCAAGCAGGGTGCTGTGCAGTACGGGGGCTGGGACCACAGCCAGATGGGGAGTCTGTGGCAGAGCAGACCCCAAGACCCAGTGTGCCGTCTCACAGCGCTGCCCCAGGTGCTCCATTGCAGGCTGCTTGGGGTTGGTCCCCAGTGAGGCAGTCTGCAGGCATCTTCCCCCACTGCTGGTCCGCCAGCCCCAGGGGAAGAAGGAGAATGGGACTGGGGAGGCAGGGTAGCTGTGGTTAATGTTTCTCCAGCCCTGACCTCTGCCTGCAGCCCTGCACTACAGGCACTGAGAGACCACACCTGGCCTCGGGGCCTGTCACAATGGGAAGAGGAGGAACATTCTCCTTATTCTCAGGGGTTGCAGGTTGTGAAGAGATGCAGCTTTGACCTCCTCCTTTGAGAGAGTGGGCCGCTGGCGAAGGAGCAAGAGACGAAGGAGGGCTCGGAGCTGGGGCCTTCGGGGCACAGGCCTCCCACCTCGGGGGCTCTAATGGGGAGGCCCCTGGGCTGGGCCAAGGAAGAGCAGCTGGGACCTGGACCCCAGGGAAGACAGGGCTCGCCCTGCCACACCGCCAGCAGTGGTGAGCCGGGGGACGTGGCCCCTCCTGGGAGTTCCTGCTGCTCTCCAGTTTACAGCAGCACACCACATGTTTGTGCAGCCCTCATGTCGTGCTATGACTTCAAGATTACATACCCTCCAGAAAGGGGGTGCCCCATCCCACTGGACACCCCAAGAGAGAGTGATGAGGTGGGGGCGTTTTGGTGGTTTTCATAAAGTCAGAGAGCCGACTTGAAGCAAGACACACCTGGGTTTGATTCCTGGCTCTGCAGCATCAGACCTGCGTGAGCTGACACTACACCTCTCTGAGCCTCAGTTTTCTCATTGGTAAAATGGAGATGGGCTGTTAGGAGTAAGAAAGATAATGCCCATAAAGGGCCTGGCGTGTAGAAAAAATCGGACCGTCATCGCGAGGTGGAGAGCAAGGAGCCTGAGCATTAATCCTCCACCCGGCCCAGGCTGCCCGCATTCACGTAGAGGTATTCCTGCATGTCCCCCACCAGCCCCCTCTTGCTCAACAGCCAGACTTCCTGCTGGCCCCTAGGACTCCTGCTTCCTAGAGCAGCACTTGAGTACCTGAAGGAAGTGAGTGCTTGGCTGCCACAGGCGCCTCCAGCCGCACTCCCAGCATCCTCGGGCCTGACCTTTCTACCTCCTTTCTAGCCATTGGCACAGCATACGCAGTACTTAGCAACCCAGAGAAAAGGAAGCAGTATGACCAGTTCGGCGATGACAAGAGCCAGGCAGCCCGGCACGGCCATGGGCACGGGGACTTCCACCGCGGCTTTGAAGCTGACATCTCCCCTGAAGACCTCTTCAACATGTTCTTTGGAGGTGGCTTCCCATCTAGTAAGTCCCCCCCGCTGTCCCCACAGCCAGGCCTCCCTGTTGGTGATGGTGGGAGACTGGATGCCAGCCTCTCCCGTTCCCAGCAGCCCCACTCCTGACTCAGTCCCTCTGACCCTCCAGGTAACGTCCATGTCTATAGCAACGGCCGCATGCGCTACACGTACCATCAAAGGCAGGACCGCAGGGAGAACCAGGGTGATGTGAGTGAGGAGAGCGCTGGGGAGGGGATGGGGAGGGTGCCCGGTGACACCCGAGGGGATGGGCCCTGGGCTGGGGAGTGATACCCCTCGCTGACACTCTGCGGCAGCAGTGCCCCCAGAACTTAAGCCAGGAAGCCATCTTGGCCCCCCCGTGCCATCCTGCTGAGGGACACCAGAGGGAACCATACTGCCCAGCACCCACGGCCAGAGTGGGGGTTTCATGGCCTCTGCTGGGGAACGTAATGCAGAAATTTCTCTACCTGCAGGCAGGTTCCAGTGTGAATGGCCTTTGTGAGGTCCATTTGTTCTTTTGGGGTTTTTTCCTTTTTTTAAGATTTAATTTTATTCATTTTTGGCTGCATTGGGTCTTTGTTGCTGTGCACAGGCTTTCTCTAGTTGCTGCGAGCGGGGGCTACTCTTCGTTGCGGTGTGCGGGCTTCTCATTGCGGTGGCTTCTCGTTGCAGAGCACGGGCCCTAGGTGCGGGGGCTTCAGTAGTTGTGGCACACCAGCTCTAGAGCGCAGGCTCAGTAGCTGTGGTGCACGGGCTTAGCTGCTCTGCGGCATGTGGGATCTTCCGGGACCAGGGTGTGAACCCATGTTCCCTGCATTGACGGCGGATTCTTAACCACTGCACCACCAGGGAAGTCCCGGTCAATTTGATTAAGTCCTAAGTGACATTTTCCAAGCAACGGAAAGTTAAACTTAATGATAGAATTGAAAGCATGACATCATAGGGCTGGCTCTTCTTGCTTCTTTTCAGCACTCTTTAAAAATGTATACAGGGACTTCCCTGGTGGTACAGTGGTTAAGAGTCTGCCTGCCAGTGCAGGGGACACGGGTTCAATCTCTGGTCCAGGAAGATCCCACATGCCACAAGGCAACTAAGCCCGTGCGCCACAATTACTGAGCCTGTGCTCTAGAGCCCGCGATCCACAACTACTGAGCCCGTGTGCCACAACTACTGAAGCCCACGCACCTAGAGCCTGTGCTCCGCAACAAGAGAAGCCACTGCAATGAGAAGCCTACGCACCGCAACAAAGAGTAGCCCCTGCTCGCCACAACTAGAAAAAGCCCGTGCCCAGCAACAAAGACCCAATGCAGCCAATAAATAAATAAATAAATAAATAACAGCAAAGAGTAGCCCCTGCTCACCACAACTAGGAAAAGCCTGTGCCCAGCAACGAAGACCCAACGCAGCCAATAAATAAATAAATAAAATTTATTAGAAAAAATGTATACAAAACTATAACAAGACAGTGTATCAAACATATTTTGAATGCCACAGATTATAAGACCAGCTGGCTGACTAAAATTAAAGCAGTTAGCTAAGATTAAAATACTGCGGACAGTTGCAGAATATTTAAAATTATGCCAGGCAGAGGGATTCTCTTTTGCTCTGATAACGTGGCCTTCTGTTTTTATCCATGTTTTAAACTTTTATTTTGTGTGTATTTAACACACAGAAGAGTTTTTTAAATCACAGATTATCACACAGTGAACATATTTTTTTATTTGTAATTTCTTAACTGGCAGTTTTTAAATTGGTAATATAGTCATATGGTTCAGAATTCAGAAGAGTGTATATAGGGAAGGTCTCCCTCCAGCCCTGCCTCCCAAGTGTCTGGAGGCAGACACTTTTTTTGTTTGTTTGTTTTTTGTTTTTTTTGTGGTACGCGAGCCTTTCAGTGTTGTGGCCTCTCCCGTTGCGGAGCACAGGCTCCGGACGCGCAGGCTCAGCGGCCATGGCTCACGGGCCCAGCCGCTCCGCAGTATGTGGGATCTTCCCGGACCGGGGCACGAACCGTGTCCCCTGCATCGGCAGGCAGACTCTCAACCACTGCGCCACCAGGGAAGCCCTGAAGGCAGACACTTCTGTTCGCTTTTTTTTTTGGTATTCTCTCACAAGTAAATACGTGTACCCACCTCCCACCCCAGCATTTAACCCCAGTTGCTGCTTTGTTTTTATCTGGGGAAACTGGCAGGTAGAGGAGTTTCTGTATTTTGGGGAC
Source organism: Grampus griseus (assembly GCF_964374135.1). Taxonomy (NCBI): domain Eukaryota; kingdom Metazoa; phylum Chordata; class Mammalia; order Artiodactyla; family Delphinidae; genus Grampus; species Grampus griseus. The sequence continues at coordinate 26,447,048 of NC_139010.1, read as the reverse complement.
CTGTGGGAGGGAAAGGGAGGGAGCGGCGTCATGGCCTATCTGCATGGCAGCTGGCTGCCACCACCTGGACTCCATTGTGCTGGGGGAGCTGGAGGCGTTTGCCGCCAGCGTTGCCCCCCACCCAGGTCCAGCTTGGGTGACTGTTGGCTCTTCCCTCCAGGGTGGGCTGGGGGTGTTTGTCCAGCTGATGCCCATCCTCATCCTGATCCTCGTGTCAGCTCTCAGCCAGCTCATGGTTTCCAGTCCACCCTACAGCCTCAGCCTGAGACCGTGAGTACCTGCAGCTGGGGTGAGGCGGGATGGTGGGTAGACAGGGGCCTTTGAGTCTCAGCCCCCATCAGGGGCCTTCCTTCCCATCCTCGTCCTGCAGGTTCTTGATCAAAATGCAGAAAGATGATTAGAATCCAGACTTTCCCTGTTAAGCTGAGGTTCTTGATCTTGTAAGGATCACAGTACCCTAAGAAAATGCAATGAAACCTGCAGATCTTTTCCCGAGAACACTGCACATACACCTGGTTTGCATATGATTTCACAGGCTGCATGACACTCTCCCGATCTTATCTGCAAGCCTTGAAATAAGAACCACTTCTCTTCCATTCTGGTTGGGGGCCCTGGGGCCATGGGAAGAACAGGGGCTCTAGAGTCAGAGCAAGGGTGGCTTTGAATCCCAGCTCCTCTACTAACTAAGCAGCTGTGTGACCCTGGAGTAGTTACATAACTTCTCTGAGCCCTGGTTTCCTCATTTATAAAATGGGAAGAATAATAACATCTACCTGCTTATGAAAAATAAATGAGTAATACACATAAAATGCCAGGCTCATTAGAAATGCTTGACAACATTTGTTGAATGACTATATGGTCTCAACCACCGATAGTGAACTTGGGCAAGTTATTTGCCCTTTTAAAGCATCAGCTCCCCTCATTTATTTCCAGCACCTGGCCCAGGATCTGATACAGAGCTGGTGCTCAGCTTCTATTGCTGGAAGCCCTCTGCTCCCATCTAGTGGCCTGGCTCTGCCTGGGAGCCTGGCAGGATCCCTCTCAGCCAGCAGGGAGCAGAGTCGGTCCACTGGACCCACACCAGGGCACAGGCGCTCTGTGGCCTGATGCCAGCCTTTTTCTCTGCAGCCCGAGAGCTGAGAGGCAAGAATGGGCAGACAGGGGCTGTTCTCACCAGAGCACTAACTCCTGTCTGCATGTTGAGGCTCTTCCCTGAGCCTGCAGAGCCTGCAGTTGGAGCTGGAAGATAGAATCCAAGAGATGGAAGGATACAACTCCTTGGAATCCTTCCTGTCATTTTGTTCCTGAGACTCTTCACTCTATACTGGGAGCTCCTGGATACACAGGCAGGCCCTTAGCAACGATTGGCTTAGGGGATGAATGAGGGAATGGAGGCACAGGGAGCTCAGGTCACACAGCTCGTTAGAGGTGGAGCCTGTGTTCGCTCCGGGTTCCCTCCTTCCCTGACCAGGCCCTCCCAGAGAGGGGCTTCTCCACAGAAGCCCCAGCAGCGGTGTGGTAAGCAGAGAGCCTGAGGAAGGCCTTGCCATAGTCTGTGCCGCTCATACGGGAGGGACCCCCTGCCTTTTCTCCACACCCTCATTTGGGTAGCGTGGAGTTCCTGCTCTAGTTTGGGAAGGAAGCAGCTGCTCCTGTGGCCTGTGTGGCGCCTCCTGTTGGGAGCCCCACTCATTCCTAGAGCTGCCCTGGGCCTGGGGACCCAAGCCCACTTTGTGCCTGGTCTGTTTCTGGCCAGGTCGGTGGGCCACGTCCACAGGCGAGTCACTGACCACCTGAACGTCGTTTACTACGTGGCAGACACGTTCTCTGAGGAGTACACAGGCTCCAGCCTCAAAATGGTTGAACGGAATGTGGAAGACGATTATATTGCCAATCTCCGAAACAACTGTTGGAAGGAGAAGCAGCAAAGTGAGTGTGTGTGTGTGTGTGTGCGTGAGAGAGAGAGAGAGAGTGTGTGTGTGTGTGTGAGAGAGAGAGAGAGAGTGTGTGTGTGTGTGTGTGTGTGTGTGTGTGTGTGTGTGTGTGTGTGTGTTTGGGGGCACAAAGCTTGAGAGCAGGGAAGGAAAAAGCCCTGCTCCCCCAGTGATCTGTGGGCGCAGCACCTGGCACTGCCCTGCGCCAGCCATGTCCTAGCCAAGAACCGGCCTCCACCCCTGTGTTTCCCTGGGGCTGGGAGCCAGGAGCCACCTGGAGATGTCCTCCAGCTTCCGGTAAATCACTGCAATCAGCCTGTTGTTTGGCTGCCGCAGGTAAGTATGTAGAGAGAGATTGGAACATTTCTCCTCCCCACCCACCGATTGGGCATCTGGATCTATCCGTGGGACCCTGGGGCCGTCTCACCAGAATAACAGGTTCTCTCTTTGGCTGGCCTCACCTATACTCTGTAGAAAGGGGCCTCTATTCTGCTCCCAAGGTGGGACCATATTTCCTTCTCCAGGGTCTACCCTAAGGGAAGCCAGCTCTGCCCCAGCTCCTGGGCCTGTAACTACCTTTCCCCTCCCGAAAAGGCCAAGCAGGCATCGTAGCAGCCTTAGAGGTTGCCCTAACCCTGCCACATTGCTTTGCAGAGGAAGGCTTGCTGTACCGGGCCCGCTACTTTGGCGACGCAGACATGTACCACAAAGCACAGAAGATGGGCACCCCGAGCTGTAACCGACTGTCAGAGGTGCAGGCCTCCCTGCATGGATAGTCCTGGGCCCGCCTGCCACCGAGGTCCAAGTATGAGCCAGGGCCTCCTCTGCCCTGCAACTCCTGGCAGCTCTGGCCTTGGTCATGAGGCAGAGGAGGGTGGGAGGAGGGAGGGAGGGAGCCTGTGATCGTGGCACGGTTTCCCTGTCCCCAGCCTGGCCTCCAGCCTGCAGAGTTGGGACAGCTCTGGGGTGTGCTGGGAAACTGCAGTTTTAGTGCCCTTCAGTGCTCCTCCACAGCACCCTACCCTGCTTGCTGACTCTGGAGCTGTGGGGTGCCCAAGACTGCTGCTGAGGGCCACTCATGCCTCCTTGGTCTACTTCAGCCATCCAGTCCCCCATGGCCCTTTCCCAAGTGCAGCAGACTATTATCTGTGCCCTGGGATTTAGGCTGCCGAGTATTACTGGGCCCCCGAAAGCCCCCCCGACACTCCCCTGCTGACACCAGGATGAACCACGTGGGAACGGGTGGGCCGAGAGCCCTTCCTCTTCCCCTGTCCTTCCAGGCAGGAGGAAATGGAACAAGGTGGTTGGGCAGCCAGACAGCGCCCCGGGGGGGAGCCGACAGGCTGGGAGCAGGAGGGGCGCGTGCCCCCAGACTGGTCCTTGTCTGGTGGGGTCAGAGGCACTCTTAACGCCACTGCACCTGGAAGCCGCAGGCATCCGGCCCGCCCAGGCCTCTCACCTGTGGTCAGAAGAAGGGAACAGAAGGTCATGAGTTCAGGGTCGAAGGAACAGAGAACCCTTAGCACAGAATGAGTGGGGAAAAAAGGTGCTGGTCGCAGGCTCCCCGCCTCCTTTACCCCTGTGTGTGGATAGCAGGCTCTGTTCCCAGCATTTGCCAGAGGGGACAGCTTGGACCAAGTCCAGAGGAGTGTGGGCAGAGCCGCTAATGGTTCTTTTTTGTGTTGGTCCGCTTGCCCACCCCCTCCTCTGCCTGTGTCCCCTCAGCAGGGATCCAGCTACAGACTCTGCTTAGAGGCCGTTTGCTGGTGCCTCTGGGAGAGAGAAACAGGCTGCAGGAGGGTGACGGGGCAGGGGCTGAGGTGGGCGGCGCCGGACAGGGCCGAGGAGTTGGCTTGTTAGTGTGGGCTGAGCTGGAGGCTCTGGGGCACGTAACTGCCAAGCTAACTGTTACCACTCTCCTCCCCAGACTATGAAATCCCTGGAGAATTTGTGGTGACATGCACTGAGCCAAGGTGACGAACTGTATATTTAAGGAAAGACAAAAAAAGAAAAAAAATTAAAATGGAATTGGAGGCCGGACGCTGCACAACTGCCCTCTCTCTCACCCAGTAACTGCAGAAAGCTGTTAGGACAGACAGGAAAACCTGACATGGGGCTGCTTCCCTTCCTCCCAGGGCTGGCAGAAGCTCAGGCTTCTCATCGGCTCTCTCCTAGGATACAGAAACCATGACAACGAAAGTAGAATGTAAAACTTGCAGCAAATGTCTGTAGGAAGGGCTGGGGAGGGGGCACCCAACTGCCTTTCTTCCCCCCTCCCAGGAGCTACCACCAGTCACCTCAGTGGAGGTAATCAGAGGTGTTGGCCAAGGATAGAGAGGAGGAGGAAAGAGAACTCTGTAGAATGTAATTTATAGATGCGTGTATATGTATGTATCTATTTATATGTAAATAACACATATAAAGATATAGAGATATATAGAGATATAGTCTACTTTTTAAACTATGCAGGGATTTGGTTGTTGAGTTGATTTCTTCCCTGTTTTAGAAAACAAAGCCTGTTTGGGGAAGGCAGCCTGGTCCTTCAAAGGCTAGACATTAGCCGTAGCTGACAGCATGAGGAAAGTTGGGCCACAGCTTGTAACGTTCCCCTCAAGCCCAGCCTGCTTTTGATGGCAGCAGTAATCATGATAGCATAAATCTACAGAGAACTTGGAAGGTTGCCAGCTGTATGGTTAAACTGGAGGGGAGCAGGCTGCGGGGGAAGAAAGGACTCCTGGGGCCAGATGCCAGGTCAGTATTGAGTCATGGTAGAGGCCCCAGATGGCCTGTGGGGATGAGACCACCCACCGCAAGTTTGGCCAGCTCAGGTGGGCGCTTTGTTTTGTCCTGGTGCCCGGGACCCCCCTGCCCCCACTGCCACTGAGAGCAGCAGTGTTGGAGAGGGGAGCCAGGTTCTGCCTGACCACCTCCCCGCTTAGTCCCTATGTGAGTTTTGCCTTATAGGTGCCCCAGGGCACAGCCCCATTGTTGCTACTGGTTTTTCCTAAGCCATGTACCAAGGACTCCAGAAGGCTTTTCCTCCCAGAGTCAACCACGTGGGGCCCGGGACGCTGGGGCAGAAGCCGACTCCTGAAGAAAGTCCATGACCGTGGGCGCCTCTGTCTCTACCCTCCGTGGACATGATGCCACCCGGCCTTCTCTTGCACGTTGGATAAAGGATGCACCTGAACCAGAAGGGTTTTCTTATGGTCACCCTCAAATGAGGATTTTTCTCCAAACAGCAGTTGCTGCCAGGGCAAGGGAGGGAGGTTTTATTTATTCCCACAGTTTATACTGGGCCTTTTGGAATTACCGTTTTTCCCAAATTTTCCTCTGGTGGTGGGTGTGTCATTGAGCCTGCCATCCTCCAAAGCCTTACTACCCCAAGCTGCCAGCCAGGAGGGGATCACTACCCTCCCAGAGCTTTTCTTCGCTCTTTTTATAAAAGTCCCCCAACAAATAGGATTCTTGCTGGGAAAAGGAGCTTGGTTGAGGAGAAATGTCAAATACGGTTTTTAAACAAGGTCCTGCCCTGTGATGAAGCGCCCTTCCCCGCCCGGCCCCCCCTCTCCCCCCCCCCCCCCCCCCGCCCAAAGAGATGCTCAGAACTGGATGTGGGTGAGAGCGCCCTGCCCGTGGTGGCCCTGGTGCTCGGCTCCCACCACCCCAACCCTCTGGTCTCAGTAGATGTCCCTAGACGGGCTGAGCCATGTGCAATAAGAACATAGATCCTAATGGATCCACTGAGAAGCTGTATTTCTTGAAATAGAATTCTGAAATTGTATATCTATAAATATATGTTTATTATGTGATTGTTTGGCCTTGGTGGGTCTGTGTTGAGCAAGGGGGTTGAGCTGCGTGGGGAGCAGGGCATAAGCACCTGTTGCTGCTGACTCCAGCCCATACCACCGGGAGTTTTGGTGGCAAGCCTGAATGTCCCCTCGCCCCAGCTGACAGCCGCTTCAGTCACAAGTGTTGTTCCAGGGCTGACTCCATCCCCGCAAAGGGTAAGAGGCTCAATTAGGCCAGGGCCCTGGGGTCCCTGACGCGAGTCCAGGGTGGGCAGCCCGGGCCACGATCACAGCCCCTGCCTCCCCTTGGTCCTGCTCCCTCCCTTCCATCCCTCTGATTCCATCAGGCCTGCTGTGAGCCCAGCAGATTTCCCTTCTCCCCAGCCCGGAGCTCGAGCCCACCCTGGCCCAGGGCAAGGGAAAAGTTCTCCAAGTTTCTTTCCGTCTCTGGCTGCACAGCCTTCCCAGCCACCCTCCTCCCCCAGAGGGCTGGAGAAGCTCGAAATATGGCAGCCCAAGTAGGGCTTTACGTGAATGGAGCAGCAGATCTGCCCGGGCCTCCCAGAGACAGGGCACAGCAGCCCTGACTGGTGGCCCCAGGCCCCTCCTGCTGCCGCTCCAACCAAAGACAGGCAGGCTGCCCGGTGGTGCCACTGCAGCCCGGGAGCTCATTGGCTGCCCCCACCCGGGTCACTGCAGCCTGCCCAGCCTGGTCTGCGAGCTGCCACTTGTTGGCTGCACTTGGCAGGGGCGTTGCCAGCCGCCCCCATTAACCCACCCGAACCCCCTGCCCTCGGCTGTGTGGCTCCGTGAGCCAAAAGGGGTGGGACAGACGCCGTCGACTGTTTGCTGCAAAAAAGAGCCTTTGACAAGCGTCCCCACCCACTGTCAGGTGGCAAAACAAGCGCCTAGTCCATCCAGGCTCCTGGGATCAGCCTGCTTATCTCCTTGTCCCAGGCTGCCCCCAGGTCTCGAGAAAGGAACTGCTCCAAGGGGCAAGGAACACACACCCCAGCCTGACTGTAACCTCATCCCTGCCCCGAGTTCCCTGGGCAGGGTCACCTGGTTGTTGAGGGCAGGCGCACAGACAGATTCGGGTAAATAGACTTGACACGGTGTCGGCTCTGGAGCAGCTCAGAATCCTTACCAAAGGTCACACCATGTGATTTGAGCAAGTCTGCCCATTTCCCAGAGCAGGAAACTGAGGTCTGGGATAGGGAAGGTGATGCCCAAGGGTCTCCATGAAGCTATGCATATCTTTGGGGTCTATGTGGCAGAGCAATCATTCTGAAAACATTTGCTGTCCTCGAGGGGATCAAACCCACTCATGCCAAGTAGAATGTCAGGAGTCCTGAGTTCAGAAGGGTGGGAAAGGGGGGAAAGACCACACTAAGGAAATGGACTTAATCTGAGGGGCTGGAGCTGGGGCCGGGCTGCCCTTATGAGCCATGCACTCTCTCTCCAGGCAATGATAAAGGCGTCCACCCTGCTATGCAGGGCGGCTTCCCTGAGCTGGAGTCACACCCCAGAGGCAGTGTGGTGGATCAGTTGGGTGTCAGTGTGGACCCCACAGCCCAGCTGCCTCCTGGGCTGATCCACGGACTAGCTGGGTGGTCTTGGGTGTGTCACTTAAGCTCCCTCTGTCTCAGTGGCCTCATCTTCAAATTGCAGGTAATAAAACCACCTACTTCACTGGGTTATTTTGAGGAGTAAAAGTTATCACATATACACACTTAAAAAAAATAGTCCGGTACATAGGAAGATCTATTTAAGTGTTATTCATTCTCAGTCAAAGATTAACTGAGCACTAATTGGGTGTCAAATCCCACTCCAGACACCGAAACCACAAAGGCGGCTGAGACTCTGGCTGCCCTGGAGGAACTACCGGCCGGGTAGGTGAACCGGCGTTCAGCAGACCCCAGTGGGCAGAGGACTGTGACGGCAACAAACCTGGGAGCATGGAGGTGCGAGTGGCTCTGGCTGGGGACTCTCGGTAAAGAAACTGGCATCTGTGAAGGAGGTGAGAGTGTGGGCAGAGCCTCGGGTGGGGTGAGTCCTCTGGCTAGAGGGGACAGTGTGGGCAAAGTCCTGAAGCTGGGTAAGTACAGGAGGGACCGCATTCAGGGAACAATGCGTATGCCAGGTCCCCAATCTATAATTGTCACCTCACAAGGTACACCCAGTGGCCTTGGGCAGAGAAAGAACTTCACTGGGAATGAATGAACAAGAGACCCTGAGCCTCCCGAATCCTGGCTGTCCCCTGTCCACTCTGTTCAGCATTCAGCAAGCGTGTCTGAGCCTTTCTTGGTGCTGGGCCCTGCCCTCAGAGACAGCCCTGTAAGGCCAGCCATGCGGGAGGCGGGCAGGGGAGTGGGGACAGAGGTTGGCAAAGCTGGAGGGCTAGGCCGTGGCATTCACACTGTCACCCCTGTCCCCCTGACCCTCATGGAGGGATGTTTCACCAGGAACAGAGCCCAGGCTTCCTGTTACTTCCAATAGCCCCACAGCTGTTTGGGCAGGAAATAAAGGTCCAGGGCCCAGACAGGACAAGGGGTGCGAGGGGCATCTCTAGGACCCCCATGGCCAAACAGCCCTCCCAGAGCCCAGGAGTTGGGGCTTTGCTTGGGAGAAGAGTGGGGAGTCTGACTGCCACACCCTGTTTACCCCATTCTCCCCTTTCCCTTCATTAATTTAGTCTAAACAAAGTCCCAGGGAGGGCCTGGCTGCCTTCTGTAGCTCTGACTCGGGCTGGAGTTTTCCTTGGGGAGGACGGGGTACACTTCTCCAGTGGAGCTGGTACTCGTAAGGCCAAGAGGTCAGGCTTAGGGCCTTCAGGGACTCTGGTCAGCACTCCCACTACCTTAACTGGATGGACTGTTGCCATTTTTCTGATGGACACAGTGAAGGGACCCAAGAGACAGGCACCCAAATAGTGCAGGAGGATGCTGACGATCTCTTTACAGATAAGGGAAGTGGAGGCCGGAAGGATGGAGTGAGGTCCTTTTCTGGTCTCCAGGTGACCTGCAGGCCCTCACACTCTGACCTCGCTGCCCGACGCAGCTCCTTCTGCCCGGAGCCTCCCTGTGGCTCCGCCACTGTCCTCTGGGAGGCCTGCCTGTGTTCCCACAGCCTGGGCCTGCCCTGCCCTCTCACTGAAGGTGCTCGTGCAGTTCTTGGAAGAAGGCTTCACAGCCTGAAGAGGCAAGGGCCTGTCTGGGGCCTGTCCACTTGTTCAGCGCTGCAGTCCTGGGGCCTGGACACAGTGGGGCCTCCATGAACACTGCTGAGGAAGAAAGGGGCACCCCCCAGCACTGAGACACCTTTCTGACGGCCACTTGTGGCTGTCCCTCTGCAGCTTTCTCCACCTTGCATACCCTGCCCAGCGTCACCCTGTAGGTAGCTTTGTAGCCATAAACCCACATGCAGGACCAGGGACACTTCTGTCAAACTTGACAGGCTCCAATGAGGACAAGCATCCAGCTGGACGGATAGCATATGTGAACCAGGCTCCTGTGAGATAAGCACTGAGTGAGGCCTCCCCTTTTCCCCGCCTCATGGGGGAAGCAGAGTCCTGCTGAAAATGCCCACCATTTCTCCTCTCCCTGAGGGGGGATGGCTGTACCAGGGGCTAGTATGAGAATCATAAACAGTGCTCATCCTCGAGGGGACCTCTGACGGCTGTCCAAAGTGTTCCCCACCCCTAATGGGTAGAAGAGGATGTGTTCTCCAGTGCTCAGGCTGGTGTCAGTTGGCACCACCCACGCCTGGACACAGACCCAGTTCTGTCCCTGGGCTGCCCCAGTGCTGCCCTGGCCACAGGCCTCAGGGTCACCGCTGGCAGGCTTTGCTGCCTGCTGGTCACCAACCCAGGGCCCCGGGTGCTGAGGATGGCATCCTGGGCCCTGTGTGTCAGACAGCCTCCCACAGTGCCACACGGGTAGCAACTGTTTCCATGGCGTTCAGGCTGTGAGCCCCAGGCTCACACAGCATGGGGGGGGGCGGTTCTTGGGGCCATTTCTCTTGGGACTGCAAGGGGCCTCAGTCTCCTTCTGGTCCCTTCTCAGCACTGAAGCACTGGGCACAGAGTCCAGAGATCAGGTTTCAAGCCTCAGCTGTAAAGGACATTTGTATTGTATTTCATTTGTATCATTTAAAATTTTTTGTTACAATTAGCATCATTGCACAGACCTCACCTGTTGAGTCCTTAATGTCAGCCTCTGTCACCTGTGGGACCTATGGGCTGTTAGCCTGACTGGGGTGGGCTTTGTACAAACAGGGCCTCACCCCGGGGCCCCAGGACTTGAGCCTGGGGTTCACGCATGGGGGCGGGATTCAGGCCGTGGGATGGAGTTGTGTGACCCACATCTGTTTGTATTATTAGCTCAGGAGCTGGCAGGCCGCGGCGGCGGTAACACAATTCGAGGAACTGTTGACTCCGCTCTGGCCCCTCCCCATGCCTGCTGTCGTGAGAGCCAGAGAAGACAGCGTGAGGACTGCACGTCCCTCCAGGGAACTGCTAATGTCAGCGTTGGCGGGGGCCTCCCCAGGGGCCTTGGGTGACCCCGGGTCAGCTGCCTGGCCTCTGGCATCCTCCCGTACCCGTTTGTGCAGTCCCAGCTTCTGCGGTCCTGGCGACCCCTCCTCCTCCTGCCCTCCCTCCTCTCCCCGCCCCTCTCTGACTTCAGCAGGGAAGGTGATGGGTGGAGTGGGGGTAACCCTGCCTGTTCGGTAAGCTGGGAGGAATGACTGCCCCAGACCCCCAGGGTGAGGACGAAAGTTTTCCCTCTTTCCTGCCTTCCTCATACATTCCTACCTCCTCTTTCTGTCTTTGGTGCCTGCAGGTGCCAGCATCCCGGGGATAAGCTAGGGAAAGCCTGGGCCTTGGCCAGGTGCCCAGACTGTGGCTCCAGGGAAGGACCTGGCTTCCTGGCTACGTGCCCAGCTCTGCACCCCAGGTAGGGGGATCTTGAGACAATCTCCCAAGATCCGTGTCCCATGGGATTCTCAGGCCTCTCCTGCAGGCTGTCAGGGGGCACATAAGATGAGGTCATGGAAGTCCTTCACAAGCCCAGAAGTGCCCCACAAGGTTAGCTGTGGCGTAGGTTTTGGTCCTGTAACTTCCCTGAGACAGGACCAGGGGCCTGTGGGCCCACTGAACTCTGTAACAAAGGCTGAAACAGACCTCAGTGTCAGCAGGAACCAGGAGTTAGAGAATTTAGTAGACGGTGCCAAGTGCTGGACTTGGGGTCTAATTCTGGGCTACCTAGAGAGGGAAACAAGGACACCTTTGCCATCGAGGCACAAATAATAAAAGTGTTAGAAATGGCAGGCACCCCAAAGGAGGGTCTCATGCTGTGTCCCCCTGAGCCCTTGGGCCCCCGGGGGTGCGAGGGTGAAGGTGAGAGGGGGCCAGCAGCCCTGCTCGTGTTTCAGTCACCCACTGAAAAACAAACGTTTAGTCCAGTTGGACCTTTGATTGGAGAAGAGGTTCTACTACAAAAATAAATATTGAAAAACCAGAGACCTCATCTAACCCCACAGTTTCACCAATGAGGAAACTGAGGCCCAGAAAAGAGAAGTGGTTAGCCTCAGGCTGCCCAGCCCAGTTGTGTCAGAGCCGCTGCCTAGGCCCCTCACTCCTGGTCTGTGGAAAAGAGCCAAGACCCCAAGGATGACGAGGACAATGGCAAAGCGGGGTCCCCCCATCAAGGTATGGGCTTCAGCCACAGCTCCTTTAATATGACCCCTGAGGTGAGGCCTCAGGTCCAGGAGCCGTGTTGACCAGATGCTGATCTGGGCTGGAGAGGAGGGCAAAGGCCCACTTCCCCGACCAGCTAAGAGCTCTGCGGGCTGTCAGCCCCAGCAAGGCCTCTCCAACTAACCAACTACCCCAGCCCCAACTTTCCAGCCTGCCACCCACTGCCCCAGGCATTCTCTCAGAGTCCTTACTGCAAGTAGCTGGGGCAGGCAGACAGGTGCCCCTCTCCCCGATTTTATAGTTGACGGAGGCGCCTAGCGGTAAGTGGGCCCGGAACCCGAGCCTCCCCAGTGCCAACCCTGTGCTCTTGTCATTACTTCCTGCTCTTCCCAGTGTCTTTCCCCAGCACCCCTCCTCCCCCAACACCGGCTCTGCTCACCCTTGCCCTCAGCCCTGTGCTGACTGGCCCAACCTTCCCCTCGTTGGCTTTAGCAAGGAGAGGCACCCCGACCAAGGTGCTGCCCAGGTCTCTCAGCCTGTGCAGAGCTCCCAGCCTTTCGCACAGCCCAGGCCCAGTCCCTCCCCTTGGAGGTGGACTTCTGTTCACCATCCCCTGACTGCAGAGAGGGCTCAGGCCAGGAACTTGGTCCTCCAGCCATGACTGGGTGAGACTAGGCCAGGACATCCAAACAAGCTCCCAACACCTGCCCTTTCCCCAGGATACAGACCATACTCAGTGCCAGGGCAACCAACAGTCTCGGCTTACCCAGAATTCTCCTGCTTGGCACTGAAAGTCCCAGGAAATTCCTCAGACCCGGGCAAGCTGGGACAACTGGGCACCCTACTCAGCACACACACACCCAGGGTCTTCGTGCCTTCCCCGTCCCCTACTGAGTGGGGTCTTTCTTCATTCTATACCCCTGGTCTCCACTGAGGCTAATGAGTGGGACCATGGTCAGTCCACTCAAACTGTCTGGCCCCCTCAGACTGGGCTAGGGCCTAGCACAGACCCAGAGTCTGCTAAGGTGAGCAGAGGGTCCACAACCTGCTGGAGGTGTCCTGCCCCAGGCCCTGTGAGATGAATAGCAGAGGGAGCCCACGAAAAGCCTGGTGGGATCCTGGGCCTTGATCCCAACCCAGCTTTATCCTCAGGCTGGGGGGCAGGCCACTCTGGGGTGACCCCAGGTGGGGCAGTCCTAGAGCTGGAGCCAGGCAGGGCCTGCCTGGGGCTCACTGAGGCAGCCTCTACCTGTCTAGGCTTGAGGTGAGTCATTTCCTCCCCCAGCTGGTATGAGGCTGGGAGGGGGAGGGAGGGGATGTTATCTAAAAATAGCAGGGCCCAGCCTTAGACATACCCAAAGAGCTTCTCCTGGGGCGGGGGGGAGGAGCTGACACCAGCTGTGGCCCCAGCCAGATGCCTGCACTGGGCCGAGGAGGAAGATGGCCCTGAGACCCCCGCCCCCCACCCCTTCCCAGGCTCAGCTAGGGTGCTGAGGTGTGGAGGAAGCATCTGAAAGGCTGAGACACAAGGAGTGTCGGGATGGCGTAGGAGCTTGAGGAGAAGAGAGGCCTCAAGCAGACAGGGCCTGGGAAGGGCCGGGGGCTCTGTGACTCGGCAGGCTTGGCCCTGGCTGGGGCTGGCAGAGACAGCAGCGACTGGATCACCAGCCTGGGTTTCCCTCCACATCATCCCCACAGGACCACGTTCATGCCACACCCCCACCCACACAACAGAGACGCACTCGGAGACAGAGACGCACTTGGAGCCACACAGACACAGCTGGCCCATGTGAGTCACTTCCCTCCTAAGAGGACTCGTCCCTAGCTAAGCGGGACTCAACTTCTCTGGTCAGCAGCATAGACTGAGGACCCACTGTGTGCTTGAGCCACAGCCTGGGAGACAAGGAAGCAATAATCATGACTGTCCCTGGCCTTGGGGACACCTTAAGAGGCCCACTCAGGAAGGGGCAGGACAACACACAGAGCAGAAACACAACAGGTAGGGAGGGCCCTGTGTGGTGGGACAATCTGGAGTCAGGTTTAAATCCTGGCCCTGCCATTTTCTAGCCATGTGACCTGAGACAAGTTATTTGACCTCTCCCTGCCTCGGTTTTCTCATGTGTATAATGAATGTCATATAAGGCCTCCGTCACATGTCAAATACAGTATTGTCTATAAAGTCCCCCAGCAAACAGACCTCTTTCCATTAAAGCTCATGGCATGAGGCTATCAACTTAATAAAACACTACAGATTTCAGTACACGTTTCTAACCCAAAGACCCAAGATGATAATATTCCAGCTGCGATAGGTTAAGGTGAGGAGCAGTGAGGTAAAAAACCTGCATTTTACAACAATAGCAATGGCCACTGTTATGAACACTTCATACTTACCTCATTATCTCTTATCCTCACAACAGCCTCATACAGCAGGCATTACTGTCCCCATTTTATGTGTGGAAAGTGGAGGCCCAAAGACAGTGAGTAACTTGTTCCATCCACATCATACAGGTAGCAAATGGTAGAGACCAGGTTTGGACCCACTCTTTTTTTTTTTTTTGGCTGTGGCTTGTGGGATCTTAGTTCCCGACCAGGAAATGAACCCAGGCCCTCGGCAGTGAGAGTGTGGAGTCCTAACCGCTGGACCGCCAGGGAATTCCTGGACCCACTCTGAGTCCAAATTTCTTGTGCCTCATGGGGTGTAAGTGGGGGTCTGCTATGTCTGGAGTTGGCTGAAGGTACACTGATCTCTGACTTTTGGGGGAGGGGGCCCTTGGACACTAGCCTGGGGTGACTAGACTATGCCAAGCCTTTGGGGGCTGCCTTCTTCCGTCTTACCTTCCTCACCCTGAGCCCTCACCTAGAAACACAGAGTGTACTCTGCCCTCTCTCGGGGTTACCACTTTTACTCCTTACAGTAGCCCAGCGAGGGAAATGCCACGACTCCCACTTGACAGAAAGGGCAGACAGATCAAAGGGATCATGAACCTTTGGTGGTCACAGAGCTGGGGGTGGCAGAGTCTAGACCTAGTGCTCTCCCCTCGAACTCCTAGGCTGAGGCTCTGTCCCGGAACCCCAGCTGTCTGATGTCGGGGAGGGGCAGGAATTCCTCTGCTTTCCCAGGCTCTTTTTTTTTTTTTTCCCCAGGCTCTTTATACCTTCCCCAAACCATCTCTGTTCCCACTCTCTGTACTGCACGTAAAACCCAAACCTTGCATCAGTCAGTGGCCCCTGGCTCCAGTAAGAGCCTTTTTCTGTGTCTGTGGGCTTTCCCCACCCTTGTCTGAGTCATCCTCTGCTGGTTCCAGGAGACTGGAGAGAGGAGGCCTCTTATCCAGACAGTACAGAAGGAGAGACTGAGGCAGGAAGTGACTTACTGCAATGAGTCAGGGGCCAGAGCTGGCCACAGTCCAGGCTGGGAGGCTACAGGTGTAGCTGGCAGGGCCTGAGGTGCCACATACTCAAGAGTTTTTAATGCAGTGTAGTAGGCACAGATATCAAGAGATTTGTGTTGTAGGCCCTGGGTGAGGAGAGGCGGGGTGATATGGCAGAAAAGATGAACATGATACAGGAAAGCAAAAAAAAAAAAAAAAACCCAGAAGCCCAGTCTTGCCCGTTACAGACTCCCTGAGCTCAGCTGGGGCGTGTAGCTCAGTTTTCTCCTCTATAAAAATCATCATGGGGCTTCCCTGGTGGCGCAGTGGTTGGGAGTCCGCCTGCCGATGCAGGGGACACGGGTTCGTGCCCCGGTCCGGGAAGGTCCCACATGCCGCGGAGCGGCTGGGCCCGTGGGCCATGGCCGCTGAGCCTGCGCGTCCGGAGCCTGTGCTCCGCAACGGGAGAGGCCACAACAGTGAGAGGCCCACGTACCGCAAAAAAAAAAAAAAAAAAAAAAAAAAATCATCATGGTTATCCTTTATTGGATGAGTCCTAATGATCGTTCCGGCTTAACACTTTATAGACACTGTCTTATTTAATTCCTACCACAATGCAGTGAGGTTGTACTATCATCAGCCCCATTCGACAGATGACTTATCTGAAGCTCAGAGAAGTTAAGCAACTTCCCCCAAAACACAGCGCTTGTTCCAACAAGCATAGGACAACAAATCTAGGGGCTGAGTTAGAATAGCTCTCCAAATCCAGTGGGGCAGATGGGCCCCCGCGCGTGCGGCGCCCACATGGAGCTGCCTAGGCGTGTGGGCGGGTTGGCACCAGGAACTCGTGTGTCTGTCAGCGTAGTGCGGCGGTGGAGGGACCAGCGCGGAGGAGAATACCAACAGCCCGGGGATAATGAGCCAGGGCTTCCGGGAGGCTGGGGGGATTCAAGCAACCCTGCCCGGGCCGTGCGCCCGCGCATGCCCACGCGTGCGCTCAGGACGCGGCGTAGAGAGCTTCCAGCGCGGCTCCCCCCACCTCCCGGAGCCCAGCACAGGTGGCCGAGAGAGCAGGGAGCCGGGAGGGGGTTAGGTGCTGCCGGCGGCTCCCGCCAGCGCCCTCCCCTCCGCCCCAGCCCCCGCCCCGCACGGGCCCAGCCGCACGTTGCCGGCGATTGCCTCATCAGGCCGCTGCAGCTCGTGCCCTCCCGCACGTGGCGCACACTGCACACCCAGCGCAGCGGGCTGACCCCGGCCTTGTCCCTCCCCGTCCACCGGCCCAGACCACTGCCAGCCCCAGCGGCCCATTCACCGGGCAGGTGCCGGCGCTTCGTCCCAGACACCTTTGATGGCTGCCCTTTGCTCCGTCTGGTCCGAGCGGACAAATGAGGGAAATTGAGTAAGCCAGTTTAGCAAGGCAGGAAACTCCTGGCCACTTTGTTACGCGTGATTTTTCAACAACTTTTCGAGGCGGGAGGGGGTGGCGCAGGGAGAATTTCTAGATTGAAGATGATGGGGAACTCATGCAGGTCTCTGGGGCTGTGAGTATTCTCCAGGCTGGCCTTACTGCCCTGTACCTCCCAGGCCAGGCACAGTGCTTGACACCCGTGGGCGCTCCACAAATTCTCTTTAAAATGCATTTTCTCACCCTCCTCCTGCTTTTGAGTGGCTGCCAGAAAGAATGCACAGGTGAGAGAGGGTGGGGTTTAGGGCTGGAGCCGAAGGCAATTGGGGCCTTAGGTTCTGCCTTTGGCATGGGTTTGCTGTTTCACTTGGGCAAATCCCTTGATCTCTCTGGACCACATTTCTCAGGGGGACTCAGCAATAAGGTAACATGCCTGGCCCTGAAGCTCAGGACAGGCTTTGAACTCGTAGCAAGCAGGAAGAGGAACCTTCCATTTGAAGCAGAGATTTCCTCTCGAACATTCATATTCTCCTGGGTCTTTCTAGGCAGGAGCCCTCAGTATTCTGTGGCTAGACTCAGTGATGTGAGTGGCTCTGTTGCTTAGAGAATCAAGTCCAAATTCGTTGGCTTGGTATTCAAGTCTTTCTCTCATGAATTCACCCAGCCTGTCTAGCCTCACCGCAACTACACCCCTACACTGTAGCCTTAGGAGGAATCTCAGACTTCCCCAAACATACCACACACACGGACAGCTCTGCCCTTTCTCACATTGTTCCCTCCACCCAGAATGCTCTTCCCTACACTCCTCAAATGACTGGCTCCTTCTAATATAGATCTCCGTTGAAATGTCCCCACCCCAGAGAGGTCTCTCTCAAGTGCCCAGTGAAGCAGGGGCCCTGTTATTCCCTCTAGAGCTACCTGTTTCTTCCCTCCTTAGCTCTTACCGCGTCTTGGGATTAGAAGTTTATCTCTCCACTGGGCTGAAAGGTCTGTGAGGGAGAGACCACGTCCATTTTCGTTGTTTTTTATTTTTTAAAATTTATTAATTTATTTACTTTTGGCTGCCTTGGGTCTTCGTTGCTGCGTGCGGGCTTTCTCTAGTTGCAGCGAGGGGGGCTACTCTTTGTTGTGGTGTGCAGGCTTCTCACTGCAGTGGCTCTCTTGTTGTGGAGCACAGGCTCTAGAGTGCAGGGGCTTCAGTAGATGTGGCGTGTGGGCTCAGTAGTTGTGGCACGTGGGCTTAGTTGCCCCACGGCATGTGGGATCTTCCCGGACCAGGGCTCGAACCCGTGTCCCCTGCATTGGCAGGCAGATTCTTAACCACTGCACCACTGGGGAAGCCCACCACATCCATTTTCTTCATCTCCATATACCCAGCACTGATCAAGGTGCCTGGCACATAGTAAGAGATTAATAAATATTTATGGAAAGGAAGAAAGGGTGGATGATTGATTAGCAAAAACACTGAGAACAGCCTAAATGTCCATCAGTAGGGGACTGCTGTTGCAAATGATGGTACAGCCATATGGTGGACACTATGCAGCCATTAGATCAATATATACCCACGTGGAAGAGTGTTCCTGATGCCTTGAGAAGTGAAGAAAGGAAGTCAGTCTCTTTCTAATTAAAGGAGTCAGAGCATGTATATAGATAAAGGCATAGATATGTCTGTAAACATAAGAAAATGTCAAGACGGCACACATCAACCTAAGTACCCCTGAGGAGCAGGATATAGACATTGTCACAGTTTATTATGTATCTAGAACCTTGCTTAGACATGATCTCCTCTGAGAGTCCTCTCTGATCCTTCCTTTGTGTTGGAGGGGCTGCCTCGGAGCACGCAGCCAGGTGCTCCAAAGCAAGGCCTGATGCTTCTTCCTCAGCATTCAGTCCAGAGGCCATGAGTGTGTGCGGGCAGCTGGGACAGGGGACAGCAGCTCCTCTGCGTGCATGAGTTTGTCCGCACGGGCAGGTGAAAGCAGAGCTGGTGAGGACAATGGCCATAGCAGGAGTGACAATAGGCAGCCCATCGTGACCTGCCAGGTGACATCACTGCAGGTGGCCTTGGGCTATCAGAAGAGCCAAAATGTGGCGGGAAGCCTGGCCTTCATGCAGGGGGGCCCAGCCGGCTCAGTTCCAGATTTGGGACGGTCAGCCTCGGCTGTGGGAGGTGCACAGGGCAGCTTCTCACTGCCCGCCGGGTGCCTCGGAGTCGAGAAGCGTCAGATGCAGCTTGATGAGAGCAAAAGCCCTTCTGCAGCCTGCCCACTTGTCCCTGTCTGTCCCACAGCGGCTCCCACGAGGCCTGGAACAACACAGTTCAGACCAACTGGGCCAGGGGAGAGGAAGGAAGAGTGGCAAAGGGCTCAGGGTCAGATGTCTGAGTTTCTGTTCCCACGGGTGCCTCTCATTATGCTTGTCAGGAAGCGGAAAAGAGTGCAGACCTTCGCCTTCACTTTGTTTTGCATCTCAACCCAGTCTCTCTTCCCCTGCCTGTCTCAGAAAAGGTTCCCCACCTGGAAAATCACGGGGTGGTGAGAGGTGGACCCTCCATCTGGAGTCACCTAGTTTCCAGCGGTTTCAGGTCCACACCTACCAGCCAGCCGTGTGACCCTGGACGACTGGCTTTGCCCCCCTGTGCCTCGGTTTCCCTAGTAAACTAGGTAACACGTGGCAAGTGTTTAGAAGTGGGCCTCATACACGTAGGTGTATCTGTTATCTACATGTGTTTGCTATTATCTGTCTGTCTGGGGTAATAACAGTACCTACTTTACTGAGCTGTTGTGAGGATTAAATTAGATAATGCATGTCAGGTGCTTTGTGTTAAGCGTTTACTTGTTTTACTAAAGATAACAAGATGGAAGTACAGATCTTGGTCCCAGAGATGCGGCGGGCGGGGGTGGGGATTAGCGTGGTGGCTGCTTGTGACTTACTGGGAACAGCGTGCAGGCCCTTCAGTGGCCCAGGCAGCCACGTTGGTTCGGTGTTGTTACCGTGCTGGGTGTTGCTGAGTTGTCCAGTTAGTCGTCTGCCTGCTCCCTCAAACCCATTTAAACCAGCTCCATCTGGCCTAGCTTTCCCAACACACCATCCTGGCAGCTTTCATGGGCCCAGAGCACTGGGCAAAGTGTCAGGCCTGCTGCAAAATATGTTGGAACTTTATCTGACCCCTGGCTCCCATCCCATCCAGAAATACATTGGCTGGAACTTGCAGGCAAGCTGGAGCAAGCCTGGGGGCTGGAGGAGAAGGCAGTTCTGAATCACAAACCAGATATTCCCCCCACACCCTCCATCTTTGTTGACCCCCCTTTTTATTTGCACGGTTCTATGGATTAATGCTGTTCCTAGTTATGAAGCAGGCTTTAAAACTGAAGGCTTAATCCTGAGCCCTGGATTTGCAGAGAAGGGAAAGAAAGAAGACCGTGCCCCCCCAAACTCAGGGAAGTTCACTGAAGAATTTTCCTCTTTTTCTTCTTTCAGTGTTGCTTTGCGGCAGCCTTTTGGGAGGCCAGGATGACCCTCTGGGCCGCCATCTGGAACTCCCCAGAAAGAGCCTGTGACAATGGCAGCACTGGCAAGCACGCCACCCTGGCACCTGGCCAGCAGTGGAGGAGGTGGTGCTCAGTCTGGGAGTCTCCACCCGGGTCAAGGTCGGGTCGCGCTACCCTCCCCACCCAGCTCCCTTTGGCGACTCCCCCCAGGGAGGTCCCAGGCAAGTGTAGCAGGTCCCCAGACCAAACAGGTCTTCCTGCAGGTACTCCTCAAAAGGCCACTGTCTTAGAATAGAAGGAATTCCAGGAGTGCCCCACCCCAAGCATGCATTGGAGCTTTCATAGAGCTAGCTTGCTAGCCAAAGGAAACGAGAAAAAGAAACATGAATGTGTGGGGCCTGAAGGATTCTAGATGTTAGTTTAATTTTCAGCTCCAAAATTTCCCATTACACAGGTCATACTGTCAAGACCCTAAGCCTCACAGATTTGGAATTCATTAGATTCAGAAGTTTTGAAAAATCAGCCTGGTCAAATTAGAGCACCGACTGGGTATGAGATGATACTATGGAACGACTGGTTTTCTCAGGTTTGAGAATCACCGTGTGATTATATAGAACAGCTTATTCCTAGGAAACTCATGCTGAAATACTTGGAGCTGAAACATCATGATGCCAGCAGCTTCTTTTTCAAGTGGTTCACCAAAAAAAAGTGATACAGATAAAGCAAATGTGGCAAAAGGGTTAACAATCATTGCATCTAGGTGGAGGGTATGTAGGTGTTTATTGTGCTATTGTTGCAACTTTTCTATTTGTTTGAAGAACTTCTTCGTAAAAAAAGGGAAACATTTAAATAAAATAAGCTATTCACATGCAAAACAAGACAATACAGAATTCAGCCTGCTCTAGCTGAATTTCACCTCCTCTCTGAGGATAGAAGTAGTAAAAACAAGATGGTGTCCAGGATTGCAGAGTTGAGCCAACCAAAGAGAACCAATTATTTTTAAAGAGTTTATTAAGTACTTGTCTGGAAACAGTACTGGTCATTAAAAATCCTTTTAGTTCATGGCCAGAGGAGGACTCATTTTGGAAAATGGGAGAGTCCAGCCCTTTTAGCTTATTGGCATCAGATGTAACACAAGTCAAGAAACACATCTTTTTTTTTTTTTATCTATTTGGTTGCGCTGGGTGTTAGTTGTGGCACACGGGCTCCTAGCTGCGGAATGCCTGTGGGATCTAGTTCCCTGACCGGGGATGGACCCCGGGGCTCCCTGCATTGGGAGTGCGGAATCTTATCCAGTACGCCACCAGGGAAGTCCCTCAAGAAACACATCTTGAAGACTTACTATGAGCATAGCCCTGATATGTCACCAAAGGTGTTTTTCCCCTGCCTATAATCTGGTATTGAGTACAAGGTAGCCGCACTTTCTCATCGTGGTTGTCGTGGGCTGAACTGTGTCCCCCACAAAACTCCTCTGTTGAAGTCTTAACCCTTAGTACCTCAGAAGGTGATCTTATTCAAGAATAGGGTAATTGCAGATGTCTTTAGTTGAGATGAGGTCAATAGGGTGGACTCTATCCAATCTGACTGGTGTCCTTATAAAAAGGGGAAATTTGGGCACACGGAGAGAGCCACATATACACAGGAAGAACACCATGTGAAGATAAAGGCAGAGATTGGAGTGCCGCTTCTATAAGCCAAGGGAAGCCAAAGATTGCCAGCAAACCATCAGAAGCTAGGAGCAAGGCACGCAATAGATTCTTCTTCACAGCCTTCAGGGGGAATCAACACTATTGATACCTTTAGACTTCTAGCCTCCAGAACTGTGAGACAATACATTTCTGTAACTGGCCACCCAGTTTGTGGTAATTTGTGGTAGGCTGTTATGGCAGCCCTAACCAACCAACGCAGTGGTAAAATGAACACGTCATAAAATTTGCTGTATTAACCATTTTAAAAGTGTGCAGTTTAGTGAATGAAGGGGATTCACATTATTGGGCCGCCATTTTTTGTTTTTAGCTAGGGAAAAACCCAAGACTGGGGGAAAGTTGGAAGCCCAAGTTCCATATCAGCTTCTGCTTAGCTGAGTGACCTGTTTCATCATGTGTGCAGTGAAAAGGCAGGCAGATGACTTCCTGCTCTGATGCTATCATTGCCCATGTGGAGAAATTATAATAGTAATAATAGCTAACAGCTTATTGAGCAATTATTGTGTTCCAGGACCATGCTAAGGGCTTTTTTTTTTTTTTTTTTTTTGCGGTACGCGGGCCTCTCACTGTTGCGGCCTCTCCCATTGCAGAGCACAGGCTCCGGATGCGCAGGCTCAGTGGCCATGGCTCATGGGCCCAGCTGCTCCATGGCATGTGGGATCTTCCTGGACCGGGGCACGAACCCATGTCCCCTGCATCGGCAGGCAGACTCTCAACCACTGCACCACCAGGGAAGCCCCATGCTAAGGGCTTTACAAGGATTATCACTCTTGATAATCACAATAACTTTATCAGGGAGGTATCATTAGTCCCATTTTACAGATGGGGAAATCGAACCTCAAAAAGATTAAGTGCTTGATTTTGACAGCCCTGGGATTTGAATGAAGCTCATGACCACTGTGCATACTGCCTTCTAGCTCTTTTGGCTGCACTAGCCTAGGAGGAAATTAAAAGCATAAGGTACTGATCAGATTGAAACATAGTTTATGTTTATGCCAAATCAGCCAACTGCCCTAGAGCCCCCATTGCACACGCTGTCACACACCAACCCAGCTCTCTCATGTCCCTGTGTTCTTGGGGAGGGACTCTGAAGAGTCCAAGAATTCTGAATTCCAACTTGACTTTCCAGGTCATTCTGAAGGTTTATATATGGAGGTAGGAAAATAAAACATTTTATTTGACAGCTTCTTAGCTTGACTTGTACATTTTGGATAGCTAGACATGTGGTATGTGGGTTTCCATTTGTGCAGTGCCCCGAAGGATAGAGGCAGCCCCGTTACCATGGTTCCCCCGCGCCAACAGATCTCCAGTGGCCTCCCAGTGGCAGCCGGAGCTTGGGACTCTCTCAGAGTCAAAAGGAGAAGCCATAACCTCTGAGCATGGACCAGGCCAGGATCTGCCCTCCAGCAGTTTCACCTGTTTCCATCAAGGGGCAGGAAGGTACGTTGCTACAGCGTGAGGCGAAGCCCAGCTCACCCACAGGGCCTGACTTACTGCTTCACCCGCTGCAGAGGCTGCTTCTCTGTAACGCACACCCACCTGCTCAGCCCAGGTCCGCCTCGGTTCTCTAATCACATTTGTTTTCTATATCCCTCTAAAAAAAACACCTCTCTGTTTCCCAGAATAGAAAAGGCTAGAGCAGGTTCGCTGGCCAAGGAGAAGGAAAGACAAGGTTGAAGAGACAAGACAGAAAGGGTCCTGGAGAAGGCAACAGGGTGGTGGGGAACATAGGGAGAGGGCTGGGGGCCCTCAGCCTCCGGGGGCAAGCGAGAGAGCAGTAGAAGATGAGTAAGCTGGAGGGCTCAGCGCGGCAGACTGGGCCTGCTGGGAAGAGCAGCTGTGCCTGATGGAAGAAGTGGGGGAGGGGGAGGGGGGCGGCTTAGCGAGGCCCCCGCGGCGGCCTCTTGGGTGGACTGCAGTCCCACCGCAGAGCCCCAGTGGAAACACTGACTCCAGCTTAAGGGTTGACCGAGGAGATGAGAGGAGGTGGAAAGTGGCTAAAAAGCCCAAGTTTGGCTGTCGCCCCGTTCAAATGCCTTTCTTCCACAACACCCTGCAGCTGTGACCACACTGATGGGCTTCCAAAGCACGATGGTAACCTGTTCCCCGTGCCCCTCACGGCAGGCCAGGCAGTTGTTAAACCCGTTTCACCAGCGAGGACATGAGAAGTGGACAGGTGATGTGCCTCACTCAAGGTCACATGGCCAGGAAGGTGTGAACATAAGGTGAGGCCAGCAGCCGGACGTGGGAAAGGAAAACCAGTGGCCAGATTCCAGAGAGGATACACAGCGCTCGTCATCACCACCATCAGAGCTCCCAGCGACTGAGCACTTCCTGGTTGCCTGTGCTCTCGCCCAACCCCCTGAGCCTATGGGAAAAGGCCTTTAAGGTAATTATTATCCCCATTCTACAGATGAGGTGTCTGATGTCCAGCGAGGTTAAGTCCATTGCCCAAGGTCACACAGCTGCAAGTGATGAGATTGACAGCCCAGGTCAGAGGGCAGAGTGTGTGCTGGCCTGGTCCACAAGTGTGAGCCTCTGCTATGAGTACACATGAGAAAAACCCACAGAGAACACATATGCGAGACAGAGGGCCTGATTCCAAGCAGCGGGGAACAGCTGTGTTGGCAGGAGGGGGTGAGAATGTGTGTGTGAGCGCAGCTTTGACAGCAGCCAACAGCGCGTGGGAGTGTGTTGACAGCAGGGTGTGGGATGGCAGCGCCATCGCCATGTGTGTTTCTGCTGGCAGCGGAATGTTCTGGTCTGTGTTGATAAACAACAGTTTGGGCAGGCGTGAGGCTGGAGCAGGGACAGAAGAGAAGCACTGGGGGTGGGTAAAGGCGGGGGGGGGGGAGGGGGTGTGCCCGGGGTGATGGTGACCCAAGCCTGCAGCTCCCAGAACGAGGGGCCTCAGGGTGGCGGCTGTCATTTTGTCGGTTGACCTCATTGGGTGCGCAGTCTGGGTGTGGATCCCTTTGCAAACCACCTGATGCCCATAAACATGAAAAACAGGAGCGGGAGACACACTGTGAGGAAGAGAGCGTTCTTCCTGGGTTGGTAGTGGCACCGATGGAGGTTTAATCAACAGCTGAGGCCAGTGTAAACACATCATGATTTCTGTGGCTAGGCAAATTCCTCAAAAGTCAGCTTCTTGGAAAAAGGGGCACCCCTGAGACCATCCCGGGTCATGACTGTAACTGGAGCCCCTGCATCTCACCCGCGCCTCCTGGCAGACACAGGTGTAGGCCTGCAAGCAAGGGCATCTCAGCCTAGGAGTCACTGCATGAGAGACTTCCCGGGGCTTGGCCCCAACCCCATCACTGCCCTGGCAGGTCCTCCCATCAGAATGCCCCTCTGCTTGCTCCGTCTCCATTAGCTGAACTGTATGCTACCTCCAAGACCCTAGGTATTCCTCACCTCCTCCTGGATGCCTTCCAAACCATCCGGAGGGCCTTAGAACTGCCTCTTTCAGAACCCCAACTGCTCTTGTTGCCAGGGCCTCTCACACAGGCCTCACCATGTGGATGTCGCCTAAACCTGTGCTCTGTGCGGGGCACTGAACTGGGCAAAAACAGGAGGCTATGAAGACCCCTGAAGCCCCAGTAGCCGCCCTCAGGAATCTTACAGCTCAGTTGGGGTGCACAGAGGGAAAAAACAGGAATGAGGGTGTGAAAGGCTGAGTGAGGGCGCACAGTAAATGTGGTGGGAGATCAACAAAGAGAGCCAGCACTCCTGATCTGGAAGGGGGTGCAGTTAACACACAGGGGTGAGGGGGTAGCCCTGCCCAGGTAGTTTCAGCTCCTCAAGTTCAGGGATCTTCTGAAGCCAACACATGGCATCTGCTAAATCAATGCCTGGGGTTCCATGATTGAAAGCGTCCCAACCACCCTCTGAAATCGTTGTTTGGGAACTGGAGGCTCCCCCACCGCCCCCTGCCCTCTGCAGGGTTGGAGGAAGGAAGCTTTGGCCTGGCCATGCTAGTGGAGGAGGCTGACGCTGCTCTTCCCTGGTCTGCTGGCTGCCGCCTTCCTGCCAAGGGCCTCTTATTCCCCAGGGTCGGTTATCTGTACCCGACTTGCTGCCATGTCCTGGCCCTTCTTGTCCTCCAAAGTTCCCAGCTCCTGATCACCCCAGAGGCCAGGGCAGAGAGAAACAACTTAGACTGAGGCTCCTGGTGGCTAATCACAGACGCATTCGTTCTCCTTGTCTAGGCTGTTCTCTTGTAGAAGTTCAGCAAAACCATGTCCCTCAGTTCTCCTCATGCGGCCCTGTTAAGAGACAGACCTGCTTTCCTCCGTACACCCAAATGGAGTTACTCTTGGCTTTAATTTCCTAACAGGACCAACCTTACCAAACACAGTGGCTGGCTGCATCTATGTTTCCATTTGAACAATGTCAGAAGGGCCCTTACCCCAAAACATCTTCCCCACTGGCCCATGGAGGTTTCTGAAGTTGCACTATTAGTCCGATATTTGGGAGACCTTATAAAACTATGATTCGTGTGTACTTAAAAATGGTTAAAATGATAAATTTTATGTTATGTGTATTGTACCATGAAAAAAAAATTTTTGGAAGGATGTGCTCTAAACTGTCAACAGCACTGTTTTCTAGATGATAGAAATTTGGGTAATTTTGGGACTTCCCTGGTGGTCCAGTGTGTAAGACTCCGCACTCCTGATGCAGGGGGCCTGGGTTCGATCCCTGGTCGCGGAACTAGATCCCACATGCATGCTGCAACTAAGAAGCCCGCATGCCACAACTAAGACCTGGCATAGCTAAATAAATAAATATTTTTTAAAAATGAACCCATGTCATTAAAAAAAAAAGAAATTTGGGTAATTTTACATTCATTTTTATACTTTTCTATATTATTTGATATTTTTAAACAACTGGGCATATACTATTTGATTAGAAAGGAAGATAGGGATTCTCTGGTGGCTCAGTGGTTAAGAATCTGCCTGCCAATGCAGAGGACACGGGTTCTATCCCTGTTCCGGGAGGATCCCACATGCCGCAGAGCAACTAAACCTGTGCGCCACAACTACTGAGCCTGCGCTCTAGAGCCTGCAAGCCACAACTACTGAGCCCACGTGCCACAACTACTGAAGGCCACACCCCTAGAGCCCGTGCTCCGCAACAAGAGAAGCCACTGCAATGAGAAGTCCATGCACCACAACTAGAGAAAAGCCTGTGTGCAGTGACGGACCCAGTGCAGCCAAAAATAAAATAAATAATTTTTTTTAAAAAAAGAAAGGACAATAATACCCTCTTTGTTTTGAGAAATAAATACTATGACTTTCAAAAAAAAATAATACAATTCATCCCCTGGAGAGGCAACACCTTAAGTTAGTATGTGCCTAACTTTTCAGATCAGGGAGTTTTGAAAAGGATCCCCTAGAGAGGATTGAAGAAATGCAGGTTCCCTGGCTCAGGTGGCCAAGCAGCCCCGGTGGTTCTGAGAACAGCCAGGCCTTCAACTCCCAGCCTTGGAGATGTGTTCTGGGAGCTGCCAGAGCAGTGGGAAGGGAAGGGGGCGAGCTAATGCCCTGCCACCCTGACCTGCTGTTGCTGACACTCCCTCACAAGGCAGGGCCAAGACAAGGTGTTCCCAGTTCCTTTAAGTGGGAGCCTCCACATGCCTTTCCTTGTTTAATAGATGCTTTGGGGAAACATGCACCCAATCTCTGGGCCTGGATGAGGCCTGGAGAGGTCATTCAGTCCATCCTCCTGCCTCTAGGCAGCACTGGCATGATCCCAGCTGGGCAAGCCTTGTTTTGAGGAGTTGGGAAGCTGGGCATTCCAGACCCTTCCTTGCTCAGTCATTCTCGTGTCTAAACATTTCTAGCCAGGAAGTCCTTCATCATGTCTAATCCAAACTCTCTACTCCATGAGTTGCCATCCTGTGGCTCTTGTGGGTCTGGTTGGAGACAGAAAAATGCTTCTTGCTTCCCTGCCTTCTCCAGGTCAGGAGCCACTAGACCCTTGAATCAGAACCAAAATCCTAACTGGCTGTGTGACCCTAAGCAAGTCACTACGACTCTTTTTTTTTTTTTTTTTTTAATGTTGAGCCTTCTTTTAATTAATTTATTTTTTATTTTTGGCTGTGTTGGGTCTTCGTATCTATGTGAGGGCTTTCTCTACTTGTGGCAAGCGGGGGCCACTCTTCATCGCGGTGCGCGGGCCTCTCACAGTCGTGGCCTTTCTTGTTGCAGAGCACAGGCTCCAGACGCGCAGGCTCAGTAGTTGTGGCTCACGGACCTAGTTGTTCCGCGGCATGTGGGATCTTCCCAGACCAGGGCTCGAACCTGTGTCCCCTGCATTAGCAGGCAGATTCTCAACCACTGTGCCACCAGGGAAGCCCACTACTACTCTTTGAGCTTCAGTTTCCTCACCTGTAAAATGGGGCCAATGACGTCCATAGTGCAGGAACTGAGAGATTAAATGAGACTGCAAATGCAGATGCACGGAAGAGGCATACAACTTGCTGCTAACATGAGGCTATAATTATTATTTATAATAATAACCACCCATCCTGGCTGAACCATTGTACAAAATCATTTCCACTGTGGTGGTACACAGGGTAATTTTAGGTGATACAAAAACAAGTATTTTAAATTAAAATTTAATGTGTGTTAGAAAAAAATGAAACTGACACACCAAATCCAGGATTTCACAAATATTATTGCTTAGAACAAGGGCAAGTTAAAACAACAACAATGACAATAACAACAACTGAACATTGTTTTAAAGAAAAACTATTAAGTAAATAATACTCTGGGTAGCACAAGGTTAGGGCAGAAATCATAAAGGTGGTGTAAGAAATGCTGGCTGAGGGGAGACAGCAAAGCGGGGAAAGGAGGCTGGTTCTTGAGAGTGGGCAAGAGTTGCTGAGTCTGGGGAGGGCTGAGAAGGGATGTCCCAGAGGACAGGAGGAGACACCTGTTGAGCGGATGTTGAGCATCCTGCCCACAGGTGCAGCCCTTTCTGGGTTCTGGAACAGTCTGTCTCCCCCAGAGCTGGGCTGTTACCAACTCCAGCAAGGCTGGTGGGCAGGCACAGTTAGGATTTCCTGCCCATATTCATGATCGCCAAGGCTCAGTGCCCTGTCTGCATCCAGCTGTCCTCTCCAGGGGGAATTGGACAACTCAAACCCCACCCTTGAATCCCTCGTGCAACATTGCCCATCCATGGTTTGCGAGCCTGTGGTGTGGAACTCAGCCAGTGACTGGAAACCACAACTTCCCCAATGGATCCCCCTCTTCCACGCTCAACGTGGGGTTCGGCAAAGATGCCCTGGCAAAAAAGGTCCTCTGAGACCCGCTGTGTGCCAGGTCCCTGTCTGGGCACCAGGGACACAGAGTGAAAGAAGCCCCTGCCTTCCAGGAGCTCATAGCCAAGCCAGGGAGACCCGCCTCTCACAGCCATTTCAGAGGTTTTGGAGGAAACAGTCCCCTCTGCCTGGGGGTCCTCAGCCTCCCAGCACCAGACATCCTATTGGAAGAGGACACCACCTCCCTTTGCCCCCGGGAAGAGGCTCCAGGCCCCTCATTTATCTTCCATCTCCCAGGCCCAGGACTGAGCATTGTAATGCTTCCTCTTGAGCTGGGGTTTTTCAGGCCCCGGGGGTGTGTATATGGATGGGTTCTCTGGAGCTTGAGAGTCCTCTATGAGACAATAAAATGTTTGTGTTTTCATTTTGGAATACTCTAAAAAAAATCAATATAAACATATTCTATATCATCTGGATGCCTTGCTTACAGCCGATTATGTGAGCACAAAATTTTGGTATCTACCTTTGCATTGATGTTTATGGAAAGCAGTCTTTTTTCTTTTTAAAGTAGAAGCTACGTGCAGAAAAATATACAAAGCTGAAGTATAGAGCTGGATGAATTTTCACAAAGAGAACACATCTGTGAAACCAACACTCAGATCAAGAAACACAATATTATTACTGTCCCCTGGACACCCTCCTTAAGACCTTCCACACTCCCCAGAGGTAACCACTATCCTGACTCCTTTGAACTTGATATAAGTGGGTCATATAGAATGACTCTTTGGTCCCTGGCCTCTTTCTCTCAACCTGATACCATGAATTTCATCCACGTTGTTGGCGTATAGCCGTAGTTGACAGTGGTTAGCTTCTAATCCAGTGTTTCTCAAAGTGGGATTTTCAGAAGTGGTTCTGGAGGGTCTATGACTCTACCATTTGGAGAAAAACAAATGTGGGTACCTGCTGGTTCAGAAGGGTATTGAAACAGCCAACTGCAGGGCACACAGTCCTGTCCTGGGCATTCACTCCACAGCCTAGGTCCTGTCGCAGTCCTCCTGACTTGCGGTTTCCCCATGCATCAGGCTCGCCCAGGCCTCTAGGTCTTTGGAGATGTTGTTCCTTCTGCCTGGGACTCCCTTCCCTTGCTCATCTGCCTGGCAAAGGCCTACGTGTCTTGTGACCTCTGAAAGGCTGCCTCCTCTGTGAGGTCTCCCCTGGCTTTGCTGGGCAGGCTCAGGCACCCCTTCTCTTGTGAGGCCTCTGTGTTCTGTCCAGGTTGTCCCTGCAGCATTTATTCACACTTGTGCGGTCCTTGAAGGTCTGTCTCTCTGTTTGACTGTGGGCTGCTTCTTCTTCCTCTTTTTCGTATTAATTGAAGTATAGTTGATTTACAATGTTGTGTTAGTTTCTGGTATACAACAAAGTGATTCAGTTATTCATACATATACATATTCTTTTCCATTATGGTTTATTACAGGATATTAAATACAGTTCCCTGTGCTATACAGTAGGATCTTGTTGTTTATCTATTTTATATATAGTAGTTTGTATCTGCTAATCCCAAACTCCTAATTTATCCCTCCCCACCCTTTCCCCTTTGGTAACTGTAAGCTTGTTAGTTCTATGTCTGTGAGTCTGTTTTTGTTTTGTAAATAAGTTCACTTGTATCATTTTTTTTAGATTCCACATATAAGTGATATCATATGGTATTTGTCTTTCTCTTTCTGATTTACTTCACTTAGTATGATAATCTCTAGGTCCATCCATGTTGCTGCAAATGGCATTATTTCATTCTTTTTAATGGCTGAGCAGTATTCCATTGTGTCTATATACCACATCTTTATCCATTCATCTGTCAATGGACATTTAGGTTGCTTCCTTGTCTTGGCTATTGTAAATAGTGCTGCAGTGAACATTAGGGTGCATGTGTCTTTTCAAATTAGAGTTTTCTCCAGATATATGTCCAGGAGTGGGACTGCTGGATCATATGGTAACTCTATTTTTAGGATCTTTTTTAAAATTTACTTATTTTGTTTATTTATTTTTGGCTGCGTTGGGTTCGTTGCTGCGTGCGGGCTTTCTCTAGTTGTGACTAGTGGGGCTACTCTTCGTTGCAGTGCACGGGCTTCTCATTGCGGTGGCCTCTCTTGTTGCGGAGCATGGGCTCTAGCCGCGCAGGCTTCAGTAGTTGTGGCTCGCGGGCTTCAGTAGTTGTGGCTCACGGGCTTCAGTAGTTGTGGCTCACGGGCTCTAGAGCGCAGGCTCAGTAGTTGTGGCGCACAGACTTAGTTGCTCCGCGGCATGTGGGATCTTCCCGGGCCAGGGCTCGAACCCGTGTCCCCTGCATTGGCAGGCGGATTCTTAACCACTGCACCACCAGGGAAGCCCTATTTTTAGTTTTTTAAGGAACCTCCGTACTATTTTCCATGGTGGCTTCACCAATTTACATGCTAGACTGTGGGCTTCTTGAGAAGGGGTGTGTGGAGTGATGCTGCATTCACTCTCAGAGTGACCAAGGAGGCACTTACTGCACCCCCCACCCCCAGAGCCATCAGAGGCAGGGGCGGGGTTCTCTGTGCTATTTTACCTGCCTTGTTAAATATGCAGCTCAGGTGGCCCCAGCATCCCTGTATCATCAGCAAGGGTGGACAGCATCAGAACAGTGGCATGGGGCTTCCTTGGACAAGCTACCACGCCAGGGAATTAAAGGCCTGGAGAGCCCTGCTTGGACCCAACGCCGGGCCCTAGGGCCCAAGGGTGAGATACTTTACCAGGCAGGCATCAGTTTTCTCATCTGTAAAATGGGGACAATGAACCTGGTCACCTTTCTCTTTCCTGGGTAGAGGACGAGGTTAATGAGTGCCCAAGGCTGGACGTAACTGTACTGAAGATGGAGTGCAAGCTGCCCAGAGGCAAGGTAGTGGCCTCGGTGACCCTTGGTTCTCTCTTCCTGCCTGAAGGTCTGTGAGACCCACAGTTCGGCTGTGGCTGCTCATCTTGGTCCCCCACCCTGTCCTGGGTGAGTCTCGGCTTGGAAGCCTTAAACTGCGTGCTAAGCACCTACTCCACTCATTTCTACCTAAATTTGCCCAGGCCTGTGCCCTGCCCCTGCAGTGCTCCGGCCGCTCCAATACAGTACATTGGGTGTCCTTGTCCCTTCTAACAGAACGCTACTCGTACGTAGTGTTCCTTCTGCAGGCAGCCTTCTCTTAGCAGTGCTGTTCACGTGAGGCTCACCTACACGGTCAGCATTTGTGAAGGGTTTGGGCCCTAACTGGCCCTCTACTTTTGACACCCGCCCCCCCCCCAACCTAAGGTAGAACTGGGGCCGCAGACTGTGACCTGGCTGGTCCCTGGAAGAGTGGGCTCCGCCGGATGGGGGTAGCAAGATACAGTTCCCTGTTGCCGTGACAACTAAAAGCACCCCCGTGAGCCTTTTCATTGGCCACGGAGGTTGAGATCCCGCCTCCGCTATCGGAAGGCACCAACCCGAGGCAGACTGGGTGAGACCCCACTGGGGCATTAGAGGGGGTGACAGGTTTCGCTTCCCATCCGGCAGGAAGACCCACGGGCACATGATCCCACTTCTCATGGACATCCTGGCTACAGTGGAGCTGTGTCCAGGAGTCGGTCGCGGGTGGAGGTGGGGAGCATCTCGCTGGCCTTTTCCTCTGGCGGGGCTGGCTAGACATGGAGCTGGGTGAATGGACCGGGGAGGAAACAGTTTTTCTTACCAGCAGTTCAGGCCCGGGAGGTCTGGCTCCTTGGGGCTGCGGCTGGGAGGTCCCCAAGGGCTGTCAGGTGGAGGCGGGGAGTGGGGGGAGGCTGAGGAGGAAAAGTATTAGGGAAGGGGGTGGGGAGGATCTCACTAGTAAAAGAGGCAGACGTTACTGGAGGTAAAGGTCGGCTTGGAGTCACAAAAGACCCGGGTTCGAATCCTCTCTGTCCTCGCCAGCACACAGGTGCCTCCCTCTCTCTGTTTGGGGCGAGGTTCGAACACTCATGACTTTTTGCCGATCCTTGCGCTGAACACCCTGGGACTTTTCCCTCCGTTATGCCCTCAAAACGACCCTGAAATAGGTGGGTGCCGTTTTACAGGTGAGGAAACTGAGGCTCAAGGAGGCTACGTGGGAAAAGCCCAAGGTGAGCTCAATTCCCAGACGTGAGAAAGATCCGGCGGGGGTTGGCGGGTTATCGGGAGGGAAGTAGGAGGTGCCGTTCCCACCCCCACCTCCAGGCATCCTGGCCTGTCCGGAAGGAAGGGTAGTGCCAAGCCTTGAGGCTTGCGTGGTTTCCTCTAGCAAAACTGCCGTCAGGCTCTCTCTGGGGGGTAAACCGCCTGGAGCCTTCTCCAGAAAGTTCCCTGTGCAGGAGACTGCGGGTTAAAGATAGAGCCGCCCTCAGGGAGGAAGGGAGAGAGTGTTTATAACTCCTTTTTGCCCTTTCAAAACTGTCTAGAATTGCTAATGGAAGCCCTCATTTAACAACAACGGACCCACTTAATTTAGCCTAGCTGGGATTGAGACCTCGCCCCACCATGGGACCACACTGACGTGCTCCAAGGGAGGGACTGAGCCAGTAGAGGGGCGCTGGATTTAGCATTGGATTGGACATGATCTCTGAGCCTCACATCCTTCACCTGTAAAATGGGCTTGATTAGATCGTGAGGGCTAGGAAAATTAATCATGACCCCCACTAGAGTCTTTCTTGGTGGTACCTGTGATCTGCATGGACAAGGCAGTCCTCCCTGCAGAGTGCCCCCCACACCACCACCACCCCCAGAGATTCCTGGGACCCCTCAGAGTTACAGGAAGAGGCTTTTTCCCAGATGCCCTTGCAGTTCACCTCCTGGGGCCAGATTCATTAACAAACACTTACAGAGCACCTAAAAGTTGATGCTTTTTGAATGTCTAACATATGTCAGGCTCTATGTGAAGTGTTGGACCCTGACCAATTCTTTTAATCATCCTAGAACAACCCTTCCTTTCTCCTGAGAAATGCTATTACCATCATCCTCTTTTTGTAGATGAGGAAAATGAAATTTATAGAGAGGTTAAGAAAGTTCACCATGGAAATTTCAGACTCTTTCTGATGCAAATGACAGAAAGCCTGACTCAAACGGGTTTATGCCAAGAAGAGAATTTACTGGCTCTGGGAAACTGAAGGAGGCTCAAAAACGTCATAAACACTGAATCCTTCCACTCTGCCATGAGTGGTCTTCGGGGGCTCCAGGTTCATAACATCCCAAATTCCAGGTTAGTAGAAAAGGGTCTCTTCTTAGCAATTGCGACACAGGTCCCAGGATTTACTCTAATTAGACAGTTGGTGGTCACATGACCACACATAAAAGGCCCTGCCCAGGAAGATTTATTGCTGATTGGTGGGTCTGGTCACAGGCCCCATGACTGCAGCCTCACCTGTTCCAATGAGCTGAAAAGGAAGACGGGAGGAATGTTTCTCCAAAGAAGAACCGGAAGAGATGGGAGATGGATGCCAGCTTCTAACTCTACCTGTGTCCTCCACGCTGAGGTCAAAATGTCACACAGTTGAAAAGAGGTAGAGCCTGGACTGAGCCCTGGCAGTCTGACTCCAGAACGCATGGCCCTTCTACTACAGGTGCCAGCCTGGTACTAAGGTCCTAGTAGAGAAAACATAGATGTGGAAGATGAGGCTCCCCACCCCTTCCTCACTGGTCCCAGGTCAGTCCTCATCGCATCTGGTGCCCATCCCCACCTCTGGCCCTGGCTCCTGTTGTTCCCGAGAGGGTTCCTGGAGCCTTTCTGATAGCTGAGCCTGGGCTGTTGCCCACCATGCTGCCAAAGGCACTCCATATTTAGCTGAAGTTATGCACTGTCCTGGGGTCTAGTTGCTTCCTGTTTCTCCAAGCAGAGGGGAGGTTCCTTGGGGACTGAGACTGTGTTCTCCCTTCCCCTGTGTGTGGTCCTCCTCTGGGACCTGGCAGTATTTGTGCAGCAGGCAGCAACCGTGCTTGTGAGGGACCCTAGGAAGGCCCTTGTCTACCCACTATATTCCTCCTTTACTTTTTTTTTTTAATGTATTTATTTTATTTATTTATTTTTGGCTGTGTTGGGTCTTTGTTGCTACGCGCGGGCTTTCTCTAGTTGCGGTGAGCGGGGGCTACTCTTCGTTGCGGTGTGTGGGCTTCTCACTGCAGTGGCTTCTCTTGTTGCAGAGCACGGGCTCTAGGCACCCGGACTTCAGGAGTTGTGGCTCACAGGCTCTGGAGCGCAGGCTCAGTAGTTGTGGCGCACGGGCTTAGTTGCTCCGCAGCATGTGGGATCTTCCCAGACCAGGGCTCGAACCCGTGTCCCCTGCATTGGCAGGCGGATTCTTAACCACTGCGCCACCAGGGAAGCCCCCTCCTTTACTTTTAAAAATTCTATCATTAGATGGGATTTCACTCCTTTAATTCCTGTTAAGATTCAAATTCCTCTGAGAGAGGGGGCATAGTCTTGTTACTCATTCACACTTTAGTGAGAAATAATTCACAGAATCCTTCCTGAGAGCAGGCTTTGTTATCATGGCCACCATTTATTGAGTGCCTGCCATGCGCTCTCCACTGATCTAAGAGCTTCTCATACATTATCTCATTTAAATCTCACAACTCTGAAGTGAGTACCGTAATTTTCCTTGTTTTACAGATAAGGAAACTGAGGCCCAGAGAGGTTAAGCATCTTGCCCAAGGTTTGCAATCAGTGGAGCAGGAATTTGAATGTAGGAAGTCTGGTTCCAGAGCCCACACTGCCTATCACTCCACCAGGTTAATCCCTAACACTCTTCAGTGTACAAACGTATTCAGTGTATTCACAGACATCTTTTGGACCTTCCTACAATTCAGTGAGGTAGTTGGTACGATCATCCTCATTTTACTGAGGAGGCTAAGTTCAGTCAGCTGGCAACAGGGTTTAGACCCAGCACTCCCATCTCAGCTCAACTCTCCTCCCTAGACCACATGCAGCAGCACACAGTGATAGGAGCCTTGAGGCAGCTCCTGGGTGGGAGAGGGAGGGTGCAGTGGGCACAGAAACTGGGAGAGCCCAGAACGGAGCTGCTCCTTCCTCTCTTCTCCCCCTCCTCCTCCCTCCATCGCTTCCTTCTCTCCTTCCTTCCACTCATTCATTCACCTACCTGGGCATCTACTAAAGGTAGAGGCTGTGGGTAAGAATGGCCAAAACAAGTGTCCCTTGTGCCGTCACAGGGCAGACAGTCTAAAAAACAAACAAACAAAAACACTTGCTATATCTTAAGTGTTAATGATGAGCTGGGCCCTGTGCTGAGTACTGGACGTGCGTCATGCTCAGAGCCCTCTTTTTCAGGTAGGAGACTGAAACTTAGGAAGGGTCCCAGCATCTCACCATTAGGCTGAATTGCCTCCGTCTTGGGGTGTAGTGAGGATCCAGTGAATATTTTTGGAGTGATGAACACGCACACACACAGCCCAGGCTTTGTGACCCCAGCACCCAGCACCAGAGGCAGCCATGTGTGCTGTCTCTGGCACCCTCCCTACCGCCAGGAGCCAGGCCTTATCCCATACAGGAAGATGATGGGGAAAGGCCATCTCCCAAAGCAGGGACAGGATGGCACGCTTCAGGACCTCTGGATTGAAACTCCCAGGGAAATTGAATGAGAGTGATCTAACCAGAGATCCCAGAGGGAGAAACCAGGGCTGGGGGTGGGGGTGCGGGTGGGGCAGGGAGGGCAGGCTTTTAGCGTGGCTTCCTTGTGCCTCAGTTTCCTCTTCTGTAGGGTGACTTGCTCACAGCTGTGTCTGAAGTGTGACCCATCAGAAACTTCCTAGAGCTGGCTGGACGCTTCATCCTCCCCACTTTCTGACCTGGTTCTCCCAGGCTCTTCGTGGGGATTATGTTTCCTACTTTACAGATGTGGAGACAGGGCTCGGAGAGGCTGACCCCCAGCCACATAACGAGCGTTAGAAATGCGATGAGAACCCACCAAGGTCGTGAGTCTATTGCCCCAGCAAGTATCTCCTAAGCACTCAGTGGGGTCTGAGCTGTGCCTGGGACATATAGCAGTGAGCAAGACACACTTGTCCTACCTCCAGGGGCACCAGTCCCAGTAGCGGGGGACAGACAAGGGAGGAAATGTTGAGAATGTTGGCAGGACAAAGTGAAGAGCCAAGAGAGACCACAGAGGTCGGCTCAGGGCTGTCTCAGCTCCCGCACTTGGGAGGACCCAGCAGAGCAAAGGTTTGGGGGCTGGAGAGTTGAACTGGGGAAGGCTGGGCTCCAGGACCAGTATTCCTGGCTCAAGTGGGGTGCTGACTGGGAGAGGGAGTTGGAGCTGCCTCACCCTCAGAAATACCCATACCAAGGCCACTTTCGGCCTCTGCCTGCTGCCTCTCAGGCCATGCTCTGCCTGCCAGGAGTTTCCATCCTTCAGTTTCCTTGTCTTGGGTGGTTTCCTGCCCCACCTGCTTTCCTGGAGCCCAGTTCACCCATCACTCCTGCCAGACATGTACCAGGGTCACTCTGAGTAACTGCAGGGACCCAGGGTGACCTCACCTGATTCAGTTTGACTCACCCTCCCCATTTCTGGAAGGTGGCCCTTGGCCATTCTTACGTCATGCTTCAGCACCCAGGGCCTGTGGGAGTGGCATATACCCCTCCCCGCTCCCAGCAGTTCACCGGGTCTGTGTCACAGAGGGGAAGTGCGGGAGCCCTGAAGAGGGAGACCTCACACACCCAGATTAACTCACTCCGTCTACAGCTCACTTTGGACTGTTTCCTTTCCAGTGATCGCGAACATTCTCCAGTCTACTTTCTTGTTTTTAACAGGAAAAGGACATTATCTAGGAAGACTAGCTGTTGTTAATTGACCACTTACTATGAGCTGGGCAGTCTGTAGGTATCATCAGAGTCTCAAGCATTTCATTATTGGTCTTCATTTTCTAGATGTGGAAGCCAGAGCTCAGAGAGGGGACTTGACTTGTCTGAGGTCACACTGCAAAGAATTGGCTGAGCTGGGTTTGGAACTCAGGTGTACTTGACTCCAGAGTTGTTTAGCCAGGGCCCCACTCCTGGCCACGCCCTCCAGCTGCCCACAGGTCTGGGAGGGCAGAGGGAGATCATTCCATCCCCAGCTTGAGCCTGCCCAGATCCAGGCACCCCACTAGGACCCCTTCAATAGTGGTGCTGGAAAGGATAGAAGCTTTGAGAGGAGCCACCGTTTGCTCCACCCAGGGGTCTTAGGGCCATCGCTTTCTTGGTGGGCAGAAGCCCAGACCCACATAGCGCCCATGGGAGGGGATCCTCTTGTGAGTGGGCCAGACATGTGCTACTTGGTGGGATTCGTGACTGGTCATCCCGCCTCATTTTTAGGTGGGCCCAGATCTGCCACCTCAGCTCTCCACCCTTTCCCTTCCACAGCCACTCCCCAGTCTGCTCCAAATCCCTCCCCCGGGCCTCTCGCACCCAACCTGCCTTCACACCAGATGAGGCTGCACAGCCCACAGTGGCCACTAGTCACGAGTGGCTGTTGGGCACTTGAAATGTGACTAGTGCAGCCAAGGAACTGAGTTATCATGTTATTTAATTTTAACCAGTTTACATTTAAGCTTAAAAAGTGCTACTCCATGCAGTGCTTAGAAAACACAAGTATGTTTGGAACAACTTGAATGTGAGGATCTACTTTTTCAACTGCAGATTTTAGGAACTCTAAATACAGATCGTTTTCTGAGAAAAATTTAGCAAGGGTTTTACATGTAAACTAGCCACCAGATCTTGAAGACTTAGTAAAATAAAATGTAAAAATATCTCATTAATATTTTTATATTGATTATGTGTTGAAATGATAGTATTTTAATATATCAGATTAAATTTTTAAATATTATTAAATGTTTAAACTATTATTAAAATTACCTTTGCCTAATTATTTTGTAACGTAGAAAATGTTTAGAAACATTTTCAATTACTCATGT
Organism: Grampus griseus; assembly: GCF_964374135.1. Lineage (NCBI taxonomy): Eukaryota > Metazoa > Chordata > Mammalia > Artiodactyla > Delphinidae > Grampus > Grampus griseus. Next base: position 26,408,424 of record NC_139010.1, on the reverse strand, counting down.
GGCTCTTATTTCTATCAGATAGTGCTAGTCGAGAGGGTAAACGTGTGGGTTCAAATTTTGGTTCTGTGTATCCTTGAGCAACGTAACCAGTCTCTCTGGACCTCAATTTCCTCACCTTTAAGAGAGAGATAATAGTAGTACCTCCCTCACAGAATTGTTCAGAGGAATAAATGAGATAATGTTTGTAAAGCGCTTAGCACAGTGCCTGGCATATAGTAGTGCTCAGGAAAAAAACGACAATATTATTATAGGCTTCCTTTTATCATAGCACCCAGTTGCAGTTCAATTAAACTCAACAATATTTATGGAGGGCTGCTATGTGCCTGGCTCTGAGGAGTCGATGAAGAACAAGCCAGATCACAGCCTCTGCCCTTGTGGAACTCCCATCCTCCAGGAGGGAGGTGGCCGCTGAAAGAAACAGGGAATGTGCAGGTAGTGAGTGCTCGGGAGAAAATGAAGCACGGAGATGTTGCTAGAGGCTGCTGTAGCAGGAGTGGCGAGGGAAGGTTCCCCTGTGGAGCATGACCGACGTGGAACCACCACGTGACGCTGTGAGGGAAGGGTGTTTCCGGCAGAGGGAACAGCTAGTGCAAAGGCCACTGCGAAGCCCCTGTGACTGCAATCTGTCTCCTGTATTGCACCATCTGCTTCACCAAACTTTCCACTTCTCTCATCCAACTCTCTCCTGGCCACTGCACTATCCCTGTATTCATGGCAACCTTTGTAAAGCTGGTCCAACGTTATTCCCCATCTCATCTGCTCTCCTCTCTCCTGTCTGCCCCGGAAAACCTCCTCCCTCCTCTGGCCCTCCAGCTCAGGTCCCCTCTTCTAGGAAGTTTCCCCTGATGGTTCCTGTCCCCACTGGTCTCTCTCTGGGATTCTTCTAAGACTGAACACTTTGTTTTACAACATCCCAGTTCCCATCTTGCCTCTTCATCTTTCTGGGGCAGTCATGCCTTCCCCACAGACTTGCCCCTTTTCCTAGGGCTGGAACCAGAATCAGGTCTTACACTCTTCCTAGCACTCAGCCCAGCCGTTCATTAACACCTGTGGATTGCCAGGTCCTGGGAGAGGCATGTCTGCCTGGGCAGAGTGGAAAATCCCTGGCTGAGGAAAGGGCCATGGAAATTTCTTCTTAACGTTCTCCTTCCAGACTTGGACTTGCCCCAGAAAGCAGTCAAGCATTTGCCCAGTGCCCTGCAGGGCGGCCTCTGTTCTTCCTCCTGCCCCCACCCCCAACCCACCCCAGGCTTGAACCCAGGGAACAGTGACAGGGTGGGGCTGGGGAGAGGCAGCAGCTGGCAGCTGAGCTCTGCTGTAAAGAATCGCTCTTGATGTCATCCAGTCCCAACCCCTCAGTTCAAAGATAAAGGAACAAGGTCAATGGCAAAATCATGCTAGACTGCGGGTCTCTCCTCTCCCGTTGAAGCTCATTCCATTGCTCCATGTTCCTTGGTTTCCTCATCTGTAAAATGGGAATAATGATAACAGTACCTCCTTCATAGGAATGGTGATACGTGAAGTGAGTTAAAGATGTAGAGATAAATATAAGCCCTAGGTCTGCCCTTCCTCTAGCCCCTTGGTGGAGTGTGCAGTTCCCATTCTTCCAGCTGCCAACTTCTGGGGGGACTTAAAAGAGGGTTTGAAGTTATCACCGGGGGCTGGCAGGTTCCAAGGAGGATTGCCCGGTGTCATCTGTACACTGTGTCCACAGCACATCTGGCTCACATTTGTCCTGCTGCTTTTTAAATGTCCGTAGATGCAATTTTGGTGAGTAAAATATGTATTCACTTAACATTGTTACTGAAGTCACAGGTTTGTAATATATTTGCTCAGTCAGTGATAGCAAAAGTCAAAATTTTTGGAGGATGAGAATTGGTTAGGGGCCACTGGGGCAGGTTCTCCAGTCCTCAGCCCTTCTCTCCTGGGAACCCAAGCCCCTCTCCTGTCCTCTGAGATGTGCCAGCCCAAATCAGCTCTACTATTCTGTCACCAGCCCTCAGATTACCCCCTCCCCTCCCCTCCCCTCCGAGGGAATGGGAATGTGGGCTGGGGGGAGGCCTAGGTGAGAGAATGAGAAAAGCTGCCTTCACATGCTCAGGGCTGAACTCTCATCCGTCCTCCTCTGGGAACCTGTCCTCACTCTGTCTCCAAATTCCTAGAACATATAGGATACTGCAGATCCATCGCCCTCATTTGGCTCTTTACACCTTACTACCTGTAGGCGTGGGTGCAGTGGGCTTGACTGTTGGGGTAATTTGGACCTGGGCTGAGATGTGGAGAGGCATAAAAGTGCTTAGAAGTATTGTGCACTGTTGGTGGGAATTTAAACTGGTGCAAATTGTATAGAAAACAGTATAGTGGTTCCTCAAAAAGTTAGAACTAGTATTATCATATGATCCAGCAATTCCACTTCTGAGTATATACCCCAAAAAAGTGAAAGCAGGGTCTCAAAGAGATTTGTACACCCACGTTCATAGCAGCATCATTCACAATAGCCAAAAGATGGAAGCAACCCAAATGTCCGTTGATGGATGAAAGGTAAAGCAAAATGTGGTATATCCATACAGTGGAATGTTAGCCAGCTTTAAAAAGGAAGGAAATTCTGACATTTGCTACAATATAATTGAACCTTGAAGACCTTGTATTGAGTGAAGTAAGCCAGGCACAGTAAGACAAATACTGTATGATTCCACTTATGTGTTGTATCTAGAGACATCAAATTCATAGAGACACAAAGTGGAATGGTGATTGCCAGGGGCTGGGTGGCAGTGGGGGATGGGATATTGTTATTTAATGGGTATAAAATTTCCATTTTGCAAGATGAAAACGTTCTGGAGCTTGGTTTCACAGCAATGTGAATATATTTAACACTACTGAACTGTACACTTAAAAATGGTTAAGATGGTAAATTTTATGTTATGTGTATTTTATCACAATTTTAAAAAAAAGTGTTTGGAAGTGGCTCCAGTGGGCCTCTCCAGGAGATGGTGGATTTGAGATGTCATGATCCTTTCTGTCCTTCTTTTCTTCCATACATGTGCATTGAGAATTTTCTATGAGCCAGGCACTGTTCTAGGCACACAAAAAATGTAGGCTGACATTCTGTTAGCAGAGACAGACAATATATAAAATTTGAACCAAAAGGCTCATGGCTTCTCTTTGCTTTCCTTTACTTAGTGAAAAATTTACCGTATTTACACTAAATGGGACCCTAATTATGGAGCTATAATTTATGTTTTAAAACTTCTAGAGCTCATTTTATGTACTTTTTCATGTGTGTTAAAATTTTTTTAATTGAGGTATAATTTGCATACAGTAAAATGTGCCCTTTTATTAGGTGTTCAATTCTATGGATTTGAAAAACATGTACTTAAAAAACAGTTTTATTGATATAATTTACATACCATAAATTTCACCTATTAAATTATATTAATTTTATTATATTAATTATTATATTACTAATTATATAACAGTTATTATATTAATGGTTTTTAGTATATTCACAGAGTTCTGCAACTCTGTGAATATACTAATTTAGAATATTATCATCACCCCAAAAAGAAACTCTATACCTATTAGCATTCACCCCCAACTCCTCCCAGTCCCCCAGGCCTAAGCAACTAATCTTTCTATTTCTATGATTTGCTTATTCTGGACATTTCATATCCATGGAATCATACAATATATGGTCTTTTGTGATTTGCTTCTTTCAATTAGCATAACGTTTTTGAGGCCCATCAAATGTGGTAGCATGGATTATTACTTCATTTCTTTTTATTGAAAAATAATATTCTGTTATATGGGTATATCGTGTTTTGTTTATCCATTCATCTGTTGATGGACATTTGGGTTGTTTCCACTTCGATATTATGAATAATGCTGCTATGAAAATTCATGTATAAGTTTTTGTGTGGACATATGTTTTCATTTCTCTTGGGTATATACTGAGAAGTGGAATTGCTGGGTCATATGGTAACTGCATGTTTAACATTATGAGGAACTACCAAACCATTTTCCAAAATGGCTCTACCATTTTACAATCCCTCCAGCAATGTATGAGGGTGCCAGTTTTTCCACATCCTTGCCAATACTTGTTCTTATCCACCTCTTTGATTATAGCCACTCTGGTAGTATGAAATGGTATCCCACTGTAGCGCTGATTTACATTTCCCTACTGACCAGTAATGTTAAACATCTTTTCATAAATGCTTATAGGGCGTTCGTATATCTTTAAAAAAATTTTTTTCCCACAAGTTTTTTTGGTTGTTTGTTTTTGTTTTTGCTGCATTGGGTCTTCATCACTGCGAGTGGGCTTTCTCTAGTTGTGGTGAGCCGGGGCTACTCTTCCTTGCGGTGCATGGGCTTCTCATTGCGGTGGCTTCTCTTGTTGCAGAGCATGGGCTGTAGGGTGCGTGGGCTTCAGTAGTTGTGGTGTGTGGGCTCAGTAGTTGTGGCTCACAGGCTTAGTTGTTCAGAGGCATGTGGGATCTTCCCAGACCAGGGATCGAACCCCTGTCCACTGCATTGGCAGGCAGATTCTTAACCACTCTGCCACCAGGGAAGTCCCTGTATATCTTCTTCGAAGAAATGTCTATTCAGATCTTTTGCTCATTTTTTAATTAAGATGCAAGAGTTCTTTATGTATGCTAGGTGAAAATCACTTATCTTATATATGATTTGCAAAATATTTTCTCCCAGTCTGTGAGCTGTCTTCTTACTTTCTTGATTATGTCCTTTGGAGCAAAAATGTTTTAAAATTTTATAAAGTCCAACTTGTTGATCTTCTTTTAAACTTGTCTTTTTGGTGTCATATCTAAGAAATCATTGCCTAATCCAAGATCATGAATATTTACTCCTATATTTTCTTCTAAGAGTTTTTATAGTTTAGTTCTTCCATTTAGGACTGTGATCCACTTAAATTTTTGTATATATATACTTAAAAAAAATTCTGGTATTAAGATATAATTTACATTCAATAAAATTCACCATTTGAAGTATACAGTTTAATTTGTTTTATCTTATATACTTTTAATCCTTCTGTATTGGGACTTCCCTGGTGGTCCAGTGGTAAAGAATCCGCCTTCGAATGCAGAGGACATAGGTTCGAGGAACTAAGATCCCACGTGCCGCCGGGCAACTAAGCCCACGTGCCACAACTACTGAGCTTGTGCACCTCAACTAGAGCCCGCCAGCCGCAAACTACAGAGCCCACGCACTCTGGAACCCGCGCACCACAACTACAGAGCCCAGGTGCCCTGGAGCCTGTGTGCCACAACTAGAGAAGAGAAAACCTGCACATCACAACTAGAGAGGAGCCCACACACCACAACGAAAGATCCCACATGCCTCAACGAAGATTCTGTGTGCTGCAACTAAGACCTGATCCAGCCAAAACTAAATAAAATAAAATTTTAAAAATCCTTCTATACTGTTAGATTTTTTTTTTCCCTGGGAAGTTAGGGATAGGGAAAATTGAATGTGTGCCCATTTTCTCTTTTTTCTTATGCCCCACAGTTTTGCTTGTAAATGTATGTGTGTGATTATGTGGGAGCATGTGTGAAAGAGAAAGAGAGAGAATTTTGATTTTGACATCAGCTTCTTATGGGTTCCCACTTTGGCTTTCTCTAGCAGCTCCATGGACCCATTTAATTATATATAGGTTGAATGAATGAATGCAGTAATCAAGTGACAGTCTATCAGTGTCTGCCCTCAGAGCCATTGGTACCACATGGCCACAGATGTTTCCATGCAGCTGCCCATTGTTGGGACTGAGATGGAGACTCCCCAGCTGGGCCCATGCGTGGACGTGTCTGGGTTTAATGGACTGTTTTCTAATTCGTGATTCCTTCATAAAGAGCCCCCTTTTCAGGATAATTACAGAGTCCTGTAATAATCTATTACTTAGGACTGGTTTCTGTTCCTCATGTTTTCGCAGCCTTCCACTGGGCTGCCCCAGCAGCATTGGCCACCTCCAGCAGTGAAAGCAGGGTGAGGCTGACCAGGACACCTTAACTGAGGAACCAGGAGAGCTCAGTGGATTGAGTGAAAGGCCCAGGAGGTAGGAGACCACACTTCCCATCTTAGCCCTGCAGCCCTGCTCACTGAGCCACTCTGAGCCTTCAAATTTCCTTCTGAACCATGAGGTAGAATTAAAGGAACCTTATCTAGGGTGCTTAATATACACTGGGCTTAGAAAAATACCACTTAGAAGTGAAGCAGTCTGAGCACATTAGCTCACAGTGATGTTTTTTACCAGAATTTATTAAGGTTACATATTGACGTGACTGTTGTCAAGATGATGACTTTTGAACGTTAGAGGAAAGGCGGACCAGAGGTGAGGCAGTCAAAGGTGGTCCCTATCACAGGGTGCCTGTTCCACCGCAGCCCAGGCCCCCCATCTCTTGCCCAGCCACTGGCTTCCTCTGCCAGTGGTGAACTCCAGTTATACCTTTATATATTGAATACATCATTTCCTCACTATTATCCCCATTTTACAGAAGAGAAACTGAAGGTGACTTGCTCAAGGTCATCAGCTAAGAAATGTCTGAGCCGGGATTTGAATCCAGATTTCACTAACTCTACTGCATGGTGGTCTTACGCATTAAGATACCACTTCCGTTCTAGGACCTCTATATTCCTCTAAACTAGGTGGCAGGCAGAGTAAAACAATGAAGTGTTTGTACCCTGCCCTCCTCTCTCCTTAGCCTAGAGTCTGAGGCTGGTGGGGGAATCTTGTGTTGTCTGAGCCCAGGGAGAGGGAGATGATCAGTCTGACAGCCAGGCTTGAAGGGAACCCAGGAGTGGGATACCAAACAAGTGCATACAATGAGATTGGAAAACTGCTGAATTTTCTACACTGCAATTGTGAAGGATGAGGCTGGGCGAGGGAGAGGGGAGTCATAAAAGGGCTGGAACTTGCTCTGGGCCTTAAAGGAAGGGAAGGGTTTTCAGGCAGAAGAGGGGGATCACATCCCTGGTGGAGGGTACTGGAATAAGCAGAGTCTGGGGCTAGAGGAGGGGGCAGGCCAGGGGAGTGGTAGAGAGTGGTAGAGGCTGTCAGCCTGGGTAGGGTGAATAGGGCCTGATACCAAAGGTCTTCAAAGGCAGGCAGTGGAATCTGATAATAGGGAGCTATGGTAGGTTCTCCAGTAGTATTCTGTTGGGGTGGGAAATAGAACTAAGGGAGGGAGGGACTCCTATACAAAGGGAGGGAATCAATACAAATTTTATAGGCTAAATAGAACGATTTCTGAAAGCATTTTCCAAAATTGGATTTTATGTGGAAGTCTCATATGCTTTATTAACTTTCAGTCTTAGCAACAAGGGAGCCTGTTCCATCTTCTCTTCAAAAGCCCAATACCTAGGACAAAGCTCCCTGCCACATCTTAGGAGACCTAAGAGCCCTAACCTGGGGCTCTTTCTGTCCTATTTGGGGGGATTTTCTAGGTCTTTCTGTCCTATTTGGGGGTATTTTCAAGCCCTATGAGGATGAGGAAAGGCAGTCTGGCCTCAGAAAAGGGCGTCTTAGCTGAGACTTCATGGGAGCCCAAGTTTTCCTCCAGCCTCGATCTGACCATCCAAGAGAAGGAACTTAGGAGCAGAAGCAAGAAGAACTACAGTTCTGCAGCCCATGGAACGAAAACCACAATCACAGAAAAATAGACAAAATGAAAAGGCAGAGGACAATGCCCCAGTTGAAGGAACAAGATAAAACACCAGAAAAACAACTAAATGAAGTGGAGATAGGCAACCTTCCAGAAAAAGAATTCAGAATAATGATAGTGAAGATGATCCAGGACCTCGGAAAAAGAATGGAGGATCGAGAAGATGCAAGAAATGTTTAACAAAGACCTAGAAGAATTAAAGAACAAACAGAGATGAACAGTACAATAACTGAAATGAAAAATAGACTAGAAGGAATCAATAGCAGAATAACTGAGGCAGAAGAACGGATAAGTGACCTGGAAGACAGAATGGTGGAATTCACTGCCGTGGGACAGAATAAAGAAAAAAGAATGAAAAGAAATGAAGATAGCCTAAGAGACCTCTGGGACAACATTAAATGCACCAACATTCGCATTATAGGGGTCCCAGAAGGAGGAGAGAGAGAGAAAGGACCTGAGAAAATGTTTGAAGACATTATAGTCAAAAACTTCCCTAACATGGGAAAGGAAATAGCCACCCAAGTCCAGAAAGCACAGAGAGTCCCAGGCAGGATAAACCCAAGGAGAAACACACCGAGACACATAGTAATCAAATTGACAAAAATTAAAGACAAAGAATAATTATTAAGAGAAGGAGCTGAGGGTGCCTGCTGCTTCCCGGTCTAGGAGAGGGTTAATGCTTACCTCCCCATCTAGCTCTTGCCTCCAAACACCAATGAGACTCTCTGTTCTGGAGCCAGACACGGCTTTTTGTTTTCCTCCTTGGGGGTCAGGGAAGCACAGCCATGAGCATTGGCCCTGATCTCAACTCCTGGGAAAGTGCCCCCAGATACCACCCAAGTGCTGAGCCTGCTTCACCCTCACCTCCACCCTGAGGGGCTGAGAGCGGGCAAGGTCAGCCATGGTCAGAAGAAGACCATCATTCAAGGGCTTGGGCCTCTGTTTACTAATCTGTAAAACTTCACTAACCCCCGCCCTACCCACCCCTCCCAGGGTAGCTATTAGGAGGATGTGCTAAGAAGTAAGGGCTCTTAAAACTACTCTGGCCACCCTCTTCCTTGTTACCACCATTTTCAAATCTAGTTCTAAACAGTTCATTCATTTTGGGGAACAAGTCATCTCTACCAAAGAGATGCGAGTCTTCTAAACCATCCCAAAGTTCAAGACCCTGTGTCAGGATCCTGGATGAAAATGCAGATTCCTGGGGCCCTGCCCCAGACACATGTGATCAGAATCTCCTCCAAGGCAGGGAGATATGTGTTTAATTCAGGCCCCAAGAGATTTGAGTATACAATCAAGTGGAAGAACTACTGTTTTAGAGTTGGGCAAACAAGGCCTGTCTGAGACCAGGAAGAGAAACAAGGGAGATAACAACCCTCCAGAGGCTGGTGTGGGAGGACTGGCCGAGAGTCACTGGGAGGGAGGAGTGGGAAGGGCCTTGGCCTTCATCTGGCCCAATCCCAATTTCACCGATAATGAAATTGGGGCCCAGAGAGTGCGATGAGTCCAGGTCACCGAGAACATTCATGAAGACAGGCCTGTAGTCTCCGGGCTCTTGAAGCCCTCACCACACCTCCTACATATGTTGTGTGTTTTGCTCCTGCCTGGAGGTCATGCCCCTCTCCGAGCCCTAGGTTCTGTGTCTAGTCAGAGGCTTGAACCAAGTTAAGTCTTTTTCAAACTCCGTTTCTTAATGCTCCTGCTCCCTAGCCTTTTCATATCCAGAGATAAAATGTGTGATTTTCACTGCAGAACAAATAGAACTGTGCCTTTTTTCACAAGGAAAAAAGCCTCTTGCCGTCCTTTAAGTGCCTGGAAGGACCTTGGGCTCAGGAGTCCTTTGTACCAGGCCCTTCTAACCCAGGGCAGCCAGGTGAGCTCTTTCTACTGAGACTGTGGCTCTGAGAGGTCTGACTCACTCCCTATCTTCCAGGGCTTTCCAGTGCTTTCCCTTGGTAGCCTCAGCCAGCAGAGCCAAGGGAGGCTGCGTTTTTGACACAGATGGCACTCAGTCTACATACCTCCATGACCAAGCTGGCAGGCAGCCCCAGAAAGGGACAGAGAAACACACAGCTGCACCAGAGTGTGATGAAACCCACCTTTTCCAGCGCCCACCCCCCTCCCTTTTATTTCATGGCACTGATGAGAGGCAACCGTTTTAACAAACATGATTTTTTTTTTATTAGAAAAGTAAAAAATATTGCATAGGTCTTAATACTTGAACATCAAGTGTATTCATGAACAGCGAGTATCTTCATGTAAACAGTTCTAGATGGAAGACCCAGATGGTACTCCTCTGAGGGAGGGGTTCCAGCCCCCACCCCAATCAGCCCCATCCCCTCACAGTTCAACCCTTCACTACACATCCAGGGATGGGCCACACGCAGCTCCCAGGTGTATTTTTTCTTCAAGTGTCAAAGATCCCCAAGTGATCCCAACACCCACCCCTTCCTCCTCTTACATTCATGCGTCTGTAAGATAGCTGCCTAGAACAGGTCAGTAGTGAAGCTCCAATCAAAAAAAAAAAAAAGATACAAAAACAACAAAGAACAAACATTTGGTCCCTTCAGACCATGAGATACACAAACCACCTCGATGACCTCCCCCCCCCCCACCAGAGCCGGCTACCGTGAGCACACATCCCTTGCAGATGCCAGTGCAGCCCAGCTGCTCTCGTGGCTCTGTCACACCACTGTTGTCTTAACTGTCAGTAACAATAAAAATAATAAGGTACATGCTACATACACATCCAGCCAGAAGCCTGGTTGGCCCCTAAGCCTTTGTTTCATGCTACAGTACTGAGGGGCAGCGTGTGAGCCCAAGTGGGAGCCACCTGTCCACACCTCAGTGAGCTTCCTAGGGAAACACCGTGTTCCCCTCACCTTGACCTTCCTCCCCACAGGTGGCTGTTGTCAGTTTTCTAACGACAGGCAGCAGTCCCTCAGCTTCTGCCTGCCAATGTCCACCCCAAAAGTTCAACTGTCTCTGTCATGGGGTCAGTATCGGCCCCCCAGACCCAAGTTCAACACTCCTCAATGAGCAGCTGCTCTGAGCTGTACAGCTTCTTTTTGATTACTCGGAAGCCTGTGCTCAGCGTCAGGGACTGGCTGAAGCCGGGGACGAAGGGAGAGTTGGCGGAGCTAAACAACCCCTGGATCTTGGGCCAGAGGCGTGAGTCCAGGCGCAGCACGAGGGTCAGCTGGAAGGTGGGCACAAGGCTGGGGTCGAGAGCCAGTTGACCCACGCTGTGGCAGCTCTTGCCCTGCTCTACGCAGACGTCTAGCAGCGCCCCCCGCAGCCCGCACGGCTCGCTGTAGGCCAGGCGCAGTAGTTCTTTGCCCACCTGGCTCACCAGCTGGCTGGGCATCAGCAGGCGTGCAGGGCGCCGCGAGCCCAGCCGTGCCTGGGCCAGGCTCTCCTGCAGCAGCTGCATCAGGTTGGCACACAGGTGCTCATCCTCGGGATCGCTGAGCAGCTCGAAGTCGGGCAGGGACACCCCATCCAGGTAAGAAGAGTCTGCAAGGGAAAGCACGTAGGGGAGGCAGTTAGAACAGCTCTGAACGGGGAGGTGCTGTTTCGCTAAGAAAGCAGCACTCCTTCCCACTCTGTGCCTCAGTTTCCGCCCCACTCTCGTACCCTATACCTCAATGCCCCTCCTCTGCCCGCCTCCTTCCACAATCCGGATTCTGATGGGATAGGAAGCCAAAGTGGCTTTGACTCCTTCCAGCGCGGTGCTTTCTCACCTCCCCGGCCCCTCTATTCGCGTCCGGCTCCCGCCCACGGCTTACCTTCCTCCGGCCCAAAGCCACTGTTGCTGCTGTCCAGGGACTCGCAGTCCGAGCTCTCCAGGCTCGCGCAGCGGCCGAGTGCCTCTTCTCGGGCCGCCGACCCCCAGGCTGAGCGTGGCGGCTGATCTGGGGTGGGAGTTCGGGACAAGGACGAGGACGAAGAGGACGACGAGAAGCGATCCCAAAGGCTAGGCATGGTGAGGACGGACGCCAGGACGTTTGCAGATGAGCTCAGGGTACTGGAGCGCAGAAGACGCTGTAAGACAAGAGCGGCGCGGGCCCGGCGTCAGTCTGGGGGCTGCTCCAGACTGAGAGCGCTAGGATCCCCACGGCTGAGGCCTCTCCGCGCAGCGACCAGCACACAGAGAAGGGACACTCACCAGCTACTGCGGTCAGCTAGAACTGGGACAAGTGCGTGCGCGAACTGGTGCCAACCCCCGAGCTCTGCCCGGACCTGTCCCTTCTCCCCACCCGCACCTCCCCCTCGGCCTGCCGCGGTCCCTAGTACCAGCGCAGAGAGACCTATAAGGACTAGTGAGAAGAGGCCACACCCCTTCCGCGCCGCGGCCCAATCCAGACCCGGGAGTGTGGCCCACCTCGACCAATGGGCTCTGGGCGCACGTTCGCAACGTTCTCTCCTGCCCGGTGACAGCCGCCTGGCCCCGCCCCCCTTGGGCCCCAGAAAGCACCCGGCCAAACCCGCGAGCCTCGGCCACGCCCCCTTTCTGGAAAGGGATCCGCGGCGGCTGCAGCTGCCAAGGTCCCCGAGGGCGGTCGCGGCAGGGGAGGATCTAGGAAAGACTTGTTTATTATAGGGTCGTATTGCTGGGGGAGGGGGTAGGCCGCGGCCGCTCGGGGGAAGAGGCAGGGGAACTTGAGGGGGGCAACAAGCAGGGAAGACGGTTGCCCTCAGCGTCTGAGAGCCTGCGAGCTCTGGGCACAATTGGGCGCACAAGTGGATGCCAGTGGGACGGCGGCGCGGGGAGCAGACGTTAATCCACCGGCCCTCGCGCACGTACCCCACGCTAACCCTTCCTTACGAAGGGTCGGGTTATGGGGGTGGGGTCCAAAGACTGGGCAGCTCCGGGCACCGTGCTCGCTCTTCCTGGCGGCCCCACCTGCCCGCCCGCTTGTTACTCTACAGCCCCAGGGGATGGATTAATTGGGGGGGTGGGGTCCGCTCCCAGCCTCCAGCTGCCTCCAAGGAGGGGGTTTGGGAAACGTGGTTAAAAGACTATGGATGGGCCCCGGTTCCTAGCGCTTGGTTCTGGAGCTGGGAGCCATATCAGAGGGACACACTGACCCACCCGCCGGCCCTAAGGACGGACAGAGGTGCGGCTGTGCCTCCCCCGCCCGCTGCGGCCGAGAGGCCCCGGGCGTCCGCCGGGTCCTAGCGCCCCTCTGCTCCAAAACGCTTTGTGTAAAAGAGCCGGAGAGTTGCATCAGGACCGAAGACCTAGATCTCCGGAAAAGCCCCGGAGTGAAATCGCTATCCCCTGTTTCGTCATTCAGGAGGGGCCACAGAAAATGTGACCCGACGGCGGTGCTCGAAGACTGACAGAGATTGCTGAAGGTGGGAAGGGGATCGGACGGATTCGACCTTTATTTATTTAAAGATATATCAATCTGGGTCACAGGATCCTGATGGAAGAGAGAACCAAACTTACATCAGACGCTCTCGTCCCTGGGAGGGCCAGAGCCTAACCAGATCAGACTGGCGGGCGTCTCCTCGGGGCAGACTTGCGCGTGACAGAAGACACTTGCCGCCGGAAGAGTCCGGCCGCTGCCATCCACACCCCCTCCCATTAAAAAAAAGAAAGAGGCTGGCCCGTGGGCCTTCTGGGCAAACCAAGACTTAGAACTGTGAACGACCAGAATCAAGCCCTGCACCCCGTCCCCTTTTTCCAGATGGGAGAACCATCTCTGCAGACAAATTTATGGATAAAAAATAAATTAGACGACTCAGATTAGGAGATATCTTAAAGACTGCTGCAGAATAGAATAGTCTGTTAGCTGCTGGGGCTTTCAAGGCCTGAACACTGGCCCTTTCTTCCTATCCTCCAAGCTCTAGTCACTTGCTGGGAACCTTAAAGACACCAGGTCTTGGCAATTCGGTGAAGTGCTTGGAGGACTGAGGGTAGATGACATCCTCTTGAAATCACCCTTTACTGAGGTGGGAAGGAAAGAGTTGGGGTGACCTGTATGGGTGTGTCTTTCTGTCCAGACTGAAGATCAGGGAATTAATCCATCAAGACCATTCTCTCCTCCCAGGCTGACTGGGCTGGGGACATCTGAGACAGCAGGATATAGACTTAGGGTGTTTTTCTTCTCTCTCTCTCCGCCGACCCCGCATGAAAAAAAAATTCAGAAAAATGTGGAACACTAATCTAAGAAAAATAGAGGTTTTTAAATAGAGGTTTCAGAAGCAAAAGAATCCAGTGCCATTTTGGAAAGGTCAGTTTACTAGGAATCATTCATTCATTCAATAAGTAGCCATCACGGAAGAAGTGTGCTAAGCAGCTTTTTTATTCACTGTCTCATTCTGTTAATAAAACAGCTTTTTATAATGGGGAAGGGCTATGTTCATGGGCACTGGGTAATTTTGTTTCTTTTCAAAAGAAATCCATTAATGTTGTTGTCTCATCATTTTCAGAAAAGGACAGGCAGTCTTAACCCTGGAGGTTTTTCCCAGAGGAGAGAGTGGGCTACAGGGTAAACAACCACCTGCTAGGAGGCCTGGCTGCAGGGGGATGAGGGTGGAGGGCTAAATGGCTTCCCGACTGAAACTCTTCACCCCTATGAAGGAGGGGGGCAAAGCCCCATACCATTGTCTGTCAGGAGAACCTCTGGGTCTAGAAGGGGAGTTTCCTGTTAGCCCCTCCGAGGAGCTAGGGTGGAGGGTCTTGGTTCATCCTGTGAGGTGAAGGGCAGGATCCCTTCCACATGGCTGGGGCTGGAAAGACATGGTTACCATCTCACACACCTCTCTCTGCATTGAAGATGGGATGGGGGGGTCCCAAAAGTGGTACTTGCAAGGAGCGGGCAGCTCCATCTCCTAGCCTCTGAGCCAGGCCTCTTCAAATCCTTCAAAGATCCTATGAACCCTGCATTTGCTTCTCTCCCCCTCAGGCTTAGGCTGGCTGCAGGTCAGGCTTGCCTGGACATGCTCCTGCCAGCAGCCCTGGAGACCCAGCTGTGGCATCCCTTCCTGCAGGAAGCCTTCCCCAGTGCCCAACCCAATACACCATCCCTTAGGTGCCCCCCCTCAGGTCATCCTCACACCCCATGCACATCTCTGTTAATAACTGTTTCCCCTTTAGTCTTCTCACCAGACTATGAGCTTCCTGAGGGTGAGTTCTACTCTTCTTTTTATTTTTTTAATTTATTTATTTTTGGCTGCATTGGGTCTTCGTTGCTGCACGCAGCCTTTCTCTAGTTGTGGTGAGCAGGGGGCTACTCTTTGTGGTGCGCTTCTCATTGCAGTGGCTTCTCTTGTTGCGGAGCACGGGCTCTAGGCGCACGGGCTTCATTAGTTGTGGCATGGGGGCACGTGGGCTCAGTAGTTGTGGCGCACCGGCTTAGTTGCTCCACGGCATGTGGGATCTTCCTGGACCAGGGCTCGAACCCGTGTCCCCTGCATTGGCAGGCGGATTCTTAACCACTGCACCAGCAGGGAAGTCCAGTTCTACTCTTCTTAACTTCCAGTGGCTAGCACATAGTAGAGTCTCAGTGAATATTCCTTGGATGAATAAATGAATGAATGGATAAGCAAGAAGGTGGATTTTCCCAGAACTGCAGACCTACACCTGGATTCTCAGGATCTGGGTGGCTTTTGGGGTGAGCCTTCAGAAGAACTCCATGCTACCTTTCTACCCCCTTTCTCACAAGTGCTAAGAGTGTTGGATGTATCTGAATATTTCCCTTCTTCCTCAGCTCAGGTCAGGAAGTGGGCTTCTAAGGCAACCTAATTCTTCCAGTTTGGGTATAGTCGGCAACCCCAGGAAGTTGGGGATGGAGGTTCATTGTGCAGAGGGCTGACTTGTGGGAAATCTTTTAAAGCAATTAGTACTTTCCCTTCAAGTACCTTAAAATACTCAAAAATTTTTTTATTGAGATGAAATTCACATGTAAAATTAAACTTTTTAAAGTGAACAAGTCAGTGGCATTTAGTACATCCACAGTGTTGTACAACCACCACCTCTATCTATTCCAAAACATCTTTATCATCCCAAAGGAGACCCTGAACTCACCAAGCAGTCACTCTCCTCAAAATACTTTTTTTTTTTTTTGGATTCAAAATACTTTTGAAGTTTATATTCCCTTGTTGGTGGGAGTAGGGTTGCCCCTTTGCACAACTCCAGATAGCACCATTACCATTCGAGTCTGCATTTACATGTGTCTTCTGGGGAAAGCACTCCTAACATAGACACAGTGTGCAACATGGAATCTGTATCAAGACGACCCTGATGGGGAGATGGCTGAACTCCCAGCAGGAGTGGGCTAGTGTCATGTCCCCAGTGACTCAGGCTTCTGAAGTTGGTAACCATGCCCCATGTCCCAGTCTCTGTGGCCAGAGCCATGCCTGTGCAGAAGCTCTGCCTCTTCTCAGGCTCTGCTCTCTTTCCGTAGGACTCACAGCAGCCTGCAATTTCAAGTCAGTGAGCACACACTCCAGGCCACCTGCCCCTCCCTGTTCTGGCGGTTTCTGTCCTGTGCACCGGTTCCCAGGACCTCAGTCTGGCAAGTTGCCCCAGTTGGGTGTGGGGAGTTAAACCAGATCTTGGGGTGGGGGTGTGTTTCTGGGAACCCCAGAATTCAGGATGGGAACCCCTGAAGGCCAGCCAGCATGCCTGCGCGGCTCTGCTTGGGTTGCCTCCACAGCCCTTTGGAAACATGTCATTGAGGGGAGTGGAGGTGGCAGGAGGCGCCCGGGCGGTGGGGAGAGGGTGGAGTGGTGGTGGCACGTGGGGACAATGAAGCCAGCAAAAGTGTTCCCAGGACTCCTGTGGCTTTTTTACTTGAAAAACAACAACTTGGTCAGAATAGCAAGATTATAAGTGCACCTGGTTTACTAGAAGGCTGTGAAAAGCTGTTGACGGCTGAGGGCTTTAGCAGGATTTTGACTGTGTTATTGGAGGGAGAGTTAAAAATTCAGTGGGGAATCTTTTTGCAAGTGAAGCTACTTTTTGAAATGGATATACTAACAATACATTGTATTGTGCAGCCTTTCAAAGAAGCTTTTGAATTATATTATCTACTTACACCCGAAGGAATGAATATAATGCCATTCTACAGAAAAGCAAATTGAGGCCCAGAGTGAGTGTCCTGGAATCCTACCATCAGCTAGCGGCTTTCTAGCCTGATTGATAATTAGAATCTCCTGTGGAGCTTGAAACCCACCTCCCCAATCCCCATTCTGATTTGGTAGGTCTGGATGGGTCCCTTTTGTACAAAGCTCTCTGGGCGGTCCTGATGCTTATCTTTAGTTGGGATGTCTGCAGACTGACCTGTCAGGAAGAAAGGTAGGCCTTGGAAGGAACGCTGGCTTGGCTTCCCAGCCTCTCTGTGGGTTGGGGGTGGGTTCGGGGCAGGTGAGATGGCACACAGCTGTGGAGACTAGGCCCACATGTGGTAATGGTGCGCTCACAGCCAGCCAGTTCTAATGGGCTCCTAGGTTTCACAAGAAGTCATTTCCTCTGGGGACAGGGCAAAGGGCAGAAGGAACCCCACCAAGGGCTGGCTTGTTAAACCACCATGACAAAGGTGGAGCTAGGAGGGTAGCCTGAGTATCCTGCCGGAGCTCAGGTTACCCCTGCAGTGGTGAAAGGCACGACGGCCTGCCAGACCCCCACTGCTCCCCCCGCAGCCAGAGTTGTCCTAGGGATCCAGATTCCAGGGCACTGTCTCTCTTTTCTCACTAACACACTGGACTGCCTCTCAGGAAGGAATCCCATCTGCGGGGTCAGCTTTTGGCCAGCTTCTCAGAATCCCTCTTCCATCCTAGCTTCTCAACTCTTATGAGGGAAGAAAACAGTGAAGTGGAGGGAGGCTGAGGTAACACCCCTCTCCAGTTAGTACCCAAAGCCTAGGGTAACTGGCTTTCCGAGGCAAGCCCAGGCCCTGTGAGGGGACAGGAGTCAGCTGACCTGAGTTCAGGCTCTTTGGCTATTTGGCTGCTAAAGATGAATAGGATTCCAAGCTGTGGCCTGAAGCAGCGCCTAGGAAGTGTAATGTGTCTTTGAAATCCAGTATTTTCATTACAAATTATTATTTTATTTTATTATTTTTATTACAAATAATGCAATCTTGCATTCTATTTTATATTTTATCCGTGTATGGGAATTTGTAATTTCGGTAGCAAACTTTAAAATGACAATACTGCCCCCCAAAAAAACCTTTTTAACAAAAAAGATACACTCCATTTATCCTGTGGCTTTAGACACTGTTGGGATTTTCATACCCCAGTTTTGAAAACCCAGAACTAGAGAATCTCAAGGGCCTATTCAACTCCACAAAGATCATAACAAAGAAAAAAAGATTTCAGTTCTATGGAGCTCCTTTTCTAAAACTCCCGGGGTGGAGGGCGGCCCATAGGGTGGTGGACCATCTGGAGGAGGCCTGCCAGAGAAGGTAGAAACAGACGTCCCAGTTCCAGCCCTTTCAGTGTTCTCGCTTTTTGAGGGTTTCCAATTGCCATATATCAAAGCGGGGCAGGCAGGGTCAGGATGAGCTTTGTTCATCAAGGTGGGGGTGGGGCGGGGGTGGAGGGATGACGAGGATGATCAGAAGCTGCTACAGTGGGGACAGCCTGAATCCAGGCTTGCATTTGCATAGCGTAGATGAGACAGGCCTCATCAGTGCCATTGTACAGGTAAGAAAACAGTTTCGGATAGGTGCAGGGACTTGCCTAAGGTCACATAGCCAGTCAGCAGGCTGGAGCCGTGACTCTAGATCTAGGCTGATTTCCTTGATTCCAAGCCCCTGACACTTAGTTGAGAGCCAAAGGGACTGTATGGCTGGGAAGGGGGGCAGTACACGTTGGGGAGCGGTGGTGTAGGACAGGTGGAGTGAACACCTGGAGTCGATATGGAGCTATTGACAGAAAACTTTCTCTGCTGGTTAGGCGCTTTATTTTATCTGATGAGGCTCTTCCTCCCCATGCAGAATTCAGCAGGGCCCAGCAGTGCTGACTCAATGGCAAAGCTCACTGTCGCCATGGGGTCCCCTTCAGCTAGACAACCGCAAGCCCAGAAGTGACACTGATTCTGTCACATCCTCCCTCCAGGTATCCTCCCTGAGAGCTCAGGAGGGCCCATGTGGGAAGTGGTGAGCCAAAAGAGGAGCCTCTCCCCGCCCCCAGCTGTAACGTTTGTAACCCACAAAGGACAGACTTTGGCGTAGGAATCCAGAAGCTACGGCTGAATCTTTTTGTATTTAAAAATCACACGCAGAGAAACACAAAAAAATCTAGATTTCTAGCTTCTGCTCTGGGAAGAGGAGCACACAAGAGCTGAATTGACTTCCCCGCTGTGGCTGGTCTGCAGTGGGGCCAGCCGGGATGGGGGAAGGGAAGACCCCCTGCTCCCTTTCCTCTCCCCTCCCGCCCCCCACCCTCGGCCGAGGTACGCCTTCAGGGGAGCCGGGCAGGGGAGGTGACAGATGCTGAGCAGCTGACTGGGGAGGTGGGGGTCTGTCTCCACGGACCCCCTGGTGTGTGTTGGGACGAGCGGGGACGTGACTTGGAGAACGTGCGTCTTGAGGACGAGGTGGGGGGGAAGGAGGGAAAGTGAGACAGGGGAGGAGGGCGGGGCTAGCGTTGACCCCGCCCACTCCGGGGAGGAAGAAGACTCCTCCCACCGTCCGAGAGGAAAGCCGCCAGGCTGGGGAGATGCTGAGCTCAGCGCTTTAGTCGTTGGGCTGCTGGGTGGGGGGCAGGGCGAGCGGCTGGCGCCTTTCTGGGGAGGGCAGAAGAGCGGGGAGAAGGGGAGGGAGGAGAGGCTGAGGAGGGCCTCACAACCCTGAGGCAGTAACTCTCCTCGGGCCGGGTCCGCTAACAAAGCCGTCTCTGTTGGGGTGGGGGAGGCCTCCTGGGTGCGCGCAGAACCTTATGGGGATGGGCGGGGGAGTGTCTGTGAGTCACCACCCTACACCCTGACTTAGGCCCAAGAACCCACGTCAGAGAGGCAGAGCCCTTGTGCCCTCTGACCCCAGGATTTGTTTGGTGGAGGGAGTGCAGGGAGCAGTGCCTGCTCCTATAGGGCTGCAGGTCAGAACTGCCCGGGCAGCCCCCGGGGACTTTTATTTAAGGCAGCCTTATAAAAAAGCAGGGAATATCAGCTTGGGAGGGGAAGGAAGAAAACCCTTTAGACCTACTTGGCACAAATGGTTACCCGGGCCAAATGGATGGGTGGCTATTTTTGAGCTGACCTACATACCTATTTGCCTCTTTATCTTTTTATTATCACACATAGTTATTATGGGAGCTTTTCTTTAGCACTCGGTGCAGCTGCTGCATTTGCTGAGGGCTGCACAACGAGGCGTGTTGCCTCATTCTCCCAGGAAGTTTTAAGAGTCTCTGGCCCAGGGAAGAAGGACATCAATAGGCCTGCAGAAGCTTCACCAAGTTCTTTCCCCAAGGAGTGGGATCCGAACCTGGATGCACCATGTCCAGAGCTTGTTAGCCTTGGAGGCCAGGAATGATATTCAGATTTGGCAACAATGTCCCTGGGTTTTGCCCAGGCCGGCCTAAATGGGCCTCATTGCTTGCCAAAGTTGACCTGTGCTTCTGCAGCCCCACACTATGGCAGGTGGGGCTTCCCTTCACAGATGGAGAAACTGAGGCAGAGATGAATTGTGGACAGAACTGGTTTGGGATTTCCTGCTTTGATTGTGGAAGTAACTCTGTTATCTTAAGTAGAAACAAGGAGAGCCTGGAACTTTCTATTTTACTTTTGTTCAGCTTCACTAAGGCCTCCCTCTCAAACCTTTTAATAGCTCCCCACTGCCTTTAGAGCAAGTCTGGCTCCTTACCTTGGCCTCACAAACCCCCAGGGCTGGCCCTTGACTATCTCTAGCTGCACCTCCCTCCCAAAGCCAGGAGGGGAAAATCACAGATGGT
The DNA here is from genome assembly GCF_964374135.1 of Grampus griseus. Taxonomy (NCBI): domain Eukaryota; kingdom Metazoa; phylum Chordata; class Mammalia; order Artiodactyla; family Delphinidae; genus Grampus; species Grampus griseus. Next base: position 26,387,851 of record NC_139010.1, on the reverse strand, counting down.
TCTAATTACCTCTAAAACGCTCTTAAATTTTCCATAAAGTACAGTATGCCTGGCTTTGTGTATACAACTTTGCACAGTAATATGTATGTAGATGTGCAAAATATATACAGCCATGTACAGTGGATCATAAAGAGAACATCCACAAAGTGTAAGCATATAATTTACAGTATTTTTAATCACTCTAAATAGAAACAGACACATAGATGTGGAGATGAGACTGGCAGAGGTGACAGCAGATTTCTGTCTCCTCCCATCTGGTGCCCTCTCTAGGGCATGAAATCCTTGGCCCCTGGGGAGGAGAATGGGGGCTGCTTGCCCTCCTTAAAATGCTCTTTTTGGCTTGGATTTTTCTTTCCAGGCTGGTATAATTGACTTCGCCCAGGTGCCCTGTGCCCCGTGGGATGCTTTTCCTCTGTGGTCTCAAGTGTCTTCCCTTCCAGCTTGCTCCCATCTTCACACAGATTACTTTTCCCAGATGCCCTTCTAGCTCCTTCTGACTCACACTCCAAGCTTGTCTCAGCTCAGGGCCCTCCAGGAGCCCCTTTTGAGCACACTTGGGAAGCTCCATGTCCCCTGGCCGGGGAGTGCAGGGCCAGGGAGTCCAGTCCAGAACTGCTTGCCTTTGAAGCCAGTGCTCAGTTCCCAGAGCTGTGGATGTGTCGCTCTCTTCTCACTTGATGTATATTGAAATTATCCTATCCTGGGTCTGATGCTCCATCAATTTGTAAACTCCTTCAGAGGTCACCTATTTTAAATCTTTAAACACTCACCACCACAACTACCCCCAACACACACACACCCCTAACCTCTCTATGTTAGATACATATGGTATATGCTCAACAAGTATTCGGCCCGGAATCGAATGGCAGTAGAGCTTGCCTGTGACTCAAGGCCAATGTGATGTCAGTGAGAAGTCTCCCTTGACCCCTATCAGGCAGTGGGGAACTCTACATAACCTGAACTCTGATAGTGTGTATTATTATCACAGAAAGTTAAAACTGAAAGAGGTATTTCCCTTCTTGTCAGATGAGAAGATTAAAGGGGAAGTGGCCTGGAATGGGAACCAGATCCCATGGTCTGCTGGCTTCACTGGCCCTCTCTCCTGGTGGCCCCATCCCTTCTCCTCTGTTGTTTCCTTTCAAAGTACTCATCCCATATGTAATTATCCATGTATTTATCTGTGTGGATGTACAATGCCTGTCTTTCCCATTAAACTGTAAGCTTGCCAAGGTCTGTATCTGTTTCATCCCGGAGCTCCAGTGCCCTGCACAAAGCCAGGTCCCCAGAGTTCCCAACACATATATATGAAAAAGAAAATGAGTATCCATGTGGCCTGAGAACCTCCTTCTACTTCCCCAGGGCAGCACTGAGATTGGCTCAAAAACTGCAGAGTTGACAGGCCTAGTGTTCCGTGTCAGGACCTCCAAGGCAAACACCCTGTCCTGAGCTTAAGACCTAGGAGGGGAGATAAGACACCTTGTGAATAACCCTAATGCAAGGAAAACAGCTGAGCTGGGAATGATAGTCAGACTTGGTGTTGCAATCAAGCAGTGGTGTGGGAGGCAGATCAGAGGTTTGAGACCTGAGGCCAGGAACCAGTTAGATAGTGATGGGAGAAAACTGAAAAAAAAAAACCACCTTGAGTGTCTGTGGCAGGATAACAGTTAAATAAACTATAGTACATCCAAATCATGGAGTATTATGTGGGTGTTAAAAAGAGTGAGGTCAGTTTTGGAAAAATGCCCGATACGTTGTTGGGCAAAAAGAACAAGTTGCAGAACAATTTGTAACCTCTAATCTCATTTTGAAAGAAAAACAGAGGACATTGCCCTGCAGACACACACTTACATGTGCAGAGAAAACATCTAGAAGGATACTGGAAAAACGGCCCCCAGAGGTTATCTCTGAGGGATGGAGGGGTGGGGGAGGCTTTTAGTTTTTCACTTTATATCGTTTTTTTTTTTTCAGGTTAAAAAGTAAGGTTACCTTTATTTTGCTTTGTAGAAACACTGGAAATAGGATTTTTTAAAAAAATAAATTTTATTTATTTATTATTATTATTTTTTGGCTGTGTTGGGTCTTCGTTGCTATGCATGGGCTTTCTCTAATTGTGGCGAGTGGGGGCTACTCTTCGTCGTGGTGCGCGTGCTTCTCATTGCGGTGGCTTCTCTTACTGTGGAGCACGGGCTCTAGGCATGCGGGCTTCAGTAGTTGCAGCACTCAAGCTCAGTAGTTGTGGCTCGCGGGCTCCAGAGTACAGGCTCAGTAGTTGTGGCGCACGGGCTTAGTTGCTCCGCGACATGTGGGATTTTCCCGGACCAGGGCTCGAACCCGTGTCCCCTGCATTGGCAGGCGGATTCTCAACCACTGCGCCACCAAGGAAGCCCTGGAAATCGGATTTTTACCATGAGCTCATATTACTTTCACAAGAGGTTTTTGTGTTTTGGCTATTGCAGGATTGCGGATGGGGTTGGGGGTTGGATAAAGAGGTGGGGTGGGGCTACAGCAGTGGAGACCCAGTTAGAAGTACTGCAGCTCCTGGACAGGTGGGGGAAGGGTCTGGGAAGGCTCTGTGGTTCCAAATGGAGAGAAGTGAGGATGGCTGTGGAAATGGAATGTGGGAAGCACAGGGCAGTGTAGGGGAGGCTCATTCAAGATGACTGACCTCCACAGTGCCTGTGACCCTGGGTAGGGGACAAGGAGCCCAAGACCAGGAAACCTTAACTTTTGGGAACAAGGGCAAGGAAAGGAAGGAGGTCGACCTTTAGGACCCTACGGATTCCTTGGCTGTTTCACCATCCTTTGGGTACAGACCGTTCTGGCTGCAGCTTGGAAACAAACAGAGCAAGGAGGGGCCAAAGCCAAAGGCGGCAGGGGGAGTCTGCCTTTCGCAGGGCCCGGCGGTGCCGCCTGGGTCTCTGCCCTCCTCCTGCTTGTTCTTGTGGGCTCACGTCCAGGCTTGGGTGAAAGGCCAGGGCTTCTGGCCCCTTCTGGAGGCGAAGCCCCTGACTAGGATCAGGAGCAAAGGAAACCAGAACAATGCTGTTCATGGAGAGATTGGGAGAGAGGGAGCTGAGTTGGGGCAGGAGAAGTTTCTTGGCTCAGAGAAGCCAATACAAGCCTGGAGAAGGTCAAAGATGAAGAATGTTCTGTGATTTCTAAGACAGCAGCTCATTTATCTCAGAAACACTTGCTCTGAGGCTGAGTCCAGTGGTAATGCTGCCACCATGCAAGCTGGGTAAACCCTCCTCAGAGGCACTGTGTTTGGAGTCATATCTCCAGGTCTCCCTCCAAAAGTTCCTGTGAAAGGCAGGAGCGAGACGTCTGCCCAGGGCCATGGGGCACTTTCATGGGGGTCTATTCAGTCAGCACTCCAACCTCCTAAAGGAGGTATTCTTTTACAAAGCAGGAAACTAAGGCTGGGGAGGATGGTGCCTTGCCCAGGACCACATGGTTAGGAAGTGTTAAAACTGGGGTTTGAAACTGGGTGTGCCTATGTCCCACTTATAATTTGGTTGCTTGGAGCTCAGAACACATTTTCCCAACAAAATAATGCTGTAAGTAGTGGTTTGGTTGCCATGATGGCCTAGCTCACCCAGGGTATAGCCAGAATTAATTCTATGTTTCACTGCGGTTGTGGATGAATCAGGCTTCTGCGGGCTAGCCTGGAAACCCACAGAAGAGGGAAAATGCATTTCAGGGTGTGCCCGGCTGGGAAGTCTTGCCCTCACCATAGCGCCTGATTCAGGGCAAGTAGGGAATGTGGTGGCTCAGGGAGCGCTTGTCCATTTCCAGAGCTCTTCCAGCAAGCCCTGGTGAGTTCTAGCTGTTCACCGGAGGGGGCAGAGCTCTTGGCAGGTTTGGGGTTTCTAAGACAGGGAGTGTTACGTGAGAATGTGCACTGATTTTCAGACTCTGACCATCTTAGGCCTTTCTCTTTCTTCCTTACACTGCCTCTCAGCTTCCTGCAGTCATCTTCCATCTTCTTCCCCTAGGATGGAGCACTAAAGGCAAGATCTAGGGTTTATTTTCACAATGAAATCTGATGTCTGCCTATGAAGTAGGTGGGTGATAATGACTGCACAGGGTTAGGAGTGACGGAGATCAAAGCAGCTGCTGAGAGAAGCAAGGATCCATCAAAGCTTTTAGAGTGACTTCAGGGAGAGCAGTCATTCATTCAACAAACATTTGCTGTGGGTGTGCTGGGCACTGTCCTCCTTCCTGTCATGGCACTTCTGTTGCCAAAAGAATCCTGGGAATGACTGACTGTGAGTTCCAAACCCAGAATCTTAGCACTGGAAGAAGTCTTTTTCCAGATGGAAACTGCAGTCATTCATTAATTCAGGAAGGTCTAACTGTCAGGCTAACTACTGAGAATACATAAAACCTGAAATTGAGATCCAGAGGGAGGTCGGAAGTGACTTGCCCAGTATCTCAGTCCAGGGTCCCAGTGCCTGGACTAGTACCTGCCCCTCCTGGCCACAGTCATGGCCTTCCTGCCTCAAGATATATCCCAGTCAGCTTTTAGGATTTCTCTGGTTTGGAGTCTAGGGCCTAGGGGAAGGCCACAGAGAAGTAGCAGGATTCCTTTTTTATGGACAATAACAATGCCTGGGTTCTCCCCTGGAGTGAGAACTAGATTTCCCACTGGTGGTGTTCAGAAGACATAGAAGACTATTCTCAGTTCTATCAATGAGCCATCTGATCTCTAAATTCCAGGTCTTCACAAGCACTGTTACCTTTGCTTGAAGCTCCCTTTCCCAGGCTCCTCTGTCTGGCTAATTCCTAACTTCCCTTTGGGTCTCAGTTTGAAGAGCTCTCCCTCGAGGACTTTCCTGGGCCCCCAATGTTCTTAGGTCTCCCTGCTCTGTGCTCACCCACAGCACTCTGGACTCCACCTAGGATAACCCTGGACCCTTGGGATTGTTCTTGCTTATTGAATGCCTTTCCTTCCACTAGACTGTGATCTCTAGGAGGGGTAGACGCCATGGCTGCCTCTCCTTTGTTTGTACATTTGTTTTTAGCAATTGTGTGCCCTTTATCAATCATTGTTAACTTAGTACACAGTAGGTGCTCAATGTGCAGCTGGGAAAGACTGTGATCCATGGCTACAGGCAGGGCCTTCCGGTGAGTGACTTCCACTCAGGTCGTTCAACAACCGTTTATCAAGGACAAGCATACCCACAGGATACAAAGATGACTTGGAAAAAGAGACTCACCGCCTAGTAGAGGAATTGATGATCCAGAAGCCAGTTTAAAAACTGAAAAAAATCTCTTCTAACCAGAGAGTTCAACCCCCTTCCTGAGTCCCTTTCCCTCTCTCCTGGCCCATTGATCCTTGGCTACTTGGGCTGGAGCCCAGCATCTGCCTCTGAGTTTCAGGACCCTACCCAGGCCCAGAACAATCCAGGCCTAGTGTGGGGCTGCACATAGGCGTCTGGTGGCAGGTCCAGGGAGCTGAGGCACAGGGAAGACAGAGCACTGGGCTCTCCAGTTTCCTCTGGTCAGCTCTACACCACACGCCAGAGCTTTTAGCTGTTTTGGAGAATTCGTTAAGAAATCACCTTACTGTCAAATTCATCTGGAGAGAAACTTTGAAGGTAAAGGCTTACATTCATTTCAAGGGTTTGAAGTGCTGGTCTTTAAATAGTTACCCCTAAAGTGTCAGGAGATCTGGGTCCAAAAACCTTGAATTACTGATCTTGGTTGTTCCTCCCAATTTCCCAGAGCCTCAGTTTTGTCATCTGAAGGAGGTTTTGTCATGAGGAACATGAGATGCTATTATGTGACAGTGCCAAGCAAGTCGAAGATGCTTCAGGATGAATGGGAAGGTAAGTGCTCACAGTCTGGTCACTGGAGGCTCACCCAGTAGGGAGGGCACAGTGGAAGTGGCCTCCTGGGGTCCTTCAGTGGGCTTTACGCGGTGCAGGTGACCTAAGGCCAAGGATAGCGAGAGGCAGCACTAGGACCCAGGGGCGGAGTCTGGAGCCGGCTCAGCCGGGTAAGTTCACAGCCAGAACACAATGTTCTCAGTGTACCCACAGGAAACCCTGAAGAGGAGAACTGCACATGGCCTTCTGCTGGGTGTGTTCTGGTCCTAGCCTTTTATTCTTTTTCCTAACCTCAGTCCCCACTTTCACATCCTGTAACCTGCAGAGCTGCCTGCCCCACCCTGGTGGGTTGGTCCCAGGCCCCAGGAGAGCAATCAATGCAGGAAGCCCAAAGCCTGGCTGGCCTTCACCATTTTCAAATAAGACCGTTTGCCTCTAACCTTGGTTTCCTGAATCAACCCTTTGTGATGGAAACTTTTCACAGTGCGGAAGGCAGACACAGGGGACAAAGCTGAGATTCTAGCTGAGGCGAGGGTCTTGGCTCATGTGCAGGGAAACAGCTGATGCCTCTGGACCATCTCCTCCCTTCCTCCCTTAAGTCCAGGCCCCACCTGGGACGGGGTGAGGGCCTCCACGGCTGCTGCATAAATCAAAAGGAACTGGGAGCTGCCTGGGGAACCAGGGCCAAGTTTGGAGCAGAACATCCTATGATGTGGTTCCTAGTTTTTATTTCCACGAATGCTATAATATGTTGTCCCACCGAGCTATTTTTATTGAATGAAAAAATTTTTAAAAAGCAAACCTCTGCAAAACCAACAGCCCTCCGTTACAGGGAAGGACAAGGTGAACTTTTCACTTCCTTCCCCGCAGCCTATCAACTCATCTGCGGTTTGGTGTCACCCACACTTCCATACTACATTCAATCTCAATTTTTGCCTCCTCGTTTTTGAAGCTGCGAGAGCAAGGCTCTTAAACCCATGTTGCTCCTTAACGTTGCGTGAGACTTTCAAAAGAGTTTTCTGAGTGAGTTCTCACAACTGATTGCAGAATGGCCAGATGCCAGCCTTGAGGCAGAGACGAGCCCGGAGAGAGTGGACAGTCAGGGAGAGTCTGTGAGCAGCCAGCACCCAGCCATACTCTGGCTCCCTGCGCTACTGGGGGCTACAAGTAAGGAGCAAAGCTCTTCTTTTATAACACACCACATATCTGCCTCCTTAATGAAGGGCCTGGCCATTGAAAATAAACCCCAGTGCTTATATTAAGCTCTTTTAATAGGGCTCCTTCCACTCTGGCATTTCAGAGTGTTTTCCCAAATATTGGTTTGTAAGAGAGTTTTAGTGTGTCCTCACCCCATGCCTATAAAGAGATTCGACTGGGTGCTTCCCATACTTATCCAAGCTCAGGAATTCCTTTCTTGGAGAAGGAGCTTCCCAAAGCTGGCAGTGCGGCTACTCCAGGGAAATCTGCACAAAACTTGCAGCCCCCAAAGACCTGGGTTCTAGTCTTAGTTTTTCCAATTTGCTGTGTGACCCTGTGCAAGTCACTTTCCTACTCAAGGCTTCAATACCCTCATTTATAAAAGTAGAGGATTTGGTTAGACATCATTGCTGTTACAGGTGGAATTGTGTCCCTCCTCAAAATTTACATGTTGAAGTCTTAACTTTGGTACCTTAGAATGTGATCTTATTTGGGGATAGAACTCAATAGAGGTAGTTGAGTTAAAGTGAGGTTCAGTAGGGTGAACCCTAATCTAATATGACTGGTATCTTTATAAAAAGGGGAAATTTGGACACAGACACATGCATAGAGTGATGATGATGTAAAGAGACATTGGGAGAAGATGGTCATCTACAAGCCAAGGAGAGAGGCCTGGAACAGATCCCTTCCTGCACAGCCTCCAGCAGGAACCAACCACGGTGGCATCTTGATCTTGGACTTCTAGACCTCAGAACTGTGAGACTATTAAGTTTCTGTTTAAGCTGCTCAGTCTGTGTACTTTGTTATGGCCGCCCTAGTAGGCTCTTATGGCAGCCCTAGCTCAAATGAATACAGTTGCTAAGGCCCTTCAGCTCTTAGTCTATGGGATTCTTTCCTGCCATTCCTTGGTGGTTTCTTCTGCCCCACATGGCCTTTCTGTTGCCCTCTCCCAGTGAGTAAATGACACCATGTGTGTGAAGTACTTAGCACAATGCCCCACATATAGTTACTCTTCAGTATATATTAACCATGATGAGTCCCCAGTGCCTGGGTATGACTTGTACCTACCCTGAGAGCTATTGCGCCAAAATGAGAGGTGTGGGTGCTGAGCCCAGGCCCTCATGGTCACTCATGCCTTCATTACTGAAGCCTTTCCCATCCCCCTTGGCAGCCTTTAAATTGAAGAGTATTAAATTGGCACCTTCCAGGAGCCTAACTCTTTTTCATGGAAAGTTCATTTTGGCCACAAAGCCAGCAGGACTCAAAAGAGACTGCAGAGGCTCAGAATGGGAGATGGTTTCTCTGTCCTTGGACTCAGTGATCCCCGGGGTCATGAAGAGCTGCAGAACTCTGAGGTTAAGGCCCTGCTTTTCTATTTGCCTAATAAGGATGCCCCTTGGCTGCAGCATAGTGGATAAGGCTTAACTACAGGCGCAGCCAGAGCTTATGCTCCCAGACAACAAGGCGCGGCCCTCCTCCCTGGTCCTCCATCCCCCCTTCTGCTTCTTTTCTAGCTCTCGGAATGAATACTCCACTGTACTGAGAGATGGCATGGGGATGATGTCCTGCTTTCTTCCTGGCTCCTAAGTCCATAGGTCTCTGGAGGCCATAGCACCTGGTCCTCCAGCTGCAATCTCAGGCTGGCTGAGAGTCTGATTTTCCTTTTCATGATCAGGAGTGCTTTCAAAAAGCACTGTAGCCTTGAGCATTGAAGCAGGATCACAGAATGAGCCTTGAGTCTTCTCTGGGCAGTGACACTGGTCCAGGATAGAAAGTCCTAGGTTGTCCTCGAGGCACTATGTTGGAGAGCTAAGTTGCCCTGACTTCACAGAAGATTCCAGATTTACTATATTTTGGAGACTGCAGAAAGTTACGTGGGTAGAGTCTGACTTCAACAGCCCGCAAACATGACCTTTGGGTTTGCTAAACAGATGAAATGCCCATGCTTGTGTGGTTTATCTTCAAATATATGCCTGGAGATTTCTGAGAACAAGGAGGGGGAGAGAGGGTGTGGGATTTTACTTCAGGCCTCCGGGGCCAGGGAAGGAAGGAGGAGAAACCATTTGGGGGGAAAAACATCTCTCCGCAATGTCCATATACTTTATATTTGATCCCTTCAAGCTGCCTCTTATCCTGGTTTGGCTCAGAGCCCAGAAGGGAGGCTCCTTCAATAATTCTGAGCTTAGAACATCTGCCTTTCCCTAAAAATAAGTAAATGAATACAAATCTGTAAATATTTACTTTCCAGCCAGAGCAAAAATACTGTGAACAGTACTGCCTAGTGGTCTGTAAAGATCACCTCTGATGCGTTATACCAGCCTAAGGGTCTAACCCTTCCAGGTCTTGAGGAGCCTGCTTCCTAAGTTACTTATTGTAAAAGTCAGGATTGTTGGCCTTTTTCTCAGGTGTACCCTGTCCGTGTCAGAGAAATGCTCTTTTGATGGAAAGTAGAGCACGGTGAATGAGGCTCAAAACAATCTGGTTCTTGCTTCCTTCTTCTGAGAGGTCGCACCCCCCCCTGTTTACATGCTCAGCTCCAGCCACACCAAATGACTTGGAGTTCCATGAATGCGGCCCTGCCTATGCACGTGCTGTTCCCTGTACTTGGAATGGTTCTCTGGCTTATTCCCCTCTAACCCCAATTGAACAGGCATGTTCAGGCCCAGGCTCACCTTCTCTAGGAAAGTTTCCTTGTTATCTCCCCTTCTTTCCCACCTCCAAGACTTCTTGGCTTCCACAGCACCCCATATAGACCAGAGTCATGGAGTTATGGTGCTGTATAGATTCCATATGTGTTTACTTGTCTGCTTTTTCATTGGTCCAAGTGGTTTCCAAAACTGGCTGCAGGAGGGTCACACGAGACCCCCAGCCATAGACCTACTGGACCCCAGGAATGAAGCCAGGGAGTATTTTTATTAAGCTTGGTTCTGAGGCACAGCTAGGTTTGGGAACTATTGCTCCATCTTTGTACTTCTATTGACTACATATTACCAGAGACATAGTAGGCCCTCAAGAAATGTCTGACCCTTCTAATAATTTCTCTCTTGTAAACTCTTCTTGTTTTCACTTCCTTCCCTTGCTAGCCCTAGACCAACAATTTGCTTACCCCCTTGCCCTTACCGTGTAAGACTGTAACCACCAACTATTCATTTTTTCCATTCCTACTGCCAGGCTGCCCGGAGTTGCTGGTATACTTCCCCAACAATTGGTGCCACTGCAAATTCAGGGACTCAGACTGGAAATGGCCCCTGAATGTGCTTGGCAATCCTCTGACCCTGGTCAGCTCCCTCCCATTCTTCACAGGGACCATTCCCAAGCCCACTGCTCCTGCTTTGTCCTGCTCCTGCCGCAGGCCATACACCAATTTGCCTCCTCCATCACAGAGAACACAGAAGCCATCTGATGGGAACTCCCTTACCTTCCTGCCACCTCACCTACACATTTTCCTGCATCAGCACTATCCTTTTACCCTCCCTCCCTCTAAGGGTAATCACTCCAGCTGGGCTCTGGCTCCCATCCCTCCCACTTCCTCAGGGACCTTACACCCTCAATCATGCCCTCTTTCTCTTTGACCTATCCCCAGAACAAACGTCTTGACTATGCGTCCTCCTTTAACCATCACCCTCTTTGTCCCCCATTTTTGCCTCTGCTTCCCACTGAACTTCTTAAAGATGTTGCCTAGATTTGGCCCCGTATTTTCACCTTCCACTCACCCTCCCAGCCACAGCAGTCTGGCTCTGCCCCCGCTGTACCACAAAGGTGGCTGCTCTTGAGACAAGGTCACCAACAAGTTCCTAGGTAAAATCCCAAGGCCTTCTCCACCCCTGTCAGCTCATTGCTTGGCTATACCAGATACTGGTATTTGCAGCAGGCTCCTTCTTTTTTTTTTTTTTTTAATAATTTTATTTATTTATTTACTTATTTGTTTATTTATTTATTTATGGCCGCATCAGGTCCTCGTTGCTGCACGCGGGCCTTCTCCAGTTGCAGCAAGTGGGGGCCATTCCTTGCTGCGGTGCATACATAGGCCGCTTATTGCAGTGGCCTCTCCTGTTGTGGAGCACAAGCTCTAGGCGCGCGGGCTTCAGTAGTTGTGGCTCGCGGGCTCCAGAGCGCAGGCTCAGTGGTTGTGGCGTACGGGCTTAGCTGCTCCACGGCATGTGGGATCTTCCTGGACCCGGGCCCGAACCCGTGTCCCTTGCACTGGCAGGCAGGTTCTTAACTACTGCGCCACCAGGGAAGTCCAGCAGCCTCCTTCTTAAAACATCCTTTCTCCTGGTTTCCCTGATACCACATTCCTCATTTTCTGGCTGTCTCTGGTTACTTCCTGCCAGTTGCTTTCCTGGGCTCCTCCCCCTCCTCTTCCTGTCCCTTAGATCAGGGGTCCCCAGCCCCTGGGCCACCGTACCGGTCCGTGGCCTGTTAGGACAACAGCAGGAGATGAGCGGCGGGCGAACAAGCGAAGCTTCATCTGCTGCTCCCTGTCACTCGCATTACCGCCTGAACCATCGCCCCCCACCATCCGTGGAAAAACTGTCTTCCACGAAGGTCCTTGGTGCCAAAAAGGTTGGGGACCACTGCCTTAGATGCCAGGGTTCCAATTCTCTTCTTACTCTGTGGGCTCTCTCCCTGGGCAATACCATCCATGCCCACCTTTGGTTGCATGTCTCTAGGTGGGTGAGTCCCAAATTTAACTCTAGCCCAGCTCACTCTCCTGAACTATATGTAGACCATAGAGTCACCTGCCTCCTGGACATCTCCTTGAGCCTGCCTCTCTCCCTGTACTCCTGTCTCAGTGAATAGAATCCAGTCCGTCAGCTACTGACACAAGAAACCCGGGTGTCCTCCCTGAGTTCTCCAAGTTTGACCAGTCACCAAGTCCCATATATGCTACTTCTTGAGTAACTCTCAGATAAAATCTATCATCTTGTCCTTATACTCTATGAATTAGCCATAACAAAGCACCTGCAGCCCCACAGAAGCACGATGTCCTTCCTCACTCTTGAGCCTTTGCATATTTTGTTCCTTCCATCTAGAAAGTCGTTCCTTCCCACCCCACCTACTTGTTCTTCAGGTCTCAGCCTAAACACCATCCTCCTAGGAAGTCTTCTCCGACCCCTGCTCAGCTGCATTAGCTGTCTCTGATTTTACAGCATTTCTGCTTTCTGTTATCAGACAGTTTTTTACACTGAAAATTGCTCTTTTCTCTTTCTTAATATATTTATAAACTTGAGGCTGATGACTGTGTTTTGTTTGACAGCATATCCTCAGCATTAGCAGATGCTAAACACATAGTAAGTGCTCAAGAAATGTCTGTGAAATGAGTAAAAGACGTTTGGAAAGAAACATCCTCTCTGTTGTTGCTGGTAACAAACTATATTGTTTCATTACCTTCCCTAAAGAGCTTGTATTATAAAAATGAAGTAAGCGGATTCTGGATAAACAGCTTCTCTAGGGCGACTTGACAGGCTGCAGAAATTAAAGTATCTGGAGAGGTGGAGACCAGCTCATGGATGCTGACATGTGGGACTACCATTGGGCCCATGTGCAGGAGCCTATGAGAAGGGCAGCGGGCCACCAGCATCATTTGCCCAGGCTCCTACCATGGCTGTTTTGGACACAGTTTCCGTTTGTTCCACAGCTTCCACTTGTCAGTAGAGCATTATAGAGAACTCTGGGCTGAGCTCTGGCTTATTGTCTTGGCTCTGCCCACCACCCATCTCAATTACGTTAGGCTTTTCTCCACTCTGGATGCTGCACTGTAAGTAGCTAGCACAGCTTCTAAAACAGGGTAAACATGCAACAAATTCATTCACTCAGTAAATACCTGTAGCACACCTACTATGTGCCAGGTAGTGTTCTAGGTACTGAATATACAGCAATGAATGACACAGACAGGGTCCCAACGTCCTATTTGTCAACCAGGGGGATGAACTAGATGATCTCTAAGGTCTGTTCTATTCAGCTCTAAAATTCTCAGACTCCCTCTTTGACCAGATGCAAATTAACAAGGCAGGCTGGTGGCGAAGCATCCTGCTCCCGCCTCCTTCTCCCACTCTTCTCCACCCTTGGTGCCATCTCCATCCCAAACTCAGCTCTGGGAAACAGGAGAAGATCTGGTATCATCTGTACTCTGCCTGCAACCCAAAACTTTCCCATGTATCTGTCAGTTAAGCCTTTTCTCTTTTGTGGAAAGGATCTGTCTTGGTTGGAACTTTGGGCAATTACAAGGAGGCCAGGCAAGGTATTTTAGGCAAAGTTAGGTGCTTTGGCAAAAGGAGAGGGAGAGGCAGAATGGCCTTCTCCTCCAAGTGTAGTATCTCTTGGGTTTGCCTGAAAGGGAACCACATCCTTGGGCAGGTTCCTCCTCTTTGTTGTGGATGATAGGCATCCCCTGGTCCTATCTCCTTTCTTCTACCTTTGGTTTGGCCTTAAGGTCCAAAGTTTCTACCACTTCAGTGTCTGGTGTTCTGATGGGGAACAAGAGATTCAAAGCCTCCCAACCATTTGGGGGAAGGGAAGCCACAGGCTGCAAGCAAATGGACAGAGCAGAGAGGTCCCAGGGTCAGGAACGTGATTTAGAGTTCCAGACCACTGTCATTCCAGGTCAGTATCAGCCATGCGATGGCACTGATAACTAACACATTAAAGCTTATCAGTGAAAACTGAGGACTTTAATGCTGATCCTGGATAAAGTCAGAAAGTAAGATTTTTGACTACATAAAAGTAAAGCCAGATTTATTTATTTTTTAAAAAATATTTATTTATTTATTTGGCTGTGCTGGGTCTTAGTTGCGGCATGCGGGATCTGTAGTTGCAGCATGCAGGATCTAGTTCCCTGACCAGGGATCGAACCCGGGGCCCCTACATTGGGAGCGTGGAGTCTTAACCACTGGACCAACCAGGGAAGTCCCCAAACCAGCTTTATTTAAGTTTACTATTTATGTATCATTACCATGAGACAAAACACTTATATGGAATTATGTATCAAAACAACATGAACAATTCTTTATTAACAGCAAGTTCTACCTTCAGATTTTCTAGTATATGATGAACTAGAAGGCACAGAGACAAAGATTTGAAAGGCCTATATTATTAACTATAATTTGGATAATAATCTTGGTACCTTACCTTCTCTGTACTGGTTTCTTCAACTGTAAACTACCTGCCTCATTTATCTCACAGCGTTGATGAGGGACTAAAGACACGACATATATGAAAATGCTTTAGAAGCTGCAAAGTGTTTTGTGCACTGAGGCACCGTTACCATCCGTTCTCTTAGGATGGCTGTCTGTGCAGTCCTGGTCGTTAGCTGCCATCTGCCCTCTTGCCTTCCTCCTTGCTCACTTGGGTAGGTACCCCTTAAGCATCTAACTACATTTCATCATACTGAATCTTAAAAGGTTAGGTAGATACTAACATATAGCTAATTCCTATCTGTTTTTTTTTTAATAAATTTATTTATTTTCATTTTTGGCTGTGTTTTGTCTTCGTTGCTGCGTGCGGGCTTTCTCTAGTTGCGGTGAGCGGGGGCTACTCTTTGTTGTGGTGTGCAGGCTTCTCATTGCAGTGGCTTCTCCTGTTGCAGAGCACGGGCTCTAGGTGCATGGGCTTCAGTAGTTGTGGCGCGCGGGCTCTAGAGGGCAGGCTCAGTAGTTTTGGCACATGGGCTTAGTTGCTCTGCAGCATGTGGGATCTTCCCGGACCAGGGCTCGAACCCGTGTCCCCTGCATTGGCAGGTGGGTTCTGTGCCACCAGGGAAGCCCCTAATTCCTATCAGTTCTTAAAGAAAGAGGCCTTCATTGTACTTAAGACTCTTTATCAACAAGCACTGGAAGAAGGGAGGGTAGTGGCAAGGCTTATTTCCTCCAGGTAGTTAATTCATTTTATCATTAAAAAGAAAAAAGAAGGTTTTAGGATTTTCCTTTGTACGAGGCCCTGGGTTGGGCTCAATGGGATGCCACATGATTCAACTAAAATAATCTTAGCTTTGGAGTCTGGCAGACTTTGAGTTCAAATCCAGACTTGGCCATTTACTTAGCTATGCAGCCTTAGCATGTAGTAATGCCTGCTTTGTGCTTCAAGTTCCTCTTCTGTATTAGGAGGTGTTACACATCTTACAGCATTACTGAAAGGATTATGATTAATGCCTGTGAGTGGCTGGCACATAATGAGTGCAGAGGGGCTGAAAGATGAGCAACAACAGGTCCATTTTCAAGCCCAAAACATGGCAATAGGAGTTGTGGATGAGACATAATGACCAACAGAAAGGTGCAGAGAGGGAGGGGCCATCCTCAAATAGTGAGGGTCTCATTCCTGGCAGCACTCAAGTAGAAGCTGAATCTTCACTGGGAAAGGTGCTTCAGAAAGTATTTTTGCTCAACTCTAGGATCTCTTCAATTTCTAAGGTCATAAAAGGAAATGTCCAACTTAAAGAGAAAACAATTCTTTTTTTTTTTATGAACTATGCTAATGTAATTGTATATCTGGGAGAAATTAAGGAAAGCTATGAAGCTATAAAATCCCTAAACAATATAAATGTATTTATTTATTTATTTTATTATTTTTGTTTATTTATTAGTTTTGGCTGTGTTGGGTCTTCGTTGCTGTGCGCGGGCTTTCTCTAGTTGCCGTGAGCAGGGGCTACTCTTCATTGTGGTGCACCGGCTTCTCACTGTGGTAGCTTCTGTTGTTGCAGAGCACGGGCTCTAGAGTGCGCAGGCTTCAGTAGATGTGGCGCGTGGGCTCAGTAGTTGTGGCACACGGGCTTAGTTGCTCCACGGCATGTGGGATCTTCCCGGACCAGGGCTTGAACCCGTGTCCCCTGCATTGGCAGGCGGATTCTTAACCACTGCGCCACCAGGGAAGCCCGAGAAAAAAATTCTGTAAGTTCAAATACCAAAGGGTAACGATGAGGTAATACAGTGTCTGTGCTGTACAGTTACATAAATCAAATGAGAGAAAGTTACTGATTGCTTCTGAACTGTCACTGAAAATATGATTTAAAGGTTTATTGCAGACTACGTATTTAAAATTTTTCCTTTGGTAATCATAAAGATGGTTGATGCCAAAAAGGACAATGTTAGGAAACTCAATGGCTTTCAAATATGGAACTAGTTTAGGTTAAGAAGTATTAATATGGAAATAGGTGAGTTTGAGGACTGGTAATTTTTGTGTTCTGATGTGCTTCAGAGACAAGGTTAGTGGGCTGAATTGTCAATCAACTGCAATCTATTCCAAGTGCCAAGATTTTCTTCTGTCTGGGCTACGTGGCCACGAGCAGGTCTTTAACTTCCCTGTGCTCAGATTCCTTTTCGACGCAATGAGGTCACCACCTGTCTGTTATATACTATGTGTTAAAACATTCTGAACTCCTGAGATTAAGGCCAATTGCTACTGGAATCTTATTTATTCATAATTAACCAACTCTAAGCAGGTCAGGTACAAGTTATTAATGAGGAGAAAGGCAAATGCTGTCTGAGGCAAAATTTGCATACAATTTAATAAATGATTCTCCTAACTGTGCAGTGTGGACCCTGGGGTCCCATGAGGGAAAACAAAAGACACCTCTTAGCTTTCCAGGTTTTTCCTTTTCATGGTAAAAAACCTACTCAGATATTGATGATAAATTCATATACTTCGAAAAAGACAAATATCCCTGAGAGAAAGCAAATCTACCATTTACTTAGGAGAAATGGTTTTTACATTCCCTTCTTATAAAAAGTAATTTGACCTCTTTCCCCAAATCCCTGAGGCTTTGAAAGGATAAAGAAACCAATCTGGAGCTCTTTCAAAGGATTTATTTGCTACAGAATTGCCTGAGCCCACCAACAAGATGAACTCAGGATTTCTGTGTTTAAAAGGATTTTGCTCACTGCTTTATTTTTACCAGAACTTCAACATTCAAAAAGCAATTCTTTGGGCTTCCCTGGTGGTGCAGTGGTTAAGAGTCTGCCTGCTAATGCAGGGGACGTGGGTTTGTGCCCCAGTCCGGGAGGATCCCATATGCCGTGGAGCGGCTGGGCCCGTGAGCCATGGATGCTTGGGCCTGCGCGTCTGGAGCCTGTGCTCCACAACGGGAGAGGCCCGCGTACCGCAAAAAAAAAAAAAAAAAAAAAAAAAGCAATTCTTTTTGCCAGCATTTGGCATGCCTAGAGGTTGGAAAAAGATAGAATCTATAGAATTAGATGTCTAAAAATAGAAAAAAAATCCCAAACATTAAAAAATTCCTAATTTGGACAGGTCCTGAGTTGAAATCACATTCATCTGCAAAAAGAACGGTTTTAGGTCAGAAATGCTGTATTTTTTGGGCTTCCCTGGTGGCGCAGTGGTTGGGAGTCCGCCTGCTGATGCAGGGGACACGGGTTTGTGCCCCGGTCCGGGAAGATCCCACATGCTGCGGAACGGCTGGGCCTGTGAGCCATGGCCGCTGAGCCTGCGCGTCCGGCGCAATGGGAGAGGCCACAACAGTGAGAGGCCCGCATACCGCAAAAAAAAAAAAAAAAAAAAGAAATGCTGTATTTTATAACTCCAGATCCTGACCTCGGACTTGACTGGTGAGGATTCTAGGAACTGCATGAATTGACAGGAGGGATGCCATTCTGTTGGCCAATTCTGGCATGTGTCCTGGCTTGTGAAGTTTTATTAATCTCTCTTAAACCCAGACCTCCTGGTTCTGTGATGCCAGTTGCCTAAATCTGATTCTCAATACTTTTTTAAACAAATAAACAAAAAATTTCCTTGTAAGATCACACATTTAAGTATTTGTTGCTTGTGGTTAGATACAGAGAAACCAAGTATGGATGTGAATTAACAATTCAGTGATGGAGCTGTGAATCTCTGGATGGCTATGTAAGCTGTAAGAAAATTTCCTCACTGCACCTGCACTTGCTGTGCCCCAGAGGTGACTGTCCAGGCAAGGTCAACTTGAAGAGGGTGTGAACCCCAGCAGCTGCTCGATGGGTTTAAATCGCCACTCATCTGCCTCCAGCTCTTCTACCAGACCAGCTAGTTTTTCCATCCGAGCAACTTGCTGATCTGTAAAGAATCAAGGAGATGATATATCAACCACCAACATGATGGCTGATTTAAAAATAATTTCTAAAAGGATTTCCCCCTCAAGATTCTAGTAATGGGGTCTTACCCTATGTTGGTCAGAAGACTTAATCTTAAAAAAAAGGGAAAAAAAGTAGTACTTATCCTCCATTCCATTTGTGTACTAAATTTGTGATTTGTATACTAAAAACCTAGGGTTACAGGCAATTGCAGCTTCCCCCCCCCCCAACATTATGCTCTCTATGGAGAAATGGTCTGGTCTGGTGGGTGAACAGAGTTCCCTGATGCATAAATGAAGACCTGGTGAGGGATGATGGAATAGAAAAGGTGCTACCAGGATCTTAAGAGTCCAGTTAGACCAAGAGGTATTACTTACATAAATACCCAAAGATGCAGATAATGATGGTAACCAATGGAAGACAACAGTAAAAGAAGGTTTCAGAAAGGAGAGGAAAAAGCAATACAAGCGGAGTAGGAAGCATTAACTCCCCTAGAAAACTAACCCCTTTGACTTCAACTTTAAGCCTCAATGTGGACATTATGTCTGGATTAAGACCGTAGAATGTTCTTGTCTGCAGGTAATTTGGAAAGTCCACTTAAATAGCCTTGCTGAGTTTTTGTTACAGAGCACTCTGACCTTTCTAAGTCCCCCTCTCCCACCCCCCAATAAATTTATTCTCATAGTTAAGTGCACAACACTCATGTGCTTACCATGTTTCACCTGTTTAAGCGTAGATGCCACTTGATAGCTGAAAACGGATTCACAGAGGAATCTCTCAGAGCCATCTACAAAGAGAAGAGGAAAAGTTTTAATCTGCTCTAATCCATTTTAATCTAATGGTGCCTGATAAACCTAGTAAACATGTCCATTCTTTTCCCTGCTTTTACAATCGGGGTCTAGTTTTAAGAGGGCTTAAAACAAAGAGGGCTTCTGTTTCACTTAGAATTAACACTGTTGAAAAGCTACTTCTTCTATACCTAGAATATTAAAATAGTCCCTCCACTTGTTAAAAGAGTTTAAAAATAGTGTTAAAAAAACAAAAACAAGAAACCCCAGTTTGATGTCCTGGTCAACATTTCCCCCATCCTAACCTGACAATTTCTTAATGTTCTCCTATTGTGTATGTCAAGCAAACACTGACAGCTCACACATTTGGCCATGTGGCTCCCATGCTTTCAAAATACAAAGGTACACCAAAACTCTTAATCATTTTCATTCTAAAAAGTAAAGCTGAGGAAAAATAGCTATTGTTGATATTTTATATTTCAAATTACATCACTATGGCCATCACAAAACACTGCTGGGAAGCTTCATTCTGTAAACGCCAACTGTAACCTTGATTTTCCAGCTGAATCAAAACACTGCAATTTGCATGGCCATAAGGGTATGGTACAACTTCAGAACCTAGCATTGTACTGGTGCCAAGAACTGGCTACAAGAAGGTAGCTAACTCAGTCACCCCAGTACTTGAAAGATGACTGAAACATAAGCTAGTTCATGTTTTTCCTTGTCAGGCAAGGGCTGATACAGCAAAACATACCCCCAAAGGCAAAGAACTCATGTAGGAAAATGTGACTTTTAAAGGGGTACCTGAAACCATTCGGTGAAGAGATCTTATTGCAAAAATCCTAAAACAAATGGAGGGAGGGGACACAGCTGTCTTATTTTAGGCGGTAGTTCATGCCAGCACTACTGGGTGTCACGCACTCACTCATCAATCATGGGTTGGTGTGTCAGCCAGGTATTAAGTGACAAGGAGATAGGACTAACACATCCTAGCTTCATGCTGAGTTTCACACAAGGCAGACCTTATTTCAGAAGCTCATGGTAAAAAAAAATAAGAAAAACTATAGATACTGTATCCAAATGGCTTGAATATACAACCAAGAGGGCTTCTAATATTATCTTCAAAACTGATGCAAAAATAATATATATAATTATTTCCATACATATGTATGGAAATATATTATGCATTGATATATACATATTGAATAATATTTCAAAATATAGTTTCTTTCATATAGTGATGTAGACTTTGGGGAGAGTGTTATTCCTTAAACCCAACCTCTTTTCTAAATATTGTGCTACATGGGATATGATCCTATTCCCTCCTCCCACCCCCATTCTTCTGGCTGAATGTAAGTCATTTGTGAGCATATCATCTAAATTGAGCAAAACATTTTTTATTTTCAATTAACTAAATATTATACTGGCTGTCCAGTTTAAAGATCTAGGTAAGCTAATGATATTACTGAGTTTTTTAGATAAGGGCAATGGCCAGAAAATAACTTATGAATCCCACTGTGGGAAGAGGGACTGTGTGAACATTTGACACTAATGATGCAACTTATTATGCCTCTTTTGTGTAAATATGCCAGCATTCATACCCTTGCTTAAAGGATCAAATTATAATTTGTTTTATTTTAGGAAGAGCAAAGCATAGAGAATTAGAGCTCACTTCTCAGGTGGTTTGATCCTGAACTTTAGGATCTCACACAAGGCAGCGGGGATTCTGGCTGTTAGGACCAGGCCAAGATTTGTTTGGAAGCTCTTGCAAGTGCTACCTCCCACTTACATTTAATCACAGGTGTTATTAGGATAAATGCTTAAATTATAACATTTGCATATTTCCCTTGGTAATGAACTTCAAAGCAAAAGGATGTAAGCTAATCTTTCAAAAAGGCACCTGCATATCACTTTTCCACTCTATATGTCTGCGGAACACACTTTTGCTGATTTGCAGCTCTGTGTTAACCACAAAGTCTACTGCTTCTTAGCCACATCCTATTAGATGTGATATCTGTACCAATCTAAAGCCTGGAATTTCTCCAGAGGAGTCAGCCTGGCGCAATCTGTCTTCCATTTAGAAATTGTAATCAAACCCTTTGTAACACACCAAGTAGCAATACATCAGCTTTCCTCTTAAGGGACAAGTAAAGGTTATAAATGGTGAAAAGTTCAGTAAATTGTCCAAATCTAACACCATTGCCAACTCCAATAAATAGGATGCTAACAAATTCATTTAAAAGAATATTACCTCACAGCAGGAAAATAGACAACGGCAGATAATTTATGCTTCAGTGGCCTACAATGTTACTAAAATTCAGCCACTTTTGGGCTGGAAGGCAGTCTCTAATTTGCTTACTAATAACTGGGTGAGGACAATCCTAGCCAAGGGCAGGGGAATGCTGAAAAGTCCTGTACAGTATACTGCTTATGTGAGATGTCTGTTATCAAAGAGCAGGTACACAAAAAAGTTAATTCACAAGGTTATTTGGGTTTATTATCCTAGACTTAGGAGGGCGCAAGATCAGATTAACCTGTTAAGATTATAGACAGCATTCAACCTTGATTCCTAATTGCTTTTGTTCCTTACTCTGAAGAGGCAACTATTCCTTCTCTATTTTCATACAGGCATATCTCAGAGATATTGTGGGCTCGGTTCCAGACAACTGCAATAAGGCAAGTCACACTAATTTTTTGGTTTCCCCTTGCATAGAAAAGTTATGTTTATACCATACTGTAGTCTATTAAGTGTGCAATAGCATTATGTCTAAAAAAACAATGTATGTACCTTAATTAAAAAATACTTTATTGCTAAAAAATGCTAACCATCATTGAGCCTTCAGTGAATTGTAATCTTTCTGTTGATGGGGGGGTTTGAAATATTGTGAGAATTACCAAAATGTGACACAGAGACACAAAGTGCTGTTGAAAAAATGGCGCCAACAGACTTGTTCAAAGCAAGGTTGCCACAAATCTTCAATTTGTAAAAAAAAAAAAAAAAAACACAGTTTCTGCGAAGCCCAACAAAACACGCTTTGCCTGTATTCGATTAAACTACCGTAAGAAAAATGGTCAGGTTCGTGTGTGTTAGATTACTTGCATAATAGTATCACCTATAAACATGGTAGATGATGCTTCCAAACTAGCATCCTTATTAACTCACATTTAAGGGTACTCTTTTCAATTTAACATTCTTCATTTGACCAGGATAGTTCAAGGACTACCATCTCTAAGTTTTCATAGTCTGTCCTTAAATGTAAGCAGCTTTAAAATGTAGGGGAAACTTTAAACCCGAGGAAGAGAATCAAAACTGTGCACTGTGAATTTAAACTTAATTTAAATTCATTCTACAATAGAAAGGCAACACAGTCCCCCATGAAGCATAATGGGATGGAATAGAAGTGGATAGAACTATAACTTGTTAGAATATCAACATTTAGAGTAATTTTAGAAGCCTTTCTTCTTTAGTGTTTCCAAGTAATCTGGTGTACACTGACCAAGAATGCTGATAGCTTTGAGACCAAGGAGGTACCTCCTGTATTAAATTCCTCCTGTAGCTAGAATTTAAATGACTTCAATCTTAGGGTCCATTGTTAAATGATGATTCCTCTTCTGCTGCTACAAAACTCATTAAGCAATTTAAGTTCCTCCAACTTCTGGTTTGTTTTGTGGGAAGCGTCCTTAATACCAGGTCTCTGCTGCATATAACTGAAGTCATAATTTATTTTTAGTGCCAAATATGGTAAACAAGGCACCAAATATTCGCTACCTCCAGACTCAGTGATGCTAGCTTGAGTATTCAGTTGTCTACTAATCATGACTTGAACCAATTCTAAAAAGCCTTATGGTTCCAGTCTTCCCAAGTTTTCCTGTCACAAATGATTCTTCTGTTTGTCCTGGCTTAATCCAAACCTCTGCTTTTTATTATACCTGATATAAATGAATAAAGATTACCCCAAAAAGCCAACTCTTAACTACAGTTTGTACCTTTCTCAAGACATTTCCAGATTTTTAAATATACTTACTGAAATTTGCAATATTTAAAGCAAAAAAGATCAATATATAATTAAGCACAGATGTGCTAGAATCAAGTAGGTTTTGAATCCTTGATAGGTTCTTTGCTAATTTTTTTCAAAAGGTATGATGAATAGTTTAACAGTTAAGGACCATTTTCATGAGAATCCCCTGGATGTTGGTCAAAATGGAGATTCCTGTGCTGTAACCTACACTGATTTGGAATCTCTAAGGTGAGCCAGAAAGGTACACTTTATTTTTTATTATTATTATTATTTTTTAAAGTAGTTATGTATTCAGTATTTTATTTATTTATTTTTGACTGTGCTGGGTTTTCGTTTCTGTGCGAGGGCTTTCTCTAGTTGCGGCGAGCGGGGGGGGCCACTCTTTTTTTTTTTTTTGTGGTACGCGGGCCTCTCACTGTTGGGGCCTCTCCCGTTGCGGAGCACAGGCTCCGGACGCGCAGGCCCAGCGGCCCTGCATCGGCAGGCGGACTCTCAACCACTGCGCCAACATGGAAGCCCGCGGGGGCCACTCACTATCGCGGCCTCTCTTGTTGCGGAGCGCAGGCTCAGTAGTTGTGGCTCATGGGCCTAGCTGCTCCGCGGCATGTGGGATCTTCCCAGGCCAGGGCTCGAACCCGTGTCCCCTGCATTGGCAGGCAGAGTCTCAACCACTGCGCCACCAGGGAAGCCCAAGAAAGGTATACTTTAAATAAGCTCTTCTGGTGATTTTTATGCTCCCTATTAAGAATTTATCGGTCCAGATCCTAAAATGACATGAATCTGATAAATTCTAGGAACCAATGCTGTTTCATGCTTACAGCCTGTGCCCCGATCTTGGCCAGCCAGTTTGCAAATGTGTGCTGAATAAGATGGGGGATGATTTGATGCAAATCCAGCTCCAGTGCTAGAAAAACCACACAGCACTGCCCTGCAATGGGCCTGGGCCAGGGCCAGGAGAGTCATCTTCACATACAAGAGTAGTAAATTGGTTTTTATTTCCTCTCAGGATCTCTTAATCTATCTGTCGATGAATTATATTAGAAAAAAATATATCAAACCTACCAACCATAGGGAAGCAGACTGGTGCCAAGATAAAGCACACTGGAGCAGGAGGTCAACAGAATTCCTGGTTCCAGTGCTGATTTTGTCCTTTCACATGGTCAAATTACTTTATCTTTTCTGGGTCTAAATAACTAGATGACCTCCTTGATTTCCAAAGTCTTTTTCAGCTCCAAAATTCTGATTTTAGAGAAAGATTTATGTTTTAAAGATATTATTTTGAAATGGGGACAAGAAATGAAATGTGGAGCTGAAATCAGGGCAAACTTATCTCTAATCCACTTAATAACTTCTTTACAATTAATATTCATAGCAGGTCTGAATCCAATTATTCAGCAAAAAGCAGCATGAGATCACCTTCTAACATCTCTCCAGCTCCTTTGGGGTAGGTGAAAAGGGCTTTCCGTGGTGGGGCAAGGTCTGAGACACTGAAACCAGATCCAGTGACAGAACTTCCACTGACCCCACCAGCTGAGGAGGATGATGAAGAGGCAGCCATCTCCTCTCTAGTAGAATTCTCACTTCACTACAGAGAAAGAAAAACAGCAATTGGCAAGTTTATGGAAGTGAGATTGACAACATTTCATTCTAGCTGCCATAAAAGCCAGCATACAGTTTAGTCAAGAATTAGCTCCAATTTTTTCTACCCTCTGTACTCCACGATCTTTTACTGATGCCTCAGGCCAAAATGTCACTCAGGATTTTAAGTGAAAATATGTTTATTCTTAGTTTTTCTACTCAAAACACTACTTCCTACCATTAGCCAACTGTTTATGTCACTTGGGATTGACTGTGGGTGATTTATGGGTTATGAAGTGGTGATACGGCAGTGCCAAGGTAGCAATTTAACTGAGGAAATGAATTATATGAGGATAAAACAACCATGCCTCATAGGATAGTTTGTCTTGGACACATCCTGACCCAACCACACCAAGAAATTCACTTATAAAATTTTCCAAATAAAATTCCAGAATAACAGTGTGTTCTGTTCCCAAGGAAGGGGAATTGGTTAGGAAATACATATTGGCCCTTTCATTTAAAAAAAACCTAAAAAACAAAAAAAAACCCCTTTTTCATTCAAATGTAATACCCAAATTGATCACTTGGTGGCGGCCCAAAACTGGAACAAAATATTAATAGTTCAGGAATGATCTTAGAATTCAAGGCCTATTAGGAATTAGAGGAATGGTGAGTGTTTGATATTATGTCACATCAAAAAATCAAAAAGTCAAAATGTAAATGAGAAAAATCTGTACCGAATACACAACTCCTTAAAAAAGTTCAAAACAGAAGCTTATACTACACATTCACAAAAGATTCTAAAAAGTTTATGTTTTCTAAAAAGAATACTGTAGTCTTCCTGCAAACTCAGAACTACTATCATTCAATACAAAAAACAGGGCTTCCCTGGTGGCACAGTGGTTAAGAATCCACCTTCCAATGCAGGGGACATGTGATTGAACCCTGGTCCTGGAAGATACCACATGCCATGGAGTAAGTAAGCCCATGTGCCACAACTACTGAGCCTGCACTCTAGAGCCCTTGAGCCACAGCTACTGAGCCCACGTGCCTAGAGTCCATGCTCCGCAACAAGAGAAGCCACCGTGGTAAGAAGCCCACTCAACGTGACTAGAGAAAGCCTGCGTGCAGCAACGAAGACCCAGCACAGCCAAAAATAAAATAAATAAATTTATTTTAAAAAAAAGGTACAGGAATTAGAAGATATAAAAAAAAAATACACAAAACAGCCAGGGTTGAAAAGTGGAGTGCAGAATTAGCACTAACTTTAACATAAATAAGCAGTTTTCTGCTGAGGTGGAAAGATACACCTAAGTAATTTCTAGCTTTAAAGATTTAGGTTAAATTTTGCATGCTACCAGCAGGTGGTAACAGGAGTTAAAGTGAAACCAACAATAAACACTAGTTTGTAACTTCTCTATGAAGGCAGGCATTCTGATCACCAGAACCAAACATTATGCTTGGCCTATACTAAGTAGCTGCTGATTTAAATAAATGTTTGCTAAATGAGTTAAACATTTCACAGGAATCACAAGATTCCTTAAAGGTCATCTAATCCGATTCCCCCATTTTACAGATGACAAAACAAAACTGAGGTATAGGGACTTTAAGCTTATCTGCCGTGCCATTTTTTAAGCAATGGCTTTATTGGCACGTCATGTGCTATGTGAGAGGTAAAATAGCATACTGGTTAAGGGCTCAGACTCTGAAGCCTCTTGGCCTAGGTTCATGTCCTGGTTTTTTTACTTAACTTGCTGTATGACTTTGGACAAATCACTTAACCTCTCTGCTTCTCAGTTGCCTCATCTCTAAAATGGGGATAATGATAGTACCTACACCAGAGGTGTCAGGAAGGTTAATATAACTAAAGCATTTGGAACAGTTATAGGGACAGTAAATACTTAATATTAGCTATCCAAAATCACTGATGGATATTTACTCCTGAATCTTTTTTTTCCTCTGCAGATCCCAGTTTTTCATACTTATGTTTCAACACACTTACTCATGGGAAAAGTCCTAATTCTTTCTATTTGACATAGAGTATCAATGTCAAATGAATCCTACAGGAGAAAGGGCCTGCTCAGGAAGAGGGAAAATGCACTCCACACTTTCACTTTAAGGTTCAAGATCTTAGGAAGAACCCCTTTCTTAGGAAAAGGGGAAAGAGTTGTCTTTCTACCCTCAAAGCCTAGCACAGAACCTGGATCAATGTTTCCTGAATGAATGATGAACAAATAACAGAACACAGAGCTAGCAGCTCAGCAAAGGTTATGCAGGGGATAGAGAAGCTTGGTGTCATGAGGGTTGGTCCATTACCGTTTTCTTTTTCTTCCTTATTCTGCGGATCTATTTACACAACTGTTTCTCCCATTAGGCTGCCAAGCCTAAGGTAGGCGCTCAGTAAAATTTTTTTGAATGTTTAAATACTGATGATGAAGTATTTGACCCTATCAAGGAAGTCAGAACTATTGGCAGTAGAGATTCTTATAGGAGAGCAATGCTATTTGGGGAGACACAGCATGGTTGTGTTCACAGTGATAAAATGATCAACACATTTACTTCATGTATGATAGGGATGACCTCGTATTCATAAACTACTTTCCTTCCTAGCAGATACAAGCTTATGTTCTTAAAAAGAATCCTTCCTTTTGAAAAAGTCTCCGTATCAAAAAGACGCTGAAGGAAGTACCCTGGGTACAATGGCAAATTATTACAAGCAATCATTAAACTCCATCATCAAGAAGTCATTCCAAAGAGCTGGATTACCATTCAAAAAGATGCTGCAGCTAAAAGCAGCTCGGTTGGAAAGAAAGGGGCAGAAGAGCGGAGGGGTCAGAATGCCAGCGGTTTACCCCCCGACCCCGGTCCCCAGGGGCCGACATCGGCGCTGCCCCACTGCGCACGCGCCAACCTTCGGTCCGCATGCGCACTAGTCTGGTGCGGCCTGAGGAAATTTCCTCTTACACGCCCTCTGCGGCAGGCTCCTGTTTCTCCACCTACTTTCTCCATTTTACTAGTCCCTGCAGGTAGGATCCCAGGGATCAACTCCCTTTCCACCAAGCTCCCGAGGGTCCCTGAGCCCTCGACCACTTACCTCTGCGGCTTTGGCAAGTTCCTCTACAGCCCCGCCCCCAAGGCCAACCGGAGCGGCCGCGTTTACTGCGACGAGAGCGGCGGCGTGCTCGAGGCCGCGGCGTGCGCGTGCCCGTGCAATGGTGGGCGTGGTCGGGGCGGAGAGGCTCTGGGAACGCGTTCTCGAAGAGGCCTTCCGGGTCTTTCGCTTGCTGTGCCTACGGAGGTTTTCCTACCGCAGTGGAGCCAGTTTCTCTTCGCTCGCTTTGACGTACTCGTTTTATTTTGCTCGCTTTTATGATTCAGGGTTTCATCTCTCCCCACGACATTGCAGGCCTTCGGCTTTCGTCTCTCTTTCTCTTTCCAAACCACCGCGAAGCAGGGTGAAATTGGTTATTTTCCCGTCATTCCTAATGAGCAGTCTCGTAGCCCAGGGCCGTAGAGGAAAGGCAGATAAAGGGTTTCCTGTCTCTGAGACAACCCTGTTTCCCCCCAGAGCTCAGTCTGAGGCCCGACCTTAACATTAAAGTTTGTTTTTTTTTGTTTGTTTGTTTTGCTGTACGCGGGCCTCTCACCGCTGCGGCCTCTCCCGCTGCGGAGCACAGGCTCCGGACGCGCAGGCCCAGCGGCCATGGCTCACGGGCCCAGCCGCTCCGCGGCATGCGGGATCCTCCCGGACCGGGGCACGAACCCGCGTCCCCTGCATCGGCAGGCGGACTCTCAAACACTGCGCCACCAGGGAAGCCCTGGAAGCCCTAAAGTCTGTTTTTGTGGAGAGGTTTTTTTTGTGTGTGAGAGGTCCTGGGAAATTGGGCACTAGGGTATAATGTCTTTAAACTATTGCTAATTATGCCCCCTCTTCCGACATTCAAGTCTGTTTACCTTTTATATTGTTATTTTTCACAACACGAAATCTCTTGGTTCTGTAAGCAGATTACCAATTAAAGTGACTTACTTGCTGAGATTGGATTGAGCATTAGTATATTTAGTAAAGATTGATTTTTTGGGGGGGAACTCTTTTATTTTGAACTTCAAGACCATCTAACATACGTGGTAGAAACACTGGTTAAACATAACCACAGCTAACCCGTAAGGAACCTTTGTTTCCTAAATTACTGATTCATTAAATGGTGACTGGAAACTTGGCTTCTCTGTGAGTGATGTATAGTTTTTGAGCAGTTACCTACGGAAATCGGATTCCTCCCCTCAGCAATGTGTTGGTTTAGAGAACCATGTTGGTTAAGTCATATTTTAACTTTGTTTTGATAGGCAACTGGATCTAATTGTTGGGTATATATTTCTAGCACCTCTAAAAGAATTTAGGGGTTTTTATGTCCTCCCCTTGAGGATAAGTGTTTTAAATATCCCTAATTCTCTTAAAGGTCGTGCTAAGTAGTGAGGGTAGGACACTTTGCGAATGTTTAGATAAGCACAGAAGGTTGCATTTTACTCTCTTTAGGTTAAAGTAATGAAGAGATCTATAGTTTCTCTTTCAAAGTCATGGATGGGCTCAGTATCTTTTAATCATTTTTTTGGGGAATGCTGAATAGCTTACAAATTACTGTCTAGAGTGTGCCAGGAGTGGAGTAGTAGTGGAAAATGCAGCAATTGATTTAAAACAGCTTCTAGATAGGGGAAATCTAGTGGAAACAATGCTGCATTTGCTTAGGATGTACTGTGAACTGATGCCCAATTACGTCCTTTTAGGCTTAAAGATCCACATAATAGAGGTAGGGTTTTATGATTAAAACAAAAGGTAAGGTGATGGTTTATTTTTCAGTATTCCACAGGACTGTTGTTTGGAGAAAGTATCATGGAAGTTCTGCGTCCACAGCTTATAAGAATTGGTGGACGGGTTTACAGGAAGAATCCCATCCAAGAGCAGACTTATCAACATGAAGACGAAGATGATGACTGTTATCAAGGTAATCCTGGTTGATCTTTGGTCAGATTAGAAGTAAAATGTTCTCCGTATTGTAGAAGCAATTCTTTGTTTCAGTGTATTTCTGTGTGAGCACTGAAATTTGAGATGTTTGGCCTCTTATAGCTCCCTTTGTGTTGACGTCTGAGGGGACAGATGAGTGAGTTTGATGAGGTGTTCTCAGTTCATACATCAGGTTGTGTCTCATCTTTGTGCAGAGGCTTAAATGTAATATGGGGTAATTTTAGTTAACTTAATATTAACCATTAATAATCTGTGGCAAATGAAGTTCTTTTATCTGTAAAGCTATGAAGTAATTTCTATAAATTATTGAAATAAATGAACATGTGCCCAGTGTTAGCTGTTGTTATTATTACTGTTGTGTTGTAATTTTTCTTTTCTTCTTTGCAGTCATATACAGGCAGTTTCAAATACACAACCAACATTATTACTACTTAAAATAGGGATAATTTTTAAGAAGTAAACTAAACCGTTGAGATGGGCAATATTTTCAGGCTGATTAACTTGGACTTGGGTTTAATGCACAAATAGGGCCTTTCAGGTTCTCTGCTTCCTTTTCCTTTCAATTTGTAAGCTTTTCCATTAGGCCCTAAACCTTGGGGAATAGTCTTCCCCTTGGTCCTCCCCGCTGTTTCCCTTTTGCCTTGGGGCCTTGAGCTCCTTTATTTCACCCTCCTCCTTTCTCTTTGTCTTGGCTGTATGGAGTAAGTTCTCCAGTATCACTCCTACCTCATTCACTGAAGTGATTTTGTGTTTTAATACTAAAAACCACTGAGTTGTACATTTTAAGAGGATGAGTTTTATGTTACATGAAACACATCTCCAAAAGAAAAAACAGTACAAAAAATTTTACTTTCTTAGCTTTCTGGGAGAAAACAGTTAAATAGTGATATGTAAATACTCCTTTTCCACGGTTCCAAGATTGGAAGATTTAAAATAGTCATGTATTTTTTATTCTTTATTTTTCTTCTAAGAACAGGTCAGAAGGAATATCAGAGCAGTGTTCTGTAGTGTAAAGTGTATGACTGGTTTTTTTGTGTGTGTATTGCTTTTTTTAAACCTTGAGAGTGGTTGGACAGCTGGTGAGAAAGCAGACTGTTGTCCATAGAGCAGCAGCTCTGAGCGAGATGTTACCATTTCTCTACAGGTCTCGTGGAGTGTGCAGAAGAGTCCTGTGAAGGCTATGAGGTGGTGCAGACCCCGCAAGGTTTCCGGTGTACTCTGAAGGCCCCCAGCCTGCTCTACAAGTGAGTGAGGCCCCCGGCAGCTTCATGGGAAGGCATTTCTAGGAAACATAGCAGGAAGTAGATTCTTCTCTTTTCCACACTTATTGCAATGCTTGATTACTAGTGGTAAAATGGTTTAGTGTTTAATGTCCTAGAATTTCTAAGGACTGATTGTAGATCAGTTTCATCATTTCACATATGTCACCAAGTCCTGTTGATTTTGCTTCTTAAATATCTTTTGAATCTACTTATCTCTTTCTTTACAGCCACCCTGCTGCCTTGTCTGTGAATTACTTCAAGTAGCCTACTTACTGGTCTCTCCACATTGATTCTTGCTCTCTCTTCCAATCAGTTCTTCACATTGAGGGCGGAATGATCTTTTTAAAAGGCAAACCTGATTATTTTACTACCTTTGCTTGAAATCCATTAACATCCTTCCTCTGAAGATGGAATTCTCTTCCATTAGAGCAGTGGCCAAAATCTTGAACATGAGTTAGCCAGCCTTGATTTTTCAGTCTCAGTTCACACCACTGTTTCCCTGGCTTCGCACTTAAGCTTAACTGGTTTTCTTCAGTTTTTCACATGTGCCGTGTTCCTTCCTGCCTTTGAGCCTTGGCATATGCTGTTCCCTTTGCCTTTCAATCTCTCCTGTTCCTTAGCTAGTTTTATTCTCCTTCCTTAGGGAAGCTTGCTTTGACACCGACATCCCCACCGCCACATTGATTACCCTACTATACGTTTTCATAACACCCTCTACTTTTCCTTTGTAGCATTTCTCAGTCTTATGTTTATATTTATTTGTGTGCTATTTGATATTTTTCCCACTAGATGGGAAGTTTCTTGAAGGTAGGAATGTGTCCTGTTATTCTCCAATGCTTGTCAAATACTGATGTGCTTTTTCCAGAGTTATCGTTATATGTAAATTGCTTGGAAGCTTTGCCATCCCTTCAGTCTGTGCTTGCTTGCTTGCGTGATGGACCACATTCTGTCTCTTATTAACCACTAATACGGTTAGCTTATGTGGCTGACTGGCTTCTTTTGGGCTTGTGCCTCTGGAGATAGGCTGGTCTGGGAAGTCATAGATTTTTTTTCTGTGTTGTACCAGATGAATAAAGTCTGTCCTTGATCCTCTATGAGAGGAGATCTACAAATATGGAATCATATACCTTTAAGCTCCAAGAGGCAAGTAGTTTCATTTTTGTCAACCTTGAGAATCTTCTGAAACGCCTATTAAGGATGAAATTCTTATGGAATGTGGCTGAATGCGAAACCAGATGTTAATCCTGACAGCTCACTTTTCTCTCAGGTTCTGGTGACATTTTCTTCTAAGAAACATGATTTTAGAAAGTTGTGGCTCAGGTTCCTGATAAAATCAATGCAACATGTCTTCCTTAATGTATATATTTGCTACTGCTAAGGTGTGTAAAGATTCCTTAAATATCTGATTCTAACTTGATGACCTTTTGAATTCTATATATTCTAAGTACTCATTTTGTTCCAGATGACTTGCAATTTAGATTAGGTATTGGTTCTGCTAAATCCTAATTAATAGACAGTATTTACTAGGAAGACTCCTTCCTCCCTTCCTCCTTTCCTGTCTTATTGAGAAACAATTGTCATACAAGGAAGATTTCTTTCTTATGAATCATTTATGTAAGGTTATTTGGATCAAGGAAGAGATTACTTAACCAAAGTAATTTATAATCAAAGCCTAATGGTGATACACGTGTGCACGGACTGGATCTAATACTGTGGTTCTCAACTTCAGGTGCACATTTAAAGCTCCTGGGGAGCTTTAAAAATTCCTGATACCTAGGTGCACCCCAGACCAGTTGAGTCCAAATCTCTGGGAGCTGAACCCAGGCATCATTAGTTTTTGTAGCCCCCCAGGTGATTCCAGTGTGTAGCCAAGATTGAGAACCACTTGATCTGGCAGGAATTTCCACTTATATATTCAATAAAGGAGTCACCCTTTCACTGCATATCTTTTATTGTAGTGAGTGTTTTAGACTTTCCATGTAAACCTCTTTTGGGTCTGGTACTCTTAACTGTAAGGATGCTGTCATGGGCTTAATGAGGATGGCATGGGCTGTACTGAGCTATGTGTCAGTCACTAGGAAGCCCTTTTATATATGATCACATTTAATCCTTAAAACAACCTTATGTTACTTAGGTATTATTCACTCCATTTTTATAAGTGAGGAAATAGGTTTAGAGTGGTTAAATGACTTGCCCAAGGTTTGATTCTAAAGCGTCTTTAACCTCAATCACTTCCCTAAGGTGCCTGGACTATTAATAACACTTTGAGCCAACTACTTAGGGTAAGTTTGTCCACTAGCCACGTGCTAACAAACAGGAGCCTGGTTGAAAGCTCCGCTTGTTGATAAGGCCTGGAAAGGCAAGGGCCTGATGGAGTTGGTGCTGCACAGTCCCTAGCCCAACACAGAGAAAAACCACATTGAAACTGTGGAGTTCTCGTCCTCTTCTAAACATCTTGTTTTATAAAAATCTGGCTTACTACAGTAGACCTTAATGGAAATAACCGGGCTTGGTTATCCCCATGTAAAAAACAAATGCAGAGTTTTAGACATAGTCACCCATGCTGTTGGATACTGTAATTGAAATCATAGAAGCTGAAATACTGTTGATGAAGAAGTTTTATCTCTTAACTTTATGGTCCTGTGATGGTCTCTTAGTGCTTTATAGACTCTGAAACTTTTCTCCTGGGATCCGGCAGTCTCATTTGCTTTAACACATCTAATTACTGTGGGTTTCAGAAGATAACCTTGGATTGTCAGAATTATTTATGCTAGGAGGCCCAGGCAAGTAATGCAAATGAGCCAGCAGATGATTGAGGTGCAGTCAGTGAAAGACAGTAGGGAGGGACAGGGTTTGTGATGAGCTCATATTCCATTTTTAGGAACGTGCTCATGTTCCAGCCTATTTTTGCCATGAGTAGTCAGATCTCCCAATTTTTCAAAAGAACTTAGAAATCTATATTTTTAGGTAAAATTTCCCAATTTTTAGGTGAACTCTCCCAAACAAAACATGCCTATGTGTTTGAATTCAACCTGAGGATTACCTCTTTACTCTCTGTGCTTGAATCTGTCCTGACTGGTGAACCCTGCTCTTTGCTAAGCTCTTTACCTTTATTTAATTAATCAAGGATAATTCCCTTAGGATGAACTCATAATGTAGTTAATTTGCTCTCTAAGAGAACGAGGTTTTCCCCCTTCAAACTGTAGACCCAGTCAAGTGCCCTGTGAGACTGTGCCAGCTTTCCTTTCACTGAACTGCAGACCCAGATTTTGAATATAGTTTTTTATTTATTTATTTATTTTTGGCTGTGTTAGGTCTTTGTTGGTGCCCGCGGGCTTTCTCTACTTGTGGCGAGTGGGGGCTACTTTTCGTTGTGGTGGCTTCT
Source organism: Grampus griseus (assembly GCF_964374135.1). Taxonomy (NCBI): domain Eukaryota; kingdom Metazoa; phylum Chordata; class Mammalia; order Artiodactyla; family Delphinidae; genus Grampus; species Grampus griseus. Next base: position 26,353,720 of record NC_139010.1, on the reverse strand, counting down.
CTTGTTGTGGAGCATGGGCTCTAGGCACGTGGGCTTCAGTAGTTGTGGCGTGTGGGCTTCAGTAGTTGTGGCTCGCGGGCTCTAGAGCCCAGGCTCAGTAGTTGTGGCGCACAGGCTTGGTTGCTCCGCGGCATGTGGGATCTTCCTGGACCAGGGCTCGAACCCGTGTCCCCTGCATTGGCAGGCGGATTCTTAACCACTGCACCACCAGGGAAGTCTCTGAATATAGTTTTGAGAAGCAAGCAGGCATTGAGCATAGTTATTCTTTCTATGTGGTTGAATTGGCTGTAGGATATCATTTTGCCAATGAGTGTAATGCAGTATGTTCTATAAAGCTGTATGATTTGTAATTTCCCCTACAGATACTGAGTTTTTGCTGAAGCACTTTTCTATGAGGGAGTGTCTCTGGCCACGTATGATTTAAACATGATGGAGTTCTTTATTCTTGAACATTTTGATTTACGTTAATTAATTTTCTTTATATTATAGGCATATAGTTGGAAAGAGGGGCGACACTAGGAAGAAACTAGAAGTGGAGACCAAAACTTCCATAAGCATTCCTAAGCCTGGACAAGAAGGAGAAATTGGTGAGACCCAATATGTATGTTATATTTGGAATCACTTGTGTGTGTGTATGGAATAATGTGACCCAACTGAGGTGTTTGGTGACTATATTCTTTATGTGGTTCTGTAGCTATTGGCCTTTTTATATCAGTGTCAGTCTCCCAAATGAAGAAAGGTACTTAACTTGATTAAGTACCTGGGCCTTAATTTTATACTTCACCACGCACTGATGGAATAAAGCTTCCAGATTTTGTTGTGGATGAGGAAATTTCTTTCATGCTTCAGTAGCTTGAAATGAAGTTGTGAATTATTTCAAGTTAGAATTAGAGAAAACCAGTGGGATCAGCAAATTTGAAATAAAGTTCAGACCTTTCCATATTGTTCTCTTGTTTTTACCTTGCTTTGTAGACTAGGAAGGAAATAGTAAGAATAATAATTAAAACAACAACCTGATTCAAATAACTGGTCAGGTGAGGAAGAGTAGTTTAGCAATAGAAATTACGTCAGAAAGTGTCTGTACTAAAGCAACAATGTGAACCAAGGGCATAGGCTTGTGTTGTAAAGTGGCTTTGAGTGAGAGGCACTGGAGGGACAGAATTTTAAAAAACTCATCCTAAAGCAGTAGGACTTCTTCAATGTCGAATAAGTGCAGCAGCCTCCAATAATCCATTTTCCATAATCACTCATAGGTTGTATTAAGTCTTAGGAGAAAAAAATAAGTACTCTTTTCATTTTGTGCTGTGTAAGAATAATCACTGTGGCGGATAAGTAGCAGTTGACTTTAGAGCAGTGCTGTCCAGGAGAACTTCCTGTGATCGTGAACATGTTGTGTATCTGCACTGTCCAGTGCAGGAGCCACTAGCCACACGGGACTGTGATTACTTGAAATGTGGCTAGTGTGACTGAGGAACTGAATTTTAAATACTGCTTCATTCTAATTCATTTAACTTTTAATTTAGCTGTGTGTGGGCTCCTGTTTTGGACAATGAAGTGCTAGAATTTTCCCCAGCCCCTTGGTAACTTCAGCAAACTTTAGCTTTAGGACTTTAATGACTTTTTTTTTTTAATTAATTAATTAATTTTTGGCTGTGTTGGGTCTTCGTTGCTGCATGCGGGCTTTTCTCTAGTTGCGGTGAGCAGCAGGGGCTACTCTTCGTTGCAGTGCACGGGCTTCTCATTGCAGTGGCTTCTCTTGTTGTGGAGCACGGGCTCTAGGCATGCGGGCTTCAGTAGTTGTGGCATGTGGGCTCAGTAGTTGTGGTTCACGGGCTCTAGAGCACAGGCTCGGTAGTTGTGGCACACGGGCTTAGTTGCTTCGCGGCATGTGGGATCTTCCCGGACCAGGGCTCGAACCTGTGTCCCCTGCATTGGCAGGTGGATTCTTAACCACTGTGCCACCAGGGAAGTCCCTAATGACATTTTTGAAGGACTGTCACTGAAATAAATATTTAGAATTACAGTTAAAAAAACTTGGGTCTTGGGGTTCCCTGGTGGCACAGTGGTTGAGAGTCCGCCTGCCGATGCAGGGGCCACGGGTTTGTGCCCCGGTCCGGGAAGATCCCACATGCCGCGGAGCCACTGGGCCCGTGAGCCATGGCCGCGGAGCCTGCGCTCCACAACGGGAGAGGCCACAACAGTGAGGGGCCTGCGTACCGCAAAAAAAAAAAAAAAAAAAAAAAAAACTTGGGTCTTACCTTAAGTGTTAAAGTTCAAGTTACAAATATTGAAGTAATTTTATTAATTGCATTAAAGCTTATTTCTTTTTATTTCCTGATTTAAAAATTAATACATGCTTTCAAAAACAAAAACTTGTAGAAATTATATATCAAGTATAAAGGGAAGTCTCTTGTGTTATGAACCTCAGCCATAATTGCTGTTAATAGTTGAATCTGTTCTGCATTTTTTCTATGCATATAGCAACAGATGGATAATAATTTTTATTTTGGTAAAAATTATAACATGCTATAAATGTAGAGACCTTAGCCATTTTAAGATACTGGAGTCATTCCAAAACTTATTCAGAAAAGGTTAGACAGGTTGTTAAGATTCCATTTTGACTTAGAAAGCACAAATATTTAAGTGTGAAAAATAAGTGTGTCTAATCATTAAAAGTAAGAATTTAGTGGAACTAATTTAACTGAAAAAGAAGAGGATAAACTGGTTATGGTCTTGTAGGGAAGTAAAGTATATAGAAAAATCAAATTTATTGCTTACAGTAAATTGGGTTGTGCTGTGAAATCACGACTGCCGGTGCATTGGTGTGGTATATGCTGTAATTAGTTATTTTCTTTTGCCTCTCCTAAATTAGAGAAACTAGAGAAGAAAATGATCTAGTAGGTTTTAATTTGTCCTCTAGATAAGGATCTGGTCTAGTCTGTTTTGAAGTCTCAGGCAATGGGATGTAAGAAGATGCTTTTAAAGTGTTGTTGTCATTGTAGTTAGGCAATTGGTTTTTTTAAAGTTTCACATCAATGCCTTTAATTGTTTTCTTTCTCTGTATCCCTTATTGTAGTCTTTAGACCCATGCCATGTAAATTCTGGTCCTCTCAGATATAATATTCTAATATTTTAGAATATTTCTAACCTCATCATATTTGCTTTTTAGTAATTGTTTGCTCAACTTTGAATCTTTTTCTGGAAATCAGCCTGAGCACCTTTGACGTGCCCTTTTCAGTTTTCTATGTTAAAAAATGAAAATGTCTTATTAGTCTTATTCTCTACTGAACCACCTTCTTAATGGAAAATAATAAATTTAGCATATTGTACTAAATTTTTACAGAAATAAAACATAAACATGAATTTTAAGCTTCCATCTCCTCCATCCCTTTTCCTTTTATTTTCTCACCATATTTTGTCTCTTGCAGAAATAATTATAATTTCTACTTTCCCTTAATTTTGTCCCAGTTTACCATTGAATCCTCCTTTGTCAGTATTTCTATAGCACATTATTTGAATGCCTGCTAGGATACTTCCCTTCACTGGGCATCTGAGTCTTTTGGATTCTCAAAGGATCCTATTTGAAAATATCAATGATGTCATTAGAAAATATCATATCTCAGCTTCTTACATTTTTTGGTTATTACTTATGTCAGTTTTTTACTTAGGCAAACAGTTTTTAGGCTTTCTGTTAATTCATTCATTCATAGTTTACTTCTTTTCTTAGAAATTTCCATCTTGTTTCTCTACAACGAAATGGGTATGATAATTTCATTCTTATTAAGAAATAGATAGGTTGTTCTTTAGAAAGTTTCAAGTGCTTTAATGGGAAGTATTAAAGAAATAATTCCATTTGTTTGTCCTAACTTCTGCAGTTGCTTGGAAGGAACAAGCTTTGTGGTCTTGAAAGTACATAGCACATTTTGCTATTATTAGAGTTAATACTTCAATATTTTATGTTCAGAAGTCTGTCCTTTCCTCTTTAATAAATAGTCTGTTAAAATGCCAGTTTTGTTCATTGTTCCTATCTTGTGCACCTTTCCTTAGTTTCTGTTTTGGCCCAAGCACTGCCAGTTCTGGAACCTAGAAGTTTAATCTCTGCTTAAACAGAGGTTGTGTAATCCCTAAATGATTTTTTTTCTTTGCAGACAGTGGTGTTAAGGCTTTGTGGCTTTTTCCCCTATTTTCGTTTACATATGTGTAAAGACAGCCCAGACCAAAGAAGACCAAATTATACCAAGGCGTGGAAATTTGATATTCATACATACAATACAGATATAGATAAAACTTTTACTTTAACCTTATATTTTCATACAGTTAGGGTAGGATTGTATATACTGTAGTAGACTCTCTTCTGCTCTTTTACTATAGTGAATCACTAAAAATTCTGCCACAGTATTTTTAAAAATTGAGGTAAAATTTACATGACAGAAAGCTCCACTCTTTTTGTTCTTAACTTTTTATTGTTATTTTAATTTCTGTGTGATATATTGTTCTTTTTTTAAATGGTAGAATATACACAACGTAAAATTTACCATTTAGACCACTTTAAAGTGTTGAATTCAGTGGCATTTAGTATATTTACAGTGTTGTGCAACCTTCACCACTGTCCAGTTCCAGAACATTTTATCACCCAAAAAGAAAACCCCATACCCATTAAGCAATCACTCCCCATTCCTCACTACTCCCCAGCTCTTGGCTACCACTGATCTGCTTTCTGACTCTCTGAATTTGTCTGTTTAGGTATTTACTATATGTGGAAACATACAATACGTGGCCTTTGTGTCTGGCATCTTTAACTTAGCACAATGTTTTCAGGATTGATCCATGTTTTTGCATGTATCAATACTTCCCTCCTTTTTTTTGGCTGAGTAGTATTTCAGTGTATGGAAATACCACATTTTATTTATTCGCTTATTGGTTAATGGACATTTGTGTTTTTCCACCTTTTGGCTCTCGTGAACAGAACTGCTATGAACATTTGTACAGGTTTTAAAATTTTATTTATTTATTTATTTTTGGCTGCATTGTGTCTTCGTTGCTGTGCACAGGCTTTCTCTAGTTGCAGCGAGTGGGGGCTACTCTTCATTGAGGTGTGTGGGCTTCTCATTTCAATGGCTTCTCTTGTTGAAGAGCATGGTCTCTAGGCACATGGGCTTCAGTAGTTGTGGCACGCAGGCTCAGTAGTTGTGGTTCGAGGGCTCTAGAGCACAGGCTTATTAGTTGTGGTGCACAGGCTTAGTTGCTCTGTGGTATGTGGGATCTTCCTGAACCAGGGCTCGAACCCGTGTCCCCTGCATTGGCAGATGGATTCTTAACTGCTGTGCCACCAGGGAAGTCCCTGTACAGGTTTTTTCTTTGAACACCTGTTTTTACTTCCTTTGAGTTTCTATCTAGGAGTGAATTCCTGGGTCACATGGTATTTTTCTGTGTACCTTTTCAAAGAACTGCCAAACTTTTCCATGGCAACTGTACCATTTTACATTCATACCAGCAAGGTATGAGGGATTGCTTGTAGCTTTTGAACTCATTTCTCTACTTCATCAGATGGCCTTGAGGTTATTCTGTTTTTAAACCTCATTCTGCTTAGACTGAATTCATTAACAGCTTTCTTACCCTTGGTACTGTCCCCTGTTCAGAATTATGTACACATTCATGACAATTTTATTCTCCAGAGCTGACAGTTTCAAGAGGTCACCTATTTTACAACCATTTGATGGTCCTTGAGCATTTTAATATTTGCCTTTTTTTTTTTGCTTACAGTAATCACTGGCCAGCATCGAAGTGGTGTAATTTCAGCCCGAACTCGGATTGATGTTCTTTTGCTCACTTTTAGAAGAAAGCAGCCCTTCACTCACTTCCTTGCCTTTTTCCTCAATGAAGCTGAGGTTCAGGAGCGATTTCTGAAGTTCCAGGAGGAAGTACTGGAGAAGTGCTCCATGGTAAGCAGCAAACAGAACAAAACAAAAAGTTAAAGAAAAAAATATAAAGAAGAGTACAAAAATGACTCATAATTCAAACAGTAGAAAGATACAAGCCTCTTCTCCCACTGAAAAAGGGAACCATTTCTAACGGTTTCTTTTAATTCTGAACTGCAAAAAATATATAGACATATAAGCACATAAGTTTCTATGTTACAGAAATATCCTTTAAAGGATGTTGAAGACACAAAGGGATCATCCTAATATCCACACTATTCTGCCCTTTGTGGGTGTATTTTTATGCATTTTAACGCATGTATAGATTTCTGTAGCCACCTACCACAATCAGGATACAGAAGAGCTCTACTCCCCCCAAAAACTTCCTCATGTTGTCTCTTACAGTCACCTCTTCCTCACCCCATACTTTGGCAATCACTGATCTCTTCTTGGTTACTATAGTGTTGTCTTCCTGAGAATGTCATATAAGTGGAATCATACAGTATGTAACCTTTTGAGATTGGTTTTGGCTTTCAGGTTCATCCGAGTTGTGGTATGTTTCACTAATTTGTCCCCTCTCATTAATTTGTTTTCAGTTTTTGGCAGTTATGAATAGAACTACTATAAACATCTGTGTACAGGTTTTTGTGTGAACATAGTTTTCATTTCTTTAAAGTAAATATCCAGGAGTGGGATTGCTGGGATATATGGTAGGTATATGTTTAACTTCATAAGAAACTACCAAACTGTTTCTCAGAGTGCCTGTACTATGCATTCCCATCAACAGCATAAGAGAATTCCAATTGTTCTGCACCCTTGCCAGCATTTGGTGGTGTTGGCATTTTCATTTTAGCCATTCTAATAAGTGTGTAGTGATATGTTATTGTGTTTTTTTTTTTTTTTTTTTGGCTGCATTGGGTCTTTGTTGCTGTGTGTGGGCTTTCTCTAGTTGCAGCGAGCAGGGGCTACTCTTCATTGCAGTGTGCAGGCTTCTCATTGTGGTGGCTTCTCTTGTTGCAGAGCACAGGTTCTAGGTGTGCGGGCTTCACTAGTTGCAGCACTTGGGCTCACTAGTTGAGGCTCGTGGGCTCTAGAACGCAGGCTTGGTAGTTGTGGTGCATGGGCTTAGTTGCTCTGTGGCATGTGGGATCTTCTCGGACCAGGGTTCAAACCCGTGTCCCTTGCATTGGCAGGCAGATGCTTTTTTTTTTTTTTTTTTTTTGCGGTACGCGGACCTTTCACTGTTGTGGCCTCTCCCGTTGTGGAGCGCAGTCTCCGGACGCGCAGGCCCAGCGGCCATGGCTCACGGGCCCAGCCGCTACGCGGCATGTGGGATCCTCCCAGACTGGGCCACGAACCCATGTCCCCTGCATCGGCAGGCGGACTTTCAACCACTGCGCCACCAGGGAAGCCCAGCAGGCGGATTCTTAACCACTCTGCAACCAGGGAAGTCCCTCTTATTGTGGTTTTAATTTGTATTTCTCTAATGGCTAATGATGTTGAACATTTTTTTTAAATGTATTTATTTATTTTTGGCTGTGTTGGGTCTTCATTTCTGTACAAGGGCTTTCTCCAGTTGCAGTGAGCGGGGGCCCCTCTTCATCGCGGTGCACGGGCCTCTCACTGTTGCGGTCTCTTGTTGTGGAGCACAGGCTCCAGACTTGCAGCCTCAGTAGTTGTGGCTCACGGGCCCAGTTGGTCCGCGGCATGTGGGATCCTCCCAGACCAGGGCTCGAACCCGTGTCCCCTGCGTTAGCAGGCGGATTCTCAGCCACTGTGCCACCAGGGAAGCCCTGAACATCTTTTTTAATGTGCCTTTTTGCCATTCTTTTATCTGCTTTGGTGAGGTATTATCTTTTACACAACTTAAAACTGTTTTCTTACTGTTGAGTTTTGAGAGTTCTTTTATATATCTTCTGGATACAAGTCCTTTCAAGGATATGTGATTTCCAGATATTTTCCCCAGTCTGTAGCTTATCTCTTCATTCTCTTATCAGTGACTTTTGCAGAGCAAAAGTTTTAAATTTCGATGAAGTCCAATTTATTAATTTTTCTTTTATGGATTGAACTTTTGATGTCATATATAAGAACTTTTTGCCTAACCCCAAGTCACAAATGTTTTCCCTTAGAATTTTCATGGTTTTGCTTTTTTATATTTAGATCTGTGACCTAGTTAATTTTTGTGTAAGTTGTAAAGTTTAGGTCGGGGTTCATTTTTTTGCATATGGATGTCCATGCTGTGCTTTCTTTTTATTTATTTATTTAAAATTTACTTATTTTATTTATTTTTATTTTTGGCTGCATTGGGTCTTCGTTGGTGCATGCGGGCTTTCTCTAGTTGCTGCGAGCGGGGGCTACTCTTCCTTGCGGTGCGCAGGCTTCTCTTGTTGTGGAGCACAGGCTCTAGGCTCCTGGGCTTCAGTAGTTGTGGCATGCAGCCTTAGTAGTTGTGGCTCACGGGCTCTAGAGCACAGGCTCAGTAGTTGTGTGACACAGGCTTAGTTGCTCTGCGGCATGTGGGATATTCCCAGGCCAGGGCTCGAACCTGTGTTCCCTGCATTGGCAGGCAGATTTTTAACCACTGCGCCACCAGGGAAGCCCCATGCTCTGTTTTCTTAATCTTGTAATAAGGAGAGGAATAAAAGCATGTGGAATAAAATAGAAGTGTGGTTAGTATTTATTTATTTATTTATTTTGGTTCTTGAGACAGATGGACATACATCTGATTCTGGATTCCTCTATCTGTGTAGACTTGAGCAAGTGAACCTCTCCAAATTTTTACAGCCTGCTTTGGAGAGTTGTAGGAAGGATTAAATGAGATAACATATAGTACTCAGCATGGGGCTTGATACAGAATAAGCATTTAATAAATGGTGACTGCTACTCCTGATATTTTTATGGCTGGTTAGGTTAAAATTGTTAGTATTACTTGGAGTATTCAGAGTAGGTGAGTGCTATATTTGATAGCTGTGGGCAAGGTCAGTGAAAATGTTTTTGGTGAAAATTTTTACAAAATCCTTTCTTCCTTCTCTTTTTCCCTTCTCTTGTTTGTCCTGTCCACATTGCTCAAGCTGGGTCCTAGGTTTTAGAATATAGTGAGATATAGGTATGCAGATATAGAAGTATTAGAATCCAAGTACTTTTATGGGACAGGGGGTGACAGTTGGTCAACTTAATTATTTAAGAAGGAGGCTATGATGGTGAGAAGATTCAGACTGGGCAAATGTGAGTAGACAGTATAGAATTGTATAATCTATTTTTAGATGACTTCTTTGGCATTTATGTGCTTGAACAAAGGTACGTTTATAAGTTCAATACACAAATACTATATATATGTGTATGCGTACATATATATGATTAGTAAACCATCAGAATATTACTAATTGTCATTAGTAAACCATCAGTATCTTTTTTCCTCTTAACATTTCATAGCAAGATGATTTCATTCTCAGTGGGAGTGGAGGGTCGGGTAGGAGAAGATCAAGAACGCTGAAGTTATAAAGACACAGATGTAGAGAATGGACTTGAGAACAGGGCGGGGGGAAGGGTAAGCTGGGACGAAGTGAGAGAGTGGCATGCACATATATACACTACCAAATGTAAAATAGATAGCTAGTGGGAAGCAGCCTCATAGCACAGGGAGATCAGCTCGGTGCTTTGTGACCACCTAGAGGGGTGCGTTAGGGAGGGTGGGAGGGAGATGCAAGAGGGAGGGGACATGAGGATATATCTATACATATAGCTGATTCACTTTGTTATACAGTAGCAACTAACAACAATGTAAAGCAATTATACTCCAATAAAGGTGTTTCAAAAAAAAAGCGGAAGTTTCAGTATGGTCTGGTAAATTTTGTGGGGGTGGTGCTGGTAAGTTTTGGAGTTGTTTTGCCTTGTTAATACCACTTAGTGAAGCTCAGTGATTATTTATTTTTTGGAGTATTACAAATACTTGATATTTGACAAGCAGATTATAATAAATTAGCCTTTTTCTTTCTGTGTGTGTGTGTATATGTGTGAACAGTTTCTCAGTTTTCTTTTGGATCCTGACAAGGGCTGACAGGGAGCAAATATTGGAATGATTACTTTAACTCAGCTGGAATGAGATTGGCCACTATGAATGTCATGCTGGCCTTAATCAGTCCAAAGTACTTCCTTCCTGCTTTCAGGGAGACTCCATACTGACATTGTCTTCTTCCTGCTTTTATTTTATTTTATTTTTTATTTATTTATTTTTTTAACATCTTTATTGGAGTATAATTGCTTTACAATGGTGTGTTAGTTTCTGCTTTATAACAAAGTGAATCAGTTATACATATACATATATCCCCATATCTCTTCCCTCTTGCATCTCCCTCCCTCCCACCCTCCCTATCCCACCCCTCTAGGTGGTCACAGAGCACCGAGCTGATCTCCTTGTGCTATGTGGCTGCTTCCTACTAGCTATCTATTTTACGTTTGGTAGTGTATATATGTCCATGCCACTCTCTCACTTTGTCACAGCTTACCGTTCCCCCTCCCCATATCATCAAGTCCATTCTCTAGTAGGTCTGTGTCTTTATTCCTGTCTTACCCCTAGGTTCTTAATGACCTTTTTTTTTTTTTTTTCTTAGGTTCCATATATATGTGTTAGCATACGGTATTTGTTTTTCTCTTTCTGACTTAACTTCACTCTATATGACAGACTCTGGGTCCATCCACCTCACTACAAATAACTCAATTTCGTTTCTTTTTATGGCTGAGTTATATTCCATTGTATATATGTGCCACATCTTCTTTATCCATTCATCCGATGATGGACACTTAGGTTGCTTCCATGTCCTGGCTATTGTAAACAGAGCTGCAATGAACATTTTGGTACGTGACTCTTTTTGAATTACGGTTTTCTCAGGATATGCCTTCCTGCTTTTAAATCAAGTCCTGCTAACAGCAGGGAAGTAAGCACAGCATAAAAGAGTTAATAAGGGACCATTATCTATTTATTTATTTATTTATTTGCGGTTCGCGGGCCTCTCACTGTTGTGGCCTCTCCCGTTGCGGAGCACAGGCTCTGGACGCGCAGACTCAGCGGCCATGGCTCACTGGCCCAGCCGCTCCGCGGCACGTGGGATCCTCCCAGACCGGGGCACGAACCCGCGTCCCCCGCATCGGCAGGCGGACTCTCAACCACTGGGCCACCAGGGAAGCCCTATCTACTTACTATATGGAAGAAGGTTTTTACTGAATTTCATTCTGATGTTAGAACAACAGATGACTGTAAAACCATGTAGGCGTTTTCCACTGGTACTCTGCTTTTTTTTTAATATAAATTTATTTATTATTTATTTTTGGCTGCATTGAGTCTTTGTTGCTGTACGCGGGCTTTCTCTAGTTGCGGCAAGCGGGGCTACTCTTTGTTGCGGTGCATGGGTTTCTCATTGCGGTGCTTCTCTTGTTGTGGAGCATGGGGTCTAGGCACGTGGGCTTCAGTAGTTGTAGCACGCAGGCTCAGTAGTTGTGGTTAGAAGGCTGTAGAGCTCAGGCTCAGTAGCTGTGGTGCATGGGCTTAGTTGCTCCAGGGCATGTGGGATCTTCCCGGGCGAGGGCTCGAACCCATGTCCCCTGCATTGGCAGGCGGATTCTCAACCACTTCACCACCAGGGAAGTCCCTGGTACTCTGCTTTTATTTTTCCAACTTAGCAGAGTTCCTTTGTAGAAACTTTGAAGAATGTATGCCTGTTCATTGAGATAGCAGTTGTTTCCTGAAAGACTATGTGGCCCTCAGTCTTGTTTTGATTTCTCTGACACTCATTTGACATCTCTGATGAGAGTTTCTTCATCTCTAAAATAGGAGTGGTCTCAACATTCTCTTACATATAAGAAAAAGATGACATCTCTTGGTATAAAGTTGGCTCATACGTTTTTGAATTTACATATGTATGTATTATATACATTTATTAAAATTAAGTTACACACACTGTTTTGTAACTACCTTTTTGATTTTTTTTTTTTTTTTGGCCACGCCATGCAGCTTGTGGGATCTCAGTTCCCTGACCAGAGACTGAACCCGGGCCCCAGCAGTGAGAGCCTGGAATCCTAACCACTAAGCCACTAGGAACCTCCCTACTTTTTCGATTTAACAACATGTTTCAGGTCAATATAAGTAAATCTAATTGCTGCTTCTAATTGCTATGAAGTATCCTAGTCTATGAATGTACCCTAACTTATTTAATTAATACCCTATTGATGGACCATTGAAAGAAATTATTTCTATTAAATAATGCTATAAAGAACATTTTTGTAAATGCATCTTTGTGTTCTTGGCTGATGGTTTCTTTGAGGTACATTTTGGGATAATTTCTTAGAACTGGAATACATGGGTTAAGGGAATGTAAACTTAAAAATTTTTGATAGTTTTTTCCATTTTATTTTAAAAATCTGCCTTTTTGAGTTACAACTTACAAACAATATAATGCACCCATTTTAAGAGTATGCTTTGATGAATTTTGACAGACATGTACAGCAGTGCAACAACCATCAAAAACAAGATGTAGAACATTTCCATCACCCCAAAAATTCCCTTACACTACCTCTTTGCAGCCACTTCCTGCTATCTCATCTCCTACTAGTGATTCCAGGCAACCACTTATCTGCTGTCTGTTACTACTGGATTTCCCTTTGTTAGAATTTCATATAAATGCAATTATGCAGTATATAGTCTTTTTTTTTTTTAATTCTTTGGTCGCACTGTGCAGCATGTAGTATCTTAGTTCCCCAACCAGGGATCAAACCCACGCGCCTTGCATTGGAAGCACAGAGTCTTAACCACTGGACCACCAGGGAAGTCCCCAGTATATAGTGTTTTGTGTGGCTTTTTTTTTGTTTAGCATAACATTTTTGAGCATCATTCATGTTGGTGTGTGTTACAGTAGTTCATTTCTTTTTATTGCTAAGTATATTCCTTTGCATGAATGTACCAAAATTTGTTTATCCATTCAACTATTTGGGTGGTTTCTAGTCTTTGGCTCTTATAAATGAAGCTATTTTAATCATTTGTACAAAAATCTTTGTGTTAAGTATATGTTTTTATTCCTCTTGGGCAAGTACTTAGGAGTATAATTGTTGGATCAAGTGCAGATATAGGTTTAGTTTTATAGAAAACTTAGAACTATTCCCAACGTGGTGGTGCCTCTTCCTACCACAAATGATATATGAGAGTTTAGGTTGTTCCACATTCTTGCCGGCATTTGGTGGTGTCTTTTTTATTTTTTTTAATTGAAGTATTGTTGATTTACAATGTTTTGTTAGTTTCTGGTGTACAGCAATGTGATTCATTTATACATACATATACATATTCTTTTTCATATTCTTTTCCATTATGGTTTATTACAGGATATTGAATATAGTTCCCTGTGCTATACAGTAGGACCTTTTTGTTTATTTATTTTGTATATAGTAGTTTGTATATGCTAATCCCAAACTCTTAATTTATTTCTCCCCAATCACCTTTTCCCTTTGGTAATCATAAATTTGTTTTCTGTGTCTGTGAGTTTGTTTTATAAATAAGTTAATTTGTATCACATTTTAGATTCCATATGTAAGTGATACCACATGATATTTGTCTTTCTCTTTCTGACTTACTTCACTTAGTATGGCTAGGACCTCCAATATAGTGTTGAATAGAAGTGGTGAGAGGGGACATTCTTTCCTTTGTTCTTGATCATCGTAGGGGGAAAGTATTCAATCTTTTATCATTAAGTTTAATGTAAGCTGTAGGTTTTTTACCAATGCCCTTTAGCTGGTTGAGGAAATTCCATTCTGTTCCTAGTTTGCTGAGAATTAAAAAAAATCGCAACTGGGTATTAAACTTTGTTAATCTTTTTTTGTTTGTTTGTTTTTGCGGTACGTGGGCCTCTCACTGCTGTGGCCTCTCCCATTGTGGAGCACAGGCTCCGGACACGCAAGCCCAACGGCCATGGCTCACGGGCCCAGCCACTCTGCGGCATGTGGGATCTTCCCGGACCGGGGCGCGAACCCGTGTCCCCTGCATTGGCAGGTGGACTCCCAACCACTGCGCCACCAGGGAAGCCCTGTTAATCTTTTTTTAATATTTATGAGATTTATATATTTTTCCTTCATAGTGTAAATATGCTTTATTACATAATTGATTTTGTAATGTTAAAACTAATCTTGCTCCTTAGATAACCTCACTTGGTCTTTTTTAAAAAATATATTTATTTATTTTCGGCTGCTTCGGGTCTTAGTTGCAGCACGTGGGATCTTTCATTGCGGTGCGCAGTTGTGGCACTCAGGCTGCTTTCTAGTTGGTGCGAGGGCTCAGTAGTTGCAACATGAGGGCCTTAGTTCCCTGATGAGGGATCAAACCCACGTCCCCTGCATTGGAAGGCAGATTCTTAACCACTGGACCACCAGGGAAGTCCCTCACTTGGTCTTGATGTATTATCATTTTTATATATTGTTGGATTTGATTTACTAGAACTTAATTATTAAGGAGTTTTATATCTGTGTTCATGAGAAGTATTGGTTTTAGTTTTCTTGTGACGTCTTCATCTTTTTTTTTCTTGTGTGTGTGTGTGTGTGTGTTAGCTTCAGGTGTACAGCAGAGTGATTCAAGGTGTACAGTTATGTGTGTATGCTTTTTCAGATTCTTTTCCATTATTGGTTATTACGAGACATTGAATATAGTTTCCTGTACTATACAGTAGGTCCTTGTTGTTTATTTCATACATAGTAGTGTGTATATGTTAATCCCAAACTGCTAATTTATCACACACACTCCCCCCACCCCTTGCTATCCCCTCTGGTAAACATGTATGTTTTCTATGTCTGAGTCTATTTCTGTTTTGTAAATAAGTTCATTTATATCATTTTCTTAGTCTTCATCTGGTTTTGATATCAGGGTAATACTGACCATATGATTCAATACCAAATGAGTAAAGTGAGTTGGGAAGGGTTCCCTTCTTATTTTCTGAGTTTGTGTAAGTTTGTGTAGGTATCATTTTTTCTTAAATGTTTAATGGAATTCACCAGTGAAGCCATCTAGATCTTTAGTTTTCTGAGAAGTTTTTAAATTAAATTTTGAATTAAATTTATTTAGTCGTTAGAACTATCCAGGTTATTTACTTCTTGAGTGTGCTTTTGTAGTTTGTATCTTTGAATTTGTCCATTTCATCTAAAGTTTTTGAATTTTATTAGAATAAAGGTGTTCATAATATTTTATTATCCTTTTCATGTCTGTAAGCCCTGAAGTGATATTCCCTCTTTCATTGATGATATTGGTAATTTGTGTCTACTCTCTTATTCCTGATCTGTCTGGCTAGAGGTTTATCAATTGTATTGGTCTTTAAAAAAAAAAAAAAGCTTTTGGTTCCATTGATTTTTCTCTATTGTTTGTCCATTTCTGTTTCATTGATTTCTGCTTTTATCTTTTTTGTTGCATTTCTTCTGCTTAGCTTTGGGTTTAATTTGCTCTTGGTTTTTTGGCTTCTTAATGTAGAAACTTAAATCATTGATTTGAGACCTTTCTTAGTATTTTAGTGTTTTAGGTATTTTAAGTAAACATTTTTGAGATCATTGTCGATTCATATGTGGTTTTAAGTCTTGTGATTTCTTATTTCACCCATGTTATTTAGAAGTTTGTTGTTTAGTTTTCTCCTTTTGGGGATTTTTTTTGTTACTGTTACAGATATCTTTCCATTACTGATTTCTAACTTAATTCTCTTGGTCAGATAACAGATTCTGTATGATTCCAATTCTTTTAAATGAATTTGTACCTGTTTTCTGTTACAGAATATTATCTATCTTGGTAAATGTTCTGTGTATATTTAAAAGGATGTACATTCTGATGTTTTTTGGTTGATCTATAAATGTTATATGTGCTGTCTGAGTGTTAGTGATCATTGTCATCTATATCCATATTGATTTTCTGTCTACTTGTTCTGTTAATTACTGAGAGAGGACTGTTGAAATATCCAACTGTAATTGTGGATTCATCTATTCCTCCTTTCAGTTCATCTATTCCTCCTTTCAGTTCTGTCATTTTTTTTCATATCTTCTTGGAAAATCAGTTCCTTTATAGTTATGAAACATCCCTCTTTATCCCTGACAAGATTTCTTGTTCTGAGGTCTAGTTTTTTAGATATTAATGTAGCCATTCCAGCTTTCTTTTGATTAGTATTTTTCATTATATATATATTTTTATTCTTTTAGCATATTTTTATCTTTGTATTCTAAATACGTTTCTTAAAGACAGCATATAGTTGAATTTTAAAAAATCTGGTCTGTCAACTCTTCCTTTTAACTGGAATGACTAGATTGTTTACTTTTAATGTAACTATAGATATAGGTGGGTTTAAATCTACTATTTTGTGATATTTTTTGTCCTATCTTTCCTTTGTGTTTTCCTATCATTTTTTAGATTTAGGGTTTTTTGAAATTTCATATTTTTGACGCTGTTGGCTTCTTAGCTACACCTGTTTGTTTTATTTTTTAAGTAAATGCTGTTAGGTTTACAATATGTATTTAATCCATCACCTTCAAATAATATTACACCACTTTACATATAATTTAAGAACCTCACAATGTATCATCTATTTCCTCCCTCCTGTCCTTTCTTTAATTGTCATTAATCTTGCTTCTATATATAAACAGCTTTCTGTAAGATTTCTTACAGTTCAAGTTTGCTGATGCTGGATACAGTTTCTCTCAGCTTTTGTCTGAAAAAGATCTTTAATTCATCTTCTTTTTTGAAAGATAATTTTAACTGGTTATAGGATTCTAAGTTGATAGTTTTTTCTTTCAACACCATAAAGACATTATTCTGTTGTCTTATGGCTTGTACAGTTTCTGATAAGAAATCTATTGTAATTCTTTGTTCTTCTGTGTGTAATATGTTTGGCTACCTTTTTTATTGGAAATGTTTTCAAATTTATAAAAAGTATAAAAAAAATAATATGAGGAATACTCATATGCAGTAGTGCTGTATTATCTAATAATGTCCTTTATAATATTTCCAATACAAGTTCCAGGGTAAGGTCAGGAATTGCATTTAATTTTTATGTCCCTTTAACCTCTTTTTTTTTTTTTGTGGTACGCGGGCCTCTCACTGTTGTGGCGTCTCCCATTGCGGAGCACAGGCTCTGGACGCGCAGGCTCAGTGGCCATGGCTCACGGGCCCAGCCACTCCGCGACATGTGGGATCTTCCCGGACTGGGGCATGAACCCGTGTCCCCTGCATCGGCAGGCGGACTCTCAACCACTGCGCCACCAGGGAAGCCCCCTTTAACCTCTTTTATGTGGAATATTTAATAGCCGTTCTGACTTTTATGTTATTGACATATTTGAAGAATGCATCCCTTCCAACCTTTTTTAAACAACAGAGCGTTCTTTTTTGCATTTGTCTTATGTGTCCTCATGTTTAAGTTGATATTATGTTTTCTCAGTTAGAGTACTGCATAGGTGATGTTGTGTCCTTCTGAGGATATCACACCTGGGGACATACAGCATTCATCTGTTTTTCGTACGTGATGTTACATCTAGTCAAGATATTGCCCAAATTGCTTCTAAGTATAATAACTGTATTTTATATCTTCCTTGCAACTAATAAGCAGTCTGCAGGGAGATACTCTAAGAACATGCAAATATAGTTGTGTCTTGGTATCTGTAAGTGGTGGTTCCAGGATCCCCTGTGGATACCAAAATCCACAGATGGTCAAGTCACATATAAAATGGCATAGTATTTGCATATAACCTACGCACATCCTCTTGTATACTTTTATTAATTAATTAATTAATTAATTAATTTATTTATTTATGGCTGTGTTGGGTCTTCGTTTCTGTGCGAGGGCTTTCTCTAGTTGTGGCAAGCGGAGGCCACTCTTCATCGCGGTGCACGGGCCTCTCACTATCGTGGCCTCTCTTGTTGCGGAGCACAGGCTCCAGACGCGCAGGCTTAGTAGTTGTGGCTCACGGGCCTAGTTGCTCCGTGGCATGTGGGATCTTCCCAGACCAGGGCTCGAACCCGTGTCCCCTGCATTGGCAGATGGATTCTTAACTGCTGCGCCACCAGGGAAGCCCCTCTTGTATACTTTAAATCATCTCTAGCTTACTTATAATATCTAGTACAGTGCAAATGCTATGAAAATAGTTGCCAGTATGTGGCAAATACAAGTTTTGCTTTTTGGAACCTCTGGAATTAAAAAAAAAAAAATTCCCCAGGCTTAGCATCCACTGGTGATTCTTACCTGATTTTTTAAAAATTAATTCGTTAATTAATTTATTTATTTATTTTTGGCTGCATTGGGTCTTCGTTGCTGCACGTGGGCTTTTCTCTAGTTGCGGTGAGCGGGGGCAACTCTTCGTTGTGGTGCACGGGCTTCTCATTGCAGTGACTTCTCTTGTTGTGGAGCATGGGCTCTAGGCTCATGGACTTCAGTAGTTGTGGCACGCAGGCTCAGTAGTGGTGCCTCGCAGGCTGTAGAGTGCAGGCTCAGTAGTTGTGGCACATGGGCTTAGCTGCTCTGCGGCATGTGGGATCTTCCTGGACCAATGCTTGAACCTGTGTCTCCTGCATTGGCAGGCGGATTCTCAGCCACTGTGCCACCAGGGAAGCTCCTTATCTGATCTTCACCATGATGGTTGCAAAATGTTTCTAGCGCTTGCTCTACATTTAGTATTCAGCTTTCTACATTCTTTTGTAAGCAGGGAACCTTCCTTCTCCCCTTACTTTTATTTTTTTTTTAAAAATCTCTTTTTATTTTTTATAAATTTATTTATTTTATTTTTGGCTGCGTTGGGTCTTTGTTGCTGCGCATGGTCTTTCTCTGGTTGCAGCGAGCAGGGGCTACTGTTCCTTGCGGTTCACAGGCTTCTTCTCATTGAAGTGGCTTCTCTTGTTACAGAGCACGGGCTCTAGAGCACAGGCTCAGTAGTCGCTGCACACGGGCTTAGTTGCTCCGTGGCATGTGGGATCTTCCTGGACTAGGGCTCTAACCTATGTCCTCTGCATTGGCAGGTGGATTCTTAACCACTGTGCCACCAGGGAAGCCCCTCCCCTTACTTTTAAATTTATTTGTTATTCGTGTGATTTCATAAATTATATTTTTTTCTCTTTTTGATGCTTAAATTGTCTCAGGTTTATTTCAGGGTCCTCTCAAACCTTTTCTGAGGATGCATCTTCATTGGCCTGTATTTGTGCTTTTGTTCCAGTTCTCCTGTATGTGTGTGTGTCTGTGTGTGTGTGTGTGTGTGTGTGTACACACACACACACACACAGACACACAGACACACAGACACACACACAGACACACACACACACACACACACACACACACACGGCTGCTTTTAAATGCCTTAATTTCTCTAAGGTCTCACCCCAGTGCTTCCTCTTAGAGCTTTAGTTGTTCTCTTGTATTCCTCTGCCTGTAATCTCTTGTCCCCAGGCACCTGAAGATCTGCTGTCTCCTGTAGTTCCTTCTCTCCCTCTGCAGGTAATTAACATTTCTTATAGTGGCCTCCAACCTGATAACCAGATTATACCACTGTTCCAAACTGCACTCCAAGATAGGCAAGACAGAAACCAGTTCCTCAGGCAGCCTCCTAACAAGCCAGAACATTGCAAACAACTTTCACTCTTCCTTCTGCCCTGATGGAGGAGCAGGAGTTGTGTGGCTTCCTTCTGACCTGTTGTAATGTCCTAGGGAAGGGGTGTAGGGCAAAGGATAGATGAAATTTCCTACCATTTTGAGTGCAGCTTTCCTTTGGTTAGGCATTTGCTTGGTTGTTGCTGATTTTTAATTGGTTTCTGGAGTTTTCCCAAAGCTGCTTTGGTCTGTATGTTATTGTTTATTTGCTGTTTCTGTCGGGGAATAAGGGCCTGGATCTTCTTAGTGTGCCATCTTGCTAATGTTGCTCCAAGTTTGTATAATTTTAAGGCATTATTTTCTCAAATATCTTTTTTCTTCCCTTTTCCTCATCTCTGTAACTCTAATTTCACCTGTATTAGACTAATTGATGTTGGTGTACAGATTACTGAAGCTCTGTTCATTTGCTTTCCAGACTTTTTTTTTCCTCACTCTGCTTCAGTTGGATAGTTTCTGTGGCTGCGTATTCAAATTCACTGTTTTTTTCTGAAGCGTCTAATCTGTTGTTAATCCCATCAAATGGAATTTTCATTTTTGCACTTATTTTTTTAATCTCTTGAAGTTCCATTTGTTTCTTTTTGATATGGTCCTTTTTCCTCTTCAGTATCCTCACGTTTTCCTTAAAATAGTTAAGCTTATAAATAATAGCTATTTAAAGTCATTATCTGCTTATCCATTAGTATAATATTATAGCATTCTAGATCTATATCTGTTGATGGATTATTTTTTGCCATGTAATGTCTGAAACATTTATATTAACATATTTCCATACAAATAACCCAAAGCAAGTTTAGTATTAGTTTTTTTTTGAATTTTATTTTATATATTTTTTTATACAGCAGGTTCTTATTAGTCATCAGTTTTTTGGTTTTTTTTTTTGCGGTACGCGGGCCTCACACTGTTGTGGCCTCTCCCGTTGTGGAGCACAGGCTTCGGACGCGCAGGCTCAGTGGCCATGGCTCACGGGCCCAGCCGTTCCCCGGCACGTGGGATCTTCCCGGACCGGGGCACGAACCCGTGTCCCCTGCATTGGCAGGCGGACTCTTAACCACCGCGCCACCAGGGAAGCCCTAGTCATCAGTTTTATACACATCAGTGTACACATGTCAATCCCAATCGCCCAGTTTAGCACACCACCATCCCCACCTCCCCCGCGGCTTTCCCCCCTTGGTGTCCATACGTTTGTTCTCTACATCTGTGTCTCAACTTCTGCCCTGCAAACTGGTTCATCTGTACCATTTTTCTAGGTTCCACATACATGCATTAACGTACGATATTTGTTTTTCTCTTTCTGACTTACTTTACTCTGTATGACAGTCTCTAGATCCATCCACATCTCAACAAATGGCTCAGTTTTGTTCCTTTTTATGGCTGAGAAATATTCCATTGTATATATGTACTGCATCTTCTTTATCCACTCGTCTGTCGCTGGGCATTTAGGTTGCTTCTGTGACCTGGCTATTGTAAATAGTGCTGCAGTGAACATTGGGGTGCATGTGTCTTTTTGAATTATGGTTTTCTCTGGGTATATTCCCAATAGTGGGATTGCTGTATCATATGGTAATTCTATTTTTAGTTTTTTAAGGAACCTCCATACTGTTCTCCATTAGTGGCTATATCAATTTACATTCCCACCAACAGTGCAAGAGGGTTCCCTTTTCTCCACACCCTCTCCAGCATTTGTTTGTAGATTTTCTGATGATGGCCATTCTAACTGGTATGAGGTGATACCTCATTGTAGTTTGGATTTGCATTTCTATAATAATTAGTGATGTTGAGCAGCTTTTCATGTGTTTCTTGGCCATGTGTATGTCTTCTTTGGAGAAATGTCTATTTAGGTCTTCTGCCCATTTTTGGATTGGGTTGTTTGTTTCTTTAATATTGAGCTGCATGAGCTGTTTATATATTTTGGAGATTAATCCTTTGTCCGTTGATTCATTTGCAAATATTTTGTACCATTCTGAGGGTTGTCTTTTTGTCTTGTTTATGGTTTCCTTTGCTGTGCAAAAGCTTTGAAGTTTCATTAGGTCCCATTTGTTTATTTTTGTTTTTATTTCCATTACTCTAGGAGGTGGATCAAAAAGGATCTTGCTGTGATTTATGTCAAAGAGTGTTCTTTCTATGTTTTCCTCTAAGAGTTTTATAGTGTCTGGGCTTACATTTAGGTCTCTAATCAATTTTGAGTTTATTTTTGTGTATGGTGTTAGGGAGTGTTCTAATTTCATTTTTACATATGTAGCTGTACAGTTTTCCAGCACCACTTATTGAAGAGACTGTCTTTTCTCCATTGTATATTCTTGCCTCCTTTGTCATAGATTAGTTGACCATATGTGCGTGGGTTTATCTCTGGGCGTTCTATCTTGTTCCATTGATCTTTGTTTCTGTTTTTGTGCCAGTACCATATTGTCTTGATTACTGTAGCTTTGTAGTATAGTCTGAAGTCAGGGAGTCTGATTCCTCCAGCTCCATTTTTTTCCCTCAAGACTGCTTTGGCTATTTGGGATCTTTTGTGTCTCCATACAAATTTTAAGATTTTTTGTTCTAGTTCCATAAAAATTGCCATTGGTAATTTGATAAGGATTGCGTTGAATCTGTAGATTGCTTTGGGTAGTATAATCATTTTCACAATACTGATTCTTCCAATCCAAGAACATAGTATATCTCTCCATCTGTTGGTATCATCTTTAATTTCTTTCATCATTGTCTTATAGTTTTCTGTGTACAGGTCTTTTGTCTCCCTAGGTAGGTTTATTCCTAGGTATTTTATTCTTTTTGTTGCAATGGTAAATGGGAGTGTTGATTTCTCTTTCAGACTTTTCATCATTAGTGTATAGGAATGCAAGAGATTTCTGTGCATTAATTTTGTATCCTGCAACTTTTTCAGATTCATTGATTAGCTCTAGTAGTTTTCTGGTGGCATTTATGGGATTCTCTATGTATAGTATCATGTCATCTGCAAACAGTGACAGTTTTACTTCTTCTTTTCCAATTTGTATTCCTTTTATTTCTTTTTCTTCTCTGATTGCCCTGGCTAGGACTTCCAAAACTATGTTGAATAATAGTGGTGAGAGTGGACATCCTTGTCTTGTTCCTGATCTTAGAGGAAATGCTTTCAGTTTTTCACCATTGAGAATGATGTTTGCTGTGGGTTTGTCTTCTATGGCCTTTATTATGTTGAGGTAGTTTCCCTCTATGCCCATTTTCTGGGGAGTCTTTATCATAAATGGGTATTGAATTTTGTCAGAAGCTTTTTCTGCATCTAATGAGATGATCATATGATTTTTATTCTTCAATTTGTTAATATGATGTATCACATTGATTGATTTGCATATATTGAAGAATCCTTGCATCCCTGGGATAAATCCCACTTGATCATGGTGTATGATCCTTTTAATGTGTTGTTGGATTCTGTTTGCTAGTATTTTGTTGAGGACTTTTGCGTCTATATTCATCAGTGATATTGGTCTGTAATTTTCTTTTTTTGTAGTATCTTTGTCTGGTTTTGGTATCAGGGTGATGGTGGTCTCATACAATGAGTTTGGGAGTGTTCCTGCCTCTGCAATTTTTTGGAAGAGTTTGAGAAGGATGGGTGTTAGCTCTTCTCTAAATGTTTGATAGAATTCACCTGTGAAGCCATCTGGTCCTGGCCTTATGTTTGTTGGAAGATTTTTAATAACAGTTTCAATTTCATTACTTGTGATTGGTCTGTTCATATTTTCTGTTTCTTCCTGGTTCAGTCTTGGAAGTTTATACCTTTCTAAGAATTTGTCCATTTCTTGCAGGTTGTCCATTTTATTGGCATAGAGTTGCTTGTAGTAGTCTCTTAGGATGCTTTGTATTTCTGCGGTTTCTGTTGTAACTTCTCCTTTTTCCTTTCTAATTTTATTGATTTGAGTCCTCTCCCTCTTTTTCTTGATGAGTCTGGCTAATGTTTTATCAATTTTGTTTATCTTCTCAAAGAACCAGATTTTAGTTTTATTGACCTTTCCTATTGTTTTGTTTCTATTTCATTTATTTCTGATTTGATCTTTATGATTTCTTTCCTTCTGCTAACTTTGGGTTTTGTTTGTTCTTCTTTCTCTAGTTCCTTTAGGTGTAAGGTTAGATGGTTTATTTGAGATTTGTCTTGTTTCTTGAGGTAGGCTTGTATAGCTATAAACTTCCCTCTTAGAACTGCTTTTGCTGCATCCCGAAGGTTTTGGATCGTCGTGTTTTCATTATCATTTGTCTCTAGGTTTTTCTGATTTCCTCTTTGATTTCTTCAGTGATCTCTTGGTTATTTAGTAACTTATTGTTTAGCTTCCATGTGTTTGTGTTTTTTACGTTTTTTTCCCTGTAATTCATTTCTAATCTCATAGCGCTGTGGTCAGAAAAGATGATTGATATGATTTCAATTTTCTTAAATTTACTGAGGCTTGATTTGTGACCCAAGATATGATCTATCCTGAGAATGTTCTGTGTGCACTTGAGAAGAAAGTGTAATCTGTTGTTTTGGGATGGAATGTCCTATAAATATCAATTAAATCTATCTGGTCTATTGTGTCATTTAAAGCTTCTGTTCCTTATTTGTTTTCATTTTGGATGATCTGTCCATTGGTGTAAGTGAGGTATTAAAGTCCCCCACTATTATTGTGTTACTGTCGATTTTCTCTTTTAGAGCTGTCAGCAGTTGCCTTATGTATTGAGGTGCTCCTATGTTGGGTGCATATATATTTATAATTGTTATATCTTCTTCTTGGATTGATCCCTTGATCATTATGTAGTGTCCTTCCTTGTCTCTTGTAACATTCTTTATTTTAAAGTCTATTTTATCTGATATGAGTATTGCTGCTCCAGCTTTCTTTTGATTTCCATTTGCATGGAATATCTTTTTCCATCCCCTCACTTTCAGTTGGTATGTGTCCCTAGGTCTGAAGTGGGTCTCTTGTAGACAGCATATATATGGGTCTTGTTTTTATATCCATTCAGCAAGCCTGTATCTTTTGGTTGGAGCATTTAATCCATTCACGTTTAAGGTAATTATCGATATGTATGTTCCTATGACCATTTTCTTAATTGTTTTGGGTTTGTTTTTGTAGGTCCTTTTCTTCTCTTGTGTTTCCCACTTAGAGAAGTTCCTTTAGCATTTGTTGTAGAGCTGGTTTGGTGGTGCTGAATTCTCTTAGCTTTTGCTTGTCTGTGAAGCTTTTGATTTCTCCATCGAATCTGAATGAGATCCTTGCTGGGTAGAGTAATCTTGGTTGTAGGTTCTTCCCTTTCATCACTTTAAGTATATCATGCCACTCCCTTCTGGCTTGTAGAGTTTCTGCTGAGAAATCAGCTGTTAACCTTATGGGAGTTCCCTTGTATGTTATTTGTCATTTTTCCCTTGCTGCTTTCAATAATTTTTGTCTTTAATTTTTTCCAATTTGATTACTATGTGTCTCGTTGTGCTTCTTCTTGGGTTTATCCTGTATGGGACTCGCTGTGCTTCCTGGACTTGGGTGGCTATTTCATCTCCCAAGTCCAGGAAGTTTTCGACTATAATCTCTTCAAATATTTTCTCTGGTCCTTTCTCTTTCTCTTCTCCTTCTGGGACCCTTATAATGCGAATGTTGTTGCGTTTAATGTTGTCCCAGAGGTCTCTTAGGCTGTCTTCATTTCTTTTCATTCTTTTTTCTTTAGTCTGTTCCACAGCAGTGAATTCCACCATTCTGTCTTCCAGGTCACTTATCCATTCTTCTGCCTCAGTTATTCTGCTATTGATTCCTTCTAGTGTAGTTTTCATTTCAGTTATTGTATTGTTCATCTCTGTTTGTTTGTTCTTTAATTCTTCTAGGTCTTTGTTAAACATTTCTTGCATCTTCTCGATCCATTCTTTTTCAGAGGTCCTGGATCATCTTCACTATCATTATTCTGAATTCTTTTTCTGGAAGGTTGCCTATCTCCACTTCATTTAGTTGTTTTTCTGGGGTTTTATCTTGTTCCTTCATCTGGTACATAGCCCTCTGCCTTTTTGTCTTGTCTGTCTTTTTGTGAATGTGGTTTTTGTTCCACAGGCTGCAGGATTGTAGTTCTTCTTGCTTCTGCTGTCTGCCCTCTATTGATGGATTTTTTACCTGCTTATGGGGTCACATTTTTCTGCTTCTTGTGTATCTGTTAAATTTTTATTGAGTGGTGAACATTGTGAATTTACTCCGTTGAGAGCAAATCTTGTTTTTTCTCTTTAGAGAGTCTGAACCTTGGTTCTGGAAAATAGCTACTTGTGGATCAGCATAATCGTTCCAAAGCTTGTATTTAAACCTTTTAAGGGCAGATTTGGAGTATTCCTTTCTCTACGGCTAGTTTAGCTTCACTCCTAAGGTGTGTCCCTACTGGAATCTCTATTCAGTGCTCTGTGTATTCAAGCGTGGTGTCTCTACTCTGGCTGGTGGGAACTTGAATGTTAGCATGCTGTTTGAGCTTTGGGTATTGCAGGTCCCCCAGTAGTTGTTTTTCATCTGGTCTTGTGGATTTCACCCTGTGCATGTGCAGATTGTCCTTCAGCCAAAGTTTCAAAGAGAGTTTTATGCTGATTTCTGGAGTCCTTTTTTTTTGGCTTCCTCCTCTTCAGTGCTTGGTCCTACAAATTTTATTTGCCTTTGCATCACCAAATTCCAGAATTGAATTGAATTGTCCCCTCAGTTCATTGGGATCATTGGGCTCTGTTTGGGTTCCCCACTCTGTGCCCTATGTGGAAATTGTTTCCATTCAGAAAGCCAAGATGGGGCTCACTCAGTCTGTCTAGCACCATCTGTTATCCAGTGTCTGAAAACATTTGTTTTATGTGTTTTATCTAGTTTTCTAGTGTTTTTTTTTTCTTTGCGGTACGTGGGCCTCTCACTGTTGTGGCCTCTCCCGTTGCGGAGCACAGGCTCCAGACGCACAGGCTCAGCGGCCATGGCTCATGGGCCAAGCCGCTCCGCGGCATGTGGGATCTTCCTGGACTAGGGCATGAACCCGTGTCCCCTCCATCGGCAGGCAGACTCTCAACCACTGTGCCACCAGGGAAGCCCTAGTTTTCTAGTTATTGATGGCAGGAGGCAAGTCCTGTAGGAGTTAATTCTTCATGGGCAAAAGGAGACATACATTTTAAAATTAGGATATAATTCATATAACATAGGTGCACAGTTCGGTGGTTTTTAGTATATTCACTACATTATGCAACCATTGCCACCATCTGATTCTAGAATATTTCCATCACCCCGTAAAAGATAGCTCATACTCATTAAGCTGTCAGTTCCTATTGCCCCCTTTTCCCAGCCCCTAACAACCACTAATTTACTTTCTGTCTCTGTTAGTTTGCCTATTCTGAATATTCCATAAAATGGAATCATACAATATGTGGCCTTTTGTCTCTGGGCATCTTTCACTTACAATGTTTTTAAGGTTTATCCATGTTTTATCATGTAACGCTACTTCATTTTCTTTTTATGGCCAAGTAATATTCCATTGTATGGCTCTACCACATTTTGTTTATGCATTCATCACTTGATGAATGTTTGGGTTGTTTCTACTTTGGGCTTTTATGAATAATGCTGCTATCCATACATGTTTTCTTATAATAATTTGTAATATTGTAAACAAGGCTGAGTTTACCATTATTTTTATTTACTTAATTGACCTTGATCTGATAAAAAATAGCTGTTGTGTTGTGCTAGACAGTGTTCTAAGTGCCTCCTATGCTTATTTTGTTTAATCTTCTGTCCATCCCTATGAGGTAGATACTGATTTTCCATTTTACTGATTAAGAAAGTGAAGTTTAGAGAGGATAATTTTCCCAAGGTACGACAGGGTACCACAGCTAGTGGTTGCCACCATGCTAAGTCAGATAGATGATACAAAGTTGTGTAGGACCTAGTAATGGCTGTAATTTATACAATCCAATAGAACAAATAGCTGAAATTAGTCCTAGGAGTCACTGTGGGAAATTATTTGAACAGAAAGAAAAAAACCAGACTGTTTAGGGACTTTCCTGGTTAAGACTCGGCACTGCCAGTGCAGGGGGCACAGTTTCAGTGCCTGATTGAGGAACTAGGATCCCACATGCTGCATGGCATGGCCCAAAAAAACCCCCAAAAAACAACCCTACCAAAAAATAACTGTTTAAATTGAAGATCTTTTGATGGTTGCTTGTCTGTTAACCACTTGTACCAATCTTTCAGCAGGTATTTTCCTTGGGACTAGCCTTGAGTAGAATTAGGTAGTAATTTGTACAGTATTTGAGCATTCAAAAAACAGCAGCAGAGCCTTCCCAGTTGTGCTTGGGTGTTTCAACTCCAAATCATATTCTGTTCCCTAATAGTTAAAAGATATCATGTGGATATGATATTATTTAAGAGGGACTTTCTTTCATTAGGGATATCCATCTTCACTCCTGTATTAGGACTGAAGGAGGTGAGATTCTTTATCTTTTAAAAATTCATTAATAATATTAATTTTTTTTTCTTTCTTTGAGAAGGTAAATTTATCGTCTTTTGCAGCTTATCTCAAATAAAAGAAGTGCTTTTGGGATCTCTGAGGTGAAAAGGAATTTATTAGATTACATTTATACCCTACTCTATATTAGTTTTCTGTTGCTGTGTAATAAATTACCACAATCTTAGCAGCTTAAAACAACACGCATTTATCATCTCACAGTATTGTAGTAGCTCTGTAGATTAGAAGACCTGGTGGCCTCGAGAGGGTTCTCTGCTTTGGGTCTCACAAGGCCAAAATCAAGGTATTGGCCAGACCGGTCTCTTATCTGGAGGCCCTGGAGGAGAATCCACTTCCAAGTTCATTCACATTGTTGGCAGAATTCAGTTCCTTGTGGCTGTAGGTCTGAAGTCCCTGTTTCCTTGACATGGGGCCCTTCTCACTTCTGTCAAATCCTGCTTGTGCTTTGAGTCTCTGACTTTGCCACCAGCCAGAGAAAACTCTGCTTTTTAAAGAGCTCATGTGTATAGGTCAGGCTTACTGGGATAATCTGCCTGATTAAGGTCAGCTGTGCCGTATAACTGAGTATAATCACAGCCGTGATATCACATTCACAGGTTCCACACACAGTCAAAGGAGAGGGGATTATATGAGGTTAAGGGTCTTTGAGGGTCATTCTTAGAATTCTGCCTACTGTAGCATTAATGTTCATTTTAAAACATTGTTGTGAGAGTCACATTTTTGATACAGCTGATTTTTCTACTCCCGGCTCTCATCCTATCCTTCCCTCACCCTTCCTTGAACTCTTTTCTTCCCTTAAAATAGTGGGCCCCTTTTCTCTCTTTATTTGGTAGCATGCTTGTCCTTGACCTCATCCTTGACTCTCTAAGGGAACCCTGGATTTACCTTTTAGAATAACATTTCCTGAAATCACTTTTCTTTGTGCTGATCAATTATATAAGAAATGTTTGACTACAGACATCATCATCATCATCCTTGTGCTTCAGCTCCCTAAGCCTGAGTATTTAATGTAGGATTTAGCTGCTCACAGACACCAGCAAGGTGTTTTTCATCTATGTGATCTGCAGATGAACTGCACCTTAGTTTTTCACTCTTTCCTCTCTTGCATTAAGATTCAAAGATGTCTCACTGTCTGTAAGTTCAAGAAGTATGTTAAAACCCTGTATATCTCTCAGTCTATCTATAGCTAGTAATGCTAATATAATTCCAATTTATCTCACAGCAGGGTCCAGTAGAAAAGCACATCAGTAATGAAAAATAGTAATTCAAAACTGTGTTTGGTGGAGGATTCTGAAGGCTTTGTAGATCTGTCTGAAGCAACAGGGATTTCTCAGGCTGCCTGGAGAACCTGAACAGGTTATAGAACAAAAACTACATCATTCTGCTCATACTGTGGTGTGAAGGCTGACACTGGGCAGAAATGGCTAATGGATTTGGGGTCCATCCCCTCTCCCCAAGTTAGGATTAGTTTTTTCCATTTAGTATTATTCACTGAAGAAGAAAATTTATATATAAAAGCTTTAGTGGATAATTTAGGATGTTTCATGTGTAATTTTTAGGATTTTTAGGATCCTAATAATTTAGGATTTTTCATGTGTAATTTTTCATGTGTAATTTCATGTGTAATTGTCTTGTGAACTAATTTAGAATGAAGACGGATACAGGCATACCTTGGAGATATTGCGCATTTGGTTCCAGACCACTGCAATCAAGTGAGACATATGAATTTTTTGGTTTCCCAGTGCATATGAAATTTATGTTTACACTTTACTATAGTCTATTAAGTGTGCAATAGTATTATGTCTAAAAAATGTATATACCTTAATTAAAAATAATGCTGTTGGAAAAATGGCAGCAATAGACTTGCTCCACTCAGAGTTGCCAGAAAACTTCAATTTGTAAAAAACATAATATCTGCGAAGCACAGTAAAGTGAAGCACAATTAAACAAGGTGTGCCTGTAGTTGTCTTTGGTTGTAATAAAAGTTGTGAACTCCTGAGTTCTAATGTTAGGTGAGAAAGTAAGAAAAGAGATGTTACAAGATTCATATAGTGTACCATTTGGATGGAGATGATTGTTGTGAATAAGTGTTTATCTTTTATTCATTCATTCACTATTTTTTAAATGTCTACCATTGTCCAGGCTATATATTTTGTGCTAACAATGGACTCTACCCTATGGATCCCATACTCTACTGGGGGGAAACAGTGTTCTTATAGAAATAGAGTACTGTGAGTTAAGTGCTATTAGAGGGAGTGCAGTGGGTTCACAGAGGAGAGATTCTCCAGTGGTTGGAAAAGGCTTATTAAGGGAGGTGACACTTGAATTGAGTCTTGAAAGAAGAACAAGAGTTCTGGCAAAGGGGGATGAGCATTCTGGGCAGAGGAACTGGCACTTGCAAGGTATGGAGGTGTTCTAGTCTGCTGTGTTCGGGGAAGAGTTAGGAGTTTGTTAAGACTGCAACCTGGAAAGTGAGTAGGGTAGGGAAGAGGTAGGAGTCAAGAGTGGAAAGGTGAATGGTATCCAGGTTGTGAAAGGTCATGTGTGGATTAAGGATTTTGAATGTATTTTATAGTCAGGAACCGGCAAAGATTTTAAGTAGGGACTAATGTGATTAACTTAGCATTGTAGTTGCCTCTGAAGGCAGTGTGGAGGATGGATCGAGAGTTAAGGAGTGGGGTACGAGAGGCAGCTACCAGTTAGAGACTATTGATACCGTCTATTAAAAAAAAGACTAAGGGCTTCCCTGGTGGTGCAGTGGTTAAGAATCTGCCTGCCAGTGCAGGGGACATGGGTTCGATCTCTGGTCCAGGAAGATCCCACATGCCACGGAGCAACTAAGCCCATGTGCCACAACTACTGAGCCTGTGCTTCTAGAGCCCGCGAGCCACAACTACTAAGACCACATGCTGTAGCTACTGAAGCCTGCGCTCCTAGAGCCCATGCTCCGCAGCAAGAGAAGCCACCTCAGTGAGAAGCCCGTGCACTGCAACAAAGAGTAACCCCCGCTCGCCACAACTAGAGAAAGCCCGCGCACAGCAACAAAGACCCAGTGCAGCCAAAAATAAATTTAAAAAAAAAAGACAAAGGCCTGTGGCATATTCAGGAGAGGATATGTTCCAGAGATATTTTAGAGATCTCTCTAAAGTGGGGATAATAATGGTGCCTACCTTTAGTGTTGATGTGAAGAGTAAATGAGTTAATAAATTTAAGGTGTTTAGAGCAGAGCATGGTGCATAGTTGGTATTGTGTTTGCTCTTGTAATAATAGCACGGATTACTGTATAGGAGATGAGGGTAAGTGTAGCATCAAGAAGGAGTGGAGGATCTGACTTGAATAGGAGGTGTACCATTAACTCATCACTAATGTTTAAGTGATCATTGTCTGTCTTTGGGAATAAATGTAGGTTGGTAGATGGATTGCCAGCTAGTGCTTACAAGTAACTTATAGAGGAATAGTTAAGTTTTTAGAAAAGTATGTTTAACTATTCATTGTGCTTATCAACATAAGAGAGTTGTATCCTTTAGTTAAGGGGAGATGCTTTTTGCTCCTTTTCAGGTGGGTAAGGATATTTAGACCATGCGTGAGAACATTCATTTTTTCTGGTCACTGTAAAAGCTGATCCTTGAATATTTGTCCTTTGTTTTTAAGAACCTCTCCACTTTCCCGTAAGTATGTCTGGATAGAATTTATAAGATAGAAGAGTCAAAACCCTGTTTTCTGAAGCTTATTCAGCATAACAATTATTTGATTAATAACATACAGAGACTCTCAAATCAAAGTCAGCATTTGTGAACAGTCTTAAAGGATAGAAATGACTCAGCAGAGCCTAATTAGCTCTTGAGGGTGCTTTAAAAGGAAGAGTAAAGATGGCATTTGTTTAGAGTGTAGCCTAGTCATATAAAAAGCAAGAAGGGGGAAAGCCTGTATTTATTCCATACTACTATGTGCCAGAGGCCTCAGAACAACCCTGAGAAGGAAATGTGTGTTTTAGAGATGATGAAACTGAGTTTCAGAGCAGTGAGTAACTCACCTCAAGTAATACTATGGATAGGTAGCAGAAATAGAATTTGAAACCAGGCCTATCTGGTTGCAAAGCCAAATGCTCTTTTCACCAGTCTTATATGAATAACTTTTCTATGTGAATGAGGTAGGTATATATCACCCACCCAGGAGTGATTGTCTGGGATTTGGCCATAAAAAGAAAGAAAATATAATGAGCATAGGGGAAGACTTCCGTACTTATTTCCTCTCTTTCTTTGCATAGAATATCAGGAAGTGAATTGGTAGACCCCTCACAAATACCTGTTTCGTACTTATTTATAGGTTTCGTGAGAGCATGTAAAAAATCTATAGGACCTTTGAGTTAGAGGTAAACTGGGCCATCTCCCTCATCTTACAGAGAAGGAAACCAAGGTCTAAAGAAGTGAGATGGTTTGCCTGATCATAGCTGGTTTATAGCAGAGTTGGAATTAGAACCCTAAGCTCTGTATTCCAGGTTAGAAGCCTTTGGTAGCTAAATCCCAAACCTTTGTTACGCCTGGAATTCCTGGAAGATGATATCTGTGAATATAATTTGAGGATTATTTTTGTTGTTTCTGGCTCTCAGCACGTACTGTCAAGGCCAAGTGCTGTACTTTATATATGTTCTGGGTGCTACACATTTGGATCAGATTCATAGGCATTCTTTTCTTAACTCTCATGTAATGGAGCACGACCTTTGGGATCTGAGTCTGAAGAGAGGCTTCACTTCTGCCAGCTGATAGCTCTGGCAGATGTACCTATGTTATATCCCAACTGTGTGGACAGAATGGTTTGAGTTCTTACTGGGGCTTTAAGGAAAAAAAAAGTGGGCTAAACTTCTCTCTACTGGCCTTTTCCCCAAGCATGACATTTTTAGATTTCACTATTCCTTGTTAATTGTTCATTCTGATAGCACTGCCAGCAGTTCTGCCCCCGTGGACCCCGAGAGCTGGATTAAAAGTGAAATCAGTGAAGGCACTGTGATCATGTGGTGACTGCTGATAAATCATGGAGCTGCAGTTTGAATGAGAGGGTTAAGGTCTTGCACCTAGGACTGCTGAGTTAGAACTCGACTTTGAACTCTGAACTGGGGCTTAGGCCTGCACATAAGCTTTCTGTGGAGGTAGCTTTTGCATGCCTTTTTTCCTTAGATGAGGTCTTATTTAACAAATAAAGAAACTGAGACTCATAGATATGACTTAGCTATAAAGAACCCAACCCCCCAATCTAGATAGAACCACCCTAGGGATTCTTGTTACTTCACCCTTTGCTTCTGCTTGCTGGGTGGAAGGTCACCACCGTTAGGATTTTCAGGCGCCAGCCTGGGTGGCCAACCTAACAAAGTAAAATAGTTCTGGCTCCGAGTAATGGTGAACTTGGAGCAGGGCCCAGTGTAATTAAACCCCTGGAGAAAAGAATTTGTTGTTGGCCTGTATTCATTACAGTGAAGAAGCTTGCGGGTAGAAATATGATATATTCCAAGCAAAGAAAAATAGTGGCTCTAGAGATCTATGCCATTGCCTTGAAGATTGTTTGGTTCCACATTAAATTTAGATAGTTCAGTAAGAGAAAAGCTTTTCTTGGTAGATGGCATTCCTAGGCAGGGTAAAATTTAGGGTGTTTCTCCATTTATTAAAAGACTGTCCAGTAGGGTTTCATATGCATTATATAATCTACAATACAGTTAAAGCCTGTCTGAACTCTTATGACTCACAATTCCCCCAAAGACTTCAGTTTATGTTGCCTTTAGGTATCCCATGTGTTCCTTTCCTTGCTCTTTTGTGTTCTCTCTGTTTTGTTTCCAAGTATTTACTATTTTTGTGGCCAGGGAACTCAAGTTGACTGAAGTGGTAGGCTCCCAAAGAAAAAGGTAAGGGAAGAAAAGTTCTAGAGCTTCTTTTTTCTAGATAGTAAGATAATAAATTTATGTTGGTTTAAACCACTAAGTTTGTGGTAATTTGTTATAGTAACAGTAGGATACTAATAATTTTAAACTCACAGAAAAGTTATAAGACTAAGGATAGTACTCTACTCAGATTCACTTGTTAATATTTTACTTTGTTTTATCATTCTCTCTTTCTCTTTTTTCATCCTTTCTGAACTACTTTAAAGTGCACTGCATATGTCATGACCCTTTACCCCTCACACCTCAATATATATTTCCTGAGAATTGGAATTTTTTTAATGTAATAACCATGTACCTCTTCCCATGTTTGAGTCATTTTTATTTTTGTGAAGTGTCTCTTTATGTCTTTTGTCTATTGCTCAGTAGCATTTTTAGTCATTTTCCTTTGATTTTTAAAAGTTCTTTTTATATTAGAGATATTAACCCTTTATCTGTGATATATGTTGCAAGTATTTTCTTCTAGTGTATTGTCTTTTAACTTTGCTTATATTTTTTGCCATGTAAAAGTTTTCTCTTTTTAAGTAATCAAATTTATTGGTCTTATTGCATCTGGATTTCTAGTCTTAGTTTGACAGCCTTTTTCTACATCCAGGTTAAAGAGGAATTTACCCATTTTGTTTTCTTGTATAGTTTGTTTTTTTACGTTTCAGTCTTTAATTTGGAGTTTATTCTTGTGTGTGGTGTAATGAATGAATATAATTTTATTCTTTTTCCAAATGGCTGTCCAGTTGCCCCAGTATCATTTATTAACAAAAATCATATTTGCCTCAGTGGTTTGAGATAACAGCTTTGCCATCCACAAAGATTTCTGTGTGTACATGGTGTTTTTAACATTATATGTTGAAAGACCTTTGGGAAGTCATCAAGTACAAAAGGTCAAATAAGAGTTGATCAGAGGTCGAGTAAACTATTCCATGAGGATAGCTCTCAGCAGGTTGAGTTATAGGTGAAAACTTGTTTCAGGATTGCTAAGATGCTCTTAAAAAGAAAAGGCATACAGATTTTTTTTTTTTTTTTTTTTTTTGCGGTACGTGGGCCTCTCATTGTTGTGGCCTCTCCTGTTGCAGAGCACAGGCTCTGGACGTGCAGGCTCAGCGGCCATGACTCACGGGCCCAGCCACTCTGCGGCATGTGGGATCTTCCTGGACCGGGGCTCGAACCCGCATCCCCTGCATCGGCAGGCGGACTCTCAACCACCGCGCCACCAGGGAAGCCCGGCATACACATTTTTATATTTAACAGCTTTATTGAGGTACAGTTTACATACCAAAAAACCCACCCATTTCAAGTGTACAGTTCAATCATTTTTAGTAAATTTACGGAGTTGTGCAATCATAACCATAATCTAATTGTATTTCTAGAACATTCCTGTCACTCCAGAAATGTCCCTTATGCCTATTTGCAGTCCCAGCCCTAACCCCAGGCAACCATCTGGCTTTCAGTCTCTACAGATCTGCCTCTTCTGAATATTTCACATAAATGGAATCGTATAATATGTAGTTTTTGCATCTGGCTTCTTTTACTTAGTTATTGTTTTTGTAGTTTATTCATATTATTACATGTGTATGTTGCCTAGTAGTATTTCGTTGTATGACTGTACTAAATTTTGTTTATCCCTTCACCAGTTGATAGATATTTGGATTACTTCCACTTTTCGGTTCTTATAAATAATACTGCTGTGACATTCACTTACAAGTTTTTATGTGGACCTACATCTTCATTTCTCTTGAGTAGAGTCCTAGGAATGAAACGTCTGGGTTGTACTGAAAATTCACGTTTAACTTTTTGAGGAACTGCCAAACTGTTTTCCAGAGGGGCTGCACCATTTTCCATTCCTCCCAGCAATGCACTCAGCAGTTCAGTTTCTCCATATCCTCACCAGTGCTTGTTATTGTCTGTCTTTTTGATTACAGTCATTCTAGTGAGCATGAAGTGATGTCTCATTTTGGTGTTGATTTGCATTTCCTAAAAGACTAATGATGTTCAACACCTTTTCATATGTTTATTAGCCATTAGTGTATCTTCTTTGGTGAAATGTCTATTCAGATACTCTGCTCATTTTTGAATTGGATTGTGTATCATTTTATTATTGAATTTTAAAAATTTTTTAAATGTTTATATTTATCAGATATATGATTTGCAAATATTTTTCTCCCAAATAATTTTTTCTCTGTGGCTTGTCTTCTCACTTTCCTAATGTATCTTTTGAAGCACAAGTTTTTAACTTTGATCAAGTTCAGTTAATCCTTTTTTTCTTCTTTATGGGTTATGCTTATGCTTTTGATGCTCGTATCTCAGAAAAGACAAGGATTAAAACTACTTTTCATGGAATTATGATATTTGCCTTATTTTCAGGACTAGTCTGGTGATCAGACTATTGTGTGAGTTTTGTTGAAATGTATAATGCCTTGCCTCTGGGTGATGGCCTCATTGTTCCAGAGTCCTTTGGGCAACTATTACTAGAGAGGCAGAGTAATATTGATCAAAAGTGTAGGCTTTGGGGCCTGACTACCTGGGTTTGAATTTTAACTTCATCCCCTCCTAACAGTGTTACTTTGGGAAAGTGGCTTTATTTCTCTGTGCCTCAGTTTCCTCATCTGTAAAATGGGGATAATGCTATTGGGTTGGCCAAAAAGTTCGTTTGGTTTTTTCCATAAGCTCTTACGGAAAAACTTTTTGGCCAGCCCGATACTTTGCTCGTAGGGTGTTTGTGTATATAAAGTTCATAAGAAATGCCTGGGGCAGAGTAAGCCTCAAGAAATATTAGCTCTTATTATTAGGGGAGCAATTCTCAACTGTAGTTTGGGGTGGGGTTGTGCATATTGGAATCATTTGTGGGTCTCTGCATGCCTTTCTAAAGTGACAGATTCCGCCATGGGTTACAGCAGCTGGGATGATAAGTATTGCACTTAGCCTTCCTTGACACATTTAAAGTTGATTGTTCCTTAAAATCACTTTCATTAAATGAGGCAGTTTGGGTTGATGTGTAGAATTATAAAACTCTTCATCAGATGTAAAAATAGCTCAAGCTCCATTAACACTTAGAAAATGAATAATCTATTAATTCCTCTTGCCAAGGCAAAAATCAGGCAGTCTTAGGCAAACCAAGAGCAGGATATAAGCTATCTGCATTTGATAAATACATTTTTCTGCTTTTGGGGTGGTTTATTAGTCCAGGGATCAGATTATGGGGTAAGAACTTATAATTCAGAGATAGAAGAATTCCTGCTTTGCTCCTGTTGGAGGATAAGATTCACAACTTTTTTTTTCTTGTCTTCATTTGCAAAATGAGTTTAATGAAATTTGAGACCTATTTATCTTCAAAAGGGATTCATGATCTGATATGGGACTACTATCAGAATATATAAAGAATCCTTATAACTCAACAATAAAAAGACAGAAAATGGGCAAAGGATTTAAATAGACATTTCTCCAAAGGGGATGTACAAATGTCCAACAGGGACATGAAAAGATGTTCAGCATCATTGGTCAATAGTGAGAAGCAAATCAAAACCACAATGTGATACCACTTTACACCTACTAGGATGACTATAGTAAAATTTAAAAAAGGAAAATATTAAGTGTTGGTGAAAGTGTAGAGAAATAGGAACCCTCGTACATTGCTGCTTGGAATGTAAAATGGTTCAGTTCCTGTGGAAAAGTTTGGTGGTTCCTCAGTAAGTTAAACATAGAGTCATCATAGGACCCAGCAATTCCACGCCTTAGTATATATCCAAAAGAGTTGAAAACATATGTCAACATGGATGTTGACACAGATGTTTGTTAAAGCTGCATTATTAATAATAGCCAAAAGATGGAATCAATCCAAATGACCGTTAAGGGATAAATGGGTAAACAAACTGTGTTATATGCATACAGTGGAATATTATTGAACCATGAAAAAGGATGAAGTACAGATATATGCTGCAACTTGAATGAAGTTTGAAAACATGCTAAGTGAAAGAAGCTAGACACAAAGGTCATATATGGTATGATTCCTTTTATTTGCCATATCCATTATAGGCAAATCCAAAGAGACAGAAAGCAAACTAGAGGTTACCAGGGGATGAGCAATGGGAAATAGGGAGTGATTATTTAATAAGTATGAAGTGTTTTTATGGGGTGCTGAAAAAGTTTTCAAACTAAAGAGAGATGGTGGTTTTACAAAATTGTGAATACACTAAATACCATTAAATTTTGTACACTCTAAAATGGTTAATTGTGGGGCTTCTCTGGTGGCGCAGTGATTGAGAGTCCGCCTGCCGATGCAGGGGACGCGGGTTCGTGCCCCGGTCCGGGAAGATCCCACATGCCGCGGAGCGGCTGGACCCGTGAGCCATGGCTGCTGAGCCTGCGCGTCCGGAGCCTGTGTGCTCTGCAACGGGAGAGGCCACAACAGTGAGAGGCCCGCGTATCGCAAAAAAAAAAAAAAAAAAATTAAAATGGTTAATTGTGTGCTAAGTGAATTTCTTGTCAATTTAAAAGTGGGGGAGACAGAAGTTTTAAAGTGCAGGGAATGATTATGCTAGAAAAGGATGACCATATTTGATGTGGCTACTCCAGTGTCTGGATATCTCTCCAAATTCATTTTTCACTCACCTTTGCTTGGGACAGTTTATTCTTTTTTTAATAAGTTTCTTTCTTTCTCTCTCTCTGTCTTTCTTTCTTTCTCTTTCTCTTTTTCTCTCTCTATCTCTCTCTTTCTGCATTGCTGCACGTGGGCTTTGCCTAGTTGTGGCGAGAGGGGGCTACTCTTCGTTGAGGTGCTCTGGCTTCTCATTGTGGTGGCTTCTCATTGCGGAGCACAGGTTCTAGGCGTTCGGGCTCTAGAGGGCAGGCTAAGTAGTTGTGGTGCACGGGCTTAGTTGCTCCGTGGCATGTGGGATCTTCCTGGACCAGGGCTTGAACCCGTGTCCCCTGCATTGGCAGGTGGATTCTCAACCACTGCGCCACCAGGGAAGCCTGGGGCAGTTTGTTCTTACACAAAATATTTTACCTGAAAATACTGCAGTGTCTGCTAAGATAGAAACTTTTTTATAAAGAGTATATTATCTTTGGGGAAGCCCATAAGAGGCCCAGTTGCTCTGGAACTAATAAAGCTGATGAGGAACAAAAGCTATTCTTAGAACCTGTTATTAGGTAGCATTCTGTTTTTCCTGGGCATAACATTTTATCAGGCTACCAGTTCATTTTTTTAAAAAATATTTCTTGAAGTGAAATTCACCTAACATAAAATTAACCATTTTAAAATGAATGATTCAGTGGCCTTTTGTGCATTAGCAGTGTTGTGTAAGTACCAACTCTCTGTCATTCCACATGTTTTCATCACCCCAAAGGGGAATCCCATACCCATGAAGCACATCCTTGCCAGCACTTGTTTTCCACTTTTTTGATTATAGGCAGCCTGATCAGTGTGAAATGGTACCTCATTGTGGCTTTGATTTGCATTTCTCTTAATGACTGAAGAAGTTGAACATCGTCATATGCCTGTTGGCCATTTGTATTTCTTCTTTGGAGAAATACCTACTCAAGTCCTTTTCCTTTTTCTCTTTTAAAAATAATTAATTAATTAATTTTTGGCTGCGTTGGGTCTTCGTTGATGGGTCTATGTTGCTGCATGCAAGCTTTCTCTAGTTGTGGCGAGCGGGGTCTTCTCTTCGTTGTGGTGCGTGGGCTTCTCATTGTGGTAGCTTCTCTTGTTTCGGAGCTCAGGCTCTAGGTGTGCAAGCTTCAGTAGTTGCGGCATGTGGGCTCAGTAGTTGTGGCTCGCGGGCTATAGAGCACAGGCTCAATAGTTGTGGCGCATGGGCTTAGTTGCTCTGTGGCATGTGGGATCTTCCCGGACCAGGGCTCGAACCCGTGTCCCCTGCATTGGCAGGTGGATTCTTAACCACTGCGCCACCAGAGAAGTCCCTTTTTCTTTCTTTAAATCGAGCTATCTTTTAGTTGTTGAGCTTTGTACATGCTCTTTATATATTATGGATACAATATGACCCTTGTCAGATGTATGGTTTGCAAATATTTCTCCCATTCTGTAGGTTGTCTTTTTCACTTTATTTTTTGTTTTAACTTTTTACTTTCTATTGGAGTATAGTTGATTAACAGTGTTGTGATGGTATCTTTTTCACTTTCTTGGTAGTCCTTTGATACACAAAAGTTTTAAAGTTTGAAGTCTAATCTGATTTTTCTTTTGTTACCATACTATTGGTGTCATATCTAAGAATCCATTGCCAAATCCAAGGTCATCGAGATTTTCCTCTCTTTTTCTTCTAAGAATTTTATGATTTTATGGTTTTAACTCTTATATCATTGATCCATTTTGACATAGGTTTTGTATATAGTATATGGTA
This sequence comes from Grampus griseus, assembly GCF_964374135.1. NCBI lineage: Eukaryota > Metazoa > Chordata > Mammalia > Artiodactyla > Delphinidae > Grampus > Grampus griseus. The sequence continues at coordinate 26,313,429 of NC_139010.1, read as the reverse complement.
TGGGTTCACATCATTCTCTTGCATGTAGATATTCAGTTGTCCCAAAATCATTTGTTGAAGAGACTCTTCTTTCTCCATTAAATTGTCCTGGCAGCCTGGTTGAAAATCAGTTGGTCATGGATGTGTGGGTTTATTTCTCTGCACTCAATTCTGTTCCTGTAAGGAACGGCACCAAGAAACGGGGGAGAGATTAAACAAGCTTTATTTGGGAACGCTCCCGGGCGCGGTTCACTGGTCCGAGAGAAAGGGGCCAGAGAAGTCGCGCCTGGGCGAGGGTTTGGGCAGAATTTATAGGGGAAGAAGGGAAAGGGGTGTGGTGAATCCAGGAGGGCGCAGGGTATTCCTTATTTGGTGGTCTTTTCGGGTATTGTGGGGGACCGTTAGTCCCGCCCCTTGAAAGGCGGGAAGGCTGGGCTGGGTGGAAAGTCCCTAGGTCATTTCCTGGAACTGGGTGGTCCAGAAAGTCTCCAGGTCAGTTTCAACCTGTGAGTCTGATTGCATTCCCCTGCCTCGGGCCATTTGGCCTTACAGTTCCTGCCATGTACTTTTGTATGGGCTGAGTTTCTTGTTTTTTTCTCCCTTTGATAATAGGATCACGGGGTTGATAGCACCATTTTCCAGAATCCTAAGAAGCTTCACCTAACTATTGGGATGTTGGTGCTTTTGAGTGAGCAAGAGATCCAGCAGACATGTGAGATGCTACAGCAGTGTAAAGAGGAATTCATTGAGTGAGTAATCCACAGGAGTGGGGAAAGGTGGTCACCCTGTACTGGCTTCTTTCTGGTATCACAGACTTGTTTTTGGACTAGGGAGCTGGGTGACATGGGAACAAAATTTGTTGACTCACCCATTTGTAACACTTAACATTGGATTATCGTCTAAAAGGTTTAAAATGGATTTAAAGCATATATTTACAGATTTGTGTGGAAAGGCTCTACCTTAAATTTTACCAGTTCAGTTGGCAAATTTTGTTCTTTAACAAGGACATTCTTTTCTCAAAAAGGAAATTCTCTTCATTATCTATAGAAGAGTGTAGGCTACTGTATTAGTTTTCTGTGCTGCTGTAACACATTACTACAACCTTGGTGGCTTAAAACAAGACAAATTTATAATCTTATAGTTCTGTGGGGCAGAAATCTGATAGGGGTTTCACTGGGCTAAAATCAAGTTACTGGCAGGGTTGTGTTCCTTTTTGGAGGCTCTAGGGAAGAATCTATTTCCTTGTCTTTAAAGTCCTGATTTAGAGGCTACCCACAGTACTTGGCTAGTAGCCTCCTTCCTCCATCTTCAAAACTAACAATGTTGCATCTGTTTGACCCTCAATCTGTTACATCTCTCTCTCTGGCCACAGCAGGGACAGGTTCTCTGCTTTTAAGGATGTGTGTGATTTAATTGAGCCCACCCAGATAATCCAGAGTAATCTCCCCACCTTAAACTCTTTAGCCTTAATCACATCTGCAAAACCTTCTTTGCCATGTAAGGTAGTATATTTACAAATTCCAAAGAGTAGAACATGGGCATCTTTGGAGGGCCGTTATTGTGCTTACCATAGTAACTCAAACATTATAACATGATTCCATAGGAGAGTCTTCACTGTATTTCAGAAATGCAGTCTTTAATTTTCTTTTCTTTAATAAAGGTAGTTTTGTTTGAGTCAGTAAGGATACCAAAAACTGTCCAAGCAGTCGGTTTTGGCTCAGGGAAAACATTGCTATTCTGACGGCAGAGTTGTTATTCTTTTTACTGTAAGATTTTAATTTGCATATACATCTGACCTAACAGCTCTGTTTCAAAGGATCATATCTTCTGAGCCCCCCTTCCTTTGTTCCTTTTACTTAAGATTGAAGCAAACCAAGAGAAACTTGAAAATTAACTGACTTGAATAGTTTTATTTTTATTCAATTGTAACATATACTATTCTGACATGGCCTTGTAGAAGTGGGTTACCTGGTTCATTGGGTAAAACAAGGTAAAAGGATTTAAATTTTTTCTCAAGTTATGTTGTATATGAAACTAATACAAAGACTTATTTGTGGACCAGTTTTCTTTTTTCCATTAATTGTTTTGAAGACAAAATACTTTTCTTGAGCAAAATCATAAGCTGATCATGTTTGCAGCTGCCTGTTCTTTCTGAATTTCAAACAGCAAAGAATACTTCTTTGTCTTGTTCTTTGCATAGTGATGGGCAACTATTTTCTCTCTGTCTGACCTAAAATTCAAAATAATTTGGTGTTTGTAATTAGATATTTACAGTTTTCCTTGCATAAAATAAAATTTTATGCTTTACCTTACAAAGCAGAGCAATTTTACCTTGTTTAAAAATCACTTCTGATACTTTAACTTCCCAGATTACTTTTTGCTAAACAAAACTGAAAGCAGCTGCATTTTTTGGCTGCCATTAGGATAATCCTGCTAACAAAAAAATTAAAGGCGGATAAAATATTTGTTCAGAGAGGTATTTGGTTTTTTACCTTATGAAAATCAGGTCACAGGATTTTAATCACTGAAGCCTTATCCTGAGCTATGTGAGGATTTAGTTGAGTTCCTCCCTTTTATGTCTCTTGGTGTCTTTTGTGACTAAATGCCAAATCTGAACCCTTTAAGCGTGTCAGAGTTGGTGTGCATAGGGCACACCTTAGAGCAGCCTTAATAGTTCCTAAGAATTTTTGACATGACAGGATGAAAACAGTAATTGTAGTTTTTCAAATTCAGCAAAGCTTTTGAAATAGGACACGTTACCCTGCCAAAAATCTGCAATGCAGGCAAAAATTTTTTAAAGTTGCTCTTTTCAAAAAGCTGGAAAGGTTTAAAACCAGCAAGTAAAGCAGGCCTCCCCAGCCTTCTTCTCTCACCTTCCCTCTGTTATACACACTTGTTTTAAAAGTATATAGTGCAAAATTAATCTACCTGATTGGCTAGAGGGGTGAGAATCAGAATTGGTTGGTTGTGTTGTCCAGAAGTGCCCTGTTTTCCTAAAAGGAAGAAAAGTCTCCTAAAAAAAAAAAAAAAAAAAGGATACTTACAATAAAGCCCTGGTGTAAAATGTATCACCTAACTTCTTTTTCCTTCTTATTCCTTTTTTTCTTTTTTACATCTTTATTGGAGTATAATTGCTTTACAATGGTGTGTTAGTTTCTGCTTTTTAACAAAGTGAATCAGTTATACATATACATATGTTCCCATATCTCTTCCCTCTCCCTCCCACCCTCCCTATCCCACCCCTTCTTCCTTATTCTTGATCTTCGATCTCAGTCTTTGTACTTGGTATGCTTAGAAAAAAAATGTCAATAAATAATTGCATTTCTAACCTGAACCTTTTATGATGTAAAGATCGCAAATTAAAATATAAAGGTGGAAAACATTGGAAATGAATAGTCTACTATATGACATGCTGTAGCTTAATTTAATGGCTTTTTAAATTGAGGTATTAAATGTGGCTATATTGGCGTTTAATTAAAATTGTGGTGATACATAGATATTTTAAAGAAATGGGTAGTTGAATGTTCGTTTTAAATTTGGGGGTGGTATTTGAGTTTAAAGTATGTCACCTGACCAGAAATAGAACTTTCATTTCAATTCTTAGGCTAAAGGCTCACGTAGCTGTGTAGATTTCAAATGAATTATTCACGATGTTCAGTAGTGCTGAAGCACTAAATGTGTCCCTTGTGACTTTTCTTTGTGATATGTCGAACACAAACAGTGCCATGTCTCTGAGTATATAGTCTGACAAATGTGCGGCTCTTCTTTAGCTCCCGTAACACTCTACTCATACCTAAGTGTTCCCAGTAGGCCTGAAGTAAAACCAAATAAGAAGTTAAAAAGGGACAAGAATGAGGAGAGGAGAAGAGGAAAAATACCACGGACAAATGTCCCTAATTATTGCCTCATATGTCTCTCCATTGAAGAGTGTGCTCAGTGGTATCCAAGGTGGAATAGTTTGGTCACCAAGACAAAGAGCATTTATCAAGCAAACCATTGGATTCTCTCCCGCTGTTTAATTCTCCCTCTTGATAAATCCTAGGGATAGGTTGAAAGAGTTTGTTTCTACTTGTAAGGCAGACTTTGAATCTGTTCATGGTTTTGTTTTTGGTGCCGCATCTAATTCCAGTGGTTTGAGGTAGTTTAGAATGAGGACATATATACAAAAGAAATGTTAAAGTCAGACAGATTAGAAACCATAAAGATGGAATGGGAAGAAAATTCTGTCTAAAAACCGAGGTGAGATAATAATTGTACTAGAACTTTAACATTTAGTGGTGTTTTCAAGCATCAGTATACTTGAACTATGGGAATTCTTGGCAGTCCAGTGGTTAGGACTTGGCGCTTTCACTGCCAGGGCCCTAGGTTTGATCCCTGGTGGGGGAACTAAGATCCCGCAAGCCGTGCAGTGTGGCCTAAACACGCGCGCGCGCGCGCGCGCACACACACACACACACACACACACACACACACACACACACACACACACACACACACACACACACACACACACACACACACACACTTGAACTAAATTCCAGAAAGGAAAACACCAATTATTATAATTCTTATCTGATAAAAAGGAACATAATTTTTCAGGAGAGAATCCTTTTCTGGTTCTCAACCCAAGAAAAAGTTGTATAAATCTTAACATAAAGAACCCAGGTGATGATGAGCTGTGTCTTCAACAGGAGTCTGGCAGAAGATATAAAAACATTGTTCACGTTGCTCTTTCTTGTATTGACCCCTGGAAATTGAGAGTGTAACATTAAATATAACCCAGTAAAAACATTTTAGTGGGAAACTAAACCAGTATGGTGCTTTCTGGTGATCTAACTATGCAAGGTTAGAGCTGAAAAAACATAGAAGAATGTACATTTAGTATTAAATTTTTTTTCCCAAAAGTTTTGTTGACTGCCCTTTGATAGGATTTAATGGCAGTCTTTCATATTGAATTCTTTGACTATAACTAGAAATGGAGATACACTGTATTGGCTGGCTATCTATCTATCTATTTATTTATTTATTTCTGCATTGGGTCTTCGTTGCTGCGCGCAGGCTTTCTTTAGTTGCGGCACACGGGGGCTGTTTTTGGTTGCGGTCCACGGGCTTCTCATTGCGGTGGCTTCTCTTGTTGCAGAGCACAGACTCTAGGCGCATGGGCTTCAGTAGTTGTGGCACATGGGCTCAGTAGTTGTGGCACATGGGCTTAGTTGCTCCGCGGCATGTGAGATCTTCCTGGAACGGCTCGAGCCCATGTCACCTGTATTGGCAGGCAGATTCTTAACCACTGCTCCACCAGGGAAGTTTGTATTGTTGATTGAAGCTAAAGACTTCAATCAGATAATAATTCAGAGCTTGACTTGTGTTTTGGAATATCCCACTTATTGGAGGTGGTTGTAGGGATACTTATGATCAGGGTCATAATTTTTCTCATTAAAGTACCTGTCTAAAATAGTTGAGTTATTTAGTTTCTTAAAAAATTCTGGTCTTGTGCAATAATAACGGCCTTGGTGTTTTAAGGGAATCTTTTTTTTTTTTTTTTTGCAGTACGAGGGCCTCTTACTGTTGTGGCCTCTCCCGTTGCGGAGCACAGGCTCCGGACGCGCAGGCTCAGCAGCCATGGCTCACGGGCCCAGCCGCTCCGCGGCAAATGGGATCTTCCCAGACCGGGGCATGAACCCGTGTCCCCTGTATTGGCAGGTGGACTCTCAACCAGTGCGCCACCAGGGAAGCCCTTAAGGGAATCTTTTACCATTAGGATTCCTAGGCTATAAAAGGATCTCCCTGGGCCTCAATTAAATATCAAGAAAACTTTTTTGTTTTGCCTTATTTGGAATTATTTTTTGATTAATCCTAATAGTCTGTTGTCTTTGAGCCAGTACCACATTTTATTCAATGACAATATAGGCGTGTGTCCACATTCTCAAAATTGTTCAGGACATCTTCTCCCTTTATAGTGGTACATCCATCAATGTTTATCAGAGATTTATGGAGTACCCATTTTATATAAGGCACTGTCCCAGGTGCTGGGGATATAGGAGTAGAAAAGATGGATAGGGTCCCTGGCCTCATGGGGCTTGGAGAAGGCTGTTTGGTGAGCTGATTTTTAGCTGGGTTTCATGTTGTCACAGCAAAGCCTTTGCTAGTTGAAGCATAAGTCTGTTTAAGGGGCCTGGGAAGAAAGCAGGATGGTGGGTTTTACTTAACATAAAAGAAATACATGTTAACTTTAGAAAAGCTAAAAATTGCAGATAAACAGGAATTCCCTGGCTGTCCAATCGTTAGGACTCCACGCTTTCACCGCCAAGAGCACAGTTTCGGTCCCTTGTCGGGGAACTAAGATCCCGCAAGGCGAGCAGTGCGTCCAAAAAAAAAAATTGCAGATAAACAAGATATGACTTGTAATATTACCTGAAGATAATTACTATTAACATTTTGGGGCATGTACTCCCACGCTTTTTGGTTTGCATATATGTATTTTTTTCCTTTGAGGTGTAATTTACTTACAGTAAAATGCACAGATGTTAAGTGTAGTTGATGAATTTTGATAAATGTGTACACCCATGTAACTTCACCCAAATCAAAATGTAGAACATTGCCATCACCCTAGGAAATTCCTTCATGCTCTTTTCCAGTAAATTCACTTCTCCCAAAAGTAACTGCTGTTCTGATTTCTGTTACCACAGATTAAATGTGCTTGTTCTCTAATGTCATATAAATAGAATCATTCAGTATATACACTTCTGCGTTTGGCTTCTTTTGCATATATTTTTTTATTTTAACTTTTTAATGAATAATACATTTACATGGTTCAAAAATTTTAAAGTACAAAGGATATGCAGTGAAGAGTTTCCTGCCTACTATTATCCCACCAAGCACCCTGATCTCCTCTCTGAAGGCAACAGATTTTAGCAGTTTCTTTGTATTATATCCTTTCAGAGATTTTATGTATGTACAAGCATATAAATATGTATATATATTAAATTTTTTATCCCCATCTTTTGCACGAATAATGGAATTGATTAAATATTTCATCAGGAGTTGCAAAATGGTGATATTCTAATTCCATCATTACCTCTACATCTATCAGTTGGAATTCTTCTGAAAGAACTTTCCTTTATTGGCTGTGGTTGGATATGTACCTGAATTTATAATTATTTCCTTGGGTTTGGCTCCTAGAAATTGAATTGCTTGGGCAAAGTTTTTCTATTCTTGAAGGCTTTTTATAAGCATTGCCAAATTGCTCTTAGAGATGTGATACCAGTTTGCACCTTCACTGTTGTTATATGAGTGAAATACTGTCTGCAATTTGTAGAAATAATAAGGTAAAACCGGAGAGATGGGCAATGTAGTAAATGTCTTCATCAATCAGAACTGTCATCACTTGGCCTTTTCTGAGACATTTCTTAGACATGCTAATAAACTGGTATTGGGATAAATATAGTGTGACTTTGGAAATACTTGTGGTTCTAGTTTGTGTTCATTAAACATGTATCTATTTTGAAATTAGAAGGACGGTTAAATCATGTTAGTTAAAAAAAACCCTCAACAACTTCATTTTTGTAATATTTGACTATGTATATTAACCATGTTTCAAAATATAATAGCCCTCTTAACTTAAACAGTTATAAAAAATCTAATGTGTTTTCCTTTGCAGTGACATTTCTGGGGGCAAACCCCTGGAAGTAGAGATGGCGGGGATAGAATACATGAATGATGATCCTGGCATGGTGGATGTTCTTTACGCCAAAGTCCATATGAAAGATGGCTCCAACAGGTGTGTTTCTGGAATACTTCTTTGTTTTAATTGTGAGGTGCCTAGAAGAATCCCTGGAAGTTCAGGTAGTTTTGATTCCTTTTCTTTGAGGTCTTATTATTGTAAGGAGTGTGTAAATTCTTTCTTTTTCTGAAATAGTAAGTTAATATCTTGCAAGAGGAATTTGTTGTAGGAAAAAGTATCAGACTTTTAGTTTGATAATTATTGAATTACTTGGATGGTAGATATTGATAGTAGCAATCTAGTTTTTATGGAACTCAGTGCCTCCTTCATGTTTTCCAGGATAATAGGAGGCAGGAAGGATGGCATATTAGGATGGCAGTTTCAAAAGTGACATAATGCAGATCTAGTGAATACCAGGGCAGAATAGGGATCATAACTGTACAAACTTCATAGGATTATTAGAATTAAATTAATATACATAAAATGCTTAGATCAGTGCTTGGCACATACTGACATCATCAAAACATACATTAAAAATGTTTGCTATTTTTAATTTTTGTTATTACCACACCTCGATCCCTACTTGGAATTCTCAGTCTGCAACCCAGGCTATTTTTGAGGCTCGCCTAGGCATCCAGAGCCCTTTGCAATATTAGTACCATTTATTAGTCTGTGCAAGGCCTTTGGTGAGCAGAGGAGCGCAACTTGAATTGGAAGTTTGTTTTTGTGTGGTCTTTTCATTAGGGCAGGGTAGAACAGAACTCACACTGAACAAAAAACCCTCTAGGGAAAATCTGTGTCTCTGGGCCGGCCCCCAAATTGATTTGCTTTCCTAGAGGATCTCTTGGAAGGTTTCTCTTATCTCAATTTGAATTGATGATCTCAGTTATCTTCTATCAATTCCAGTGGAAGTGAATTTTGAGTGTAAGGGAGGAAAAAAAAGATATAGAATCAGTTTTTGTGTGTGTGATGTATGTCAATTATATCTCAATAAAACTGGAGAAAAAAAGTGTCTTAATATCATTACTGGAAATTCCCTGGTGGTCCAGTGGTTAGGACTCTGCACTTTCACTGCCATGGGCCCAGGTTCAATCCCTGGTCGAGGAACTAAGATCCTGCAAGCCATTTGGTGCAGCCTAAAAAACAAACAAACAAAAAACCAAGTTTTGTAAAGTCCCCTCCCCAAATCGCAGTGTCTAAGGGACTTATACACCTCTTGTTTAATTCAATATTAAAACTATTTGAATGCCTCCTTTGTGCAAGGTATTTTGAAAGACCATGTAAATTGATACAGAAATGAGTAAGACATGGCCCAATTTTTAAGGCACATTCAGTCATTTGTGTTTCTTTATGTGAAGAGACACTGCTCAATGCAGAGGCATGGAGGAGAGGCCATGCTATAATAAAAGCACAGTCAACTTTCTTTGTATGATTTCATATATTTTAGATGAAAGATTCCCTTAAAATGCTTGACTGTGAAGTGCCTGACCTTTAAAAAATGGAACCACTTAGATCAAATTTTTCCTCTGGAAACAGAGCTGGGACAGTGTAGCTACACTTATTGATAGATCCTTGGATTTTGTAAAACCTGACTGTGTAGGGAATTTGCATTCAAATTACTTAGTAGTCAGCTGTTGCTAAGACTTAAGCATTGAACACAGTGGCTATTCTGTTCTGTTTCTTACTGTCACAGGCCTCCACCCTTGCCACTTTAGAAGAATAGCTTCCTCACATTATACTGAGAACATGAAGCCAAGTCAACTTCCTTCCTTTTTCCCTCACAGTCTACCTGTTTTCATCACACCCACCCCACTCAATTTCACTCTCTTTCTGAAGAATTGCATACATTAACTCTGATGAGGCTAATCCCTTCACTTATTCTGGGACCCCATTCCTTCTTATCTCCTCAAAGACCTGACACCATCAATTATTCCACCCTGCAGGGCATTTCCAGTCCCCTTTTCCCTCAGGCATTTTTCAAATGCCCAGGATGTGAGATGCAGTAGACCCTAGGGCTTCTTTCTTATGGAGGAGGCAGATGTTGGTAACTAGAATACACTAGGTTGAGGACTGTGATTGAGATTCTAGTGGTACATAAATGAGCAGCAAAACTCTGCCCATGTGTGGGCAAATTTTGTAAAGGAAGGCTTCAGAAAGCAGGTTTCTTTACTGAATGAGGAGTTTGCAGGCTGAGGGAGTAGCATGCTAGGAAAAGGGAATAAATACTAAGTACAGATCTAGAGGCAGTGTTATATGCCATGTAAAAGGAATGTTGATTTTCATTGGTCATTTGTTTATTCAACAAAACTTTATTAAATGCCCACTGTGTGCCAGACACTGTGCTAGCTGTGAATATAGAATGGTCAGTAAAGGTGGTCCAGTGGTTAAGACTCTGCGCTTCTACTGCAGGGGGCTCGGGTTCGATCCCTGGTTGGGGAACTAAGATTCCACATGCCTCTCCGCAGGGCCAAAGGAAAAAAAAGCAAGAATGGTCAGTAAAGCCAGACACAGTTATTGCCCCCATGTAATTTACAGACTAATGGAGAAAACAGATGTTAACAACACGTAAATATATCATTGCGAAGTGTGATAAAGGTGAAGCAGGGGGAAAATGGTGCTCTTTTAAAGACAGAAAATATGGCAGTTTAGACTGTGGGAGGGCAGGGTAAGGAAAGCCTCTTGGAGGAATTGATACTGAATTGAGGTCTGGAGGAGTGGGATTTTTCAGGCAAAGGGGTGGTGGGAAATTCTAGGCAAAAAAAAATGCAGAGCAAAAGCCCTGTGGCAGGAAAAAGCCTAGCAAATTCCACATATGGATGAGACATAATGAAGGAGAGGTAGGGTCACATGAGATGTCCATGTGAAGAGATTAGAGGGGCTTGGATTGAGGCAGTAGCAAAGATAAGAGAAAAAAGAATAAATACAAGCAGAATAAATAAAAAGAAATCCGTATCAAGATAAATCAGGATGGAAGTGCAGAACACTGAAGATAAAGAATTTAAAAGAAGTCACCTACAAAGGATTGACAGTTATCTAGACAATGGACTTCTCAATATCAACAACAGAAGCCAAAAGACAGCGGACTGTTTTCTAGAGAAAATAACTGTCAAGCTGGAATTGTTTACCCAGAAAAAAATCTTTAAAGAACAAAAGTGAAATAACTTTTTCGTGTCCAAATGCTGTCTTTCCTTCTTGTTATCCTTCTTTTTCTCAAATAGACTCTAAGATTCTTGGAGGCAGGGGTTTTGTCTTATTTACTATATAGAGTATTATGTGATAAAAACAGATTACAGAACAATTTGTAAATATACATTTACTTTTTTCCCCTCAAAAGTGGGAAGAGAGAGCAAAAGAGAAATAAACCAGTTAGTCTGAATATATAATCATCTTATCAGTGGTTATTTTTGGATAATAAGTAATTTTTTTTCTTTTAGCTTATCTGTAAGATTTTTTAAAAATAAAAACAATGTTCGTAAAGCAGGCACGTGTTACAGTTTTTCAGATACACTTGATATACTTTGTCACATGAAGGTCAGTAGTAATCAGTATGTACATGTAAGTGGTAGAATTATGGTTTGACCTAGCTGTGTTTGACTGTAAAGTCTATGCTCATAGTGGGGCAAAAAGAGGAGATTAAGGGGCTTCCCTGGTGGTGCAGTGGTTGAGAGTCCGCCTGCCGATGCAGGGGACATGGGTTCGTGCCCCGGTCCGGGAAGATCCCACATGCCGCGGAGCGGCTGGGCCCGTGAGCCATGGCCGCTGAGCCTGCGCGTCCGGAGCTTGTGCTCCACAACGGGAGAGGCCACAACAGTGAGAGGCCCAAGTACAGCAAAAAAAAAAAAAAAGAAAGAGGAGATTAAGAATAATTGGAGACAGACCACTCTTTTGAGAAGTTTGGTGAAAGGAAGATGAGAGAGATGTAGTTAGAGTCTACAACTGTGCAGCTCAACATCACTGCACCATCTTCCAGTTAGCCTTCTTCCTTTCATAGCTGAGCTGCTTCTTTATATATTGTTTTCTCTCATAAAATTAAAGCCTTCCAGATGGGTAAAGTGAAAATTAAATGGCTCCCTTTCCCCCTGCTCTGACTCTCCCTGTGTTCCTCCCCAATAGATTGTAAGCAGAGCAAATATTGCTGAGAGTCACTGTCCGTGCGTATTGTTTTATACAAACTGGATCACATTATTCATATTGTTCTATAGTTTGTTCTTTTCATAAAACATAACCTAGACATTACTCTTATGTCAGTGTCTATAGATCCTATGATCTACTCCTACATCAGCCTTTCTGAGCCATAGCTTATATACAGTAGGACTTCCCCTTGATTAAAAATCTCCCATCATTTCACATCATCCTTTGAATTAGTTCGTATTCCTCAGTCTAGCAGTCAGTATCTTCCAGGATGAAACCAACAATATTTCAACTTGATCTTCCACTTATCTTGGACTTGCCCCAAGCCCTAGCCCGCTTCACTGCTTGATGATCCTTTGTGTCTTTGTTAATGTTGTTTCTTGTGACTAAAATTTCTTTCATGTTACTCCTCATCTCTTTTTGTCCAAGTGCTGTCATTCCTTCTTGCTATCTTTCCTTCTTTTTTCTCAAGTAGACTTTAAGATTCTTGGGGGCAGGGAGTGTCTTATTCAGCATTGTGTATCCAGTGGCTTTTATAATTCATGACTCATAGTTGATGTTCAGTGAATGTTTGTTTACTTAAGTCATTTATTTTTTCAGCTGATTTACAAAGATGAATTGAGTACAGTTAGCTTCCTGTCCTAAGCCCATCCTCTTGGTAACCTATTCTGGTCTCAACCCAGCTGTAACGTCTTCCACATTTAAATTACCAAAGCACCTTGTATTCCTTGTGTCATTACCAAAGTCCTCTTTATAGTTATTTTAATAGATTGTAAACTTCTTAATGACAAGAGCTATGTTTGCTTAGTTTTTAATTCTTTTAGTGACTAGCATGGTGCCTGTATACAGTAAGAACTCAAGAAATGTTAATTGGATAGAGCTGAATTAAATTTGGGGAAAAAAAATCAAAGAAAAATCTGGAATTTGCACTTTCTAGGGAGTCAGTGATCATTCTGCAGTACAACTCCACATCCATAAAGATGGCTCTGGAATGCTTGAGCTTTGTAGCACTTACAGGCCTTTAAACTAAGAGCTCAGATTCAAGGCATTAATAATTGGCTTCTGTTTTCAAACACAAAGCACTATCTAAATGATAAAGCTGCTTAAGAGTAATTTATTATTTTTCTCATAGCAACCCTGTATTATTTTTAATTCACTTATGAGGATGCAAAGGTATAGAGAAGCTTTGTGACTCATTCATAGTCAACCGGGGAAGGATCAGTGAAGTAAGAATTCAAAGACTATAATGTTAGAAATATACTGACATATTGTCAGATGTAGTATCCATGACAGCAGCCTGAAATTTAGTGATTGTTTCTAAGCACCCTTAAGTTGTCTTAATAGAACCCCAAAGATTTGTCATTTATGAATTCATGCATACATACCTGCAACAGCTATTCACTGAGCACTGATGATATGTCAATTAGGTATTAACTTGGGTGCCAGGGTAAGGCGGTGAATAACATGAAGAGCTGGCTTCGTGGAAGTGCACAATAAATTGATAGCAGAGCAGAACTGGCTGCCAGGAGACTTAGATTCCCATCCCTCTGCCCTGACTGAGCAACTCAGCCTGTCTGTGCTTCGTTTCCTTTTGTGTAAAGTGAGCAGGTTAGACTAGAACATTTTAAAGGACTTTAATCTCTTCAGAGTTCTGAGGGAGAAATCTTAATTTGCCAGAAAGACAAAGCTGGAAACTGGACTCTTTCATTTAGTCAATTTAATTTCCTTCCTGTAGTATTACATGCTCCGTTTCTCTACAGCTGAGCTCCCTGTCCACTTCTTTTTCTTACTTTTATTTTTTATTTATTTACTTATTTATTTATTTTTGGCTGTGTTGGCTCTTTGTTGCTGTGTGCGGGCTTTCTCTAGTTGCAGCGAGCAGGGGCCACTCTTTGTTGTGGTGCGCGGGCTTCTCATTGCCGTGGCTTCTCTTGTTGCAGAGCATGGGCTCTAGGTGCACGGGCTTCAGTAGTTGTGGCTCATGGGCTCTAGAGTGCAGGCTCAGTAGTTGTGGCTCACGGGCTTAGTTGCTCTGCAGCATGTGAGATCTTCCCGGACCAGGGATCGAACCCGTGTCCCCTGCATTGGCAGGCGGATTCTTAACCACTGCGCCACCAGGGAAGTCTGCACTTCTTTTTCTTTGATAGGAGAGAGGCATCATTCTATTGTGATTTGAAATTGAGGTGCATTTTGCAGTGCTTGGTTATGTTTAGACCTAAGTTATGTTGTAATATTTTAAAATATTTTAAACTTTATGAGATGGTGTTAATCAGAAACTTTAGACCCAATAGTGTAGGTCTTGGCTTGGAGATCCACATGCACAATTAAGTAAGTTAAACTGCAAAATCAGAGTTACGTGCATTGTGAATGTATTTTATTTTTCTCTTAGGAATGTAGGAACAAAGTCGTTTTCTTGAATCAGTCCTCTTTCTCCATCCTTACTAATATCTTATTGGTTAGCCCTTCTCATTGCTCGGTTAAATACTTGAGAAAAATATTTTATGTCATGGGAAAATATTCAGGGTATATTAAGTGAAATAAGCAGGTTATAGAAAAATATTGTCTTTTTTTTTTTTTTTTTTTGCGGTACGTGGGCCTCTCACTGTTGTGGCCTCTCCCGTTGCGGAGCACAGGCTCCAGACGCGCAGGCTCAGCGGCCATCGCTCACGGGCCCAGCCACTCCGCAGCATATGGGATCTTCTCGGACCGGGGCATGCACCCGTGTCCCCTGCATTAGCAGGTGGACTCTCAACCACTGCACCACCAGGGAAGCCCAATATTCTGTCTTTTTTAAATTGATGTTTATCTATCTGTAGTAAAAGACTTAAAAATTATTTAACCCAAAATTAAGTGCTTATCTATGGATGGTAAGGTTGTTTTCCTTTTTGTCGTTTTCTGCATTTTCCATTTTTTCTATAACAAACATGTATTATTTTTGTAATCAGAAAAAAAATTAAGATAACTATGCAAGGAAGCACAGCATCTCTCTTAACTGGCTTCCAAGGCTTTAGTTTTCCCCTGCATATCTTGCTTCTTACAACCCCGTCTTGCTTTCCTAGGTCTACCAAATAAGACTACAGCCCTGCCTGACACACAGGAAGCTTCACAATCTGGCTTCAGCCTGCCTCCACTTCATTGCTGCTCTTCCCTCTCCACAGAATTTTTCATGAACCTGGAGTGCAGTGTGTTCTTTGATATTCACTCTTTCAGTTGTTCAGGACAAAAATTCTTTTAGAATCACTTTCAACTCCTGACTGCAGTATATTAGCAAAGCCACCGCCCTCCTCACCACCTCCACTGCTGCCACGCCCACCAGCTGGGGTGTTGCGACAGCCTCTCAGCTGCCTTCCTGCTTCCGTTCTTGCCTCTACCACTGTGTGTCCTCCACACGGCAGCCAGAGTTTTCCTTTTAAAATGTCAGTTGGATCGTGTCATTCTTCTGCTGAAAACCCTCCAGAAGCTCGCCACCTCACTCAGTAGAAGACAAAGTTATTACAGGGGCCTAAGAACCTTATGTAAGCCCCTGTGACCTGGTCCTCCTTCCTCTCCCACCTCATCACCTCTCCCCACAGTTTCATTCCATACACTGGCTTCTTACTGTTCCTCCGTCATGCCACAAGCAGGCTGCCTCAGATGACTGTATTTGCTGTTCCCTTTCTCTGGAATGCTGTTCTCTTAGGTCTCTGCTCAAGTGTCACTTTATCAGGGAAGCCTTACCTGATCACCATGTCTAAAATAGTACACTTACCCTCAATCCCTTTCTCCTCCCTCTCTTCCATTTTGTTTTCTTCATGGTGCTTAGCACCACCTGATGTCGTATATGTATATTTGTTTGCTATCTGTCTCCTTCCACCAGAATGTAAGCTGCTCAAGAGCAGGGACGTGTTCTGCTCATCTTTTGTATGATTCCCATTCCCACACCAGCCCTTCCTGTCTCCTTTGAGATCTTGTTCTGTTGATCCCCTCTGTTTCCTAAGGTTTCATCTTCCTTCTCTGCTGGATAGTTTCTTGTTGTCAGTAAGCATTTTCAACTCTTTCTCTTCCTTGAAAATAAACACAAACAACCTGCCTTCAATTCTATATCTAATTACCGAGGCAATTAGTTTCTTCCCTTCCTTGCAAGTTTCTTGAGTTTATGTGCATGTATCCCCTTCCCGTCTGTCTGGCCTCTCCCTTGGTCCTCTGCAATAAGGCTTCCTTCGCCAGTGTGCCAGCGAAACTGCTCTGGCAAAGATCTCTAATAATGTTCTGACTGTAAGAAATAAGTAAGCATTTTTTGCTCCTTTTCATACTTTACTTTTTATAGCATTGTACTATACTGATTATTCCTCTTTTCACACCCCTTGTAATTCTCTTTTCAGCCTTCCTGAAGTTTTCCTTTTCTTGTTCCTCATCCTTATCGATTGTCCTTACTGGTTCCTTCTCTGCCCCTTACATACGAGTGTCCCATAAAGGCTCCGTCCTTAGCTCTCTTCTTGCTTGCTCTGATTCCCCCTCACCCTCTGACTGCATCTGTCCCATGCTTTTAACTACTTTTTTTGCACTGATAACTCCCAGATCTGTGTCTTTTGCCCAGATTTTTCTCTTGAGCTTCAGGCTTGTTATTTCCATCTGTCTCCTGGACATGTCGCACTTGAAATCCGGTGCCACACATGAAAAAGTATACACACTATTAACCCTCTCCACCACTCCCCACCTTGGTCAGTGACCCATCTGCTCATTTAAGGTGAACTCGTGGGAGTAGCTCTCAGCTGCTTCCTCTGCTATAACACTGTCGTATCTGAGGGCCCCAACTTCTCTCTCACAAGCTCTTTTGAATCCATTCCCTTGTCTCGGTTCTCACTGCCCCTGTCATAGTTTAGATCTTCATCCCTTTCTACTTTATACCATGGTCCTTAAAATTTGTCCTCTGAAGCCAGACTGCATGGGTTCTCATTTTGGATCTATCACTTATTAGTTGTGTGACTTTAGTCAAGTTTTATAACTTCTCTGTGCCTCAGTTTCCTCATTGGTAAGGTAGGGATAATAATTTATCGTGAAGATTAAATGATTTAACAGATACAAAGTGCTTAGAATAGTGTGTGACACATCGTGTTTGTTATTATTTCTACTATTAGTACTATTAGTACCACATAACTGACCTCAGTACCGCTGGTCTCTTTCCCCTTCTAAAGCATTTTCCACTGTGCCACAGAGTCAGCTTCACAAATGGGTAGCTGACCACATCATTCCCTTTTAAAAGACTTCCGTGGCTTCCCATGGTCTGATCATTATAGTCCCAGCCCTGTGTTCTGTTTCTGGAGGTCAATGGTGAGGGTATGGGTATTTATTTTATTATTATTAATTATAGCTTACTTGGTACTTCCCTGGCGGTCCAGTGGTGAAGACTCCATGCTTCCACTACAGGGGGCACGGGATCGATCCCTGGTCTGGGAATGAAGATCCCACATGCCATGTGGCCAAAAAATAAAAAAATTATAGCTTACTCATGTTTAAATATTCTTTGGTTAGTAGACAAAATAAAAACAATTAAGATAGAGAAGTTAGAATTATAAGAAGATTAATTTGGAACTTTGGAGCCTGAAAAACATGAAAGGGAAAAGAATCCTTTGTGCTTCTCACTCAATCTCTAGGGGAAGATAACTCCCTCTTGCTGCAGCGTATGAGTGCAAGCGGAAAAGGGTTGTTTTGACCATGTCTAAATGGGTGAAAGATAACTGGGGGGTAGGGGTACCAGAGGCTGTTCTATCCGTGTGGAGACAGGCATTGAGCAACTCAGCTGCTACAACCAGAGAGACTGCCCTGTGGCCTCAGGAAAACTCCCACAAATGGGCCACGCAAGGTGGGTTTGGCACACATCTCACATAAAACAGACCCATCCAGCCCTGCTCAAGGAGAAGCTGCTCACTGGGCTACAGTGTTTTACCGCAAGCCATGGCCCAAGAAGCAGTGGAAGATTCACAAACTCTACAGATTTCTCAGGGCCACTTGCATCTGGGAAAAGAAATGGTATGTGGCACAAAGAGTATTACTAGTATGTACATCTAAAATGTAAAATCTTAAAAAATGTGAAATCTATTGTTCATTAGTACACTGGCGACGAATGAAAGATTTTGAGGTGGGGAAGTCAATTAGCATGCAGCACAAATCTCAAAAAAAGGCAAGGGAAAGGTTGAAAGGAACAGGCTGCTCCCTGCGCTCATCAGGTGCACTGCTCTGTCATTTGATGCAGACCTCCACATCAGCACCCATGTTCAGTGAGAACTGCAGGCTCAGGTTGGACATCTGGTCACACTGTGTAAAAGCCACAGGCTGAACTTCACCATCAGATGAGTGAGTGGTCACAGAAGATGGCTGCTTTCTGAGGCCTAGGGCCAAGATCTGCTCCACCACATCCTCGATGGGATAATGACCCCCTCTCAGTGGCGCAACTGGCAAAGTTCTTCAGAATTGAAGGGGAGATAAAGAGTTTTTCAGACAAACAAAAACTGAAGGAGTTCATTGCCACTAGACCAGCCTTACAAGAAATGTTAAAGAGAGTTCTTTAAGCTGTTGATCAAAACACCTGAACAGGGTGAAAACTTCCTGTGCAAGAATTGTTTCTGGTGGAGGTATTGGAATGAACAGCCATCATCAAGATAGAACTCACCCGCTGCAGAACCGTTAGTGCTTAGAGCCAGCTGGAGTCCATTTGGAGACATCAGTTATGTGGCCTGTGGATTTTCCTATAGTTGTCTTCATTGGTACTACACTTCTGCCTTAGTGAACACTGATGTAGTGGCCAGGGCTGCTGGGATTTTCACAGTGCATGCTCCTTCCCAATGAGCAAATGTCTGAGAGTCATGCCAGACCTCATTTGATCCTGGCCGAAACACATCAACTAGCTTTTGGTTCTGTGACTGGATGAACCAATAAAGCACTTTCTTTTAGACAGCTCTCTGCTGAGCCTGGCTTCTTGTGTAAGATTTCCAAGATCATAAACTTCCATCTTCCTTCAAGGCCATGCTTAAACCTCCTGTGAAAACCTGGCCCCTCCAAGTATAGTTGATCACTCCCTTACACTCACCATGATGTTGTGCAGTTGTTTCCAGGTGTCTTGTCCACACAAAGCTGTGTGCTTCATGATGGTGGGGACTGCAGCCTTATTTACTTCCTCTTCTTTTGAGGGCCTTGTACGGTGACTGGCTCAGAGTAGATGCTTCATAAATGTGAATTAGTAATCAGGGTTCAGGAGTTTACTGAGATTTCTGTACTTCTTTCTTCAATTTCTCCAGGCTGCAGGAATTGGTTGATCGAGTACTGGAACGTTTTCAGGCATCTGGACTAATAGTGAAAGAGTGGAATAGTGTGAAACTCCATGCTACAGTCATGAATACTCTATTCAGGAAAGACCCCAATGGTAAGTGCTTCATAGAACCACAGCACAGTTTGTGATCAACAAGGCCTAATGATGTCCCTGGGGTTTGAAGAGAATGGGCTATCAAAGAATCTCTGCTGGGCTTCCCTGGTGGCGCAGTGGTTGAGAGTCCACCTGCCGATGCAGGGGACACGGGTTCATGCCCCGGTCCGGGAAGATCCCACATGCCGCGTAGCAGCTAGGCCCGTGAGCCAGGGCCTCTGAGCCTGCGCGTCCGGAGCCTGTGCTCCGCAACGGGAGAGGGAGAGGCCACAACAGTGAGAGGTCCGCGTACCGCAAAAAAAAAAAAAGAATCTCTGCTACATCTTCTGTTTTAGATCCATTAGCTTGTTTTGATGAGCGCAGTGGAAGGGGGCAGGGACATATCTAGCATGGGACTGTAGCATTCCAAATCTTTTATTTCTGTCGCACATAGGGTTGCCAGATATAGCAAATAAACATACAGGATGCCCAAGTAAATTTCAGGTGGAAAATGAATAATTGTTTTAGTGTAGATATGTCCCATGAAATACATGGCAGCTTTTTCTTTTTTTTATAAAACAAGAAAGATTAACTAGTAAAGGTAAATGTTAGAGCAGTGATTCTCAACTAGAGGCAGTTTTACCCCCAGAGGACATTTGGATTGTCTGAAGACATTTTTGGTTGTCACAGTTAGGGGGCTGGGAGTGAGTTGCTACTGGCATCTAATGGGTAGAGGTCAGGGGTTCTGCTTAACCCTCTGCAATGCACAGGACAACCCCTCATAACAAAGAATTATTCAGCCCAAAATGTCAGTAGCACCAAGGTTGAAAAACCTTGTGTTAGAGTAATGTTTTTTTCCCTCATGAATCTAAACCTTCATATAAAAATGCCTGTTTTAACCCTTTATTTGAGATAATAATCTACATTTTAATAAGGATTATTTTTCTTCCCATCCTCACCCACCAAGTCAAAGCTGTCTAGCACACATTCAGCATCTATCTGATCAGGAGCTACAAATTCAAGTTATGTGCAGCTGCTTCTTCAAAGCCCTGTTGTTTAAAATATACCAGCACCAAAACTCCATATTCAGGTTTTATTATATTTGTTAGGACCCTGACCTTGGTTTTAGAAAGTCTACGTTGGAAGAGGACTACATCAGGACTCCATCAGAACCCATGAACTATTTATAGATTTATAGTTTAGGACAGTTTTTGTGTCCCTTTTTACCAAAGTTCATCTTTTCATTTCTTCAGATATATACCAGAGAACTCAACTATAAGTTGTTTGGTTTGGTTAGCGCCATTGTTGGACTAAGAGATATGTAGCTAATCCAATTCTTAGTTCTAGTGTTAACTGTTTTATGATGCTACATTGTATTTTCTTTAAGACTTTTCTAAATAAATCAGTGTTTTACCTTTCAGAGCACTGAGATCAAAAAACATTCAAATGACTCAGTCAAAGCCTATGGACTCTGGGTAGTTAGTAGAATCCGAAGCTCTCTACTTATTCTTGTTCTGATGGAATATATTTCTTTCATTTGGATAGTGGTATTGCAGAAGACCATTTGGAATTCCAGAAAAAAATTTTTTTATGGAATATTTGATATAAATTATAATGTAAGTTATCTAATGGGAACATTTAAAGGAGTTTGTGGTATTTATTTTGTTCTGGACAGTTTTTAAAATTTATTTATTTTAATTAATTTATTTTTGGCTGCGTTGGGTCTTCGTTGCTGCGCGCAGGCTTTCTCTAGTTGTGCCGGGCGGGGGCTACTCTTCGTTGCAGTGCACGGGCTCTAGGCACACGGGCTTCAGTAGTCGTGGCACGCGGGCTCAGTGGTTGTGTTACACGGGCTTAGTTGCTCCACAGCATGTGGGGTCTTCCCGGACCAGGACTTGAACCCGTGTCCCCTGCATTGGCAGGTGGATTCTTAACCACTGCGCCACCAGGGGAGCCCCAGTCAGTCAGTTTTAATCTTGGAAAACACTGTTAGATCCCCTGAGGTGGTGTACATTTTAACATCATCACGTAAAGACAGAGGTTCAGAACTCTAACGTACGCTCTAGGGACTTCCCTGGTGGTCCAGCGGTTAAGACTCTGTGCTCTCAATGCAGGGGGCCCGGGTTCGATCCCTGGTCAGGGAACTAGATCCTTCATGTATGCCGCAACTAAGATCCTGTGTGCTGCAACTAAGACCCGGCACAGCCAAGTTAATTAATTAATTAATTAAAAATAAGGTACACTCTAATTCAGGGGTCCCCAACCCCCAGGGCGCAAAGCAGGAGGTGAGTGGTGGGCAAGCAAGGGAAGCTTCATCTGCCGCTCCCCATTGGTCTCATTACTGCCTAAACCATTCCCTCCACCCTGGTCTGTGGAAAAATTGTCTTCCATGAAACCAGTCCCTGGTGCCAAAGAGTTTGGGGACTCCTGCTCTAATTCATTGGTTCAGAAGTTACATTGTATCTAGCACCATCCAATAGGACTTTATATGATGATAGAAATATTCCATATCTGTGAAATTCAGTATGGTAGCCACTATCCACATGTGGTTATTGAGTACTTGAAGATGGCTGGCTAGTGAGACTGAGAAAGTGAACTTTTAATTAATTTAAATTTAAATAAGTACTTCACTGGAGGTCCAGTGGTTAAGACTTCGAGCTCACAATGCAGGGGGCACAGGTTCGATCCCTGGTCAGGGAACTAAGATACTGTATGCAGCATGGCATGGCCAAAAAAAAAGAAATTTAAATAATCACATGTGGCTAGTGGCTACTGTTTTGGACAGTGCAGTATTTTATTAGACATGTGATACTATCAGTAATACATTCTGCATCTGTCCTAGTCCTTAAATCTTAGTTCAGAGCTCTTACAACTATACCATACCCCATTATTAACTAACCTCTTAACATAAAAGAGTTGAATTATATAGGAATCTGTATCTTTTAAATTGTGTGGATCCAGATGTATATTCGGTTGGCACCAGAGCTTCATGAAAGAAAATGTTCTGTGTTCACAGTTTTGTTTGTTCACAACAAAATATATGTTGACATATATTTTAAATATAACAGCTTTAGTGAGATGTAATTCATATACCATATAATTCACCTATTTAAAGTATAGTGAGTAATGTAACCGTTACCACAGTAAATTTTAGAATATTTTCATCACCCCAAAAAGAAACTCCATAATTATTGGCAGTGACTCCCCATTTTTCCCTTACTCTTCAGTCCTTAGGCACCACCAGTCTAATTTTTGTCCAATGAATTTGCCTTTTTTGCATATTTCATATAAATAGAATCATGCAATGTGTGATCTTCTGTGACTGACTTCTTTCACTTAGCATAATGTTTATAAGGTTCATCCATGTTATAGCATGTATCAAATGTCATTCCTTTTTATTACCAAATAATAATCCATTGTATGGACATAACACATTTTATTTATCCATTCATCAGCTGATGGACATTTCTGTTGTTTCCACTTTTTGGCTATTATGAATAATGCTGCTGTGAACATTTATGTATGTGTTTTTGTGTGGGCATATGTTTTCATTTCTATTAGGTATATACTTAAGTGTGAAATTGCTGCATCATGATATCAGTATGTTTAACTTTTTGAGGAACTGCCAGACTGTTTTCCAGAGTGGCTGCACCATTTTACATTCCCACAAGCAGTACAGTAGTTCCCCCTTATCCGCGGGAGATACGTTCCAAGATCCCCAGTGGATGCCTGAAACTACATACCACATTCTGTATTTTTCCTATGCATACATACCTATGATAAAGTTTAATTTATAAATTAGGTGCAGTAAGAGATTAACAACTAATAATAAAATAGAAGAATTAAACGATATACTGTAATTAAAAGTATGTGAGTGCTGTCTGTCTCTCTCAAAATTTTTTATTGTACAAATTTAGTGCCTTTTCCATTTTCACTAAGCACTTACCATGCACTGTGACCGTAACTTTTGCAGTTTTTGAGGTGTGACAGCAAAGCTAGTACGAATCTCTTTTTCCTTCTTCCTAATTTCGCGGATAGAAGATTTGTTCTTAATGTAGATATTAGCAAACCTCAGCATATGATCTTTTTCTTTCCTTATTAAGTCAAGAACTTTCACCATTTCACTGAAAGGAAGCACTTTATGGCTTTTCTTTGGCATATCCGAATTGCTGGCATCATTATTCTTGCCTTTGGGGCCATTATTAAGTAAAATAAGGGTGACTTGAATACAAGCACTGCAATACCTTGACAGTCAATCTGATAACAGAGAGGGTGAGATACGCTGGACAAAGAGATGACACTTTCTGGGTGGGACAGATCACGCTACTCAAAATGGTGCACAATTCAAAACTTAGGAATTGTTTATTTCTGGAATTTTCCATTTAATATTTTTGGACCTCGGTTGACCATGGGTAACTGAAACCATGGAAAGCAAAACCATGAATAAGGGGGGGCGACAGTATATGAGGGTCTCAATTCCTCTACATCTTTATCTGCACTTGTTATTACTTTTTTATTATTGCCATCATTTGGAGTGTGAAGTGGTGTCTCATTGTGACTTTGATTTACATTCCCCTTATGGCTAGTGCTACTTATAGATTTTGCACCTGTCATTAAACATTTTAATCTTCAGATTTCATTACTGCTTTTTTATTGACATTTACTTAGTATGAATTTACTTTAAATTTTCACATCTCCTTTTAACAAGGAACCTATTTTTAAGTTGTGAAATATGCATGGGATTGGGATCTTGGATTAAGAGAATAGTTCTCATTAGAAAAATAGTCCTGTAGTTACCCAGGTATAATTCCAGTGGGCTAGCTAAAATATATTATGTTCATGGAGTTAGCACTTTGGATGTATTTTATCAGTTCTGACATGGTAATCTCCATACAATCAAAGAATCTCCATACAATAAAAGAATATACTCAAAAGTAGAAATACAAATATTTTTGAGTGTCTGTTGATGGGCAGGAAAGGGTTGATATTTCAGAAAATATTCTGATAAATAATTTTTGAAGATGCTTTGAATTTTATATACCCTGGATTCTTCTCTGTCTTGTGTTTTTCTCTTGAAAAGGCTATAGAATACATTGTTTTGCTTTTACTTGCCAGTTATCCCTTTCCTTTGATATCCTTTTTTCTGCTGCATTTGAAGGACATCTTTTGGGATAAGCAAGCTAAATTAATGCAAGGAGTTAGAATACAGCTTTGATGAGGCTAAGGTCATAGATTTGCAAATTTCTGTGTAGAATGTCAGGATACCTTTGATTGCAACTGAAGAGGTTTTTCTCATTCAGGGGGAAGTCCTTAAATCAACCCAAAGCATAGTTGCCTGCATTTTTGACTAGTTAATGTGTGAACTTCTGTATATTTTTATGTATTTAGAAATGCATGCAGCTTATATAAAATCTCGGGGTTTTAGACTACAAGGAACCTTTGGAAATCACCTTGTCTTAACCTCTAACTTTGTAAATGAGGAACTGAGGTCCATAGAGGAGACATAAACTGCCTAAGAATATGGTTAGTTATGTAGTTTATATACAGTGAGTACTTGGACATTGTTCAATGAATAAATATATATCAGTTGATGACAGAGCTGAGACTAGATGCTGGGTCTCCTGACTCATAGCCTGATGTATTTCCCTCCATATTATGTCACTTTCCAGGTAGTACATGAAGATCTTGCTAGTTGTCCCTGTAGAAGTCCAAGAGAAAACAGATACATAACCCAGGCTTCTCTTCTAACATTGTCTTTGGAATATTTACAGCTGAAGGCAGGTACAACCTCTACACAACAGATGGCAAATATGCCTTCAAGGAAAGAGAATCATTTGATGGCCGAAACATTTTGAAGGTCAGTATGAAGCAGAGTGAATTGGAAACCTTTGGCATGTGTCCTAAAATAAGGGAGGACAATAAGTGGTTCTCCTTTTAACAGTAAAGTATATTTTTCTCATATTTCCCATGAGGATTATTGATTGAAAGGACTGTTAAAATTGTTTTTCATTGTCCTAAAAGAGAAATCTTTTTTGACTTGTTAAAAGGCTGTTGGTATCTCTTAGAGTACTTGAAACTGATGATTTAAGAAACAAGTATAGTGACTATTTGGATCCATAGGAATAAGTTGATTTTAACCTTGTGAGTCTTGCTCTGTATTTTACCTCTGGAGGACTGAGTGTGCATTTTTTTAAGTGAAAAAGAATAGTTTGTCTTGTTCTAGTAGATTTTTCTCTTCACCCACAAAGTCGCTCTCCAAAGTTCCTGTATAATCTATTTTTACTCAGGAACAGCCCATGTACTAAAAGCTCGGTGGTCCATTTCTGACTGTTGAGGATTTGCTTCTGAGCGTTAAATTAACCTATGAAATTCAAATAAAAGGGGTTCTTTAGGATTGCATTTATCTTTCTACCACAGACCACATTCTGTAACATCCACAGTTTATGCTCTCTCTATCAGGTTAACATACCATTGTGCCTCTGTGCAAAGAGAAACATAAGTTGATACCGAAGGAGAGGTTTTTGATTCTTCATTTTACTTGTTCTATAATGATGTAGGTCATACATTTTCAAGGCCATGGGTGTTTTTTGGAGCTGGGAGGGAGAGTATGTATATAATAACTTCAGAATAAGCTCTAGCTTTAAAAATGTTTTTTCTTTTTCCTTCCTTCCTCCATTCCCTTATCTTATCACTTGACAGTTTTGTTGCCAAATGCCTAATATGACCTCATTGCGTATAATTAATGACATCACTGTTCAGCAGCTGCAAGCTCCTCACTGCAGAGCCTAACAGAGCAATGACAGCGTTCACTTAGGCAGGCATTCCTGCCTTGTGGGGAAGGGGCTTTGCAGGGCTTTGTTGATTCCTTCTTTTACTTGATACCTTTTCTCTCTTTGAGTAATTTTCTTGTCTTCAAAGTAGCTATTGTAGATTTGGTTTGAGTGGCAAGCTGCTAATGAATTCAGTTGCAGTTTACTTATTTTCCCAGGCCACAGCTTCATTGTATGAATCTTTCTCCTCCTCTAGCTCATTTCCTGGGGCTTTTTAAATAATAGCATTAATTACTTTACTTTTTTGTTATTGTTAATTTGATTAAGAAAAAAACTAGACGGATGGGGAAAGAAATCTGTTGGAATGACTCAAGCCAACTTGGTTCCTTTGAAATTAGAATTAAAGCCCAAAAGGTATGTTGATGCAAGTGGAGTGTGAGGTGCTTTAACATCTGTAAGAGGGAGGTAACAGCAGGGAGCCTGAGAAGTTGCTGTATGAACAGTATGGATCTCTCATTGAATATTTAATTTCTCTCATTCTGGAAAGTCAGTTTTCCATTTAAAGATGCTTGGCTTGGAAATCTTCCTAACCCACCCCAGTGATGACACGGCTGTAGCTCCCTCTAGTGTTGACGAAAGCTTGCTATAGTAGTTGTACCCTTACTGTTAAGGCCTAATTGGAATTTTAGAGCTGGGCCCAGCTAGGTACTTGGAAACTATTTAATCCAGTTCCTCATTTTACTCTCTAAGGGTGTGAGATCCAATATGGTTAAAATGTTTTGCCAAAGGTTAATGCTAGATAGTAGCAGAGTCTGAATCAGAACAAAGAGATTCAAAGCTCACAAGTTAGCAATGTCTCTACTCTCTTCCATAAAGATGCTCAGTGTTTAGGTAGAAATCAGTAGATATTTGAAACTGGGCCTATCTGAATTGTGAAAATATCTGACTAGACATAAATGTTGAGGCAATGGGTGTGCCAGTTAGTCTAAAACTGGCTAATTAAGAATTAGACTTTTGAGTTGAATATAATACTAACACCAACAGAAATACTTATTGACTGTATACCATCTGTCAGACTATGTGCCCTATAGATAAAAGTCATTATGATACAGTCCTTACCTTCCAGGAGCTTCCTGTCTTTGAGAGATACAGCTGGTTAATAGGTAATTACCATATAAAATGATGGGGGCAAATTATGAAATGGAGGGGAAGTACCTTTGAGCACAGGTAGTTGTAACAAAGTATCTTTTGATAGAATTTCCAATATATTACTTTTTTTTTTGTAAACTTATTTATTTATTTTTGGCTGCATTGGGTTTCATTCTGGTGCACGGGCTTCTCATTGCAGTGGCCTCTCTTGTTGTGCAGCACGGGCTCTAGGCGTGTGGGCTTCAGTAGTTGTGACACGTGGGCTCTAGAGCACAGCCTCAGTAGTCGTGGCACACAGACTTAGTTGCTCTGCAGCATGTGGGATCTTCCCGGACCAGGGCTCAAACCCATGTCCCCTGCATTGGCAGGTAGATTCTTAACCACTGCGCCACCAGGGAAGTCCCCCCAGTATATTACTTTTTAATCATTAGTTCCAGAAAATATAATCTTTCACTTACATTTAATCAAAGGAATTAACTTTTCTTTGAGAATAAAGATAAAATGTGGCATCCAACAACTAGCCCCCAAACACACAAGCAGTAATAACTGTATTTATG
This sequence comes from Grampus griseus, assembly GCF_964374135.1. NCBI lineage: Eukaryota > Metazoa > Chordata > Mammalia > Artiodactyla > Delphinidae > Grampus > Grampus griseus. Next base: position 26,285,742 of record NC_139010.1, on the reverse strand, counting down.
AAGTAGCTATAGCAGCCCACTTTTTGGAATTACAAGACAAGTCTTTCTCAACTAGAACATTAGAACCCATGGCCCCTGAATCCCTTGCAAAAAAAAAAAAGATTTAAAAAACTGATGGATTATACATAGTTTTTGTACCAGATATAATTATTATGTTTAGAAAGGGAAAAAAATCACTTTCATTAACAAGATAGGAACTGACTTGGAATAAACAGAAAGGTTAACTGCATTGATTGCTAAGGATCCCAAGCATATGTGTACAGCATATTAACAGCTACATAGGTCAAGGATCAGGAATGCTGGTGATGGGAAGCAGCCTTGGAAAAAAATCAACTTCATCTGCTATTCAAAGAGAAACAAAACGAGAATGCAAGTCATTGCTCATTGCTGTAAGAATTTAATGAGTAACAGCCAATTGCTATTCTACTCCATGAAGAGAATTGGTCCTTTTGGCTTGGTGTAGTATTATGTGTTTCGGATGCCTTAATAAGAAAAGAAAACTCCGACTCTTGGAGGTAGAAGCCACATTTTTCTTTTGTATAGCTCTTTTGAGAGTTGTTGCAGCTATTATAGACTAGTATCTGGTTATCCCTAGTTAAAATAAGAATTTTCTTACCCTAAGAAAGACTTTGAAAGAAGAACTGACAACTAAAGAATCATTCCGCGTGTTTTTCAAACCAGAAAAGGAATATATTTAGTAGTAGCATTTTTTTATGGAAGACTGACAGATAGCTCTGAAAGGAGGATATACAAGTGAAGAAGACCTAGGCCAAATTAATAGGATAGTGTCCTGTCAGAGGGTTTCCATTTCTCATCTAACAGATAGGAGCAAAGATGTAGTTTGTTTGTCTATAATGCAGTGATAAACTTGTAAATGGAGAAATCATGCTGATCTAAAGATGTAATGCAGGAAATAACTGCTCCCTCGCTAGCTAAAAGTAGAATGGTCATTAACTGCCAGTTTCTGGAGAGAGAAGTGGTCTTAATGGCAGTCTGTTTGGGGGACTTATGAAATGGTCTTATGCAATCGAATCAGTATTCCAAGACTGTGCTCTCAGCAGATTGAATAGGGGTACAGTAGTAACTATTTAAAAGCATAGCTTCTAACTGCAAAGTGAAGAGGAGACATTAGAGCCCTAGGTTGTACTCACCAGAGATGATTTGGTACAAATAAAGGCACAATAATATATTTGGGAAGGAATAGCCAGTACTGTAGGTCCAAAATCAAAGGACACTGTGAAGTGCCATTTCTTTAGATACTTAAAAATCCTGGAACAAAGTGATGCTGGGAAGACTGGACAGCTTCATGTAGAAGAATGAAATTAGAACGCTCCCTAACACCATGCACAAAAATAAACTCAAAATGGATTAGAGACCTAAACGTAAGGCCAGACACTATAAAACTCTTAGAGGAAAACATAGGAAGAACACTCTATGACATAAATCACAGCAAGATCCTTTTTGACCCACCTCCTAGAGAAATGGAAATAAAAACAAAAATAAACAAATGGGACCTAATGAAACTTAAAAGCTTTTGCACAGCAAAGGAAACCATAAACAAGACCAAAAGACAACCCTCAGAATGGGAGAAACTATTTGCAAATGAAGCAACTGACAAAGGATTAATCTCCAAAATTTATAAGCAGCTCATGCAGCTCAATAACAAAAAAACAAACAACCCAATCCAAAAATGGGCAGAAGACCTAAATAGACATTTCTCCAAAGAAGATATACAGACTGCCAACAAACACATGAAAGATTGTTCAACATCATTAATCATTAGAGAAATGCAAATCAAAACTAAAATGAGGTATCACCTCACACCAGTCACAATGGCCATCATCAAAAATCTACGAGCAATAAATGCTGGAGAGGGTGTGGAGAAAAGGGAACTCTCTTGCACTGTTGGTGGGAATGTACATTTATACAGCCACTATGGAGAGCAGTATGGAGTTTCCTTAAAAAACTACAAATAGAACTACCATATGACCCAGCAATCCCACTACTGGGCATATACCCCGAGAAAACCATAATTCAAAAAGAGTCATGTACCACAATGTTCATTGCAGCTCTATTTACAATAGTCCGGACATGGAAGCAACCTAAGTGTCCATCGACAGATGAATGGTTAAAGAAGATGTGGCACATATATACAATGGAATATTACTCAGCCATAAAAAACAAACGAAATTGAGTTATTTGTAGTGAGGTGGATGGACCTAGAGTCTGTCATACAGAGTGAAGTAAGTCAGAAAGAGAAAAACAAATACTGTATGCTAACACATATATATGGAATCTAAAAAAAAAAAAGGTTCTGAAGAACCTAGGGGCAGGACAGGAATAAAGACGCACACATAGAGAATGGACTTGAGGACACGGTGGGGGGAAGGGTAAGCTGGACGAAGTGAGAGAGTGGCATGGACATACATACACTACCAAATGTAAAATAGATAGCTAGTGGAACGCAGTCGCATAGCACTGGGAGATCATCTCGGTGCTTTGTGACCACCTAGAGGGGTGGGATAAGGAGGGTGGGGGGGAGACGCAAGAGGGAGGGAATATGGGGATATATGTATATGCATAGCTGATTCACTTTGTTATACAGTAGAAATTAACACAACATTGTAAAGCAATTATACTCCAATAAAGATGCTAAAAAAAAAATCCTGGAACATATAAAGCAAGTAAAAAAAGAGATGAATTTTTTTATATATATAAGAATATTTAGATTTAGAGAAAGAGGGAATTGGCAGTATTTAACTATATTAATATTTAATAGTACTTTATCTGAAAATATGTTTTAAATCTAGCTAGGTACATTGAGACTTTTCTTGAAAGATGTAAATGAGAGTAACTCAAGTATTTCATTCATTTTTGCTTTGCTCCATTGCTGCCTCTTAAAGTTCTTTAAAAGGACAGTTAGAATGAATGCATTTAAATGAGAGCTTTATTTAGTTTTCTTTACTTAGAGAAGTTTCTATAAAGGAAGCTGTTTAAAAATACATACTATTTATTCTCTTTGGTAAAAGTTCATAAAACATATATGTACTTTTAAACAAATAATCATAAAGTGAACACTGTAACTACTACCAAGGTCAAAAAGCAGAATGTGCCTCACATGTCCTTCCCTGGCCAACTCTGTGGTCTATTTGTCCTAAGGTAACAAAGGCACAATTAAGTTCTTAAATACTCTTAGTGAAGAGGCTTGTTTTCAATGATTACTTGTTTCAGAGTATTAGAAGAATATTGAAAAGATGAATTTATTTTTTCAAGGGAAGAGAGATTAGATTGAGAACTCGGTAGTAATTTTTTTTTAAAAGATATTAATGACTACAGAGGAAGACTAGCATTCAGAAAGTATATTATTTCTAAGGACGAAAATATTGTGTTTTTTATTATCCAATTCAGTATTAAGCCACGTTACATACTGTTCTTGAAAATTACTTCTTAGTCACATGGCTCTTCTTTAGAATTTTTTTTTTCAAAACTCACCTTGCGCAGAAAGCCTTTCCTTGAAAATCTATCACTAAATGTTCCATTGCACTATTATATCACTATGAATAACAGCAATTTGAATGTAGAAAAAAGTTGCTATGTCTCATTACCACCGTAGCTATGGTGTCATTTTTACTACCTGATATTTCTATGACTTGAATTTTTTTTTTTTTTTGGCCGCACTGCACGGCTTGCGGGATCTTAGTTCCCCGATCAGGGGATCGAACCTGGGCCCCGGCAGTGAAAGTGCCGAGTCCCAACCACTGGACTGCCAGGGAATTCCTGAAATTTTAATTTAAGTAAAATCACTAAGCAGGTGTCACTTTCTATTTAAGCTATTTATGCTTATACACTGTTGACATTTATTAACTTCACTTGGGCATACTAATATTTTGTAAGAGCTTTTATCCACAGCATTGGAAGCAATCACATCATTCTTGACAATCATGTAAAATAGGCAGCTTGTTAGAGGAGCAAATGTACAACTTTCTAGAGAATTTCACTTGGAAAATAAAAGCAAGATGTTGTGGAAAAGGCTTCTGTGAGAAGAGAGTTCATAGAAATAACATATATACTCACATATGTATATATTAATTAAGGATTGGAAGATAAAGCTAAGGAAATCTCTGGCAAAGTGGAGAGATAGAAAATATGAGGGGAAAATCTGACAAAGAGGATCCTCAGGCAGTGCAAAAATTAACTGTTAGGGTTCTAAAAGGAGAAAACAGACCTTGGAGTCTTGAACTTGGATGAAAGAGCCTCTGGACTGGTAGTGTTCCCAGGTACTTGGCAATAGTAAAGAAAAATCCTTTCTAGAAGAAAGTTCTATCACCCTCTGCCTAAAAATATTCTTCCAAGGAACTTTTGCCCCCAAAACAGCCAATAGACAAAGATAACTAGGCATATGAGGAAACCACTCACCATAAGCAAACAGACATCCAGAACTCATAAAGACATGAAATACTAGAATTATCAGACTTAGGCTAAAACAACTTTTTTATCAGGTAATTGGGAACTATTGCAAAGAAAAAGTGATGTAGCAGTTCTGAAAAGAACCAAGTAGAAATGCTAGAACTGTAAAAATGCAATAACTGAACTTAAGAGCTCAATGGATGGGGTTTAGCAGCAAGTTAGCAAATTAGATAGAGCTGCAGAGGGAAGTAGTGAAGTGGAAATTGTCACAAGAAATTATCCAACATGTTGCATGGGCAGAGGGGGAAGGTAAAAATTACAGATGAGAGAAAAAGAGACATACAGGATAGAGTGACAAGATCTAATATACATTTAATTGGAGTCCCAGAAGGAGAGGAAAGAGAGAATGGGCCAGAGCTAATGAAAGACATCAACCTACAGATTAAAGAAGCCAAATGAATTCCAAACAGTTTTGTTAAGTGAGCCTATATTGCACTTTTCTTTCCTACAGCTTGTGAGTGAATCATGGACAACGTGAACTAAACTACTTTAAAAAGGCCCCAGCACTTTTAAAAATGAATGTCTAGAGTTTGTTGGCAGTATCCACATTACAAAGAACAAAACCCAGGAAATCAGTGAAAGAATGCTTTTCTTAAAGTAGGTTATAAAAAAAAAAAGAAAGAAGGGAAAAAGGTATCCAGGAATTCTCTTTACTATTTTTGTAACTTTTCTGAAAGACTGAAACTACATCATTGTAAAAAATTATAAAAAATAAAAGAAGATGGAAAGACAGACATGCTCTTGGGAGAGGAATAGGACACTAACCATTTGTTATGGTTGTGGGTTTTTTTTTTTTAATAACCATCTTCCAGAAAAGTTTGTTGAAGTCATGCCTATGTTTTGTTCCAGCATTTAGGATAGATGTAACTTCTGTTAATTCCTGATCTTACTACAAAATTTGGCCCATTTGATTTCAAGGGGTATAAGAATTTTAGGTAAGGAACAACTTCCTGATTAGGATGTTTCATATTGAGCAAGCTACTAATAAGGTAGCTGCATCTTTCACTAGAATGTTTTTTGTTTTGTTTTATTTAAGAAAATAGAGTCCATTTCTCTTTAAAGCCATTCTTCCCACCAACATCCTTTTCAAACTATTCCATTTAATTCCATGAAACCTATCTGTCAGCTCTGTCATTACACTGAAACCGCACTGTAAAAAGGCACCAGTAGCCCCCTTTTGTCCAGTGCCTTAACCTACTTTAATTTTTTCCCAGTAACCACATTGAGAGTTTTAAGCCCTTTTCTCTTTCAAATGTTCTCTTCTCTTGGCTTTAGTGGCAGTTTTTTCCTTTTTCTGGTTCTACTTTTTTTTTTTTTAATTCACTGCCTTGTATGACTACTTCCTAAAGTTTTGTCCTTATCTCTCTGTTTTTCTTTTACTGCAATCTTGTTCTATCCAAATCCTACTCATTCTTCAAAGTCCAGTACAGGTGTTACCTCCTCCATAATGGTAAGGACCATCCCAGTCTATGGCATGCTTTCACCTCTCAGTGCCTACCCTCCTCTCCTTACTTTGTGCAGACACCATTCACGTGCCTCTCAGCGCTTAGCAATGTCTTTTGTGCCTGGCAAGCATTCAGGAAGCTTTTTCTGGATTGGCTAACTAAAACTTTTTTCTGTAGAAATCAGAAATCTATAAATTTCTATAGAATCTTCCTTTGGCAGAAGAAAAGAAAAAGATTTTGATTGACAAAGGGGATATTTTTTGCCCCTTACTTGAAATTGTAACTCTCAGAGCAGGGTCCTGTAAGCTATGGTCTAAGGACCAAATTTGGCCTGTCCCCTGTTTTGTTGTATGGCCCTCAAACTATGAATGGTGTTTATATTTTTTTAATGGTTGAAAAAAATTAAAAGAAGAATAATTTATGACATGTAAAAATTATATGCAATTCAAATATCAGGGTCTCTAAATAAAATTTTATTGGAACACAGTTGTCCTCATTTGTTTATGCACTGATTGCTTTTGTGCCACAGTGCCAAAGTTAAGTAGTTGTGACGAACAACATATGACCACCTGACCCTTTATGGAAAAAGTTTGCTGACCACTGTCTTAAAGGTTAGTGTTTAGTTCACTTTTTAATTTCACCCAGTGCCCTTTCTGCTTTATGATTAGATATGATGCTTGTATTTAATAGACCTTTAAGATATATTATTTATGTCATAAATATTTAGTTAACAGCAGTCAGTCCTATTGAATTTTCATTTACTTAACTCTTTTCTAGCAAATGTTTCTTTTTAAGAATTAGTTTACTAAATTCAAGAAAAGAGAGCCCCAAGTCAAATATACTTGTAACTCATACTCACAATCCTCCATTAATAAGTGAAGTTCATTTTTCAGTTAAATTTGACTGCAACTTTATTACTTCACATCAGCAAGGTTCAGCTGATAGGAATAATAATGAGCTTGAATTTACATTTAAATTCCTTTTATTTCAAAATACATCCAAAAATAATTTTGTTTCTCTGTGGTGTGCACTAATTAAGTTTAAACATGAACAGTGATTTATTTTGCATTTTCATTTATGCCTTATTACCGAATGTATTAATAAAAAGTATTGAATGAAAACTAAAGACCAGTGAACTTGTAAGTAAACCTGTGTTAATTTTAAAATTAGCATGAATAAGGCTTCCCTGGTGGTGCAGTGGTTAAGAATCCGCCTGCCAGTGCAGGGGACACGGGTTCAAGCCCTGGTCCTGGAAGATCCCACATGCCGTGGAGCAGCTAAGCCTGTGCACCACAACTACTGAGCCTGTGCTCTAGAGCCCACGAGCCACAACTACTGAAGCCCACGTGCCTGGAGCCCGTGCTCTGCAACAAGAGAAGCTGTAGCAATGAGAAGCCTGTGCACCGCAACGAAGAGTAGCCCCTGCTCGCCGCAACTAGAGAAAGCCTGTGCGGAGCAGCGAAGACCCAATGCAGCCAAAGATAAATAAAAATAAATAAATTTAAAAATAAATAAAATTAGCATGAGTAGCAGAAAAATGTGGCATTTAGAAAGGAACCTGTGACAAGACATCTTGCCAAAATACGGCCACTCTTGCTTTGCTCTGTTAGTGATAAAATATGGCTCTGTCTACATTCTTTTTTTTTTCCCATGGGTTTAGAATGCAAGTTTTATTTTTGAATCCCCATTGAGATAAATACGTTAATCTTTGAAAAATATTCAGTTATATGCCAATAAAATTATCCCTAGAGCCCCCAGTGATAGTCATGCCCCATTCTGGAAAACACTACCATAGGGCATTACTGGAGGTATCCTGGGGAGGTAGGATGAGGCCACTGTTTGTTGAGCAAAGGTCATCTGTGTCCCAAGTAAGCTGCTTGCTGCTGTTCATAATTCTCTGAACCCCAGACCTACCAGCTTATTGGATATTATCTTTCCTGGCTGGCAACACTTTGGTGGCTCCCTGTTCTTTTCTAGATAGAAGAGTAAATGCCTTAACATAACCTACAAGGTCCTTGGGGATACTGGGATAGGCCTACCGTGGCCCCATCAGGCTGGTGAAGAGAGGGGGACAGGAGAGAGGGGGACAGGAGACAGGGAGGATCTCCTGGAGGAAGTGACATTTGAGCTGAAGTCTACTGACTTATGGGAGAGAACTAGGTGATGGTGGTGAAGAGCTTTTTTAGGTAGAAGGAACAGCATGTGCAAATTTCCTGAGGCAGGAAGGAACAATGTGCATGTGAGCACCTGAAAGAGGCACTAGAGGAAGAGTCAGGGAGAGGAGTGTTTGAGGGACCAGACCCTGCCTGCAGTCCCTGGAGGCATCGCAAGCATTGTGATCTTAATGCTGTGCCTTATGAGGAGCCATTTAGAGCTTCAAGAACGGTGACTTCAGTTACTTGAATAACAAATACTTTTTTTTTGCACTGCGCGGGCCTCTCACTGCTGTGGCCTCTCCCACTGAGGAGCACAGGCTCCGGACGCGCAGGCTCATCAGCCATGGCTCACGGGCCCAGCAGCTCCGCGGCACATGGGATCCTCCCAGACCGGGGCACGAACCCGCGTCCCCTGCATCGGCAGGCAGACTCCCAACCACTGCACCACCAGGGAAGCCCCAACAAATACTTTTTTTTTTTTTTCCGGTACGCGAGCCTCTCACTGTTGTGGCCTCTCCCGTTGCGGAGCACAGGCTCTGGACGCCATGGCTCACGGGCCCAGCCGCTCCACGGCATGTGGGATCTTCCTGGACCGGGGCACGAACCCGTGTCCCCTGCATCGGCAGGCGGACTCTCAATCACTGCGCCACCAGGGAAGCCCCCAACAGATACTTTTTGAACAGCTGCTTCAGGGGGAGCACTGGGGATTTTAATAGAACAAGACTCTCATGGTCCCTGCCATCAGGAAACTTACATTCTTTTAAAAACAAAAGTTATACATATGCATGGTTTAAAGAAATAACAAGTATTGTAAGGTTTTCTATGAAAACAGAAGGCAGTCCACTACATTTTCCCCCTTTTCCACTTTCACAGTCTGCCTCCATTCTTGATGATTACAAAACAAAACTTGAGCAAATGGGAGATGCAGGAAATCATTAGGGGCTTTTAATATTTTGCTAGTAATAGAAATAACATATTATATGTTAAAAATCTGAAAGACTTCTGACAGGTGATTGATTGAGCAGTTTCTTAGAGCATCAGATATATAAGGAAAAGTGCAGTTTGAAATGCTTCAGTTTGGTTTGGTACTATCTTGTTTTAGATTATTGGGTTGGGGGCAGGGGGAAGATTCACATCCAAGCAGTATTTCACCAAAACTTATCCTCTGAATTTGTTTTATGTGTCACTTTGCCTGGAAAGTTAAATCTTAAAACACTGATGAGAGCAACTAAAGATATGACTGTCAGTGAGGCACAACCATCGTTAAAATGAAACTGGAAAATGAGCAGTTGGCTGATTTTTGACAGAGCCAACATCTGTTCTAGAAAGATGCACCCTCCCTGGTCTGTTGCTCTGTTCATACAAGATGTTTTTTTTTTCTCCCTTCACTCTCTTTTGAATTTATGTTTATTGGTTATTCATCTTTGCAGTGGTACTGGGATACTTCGTGCCTTGTCTTTGCTCAGGCAGGGAATGATGGGTTTGGAAAGTCTAACCTAACACAAAGACAAGAAATAGGCAAAGACAATAAGAGTAAAAAAGAATTATGAGATTAAAATTACTTTTCTTAAAATCATTTCTGGTTTTTATCAGGATGAAAAGTATTTTATTGAATACCTGCTGAAGATAAAACACTAAGCTATGTGCTTGGTGCATTTGTGGGGGATGGGGATAAATATTCGATTGTTTGGTCCCTCTGATCCCATTCCTATGAACTCTTTTGACAAGATGCCTGTTACTATTGTGGGGAATATTTATTTCTTTTATATATTCATTTGTAGGGGTCTAGTATATCATTTTGGGTGTAGTTCACAAGTGAAGGGAGTTGGATTATGGTTCACTTCGGTCTATTTTTTTTTTTTTTAAGTTGTGGTAAAATATACGTAACATAGATTTACCATTTTAACCACTTTAAGTGTATAATTCAGTGTCATTAATAAGCACGTTCACATTGTTGTATAACCATCACCACCATCCATCTCCAGAACTTTTTCACCATCCCAAGTTGAAACTGTGTACCCATTAAACAGTAACTCTTCATTCTCCCCTCCCCTCCGCCCTTGGCAACCATAATTCTCCTTTCTGTCTCTATGAATTTGGCTCTATAGTTACCACATATAAGTGGAATTATACAGTATTTACCTTGATTCTGGCTTATTTCAGTTACATAATGTTTCCAAGTTTCATACACATTGTAGCATGTATCAGGATTTACTTTCTTTTTAAGACTGAATAATATTCCATTGTATGTATATATTCCATTGTGGTTTTTTAGCTACAGTGTAAACACACCAGTAACCAAATATAAATCTGCACCTAGAGATGGTGACAGGGCACTGTCTTCTTTGAGACAGCCTATTGTTTAGAGACCAGACCAAATGAAACCATACTAGATTAGGTGACTTGGTGCCAGCAATGTCTAAGTGTTATTCCAAATGTTAGAGGACATTGTGGAAAGAGAAAAGAAGTGAGAGTGAACTTCACCACGTGATGAAGCTGTGACAATTTCTTAAGAAATCATGTCCTCTTTCCCATATCTCAATGGTGAAATAGTTTTAGAACTAATGCTCATAGATGAACATTATTATTACAAAATAAAAGTAGAAAAACAAGATGTAAGTAAACCAGAATTCCAGTTCAAAGTTTGCGCTCTCAGTTGTAGGTTAAAACATTGATACCAGTTTGTTAAATTGTAGAGGTCTTGCAACTCCTGTGGTGTGTGTGGGGATGATAACCCTATCCCTCTTCCAGGGCCTTTTGTCTGACATTTAGCCCACACCTTTGCAGAGGGGAAGGAGGTCATCTGGACTGGATTACAGGCAAGTAAGTAAGTGTGTGTCATAATAGATAATGTTCCAGTGGTGCTACTGAAGGCAGGTTTCCTATGGTCCTGACAGAGGACAAAATAAATATTTCACGTCTCGTTGTCTAATAAGATGAGGTGACTTAGTTGAAAATCTAAGATAACATGTGGCAACCTGTCTCTCACCTTACAAGGAAGCATTTCAAACAGCTATTTTTTGGACAGCTCTTATTTATATGTATATATGCTCCTGCCGGTGCCTGATGTTGCCAAGGGACATCTGATTTGCTCTTGAACTTTTCTTGTTGCTGTTCTCCTGTTGGAAAAGTTGGAGTGGAGTTGGCTGCACCTGATGACCTTTCCTCTTTTCTCACTGTTCTTTTTCTGAATTGTCACTTGGCACACTAGTCAGCCTCTTTGTGCCCTGCCTCCCTAAAGCCATTTGCCTAGAGACCCCCAGGCTGAGTAGAAATCATCTCTGCTCCTTTTTGCTGACTTGCACTTCCTTTCTCATATATAATACAAAGATCAAACACTTACCTCCTGTTGCTATTGTTTGAGGGACAATTATGAGTAATCCCTGAGGGAAGATGACCAAACTGAAAGTAAGAGTGGTAACAGATTTGAATGAGCATTAAGCAGCCTCCTTCTGAGGGAAAGAATTTATCTGCAGAAACATTATCTAGATTAGTCCTGAAAGGGCATCTGCCCCTAGGGTTGGTGGTCACAGGCTTAGGGCATTGAAGAGACCCTGCTAGCCAGCAGCCACCTGGGGCAGTTTTTCCCTGGTGAAGCAGTAATATCCATGCCTGAAGGCAGGGCTTTTTCTGGAAGAAATTTTGCAGCAAACTCAACTCCCAGCAGCCCATCTCTGATGCTAATTCTACCTGCTGCTGTGGAAACCAGCAGAGCGTGCTGCTGTGTGCTGAGATGAGGTCTGGGTTCTTCAGCCATGTCAGCACAGCCTCTTCTCTCCTGTCTCCTACTTCCACCCACATTTTTTTATTGCTACTTTTTAAAACTGAAAGACTCTGCAGGGAGGGGAAGTCCTTTGGTATTTTGAGTATTGAGGTGCTCAGCAGAACTGCCTGGCATCCTGTTTGTATATAGCAGTTTTAATTCACTCTCTAATAGGTCATTTGGCCTTACCAGCAGAGTCTTAAACTTGATAATCCTCACGTCAGCAGTGAGGCTCAGGGCAAACATCCAAAAGTGCAACCCTGCGTAATTATTTGAAGGAGGTGTTAAAGCCTTCATTCCCTGGCTGTTTGGCTTCTGCCTGGCGCCTCTTCAGGTCAGGCCTATAACATTCCTTGTGCTCTCTGCAGCTGAGAGAGGCAGGTGGTTTGGGAGAGCAGAATCAAAGAGGGAAGTTCACGTTCCCATTCTGTGTGAGCAGCTTGATAATGTTCCTATGCCACTGCAGTCAGTGGGGAGACTTGGGCTCTGGTGACATGCAAGCTTTTTGGTACTGTTTTAATGGAGATGCCCAAAGCAGGAGCGGTGTGCTGATAGGTTGAAAAATCATAGCTGATCCACTGATTACATTCTTCTTGCTCTTTCCTTTTAGAGGTAATTGATGATAAGAATTACTCCTCCCACAGACTGGCCTTGACTTGCTCCCTTTATCTGAGGTGCCCCCGGCCTTTTGGAAGTACATTATGTCCTATTTTTATTGGCTATTATATTAGGTATCATTATTGGCTCTCTCACCACTGATCACTGCAGTTTGAGGTTTCAGATTAGATGTGGTATCTCAGGCGGAGTTAGGGCTGTATTTGGAGATGACTCTAGGATAGTAACCACCTAACAATCACATTGTCTTTTATTCTGAAGTAGATGTTTCTATTCCATTCTTTAAAAATATAGCCCTGTGAAACCAGTTGATGACTGCAGAGACTGTAAGCTATCAGAGTTCCTTCTAGACCTTTTCTTTTTTTCTTTTAAGGAAGCTGCTTTTTGTCCTGTAATGATGCATTGGATGTTATAGTTAGTGAGTGACAATAATAGAGCTCGAAATTCCATCTGATAATTTATCTTCCTGTAACTGCAGAATATCCTTGTAAGGTATTGTCCCTGTTTAAAGGTGGAAAAATTGAGGGAGAGAGTAGCTATGTGGTTATTGATAGGAAAGCATTGAAGTCTAGTTTGCCCTAAGAAATGTTTTGATCTCTCTCTTCAATAGAAAAGAAGTTTCTACCTTTGGTTTCCAGGTGAAGTTGGGTATGTTTGTGTATACATAGAGTGACATGGCTTACCTTAGTGTGAATAGGCTCCATTGTGTTCTTTTGTGACGATTTAGAAAGAATCAATGTGAGTGCAGCCTGTATAAATAGTTTTCAAGTAGATAGAAGGTGTTTTTGACCTGATGTGTTAGATCACCATTTTCCTTCTTGTCTCTTCACATCTCTCATATTTGCTCTCTTCAAGAGTAATCTTGCACGTAGCCAGAAGAAAAATGCAAGGTACGTGAAGGCTTGAGAATTTGAATTGCCTGGTACCTTGGCAGAAACTCAGAATCATTTTTTTAGGTTTGGGGAATTTTAACCAACAAAACTTACCTGTGGGAAAAGAAAAAACTTACTTGTGATCCTAATTCTAAGTGACATTGGCAATATGACGTACGAAGAGCTGTGATAGTTTTCAAGTCTATTATATTTTTAGGCTGTTGTCCATATCTTTCTGTTTACTACCTAAAGTCTTATCATTTTTGTACCTGGAGGTACAATTTTGTGAAGAATGCTTCTGAAATATACCATTATTTGTTTTGTTGTTTTTCAATTAGAATCTTCCAAGGGCTGTGATTATAGTTTTTTCACATTACTTGTCTTTCTTGGCCACAAAACCAAGTGGACGCTTCCTTTGCTGTCTGATTGCATATGCATAGCCCAAGGATGGGACTTCTTCCCCACTTGGCATTCTTTGGTACAGATTTGTTATTCAGATTGTGAGACAAATGCACACTGCCATGTGAAAATGGCCTTCTACTGGCCTGTGTTCTAGGCCTGGTCCCAGGAACTCTTAAATTTATATCACAATGTTAGTGGTCCTAGCCTGTCTCTGTTTCTTATCTTTTAAATGGGGATAATAATGCTGAGCTCAGGTTTATGTCACAGTGATTTTTTTGAAGGGTTAATGATCTGGGCTTTGTGAGATACTTTTTAGATCCTTAGATGACAGGTGTTATTTAGCCTCAGCAAGGCTTTCTGTGGGAGTGCCTTCCAAAGAGCTCAAAGTGCTTGTCAGACTGTCTTCCATTCATCCTCATACCATCCCTGGTAGGGAGGTAGGTGGGGGAGCATTATTATTAAGTACAAAATAGTGTTATTACTGTTACTTTTATCTGTAAACAGGGGGTAATTGTGAGAAATAGAAGTTGGTAAAACAGATTATAGAAGAAAAAGTAGCGTGCGTTTGCCATTCCTGTTTACTTTAGGTTTCAGAAGTCTAACTGCCATACATGAAAACAATAGAAATCATCCCTTCTTGGGGGAGAAACAGGACCCGCTGCATCCTTCTAAATCCTTGCATTAATTGAACACCAGTACTTATTTTCATTTGTACCAGATTACCTACTAAGGGTTAGTTTAACTTGCACATACCAGGAATGACTATAAATTTCATAGGACTTAACATTTTTAAAAAATTGTATAAGGACCTCCTTGGTGGTGCAGTGGTTAAGAATCTGCCTACCGATGCAGGGGACATGGGTTCAATCCCTGGTCCGGGAGGATCCAACATGCCACGGAGCAACTAAGCGCGTGCGCCACAGCTACTGAGCCTGCGCTCTAGAGCCCGCGAGCCACAACTACTGAAGCCCGTGCTCTGCAAGAAGAGAAGCCACCGCAATGAGAAGCCCGTGCACCGCAATGAAGAGTAGCCCCTGCTCACTGCAACTAGAGAAAGCCTGCGCACGGCAATGAAGACCCAACGCAGCCAAAAATAAATAAATTAAAAAAAAAACTGTACAGTTGATTTACAATATTATATTAGTTTCAGGTGTACAGCAGAGTGATTCAGTATTTTTATAGAGTATGCTCCATTTAAAGTTATTTTAGGACTTCCCTGGTGGTCCAGTGGTTGAGACTCCGTGCTTACACTGCAGGGTGTATGGGTTTGATCCCTGGTGGGGGAACTAAGATCCCGCATGCCACATGGTGCAGCCAAAAAAAAAAAAAAAAGTTATTTCAAAGTAATGGCTGTAATTCCCTATGCTGTACAATATATCCTTGTTGCTTATCTATTTTATACATAGTATTTTGTGTCTCTTAATCTCATACCCCTATCTTGCCCCTCCCCACTTCCCTCTCCTCAGTGGTGTCCACTAGTTTGTTTTCTATATCTGTGAGTCTCTTTCTGTTTTGCTATATGCATTCATTTCTTTTATTTTTTAGATTTTACATATAAGTGATAGCATATAGTATTTGTCTTTTTCTGTCTGACTTACTTAACTAAGCATAATACTCTCTTGGTCCATCCACATTGTTGCAAATAACAGAATTTCATTCTTTTTTATGGCACAGTAATAGTCCTGTATATACCACACACACACACACACACACACACACACACACACACACACACACACACACACACACACAAATATATGTATATACCACATTCTTTATTCATTCATCTGCTGATAGATACTGAGTTTGCTTCCGTATCTTGGCTATGATGTAATAATGCTGCTGTGAACATTAAGGTACATGTATATTTCTGAATTAGTGTTTTTAAATTTGGGGGGGATATATACCCAGGAGTGGAATGGCTGGATCATATGGTAACTCTATTTTAGTTTTATAAGGAACCTCCATACTGTTTTCCATAGTGGCTGCACCAGTTTACAGGGGGGTTCCCTTGTAGAGGGGGTCCCTTGTAGGGGGGTTCCCTTTTCTCCACATCCTCACCAACATTTGTTATTTATAGACTTTTTGATGATGGCCATTCTGACAAGTGTGAGGTGTTATATCATTGTTGTTTTGATTTGCATTTGCCTGATAATTAACGTTGTTGAACATCTTTTCATGTGCCTTTTAGCCATCTGTATGTCTTTGGGAAAATGTCTGTTCAGGTCTTCTGCCCATTTTTTAATTGGTTTTTTTTGTTATTGAATTGTATGAGCTGTTTGTATATTATGGCTATTAACCCCTTGTCAGCCATATCATTTGCAAATATTTTCTCCCATTCATTAGGTTGTCTTTTCATTTTGTCACTGGTTTCCTTTGCTGTGCAAAAGCTCTTAAATTTAATTAGAATCCCATTCGTTCATTTTTGCTTTCATTTCTTTTGCCAGGACTTACATATTTCGAATCTTCATTTTAGACTTCAAAACTGAATTTCCTCTTTTTGAAGTCAAATCAGATACCAAATAGTTCACTGAGGCCACCCAGCACAAGAAATAGATTTTCTTAAAGGAGAGATCTTTGAAGAGAGTGACCACTACTTTGTCTAAGATTGAAGAAGGAGAGCGAGCCTCATTTGGGAAGCCCTATGGACAGGGATCCCCAACATGTCTGTCATTATGCTGTTGAGGATTGGCCATTCATTCAGTTTTGTAGCTTGAGGTCACAGATATTAGGAGGTTCCTCTTTACTCTCCTCCCCAACTTTTGCTGAGATTTTGAGGCTCATCTTTGCAGCCTAGTCACATGTGGAATTATTTCTGGTCTTTTATGGTTGTTTCATAGAGCCTGAGAGGAAGGAGTAGAAGGTCTGAAATGAATGCAAGGGAAAATGACCACAGTTAGCCCTTAAATCTTGCTTTTTGTTTTCTTTCAGTGTATACCACTACACTACCAGAAATCAATAATTTCTTCTGTGTTCTCCCTAGGAAACAAACATGTACAAACTAAAAATGGTAGGCTTCACAGATCATGTGAGCAAGGGACAGCAGGATGGTTAGATCTTTGTCTCAAGATTCTGTCAGGGAAGCTTTGGTTTTGACTAAAAACCTTTCATCTTGGTGGTCCACATTTGTCTCTTGGTAATAGGAAAACTTTGTTTAATTTTCTGAAGATAACTGTGAGTAGTCAATAAAGGATAGCAACTGTATGCTTAACAGTTTTCAAATGTCATACTTAACACTTAACTTGGGTTTTAAATTTTCTTAAATTGTCCAAATCAGTACTTATTACTTACAAGTGATATCACAAATATTGGCAGTCTTAAGTTCTATGTTTGTTTCCTTATCAAATATTTGTAGTTTTGTGCAGCTGTTCATTGTTTTGTTCCTTTATGACAGGCTTTAAAAAAATGCTGGCTTCCAACACAACAGGGCTCTGTGTGTGCATCAGAGAGAAATGTTTTCAGAAAGAAAAAGGTTTAGGTTTCAAAATCCCCAAGGAATTGTTATAAAACAACAGTGAGGGGAAAAACTCAATATGATTTAAATACCTTGCCGTGGTTCTTTTTTAATTTAAATTTTTCCTGTTAGGTCTTTTATTTTCTAAACAATAGACCACTTTGCTCTTCTTGAACTACTTTAGCCTATAAAGAACAACCAAGTTTCTTTTTTTAAACGTGTAGTTTAAGCTTTTTCCTCTTCTCCATTCAGGTACCTAATTAAATGGAGCCATTTAGTTGATTTGTGCTTATTTTCATCCAGAATTCAATTAAAATTCTTCTAACTGAACTACAGCCATCTGATTCTTAAACGAGGTCCAGGATAAGAAGTGACAATGAAAGTGGGAATAACAAGGAAAAAATATGTTCATTTCAGTCTTTGGGAGTTTTGTGAGTCAAGCTTAATCTCTGTGGTTTAGCAGGGCCAGGTTTTAAGGGGCATCACCCACAAGGAGAGGCTGTAGAGTACAGAGGTTAAAGAGTTCAGACTTCAGAGTTAGGCTATCTGGGTTTGAATCTTTTTTTCTTTTTATAATTGAAGTAGAGTTGATGTACAGTGTTGTGTTAGTTTCAGGTGTACAGCAAAGTGATTCAGTTATACATACATATATATCTTTTTTTTTTCAGATTCTTTTCTCATGTAGGTTATCACATAATATCGAGTGTAGTTCCCTGTGCTATACAGTAGGTCCTTGTTGGCTATCTATTTTGTGTATAATAGTGTATATATGTTAATTCCAAACTCCTAATTTATCCCTCCCCCACCTTTCCCCTTTGATAATCATAAATTTGTTTTCTATGTCTGTGGGTCTGTTTCTGTTTTGTATATAAGTTCTGGGTTTGACTCTTAATTTCCTTTTCTTTTTCTTTTCCAGCTTTATGAATGTCAATTTTCCACTGTTTACTTGCTGTGTATTCTTGGGCAAGTTACTTTAGCCTTTTAAATTTCAGCTTCAACCCTAAAATGGGGGTTAATAATAGTATCTGCTTCTTGGGGTTGTGAGGAGGCAGTCAGATGATCACATAGAGCCCGAAGTATAATGCCTGGCATGCATGCTTGCTCAGTAAACTTTAGCTCTTATGATCTTTACTTCATTAGTGTTGTTGTCAACATATATATTTGTTGTTCACCTTGATTTTTTAATATATAACAATATTGGCATTAGGTAACTTTGTTTTAAAAATCTGTTATGAGGGGGAGCGGGAGGGAAAAAAAATCTGTTATGATATTTTTGAGTTTATAAAAATTTAAATTGACATGGTAAAAATCACCATAAGTAAAGTCAAAAGACAGATGACAAATTGGGGGAAAATATATTTGCAGTTCATCACACAGAGTTCATTTCCCTAATACACAGAGAACTACTACTCAATTAAAAAAGTAGGCCGTTGGAAACTGTTTATGGTGATGTGCTTCCACTTAACTGCGCTGCGGATTTCATGTCTTTAATATATATTCTCAGAGCATACCAGGCAAACCCTTGGCTGGAGAAGGGCTTGAGACACACAGCTAAAGACACAGAATGAGTGTGTAAACAGATCTGAGTTCTTTTTGTTTTTCCCCATAAAATAGCTCCCACTCAGAAATGTTCTGTCGCTATCAGTGGTACCCTCACATATCCCTTTACCCTGTCATCCATGACTTTTCTCATCTTCTTTTTGTATCTCCTTCCTCTCATCCAGAAAATCACGGAGTCTGTTCTGTGTTTCATTCATAGTATTAACATCTGCTCCAATCTTTCCAGGCCCACTACTACTATTTTTAGTCAATAGACACTCAGTATCTCACAGTTTAACTGCTACCCTGGTCTCCTTTTCTTTCTTCTCTTGTTCCTTTCTCCAGTCAGCACAATCAATATGCCACACCCAGATTAATTTCCCTTGGTTTTCATCTTGGGCCACCAGCTTACTCAGAAGCCTTCAGTGGTTCCCCACCGTCTAGAGTGAAGTCTGACTTCTGAACCTGACCCTCAGGGCCCCCCTTAATCTGATTTTCCCTCCTTATGTCTTTAGCCTTAGTCTTTTCACTGCTTCTTTTTAGGAACCCTCCATTACATCTAACCTGGCCTACTTGACCCTCCATATACCCATTTCCGCCTTCGTGCTGCCCTCCCTCCTCCTCTTCACTAAGTCTTAGACTTGCTACAAGGCCCGGCTCAGTTTCTGACTCTTCCAGATGGCTTTTCTAGATGCCCCAGCCCTCTACATCCATTGTTTTCTTACCTCCCGCTGCATTTATTAATTGCCTTTACCTCTCCTCCCACACTTAACCTTTGCCACCTATATAGTTTTAGGTAAACTTTAATTGAGTACATAATACAGTAACTTTTCACAAGGTGAACACACCCGTGTCATCAACATGCCTCTCTTCTGACACATACCCCATCCTCCCTAACCAGATGACAGTTGCCTGGGAGACAACACCACATCATATGCCTCTTTACATGAAAATGCATAATATCAGGTGCTCAGTGACATTCTAGATCAGAAATTTGAGCTAAGACTAGGCTTTGGCAAATAAGAAACACATAGAAATTTAAAGGAATATGTGAAATTTCCATTACTAATAACTATAAATTCTTTCTTCACAAGTAGTTACAGTTGAGGTTACATTAGAGGTAATACCATTGGGTAAGTCTTGTTCAAGGATTCCTAGGTGGTGATCTATAAATGAGATTTTTATATCCATCTAAACAAGGCCATGTTATAGTTTTCTCTTTTCCTACACAAAGTACACAGACATCTCCAACATTCGATATTGTTGTCATTTTATCCAACAAATGCTTATTGATCATATGCATAGATACAGTTACAGCATATAGTGGGATTCAGCTTTGAAGAACATAGAAGATCTTTCTTCTGTAGAGCTTATATTTTAACGAGTCACCAGAAATAATTGGCAGAACTAAAAGAGAAGCTTAAGACTAAAGATAAAACAATGACTAAACAATAAAATAACTATGAAAAATTGTTACTAAATCATCCTAAACATAGAGAGAGAACAAGAACATGGGGACAGGAAAGGCTAAAATGAAGCTTGGCCTTGCACTAGGGACTTTGGATAAGAAATCCATTTGATTATGATGTTAAAGGTACGGAAGAAGATGGCAGCCTATGAAGGTAGAATAAGGACCGGTTAAGAAGAGTAGAAAGATGTTGTAAACATCATAGGAACTATTTAGTTTTCAGGAGTGCTTTACAGTTTACAAGGAAGGTACTTCGACTTGTTCATCTTATTGAGTCTTTACCCATTATGATCTTGTACCATGGGTGGTGTTGTCTGTCCACAGCCACCCGGCTCCCACGTGCCTGTCGTAAGTTTAGACTGACTTCAGTCTTTCCACCTGCTGCTCTTGTCTTAGAGGAGCATGGGAATTTGTGTTCAGTCTTCTCTTAATTTGTGTAATTACTGCATTGAAATCACATCCCAGCTAACTTCATTATCACCATATTTATACTCTTTGCTTCAAACCTAAAGCATGAGAAATCTCCCTGGCAAATCATGCCGTCTGGAGGTTATAAGTATTTAAAAGGCAAAGTGAAGTCAGAGGTAAGTACTTTCCAGCTCCTAGCTGTGGTGTCTCCATCACTTGGAAGCATAGGTACAAAGAGAAGAACCATGGACTGCTAATCCCTAAAAACTAACTTGTTGAAAGTATTATGAGTTCCCTTTTGATTTTGCCTTGTCTTTTATTGCCCCTTTGGTTATGTCTTCTTTGTACCTAGAAGGCTTCAGTTTGTAAAGCTGTAAATCTGTCAGTCTTGTTGGCATGGCTTTCACTTCAAATTAACGTTCAGCAAAGGGATTAGCCGATAAACATTTCGGGCTGTATTTCTTTACACAAAAGGGTGGATATGGTTTGAACAGGCTGCTGAAGCCAGGAAGAGAAGTTAATTGTGTAAATCAATGCAGGCAAGAGCTGATCACCTTTCTGAAAGACAAGACAATGCGGCACACAACCTCTAAATAGATCTTTGGGGTCAAGTTGATGTCATGTTGAAGAATCAGTATTTACTGGGCTTTATAAAGTTAGACTTTAAATGAACCCCGGGCATTTCGCTAGGCCATTAATTGCAGGAAGAGGAAAGGTGACAGTGGCTGAAGTCCATGGCTATAGAGATACTATAAAAATAAGTGAAGAGACAAGACAGTCACTTGCTAATGTGCAAAGGTCTCAGCTTTAGGTTCTACTCAAGCATTGTTGGTTCACGTACTGAAAGGCTTTCTCAGGATTGTGCTGACATTTTAAGAAAGAGCAACTCTTCCATCCTAACAGAAGAAGGTCAGCCCTTTACTCTTTGACACTCATTATCTAAGCAGTGTGGCTTAATTTTCCTCGAATGAATTCTGATGTCATTTCGCATTCTGCCTTGTAAATGTGCTGATCACAAAAGCAGGTTCTTTCTCAGAGTGTGGCTCATCCCTCCCTCTGACAAAGTTGAAAGCTTTTTAAATAAAGAATTGTAGTAAAGAGCATTTACTTTAGGACTCTGGCTTGAATCCAAAGTCTAATGAAAGGCTTTTGATAAATATTATCATTTGTATTTGTTATATCATTCAATAGAAGTGTTCCTCTGGCTGTTTTGTGTGCGAAAGTGTTCTGTACTCCTCGCTGGGTTATCAGAATTATTTGTAGGGCAGGAACCTTATCTTCTGTTTATTTTAGTCAGTGTTTCTAATAAATGTTGTTGACGAGGTGGGGGAATATATTATATCAAATTTTATCCTGTCTGTAACAAAACTAACATCCTGCATGGTCAGTGACAGAAAGTCATAGAAGCAGCTTTGTTAGGCCCTATGGATCAGGGTATGGCCCTAGGATGTTTGTTACAAGTTGCTGGTCATATCTGCTCAATAGATACATTTTGGAGTTGACTTCTCAGACCTCTTTCTCTAGTGCATTTTGTCAGAGGAGGCTTTTCAATTAATCAGCGAAGAGCTGCTGTTCTTTTCTCACTCCCGCTCCTATCCCTCCTCTCCAGGATCATTTTTCAGAATAAATACTGAAAAGAAAGCACAGGAAGTTTGTCGGGATTGTTGTGGTGTTTTTTTTTTTTTTTTTTTTTTTTTTTTTGGCGGTACGCAGGCCTCTCACTGTTGTGGCCTCTCCCGTTGCGGAGCACAGGCTCCGGACATGCAGGCTCAGCGGCCATGGCCCACGGGCCCAGCCGCTCCACGGCATGTGGGATCTTCCCGGACCGGGGCACGAACCCGCGTCCCCTGCATCGGCAGGCGGACCCTCAACCACTGTGCCACCAGGGAAGCCCTGTTGTGGTGTTTTTACAAGAGAATCTGATGTTTAATGTTTTCATCCATGATTTTCTTTGGATATTCACTCTGAGTTTTTATTCTTCCTTTTCAGCTATTTGAGAACTTCTGCTTTGGTACCCTAAAGCTCAATTCAATTCACATCTCTCAGAGGTTCACAGTAGACAGCTTTGGAAACTATGCCTCTTGTGGACAAATTGACTTCTCCTGAGGTGGATCTTGGGAAACACTGGAAACTAAACATCCTCACAAGGTGCTGAGGGAAAGTATCATCATTTTAATTGCCAAGGAGGGATGTGGAAATTTGGGTGATAACTTTCCTGGGTGATTCCCCAAGGATACCATGGTGTCTAATGGTGGTCCACAGTCATCGCACTGTCAGCGAGATGGCTGTGAGCACAGGGAGAACATACGCCTGTAACCCTTAGCTTGTTCATCTTTCACAGGGTCTACCTCTCTTTCCAAAGCTCTTCTCTGAAAATGCACCTCTGAAGCCCTGTGGAGCTCAGATTTGCATTATTTCTTATGTACCTACTGATTTTGCCTCAACCATTTAAACTTATATTAATACTTTAAAAGAGAATTACAGGTGTGTGATCTTATTAATCTCTCCACCTAGATAATATCTACAGATTGTAGAAGGTTTGTATTTTTCCCTCCCCCTTTTAATCAATACCCAGAATTTGTTTTTTATTGTGGTAAAAAACACATAACCTAAAATTTACCGTCTTAAGCCATTTTCAAATATACAGTTTGGTAGTGTTAGGTATATTCACATTGTTGTGAACTATCTCTAGAACTTCTTTGTCTTGCAAATCTGAAACTCTGTACCCATTTAAGCAACTCTTCTTGCCCCCCACCCCCGCAGGCCCCTGGCAACCACCATTCTACTTTCTCTTTCTGTGGATTTGACTACTTGAGATACCTCATATAAGTGGAATCATACAGTATTTGTCTTTTTGTGACTGGCTTATTCTACTTAGCATAATGTCCTCAAGGTTCATCCATTTTGTAGCATGTGTCAGGACTTCCTTCCTTGTTAAGGCTGAGTAATATTCCATCCGATGTATATACACTCATCCCTCGGTTTCCCTTGGTTTCAGTACCTCCCTTGGTATCTGTGGATTCTCAAGTCCCTTATATAAAATGGCATAATATTTGCATATAACCTATGCATACCCTCCTGTATACTTTAAATCATCTCTAAGTTATTTATAATACCAAACACAATGTAAATGCCATGTAAATATTTGCCGGCACACAGTAAATTCAAGTTTTCCTTTCTGTAACTTTCTGTAATTTTTTTCTCAATATTTTTGGTCTGCAGTTGGTTGACTCCACGGATGTGGAACCCATGGATATGGAGGGTCGACTGAACCACATTTTGTTCATCCAGTCTTCCATCGATGGACACTTGGGTTCCTTCCACTTCTTGGCTGTTGTGAATAATGCCCTATGAACATGGGTGTACAAATATCTGAGACCCTGCTTTCAATTCCTTTACTACTTAGAATTTAAACTTTAGCAAAATAACTAGTAAAGTTTTTACCTTTTACTTTGATCTGTCCTTTTTCTTTTGAAGTTGGTACCTTTTATATTTCTTAGATTCCTGTTCCTTCACCCTACCCTAACCCTTGCCTTCCCATGCCACTGATGGAGCTGCAGTATTGTAGCTCTTTTCTGTTTACTTCTCAGGGCAGCAGCAATCAAAGCAATGGTGATACCATCAGGACTATGCAGAGTTCCCTGGGAGAGTGTCAGCCACAGAAGGCACTCACTCCTTCCTTGCTGCAGACCAGCAAAGGGAGGGAGCTCCCAGCGCAGGTTTGCCCCACCCATCAGTCCTGCCACACTCTCTGCTGGGGAGCTCCAGCCTCACTGTTGTTACCTCTCATCTCTACCCCCTCACAGCCTTTCTCCCTCCATGGCCTCTCTTTTTCCTTCATTCCTTAGTCTTAATCTTGATTCTTACTTTCTATTTGAGAAGTATGATTCTGAATCCCGTGTGTTAATAAGGCCACGACATGGTAAGGGCTGTGTATAACACTCAGAGATCTATCAGTGTGACTGCACAGATCATTTGTGAATAAATGAATTTCTAAAGTAACTGTGTATTTCTTTTAGTAGTATTATATAGTTTCAGTTTGACCCCCTTAGTCAGTGTGTGTTGGGATACATTGCTGCCATCACTTATTCAATAGCATAGCATATTTACATATCGGTGTTACGTATTGGTGCCTGCTTTTCCCCACCCCCCCCACACAAAAAAAGGGTTGCTTTTTCCCAAAAAAGATTTCTACTGGTAATATTCATTTTTTTATTTAAGTTGAGCTTTTACCTCACTCACCTCTGATTGTTAAATGACATATGGGAATGAGCGCTCCCAGAGGTAGTACTGAATAGCAGAGTTGACTGAAATTCAGTGCCCTCACCTCTTCTTGGTCCCGCTTCTGCCTTACTGATTTCTTTCTGACAGCTGCCGTTGGGCAGTAAGTAAAGAGGTCTTCTTTTGAGTATCAGAGGTATGACTTAACGTTTTTAGGAAAAAATTTTTGTCTTTGGAAAATGTAACTTTATATATCAAATGCTAAATTCTTAACAGAATTAGAAATTCTATTATTTAGTATTTAGAGGTAACTATGCATTTAAGGACTTATCATACTGTAATTTTTCACAAGTAATTTTTCACAAGTTTTTTGTCTTTTTCACTCTCATTCTCTCATACTTGTAAAGTGGAGTTTTCCAGCAGCTATGTGATATGGTGACATCATCACTCTAATGGTTAATAGCGTGTGTGCTTATGTATTTTTGTTTGTTTTGTAAGTTTGTAGGTATTGGTAGAATTGGAAAAAAATTTTATGTTTTAAGTTTTCTTTCTAGAAGCCAGTAGACAAATTTTTGAGACAATGTAGCTCTAAAGAAAGTACACTTTAAACTACTGTTGTAGAAGGGGGAGTAGCAGGTAGTTTTGATGTAGAACTTTTAGAGAAGAGCAACAGTGTTAGAGAGCAAATAATTTTTGATGGAGCTAAAAGAATTTTTCAAGATTTCAGGTCCCCTTTCACCAAACTGTAATGGGGTCAAGGATGGAGGATTTACTTCTGTGCTTATAATCCAATCTCCCTTAGTATTACCACTTTGCAGTTCATTCTGCACTGAAATAGAGTTAAATTGCACCTAACATCACTCCAGTTGGTTTTTGAGACACTAAATTCACCCTCAACTCCTCTAAGAGGAGAAGGGGAAAAAAATCTCTCACCATGATTATTACACAAGATATGTGTTATTATATAAGGAACTTTGTTATGGAGAATAATATTGGTGTTTTTTTGAAGGGGCACAATGAGTTACCCCCAAATGAACTCTATACCCTTGGTAGAAACATGACAAATGTTTCTTATAATGGTTATTTACTTATTTTTGGCTGCGTTGGGTCTTCATTGCTGCACGTGCGATTTTCTCTAGTTGCGGTGAGTGGGAGCTACTCTTTGTTGCAGTGCACGGGCTTCTCATTGCGGTGGCTTCTCTTTGTTGCGGAGCACGGGCTCTAGGCGTGCAGGCTTCAGTAGTTGCAGCACGCGACTCAGTAGTTGTGGCATACGGGCCCCAGAGCATGTGGGCTTCAGTAGTTGCAATGCGTTGGCTCAGTAGTTGCGGTGCGCAGGCTTCAGTAGTTGTGGGGTGCGCAGGCTCAGTAGTTGTGGTGCATGTGCTTAGTTGCCCAATGTCATGTGCGATCTTCCCGGACCAGGGTTTGAACCTGTGTCCTCTGCATTGGCGGATTCTTAACCACTGGACCACCAGGGAAGTCCTATAATGGTTATTTTTTAAGTGAACTTCAGAGTTTACTAAATTGGACACGGATGAGAATCCAGCTTCATAATGACACAAAGCTTGGTTCAGGTTTGCTCTTGCACTGTGCGCTTTTCCTTGTGCCAAAGAGAACCTGATGGTACCAGAGGGGTATTGAGTTAAGGAACACCTCTCAGATTCTGTCTTGATGCTTACAGGGAGATGGATAGCAAAACCCAAGGATGCTATAGGTGAGAAAAGGGGCTGCTGTTGTGGTTGTTTATCAATAACTTTTTTGTTGTTATTAATAAAATGATCTCTCAAACAAAGGTAAAATAAGATTACTGTGTGAAAAATCATCAAGCTATCTACTTTGTCTTATGCTTTTTCCACTGTTATGCTTCAATTTAAATATTTGTTTAAAAAATAAATTTCCTCATCCAGAGCTTACTACTTCCTATGCATTTAAGCACATGAATCATGTTGCTAAGTAATTTTTCACAAATGATAACAGCTAATATTAGCAGAATGCTCACATTTGTCATTTATTTGTGAATAATGTGTATTTATTCATTAAATCTTTACAAGCCCACTTAAGTTGGTGTTATCATTAACCTCATTTTAGAAACTGAGGCTTAACAAGGTTAAGAAATTTGCCTGAGGTCATAGTGCTTGTATCTGTGGTTCTTAAAATGTGGTCTTTGTACCCCTCAGAGTCCCTGAGATCCTTTGGAGGGGTGGGAATGTCCTACTATTTTCATAAAAATATTAAGGCATAATTAGCCTTTTTCACTCTGATTCTCTCCTGAGTATACAGTGGAGTTTTCCAAAGGCTATATGATATGGTAACATCATCACACTGATGGTTAATAGAATATATGTTTGTATATTTTTGTGTTTTGTAGAATTTTGTAAGTTGGTAGGCTTAGGTTATAGATACATGTTTTTAGAGAGAAACTCAGTTTGCTCTCAGTACTTCTGCTGTGCTTTTACTAGCTACTTCCCATTATAGCTACTATTATGGGCTGAATTGTGTCCCCTGAGAATTCATATGTTGAAGCAGTCACCCCCTAGTACCTCAGAATGTGACTGTTTGGAGATAAGGCCTTTAAAGAGGTGATTAAGTTAAAATGAGGCTGAGGCTGTTAGGGTGGGCCCTAAGCCACTCTGACTGATGGCCTTATAACTAGAGGAGATTTGGACACACAAAGAAACATCGGACCCCTGACTACCGAGATCATCTCCCTGGGTCTGTCTCCAAAAAAGTTTGGTTGATGATATTGCCTAGTAACTGGTGATTGGAAGGGTCCGAGAATGTCAGTGAAACTGACCAATTCAGAACAGACAGGGCCAGACTGAGGAAGTTCCTTCTGCCTCTGCCCTGATCATCAAAGCCTTCAAGGAATGGCCAAGAGACAGAAAGAAGCAGAACATTAAGCACAGTGGACATACAATTTTTGATGAGATTGCCAACATTGCCCAACAGTTGTGGCACTTATTTTTAGCTCAAGAACTGTCTGGAACCATTAAAGAGATCCCAGGGACTGCCCAGTTGGTGGACTGCAATGTTGATGGCTGCCACCCTCATGACATCATGGATGACATCAACAGTGGTGCAGTGGAATGCCCAGCTAGTTAAGGACAGCAAAGGAAAATATTTCAATAAAGGATCATTTGACAACCAAAAAAGAAAGAAAGAAAAACATCAGATATGTGCATGCACAGAGGAAAGACCATGTATGACAGCAAGAAGGCAGCCATCTGCAAGCCAGGAAGAGACAGGAGAAACCAAGTCTACCACCACCTTTTTTTTTCTTTTTTTTTTGGCCGTGCTTTGCTGCTTGTGGGATCTTAGTTTCCCGACCAGGGATTGAACCCAGGCCCTCGGCAGTGAAAGCAGGGAGTCTTAACCACTGAACACCAGGGAATTCCCAAGTCTGCCAACACTTTAATCTTGGACTTCTAGCCTCCAGAATTTATTGAGAAAATAAATGCTGTTGTTTAAGCCACCTAGTCTGTGGTATTTTGTTATGGCAGCCCTAACAAACTAATACACTTGCTATAATGCAGAAGGTAATCTACCTTTCTTCTTTTGAGCCAGACATTAAAGAGATTTGCCAAAGTGTAAAACAGTAACAATACGACTACTCTTATTAATTTGGTGTGTGCGGGGGGTGGGGAATATAATTTTTTTCATAAAATATGTTATTTTGTTAATATGGGTTTGGTATTGTTATTTTTAAATACACTTTTTTAATTAAGTTTTTTTTGAAAGATTTTTTAGAGCAGTTTTAGGTTCACAGAAAAATTGAGAGGCAGGCTTAGTTTTATTTTCAAGTACAGTATATCAGTGTCTATACTGTATATCTCACATAAACAAAAACAAAAGTTCTTTGGGGTCCTCAGTAATCTTTCAGTGTACAGGACTCTTGAGACCAGAAAGTTTGAGAACTGCTGCACTATACTGTCACTTCCTTCCAAATGGGATCAAGTGATACATGGTTTTCTATAATGAGCTTGTCTTACCCAGTAATGTGTAGTGGATCACATTAGTTGTCAGTAGATACAGATCTACATTATTTTTAATGTCTGTACCATAGCCTGTTGTATGTATTATAATTTAACTAGTTGATCCCTAACTAATGGACCTTGATTTGGTTTCCAGGTTTGGCTATTATAAATAATTCTGGATTGAACATCTTTGTATGTTTGTCTTTTTATGTTTGTGAGGTCATCTAGAAATGAGATTAAATGGTTTTAAAGATGTGGTTAAATTTAAGTTTCTTATTTGGAAACTGAGGTTCCTTCCTCCATTTTGTATTGCTAAATATTAAATACAAACAGAAGAAAAGCATGAAACATATGTACCATTTATCAGATACACCCAGCAGCTTTGGGGCCCCTTTCAAGGCTGACCTGCCAGTAAGTCCCTCAAAATTTAGGAAAACCTTTTCTTCTTTATAAACAATAGTTATTGTCCATTTTCTACAGCTCTTTTCTCCCTCATCTGGAAATTTGGATTTTCCCTCCTAAATAGCTTTACTATTGGATTAACTAACAGTCCTGGACTGTTATTGATTTGCTTTAAGCCCAGGACTAATATTGACCCAGCTTGAAGGTGCTACAGAAGGCAGGTCCCATTGGAGGAGTGTGGGAAACATTTTGACGTTCAGGGGTCTGGAAAGAGCTATTGTCTTATTGATGGGCATCTTGTTAGTGCCTTTCCAGACTCTTTATTGGGCAACTGTAGTAATTTCAGAAGACCAGGGACTTCATAAGATAGTATTAGAATGGGAGAGCTATGACATCTAGGATCTACCTCCTCAATGTCTTGGAGACATGTAATTAGGTTTGCTAAAAGACGAGGATTGAAATGAAAAAAGCTGGCAAATGTTAGTACGTATTCAGAACTATGGGACATCATAGCCACCTCTTCCCAACCTGAGGGAAGAAGACCTAACATTTCAAAAATGTTCACTATGCCCAGGCACTTAGTATGTAATTTTGCATGGGTTTCACAGCAATTTTCTGAGATGGGTGGTATCATTAATTTATAGATAGAAGATAGATTAAGTATTTTGCCCAAGAACCCAGCTAGTAAGAGGGATTCCATCCCCAGTCTATATGACAACAGATTGCTCTTCCATTGTACACTGCGGCTGTGTACAACTGGGCAAGGCAAGCCTGCTTTATTTACTGTGAGATGTAGACATCAATGGCCAGGGCCTCATTGCAGCACCACCTCTAAATCCAACTGCACAGAAAAAGAAAACATGGAAAGGGAGTTGTTGTTTTCTGTTTTCCCAAGGGACCCCAACCCAAGCCATTGATGCATTCAGAATTCCCAGGCAAGCCAGACTCAGGGTGACTATGAACCTTTCAACCTGTGTTTCTTTCCTACTGATTAAGATCATGTTATTCATTGCCTTTGATTTTTTTTTTTTAACATCACAGCAGCCAAGTTTTTTGTTTGTTTTTTTAAATAAAAACACAATCTAGGGCTTGGGTCCCAAAAGTTTAATATGTTTTGTCCTGTCAGATTATCTGTTTCCTCTTCAATTTATTTGTGATGTAAACCTCACCCCATTTCTGCTCTGGGACTGTGCCCAGAAATGTGTATGTCAACACATTTCTAAAGGCAATGATAAGGATCACAATTTTAACAAAAACTTAAACACCTCAAACAAACCCAGCCTCCCCACACCCCTTTCCCCAGTGGCTTATTAAAATCAACTGAAGTCAAAACCATAGCAAATGTGCCTTTTTCAAATTTACCTCAAGGCAGATGAAATAGCCAGACATTTGCCTTTTAGGGTTGCCCTAAGAAGAGCTAACAAAAAGGGTGACAGCCCTTAAACAGCTGCTTGGGGAGGAGGACATCTGCCTCTGTTTTACCAGCTATTCAGTGCTCAGGCCTTGCCTTGAAAAGAGCATGTGGGGCTGGGCAATAGTTCTCAGGCAGCCAGTTGTTATATGGCTTTTGTCTTAACGAAGCCACCCATTACTGTAGAGCCATAACTCGCAGGAAGCCAGCTGTCAGGGCTGTGGCTCAGGCCCCTCTGGGTGGGAGGCAAGGGGAGAGAAAGAGTGTCTGTGGCCAAATTCCCTTTTAGACACCTGAGCCTGGCTTTGTAACCAGAGAGTTTCGTCTTTTCCTCACTCCCATCTTCCCTGAGGAGACCCGGCACCCTTCTTGCTCTTCAGCCTTGGAGAGACAGCAGGGACATCTCCGGGTCTAGATTCCTTGGTTTGCAACTCCCTAAGTGCTGGGCTGGGCTGGGCTGGGCTCTGCGGCGGCAGCGGATGGCTGGCGTTTGGCGCTCTGATCTAGCGCTTCCCTTTGAAATCTACCCCCTCCTTTTTTTTTTTTTTTTAAAACCAGGTATGATGATGTCAAACGTGATGCTGATGCTACAGTTACAGACACGGCCCCTGCTGGCGCAGCCTCTCTGATTCTCTCTTCCTCTCTACGTCCGGCGCTGGGTTTTTTTTCAGACAAGTGCATCTCCTAACCAGGTCACATTTCAGCTGCGACCCACTATCCGTCTGTCACCGGAGTCAGACCGCAGGAGGAGGGCTGAGGAAGACGACGGCGTTTGCTCCCCCAACTGCGGGGTGGGAAGAAGGACATTAAAATACTGCAGAAGTCAAGACCCCCACTCCCTCACCTCAGGTCGAATTCAGACCACGATGCGCGCTCCGGACTGCGGGCGGCTGGCGCTGCCGCTGCTGCTCCTCACAGTAGCTGCCCTGGCCGAAGGCGACGCCAAAAGGCTCAAGGAGGGCGAGACCCCCGGCAATTTCATGGAGGACGAGCAATGGCTGTCGTCCATCTCGCAGTACAGCGGCAAGATCAAGCACTGGAACCGCTTCCGAGACGTGAGTCTGCGGGGCTGAGAGGGCTGAGGGCTGGGGCTGGGGGTTTGGGGAGGGAGCTTTGGAGCAGAGACCCTGGGGCTGGGAGTGGCAGCTGCATGTCGCAGCCACAGGCTCCCGCAGCCTAGCCGGTTAATTGCACCAAGAGTAAACAACGAGCACCCACCGGGCTCCTGAGACCCCTCCTCATGTACTCCCCAGCCCAGGAGCTGGCGGGCTTGGGACCCCCAGTCCCACACCCTCCCAGAGCGAGGAGTTACTCTGGGGGCGTGCGTAAGCGACGAGGTCTCCCCTTCAGGCTGGGTGCGGAGAGGGGTGCGGGTTGCAGTGGGGCGGGGGGAAGGGGGCGGAGGGGAGTAGGGAGGGAGGGGCGGACACCCTGGCTTTGCCTGGGCTTCCGACCTGCTCCTCTTTTTTTTTGGTGAGCCATCCCCAGGTGTCCCCCTGGGTGGATGATGCAGGTTCCACATACGGGCCACTGCAGAAGGGGCTGGTCTGGGTGGGGCCGGCAGGGACAGTAGCATCGTCTTGCGCTTGCCTTCTATTCCTATCTTGGGCTTTGGGTAAAGGAGAGACAGAAGGGGACAGGGCCCTTGGTTGGCGCTTTGAGTTGGGGTCGGGGGGCGCTCTTAGCAATCCTCCTAAGGCGAGATGGTGAAAGGCGTGTCCGTGATGGGGGGGCTGGTGAAGGCAGTGAAAATACCGGAGGCCACCTCTGGGTGGCCCCCAGAGCCAGGTCTGGGGTCCCCATGCTGAGGGACGCGAGCACTAATGGAGGCTGGTTTTCCAGGACCAACCTTTCACGGGGGAGCGCGGCCCAGAAGTTGGGGAGCTCCAACCTGGAGGGAAGACTCCCTAGCCCAGTGGACTTGAAAAGCAGAGGGGAGAGCCCAGTAGCTGGGTATGGGAGCCCTTCGGGGACGCCCGATGGAACCCAGGCTTAACCTTGTGCCGGACTTTGCCGGGTAGGGGGTGGGGAGGTGGCTGCGGAGGAGCGGGCGTCGCTGCAGCACTTTGTTTACGGGCACCTGTAGATCAGAGGGGAAACTGAAGGCTGCCATGTTCGCAGAAGGGGAAGTAGGAGTGAGGAGGGGAGGGCAGAGGGCGTGGCTGGGGCCCAGAGAAGGGTCCGGGTGGGGGTGTGAGGTGCTGGATGTGCCCGGATGCTCCGGAGGAGAGGAACGATGGTACCCCGCGATCTGGTGCTTTCCAACACCCTGTCCCCAGAAAACCTCTCCTACGACCCCAATTCTTGCTCCTCATTCCCCAGATTCTCTCATCAGACCCACCTAGTATAACACAGGCCACACCGTGACCTTTCTCATCTTAAATTGTGTGCATCCAGAAGTTCCTTAGCAATGTGTTTAAAACACACATGCTTCATATGATTTCCAGCCACATGATGGAAACAGGCAGAAATATGCATCTTTTTGTTACCCTGA
This sequence comes from Grampus griseus, assembly GCF_964374135.1. Taxonomy (NCBI): domain Eukaryota; kingdom Metazoa; phylum Chordata; class Mammalia; order Artiodactyla; family Delphinidae; genus Grampus; species Grampus griseus. The sequence continues at coordinate 26,252,648 of NC_139010.1, read as the reverse complement.
AACAAGTGACTGTTTATCTCCAAAGTCAAACTGGTAGGTTGTAATTCATCAGGACTCTCATGCTGCCTGGTCCTCAGGGCTGAGTGGCCTGGGCCCGAGTGGGCGGTTTGCCCCACCCCACGGCTGGTCCAGTGACAGGAGCCTGGAGCTCCAGCAAGACCTTTTCCACATCCCCTGCAGGCCCAGCATAGATTAGCTGCAGTCTCCTGCCGCTGCCTGGGAAGCAGCCCGGCCACAGCATCGAGAGCATGGCAGCAGGCTGGCCCATCCTGAATCCATGTGTCACTTGTCCAGGCCTCCCTCTGACTCGTTGGCAGTTTGATCTTCCATAATGGGCCTAGTGAAGGTCAGAGGGAAAAGAAATGCTTAATCAGAACAGTACAGGTTTTAAAATAAAAGCTTCCTACCCACCTCCCTTCCACTGACTTCCAATAGCCAACTCTGTGGGTGAGGATAGATGACTGACTGCATGACCCCTGGCACAGGGCTGCCCACCTGTCTCCCTGTACTGATGCCAATCACTTCCCCCTTCCTCCCATGCTCATCAGAAAAAAGCCACCAGAATGAAATCCTGCACGACCTGCCCCCATAGGATTCATGGAAAACTTCAAAGCATGTGTTGGTTTGCGTGGCCTCAGGCATTTATAGGGTAGATTTCCTCTAAAACCCCATTTAAGGTAGCCCTGGCTATAGGAGAATGGGGTCAGGGAGAGAAGGAGGACAAGGAAGGGTGGGCAGGAGGACCTGGCTATACGGATCCTTTGGCAGCTTCTGCAGAAATGCAGGAGGCTGCTAGCTCAGAGCCACTGCATTGCATAACTCTAGGGGTGCCATGGTGTGAATGGTGCCCCCTGGAGTTGTGCAGTGCACAGACCATGCACAGGGGCTCTGCCAGGACTGCAGACAGTTCTCATTCTTCCCCTGTTAGCAGAGGCCCCACTTCCCACCCTAAGGACTGAAGGCCCTCTAGTTGGGCACAGTAGCATCAGCTTGATGTACATTTCATCAGGCAAGCTTTCTTGAAAATATGCTCCTTTGCTTCTCAGAAGAGAGGTAGGAGTTTCTTTTGAACCTCTGAGGCATTGCCAGATGGACCCTGAACCTTGTTGATAATCAGTCACAAAATGGTGCAGGGCCCCCACTCTGCCTCAGTGGAAGGGAGGCAGGCAAGCAGGGGGAATGGAATATTCTTGGGGAATAGGATCAAGGAGTCGATAGTGTGGGTGAGGGAAATGTCTCCATTTAATGATTGGACTGAATTGAGAGGGGAAATTGAGGGAATCATGTCGGAGTGGTCAGGAGAAGGAAGGAGAGAAGGTAAGCGCGGGCCGTTGCTCCAGTGTGGAATTGGTCTGAGCTGGTTAGTGGGGAGTTCAGCTTAGCATTCTTCCTCTGAGCACTAGGATTATTAGGGGTGTGGGGTGTTGTGAAGGATTTACTGGCAGAGTAATCCTCCCCTCCAGTGGGCGCGGGGCTCTCACATGTGTCAGGAGAGGTCTCTGCCCTGCTACCGAGAGGAGGGAGTTTCAAGTCAGAGGAGATGGGGATCTAGCTGTGCCCTGCTCTGTGCAGGCCTGGGCTTTTCGGAGTCCTGCTCCCTAGTGCTACTATCTCCGAATTCACTCCCTGCAGAAGTGGGTGGATTTTACCGCAGTCTTTGGAACAGAACATCCAGAGCCTGGTAGATAGAGATGGACACTTGAGAGGAGACAGGCCCATTACACAGCATTCTTCCTGGCAGCTTCCAAGAGCTGGCTGGACAGCACTGACCGTTCTTTTTCTTCTTGGCTCTTCTCTGCTTTGTACCACACTTCCATTACATTTTAATGATATTTATGAGGATCCAGCACAGTGCTGGGCACCCCGGAGGCACGCAGTTAGCACGTGTTGAATCACTGGTTGCAGGGGGTGCTTATATCTGCCAGTCCCTGCAGTCAGCACTTTATCCCTGTGGCCTCTTGTGCCCTCCAACAACCTGTGAGATAGTTACCATTACTTTATATTCCACCCTATATAGGACACAGAGGCACAGAGAAGCTGAGTAACTTATCCACGGTCAAATAGCGAGTAAGCAGCAGAGCTGGGATTTGAACCCAGGTCCTCTAACTCAACTTTGCTTTTTAGAGAACTCTAAGCCTAACCCTTAGTGGACATGGAAAAGAAGAGTCTACCCTGGCTTGTGCCCTATGGGCTCAATGATGTCTGGGCAGGAGCAGCACCTCCTAGGAAGCGGGGGGCCAAGGCTCTCAGTGTCTTTGGCAGCCTGCCACCAGCCTGGCCTAGCGACCCTCCAGAGCAGCTCTCTACCCAGGAGAGGCATGAGGCCTGGGTTCAGGTTCTGATTCTGCCACTGCCTGGCAACATTATGCCAGGTACGTCACATAACCTCTCTGAACTTCAGTTTCAGTCTAGGAGACTGAAATGGACACGTGAACATGAAGACATCTTGTCAGAGGGCTGGGGGGCATCCATTTCAGGCAATATAGAAAGAAACTCCAACCCCATAGAAAAACCACCAGATGGATCAGTGTTTCTGGGGCTAGCCCACACCATGCCTCTGGCTCCATGAGAATGACACCGATGTATGTTTACTAATTCACTCATTCACTGCAGATCTGAGCACCTCCTCTAGGCCTGTGGCTTCACCATGAACCTGGGGTCTGGCCCAGGGAAACGTCACCTGCTGGCTACTTGGGATTCTCATGTTTTTATGAACACCAAGTAGGCCAGTAGCAAGTTTCAGCCACAAAGGGCCTCCCTTGTTACCACCCCTCCCCTCTCCCCACCCCATACTGCTGAACCAGTGCAAGTGTGGGAATGAGCTGCACAGGTGTTCGTGGATAAGTGTGGGTGTGTGAGAAGAACCCCAAACTGGGTCAGGATGGATTCCATCATTGGGATTTGGGGATGGGAGGCTGGGTCCTGCCCTGGCCTCCTCCTCCTCCACCTCCACTTTGGGTTCAAATCCTCTCCCACGCTGGAGGGGCTGGCGTCGCCCAGAGCAGTGTAGTGCAGTGAGAGACTCTTGAATACCCAGTGGGGCTCCAGGCCTTGGGAAGAGAGGGAGAGAAGAGCACTCTTTGCCTAGAGAGGCCGTCTGAGTCTCCTCTCAACTTCCAGGCAGTCTGCAGAGGATGGCCAGCCAACACCATCCCCTCCATTCTCCAGAAGGTCAGAGGGCTGTCCGGAGGAGTGGACGAGCTCTATCCTACCCTGAGCCCCAAGGGCCCTGGGAGGGTGCTCAGCTTGTCTTCCTCCCTGGGGGAGCCACTTCCAGTTTCTGGCCCTTGATTTTTCCCTTGGTTTAATGGGCAGCCCTTGTCATTCTGTGACTCCAGAAGATGAGGCTAGAGCCCGTCCACAGCCCTCCACCTGCACACATCCCCCCCCCCACACACACAACTGCCCCCTTGCCACAAGCTGAGCAGCAGGACTTTGGGTTTAGGAAAAGGATTTTCTTTTTGCTCCTGAGGAGGTATCTGTGACCAAGTCAGGGTTGAGCATGTATTAACCAGAGACCAAGAAACCTGAGAAATGAGGCCTAATGGCATCCTGGGGCAAACACCAGGCTGAGGATGGCCATACTGCCGCTGTGTACGTTCCCTTGTAAGTGTAATGTGGGTCTTCTTAGGGCTATAGACAGGGAAAATGTGTCTAACCTTGGCGGGCAGACCCAGGCCCAGCTGCAAGCTGTAGGGTGATGGGATTCTTGAAATGTCGCAGCCTCTGACCCCCTGAGGGCTCAGCCAGTGTTCAGTTGTATGTGTAGCCCCTTCCTTGGGGTTGCTGCAGCATTTATTGGTCATACACACATTTGGCACATGCTGGTGCTGCTTTGCATCATCACTTATGCTGTGGGCTTGTATCTCAAGAGTCCTCCTGCTGGTGTTTATCACATTCCTCCCAAGGTAAGTCCCTGAGGGTAGGGTTTGGGGATAGACTGCTTTGTGACCTTACCACCCCGTCCTCAGAGCATTGCATGGGGTTTTTGTGCACACAGTATGTGCTCAGTATAAGTATATGCACCGTGGAATAGGAAAGGCAGGAAGGGTCTCAACTAACCTGTCCTCTGAGCCCCTCCCTCTTTTCCCCAGGGAGCAGCACTGTGGATTCAGGTGGTAGAGGGCAAAGGGAGAGCTGGGGCTGAGCCACGCTGACTATTTGGGGTGAGCTCTTCCTCTTTCTGGACCCTGAAAGGTTGGGATAGTCACAACTAGAACCCCGGCACCCTGACTCCAATGATTCATTTGTAGGATAAGGGAGTACGTGCTGCCGTGAAGGAACATTATCCCGCAGGCCTCCCTGTTCTCCCCTGTGTCTGTGGGCCTGGACCTGGCTGCAGCCAGCCTTCCCCTTTCTCCTGGGAAGTAGGGGGCTCAAAATTTCCCCCCACCTCAATGGGCCCACCGAGCAGGTGACCCACCCATCAGACCTGTGGGTGGGTGAGCACAGGGCTTCCTCCGGTGGAGACCAGTTTCCCTGAGGCAGGGCATCCTGCCCCTTCTCTGACATCTGAGAAGAGGTCAAGGCTGCACACAGCAGGAAGGACAAGCCAGGCCGGGCCAGTGTCTTACTCCTGCTTGGACGCAAGCTGCTGGCTCCTTCCCTGATCCCTTGCTCCCTTGCACAGGTTAGAGGACGTGGAAGAGTCTGAACTTGTTAAGGCTCCTTTTCCCCTCTTCTCAAAGTTCTCAGCTTAGGAGAGGGGGGGCAGAACTGCGGAGCCTCAGCAGCATTAAGCACTGAGCGCTGAGCCTCCACGTTTTACAGATAAAGGAACCGAGCACATCCAAGCCCATGTGCTCTTTCACAACCCCATGTCTGTGTTTCCTCAGCTCCAGTGTCTGGCCCTCCTCAGAGATCCCTGGGATTTAAATCCTGCCCCCCACTCATGTTCCAGAAAGGAAACAGAGGTCCTGAGGCAGCTCAGAACAGAACTCCAGGCCCACCCTCCCCTATACCTCTCTCTTGTTCTCTGCCCTCTATGGACCCCTGGGGCCACTGCCTGAACCAGAAACCCAAGGACTGGGGCCGAGATGCCCCTGAAACTGTGGAGAGCTCAGGCCCCGCGGAGTGTGGGGATGGGGGGTCAGCGCGGGCATACCTGAGGCCAGGTGGAGCTCCTGGCATGCTGGCAGTGATAAGCACATTTTTGTCCTCCAAGGAAATTCCTCCGAGCAGAGAGGAGGTGGGAGGCGGGGAGTCTGCCAGATGCCTGACTCCGTCTGTTTGTCCAGGCCTAACAGCCTCTGCCGCTCCCTCTGAGAGAGGGGCAAATATTTAATGACTGCCCCCCTCCCAGCCTCCTCCATGTGGAGGGTGCCGCCTCCTCAAGATGCCTTCCACCTGGGCCTGTGACAGGGGTGTCAGGCCTCAGCTGAGAAGGAGCCAGGCGGGCCCAACTTCACCCCTGCTTGTTCCTTTCTGGGCCCCTCCCTCTGTGCTCCCCCGCTCTTTGCAGGGAGAGGTAGGAGGAGCCCCCAGCTACAAGTTCCCCACTCCTGGGCCTTCTCAGTGGACTGGGTTGCATCAGAGGTTCCCTCGCCTGAGGAATGAGGCCAAAATAATGCCGGCTACGGGGCCTTTCAGAGGTTGAGAGAGGCCTGGCCCACTTCCATTTTTAGAGGTTCTCGATCTATTAAGAAATGAAGAAGTGCCATAATAGGGTTACAGAAGTTATGGTTTCTTTAAAGTCTCATGATGCACATCTTTCGGTCCTGTCGGTGTGCCTCTGGCTGTAGCGCCTCAATTGGAGAGGTCAGAAGTCTGCGTTTGAGGCTCCTTGTGACTGTGAGACCCAGAAGTGCCTCTTGTCCACCTTGTCCCCCAGACTCCCACCGTATGTGCGGAAGAACCCAGCTTCAGTGCTCCTGTTTCGTGAGTTTTGCAAGTATAGAGCTTCACAGTTTACAAAGTGCTCTCATAGCTGTTATCGCACTGGGTCCCTCCACAGCTCAGGGAGGAAGGCAAGGGAGTCACCCTTACTTTATAGGCAAGGGAAGGGGCTCCAGTGAGGGCAAGGCTCTCTAGGCCACAGTCTTGTTGGCAGTCAGAGGCCAGGCCAGGCCAGTACCCAGTGCCCTGATTCCACGCCAGGGCGAGGGTGGGGGGTGTCAGTCTCTCCATCACAGTGTGCTGCAAAGAGGCAGGTGGAGATTTGCCCAGGTGGTTTTTAGCCCTGGGGCGCTGCTCTTCTTCTGCTTGATTCACTGCTGTGTCCCATCCTCCCCACCAGATGGAGAGGCTGGGGGAGATTGGGTTAATTCAAGCTGTGAAGTGAGCGGGTGATTTGGGTGCTAATTAAAATGACAGGAAGTAAACAGCGCTTGGAAACACCCAGCATGTGCCCCCTAAGCCCGACTAGGCTTGCGCACTCACTGCCGTTTCTCCCCCAGCTTGGCACAGTGGGCCCTGTCTCCATGGCAACCGGGCTGAGCTGCTGAGATCAAAGCAGGAGATGGGTTAGCTCCAAACCAGCCGAACCAGGGGCGGGTGAAGAGGGTTCTGGAAATGCGTGGAGAAGGGGGGCCCCCAGGTGTCTTCCCCCACCACCGCCAGTCTCTCCACTCTGCTTACAAGACTCCCTGCCTAGGGGTTGGAGCAGAGCTGGTGTGGTGGGAGAAACCACCCATGGGCTGGGATTGGGCCTCCTGGGTCCAGTCTTGGCCTGGGACTTTCTTTATCTGCGAAAATTTATGGAGCAATACAGGGTCCTGGTTAGGGGCACAGATTCTGGAATCCCAGTTCTGGGGGTACCAATACTCTTCTGCTGTGCTGTTGATGTGTGATCCTGTGTAAGTCACTTAACCTCTCCAAGCCTCAATTTTATCACCTGAGAAATAGGATGATAATAGTGATTTTCTCTTAAATTCTCATGAAGAGTAAAATGAGCCAATGAGTGCAAAGTGCATAGCTCAATGCCTGCCACACAGTAATTGCTCAAAAGATGTTAGCTATTATTGGTGTATTTTTACTATTGCTAGGTGCTGGGCATAGAAAGGTGAACTTTATATGGTCTCTGCCCTCGAGGAACTGGCCACCTAAATAGGGCAGAAGCAATGGCATTGCTTGGTGTAACCAGAGCAATAATAACTTCTACTAGGTGCAGTCCACCTGAAGGAAAACTAGATACGGGGCGAGGTTAGGGAAGATGAAGTGTGAAAGCCAGGTTTTGAAAGATAAATAGAAGTTCAGGGGCTGGATGCAAACATACATTCCAGAGGGGGAAGAAGGCTGTGCCGAGGCCTGGCCAGAGTGATACATCCACTGGAAGGACATGGGGACAGGAAGAGACTCAGAGAAGATGGACTTTCTTCTGTAGGTGACAGGGAACCCTGTGAGGGTTTTTAAATGTAATATTTATTGTGGTTTTTTCCCCCTTCATTACAAAAGTAATACATGTTCATTGTAGAAATTTTAGAAACTTGGAAAAAGGCAGAAAGATGCCCAGATTCTCTACTCCTCTCCCCCAGAGGAAACCACTGTTAACATTTTGATATGAATGCTTTTTACCTAATCATCTTTAAACATTTTTTTTTCAAAATAAGAGCAAGCTATATATTTAGCGAAGGGTTTTAAGGTGGGAGAAACATGATCAGAATTATCTTCTAGACAGATCCCTGTGGCTGCAGGGGTGTGGAAGATGGGCGGGGTCAGGGAGAGCCCAGAGGAGACCCTGCAGTAAGTGAGGCTGGGGTTGCTAGGGTGGGACCAGTGGGCATGGTGAGGGGAAGGCAGGCTGGAGAGAGAGCAGGAGGTGGAGTGGACAGGACTTGCTCCTCTCACTGAGACCCCTTGGGGGCAGCTCTCCTCACACCCCACTGGTCTCTTGCTCTCCCAGTGGTGGCCACTCTCTTCTCCATTTGCAGGGGCCCCTCATGTGGCCTCTCCCTGCCCATTTCCTGTCCCTCCACCATTTTTTCCACCTGAAGTCTCTGGTCTCTTCTGCTATAACAGCTTTTATTTGTTGAGTATTTTGTGGACACCAGGCACCCTTCAGATACCATCTCCTTTAATCTCTGAGCGGTCCAGGAGTTAGGTGCTGAGCTCCTCCAGGCCGAGGTGCTTGCCCGAGGTACGCTGGTAAGGGAACATGGGCTTCTGTGGGACTCCAGGGCCCTCTTTCCCCCTCATCCCCCTCTTTGGCTGGCTGCTCCCATTCTTCTGGAACTGAGGGTCCTGGGATCCAGAACCACTTCAGCCTCCCCCAACCTCATCCACCACAGCGGAGACAAGGAGCTTAGCTAGAATCCAGGGCAACCCTTGTATACAAAAGGGGCTCAATCCCTGTATCCTGAATCAGAGGGAGTCTTAGCCTCACTTGGGTTGGGGTGGGTGGAGATGGCTCCCCACCAGGGCTCTCACAAAGCAGCTGGATGGTGAAATAGCCCTTACTTTGAACTCTCTCTTCCCCCAGCCCACTCCCCCCTGGATTTCTAATCAGAAATTCTTGGTATTGACCATTGAGAACCTTCTTTGTTCTGGGTCCCAAAGGCTTCTGCTCACAGCCTGGTTGGAGGTTAAGGCGTTAGGTTAGGTCCAGAGTGAGGGAGAGAATGAGCAGGCGTCAAGGCCCTCGGCTAACACCCCTCCCTGCTCCAGTTCAGGTGTGGGTGGGTTCCGGGGCACACAGACCTTGTTGGTTGAAAGCAGGTGACTCACACAAGCCACTTCCCCTGTCCTCTTCACAACCTCATGCCCACTCCCCTTCCAGAGGATGATGGAGCAGATGGCAAGACCCCAACTCCATGAAGGCCAGTCCCTACTTTTGCCCCAACTTGTAACCCTGGCCTCAACCACTTGGCCATGTTCAGCCTCATTTCCCATCTGTGATGAGTGGACACCAGCGGAGGGACCCCTCCACCCTGATGAGTTCCTGGAGAAGAAGGGCTGGGTCTGGGCTAGGTTCCTTTGGCCCTGGCATAAAGGGAAATTATGCCGCAGTTCCCTGTCGGCTGCCTGGCGGTCTTCTTAGAAGCTTGCCCAGGGGCTCAAGAGGGTTCCAGCCATGTCCTGTGGAATTGGGTGGGTGCCTGAGCCAGGAGCCTGGGCTGGTCTGTTCAGTGTCCAGGGGGTCGCCCAGGCCAGGTTCTCCAGAAGCCCCTCCTGTGGCTTTCCTCCTGCTGCTCCTGGGTCCAAGGACTGCAGGACACTTGGCTGCTTGGACACATATGTGGGTTGTTACTTAGTTTCTAGATAAAAACCAACTGGCATTGGGTGAACTGTCTTGAAGTGTCCTTCTTTCCTACGAACACCTAGCACACACTGTTGCTTCACGTGTGTGCGTGGATACAGATGCTCACAGACGACACGCATGCCTGCACACACAGGTGCTTTGGGACACACGCCCATGAGTGTGCACGTGTGAAGACCCAAATGAATGCACACACGTGTGCGTGTGCAGAAGCACACACTCAGGTTTGCACCTGACCCCAGCGTGCTCTACCTGGGTCTGATGCCAACTGCTTGATCGGCATGGCCCCTCTCTGGCCTTTGCCCAGGAGGCTGTGTTGATAAGGGCTCTTGCCCCTGCCTGTTCCTGATGCTTGTCAACTTCCAGGGGACACATCAGAGGCCTCAGAGCCCTTGGGCTTTCAAGGCCTTGTGGGTGCCCTCTGGTGCAGGACCCCCATGCCCTCTTCCCCAGGCCTGACAGGAGTCTGGTCCCTTCCCACCCCTACCCCACAGTGTGGCCTCATCCTTGCATAGTTTTGATCCTTGGGTGGGACTCACGACGAGGAGGCAGCTACACGTGGCTTCTCCTGCCCCTTGTCCTCCAGCACCTGGAGCCCCATGCAGAGGAGGCTGGCAGCTGGCTCCTTGGCACTGCCAGCCTCCAGTCCAGAGAAGCCCTCTCCCGCCTGCCTGGCAGAGCTGCTACTGGGAGCACCTTGGGAGCTGTTTATTGGTTTTCAGCTGCTGCCTCCACCGCACAGGAGAAAGTGGGGAAACCAGAGGAGCTGGGGTTTTATGCCAGTGAGCTAGGCTGGGTGGGAGCTGCTCTGCCTCTGGCCACTGCGGGGTCCACAGGCCCAGGGGAGGGACTTGCAGCCGGAGGAGGGTGAGGAGAGAGCTCCCATGTGCCCCGGGTGCCCGACAGTGTGCGGTATCCAGAAGAGAGGTCTGTGCTGGGCATTGGGTGACCTGGGTTCTGAGACGGTGGGACTTGGGTCAGGTCATTTCTTGTCTCTGGACTTCCCGGCCTCTCCTGCACATAGAAGGGGCTGGGACAGATGACCTCAGAGGGCCTTTTCAGGATCTTCTGAGTCTGAGGATTTGCAGCTGGGCGATGGTAACTGAGGAAGCTGTTTGGAGGGGCCGTGGTCCCCCTTTCTCTCAATGCACCATCTGAGTTCTGCACGCAAGTCAGACCTTGACTGAAAAACAGGTGTCAGGGGAGGGGACTGCCTAGGAAGGGAGGGACCCTGGTAGAAGGAGAGAGGGTGTTCTGGAACAGTCAGGGCATAGGCATGAGAATCACTTCCCAGGCAGTATGGGCCCCTCAGACATCTGTCCTGATGGTGGGGTGAGGGCTGGTTCCTTTGGGACCAGCTTCAGGGCCTGAAGTAGAGGGATGGGGCCTCACCCTTAAAGCCATGGGCCTCACCTCTACTGCTCCTAAGGCCAGCCCTGAGCGGGCTCCGGCCTCAAGCTCTCTTTTGTAAAGACATAGGAGTACTGTTCTCCAGTTGGAGGCCATAGAGGTCAGAGGATGGTAGCAATCAAAGACCATTGCCCAGCATCCACCGTCACGTGATGAGGCCTGGGGAGCCCTGACCACATGGTCTGAGGGTAGGCCTCACACTAAAATCCTCGTCTCTCCCTCTCTCCTCCTGCTCCGGTTCCCGTGGCCTGCTGCTGCTTGCTGATCCCCAGGAGGTAGAGGTGAGTACTGCCTGGGGCTCCACTGCATATGTATCTGCAGCTACACACCCCACTCTCTTCTCTTCTCACTTGCACACTTACCCCAATTTCTCCTCCCCTGCGTCATCCAGTGTGGGATGGGGGGTGTGGAATAAGGAGATAGGGGAATAGAGGAGAGGCCGGAAGAGATTCTGGACATGGGTTTAGGGGGATAGAGGTCTGGGGGAGGCAGCTGGCAGGGCCTGGGTGGACAGGGGTCCTCTGGGAAACCACGAGGATGGTGGCAGTTGGCATGCGGAAGCAGTGGCCCAGCCTTCTCCTCTGTTGGCCCTGGAGTTGAACTTCGGCTCTAGGATGTAAATCTTAGCCCTTCCCTTCTCCCTCACCCGCTCTGTCCTTCCCTAGGACGACTACATCAGGAGCTGGGAGGACAGTCAGCAAGGAGATGAAGGTAACATGCCCCTCCCACATTGGGGAAGGTGACTGACACCCATGAGGACTTGAGACCAGAAGGCAAGTCCTGATCATGGCTTTGGACGCTCCTTGGGGAGCCGGACCAAATGGGGATGGAATTTCCAAGCCGAGGAGCTCTGGTTATCAAGGGCTGATAGAGAGAGGGGCTTCCCAGCTCAGAAGTGGGGCTGGGGGCTCCTGGGCTCTCTAACACTGAGTCCCAGGTGACCTGTGTCCTAACTCTGTGTCCCTGCAGCCCTGGATACCACCAAGGACCCCTGCCAGAAGGTGAAGTGCAGCCGTCACAAAGTGTGCATTGCCCAGGGCTACCAGCGGGCAATGTGCATCAGCCGCAAGAAGCTGGAGCACAGGTGAGGGCCTTGGGGAGGTGGGAGGCCTGGAGGGGGTTTGCTTAAAGAGCAAGGGCTTAACTAATACATAGGAGAGGATCAGTTATCTTTTGCTTCGGAACAAAGTACTCCAAAGCTTAGTGACTTAAAACAACAAATGTGTGTTATCTCACACAGTTTCTGTCAGGAATCAGATGTGGTTCTATTGGATGGTTCTGGCTTAGGGACTGTCAGGAGGTTACAGTCAAGATGCTGGCTGAGGCTGCATCATCTGAAGGCTGCACTCAGGATGGAGTGCTCACTTCCAAGCTCACTCACTTGGCTGTTGGCCCTAGTCAAGGGGACCTCTCCGTAGGGCTGCTTGAGTGTCCTCTCAACATGGCAGCTGGCTTCCTGTAAGGCAAGTCGTTCAAGGGAGAGAGCAAGGAGGAAGCCACATTTATGACCTAGTCTTAGAAGTCACACATTGTTACTTCTGCCACCTCTATTTGTTAAGAGCGAGTCTTAAGTACTGCCACACTCTAGGGGAGGGGAATTAGGTTCCATGTTTTGAAGGGAGCAGTGTCAAAGAATCTGTGGACATATTTCAAAACCACCACACTGTATGAGATCAGACACCAAACTGTGGGACCCAGGGAAAAGCACATTTCCTCTCTGGGCCTCGGTGTCCATATCCGTAAGACAAATAGGTTGGCCCAGATAGTTTGAGGTTCCTTCCAGCTCTGACATGGAGCCACTTCATGAAATATTTAAGGTTGTAGCTTCTGAGGCTTTTAGAGGAGGGAAGGAGTGAGGGGCATTTGAGGCCTTAGCTCCAGCCCAAGGACAAGACCCTGCCTGACTCCAAGACCCCCTGGAGAAGGTCCCATTTCCCTCCCCTTTCTCCTTAATCATAGAATCAGAGACCAGAGACTTGGGGTTGCAATCTTAGATGCCTCTAGGGACCTGGCAGGTAATGTAAATGCATGAAGAGAACTTGGTGACAGACCACTCTGGTGAGCCCAGGCCTTGTGGAAATGCAGGACCAGGACTCCCATATCTTCCATTTTAACTAGGCCAGAAATCCAGGTTTTTTTATGTGAACTCTTCCATTTTGCAAATGTTCATGAATAACCCAATTAAAAACAAAAACCCTTGGTGGTCAAACAAAATGATCCTACAGGCCAGATGTGACCCATGGGCCATCAGTTTGCAACCTTTGATTTGGTCTTACCCCTACGCAAGTGTGAGTCCCTTTTACATCTTACACTTGGGCCTGGAGTTGCAACCTGAGGGCCCTGCTGGAAAGGGGAAGCTGGGGGTCTATACCCTGCCCTGTTGGTTCCACCTTTATGAGCCAGAAGAGGGTCTGGCTGGGGGTGATGGGAGGTGGGCAGGGGCAGGGAGGCAGCTGCATCTACTATAGATCACCAAGAGCAACTTCTTTTTGGAACCAGTCTCCTGAACCCTCCCTTGCCCTGTCCGTCTCTCATTTTTGCTTCCACCCCTGTGCCCTCCCATTCCGCTCCTCCTGTAGGATCAAGCAGCCTGCCCTGAAACTCCATGGAAACAAAGACACCATGTGTAAGCCCTGTCACATGGCCCACCTCGCCTCCGTCTGCGGCTCTGATGGCCACACTTACAGCTCAGTGGTGAGGAGCTCTGGCCCCAGGAGGGGTGGGGGTGGGTGCACTGGAGTCCGCAGGGAGCAGAGAGGACAGCTCAGCTGGGCCTTCTGTGGGGCTCCCAGTACTGCTGTGGGGCCGGATGCACTTGTCAGCGCATTCAGCGTGGCCGACCACAGCAGAGGCACCAAGCCCAGGAGTCTGAGCCAGACCCTGCCCCTGACCTCGGGCAGGTGCAGGTGGGGGCTGGGGCCTGGAGGAGACCGGTAACTGCAAGTGAGAGTAAGTGAGGAAAGGGCCTCATGAAAGTATGGAGGGCAATGGAAGGAAGGAGCTCCGTCGTCTAGGTGCTGGGGGTTGAAATCTTCCCATGGGTGGATATCCACGTGGACAGGATGGTTCACCAGCAAGCACCAGGCATTCTGGGGCAGGAGGAAGTAATCCTCCGTGAGATGACAATGTGGGAGGGAACGGTGGTTGGGTGAATGAATTCCAACTTGATGGGATTTTTGTGAGGGTTAAATGAGACAGTATTTGTGAGAGCATTTTATAAACTTTAAAGTACCCTAGAAATGCGGGTGCTAATTGTGAATGCTTCTGCTAGCTGTGAGGAGTTGCTTGGTGTCTGGAGGGCATGGACTGTTAGCTGGAGTTGGGTTCTGGGGCTTAGGAACCCTTTTGGGGTGAGATGCAGATTTAAGAGTCACCCGTTGTGGGTGATGATTGACGCTGGGGAGGGGATGAGGTCACCCAGGGAGAATAAGGCAGAGAGAGAGAATAAGCAAAGGGGCAGAAGCTGCATGGAGGAGGGGTACAGAGGACGTAGGCGGAGCTGGTAGAGAGAGGAGGAGAGCGCTGAGTCACACCACCTGAGGGCAAAGCGGGGTTTGGGCAGGAGGCTGTGGTTTGAGGGTCCCAGTGCTGCCCTGTGGGGAGGTGGAGGTCATCGGGATGTCTGGCTTCCAGCCCAGCCCCGTGGCCTTGGCTGAGTCACTGGGCTTCTCTGAGCTTCCGTGTTCTCTGCTGAGTACGAGAAACACAATTCCTCCCTCACAGAACTGTCGGGGGCCAGGTGAGGTCACGTTGTAAAATGCTACGAGGACCCGCTTCCATGAGCGGTCATCCCATGGGGAGAAAACAGACACGACCAGGGGAAAACACTTGAAGGGCGAGGAATGGATGAACCCCTCTGGAAACTGTAAAGGCCAGGGAATTAGCAGATGTTCAGTAGCCAGTAGCTGTTTGTTATCAAGAGAGCCCACGGAGGTGACTGTGGGAAGGCCATGAGGGAGGGGCCCACAGCCGGTTACCTAGGAGCCAAGGGACTGTGGGGGGGAAGAGGAGAGGCCAAGAGGGCGAGGAGGGGTGGGTGAGTGGGGGTGAGGGGATGGGGGTTTCCTGGGAAGGACAACTGTGCAGAGAGGCAGGCTGGTGCGGAGTGGGGCTCCTGGGAGCCTTTGAGTCCCCCCGCTTCCTGGGCCTGCTGCCCCTGACCACTGTACACCTGTGGCCTCCAGGGGGATTAGGAGGGCCGCTCCAGGCTGTTCGTGGGTCTGTCCCTCCCATCTCCAAGGAGGAAGGCAGATGTGGCTGCCATGGTTGGCTGGAGGGTGCCCCTAGCAGTGCCCCCGTCACCCAGCCCGACCTTTCTTTTTGTGCAGTGTAAGCTGGAGCAGCAGGCATGCCTGAGCAGCAAGCAGCTGACGGTGAGATGCGAGGGCCCCTGCCCCTGCCCCACGGAGCAGGCCGCCACCTCCTCCACAGATGGCAAACCAGGTAATGAGTGCTGGGCCGCAGCCAGGCTAGGGGTGGGAGGCGGCTCCTGCCAGGGCCCCGGGACGCCTCCTTCAGGAGAAGTAGCAAAGACAGGGACAGGCCTGAGGGACCTGTGGGTCTGGAGGTCTGGTTTACACGGAGCAGGAGGGCCACGGCCTCATCCCAGGGAGACTGCGCTGGGTGTTTTTAGTGCTAGGGAGTGAGGCGGAGGAGGAAGGTGGGAGAGGAGGAGAGAGAGCCTCTGATTTCTAACTCCCCTTCCCTCTGGCATCCCACTGCCCAGCCTCCAGGCCTGTAGGGCAGCACCCCCAGCTGAGACCATGCTTGCTGCTTCACCCCACCTTCACCCTCCACCCCCTTCTCCCTGTTCTGCCGACTGCAGAGACCTGCACGGGCCAGGACCTGGCTGACTTGGGGGATCGGCTGCGGGACTGGTTCCAGCTCCTTCATGAGAACTCCAAGCAGAACGGCTCAGCCAGCAGTGGGGCCCACCCGGCCAGTGGTACAGGAGCTGGTTGCTCTGCAGGGGAGGAGGGTGGGAGATGGGGGGACGGGGGTACACTGGGCCACCTGGCTGCACTGGGGAGCACCCACTTTTGCTCCTTCCTGCCAGACCCTGAGCCCCTAAAAGAACCTAAACCTCAGAACAAGGGGAGGGAGGCTTGATCAGACAGGAGGGATTTGGGATAGCTAGCAGGAGGAACTTCTTAAAGTGAGTGGAAGGAAGCTAAAGCCTGAAATGGGTAGCCAAGGGAAGGTAAGGAATTATTTTCCCTGAAGGGCTTTCAAAACAGGGTTTTGACTGGTTTGGGTGCAGTCCTATGCAGAGGCCGAGGGATGGGCCTTCAGCCACTCTTGAATTTCTCAACGCCATGGTTGGATTCTGAGCTGTCCTGACCCTGAACAGAGGGCTGGGGCTGACAGAGAGGTGGAGGGATGGATGGACAGATGGATGGAGCGATTTACCTTGAGCAGGTCTGAACCGTGGCCTTCTCCCCAGGGCTGGACAAGAGCCTGGGGGCCAGCTGCAAGGACTCCATTGGCTGGATGTTCTCCAAGCTGGACACCAGTGCCGACCTCTTCCTGGACCAGACGGAGCTGGCTGCCGTCAACCTGGACAAGTACGAGGTCTGCATCCGCCCCTTCTTCAACTCCTGCGACACCTACAAGGATGGCCATGTTTCTACCGCCGAGTGGTGCTTCTGCTTCTGGAGGGAGAGTGAGTGTGGCCCCTCCCAGGGCCCCAGGCCCCCGGCCCTGCTGTGCAGGCTCTGCCCCTTGCTCCAGGCTGTCTTTGGGAGTCGGGGTGGCTCCCTCTTGGCTACCTCCCCATGCCCAGAACTTTTCCTGCTCCCCCACTTCCTGCACTCTCTCAGCACCTCATCTCTTGGAGCCCAGGGAAGCCAGCACTTGAACTCCCTTCCTCGGCAGGCTCCAAGGTGGATTTTGTGGGTCCTGAAGCTTATGCACTTTCGGAGGCCTGCTTTAAGGAAGAGTATTAAAAACCACATGTAAAATTTCTAGGGCCCCTCAGAGGGCTTGGAAGGGGCTCAGGGTTCCTGAAGCTGAAGCTGGGTTGGCTTCTCAGTGATTCCACCTTTAGGCCCATCTTACAGTACTCGCCCCAAATGTGTGATTATGCGTGTGATCATTAGCCTAGAGATATGTATCCTGAGCCAGGGCAGGACATGTGCTTAGAGATCATCTAGGCCAAGTGAATAACCATCATCGATGGTTAAACTGAGGTTCCGAGGGCTCAGCTGACCAGCCAGAGGTGGGGTAGCCTGTGCTCTGCCCCTGGTGTTTGGCCTGGTCCCCACTGTGGTTGTGTGATGGGAGTATACAGCAACTGTGGCCCGAGGCTGGGGCTTCCTTTAGGGTTCCGCCATAGCTGGTGTGGGATGCTGGGCAGGCAACTGAATCTTTCCGAGTTCAGTTTCTTCGTCCGAATGGGGAGATAACGATACCTCAGAGACTGTTGTGAAGATGAAGTGAGAAAATCTGGGTGCAGAGCACCATGTAAATCACAGATCCCTCTGCCAGTGTGGGGTATTTTGACCAGTTTTACTGCCCGTAACTGCCCAGCCTTCCTGCTCTCTCTGCACAGCTCCAGCACTTTTACTTCCCAGGCCTTTGGAGCTCGTGCTGTCCATTCTGTATAGTAGCCTTCTTGGGCAGGAGGCTGGGAGCTGCTCTCATTTTACAGACAGCCAGGCCCCCGCTGGGAAGGGCTAGGGGACTTCTCAAGGTCACAGACAAGTTAGATTTGGCTGCCAGTTATCTTCAGGCTTCCATCTAATGTTCCCTCCAGTCTTATGTTGTTCCCGGGCCCTCTCACCCTGGGGAATCTGTGCATTCACCTCCTCTTCTGAATCCTGTTTACCCATCCCATGAGTGGCCAAAACCCTCAGAGATACCCCTGGGCTTCTTGGGGGGCCTCAGCACATCCCACAGCCATGGAACAGCCTCTCCCAGTTGGAGCCTGGGTGTTCTTATCTGGCAGAGCCCCTGTGCCAGTTTTGGAGACCTTAGAAGGATCAGTGCATCCCCCTGTGGGGCAGCCCTGTGTCAGAGCCTGGGCATTTTCATCTTGCAGAGCCCTCTGACTGGGTTTCTAAGCCTTGAGGGGGCTCAGTGAGTCCCATCAGCACCATGGGACAGCCCCCATCAGAGGCTGATTCTCTCCCTGCAGAGCCCCCCTGCCTGGCAGAGCTGGAGCGTATCCAGATCCAGGAGGCTGCCAAGAAGAAGCCAGGTGAGGGGGCTGGGCTCGGCTCAGAGGAGGAGTCAGGTGCCCCGGGGTCCCTCTGAGGCCCAGAGGCTCTAGCCACTGGGTATCATGGAAGATGCAGAGTTCAGAGGAGGCCCTGGCTTAGGAAGACAGGAGAGGGAAATTCCCTCCTGTCTTTATCCTCGTGGTGGGGAAACGTCTCCCAACCAGCCCCTCAATAAGTGTGTTTTAAGCACTAATTTTGTGCCCATTCCTGCCAGGACTGGAGGTAGGGATACAGAAGGTTCCTAGAACTCTCTGTTCAATTCACTTCAGCCAGGGTGTGTGCAAAGCCCATAGCAGATGCTCGTGTTCTCGGCAAACATTTGAGTGCCAGCCCTGGAGAGACAACAGCAAACCCAGCCTAGGTCAGAACTGATGGGCAAGGCAGTAGTGGTCCCTGGCCTCATAAAGCACACGGGCTACTTGGGGAAACACAACCCACAAGGTGACACACCAGAAAGACAGAGCGACCGGTTGTGGCTCCTGTAGGTAGCTGAGGTGCTGAGGGAGAGCACAGTGGACAGAAGTCAGCCTGGGGTCAGCGAAGGCCTCTCTGGGGAGCTGGTGTTCAAGAGGAGACCTGAGGGATGAGAACGAGGTAGCCAGGAGCAGTGCTGAGGGCAGGAAAACGTTCTTGGGACACAGAAAGGACCCGTGTGGCTGAGCGTGGTGGTTGAGGGGACAGAGGTCCGAGGGGCAGATCCCATGGGGCCTTATAGCTCCTGGGTGCAGCTTGGCCTTTAACTGGGTAGTGAGACCGGCACATATGAAACCAAACACTGGAACCTCCCTGCAAAGCCGTATTGACTGAGAACCCAGTGGCCTTTGGGGGCAGGCACTAGTGCCACTTCTGCCAGGAAGCCAGGATCTTCCTCCTGGTGGAAGCAATCCTCTCTGGTCTGCATTCCCCTGCCCTGGGCCTTAGGGCACATGTCCTGGGGTGCCTGGTGTTAACATTTCTATGTTATCTCATCCCTACTAAGTGGGCAGAGTCTATCACTGGGGCCCCAGAGTGGGGATGTCAGCCGGTGTCTGTTAAGTGAACAGAGGAACAGCCTGAGGGCAGGTCAGAATCAGAGGGCTAGGAGGAGAAGCTGGCGTTGCCGGCAGGAGACAGCCAGGCAGAGGAGCAGCTGTAGGATGGAGGGCGTCTGGCACAACGAGGTCACACTGGCCGTCCTGCAGGACTTGGGAACTGTGGAGGCAGATGGGAGCCATTGTAGGGGCTGAGCAGGTGGTTTAGAAAGGCAGGTTTTCTTGTTTCTGGTCAGTCAAGCTGGAATAAATGCTGGCGTCCAACCCTGGACGTCTGAGCTTGTTGGGGGGTCAGTACCTGCACTGGCTGGGATCTGGTGGGGTCTGGGCCCCTGTGAACCCAAGGTCCCAGGGCCACCTCTGGGAAGAGCCCACACCCCGAGGCCCCTGCTCTGACCCTGCGGGGCGTGCCCCATTCAGGAGTCTTCATCCCGAGCTGTGACGAGGATGGCTACTACCGGAAGATGCAGTGCGACCAGAGCAGCGGCGACTGCTGGTGTGTGGACCAGCTGGGCCTGGAGCTGACGGGCACCCGCACGCACGGGAGCCCTGACTGCGGTAAGGACTGGACAGCCGCCAGAGGCCCAGCTCGGTGTGGCAAGGTTTCCTGCTAGCAGGATGCTAACCTGCCCCTTGGCTTGTTCCCCTCACAGACGACATCGTGGGCTTCTCAGGGGACTTTGGGAGCGGTGTCGGCTGGGAGGACGAGGAGGAGAAGGAGACAGAGGAAGCAGGCGAGGAGGCGGAAGAGGAGGGCGAGGCTGGCGAGGCGGATGATGGAGGCTACATCTGGTAGATGGCCCACGGGGCGCTGGGGCAGGCCAGGGTGCTGACGGCCGGGGAGACAGGCTAGCAGAGGCCTGGACAGAGCAGGCAGATGGCGAACGGATCCAGAAAATAACAGTCTGAAGCTACCCTGGCTCCAACGGGGAGGACCCGATGTGCAAGTGCGCATGGCACGTGTGTGGCGTGTGTGGCATGTATGGCCGGGATGTGTGAATGTGTGTGTGTGTGTGTGTGTGTGCGTGTGTGTGTGTGTGGCATGCACTGAAAAACGTGTCCTTGGTCCACACTGCTACTGGCAGAGTGAGTCACCCAAAGGCCCCTTCGGCCTCCTTGTAGTTGTTTCCTTTCCATTTTAGTTTTAAAATACACACATACACACACTGCAAGGTCAAAACTGATTAAATGAGATGCCCCCTTGCCAGTCCCCCAGCCCCATCCAGGCCCACCCTGACACCCTGGGATTCCTTGTCCTGATTTGCTACCCTCTCCTCAATCAGTCCTCCCTCCTCCTGCCCCTGCCCCCCTCTCTTTCCCTTCTGGAGTCAAGCCCTGGCCTGTGGGATGAGGCCTAGGGACCATCCCTGGGGGCAGAGGGGAGGGAGGGCAGGGAGCTGTCTGCTGGCCAGTTTGGCTGTGACACGCCCACCAGACTCAGATGAGAGGGGCTGGGACACCCGCCTCAGTGAGCACTTTCCCTTTGCTGGACTCTCCTCCTAACCCAAGCCAGTGTGACCAGAGGTGGCAGAGAAAGAGCTGGGGGCAGAAGCTGAGAAGTGGAGGAGGAAAAGGCCTTGGCAAGCTGCTGGGGAGGGGAGGGGTGGACCATGTGAGGAAGAGAAGGGGCCAGCTTGACAGGGAGCGTATGCCTTTGCAGATCCAGGTAACGCTCTTAGGAGTGGAGATGGGGCACCCCTGAATGCCAGGCCCTGGAATAACTTGGGCCCCTTTCTGTGGCTCTCAGGTAGGGGCCTGGTCTGGGCTGTTCTGTAGGGGCAGTAGGTGGTGGTTATGCAGGTGAGCTCCCCCTAGCCCTGAGGGAGGACCACACCTTCCCCTGTCTCCATTGCTGGGGTCCCCCACTCCAGGAACCTGAGGATCAGGCCGCAGGTGAAGAGCCTGGGTCTTGCCCAGGGGTGTGTGTATGCACCCACGTCCTCCCTGACCCCTTAATAATTGCTCCCCTCCCATCCAGACCAACAGAAAGCATTGTCCCTGAGACCCTGTGAAGGAGGAGCAGTGGAAAGCTGCAAACTTCTGCCCTCAGAGACCAGGATGTTTCCCCATCTCTCCTCAAGAGAGAGGCACCCCTGGGCCATTTCCAGCCCCACTCCTCTCAGCCCCTGGGCTTGCCCTCCATCCCCTTCGAGGGTCCCCTAGGGCTGCTGTAGTGGAGGGCCTTTCAAGCTCTGAGGTGTTCAGGGTTGTGAAAAGTCAGAGGGGACAGGTCCGGGGCAACCAGAATCTGAGGCCATGCTTCACTGTTCCCCCAAATCTCCTTACCGTGTGGCAGCCAGCATGGAGGAGAAAGTGCCCCAAGTTTTTTTTTTTTTTTTTTCTTACTCTATCCAGTTCTCCCTGTTGAAGCAAATTTTTTAACATCTTTGGTGAAGAATTTCTTGCCTGGATTTGGGCCTCTGATGCCCTTTGGTGTGTGGTGAGTGCAGTGTGTGTGTGAGTGCAGTGTGAGTGCAGTGTGTGTGCGTGTGTGTGTGTGTGTGTGCGCGCGTGCGCACGAGCCTAGGGACCATCCCTGGGGGCCTGGCACATGAGGAGATGAGGAGGAGCGCCCTGTGTGCTGGGTGGTGGCAGGGTGTGGGGTCCACGTCGTCGTAAGTTTCCCTGGGCAAGCCTCCCAGCCTGGCTCCCCGGATTCTTTACTTCCACCCCGGAATCCACATCTTACAAGCCCTCCCTAGGGGGAAATAATGAAACTCCAGTTAGCCCCATGAACCACTTCTCATTCCACAGCACAGTTCTGATTGTTGAGGTGTCGCGCTGTTCCAGATCCCCCTCGCCTGTCTCCCCCTCTCCCCTTCCTGTCGTCCCAGTCCTTCCTCTGGTCCCCGGCTCAGTTCAGGGAAATTCCGGTTCACGTCAGCCCTCTGCTGTCTGAGCACAGCTCCTCTCAGAGCTACTTGAAACTTCCTGCTCTCGCTAGGATTGGAGTCTGTCTGTCTCTTCCCTCTGCCCTGGCTCAGACTTCTGGAACCGTCTCCTGGGCGTGGCTGTTGAGGATGCTGGGGCGTTCTGGGGTGGGGAGGGGGCAGAGAGGGAGGAGTGCCCCTCTCCTTTTACTGTTGCCCTCCCCTCCTGGGGGTGCATGCCCTCTCTGGGTCCTCTGGTTGTGCACGTTTTTGTGACCTTGTAAATATGTTGTAGAGAGAAAGCAAAAGGCGCTGAAGTAGACCCTGGTGGGACTCAGGGGTCCAGCATTGCCCTGTCTCTGAAGCCCCTACGCTGCTTTTCACCCCACTCTCTGGGACCGAGACACCCGCCCCCTGCAAAGTTAGACCAAGCAGCTTGTGCCCAGTGGGCTGAAGGCCTCCAAGTCACTTCTTGTCAGACAAGGTGCAGGTTTCCTTGTGAGCAAGGTTGCAGGGTGGTCCTTCCTCAGCTCCTTGGATGTGTGCCCTTGACCAAGCTGTCTGCCACCTGGACCCTCCCATGTCCCTCTTCTCGGTGTCCTCTCTCTGTCCTGTCCCCACTCCCCTGGCTTAGGCAGGCAGCGGGATTCGGGCTGTGTTGGAAAGAGCTCGACCACATTTTCAGAGAAGTTTCTTGCCTGGCCCTGGAGCTGCCCTTGGCCACCCCAGGCCTTCTTACCCACTGGTGCTGGGAGAGACGGGCACGTCTAAGATGGGGCAGGTTGGAGTTGGAGGGAACAAATGTGCCTTGAGAGACCACTCAGAGAGGGTTCAGGGCGATGGGAAAGGAGGTGTGGGAGCTCAGGAAGAAGGAGGAGGGAGGTGAAGCTGATAAGAGTGTGAGGGGGTGTGACTGCCCCTCGTTGTCCCCCTGGGGCTGTGGCCACATGTGGCCAATGGTCACACTTCCGTCCTCACACCAGCCTGCCTGGTTTTAGTGGGCAGGCCACCCACTCACCTCTCATGAGCTCCATCTGCTTTCAGCTTCACCTGAGTGGGTGGGGGTCCATTGGGATCAACATGGGAACCCTCCATTTCACCAAAGCCTCCCCCGCAGCCCTTGGGGAGAATGAGTGGCTAATCCACTGACCCCCGGCATCATCGTGAGGCTGTGGGCTGGCAGGGGTCAAAGGGAAGAGACACCGGGGGTGCCAAAGGAGACTCGAGACATCCGAGGAAGTCCCAAGCAGAGCAAATTGCTTTATAGCCTGAAGCCTCCTTAAACTGTGTTACGTGCAATAACTGAGCTTAGAGTTAAGAATTGTGTTCCAAGTGCTTGGATTTCCGTCTGTATATTTAAGTGCTGAAATCGTATCTCTCAGTAATTTTAGATGTCTTAAAAAAAAAATCGAAAAACAAAGTGTTAGACTGTGTCTGTGCATTGATGGGCACTCAAGCGTCCCGTGGGTCACCCCACCCTCTTCCTCTCCCCTGTGCCCCGCTCCCCTCACATTCACCCCTGCCCCCCACCTCCACTTGGGGACCCCGCCTCGTGTTGTCTTTATCTGCCTATTAACTCAGCCTAAGGAAACAAGTACACTCCACACATGCATAAAGGAAATCAAATGTTATTTTTAAGAAAATGGAAAATAAAAACTTTATAAACACCACCTACTGGCACTACTCTGATTATTCTCCCCCTTGGTGTCATTTTTCACAAAACAAGGTCCCAGGATTCAGGCTTGTGGTCAGCACGCTTCTCTTATTCACCTTCATATGTTAGACCTCCAAGAGGGTGGGGCTGCGAGGAGAGGCCTGATTTACTGAGGGGAGGACCAGAAGCAACTTAGAAACATTTTTGGTATTATTGCAAATATATATGCAATGTCTATTTGTAGATAGGCCAATAAATACATCTGTATCACAAAACAGAGATCAAACTCTGTGTCCTGCTTTTTTTATTCAGCCTATTATGAACCTTTCTCTGTGTCATTAAAATTATTTGAAGACATGACTTAAAAAAATTGTATTGAAATATAGTTGATTTACAATGTTGTGTTTCAGGTGTACAGCAAAGTGATTCAGTTATATATATAGATTCTCTTCCATTATAGGTTATTACAAGATATTGAGTATTGTTGCCTGTGCTACACAGTAGATCCTTGTTACTTATCTATTTTATATATAGTAGTATATATATCTTAATCCCAAACTCCTAATTTATCCCTCTCCCCCACCCCGACATGACTTTAATAGTTGCAGAGTATTCCACAATATGGATGTACTCTAATGAATTTAACCATTTCCCTATTTTTGGATATTTCTATTGTTTCCAATTTCTTGATACTCTCAACTCTAGCCCTATAACTTGCTAACCGTGACCTTGGTCAAGTTATCTGCAGATGAGGAGAAGAAGTCGTCTCACAAGGATCACGAAGAAGTGCTTTCTCAACAGTGAAAACCCTGCACAAATGTCTAGTTATGCCTCCCGTGCCAGCTCAGAGCCAGGGCAGACTCTGCCCGTCTGGCTAGAATGGATACTAAGGTAGGGTAGCTACCTCCTAGGTGATGGGAGGCTGTGCGGCCTGGTTTTCTTCCCTTTGATGTTTCTCACTGTCACCTGCAAGGTCAGACTTGGAGGCTCAGGAGTCTTCCTGGAGGAAGTGTGAGGATGGATGTGATTTGCCCAGGAGCTTCTCCCAACACACAGGATGCAGGAGAAAGTAGGTTGGAGATGCAGATGGAGATCCCTAGAAACTGGTGCACTCTCTGGGCTTGTGGGAACCTGTGGTTTTGGAAATAGAGGAGCCATGGGGGAGGTGTGGGGTCCTTGAGGTTGGATTGGTCAGTGGAAGCATCTTATGCCAGCCCATGAGGTAGGCACTATTATTAATGCCCATTTTGCCGATGAGGAAACTGAGTCTCAGGTTTGGTAACTTGACCAAGGATATGCAGCTAGTGTGGGGCAAAGCCTGAATTCTGCTTCCTAATTACCATCCCACACAAAGCAGGCTGCCATCAGTGCCCAGTGACTGCTCCTTGCATGGCCCACAGGTCCTCAGAGGAGGATGATCACCTGCACAGGGGTAAGTCAGGAAGGCTTCCTGGAGGAATGGGACTTCAGCTAGGCCCCCTACGTGGGTAAGAATCATCTAGTGGCTCAACTCTGGCCACACATCAGAATCACCTGGGGGAGTCCAGGCCCCCAGGCCCCACCCGCAGAGATTCTGACTTCATTGTTCTGGGTTGGGGCCATCACTAGGTGCTGCTGACGTGCAGCCAGATGTGTGCATCCAGGTTAAGCAGATAGAAGCAGGGAGTGTCCCTTAGGTGAGGGCAGGATGTGCAAGAGGCCAGGGCAGGAATACGCCTGTGAGGAGCCAGGACTGGGCCCTCATCTCTGGGTGGGGACAGTGTGAGGCCTGCAGGCCAGTTCAAGGGCAGGAGCCAGGAGGTCCAGTGGTCCCCTGACAGGAGGGCTTCCATTTTATTCATCTAACATCTTATCAGTCACCAAGCCAGGCCTGGGTACTGGATCATCGAGGAGCCTACAGTCTGCTGAGGGCGCCTGCATCCCCCCCTTGGGAAGCCTCTGCGTGAGTATCCTCAGCGTGCAGGGAAATATTGGCGTTTGCACTTCATGATCAGCATTTGTTCCAGCCATGGGGAGTTAGAGGCCAGTCAGGGCCCAGGCTACTGGAACAATTCATCCATTGTCACCATATCCCGGCCACCTGGGGTTCCAGGGCCATCGACAAAGAGCATCGCCCAGGACAGGCCCAAGTGCTGACGGCAGTAAGTGAGCTGCCTGGGATGCCCGCTGCCACTGCTCCTCCTGGATGTGACCCCTCAGCCTTGGTTCTCCCCGCCCCCCCGTACTGTGGGAGCCAGCTTGTTCTGGCGCCTCGTTCTTCCTCGGGATTTAGCCTCCTGGAGACAAGGACTGTATATTGACTGCTCTTAGGTGAACAGCCAGGACCTGAGAACAGATCTACAAACAAAAACACACGTAAACCCCTACAGAACCAGCCTCCCACACCTGCCCTGTGGGCCCCGTGCCTTTGGCTGGTCTCACACCTTTTGTGGGGGGTGGGTTCGGAGAGGGGGTGGGTTTGCCCAAGAACAAAATAAGACAAAACAAAATAACACAAAACAACAGCAACAAAAACCCCACTAACTTAAAAAAATTTTTTAAATTATTTTTGAGCAACAAAGGTGAGGGAAAGGAGGAAAACACAAATGTCTCTATATTCCCATCAGCGTCCTACATGCTTTTTACAGTATGTTGTTTAATCTTCCCAACAAACCCAAGAGACTAGTATTGTTACCCACCCACCCCCATTTATACAGGAAACAACTAAGCCTCCAGGGGAGTGACATTGGTTCACTCCTGTGGCCGCGATGTCACCCCAGCCTGGCCGACTCCAGTGTCAGCCTCCACGTTCTGCTGCCACTGCTCTGTGATTCCCACAGTGAGACAGTAAATAACGCAGAGATCCCACATCTTCGGAAACAAATCATGGGCGAACATGGCTGGGAGCTTGAGTGCCGGGGAAGAGCACGGAAGAAATGAGGACACCTGGGATTCACCTGGTCCTGTCTCTAAACTTGGGTCAGCACCTCTCCACGAGCCTTAGTTTCCCCAGCTGTGAGATGAAGGGGTTGGGCTAGACTGCCCAGTTTTGTAATTTTGTGCCAGCGTGAAGAGGCAGGAATCCTGACCGGCTCAAAATTTTCTTGCTCTCCCTCTCACACTCCACACTTCCTCTAATTAACCCCAAGGGCTCACACATTTGCAAAGCAAAATTAACTACGCTTTAAAAAGAACGCTGGAGAAGGGCTGTGAGCCGTGGCAGCCATCTTTCTGAAGGCTCAAAGGACTGAGTTCTTCTGCTGGTGACATTTGGAGGTGGGTAAGGCTGGGGCTACACTTCGGAGCAGGGTGTTTCCTACAGTTGGGGGAACAGGAAGGGAAAGGCAAGCACTCTCCCCTTCAGCCTGTGCACACTGCCACCTGAGAGTGAGGGGGGGCCGAGGAGGTCACGTGGCTAACACAGTTCCCCAGCCCGTGGCCAGGGCAGATGGTGATCTCAGGCCCAGCCCGGCCAGAGTCTTCTCGTGCATGATTTCATCTAAGCCTTACAACAGCCCTCATCATCTTATGGATGAGGACACCGTCACACAACTGTCTGTGCCAAGTCTTCTCACTAGTCCCCCTTTATAGATGCTGAGGCTGAGGCACAGGAGGCAAAGGGCACGAGGCTGAGTGAGTGAGGAAGGGTATCCGTAGACCGTTGGGTATTGGGGACTCCTGGGGGCTGTGACAGTTAGCCGGACTAAGTTAGGAGGAGAGCGGAAACATGCTAAGTTAGGTGGAAGGAAACATGGATGCAGATGGCTTCCTTCACAGAGGGCTTCCTCTGCACCAGGCCCGGTGCTGTGGGAACAGCCACGTGGGCCATCTTCTTCACTCCTCACAGAATCCAAAGAGTGTGGGGAGCTCTGGGGGCCATTGGTATCCAGAGAGATGACATGGGGTGTGGAGTAGGATGGGAGGAGGCCTCCCCGGCCCCCAGGGGTGGAGGGCCTGGCATGTAGCCTGCAGGGCCTATGCCCAGGCAACAGATCCCAAAGCCCATGGGATCCCTAGCAGTTCCTCAAACACAGGCGGGGTCAGAGGCTGCAGGATGACCCTACGTCCACTCTCCCCTTGTATAGCAACAGAACCCGCTATTTCTAGCTGGGCATCTGGCTGCCCAGACAAAGGCCACACCTCCCAGCCTCCCTTGCAGCTCCACATGGTCAGGTGACTCCCTGCTGGAAAGTTGGATGAGAGTAGAAGTGACAGATGCCACTTCCTGGTGGTGGCCTTCAGGAGAAGCATGGCATGCCTCCCCCCCAACTCCTTCTGTCCCTTCCCACTTCCAGGAACACAGATACAGCAGCTCCATCTTGAGGTGACGTAACCAAGGGAAGGAGCCTGGGCCCCACTCACCCCGGAGTCACTGTTCCAGCCAGTGGAGAGAAACGTAGGTGCTATTTTGTCTAAATCATTGTTATTTTTAGTCTGATACAAGAGCCAAATCTATATCTGAATTCTGATGGTCTCAAACTCTTTTGCCCTGACCACAGAAAGAGGTAGATCTTTCCTCCAGCTGGAATGATCTTCCTCTGCCTCCCCTTCTATCGCCCAGCTTCTACCCACTGCTGAATCCCCAGCAGTGATCACCTGAGCTAGCGCCTGTCTCTAGACAGGTGGTGATCAGTAAATATCTGTTGAATGAATAAATTCTAACTTAGCCCTGTTCATCTATTGCTTGGACAACTGCAGCAGCCTCTACCCTGTCTTCTAGCCCCCTCCTTTCTAGCACTGTTGGTCCATCTTGGTCACAGCTGCCATGGAGACAGGGTGATTTGCTTCCTCTACATAATACCTTCAGTGGCTCCCTATTACCCACAGAGTGAAAGTCAAATTCCTTTTGACTGGCTTTGTAGAAGCCTGGTGATTTGGCCACCACACTCCTTTTGTTCCTCCTCATCTTCATCTTCCTCTCCACCTTCAGTGCCTCAGAGCCTTAGTTTAGTCTGTACTTCCTGCCTGAAAATTTTCTCCATTCTTCTTCTTTACCTGGTGAACTCCTACACATCCTTCAAAACCCAACTCAAACGTCATGTCTCCTTCTCACCTCCTCAGGCAGAGAGGACCAAGCTACTTCTGTTCCTCATTGGCCTTGTGTAGGCCTATATTCTGTCCTAAGACCACTGAGCTGCATCTCCTTGATTCCCTGGGTTTTCCCCTGCTGGAGTTCCTTGAGGGCATGGATCATGTCTTGTCACATGTGTATCCTTGAGTCCTGAGCCTGGCACAGGACAGGTAACCAGGATGTATATGTTAAATAAATGAGTGACTAGATGAATTATCTTGTCCCAGGTCAGCCTGACATCCCCCTTTAAAATATCAGGCTTCCCTGGTGGCGCAGTGGTTGAGAGTCCGCCTGCTGGAAGATCCGGGAAGATCCCACATGCCATGGAGCAGCTGGGCCCGTGAGCCATGGCCGCTGAGCCTGCGCGTCCGGAGCCTGCGCTCCGCAACGGAAGAGGCCACAGCAGTGAGAGGCCTGCGTACTGCAAAAAAAAAAAAAAAAAAATCATCACTCCTGGTGCTGTTTATCATTAGAGATTCACTTCTCTTCAGGTGTGTAAACAATTTTACACTTTCCTGTAGAAACTTTCTGCAAATTGCTGCCAAGCTAAAGTGTCCCAGTAATTTTATGTGGGAAACCAAAATGTCAACATTTTATATGAAGTGCTGAAAATTAGATTTAGTTAAAAGAAACCAGTTTTTATATTTAGTTAAAATAAACAAGTTTTTATAATTTTTTAAATTTAGTGAATTTGGTGCATTCAGGTGTATAAATTTTTTGGCAAATTGGCCGACTTACTGCCTCCTGAGCTACTCTCCCAGCTTATATTTCAAAAGGAGCCCTAGCCCAAAGGAATGACTCTCTAAGGATGGAAATTGGTGTCTTTTGGGGTAGAGACATCACAGACAGAGAAGCTTTCATTCATTATGTTGTTTGCAATTTACTTCGATTTTACTTGGAGTCACAGCCCTGTGCTTTTTCAATGTCACCCTAACAGCACCAAGTGCTCACATGCTCACCAGAAAGTGCATGGGGTGACCTCTCTCAACTGGAGGGGGCGCTGCTGGCCTGGATGGGAACCACCCTCCTTTGCTCTCGTTGGCTGCTTGGCCAGTGGGGGTGGGAGAGTGTGGAAACAGGACCATATCACCCAGGACCCTTCAGTACAAGCAACAAACTCAACACGCACTGGCCTAGGCAGAGAAGGAATTTACCGGCCCTCATGAAGGGGGAGGATAGTAGGGCAGCTCTTGGAAGTGAAGGAAAAAGTCTAGGAACCAGGGCCTCCAGGAGAGCGACTGTGAGGTGAGTGCCCCCAGGGCTCTCCCAGGTGCTGCCCATCTTTCATCAACACTTTACTGTTTCTTTTCACCTGTTGGCCTCAATCTCTGATGGGCGTTCTCCACGTGGCATAGAAGTTGCTGCTCCAGCAAAGAGAGAGCTGCTTGCTCCCAGAGTCTACGCATCAGTGGCAGGGAAAGACTCTGACCGGACCCATCGCTGCTGCCAGGTGAGTGGGGTGCTGTGGGTGGCCAGCCTGGATCACGTAACCACCCTTTTGGCCAGAACATGGGCTGTGATCGGGGGAAGGGACACAGGGAAACTTCCTGGAAAGATACAAACCAGCAGTCCTCTATACAAGCGGTGAACAGAGTAGTTTCGCCTGAAGAAAATAACCCAGGGATGTGGATAAATGTCACATATTTTACTTAGCTCTCTTGGGAGACCAGGACTTTTAAAGATTTAGACGCTTCACTATTAATTCCAACCTACTGACGCCACCCAGCCACACGCTTCCCTTCCAACTAAGCTCACTACTCATTGCTCAGAGAATAAATATTCCTAGAAGGGAATGAATGAATGAGCGAATGAATCTATGGATCTGTACATGGCCCACTCTTTCCTACCTCTGGGCCATCCACTGCTCTGTCATCTGGAACATGGCCGCCACCACACCTGTTTCTGCTTGTTTTGATCATATCCATCCTTTAAGGCCCAGTTCAAGTGCTGCCTCTTCCATGAAACCCCTGAGCCCATAACCAGCAGGGATTTCTTTCTTCTTAGGCCTTGGTTTCCCTCACTCTTTATAGACTCTAACCTGATCTTATGTTGTTTGTATTATGTATTGGTTTAGCAGAAAGACTTTCCAACAATTAGTCCATCACACAGGTGGGAGGTAGTAAGTTCCCCGTCCCTGTAGACTTTAGAGCAGAGGCCTGTTTGGGGGATGTTATAAATAGATGAGGACCTCTTGGGAACTGTCAGCAGGCTCCCAGGGCTGCTGTAACAAATTACCACAAATGGTAGTTTTAAGCAATAGAAATTTATTCTCCCACAGTTCTGGAGGCCAAAAATCCAAACTTAATGTGTCAGTGGGGTTGTTACTTCTGGGGGCTGTGAGGGAGAATCCATTCCATGCCTCTCTCCTAGCTTCTGGTGTTTGCCAGCAATCCTTGGTGCTCCTGGGCTTGTAGATACATCATTCCAATGTCTCTGTTTCCACATGATGGTCTCTGTGTCCTCTCCTGTTTTTTTGTTGTTCGTTTTGGTGGTGCTGTGTGGCTTGTGGGATCTTAGTTCCCAGACCAGGGATTGAACCTGCGTCCTCAGCAGTGAAAGCACGGAGTTCTAACCACTGGACTACCAGGGAATTCCCCCTCTCCTCTTCTTATAAAGACATCAGTCATTGGATTTAGGATGATCTCAAGATCCTTAACTCACTGGATCCACAAAGACCCTACTTTTCAAATAGGATCACATTCTGAGGTTCCGGGTGGACATGTATATTTGGGAGACACTGTTCAACACACTACAGGGATTCTGTGTAGGACAAACTAACAGAAACCAAAGTGGCCATAGTAGAGGCCAGACAGATAACTGGAGAGCACAGGCCTCAGCCCCAGGCATCCTCAGATCCGGTTTTCAAAAGAAGCCAGAGATCAGACTTTGTATGTAAAACATCTGGATTTTTTTTTTTAAGATTTATTATTTATGTAATTTTGACCACGTCAGGTCTTAGTTGCAGCACGCGGGATCTTCGCTGAGGCATGCGGGATGTTTCACTGTGGCCTTTGGGCTTCTCTCTAGCTGTGGCGTGTGGGTTTTCTCTCTCTAGTTGTGAGGCTCAGGCTCCAGGGCGTGTGGGCTCTGTAGTTTGCAGCACACAGGCTCTCTAGTTGAGGCGTCCGAGCTCAGTAGTTGTGGTGCGCGGGCTTAGTTGCCCTGCGGCACGTGGGATCTTAGTTCCCTGACCAGGGATCTAACCCGGTCCCCTGCATTTTAAGGTGGATTCTTTACCACTGGACCACCAGGGAAGTCCCACATCTGGATTCTTTAATGTTGGCAACATATTAAAAACCTGTAAAAGCATTGCGATCCATACAGCTGTACATTTATAGACAGTACATCTGTATGTCAGGTTTGCCCTGTGGAGCATCCGTTTATGACCCCCAGTAGAAACTACAGCTTGGCTCGTGAGCTCAGAAAAGAACACGGCCTATGCACTTCTTCCAGAAGCCACCAGATGGCGCGCTGGTCATTGCATTGGGCAGGCCTGGGAGCCGTCCTAGGGCGGAAATGGAACAACCGGTTTTTTTCAAGTCAGAGGTGGTGAGTGGGGGCAAAGTAGAGAAGTGGGATTAAGCTGATGACCAGAGTTTATTCCATTTAAAACTTTTGCATCATTCTCTCTTTATCTTTGATGCCTGTTATCTCTTTTTTTTAAATTTATTTTATTTTATTCATTTATTTAATTTTTGGCTGTGTTGGGTCTTCGCTGCTGCACGTGGGTTTTCCTCTAGTTGCTGAGAGTAGGGGCTACTCTTTGTTGTGGTGCACAGGCTTCTCATTGTGGTGGCTTCTCTTGTTGTGGAGCACGGGCTTTAGGCGCGCGGGCTTCAGTAGTTGTGGCCCGTGGGCTTCAGTAGTTGTGGCTCGCGGGCTCTACAGCGCAGGTTCAGTAGTTGTGGCGCACGGGCTTAGCTGCTCCGCAGCATGTGAGATCTTCCCGGACCAGGGCTCAAACCCGTGGCAGGCGGATTCTTAACCACTGCGCCACCAGGGAAGCCCGATGCCTGTTATCTCTTGTTTGCTAGTGATACCTACTCCCTTGGCAGACAAAATGAGTTCAAAAGTAGTAAAGATAATACCATAGGAAAAAGAAAGGAACAGCCAATAGTACCTATTCAACAGCTTTTTCTTATTCTAAATAAATCAAGTAAGCTTTAAAAATGGACGCATACACACAGCAAAAGGAAATTCAAACCATACAGGATATTCCTGCTCCCGCTGCCAACACCTGCTATCTCTGTTAATTAACGCTCCCTCATTGCTTCAAGAGCTCTGAATTCAGGGATTGAGATTACTTTTGTTGTGGTTGCACATATATGATACCCTTCTCTTGCAAGGAAGATTCTGCAGTTTGCGCAATGGAATTAAGTACATCGGTACAGATGGTTACTGACTTCTATATAAATATGACCCTGATAATCCTTGTGAAAAATCAGGACTTCCCTGGCAGTCCAGGGGTTAAGACTCTGTGCTACCACTGCAGAGGGCGCGGGTTCAATCCCTAGTCCAGGAACTAAGATCCTGCATGCTGCGGCCAAAAATAAAACAAAAATCATTAGTGTACAGTAGTTGGGAGGGGACATTTCCAGGAGTTTAATTACACCTAATCACAGTTTAGCTTTTAGATGTGATGCTTAATGTTGTATTTTTAATATGTAATATAAATTTATATTTATTTTTTATTACGGAAATGATAAATATTCACAAAAATGGAAGGAATGGAATAATGAACCTCCATGCTTCAACAATTAGCAACTCATGACCAATCTTGCCCCCACCTTGTACTTTTTGTTTGTTTGTTGGAGCATATCAAAGCAAATTCCAGACACTGTGTCATTTCATCCAAAATACTTTAGTAGTATACATTCTTCTATTTTGTTCCTTTGCTTTTGTTCTTTTTCTTCATAAGAGAACTCATAGCCAACTCGCTCAAGATTGATCACCATCCAACTCAGGCCAGTGGAGCCCCTCTTGACTCCATCTCAGCCTTAACTGGCCTGGGGTTGGAGCCCGTATCTTTTTCATCATTTCCATCAACGAGTTCACTTTTCTGTTTTGATCATTTACCCATGATCAAACATCATGGGTAAAACTCAAAAGTATATTCAAATAATTGTCTAAAACTCAGAAAAAGATGGCCCCTGCCCAAGTCCATTTCTTGGCTGACAGTACCCCTGTGCCATCACAGCTCAAAGTGTGTGTGGGTCAGCTGAGGCATGAAATGGCTGACTTTTGTGTAGATAGAAGATAGATAGACTAATGGTGTCGATGGCAAATATACAGGGATCAAAGGTCATAGGGCTTCCATCTGCCTCAGGTTGTCCTGCCCACCTGGGATATTGGTGATGGCTCTGTGTGATAACCACTGTGCTGTTAGGAAGCCCAGCTATCACACATAAAGCAGTCACATGGAAAGGCTCTGAGACTACATGAAGAGAGAGAGAGGTGCTTGGTCATCCCCCAGCCAGCTCAGTCCCGTGCTGTTCCAACACCAGCCTCCATCTGACTACAACCTCATGAGATCCTGAGCCAGAGCTACCCAACTGAGCCCATCCTTGATTTCCTGGCCCACAGTAACCATGAGAGATAATAAAACGGTTGTTGTTGCTTTGGGCCACTAAGTTTTAGGCTGATTTGTTGCTCAGCAATAGATAAACAGAGCAATCTAAAATGTGTTCTGGGGATCTTCTCCTGGGGATAGGTAGTAAGAACCTCCTAGCCTTGGGTGGAGTGAATAGATTTCTGTGTGCTCTGATTTCAGTCACCTGCAAACATTCTGCTGCTTGTGCCAGAAAGTCCACCATTAGTGGCTGACTCTTTGGGATGTGTCGCTGACTGTCCTCCTAAGACGTGAACAGAGAGAGTTTCTGACCCCATCTCACCCTACCCCTCTGTGATGGAATGAGTCGACTCCTTTCCTGAATGGGGCCAGTAGAGGGGCTGCAAGCCATTCCCCTTTGGGTCTGTCCCCAAATGGATAGACCATTTGTACTGGCAGACCCCTCAGCCCCACATCAAAGTTGTCCTGCACCCTCAGGCTAGATAGCGGGGGACTTTGTAACGCATACATTTTATATACAACATAAATATCTAGTCATGGCATTACATGCCCCTCTATAGGGTAGTGGCTTTTAATTTCCTGGGAGCCACAGTCATTTCAAGAAGCTCATGAGGCATATAGACTTACAAATTTAGCATTAGGTTCTATAAATAAACTATTTATAAATAAGTTAGGTTATCTAGCTATAAATTCAATTTTTATGACTGCATAATATTCAATTGTGCAGCTATATTGTAATTTATCTAACTAGTCTCCTATGGTTGGACGTTAAGTGGCTTCTAAAGTTTTCATGTTTTAAACTATACCAAAAATCTCTGTCGCAAGATTATTATGAGCATCTTCTGGTCTTAGTTTATGCTGGTTGCATCTTGTGTGTCCTTGTGGCTGTTTTATATTTTTGGAACAAGACAGGGCACGTTTAAATACATACGGTGTTTTAAAAATGAGAAATACATGAGTTGGAACTGCCCCCTGCTGTGGCCTTGGGGTGCAGCCTGTGATGTGGGCTGTGGGGGACCTGGCCTCGCTGCCTACCCAGGGAGCAATGATTTATGTCGTGGGATGACGAAGAACGGGAGCGGCGTGTTCCCTCCTGGAGCTGGGGTTGGGGGAATGTGGCAGGAAGGTGGAAACAGCTGCCTTCCAAGGGCCTGGGTGTCCATAAAGCAAGTCTTCAGCGGCGGGCAAGGACCTGTCCTGGTGCCACCAGCAGTGGCCAGAGGCTGCCCATGGAGGTGGGCAGGGCCCAAGGAAAACAGCCAGCAGAGAAAGGGGCCTTTGTGGCGAGCGGAGGACGGCTGCTGGACCCGAGGGAGGTTGCCAGAGCTATGTGGCCAGGGAGGTGGCCGGCAGGTGCTGCCACCAGGTCACCCCTGTCTACTGGAGAAAGAATGCACAACCTGAAAGTTACAAATTCAGTTTTATTCAGGGGTCATACTGAGGACTATAGCGTGAGAGACAGCCTCTGCTAGCTCTGAGGAACTGCTCCAAAGAGATAAAGGAGGAGCCAGGAAAAAACTGTGGTCGAACGTCAAAAGTTCTCGAAGAACAGACATCTCCAGTTAATTATTTTAGCTCTCTACTATGCATGGGATGATGCAAGAATCTGGGTTCATTGAATTGGTTGCCTAGATATGCATCTTAACTATCTAGGGCCAGTATCCAAAGCACAGAATGTTTCCTGGTTTTCTCCATCCTGAATTCCCCTCAGGGTGTGCCGCCAATGCGGTAGCTGCGGTGGCTAATGGCTTGGTCCTTGTAGAACTAGGATGACGGCAATGTTCCCTGTCCGCACCCTGATGATGCTGCACCGGCGGGGGCAGGGGCTATATGTAGTGTATGTAGTGCTAGGGGGCGGGGGCTTTGGTCTCTAGAGCAGCCTCCCTCCCTCCCTTCCTTCCATTTTACTTTTGCTCTTGTTATTCTTTCATTATTTTTCTTTTAAAAGGTTTTTCTCCTTGGTAATTTTGGTAATTACAAGAGTGACCTGTGTTGCCTGGTGAATCCATACAGAAATGGAACCAGGCCTAGGGATCTTCTCCCTCCCCCTTCCCCATTCCCGCAACAGCCAAGCAGGAGGAAACTTCTATACAGCTAGGGTCCTGCTAATGTTCATTAAAAACAAAACCAAAAACCTCACCCCAGGCCTCACCATCACTGGTTTTTAGCATGGAATATTTGGAAATATGTTAAGGCCTTTCTGCTGTTCTTTTTTTGACAATGAGAGGGCAGAGTTGGCACGACCATGAGGGGACGAGGGATGCTGAACGTCCTGCAATGTGTGGGGCAGTTTTACACATTGAATCGTCTCGCCTACAGTTCCCATAGTGTCCCAACTCTGCAACATGCTTTCTAAATTTAGCAGGATGTGCACAGCCCTTCAGACAATGGAGCTGTGCCTAATCCTTTTTTTTTTTTTCAACAGATGCATAATATGCAATGGCAAGAATCTACCATGTTCATTCAATAATTTCTCTTGTAGAGAAATGGCTCTTCAGATACTTAGGGTTTCCCCCCCCCCACCACTGTTTCAAACTATATCAGAAAACCACTCCTTTTTATAAATCCTTTTGGTGGGTGCTTTTGTTCCTCTAGGAAACTTGTCAGTTTGGGGGGCTGCTGGGCTAAAGTGAGTGTATTTTGTGTCTCAGAAGAAAATGTCAGATTATTTTCCAAAAGGGTGTTGCAGCGTGTTCACAGAGAGCACAGCTGCCTGTCCCAGGCACCCTCAGTGTCCCTGGCTGTTGCTGTTTGATGTTTGAAATTCTTGACTATTCGCAGGTGAAAAATAAGATTTCAGTGTGGCTTTAATTTGCATTTTCCTGAACTCTCACGAGGCTGAGCGTCTTTTCAAATTTGTATTGGCCACTGGCTTTCCTCTTCTCAATTCCTGCTCCATAGTTGCCTCTGGGGAGGCGGTCCCGCAGAGAGTGGGGGGATCCCACAGCAGTAAAGTGCCCTTCTCGTCACGTCATATCAAAGTGTGTGGTCAACATGACTTACCACTGTTGATGTTAACCTTGCTTAGTAAGTTTGGAACAAGGGCCCCGCATTTTCATGTTGGACAAGGCCCTACCTCTAATTTATACATCCTTCAGCTCCTGCCTTCACAAACCCACTTCTCTGCTTTCCAGTATCCCAAACTCTTGGGGACACAGGGAAAACTCTCCTGAGAACCCCGTCTATGCTTCTGGGTCACCAGATGGCAGCCCCCCGTGCTTGCAGGAACCCTCAAGTTTCCATGCAGAATTCTGAGAGTCCCCCCAACACTGGGCTGGGGGTGGTGACAGGGTGAGCCACCTTCCCACCATGGGGCCAGGTGGAAAGAGCTATTCATCACCAGAATTTTTTCCCCACAAGGGACCATCCTCCACACCCTATGACTAAGCGAGGGTGGGGACTGCTGGGGTGGGGTCAGTTCACCCGGCTCTGAGGGCTCTGGGGAGAGGTGTCTAGCCTCAGATGGGCTCTCTTAAATCCTGGGCCCCAATTCCCCTTAGAGGTCCTCTGCTTTGCTTCTCTGCTGCTTCTTGGAACCATAGGACAAGTCCCTCACCCTCCTGTTATGCAATTAAATGGGCAGGCGCATCCTGGGCCCTCTTCATAGGGACCAAGCACGTGCTGCGCGTCAGCCCGAGCTGGGCGCTGGGCGCTGGGCGGCAGCGGTGAAGCAGAACCAGGCAAGGCCGAGACTCTGAGGGGCTCACAGGTGGTGGTCCAGGACGATGAATCTGAAATAAAGCAGATAACCAACAGTCACTGGGCACCAACACCCAGCAGGTGGGCCTGAGGAGGGGGCTGCTCCACTCACGCAGGTCAGGGAGGCAGAAGGAGAGTTTAAACTGAGACCTGACGGGTGAGGGGCAGAAAGAGTCCCAGGCAGAACTAAGTATGCACAACGTGAGAGCTGCGAGTTTCAGTTTTATTGGGGAACTTTCTGAGGACTGTAGGCCAGGAGACAGCCTCTTAGAGAGCCCTGAGGAACTGCTCTGAAAGGTAGAGCAGGAGGTCAGCATAGATGTGATTTTTTTTTTTTTTCTTCTGCGGTGTGTGGGCCTCTCACTGTTGTGGCCTCTCCCATTGCGGAGCACAGGCTCCGGACACGCAGGCTCAGTGACCATGGCTCACAGGCCCAGCTGCTCCATGGCATGTGGGATCTTCCCGGACTGGGGCATGAACCCACGTCCCCTGCATCAGCAGGCGGACTCTCAACCACTGCGCCACCAGGGGAGCCCCATAGATGTGATTTTGATGAAGGGGGTGCTGGCAGCCAAGCACATATCTCAGTAGAAGTTGCTGCTGGTCACGAGGGGCAGGTCACGAGGGCCTCAGTTAGTGCTTTTAGTGCTTTTCTAAGTACAGTATGGGAAGTTGCAAGAATCCGGGTTCATAAAAAATTTTGCCTGAAAATGCCTACCTGTCTGAAGGCCTGTTCTCTCAGTTTTCCTGGAGCACAGAGTGCCTCATCCTGATCTCCGTCCTGAACGCCTGGGTGTGTTGAAGGTTAGCAGCTGCAGTGACTAATGACCTAATTCTTATGGAACCGCAAGGCAAGCGAAATTTTTTAATTAGCAGGACAATAGCTCATCACCCTGCCTGCGGGGAAGATGGGGAGGGGCATCCCCTGGGTCATCCCCACCCCATGCCTGCCAGCCTCAGCTGGTGGAATTTTCCTGAGGTGGGTGCCCCCAGATATACCTGGCTGCAGGTGTCTGTCCTCACAGCTGCCAGCCGCCCCCACACCCGGGGAGGAAAGTGTGGGCATCAGGCCTGCTCTTCCCTCTTTTTCCGTCCTCCAGCCCCACCCAGGCCTCGCCACCAACCACCTTACCCTGTAATTTCCTGTCGTGGGAGCTTGTTTGGGATTTACCTGGGACTGCTTCCTCAGCTCCCTCCCTGAGACAGGGCCTCAGCCCACCTACCCGCTCCCTGCAGAGGCCTGGCCAGTGAGGTGTGGGGAACTGAGTATTGGCTTTGAGGCAGAGGGCTCAGACCTTGGCTGGCCCTGCTGTGGCTCACCGGGTGACTTTCGGCATGTCACGGATCCGCTCTGTGTCTTTCCAAATGAATAGCACAGAGTTCATCTGAAGGCAACATAGAAACCCCTCAGGATCTCAGATGGCGAGAAGCCGGGTCTTGTCCCTATGCTGCAGAAGGGGAAACTGAGGCCATATCACAACCTGCTTGTTCAGAGGCTTTGCGGTGTGGGGATAAGAAGCCAGGCCTACAGAGTGGGACCTTTGTCCTGCTCCCCACCAGCCATACGGTCTGGCCATGTAATACTCTCAGAACCTCAGTTTGCCCACCTGCAAATGGAGATAAAGCTTTTTCTCTCAGGGCTGCCATGAGGTTAAACAACGTTAAAGGGCCTCATATAGAGCAGCTCCTGGGGAAGGGGACTTGCTCTCTGTAGGACAAGATCCCAGCCTCAGCCCTGCCCAAGCCTCTGGGTATATAAACCTTGTGCAACTTCAGACAGAGCTCAGAGGAGCAGATGTTGGAGATGTGTCTTCCTCGGTGGCAAGGAGGAGTTCGAGGGGCAAAGTGACAGGAGGCGGACATTTCTTTAAGGGTGACTGTGTGACAGTGGCCAATTTTGCCAGCATCCCTGATCCCAGTCTCCCTATCTGTAAAGAAGAATCCTATTACCTCATAGATGCATGTATTAGCAACTCACCAAATTAGAAACTATTGCTATTACTGTTATTATTACTATTAATTGCTTTTTATTGATGAGGGAGATGTGAGGCAGACGTATGTCCCCATTTTACAGATGAGGCGAGTAAGCAATAGAGGAACCTCAATGACAGACTTGGCCCCTCTCTGCGCCTCCTCCAGGCAGGGAGGAATGGCTCCAGAGACGAGAAGGTGGGTCAGGGGAGGCCTGAGAACCAGGGAACAGGATCCAGCCTTCAAGTCTGAAAAATCAGATTAGGTCACCGGGGGACATGGTGCTGGAGGAGACAAAAACAAGCCCAGACCATTTCCTGGTTGGGCGCTGAAAGCCAACACCAAGTCTTTCTACTCCATAAATAAATTTCATGTTTAAGTCAATATGGAATGGTGTGAGATTATTTTCCTTCTGCAAAAGAAAAGAGCATTTATCCGGTCTCCAGAAACTCATTCCTTATTTCCAGCTCCTCTCTGACATCACCCAGGGGCAGCTGGAGAGGAATTTTCTTTTCTCATCCCCACGGGGGAGTCAGGTCAGGAACGTGTGGGCGGTGCTTGGTCCCAAAGCCACAGACAGGCTCTGTTCCTGCAGTTCTGTAGGTCGTCGTTGGGAACTCAGAGTGGATTTTCCCTCTGAAGCAGTGTTGTCTGTGTTTCTTTGGTTACCAGGCTGGCCCAGCAGCCCATTTTGAAGGCAGGGAGGAAAAAGCAAGGGCGCTGGAGTCAGATTACCTGGTGTAACCCCAGCTCTGCTGTGTCCTAGCTGTGTGACCCTGGGGAAGGAACTCAACATCTCAGTGCCTCATCTCAGGCTGCCAGTGTTAGTTCTGGAGACAGTTCTCCAGAGGGCCTCTGGAATTTCTGGAGTCCCGTGACACCTTTTGCTCCGGACTATCTTTTCAAGGGTGTTTGTCTAGCAAACAGCCTTGGCAGATGTAGTGTTTCCCTTGGGTAGAGGGCAGATTTGTTTGCTTTCCTGGAGAATAAAAACAATGTCTCCCTCCAAGGCAAAGACTGGGCAGGTTTGCTAGAAGCCACTTTATAAGATTGGGGATTTCCTAATCTCAGGATTCCTCGGCCCAGACACAAACCCCCTATGGGCACCGTGTTTCCTCACGCCCGTCTCCCACTTGGCCCGTGAGACAAGGGAGCAAAGGGAACCAAGGCAAACATGGAGCTTGTGTCACCTGTTTTACCTAATAAGTCTGTTGTCTCTGTCCCAGAAGTCTGCCAGCATTCATGGCACTGGCAGGCTGACTGCTGGCTTACAAGCAGAGGAAAAGTCTCAGACCTGCCACCGTTCTTGTTCTTGGCAGTCCCTGCCTGACTCTAATACCCACCCTGTTGTGGGAGGGTGGGATGCCTGGCCCTTGGTGGGGAGTTAATAAATGATGTTTGGAACAATTTTGCTATCAGTGGATGGGAGGCTGCTTATTCACGAGCCAATCAGAATTTCCACCCAAGATGCCAGCAGTGCAGCATGGCCTTGGCCCTGGGGTTAGGAATTCCATCCCAGCAGGGTCTGGGACACGCTTGCAGGACCTGTGGCAAGGGCTCCAGAAGGGTGGACTTTAGGTCCTTTTTGACCACCCCTTCAGCACCTCCCTTCTCAGAGGCAGCCTCTATGATCAACTCGAAATACATCTTTCCAGACCTTTCCCTGTGCATAGATATGTTTAGAGAATATATAGTTTATATTTACAGAAATGACTTACACTGTATATATTATCTTGCAATTTTCATTTTTCTCTCAAAAATACATCCTGGACACCTTTCTGTGTCATCCCACTTAGCTTTTAAGAACTGCTGGATAACGTTGCTAATATGACTGTGTCGACTGAAAAAAAAAAACGCACAACCTAAAAGCTGAGAGTTATGTTTTATTTGGCAGATTATCTGAGGACTTCAAGCCCATGAGACAGCATCTCAGATAACCGTGAGAAAACTGTTCAGAAGGGGCAAGGCGAGGAGCCAGGAGTTTTCGCAGCAAAAGACCAGGTAGTCGGAACATCAAAAGATTACTGTTAATAAAAGAAAACAAGATATCTCAAGTTAAGGAGTTTAGTACTTTTCTATGTATAGGAAGATGCAAGAGTGTGGGCTCACTGAAATCATTCCTTTGACATGCACTACAGCTATCTGGGGCCGGTAGCCTGTGTTTTCTCATCCTGAGTTTCCTTCTGTACAAAGATACACATTGTACATATTGAAACACCTTCCTGGGTGTATGGGTGAGGGCTTCTCCAGGGCAGACATGAAGGTGCTCCCCCTGCATGTTACAAATATGGCCATGGAGACCCTGAGGGGCTGCAGACTTCCCTCTGATCACGCTGGGGGTGGTGTGATGGTCTCAGCCCCGATTCTCCCTTTTCCTCTCTTCTAGGAGTCTCCACCCTGAAACGAGTTGGGGTGGGGTGTGGGCCGTGGCACCAGGCTGGAGGAAAGGAGGGAAGGGGTGACAGGGCCACAGTGGCTCTTCTCCCTGTGATGCTGGCAGGCCCAGTGGAGATAATTGCTGAAGCAGCACAGAGGCCCCCGAGGAGCCACCATGTGGGTACCAGAGGGGAAATACGGGCCGCCAAAGGCCACTGGGCCCCAGGTTTCCTAAGAACCCTCTCCTGGGTGCCCCAGTTTAGAGAGAGGCTCTGTCAAGTGTGACACTGGACTTAAAAGCTATGAGGTCCTCTTGAGGGGCCCAGTCCTCTCAAGCTCAACCTAGAAATCATCCCCCAGCCCTAGGGCCCCCTAGGTTGCTGCTACCTGTCACATATCCTTGTGGCCCAGGCATTGCAGACCAAATCAGTCAGATCAGCCAGCAGGGCAAGGTCTGGGGGAGAGACCAGCCAAGACACCGAGCCAGTCTTCAGAAACACCAGCTCGTATTCCCAAGAGCCCCTGCCAGGATCTGTGCTGGGCCTGCTGAGGACATCCACGGAAGGCATAGCTTGCTGTGATCAAGCTGGCAAAAGGATGTAAATGTAACAAGCAAAACAGAATGAACTCAGTTCATTAACGACTACTTCCTGAGAGC
Source organism: Grampus griseus (assembly GCF_964374135.1). Taxonomy (NCBI): domain Eukaryota; kingdom Metazoa; phylum Chordata; class Mammalia; order Artiodactyla; family Delphinidae; genus Grampus; species Grampus griseus. The sequence continues at coordinate 26,209,947 of NC_139010.1, read as the reverse complement.
TAATGTGACAGGCTCTGTGCTAAGCTGTTTATCTCATGGCCCCTATTGATGCTGAAAGCTCGGCCTCTGTGCACCGGTGCTGAATCGAATCTCGAATAATCTCGGAGACAGAGTTTTGGGTGAAATAGAAAAGAATAGCTTTATTGTTTTGCCAGGCAAAGGGGGACACAGTGGGCTTGTGCCCCTCAAAGACTACTATGTGTCCCATCCCGGGAGGATTTGGTGATGAGTTTTATAGTAATTGTTCAAGGGTGGGGTTGCTGATAAGGATTGGGGGTATGCAGGGCCTGCCCTCTTCTAATCTGGTCTCAGGTAATCTTTTGATGAGCTTCTCTGGTTCCTTCAACCTGGTCTTTCCTGGAATAAAGAATGCTAACACCTTCCAATTGTTGGGGGTTTTAGTTCTGTAAAGAGCTCAGAAGATAATTATTGTGTATATCCCTTGAGGCCAGGGCCCTGCCCCAGGGCTGCGCTATTGTTTCTTGGCTGCCCCTCCCCTGTCTTTTCATCCCCCTCCCTTCCCTGATTAGCAGCTGTTCAAGAATCTGCCCTTTGGAACTCAGGGAAGGTCCTGGAGGCTGGAATCTGTTCCCTACAAACAAGGAATGGGGAACACGGAAAGGCTTCCTTGCCCAGGAGCCCCACAGGGTCCTGCTCAGTTTTACTATTGTCACACTAACCCTGTGAGGCAGGCTTTATTATAATCCTTATTTTACAGATGAGAAAATAGCTCAGAGAGGTTAAGGAACTTGGTCCAGGCCCCACAGCTAGTAAACCACGTGCCTGGGACTCAAACCCAGGCCTCTAACACCAGCCTTCTGCTACCAAATGGTTCTTAACCTTTAGAGAGTCATGGACCCCTCTGAGATTCTAACGAAAGCCCTGAGCCTTCTAATTAGAGAAGTGCCTGCGGTATAAACATACAACCCGCTCTTGTGAGTGGGTCCGCCTTCCTGGGTGTGCAGCCTGTACGGTCACACTCAGACTGTGCTCAGAAGGGGCCTGTGCTTGGTTTAATGTTTCGCTGTTGCCATCATGAAATTCTTAATACTTTTTGAACAATGGGTCCCACATTTTCATTCTGCACTGGGACCTGCAAATTATGTCTTGCATACGCCTGCACTTCATACGCACAAGTGTACACACACGCCACAATTTGTAAATGACTTCAGATGTGCAGGAATCCCATGAGCCCATTCAAAGACTTAAGAAAGACCCTTTTTGCTTTCCCCTGCTTCCTGGAAGGCTATGTACGTGTGCACGTGTGCGTGCGTGCGTGCGTTTGCAGGTATGTGTGGGTGTGTAAGTGTACTGTGTATGTACATGGCACACCGTCAAGTAGAACTGTGTTTCCCAGGCAGGGAGCAGAGGAAGAGGTGGTGAGCTTAACATCACTCTCCACACATTTTTTAACTGCAACTTCTCCACCTCCGAGAGAGGAAACCCAGTCCTGATGATAAACAGCCCAGTACTAAACCCATGTCCTTAAAAACCTGCCACCTCCTGGGACAGGACAAGGAAGTTTTGTCAGGATGGCAGCCTCAGGGTAAACACGGGAAGGTGGCCAGAGGCAGGTGCTTAGGCCATAAGGTTCTCTGTGCCCACCCCTGAGAGCAGAGACTCTTCAGCGAGGGATGGGCACTAGGATGGCCACATGTGTCCCTGAGAATGGAGAAGGCAGAGAGAGCCTCCGCAGTCAGGAGGGGGCTGCTGGGGGCCTTTATGCAGTCCTCGCTCTGATCTATATCACCTTGAGCAAGTGGCTTAACTCCGTGACTCAGTTTTTCCCATATGTTTAATGGGGATAACAATAATACCTACCCCTGAGGTTATTGTGAGCGTTGAATTTAGTCGAATGTCCTCCCAGCAAAGCACAATGATAGCTATTATTGTTATTATTATTAAAAACTGGATCGGATCGGAGGACAGGGCTTCAAGCATAACAGCCGTGCTTTTAGTTTGGGGTTTATCTTGTTGTTTTTAATCAGGCGCCTGTGAGATATCACCGTGGGAGGCAGGCTTCTGCTGCTAACAACTAGGGAACCAATGCTGGGATGGGAAGTGCCCTGAGGGGAGACGAGGAGCTCAGGGGAGGCTCGTCCCTCAGGACAGGGGTCCCAAGAGCCCAGGAGGGACCTGGACGGGCCCAGAGTCTGAGGGTGGGGCTGTCTGCAGGGGCTGGGTTTGAACACGAGAATTTCTTTTCTTTTCAGTAACCACAGCAAAGGGCTCTTTCTTTGTCTTCAAGGTTCCCAGCCTTGCCCTCCACCCACACCCCCAGCCTCCCTCTGGTCACATGGTGGAGGCTGCCCTGGGCAGGCGTGTGTGTGAGCAGCCTCCTGCCTCAGAGCAGGGCAGGGTGTCCAGGGACTGGAGGAGGCTGGCAGTGCGGCCCGGAAGGAGGTTCCACACTGGAGCTCCCTGGGGCTTGGAGATCCACCTGCCCTGAGGCCCTGGCCTGGGGCTCTACAGAACCGGGTTGAGGGGTGGCATTTAGTCACCAATGTCCACCCTCCCCATCTCCCAGAGGAGATGTGATTTTGAAGTTTGTCCCTGCCATAAGTGTCATCTAACATTTTTGAGGCTTTCTACATGCCAAGTTCTCTCCTAAGCTCTTTGTCTGTCTTATCTCATTAAACCTCACAGCATTCACTTAACTCTAAGAGTTATTACAGATGAGAAAAACGAGACTAACAAGGCCAGGGTGCCCAGCTAACGAACGGTAAGCCTGGACTAGAGTCCAGCTCAGGGGACGTCAGAGCTACCTTCTTCTTCTTCCTTTTTTTATTTTTTTTAGATAACTTTATTTATTTACTTATTTATTTTTGGCTGCATTGGGTCTTCGTTGCTGAGCGTGGGCTTTCTCTAGTTGCGGTGAGCGGGGGCTACTCTTCGTTGCGGTGCGCAGGCTTCTCATCGTCGTGGCTTCTCTTGTTGCGGAGCACGGGCTCTAGGCACGCGGGCTCAGTAGTTGTGGCTCGTGGGCTCTAGAGCACAGGCTCAGTAGTCGTGGCTCATGGGCTTAGTTGCCCCGTGGCACGTGGGATCTTCACAGACCAGGGCTCGAATCTGTGTCCCCTACATTGGCGGGCAGATTCTTAACCACTGTGCCACCAGGGAAGTCCCCAGAGCTACCACAGCTTCACACTGACCTCTCTTCATGGGGCAGAGACCCAAGGAGACCAGCAGGGTCTGAGAGCTGAGAAGGAGCCCTCCTGTCTGCCCCCTTCATCCTCTGGCCAAGATGGCTGACTTGACTCAACCTAAGTGGCCCACACATCTTGGTGGCAGAGGACTCTAAGCATTTTTACTGGCCTTTTGGTAAAAAAAATCAGGTGAAGTGCCTGGCCTTCATAAGTATTCATAACTGTTGAATAATGTCTACCGTTATCATTAGCTTCTGAACGGGGTCTCTGGCCTCCCCAACCCCCTTTTTAAAAAATTTACTTATTATTATTATTTTTTAATTAATTTATTTTTTGCGGTACGCGGGCCTCTCACTGTTGTGGCCTCTCCCGTTGTGGAGCACAGGCTCCGGACGCGCAGGCTCAGCGGCCATGGCTCACGGGCCCAGCCGCTCCGCGGCATGTGGGATCTTCCAGGACCGGGGCACGAACCCGTGTCCCCTGAATCAGCAGGCAGACTCTCAACCACTGCGCCACCAGGGAAGCCCCATTATTTTTTTTTTAAAAGATCTTTATTGTAGTATAATTGCTTTACAATGGTGTGTTAGTTTCTGCTTTATAACAAAGTGAATCAATTATACACACACATATGTCCCCATATCTCTTCCCTCTTGCGTCTCCCTCCTTCCCACCCTCCCTGTCTCAGCCCTCTAGGTGGTCACAAAGCACCGAGCTGATCTCCCTGTGCTATGCGGCTGCTTCCTACTAGCTATCTATTTTACGTTTGGTAGTGTATATATGTCCATGCCACTCTCTCACTTTGTCTCAGCTTACCCTTCCCCCTCCCCATATCCTCAAGTCCATTCTCTAGTAGGTCTGCATCTTTATTCCCGTCTTGCCCCTAGGTTCTTCATGACCATTTTTTTTTTAAGATTCCATATATATGTGTTAGCATATGGTATTTGTTTTTCTCTTTCTGACTTCACTCTGTATGACAGACTCTAGGTCCATCTACCTTACTACAAATAACGCAATTTCGTTTCTTTTTATGGCTGAGTAATATTCCATTGTATGTATGTGCCACATTTTTATCCATTCACCCGATGATGGACACTTAGGTTGCTTCCATCTCCTGGCTATTGTAAATAGAGCTGCAATGAATATTTTGATACATGACTCATTTTGAATTATGGTTTTCTCAGGGTATTTGCCCAGTAGTGGGATTGCTGGATCGTATGGTAGTTCTATTTTTAGTTTTTTAAGGAACCTCCATACTGTTCTCCATAGTGGCTGTATCAATTTACATTCCTACCAATAGCACAAGAGGGTTCCCTTTTCTCCACACCCTCTCCAGCATTTATTGTTTGTAGATTTTTTGATGATGGCCATTCTGACTAATGTGAGATGATATCTCATTGTAGTTTTGATTTGCATTTCTCTAATGATTAATGATGTTGATCATTCTTTCATGTGTTTTTTGGCAATCTGTATATCTTCTTTGGAGAAATGTCTATTTAGGTCTGCCCATTTTTGGATTGGGTTATTTGTTTTTTTGATATTGAGCTGCATGAGCTGCTTGTAAATTTTGGAGATTAATCCTTTGTCAGTTGCTTCATTTGCAAATATTTTCTCCCATTCTGAGGGTTGTCTTTTCGTCTTGTTTATGGTTTCCTTTGCTGTGCAAAAGCTTTTCAGTTTCATTAGGTCCCATTTGTTTATTTTTGTTTTTATTTCCATTTCTCTAGCCCAACCCCCTTTAAGGATGCACTATAATCCTCCATTGGAAGGGTGAGGACCCCGGCCTGAGGGTGGATAACTTGCTCAGGCCACTCACTCGCCTCTTTCCTGGCAGCCTGACCCTCACAGATACGTTATCCTCCTGGCGGAGCCCTGAAGAGTGAGTGGAGGTGGGGTGGGGGTGATGTGAGTGGACAGACCCAGGGAGAGAAACAGTAAGCCAGAAGCCAGAGAGACATGGCGAGGAACTCGGGAGGCCAGGCATGGCTTGACCATTCACCAGGTATGTGGCCTTGAGTGGAATGCTGACCCGCTTTCATAGAAGAAACACAGAGAATGGTGGAAGTGACAGGGATTCTCTCCTTGACCCAACCCCAGCCAGGCTCCTCGGAGCTTCCTTCTGGACTAGGCCTCCACTTTGGCCTATAAAGACCTGAACAGACGCTAACATAGTTTCTAACAGCCTGGGGCCACATCCCTAGGATGATGCTGGCCCCTCTTAAAGTGCCTGAGTGGGAAAACTCAAGGCTGCCAAAAGAACTGACTGTTCCAGCCGTCACCTGAAGAGGGGGCCCACCTCCCAGACTCCGCGGGAGGGGCAGAGCCTAACCTCCATAAGGCCAGTATGCCAATCCTGAGGGGTTTCACGTGGACCAACACCTCCTTCCTGTTTGTTTGTAATTCTTCACTTCCCTGACTTTCCTGAGCCCCTGCGCACCACCCCCGCATTCTCTCATTCTCCCTTTAAAAGGCCCAGTCACCTCTGTGCAAGTCCCAGTTGAGTATATTTCACACTGGACTCTTCTCCCTACTGCAGTGGTTATATCACTGACTAAAATCTGTCCTGACCACTCTAGCTAGTGACAGGCTCCTTCATCTTCCACAGAGGTATCTCAGGGCCTCTGCGAGTTTGGATGAGATGCTCAGCCCATTGCTGGGCATGGCCTTGAGCACTGGGCATCTCCACCAGGTGTGCTGTGCTGTCGCAGGTGGAAGGTGTTATGAAATGACATTCATGACCATTGACACCCAGACTCTAAAACCTTTGGATTGTTTTCTTCCTATCTGGGCTGAGCATAATTCTGCACCAATCCAACAGGAGACTCTTTGGGGAAGGCAATGGGCGGAGATGAAGACTTAAGAAAATAAAGATGGGATCTGGGTCCAGTGGGGCTGGGAGGAGTAAGGGGTAGGAACCTGGGGTAGAGGGTAGGACGGTATGTGAATTAGCATACAAGCACACACACCCTTTCCCATGTCCAGCTTGTTTAATATCAGACCCTAAATGGGGCAGTAGTTCAGCTATCACACCTCCCAGGTGGACGTTGGGACCAGGTCACCATTCTGGTTAGTAAAGATGGGAAAGGCAGAGCTGTCTTCCTTCTAGACCAGGCCTATGGGTGGGACCACGAGAGACGAGAGCCCCACAGCTGTGTGTTCTAAGGAGAGCACTGCATCCCATTTGAGTGGAGACAGTAGGGAGGGAGAGGGATTTTAATTTCTTGGAGGTTTCCAACATCCTCTTTGAAGATTTTATTTAAAAGAATCCTTGTTTAAATGGGTTTCATGTTTCTTAAGGGCAAGTGTAAGAGTGGTTTTATAAGGTATGATCCCTGCTTTCAGAGACTGACAAGAATAACATGATTAATTCTCATCATGAACATGGCTCCAAATGTTTTATAGACCTCCCATTTCAGAGGAAGTAATTATCACCTTGGATGGAGAGTTAAAATTGTCAGACAGACTGGGGTACAAGTTATTCACCTTATTGGCTCTGTGTGACCTTGAGCAAGAATTATGGGTTGAATTGTGTCCTCCAAAATTCATATGTTGAACTCCTAACTCTCAGTGCCTCGGAATGTGACCTTATTTGGAAATAGGATTGTTGCAGATGAAGTGAGTCAAAATCAGGTCATATTGGAGTAGGGTGGGCCCCTAATCCAATATGACCGATGTCCTTATAAAAAGGGAAAACTTGGAGGCAGACCTACACAAGAACACCAGGTGAAGATGAAGGCAGAGATTGGGGTGATGCTTCTTCAAGCCAAGAAACACCAAAGATGCCAGCAAACTACTGGGAACTAGGATAGAGGCATGGAACAGATTCTCCCTCATGCCCCACAGAAGGAACCAACCCTGCTGACACCTTGATCTCAGACTTCTAGCCTCCAGAGCTCTGAGACAATAAATTTCTGTTGTTTAAGCCACCCAGTCTGTGGTACTTTGCTATGGCAGCCCTAGCAAACTAATACAGCATGTCACCTCACCTCTCAGTCTCAGTTTTCTTGTTTGTAAAGTGAGGATAATAATATTACCTACTGGGAGGGGTAAGGGAAAATAAAAGCGTTATTATGGGATTATATGAAATCACGTGCATGAAACTTTTGAAAATTGTAAAGCACTACAGAATTTAAAGAATCTTTCATTCAATTAGGAAAATGATAAAGAGACTTCCCTGGTGGTTTGGTCCAGCGGTTAAGACTCCACGCTTCCCATGCAGGGGGCGCGGGTTCAATCCCTGGTTGGGGAACTAAGATCCCACATGCTGTGGGGCATGGCCAAAAAAAACAAAGGTAAAAGAAATAATAGTACCTACTGTGGCAGAGATAGTGATAGTCACCAAACATTCTATTTGTTCCCCTATATTCCCCACCCGCACTGCAATTGGGTAGGTGCCATGTGATTAGCACTGGCCAGTGGTCTGTGGGCTGAAGTGACATGAGTCACTTCTGGGGAAAAGAACAGAAGAGCCAGCCGAAGACCCTAGAGTTGTCTTTTCCTCTGCCTCAGCACCAACACCTCCTGTTCAGTAGACTGAGTGACAAGATCAAAGCTACCTGACTTGCTGGGTCACTGCATGAACGAAAGGTGCCCCGGAGAGGTTCGTGGACCCACAGCCGACTTCATGTAGATAAGAAATAAACCTTTGTTACGTTAGGCCCTGAGACCTTGGGCACTGTTTGTTACCACAGCAAAACCTAGCCTATGTAGACTAATACACGACCTCTAGGATTGTTGTGAGGATTAAATGGGTCAATATGTGTAAACAACTGAAGCAGTGCCTGGCATATAGTAAGGACTCAATAAATGTTAGCTCTCATACCACCTGTGTGACTGGGGGCAGGATGTGTGACCTCGCTGAGCCTCTGTTTCCTCATCTTCAAAAGAGAAGCAATGACAGCATCTACTGTGGAGTTGTTGCAGGGATTAAATAAGATGCTACTTGTAAGTGCATGGCCCGGGGAAGTGAAGTGTGTTCATTCTCCTCTCTCTGCTCCTCATTATGGCTGCCTGGTCAACGTGCTTACCTGCCTGTCTCTCTGAGGCTCCTCTGAGCAGGACTTGGCCAGCATCCACTGACCCTTCCCTTCCTGATGTAAATGCATTGGGCCTTATCCTGTGATGAAGTGATTACTCAAAGCATCTGCTCTTTGTTTTGTAAATCTTCCCACAGCGGGGGCTGGAGGCCCAACCTTCCCTTGCTGCCAGGCCTCGGAGGGGGATTTATGCCCGTGCAGACCAAGGATCAGCTCATCAGCTGTGTGCTGCTAGGCAGACTGCCCTTCCCAGAGCCGGCCAAGGTCTTGAACTCAGCGGACCTTGGCTTTTCCATGGATCAAGGTAAGTCAGTTTTCCCTGAGCTGGGTCATAAGGAAGCCATGCCATAGGGGCTCTCTGTGCCATGTGCAAGGAGAGGGAACGTTTCTCTTGAACAAAGGTAAGAGGGAGAACGTTAAGACACCAACGAACCTGCAAACGGAGAGCTGGGAGCTGTGACAAAGTGCTGATGCCCCAAAGCTCAGGCAGAACCAGAAGCAGAGCAGCGACATGCAGAAATGGCCTCTGCGAAGTTGCAGACATGCCAAGTCCGAGAGCGATGTCAAGATTTCTCTTTGATGTAAAAAAGGAATCGAAGTTAGATAAGGCCACGATTGAGAGCAGCTGGATTCTAGTAGGTCCTTAACTGTTAACTGGCTATTTGCACTGATTTTTACAATGTGCTCTTGTAGTTGATCTCACCTTAATTGGCCCTTGTGGTGTTAGCAGTGGTTCTCCCAGGGTCCCCTGGGCCCTGATGCCGTATCCAGCCTCTAAATTAAATCTCGGAGACAGAATTTGGGGTGAAGTAGAAAAGAATAGCTTTATTGCTTTGCCAGGCAAAGGGGGCCACAGAGGACTAATGCTCTCAAAACTGTGTGTCCCGACCTGGAGGGGGTAGTGAGGAGTTTTATAGCAATGGTTCAAAGAGGAGGGCGTGATCAGTTCGTGGACATTCTTCTGACTGGTTGATGGTGAGGTAAGTGGGAAGCATCATCAACCTTCTGGTTCCAACAGTTCGGGGTCTCTGTGCTCTTGGGCAGCATACAGTTAACTTCTCCCACCTGGTGGGAGTTTCAGTATCTGCAAAACAGCTCAAAGATATTGTTATGTGTGTCCCTTGAGGAGGAACCAGGACTCTGCCCCAAGGCTGCACTATTTTTTCTTGACTTTTCCTCCCTTGTCTCCAAATCCCCCTCCCTTCCCTAATTAGTGACTGTTTGAACCTGCCTGTTGGAACTCAGGGAAGGTCATGGAGGCTGAACGAAGCCTATTTCCTGTAATCAAGAAACGAGGGGGGGCTTCCCTGGTGGCGCAGTGGTTGAGAGTCTGCCTGCCGATGCAGGGGACACGGGTTTGTGCCCCGGTCCGGGAGGATCCCACATGCCAGGGAGCGGCTGGGCCCGTGAGCCATGGCCGCTGAGCCTGTGCATCCGGAGCCTGTGCTCCACAACGGGAGAGGCCACAACAGTGAGAGGCCTGCGTACCGCAAAAAAAAAAAAAAAAAAAAAAAAAGAAAGAAATGAGGGGACACAGAAAGGCTTTTGTGCCCAGGAGCCCTACAGGGTCCTGCTCGTTTTCAGCCCCTTTAGGTAGTGGATGTCCAGACCCCACTCCAAACCAACTGAGTCAGTCTCGGAGGACAGGGAGCGGCAGTGGCTCTCAAAGTGTGGACTGGGGACTGGCAGCGCCAGGGTACTGGTTAAAAGGCAAGTTCTCAGGTGCCATCCCTGTCCAGCTGAATCAGAGACTCTGGGGTGAGGCCCAGAAATCTGTTTTAACAAGTCCTCCAGGAGATGCTGATGCACAGGAAAGTCTGAGCACCAGCTGGTGGTTTTAATGCATATCCAGAGTTGAAAACTACTGGGTTAGGTTAGGAAGTTCTGTGTTTTTAAAATAAGTAGTGAATGGGTGAGGGTTGAGTTTCACGGCCTCTTCAATGGTGGCTTATCTTCTCCCTGCTGAGGTTCAGAGTTCAGGATGAGAGCAGCCAGGCTCTACTCCCTATAAGGGGAAAGGGGAAAGGGGACAGTGACCTTCCCATTCTTTGAACATCTTCTACGTACATAAGTGAGAACAAGACAAAAATTATCTTCACAATTAATACTGCTGCCCACTCTGCTCTATTACCAACACCAGTAAGAGAGGAGGCCGGCCCCAAACCTGCTCAGGGCATCCGTGACAAACTGTATTTTGAGACTCTACTGAAATGTAAAGAAGTGGAGCCCAGACTCCCTTAGCTGCATCTTAGTGAGTTCAGCTAAGCCCAGTTCACACCCTGCAAACATAAAGCCTTTTTCTTGGGTTTTGGCACATTCTTCACAACCCTAATCCTGGAGGAATTAATTTCTCATTTTGGAGTAACAGAATAGTTGTGGGAAGTGGGTGGAGTGGGAATTTCTAGGAATCACAGCTTTTTTTGTTGTTTTCATTCACTTCTTTTTTTCATATTCAATCTAATGTTCTTGTCCGCCGTTCCTGACGCTTCACCCAGCAACAGTTACTCTGCTTTGTCTTGGGGTCACTAGAATTTAGAATTTTTACGGGTGTATTGGTATTTTCAAGCAGAAGGGAATGAAGAATGTGTCTGGGTTAAAGCAACTGGAGGATGGGGTCTGGCTGGAACTCCATACCCTCTGCTTTCCCAGCCTGGAAGGAGGTGTGGGCGTGTGTGTGTGTGTGTGTGTGTGTGTGTGTGTGTGTATCTGTATCTGTGTGTGTGCATGTGTGTGTATCTGTGTGTGTCTGTGTAGGGGAGCAACCACAACATGTCCTTCGATCTGGTTCTCCCACATCTGGCGAAATCTGTGACCCATATGAGCTAGCTCCTGCCTAGTGAGGGGCCACAGGAGAGGAGGGAAACCAAGGGCAGGTGGATGCTTGCCAGAGGGTGCTGTTGGCTCAAGGGGCTCATCTCTCTCTGGCTCATCCCTCTCGATCTCTGGACACATCAGCCCCATGTGCACACCTTGCCCCAGGCGCACCCTGGTCCTCACTTACTTTTTAACCACCCTCCTCTTTCCTGTCTGTCTTTGCCTCTTAGGGCTTCTGCTTACAACACTGTGGGGTTTCTCCTTGGCTTCTTCCAAGTTTGCTGGGCTAAGGGAGATGTCTTGGATTTATTCAAATCAGCCCCATATTGGGGCCAGATGCTTCAGAGAAAATGAGCTGGTCAGGATGAAGTGAAGAAACAAACAGGGGAAAGAAGGAGGCCCAGTGGTGAAGAGCAGTCTCCTCCAGGGCCTTCTGAAAAGTCTCCTTTCTCGGTGCAGCCTGTGCTCCTTCTCTCCTCCCAAACCAAACATTTGCTTATACATTTTTGTAAACTTCCACGTCTCACTCTGGGGCCAGCAGACCAGTGTTTGCTGGGCTGTTTCTTCCTCTTTGTGGACAGAGGTGAGGCGGACGGAACACGGGAGTCCTGGCAAGTGTGAGCTGAAAGCCTCGCAGGAAGTCGACAGCGAGTGCCAGCCCTGTGGGGGGCAGCTGGCAGGCATGGCTTTCTGAGGTGGGCGAGGACGCGGGCAAACGCTCAGGCTTTTCTCCCTTCTAATTGCACAAGTTGTATTAGTAATCATAACCATAATTAGTCATAGTAATCATAGCAATGGTGATGATAAATTACCGTGAGGTGTTGGACTGGGAACATCACACATTATCTTCTCATTTAGAGCCTCCCAACACCCCCTGAGCAGGTGCTTTGGTGTTGTTATTACCCCCATTTGTACTTGAAAACTGAAAGGTTTCAAGAGAGGTCTCCATGAATCAGGGATGGAGTTGAGATTTGAACTCAGGCAGCCTGACTCCAGAGGTTACACTCTTTTTTTTTTCGATACGCGGGCCTCTCACTGTTGTGGCCTCTCCCGTTGCGGAGCACAGGCTCCGGATGCACAGGCCCAGCGGCCATGGCTCACGGGCCCAGCCGCTCCGCGGCATGCGGGATCCTCCCAGACCGGGGCACGAACCCGTGCCCCCTGCATCGGCAGGCGGACTCTCAACCACTGCGCCACCAGGGAAACCCCAGAGAGGTTACACTCTTAAACACTATGTGATGAATGCAAGGAATACATGTTGGTTTAAAAAGTTGTTTAAAATTTAGATAAGTAATTTACTGTCAACAGTTTGGTTAATTTCTCTGTGCAAATATATTCACATTATAAAGAATATTTTATATAAATGGAGTTTTATAGCCCTCTTTTATTATCTAATATATCCTGAACATCTTTAACTGTCATAAAAGGTCTTCTGCATGATTATTTTAATAGCTGCAGAGTTTCCCTTCATATGTGTAACTATAATTTGTTTGACCAATTCCTTATTATTCAACACTTAAGGGTTTTTTTTTTTTTTGGTTTTTCACTATTATAAACAACATTTAATGTTTTAAAACATTAAATCTTAGCATTCAGCCACAGTTAATTCCTTAGAATAAATTTCTGTACTAGATTTGCTGGATGAAAGGTTATGAAAAATGTTAAGGTGTTTGATGCATATTATCAAACTTTCCTCCCAGCAGGTGAATGGATGTTTATCTACGCCTTCACCAGCACTGGGTTTTACTATTTTAAAAAACTGTTGCTGGGAATTCCCTGGCAGTCCAGTGGTTAGGACTTTGCGCTTCCACTGCAGGGGGCACAGTTTCGATCCCTGCTCGGGGAACTAAGATCCCCAGTGCTGCATGGTGAGGCCAAAAAAAAAGTTGTTGCCAATTTAAGAGGTCATTTTTGTTTTGGTTTGCATTGCTTGGCTGTCTGCTGAATTTGAGCTTTATGCCTATGTTTACTGTGGCCTTGTATCTGGAGGGCAGCTCCACGTGTGATGTTTCCCTGCCTTAGCTCCGCCCTGCTGGCATTGAAAGCCAAATTCTAAAGAGAGTCTCTGGTCCCGCTGCTTCTTTCTTGGCCAGGATCCCATGAGCACTGTTCACAGAGGCAGACAACATCTGCAGGATTGACAACTGGGCTGACAATTACCTGCCTTTTATTTATCCTGTCACCAGGGAGAGGGATGAGGGTATCACAGGCTCTGAGCACTCAGATGTCCTCACAGTGGTGTGGCACAGCTGTTCTGAGGTCAAGCTCTGGAGCAGAAAGACCTGGGTTTGCAACCTGGTCCACCCAGGGTCTACCTCTCCAAGGCTTAGTTTCCTCATCAATAACATGGGGGATAATCAGTAAAATTATCAAATCAATCACCCATTTCGCAGGGTTGGGAGGATCATCCAAGGAGATAATGCATAGAAGGTACTGGGCATGTACCTAGCACATAGTACATGCTCAATCAATCATCATCATTATGATTATTGATCAATTGTGAGTATCTGGAGGGTTTTGAGAGAGGTATTTTGAGTGAGTGGAGGTCCTGGGCCTCTTGAGGAGACTGATAAAGCTCAGGCAGCTCTTGCTACAGAAATGGACTGAGTGTTGTCTCATTGTAAAGGGCACAAAGGAGCTGGTGACTTACACTTGAACCAGTGAGGCCCAAACCACTTCAAATTGGACAGTCCCATCAGTCATATACAGGGAGGGACTGACACAGACACGGGGTCTGATGGTGGGTTTTATTTTTCCCTGATTGGGAAATTATTGGTACAGATGATTACAAATTAAGCCATACTGGAATTGTTGCTGAGTTTCCAATGAAATGGAGGGTATAGAAGTAAGTGATACTGAGTCTGCCTGGCAAGTCTGACATGGGATGTCTTTTATTGCGCAGACAGGGACTGTGCTCTTCACTTCTGTGCCCTGCAGCCTGGCAGGGGGGCTGCATACTGCGGGCACACAGCCGGCATTTTTTGTTTGTTTGTTTGTTTGTTTTGTTTTTGGCTGCCTTGGGTCTTTGTTGCTGCACAGGGCTTTTGGCCAGGGGGGCTACTCTTCTTCGTTGCAGTGCACGGGCTTCTCACTGCAGTGGCTTTTCTTGTTGCTGATCACTGGCTCTAAGTGTGCAGGCTTCAGTAGTTGCAGCACATGGGCTCAGTAGTTGCAGCACGCGGGCCCTAGAGCATGCAGGCTTCAGTAGTTGCAGTGCACGGGCTCAATAGTTGTGGCTCATGGACTCTAGAGCGCAGGCTCAGTAGTTGTGGCGCACAAGCTTAGTTGCTCTGCCAGCCAGTGTTTGATGGGCTGAACTGTTTCTGCTACTTTCTATCTCAGCAAGTTCCTTAAACCTTGTCGAGCCTCAGTTCTTTTATATTTGAAATGGAGAAATAATTTCCACCCAGTTGAGAGCAGTACTGAGGGTTCAATAATAGATAATAAGCAAGTCCCCAGGACGGTGCCAGGGTCATAGTAGGAGCTCAAGAAATGTTCATTAAATGAAAGTGCTGCCAAAAGATGGAAACAACCCAAGTGTCCATCAACTAATGAGTTGATGAGCAAAGTGTGGTATATCCATACAATGGACTATAATTCAGTCTTAAAAAGGAATGAAATTCGAATACATCCTACAGCATGGATGAATTCTGAAAACATCATGCTACGTGAAAGCAGCCAGACACAAGAGGTCACATATTGTATGATTGCATTTATATGAAATGTCCAGAACAGACACATCCATAGAGACAGAAAGCAGATTTGTGGTTGCAGGGCATATGAGGGTATCCTTTTAGGGTGATGAAAATGTTCTAGAACTAGATAGTGGTGATTGTTGCTTATTATGGAGGTCCTAAATGTCACCAACAGTAAATGTCACTAACAGTAAATTTTATGTCATGTGTATTTTACTACAATTGAAAAAAAATTGTTTATTCCAAGTGCCTCTTAAACTTCCTTACCATTCATTCATTCATTCATTCATTTATTCAACCACCACTTGTGCTGTGTCAGGCATAGTGGGAGACAATATGAAGCCTTTCACTGAGGCTTAACTACCCGTGAAAGAGAACTTGAAGGGCACGACATCTAGAAGTAAGCTGTTGGGAGCATGTCCCTGTAATGGGGTCCTTGGATTTCTTCTTCCAAGGGAAGTCTTTAAAAAAAAAAAAAAAATTATTTATTTATTTATTTGGTTGTGCTGGGTCTCAGCTGCAGCAGGCAGGCCCTCTAGCCGCTGCTCTTGGGCTCCTTTGTTGTGGCTCACCGCTCCTTAGTTGCAGCACATGGACTTCTTAGTTGCGGCAGGTGGGCTCCTTAGTTGCAGCTCCAGGGCTCCGTAGTTGCAGCTTGCCAGCTCCCCAGCTGTGGCACACGGGCTCCTTAGTTGTGGCACATGAACTCCTAGTTGCTGCATGCATGTGGGATCCAATTCCTCTCCCCGACCAGGGATCGAACCCGGGCCCCCTGCACTGGGAGCACAGAGTCTTCTCCACTGTGTCACCAGGGAAGTCCCTCCAAGGTGATGTCTTGACACATGTCTTCTCAGCTGTTGCTCTGCTCCCAGCCAAGTGAGACCTGCCTGCTTCAGGAAGCGGTAGGCTGCAGACCAAGTGTGAACACACCTCCATTCGGGCCAGCCAGACCCCTCCAG
Organism: Grampus griseus; assembly: GCF_964374135.1. Lineage (NCBI taxonomy): Eukaryota > Metazoa > Chordata > Mammalia > Artiodactyla > Delphinidae > Grampus > Grampus griseus. Next base: position 26,194,300 of record NC_139010.1, on the reverse strand, counting down.
GGCCAGGGAAGGGGGGAGAAGTGCTGCCCATTGGACAATGTTTTGAATGAATTGATTTAAACTCAGATCTTCTTGGTTCTCAAGAATCAGTCTCTCCTCTCATACAGACAGAAGGCAGAGGGCATTTTTTTTTCCTGGAAAGGAAACTGCTTAAAGAAATCAAGATCAAGTCAGAGGAAAGAGACTGCTGAAACACAGAAGTGGAATTAATGAACGCTTCCAAAAGGAAAGAGAAGATTAGTCCTACTCACTCACCCAGACTCTGGGAGTTGCCCGTTGCTCTGTGAGCCATCTCAAGGTCTGTCCCTGGAATCTCAGCACTGGTTTTCAGGATTTGTCCTGCAGGGGGCAGCTTGACTGCCTGGGGCAGATGCTGAGGGACCTATTCTATTTGGCCCAGGTTCCACTGTATGCTCTATTTAGGCTTCCCTATAGCCTTCAAAATACTTGTTGATTTGTTGATTAACTGAGAGGCATCCAGAAGAGGGTGAATAGGGTGAAGAGCCTCTATCTTCAAGTAATAGCAGCCACTGTTTATTCAGGGCTTACCATGAAACAGACACACTACATGCATCCCTGTCCTTCACACTGATATTATCCCCATTGTATACATGAGCAGTCCAAGGCTCAGAGACGGCAATTCACTGGTCCAAGGTCACACAGCTAGGACACCTTGCTGGAGAAGAGCAGACTCAGGCTGACTTTGAAAAGCTGGCACATAGGGGAGGGGTCAGACTTGTTCTGTATGATCTCAAAGGAAAGCCTTTCGTTCTGGTCCTCCACAGCCTTTTCGTGGCCTTTGGGGTCTCAACAGATCGAAGTGGGAGACTTGAGGCAAAAGATGGGACAGAAGGGTCTTCAAGGAGGAGGGATGTGGATTCATATCCTGACACTACCGGTCATGTCAGCTCTCTGTGCCTCTCTCTTCTCATCTGTAAAATGGGACATAATTGATCAGGCCAGGCCACGCTGCTTCATTCTACCTTTCACGGTTCCCTATAGCTCTTGGTATCAAGTCCAATCTCTTATCATGACTTAGAGGCTCCTGCACGCTCAGGTCCTAGCTTTCCTCTCCAGCCTCTTGTCTCATCACCTCAGCCAGAGCAAACTGTTTCTCGGTCCCCAAACTCTTCAAGTTCTCTTCATCCTCCAGGCCTTTTTACACCCTCTCCTTGGTCACCCTGTTGAACTTTCCTAGGTGGGCAAGAACGGGTGGCATTTGAACTCAGGCGCTGGAGATGGCCATGCTGATCTTCACAACAGCACACCCAAGGGGTGTGTTGGGCCCCACAGGTGAGCATCATCTACTATGTGCCTCAGAGCAGAAAGAAGTTGAAAACTTTCAAGGGAGGGTAGCTCTGGTATGGACTGGATGCCGGCTGGCTCTGTCCACCCTCCAGGTGGGAAAAGAACCTGTGCTACTCCTCACTGCTTATTCTGTCCTCTCGCACAGGTGGGCAGCAGCTGTTTTGGGGTAGGGGTGGGCAGGAGAAATCCAGGTGGGTGTGGTAAGAGATGGTGAAGGGAAGGTTGAGTTCCATGATGTTCTGACCAGGCAGGCCTAGGCAGAGCCCATGGTTTCCAGACTAACCGTGTTATTCCTGAGGTCTAAGCATTAAGGGTCCCCTGGTGAGCATTGTCGGGAAAGCCAGCCCAGACCCCAGCATTCCACCAGGACTTTAAGCTGTGGTTTGAAAACTCAAACACTCCAGGGCCTGGGGTGCTGTCCTAATGAATGGAGTCAGAGCTGTGGCCCTCTTAACCTGTTGCTTTCTCACTTTGGAGGGACATGGATTGACAGAGAGGATGTCTCTGTTGGAAGTAAAACATCAATGCAGATGCCGTGATAAATGCTGCCTAGTATTGGAGAGACCAGAGGGAGACTGGGCCCCGCCCTTCTCCCAACTGAGGCCCGCTGTTCCTGCTGGGATGAGAGCCCCAGGTGACCTACCACCCCAGGAAGCAGGTGCTGTCAGGCCCCTCTTCTCCCTCACACCTTTCACTGGAAATTTGCGCTGTGATCTGGAAACTTTCAACGACTTGTATCTTCCTTCCTCTCTGGGCCTGACAGCTTTTTTCAGAATTCTGGAATGTTGTTCTGCCAGCAGGGCAAGTGCTGGGGAATTAATACTTCCGAGGAACAACCTTCAGCCAAAGACTGACAGGTCTTCTTTTTTTTTTTTTTTACTGGCATAGGTAAATTTTAATATATACTTGGCATTTTCTAGATCTTGATAATTTAGCAACTCTGAGATTTTGTACCAATATAATGTATAATTCTTTTAAGTATAAATATGAACAACTTTTTAAAATTTAATTTTATTTATTTACTTTTTATACAGTAGGTTCTTATTAGTTATCTTTTTTTTTTTTTTTTTTTTTTTTTTTGGTGGTACGCGGGCCCCTCACTGCTGCGGCGTCTCCCGTTGCGGAGCACAGGCTCCGGACGCGCAGGCCCAGCGGCCATGGCTCACGAGCCCAGCCACTCCGCGGCCTGTGGGATCCTCCCGGACCGGGGCACGAACCCACGTTCCCTGCATTGGCAGGCGGACTCTCAACCACTGCGCCACCAGGGAAGCCCTAGTTATCTATTTTATACATATTACTGTATATATGTCAATCCCAATCTCATAATTCATCCCACCAGCACCAGCCTGCCCCCGCTTCCCCCCTTGGTGTCCATACGTTTGTTCTCTACATCTGTGTCTCTATTTCTGCCCTGCAAACAAGTTCATCTGTATCATTTTTCTAGATTCCACATATATGCATTAATATACAATATTTGTTTTTCTCTTTCTGACTTACTTCACTCTGTATGACAGTCTCTAGGTCCATCCATGTCTCTACAAATGACCCAGTTTTGTCCCTTTTTATGGCTGAGTAATATTCCATTGTATATATGTACCACATCTTCTTTATTCATTTGTCTGTCGATGGGCATTTAGATTGCTTCCATGACCTGGCTATTGTAAATAGTGCTGCAATGAACATTGGGGTGCATGTGTCTTTTTGAATTATGTTTTTTTTTCTGGGTATATGCCCCGTAGTATGCTGGGTCATATGGTAATTCTATTTTTAGTTTTTTAAGGAACCTCTATACTGTTCTCCATAGTGGCTATATCAATTTACATTCCCACCAACAGTGCAAGAGGGTTCCCTTTTCTCCACACCCTCTCCAGCATTTGTTGTTTGTAGATTTTCTGATGACGAACATTCTAACTGGTGTGAGGTGATACCTCATTGTAGTTTTGATTTGCATTTCTTTAATGATTAGTGATGTTGAGCAGCTTTTCATGTGCTTCTTGGCCATCTGTATGTCGTCTTTGGAGAAATGTCTGTTTAGGTCTCCTGCCCATTTTTGGATTGGGTTGTTTGTTTTTTTGATATTCAGCTGCATGAGCTGTTTATATATTTTGGAGATTAATCCTTTGTCCGTGGATGCGTTTGCAAATATTTTCTCCCATTATGAGGGTTGTCTTTTGGTCTTGTTTATGGTTTCCTTTGCTGTGCAAAAGCTTTTAAGTTTCATTAGGTCCCATTTGTTTATTTTTGTTTTTATTTCCATTGCTCTAGGAGGTGGGGACTGACAGGTCTTTGATGTAGGAATACTCTTGGGCTCCCTCACCTCACCCCTCAGCTCAGATCATTCCAAGGTTCAAGCTTTATGCACTTCCTGGAGGTGTTCAGCTCCAGTTGTCCAAGGTGGCAGCTGGCTCAACCCTGCACCCTTGGCTGGCTGTCTCCTCCCCTCTTCCCCTCCTCCCCTGCCAGGCTGTCTGCAGCTCCGACATAAACCATTTGCTCTCAAATCTTTGTCTCAGCATCAGCTTGTGGTGTAATTCAAACCAAGTGACCCAGTTTTCAAGAGGAAGCAGAAATCTGGTTTTTATATAAAATCCCTTAATTTTAAAGTGGTGGCCAGTTGTTAAAAAGAAAAGCAGACCATGCATGGACCACACATCCACAGGGTAGATTTGGTCCATGGCCAGTGCTGTGCAGGGCTGTGTGTGTACCTGGGCCTGGCCTGACCCTGACATCCCTTAAATGCTTCGGCATCATGGCTTTGGCTATTCTCATGGGTGCTCTTTCCAGCAGCTTGGCTTTATTCTTCCCCTGCATCTCATGAGAATGTCCCCTCCTAGCTGTCACTCTCTGCTCCCCCCTCCCTCCCTCCATCCATCCCTCCCTCCCTCCCTCCCTCCCTCCCTCCCTCCCTCCCTTCCTTCCTTCCTTCCTTCCTTCCTTCCTTCTCTTATTCTGATTTTCTTGAGGAAGCCTCTCCTGCTGAGTCTTTACTACTTGCTTGCTCTTCTAATAAACTGCACAGCAGCATTTAGCAAGGGATTTACTAGCTACTAGGGGATTACATCTCCAGGGAACCCGTTTACTGTTGGTAACCTTTGTCCGGCTGTTTCAGAAATGGCTCCTTTAAGAATGACCCCAAGCTCTAGTTTCTCAGATCAATAGTGTCCTGTGGTGTTTATGCCTGGCCTGGTTCTCCAGGGTCTCCACTCTCTGTGGGGGTCAACACATCTTTTGGGTAATGCCACAGAGGCCCTGCAGGTGTGGGTTGATTTGAGGACACGAAGGGTTTCAAGCAACTGGGAGGTTTTATGACAGCTGCATGGATGCCTTGGAGCTGTGAACTCTGACCCATAGTGACCCTGAGGCTGCTACTCCCCACACAGGCTGACTCTTGCCCCTGGCCTGCAGCTCAGTGAGAATGATGTGAAAGTGGGATGGGGCCCTGAAACCCTGGGCTTTTTCTCCCCAGCCACTTCACCTACCACCTTATTGTCTGCTTACCATGGCTTTTAGTCTTACACTTGCAGGTATCTGGTAGGTACACATTGTTCTATAGAATGCCAAAGTCTTGAAAATCTTGTTTGGCAAACAAAAAAAGTTTTCATGGTAAAAGAATTCCACCCATAAAATTTGTTATGAGTGAATCCTGGTAAGCTGGGTCAGACAGAGGAAAGCAGGGCTTCTAAGCGCCTTTAATGCACTAATGTGCACTATGACTTCTTAAGAGAGGTTAGGTGACAACAGTTCCTCCAAAAACACTTGGGGCACTGCTACAGACTCTAGGACCTGGCAGTGCGGGGCCTGGCAGGGCTCCGTGAGCAAGTGGCACAAGTCCAAGGCCTCTCTCTGCTGGTGATCAAACTGCCTGCAGGGATGGAGCCAGCTGACTGCCCCTCCGAGACCCCATGGGGTGTTCGGCTTCTTTCCAGGGTGGATAACTTGGGGTGTAGTGCAGGAAGATTCAGGAACCCTAAGAGGTCTGGGAGTGGAAAGAGGCTCAGCCTAGGCTGGTGGCTGAGGGGGCCAGTGCGTGGGGACGTCGCTAGTCTCTGCTCTGTGATTAGGGCAATTTGGTTCTCCAGGTGGCCATTTGTGGTAGGAAACACAGCCTAGAAATTAAACTAAATATATCCAGTCCCCAGCAGATTGGACACAGCAATGGCACCTGGCTGGGGACGGGGTGGCCGAGGTTCCACCCAGGTCGGGATGTCATGTGCTGACTCCTATATTTTAAGGGTTGGGAGGGAAATGGTTTGAGCTTCCAAGACCTGGCCTGGGTGGAATGACAGAGATACAGGTTTGAGTTTTGGGGAAGAGGTCTCATTTCCTCATATCATGCTTCACTCTGTCACCCCTTCACTCCAGGGACCGTTGTCCCCAGTGCTCAGCTCTTCTCTGCCTCCTCATGGCTGCTGCAGTTCCTACTTCCCGTCTGTCCCCAAACCCACAAAGCTCCACCAGCTTTGTCTTTCTGTGTTCCAAAAGGAACCCTCGCCCTTTTCCCTGAGGAAATGCCCATTCCCTCCAGGTGGCTGTTAGGAAACAAAAGCGTGGAAATTTAATTTGCACTAAGTTGATATGACTGATACAGCAATGTAATTGCATTAAATTTCTTAGTTGAAAGGGTTCTTGGTAATCTCAGGTGATTTTTGAGATTTTGTTGAAGGCCAAATGAAATCTTAAGTACTCTTTCAACATGTGAAGTGAATGAACGCACAGTTGCTCCCAGTGAGAGCGTTGCCTGCCCTTTCAGCTGACTTCAATCCATCCCTAAAGGGACTTTTTTGGAACAATGGTTATCAACTACTAATTACACCTTTCATTCTAACGGAAACTGGGGTACAGATTAAGGGAAGTGACTTGCCCAAGGTCACAGGGCCAGAGAGTGGCAAGGCTGGGACTTGTCCCCAGGTCCCCTGACCTTTAGCTAATGTTCTTGTCCCTCCCCGACAATGATGAGGTATTTCTCTCTCAGACCTCATCCTTGTAGCCAACTCCAAACAGTTATCACCAGCTCTGCCATTCTGGTAAAAGAATATTCATCACACCCTCTGCACTTATCCGTGCTTCCCTTGTGCCTTTCACCCCTGAAGAGTAGGCAGTTTTTCTGACCTGCTTCATGCTGGAAGTTACCCCTTTCCTACTGCTGCTAATTTTTTTCCCTGTTACTTTTTTTTTTTTTCCTATTCCCCTCCCCACTCCAGCTTTATTGAGATATAATTGACGTACAAATTTTCCTGTTAAATTTTTACAACCCAGTTGCTGCTGAGAATAAATGCAAAAAAGAGGGCAGAGACATTTCAGATTCTGCTCATTGCGCGTTTTCATTTTTAATTAAATAAATCAAGTAAGCCATCAGGTGATGGGTTCACATTCTGTTCTGCAGAGAAGATCCTGACTGGTGGTGGCCACCAGCTTTCTGAAGGCAGCCCCTGTGTTTCCAGGAGATTGTAGCCACGACAAGAACATCTGGGACATTGACGGCAAGGGGGCTGGGAGCAACATGGCCAAGCAGGCTGAGCTACATGCTACACATACACACGTGTGGACACATATGTACATACCATGGCCACGTATGGCCATGAAGGGGTATCCTGTACTATGCGCCCATGAAACATGACAGGGGGCCAAAATTCTTGGCAAAAAGAGTTTGCAGGAACCAGGAGGGAGCAGGGGAGCCAGGCAGACTTGGCCTAGAAAGTACAGATGAAAGGGAGACTTTAGGGGGTGACCAGTTCAAGCCCAATGACAGAAGAAGCAAGGAACATAGGTCATTTTATTTGACAAATAAATACAAATAAAATACCTGGTCTACAGTATGAGCTAGGCCCTGAGGATGGTACCATGTAATCTTGGAAACACATAACTAACTAGTCCCCCATGCACAGTATGGAATGACAAAGGTCACAAGACCCTAGGATCTTGAAGTTCTTATGACATCTGAGCTGCCAACTCTGCTTCATCCTTTTGAGGTAAAGAGCAGCTTCCACTCTTCTGAAACCATGGGCAGTTGAAAGCCCATGTGGCTACATTCAGGAAACTCTGGGCCGCCTCCCTGCCTTCTAGCTGGACCATGTGCTAGGAATCTTCACAGGCAAACTCATTAACTTTGGAACTCAGAGGACGCTCCTTCTTTAAATTTGTGCAGACTAACAAGATCCACTTCTTGGAGCTTGTCAGACTGCACAAGTTTAAAGAAGGAGCATCCTCTGCAGGCATCTGTTCCCCCACCCCACTCTCCCTGCCTCAGGAACCCACCCCTCTGAGACCCACCTTTGCTTTCAGTCTTTGGGGATGGGAGTGGGAGAGGACTGCCTTGGGGACACAGCCATCCAGTCTTCTGCCCCTGTCCTTCATAATCCAGGGCTTCTGAAGGGATAGGCCTCATAGTCAATTAACACAGAACCAGGGCTGGAAGAGACCTTCAGGGTCAGGACCAGACCATCTGATGCTTACATCTCCTGTCTGCTCTCTAGGCCAAGCATACGTCTTCTGGGACAGGGACCTCCTGGAGCTTGTTCAGAAAGCAGAGGTGGAAGGGAAAGATGTTCTTGTAATGGGTCGGTTGGGTCCTCTGCTCTTAAGGGTTTGGTTAGCAGCTGCCCCATTAGACCAGCCTCTGGCATAGCTCCCAGGCTGAGGGTGCTGGCAGGGAAACATTTTTTTCCCCTGTTCATTTGGTTACTTATTTTCAAGTGAGTGCATCACATAAAGGGACAGAGGGCTAGAATTTGCTTATGTCTCTCAACCTTAATAATAAGTTGGTGATAACCTGCAAGGGCCATGCTACAGAGATCTGCTTCTTCTTTTTCCCTCTTCATGGGACTCAGGAATCCTGCCCCCGCAAAATCCTGCTCCCAAAGACCCTTCCCCCCATGTCCTCATCCACTCCAAGGTTTATAAACAAGGCCCAGAGGAGAAGCCAGGAATGGGCAGCAGTGGCGACAGCCTGAGGGTGTTGGACACTGCCCTGTCTCACCAAGGCCTGGAATGTTCTGAACTATTTTTATAGGCTGGGCTAAAGAGGTCTTCATGAAGAAAAAGAAAAACGAATAAACGCTCATTGCTGAATGAGCCTCTTGTTCCCAGGAAGCTGGCGGTGGGCGGAGGTGAGGCCTCAACACTCCCTCTGTCTCCAGGCAGGTGGGTGCTGTGGAGGTGAAGGCTCGTGGGGGGCCAGAGGGAGCAGAGAAACCAGGGCTGGCCTCGCTGGAAGAGGAGGCACTAGCTCCCAGCTGGACCACCTCCCCTAGCCCAGCTCCCTGCTGAAAACCCCTCACACGTTACTCCAACCAGGTCCCATGGAGTGTAGAGTCAGTAGTCATCCCTCCCTCTCCTCCCTAAACCCCAAGGGTTCCCAGAGCATTGCTAAGCCCAAGGCAACACTCTCTTGAGGTGTGTCCTATTTCAGATACCTGGACAAAGGTAATATAGCAGAAAGGGCCTTACTGTCATATCTTCAAATCAACAAGAGGAAACCGAGCTAAAAAAATACCCTGCGGCCATCGTGACTCCCACGCTCAGTTTTGTCCTCTCGTGTATTCTGAATCGTCTTGGAGTGTCCTTGTATGTATGAAGTGAATGGTTTCTATTATTATCGTCTTTTTTGATTTGGGTACAGCTTTGAGTCCCTGCAAAAAATAAAATATTTTCTGTCTCTTCTTTTTCACAAAATAAATAAATTAAGTCAACCTGCAGTGTACAAATTGATAATGTCCTGAGAAGTCCCAAAGGTCCATTCTCGGCATAGTCCTCAGAGCTCAGGGGTGGAGGCCTTGGCCCCAGAGGCACAGTAAGGGAAGAAGGAAGAAGTCTGCAGTCCACACTAGGAGGGCCCCAGGAACCAGAAAGGGCCTTGGATAGAGGTTCCTGCCTCCCACCACCCCCAGGTGGGGAACAGTGGAGGGAGCAGGGCAAGGTCTGGGGAAGAATGGCCAGTACTTCTGGGCCTGCCAGAATCATCCTGGCCCCACTCTGCCCCAGGATCAAGTTTTCAGAGCTGGAGTCCCTTTGGACCCCAGATTAGAGCCATTTCCCGGCACAATTTATTCTTGGAACAGAAAACCTAGAGACTTCCTCGATTGGCTGAATCCATGGTGATGGAGACCCAGCAGCTCAAACGCACTGACTGTAATGGATCCCACAAGATGGCCACTGTCCTCACCTTTTCAAAGGCTGGCTTCCTGCCAGGACACCCCCCCCTTCCCTATGGCAACACTAGCTGGACCCAGATCCTGTATTTCCCTGCTCCCCATAATACTCAAAACAAAACTCAGCCCTCTGGGCTTGACAATGAGACGGATCTGATACAGAGGTTGTCCAGGAAATCAGAAATAGCCCTTAGTGAACTGCTGACGCTTCCTGCAAGTTCTGAGGTGGTACTGAGTGCTGCTCCCTAGTTTGGGGTGGGAATGGGGAAACGCTTCCACTCTGGGGACATCTGCTTGGTCACAGGACCCTGACGCCCCAGGAAATATGTTAGGACCTGGGAGAGATGTTCAAATCTGGCCTCTTCTTGGGGAGGGGATGAGGATTGCTAATTTATGCTGCCTCTGGACACTCAGCAAAGAACGCCACTGGTTTCTGACATTTGTTCCACGTTGGATCAAACAAAAAAGCCCGTGGGGCGCTGTGGGCTGCCATGTGGCCACCTTGGCTCTGGTTCTTCTGGGGGAAGGCTCCTCCTCCTCTTCCTCCAGCAGGAGCCAAAGTGCTCCCCACTGGTCTTCCTGGCCCCCCTCAGCCCCTCAAGCCCACAATGCTTCCAAGCAGCACTCCTGTAGAAACAAACCTGAAAACACAGCCACAAGAGACCAAACCATAAATAACTTAAAAAAAAATAAAACATGCACCCCATCCCACATTGAGCAATACTCTTCCCAGAGCCCTAAATGAGGAATTCCAGACACTAACCACATAACCATGACGACCAACCATGTGGCTGACCTCTGTCCCTGTCTTCTCGGGGGACGGGGTATCCTGATGTGACTTCTCCCTTAGGAGCACTCTGTATTTCCTTCTGCGCCTTGCCCCACAGCGGCCTGGCCGGAAATGACAGGACTCATGAGCTGCCTTTTGCCTCCAGGGACCACTGATGCTCCTGCCAGTCAGGCTTGAGGCCGCTTTCAAATATGGACCTGCTCTCGGGGAGCCAACTGAGCTAGGACAGGGTCTTCGGGCTGCAATCACACGAGGGCCAGCCACGCCATTTCAAACCATGCTGCCTGCTAGCAGCAAGGACATGAATGGGTCAGGGGAGGTAGCCACGAGCATCTAAGGTGGGCAGAGGCCATGGACTTGGCAGTTCTGCATCCACCGTTCAGCCTCGAGCTTGGATGGGGAACAGGGTCATGGCCCATGACCGTATATCATTCCCCCCTCCCCGAATAACTCTAAAAGGTAAGCAGAGGCTTTTCTTTAGGTGTGTGATACAGATAAAGCATAAGGCAACGGGGAAGGTTTTTTCTGTGTGTGTGTTTGTGTTTTTATGTTCTTCTGCCTCTCTGTGTGGTGTGAGTGTAGGTATTTGTCTTTATATGTGTATGTTTGTTTTGTAGCTCTATATAGAGCTGATTTCACCTCTCCCCAGGGACCCACCCAGATGCCACACTGGATTATGGAGAAATTCGGAAACTGAAAGGTTGACACTGAGTACAGCAGGGGGTCTGACTGTGGCTAGTCAGTGTCTGAAACCCCTTCTGGTTGTTAAATATTTGTGGACTCTGACCCACAGGGTCTACAGGCACCTATGTGTGTTTCATGTATATTTCTGTGTGTGTGTGTGTGTGTGTGTGTGTGTGTGTGTGTGTGTGAGAGAGAGAGAGAGAGAGACAGAGAGAGAGACAGAGACAGAGAGAGGGAAAGAGAGGCGAGAAAGGCTTGTCAATAGGCTCGGGCCTGCCTGGGCCTGCTCAGGACACCACAGCCCCTTAGGTCTGGGTTTGCAGCCCTCAAAAGGACTGGCCACTGTCCTGTTCTCAGCGGGAAGCTCCAGGCCCACAGCTAGGGCGGGAAGCGAGCGGGCTCAGGGCCTACTTCTACAGCGCAGGCGCCACCTACGCCCTGCACGTCTTCCTGCCCACCCCCGCGGCGGCGCTGCAGTCTCCCAGCTGGCCTGGGTGAGGCAGGCAAGGCGGGGCTTTCACCAGGAGGGGTGCTCGACGCCCCGGGTCCCCTACGTGACCCAGAAGGTGCCGCGCTCCTCCAGCAGGCTGACGGAGCGGTTGGAGAGCGAGGCGGCGTCCTGCACAGGCTTGTAGCCAAAGAGGCGCATGGCGGGGCCGCAGGCAGCCTGTACCACCTGCGCTAGCTTGAAGGGCATGCTGAAGCGCCACTTCTCAAACTGCTCCGAGGAGTTCTTCTGCGTGGAGTAGATGCCGTCGTGCGCCGCCTGGGTGTTCTTCTGGATCCAGTCCTCCACCTGCGGGGTCAGGGGAATGCCTGCAAAGCGGTACATCTCCTGGGCCTTCTGCAGCGGCCTGAGGGCCACGTCCTCGTAGCGCACCAGCATGTAACGGCCCCGCAGCCAGGCCGGCTGCCTCAGGCCCAGCTCAGCGGACAGGCGGATGCTCTCACAGTTGCCCTTCAGCCGCAGCACCTCCTCCTCCCTCAGCTGGTCCTGTCCCTTGGCCAGCCAGTTCTTCCAGGTCTCGTACTTGTCGGCGAAGGCCACCATGCGGGAGGCTAGCACAGCGCGGGGGTCGCGCACCAGCTGGATGACGCGGAGGTCCAGACGGGGGTCCTCGGCCAGCGGCTGCAGGAACTCCAGCTGCCGTATGCGGACGGCCTTGATTGCCATGTGCTCCTTGCGGCGGCAGGCCTCGGAGGCCAGCGTCATGTTGAGGAGGCCGCAGCGGCGGTTCTTGCAGGGGTACTTCTCGAATACCTTCTTGACGAGGGGCGTGCAGACGGGGTCCTCGCAGAGGGAGCGGCTGGAGCCCCGGCGGAACACGAACTGGGTCAGGTGGTCCTCGGGTGCCGGGATGATGAAATGCTCCAGGAGGTACAGGTCGCACAGGAAGAGCTGCTTGAGCACGTCGCGGTATACCAGGGCCGAGCCTGCGGCGTTGGCGCCGCCCTGCTCGAAAGACACCGTGCGCTCGATGTGCCACAGCGGCTCAAAGAGGTAGAAGATGTTGCCCTGCTGATTGAAGAACTCGCCCACAAACGAGGAGCCCGTGCGCGTGGTGGCCATGAGGAGCAAGTGGCGCCGGGGCGGGGCCTCGGCGGGTGGGCGGGACTCCTGCTCCCACTCTGTGGTCTCCTCCTCAGCCTCCTCTGCCGGCGCCACGCCTAGCTGCAGACTGAGGTTTCGCAGGCGGCTCTGCAGCTGCGTGAAGGCCGAATCCAGCTCACTCAGGGACAGGAGGGATGCGTTCTCGGCCAAGACTAGGGCTGGGTCGGTGCTATTGGCATCTGCCGGGGATTGGGGGATCTGCTTCAGTTTGTCCGAGACCCTGTGAGAACAGAGGGATACCGGGGTCAATGACTGACTGGGGACTCCATCCCCTGTGCCACCCTGAGGAGCATCCCAGGATAATCACCCAGAAGCCGACTCTGAGGCAAGGATTTGAGTGTAAGTAGTTTATTTGGGACTTGATCACAGGAAGAACGGGTAGAGGGGTAGGGAAGTGAGGCAGGGAGGAAAGGAAGTCCATAAGGGTGAGCAGGCTACCCCTGTGGCCAAATCGCTCTGCCGGAGGAACCCCAGGAGACGGTGTAGATAGAACACACCTCAGGATTCTCTACCCAAGGGGTGTGAAGCTCCCAGTTGGCCTTGACTGAGGGCTGCTCCCAGAGGCATTTACTCCCCAGGACTTGTGGCTTGCCAGTGTGCAGGTGGAGAGAATGCCCTCAGGTGGAGAGTTGCAGGATCTTGCAATAGGACCCAGTAGGCACAAACTGGAGCAGTCCATGCTAAGGAACCCAGGCAGGGCACTGACATAGTGCCTACTACATAGCCCTATTCCTAACCTACCCATCCTGGTTGATGCTTTCTTGCAGGGGTTGTGCTTGGGAGAGAAGGTCTGTGAAATCTTTCTATGTCTTGCAGGCCCACTAGCAGGGCCACTGCACACAGCGGTACACTGCCAACTCTAGGGGGCAGCATTCCCAGCGTAGCTGTTGTGAGTGCACACCCCTGGAGTTGAACAGTGCACAACCTGGGCAGCTGAACATGGCAGCCCTGCCCACCACAGTATCTGTACCAGGACCCTGCCTCACCCTCATCCATGACTTCAGATTGGTATAGGAGATATGCTGTTAATGTGAGGCATCATCCTAGGCCAGGAAGTTAATTAATAATAATAACCACAGCCAGCAAGTACAGGACACCAACTGTGTGTCAGGCACAGGGCTAAACACTTTTACATTTTCTTATTTAATCTTTACAACAAGGCAGGCCCCATTATTAGTCACATTTTACAGAAGAGAGACTTAAGACAGAAAAGTGAAATAATTTGTCTAAGCTGTCACAGCTAGAAAGGGCCAGAATCAGGGGAATTCCCTGGCAGTCCAGTAGTTAGGACTCCATACTTCCACTGCAGGGGTCATGGGTTCAATCCCTGGTGGGGGGACTAAGATCCTGAAAGACGTGCGCTGCGGCCAAAAAAAAGTGCCAGAATCAGGATTCCACCTCAGACTGCCTGAGTCTGGAGCCCAAGTCTCACAGCTGTGCGGTCATGAGGACATGGGCATGACCTACTGCCTGGGCACAGGAGAGGTCTGATGATTACTGGTTGAGGGATTGCCTTTGTAGGTCCACAGACAGCCCTATAAGCTACCTCTCTGCCCCCACCCACCCCACCTTGACAGGGAAGACTTGGGCTTGCATCCCTCACCTTGATATGATTTTATTTTCCTTTTCAATGAAGACAAAAACCACCACCACAAAAGCAAGGAAAAGGGCATATTTGCTCCTCATTCTCAGGCTGTGCAGAAAGTGTCGGCAGTCCTGGGGCAGAGTGAGTCCTTTCTCCATGGGGAAGGGTAGGGCCATGGGCACTCAGCTTGGGGACATCACTCAGGACCTGGCTCGTTGTTCAGGTGGGGGACACCTGGTCCTGTGGAGAGATGAGCAGTCAGGACACCCTTGTCTGTAGATGAGAACAAACAGGAGCTTTTCCACCAGACTTTTGGGGACCACAGCCCTGTTTTGTCAGAACCCCAGACCCACTCTCCCAATGGACTATGCCCCAGAGACTTGAAATGAGGTCATTCAAAATACCAATGAACCTTCTGATTCGTCCATGTCACTTCCAGCAGTTTATGCTTTGACTTCACACATGACTGAAAGGCAAGTGTATGAAAAGAATACTCCTTGCAGTAAACATGTTTGCAATAGCCAAAGAGTGAAAACATCTAAATAAAATATGCTGGAGCAAGCAGTGGATTATTATGCAGCCACGAAGAATAATGAGGTGGATCTACTAATGCTGACGTGAATAATCTACTATATATTGGGTTGGCCAGAAAGTTCGCTCAGGATTTTCCGTAAGATGTTACAGAAAAACCCAAACGAACTTTTTGGCCAACCCAATATGTTATAATTTTATATATAAATAATGTGTATATATTATACATAAGCAAGCTGCAGACATAGTGTGTTTATATAGGCTAGGGTTTCTTAGCGTCAGCACTATTGGCTTTTAAAAAAATTTTATTGGAGTGTAGTTGATTTACAATGTTGTTAGTTTCTGCTGTACAGCAGAGTGAATCAGTTATACGTATACATATATCCCCTCTTTTTAAGATTCTTTTTCCATATAGGTCATTACAGAGTTCCCTGTGCTATACAGTATGTCCTTATTAGTTATCTACTTTATATATAGTAGTGTGTATATGTCAATCCCAATCTCCCAATTTATGCCCCCGCTTTCCCCCTTGGTAGCCATAAGTTTGTTTTCTACATCTGTGACTCTATTTCTGTTTTGTAAATAAGTTCATTTGTGCCTTTTTTTGATATTCCACATATAATCAATTTCATATGATATTTGTCTTTCTCTGACTTACTTCACGCAGTATGACAATCTAGGTCCATCCATGTTGCTGCAAATGGCATTATTTCGTTCTTTTTTATGTCAGCACTAATAACATTTTAGATCAGATCATTCTCTGTTGTGGGGATTGTCCTGTGCATTGTAGGATGTTTAACAGCATCCTTGGCCTCTACTCATTAGATAACAGTAGAATCCCCTTTGCTCAGATGTGACAATCAAAAATATCTCCAGACGTTGTCTAATGTCCTCTGGGCAGGGGGGAGGTACAAAATCATCCCAGGTTGAGAACCTCTGATGTAGTATGATCCCATTTGAAAAAAAAAAATTAAGGGAGAGAAAAGTGGACTGTGACCACAGGCATACACAAGGCCTGTAACAAAGGGACGGGTAGGTCAGGAGAGAAGGGTGGGGTGAGTCTTAGTGTTTGCTGTGTAACATTGTGCACTATTAGAAATTTTACCATGCAGATGTATAATTTTTTTTTTTTTTTTTTTTTGGCTGCGTTGGGTCTTCGTTGCTGCGTGCGGGCTTTCTCTAGTTGCGATGAGCGGGGGCTACTCTTCGTTGTGGTGCATGGGCTTCTCATTGCAGCGGCTTCTCTTGTTGCGGAGCATGGGCTCTAGGTGCGTGGGCTTCAGTAGTTGTGGCTCGCGGGTTCTAGAGCGCAGGCTCAGTAGTTGTGGTACATGGGCTTAGTTGCTCTGCGGCATGTGGGATCTTCCCGGACCAGGGATTGAGCCCGTGTCCCCTGCATTGGCAGGCAGATTCTTAACCATTGTGCTACCAGGGAAGTCCCGGATGTATAAATTTTTAAAAATTAACTAAAGGTTTTCCACCATAGCATGTGAATTCTAACAAAATCCTTCACATGGCCTTGGCCTTCGGGTCTCAGCTTCGTGGGGCAGCTTCCCCGGGATAGGTTAGGGCCTCCTCCGCCCCGCCACAGTACAAAGACTCTCTTTAAGCACCTGAGACTTTGTCATAAAGCAGGCCCACTTGTAATGACTTGTTCAGTGCTAATCATCCCTTTGGGGAGGACGGGGAGTTTGTCTGGCTCCCTCATTATCCCTTAGCACTGGGCCAGGCACACAGGAGACACTCATGCATGGCTGCTAAATGACAGAATGGTTAAAGGGATAAATGACTCTTAGCGGAAAGTGTATATATTTTTTAAAGCTGGAGTAAAAACACCATTGCCCAATGGAGGCTGAATCACCATTTCTTTCACTCGTCCTCACCATCACACACACACACACACACACTGTCCCATACCACAAGCCGCAAGATTCCAGCACAACCCCCTCTTCCAAAAGTCTATCCCTTTCTCCACAAGGACCCTCATCCATGGGAGACAGTCTGCTCCAAGTTTGGAAAAATCTTATTGTGACCTTGTGCAGGACATCCAGGACCATCCTTCTTTCTGGGAATAATGAATTTCTTCCAAGCTGATGACATGGGGGAGTGGGAGGGCAGAAAGGAGGGTCCCAGGGCTGCACCTTCATCACACAATGGAAGTGGCTTTAGGGACAGCCAGAAAATCTACCCTCTGGAGAAAGCAGTGAGGCTTGTGAGAAGACAGATGTGTACCCTGGCAGCTGGAGTGGAGCTCCTCAGCTGTGCAGGGCGG
Organism: Grampus griseus; assembly: GCF_964374135.1. Lineage (NCBI taxonomy): Eukaryota > Metazoa > Chordata > Mammalia > Artiodactyla > Delphinidae > Grampus > Grampus griseus. Next base: position 26,177,371 of record NC_139010.1, on the reverse strand, counting down.
AGTGGTGGTGCGGCAGTGGGCAGCTCTCCCTGGCAGAATGCTGGGGTGCTTTGTGAGTGTGGGCAGTTGGAGGGGAGCCAGGAGGGAAGAGGGCCGCAAGGCCATTTCAAGGGCAACTGAATATTTTTGCCTCTTCCTAATTCTTCTGGGCCATTTCCTATGCACTCATTAAGCAGATATTTTCTGAGCACCTCCTATGTGCCATTCTAGGCACTGGCAATACAGCAGTGAACAAGCAGACCCAGCCCATGCCCTCATGGGGCTTACACTCTGGTTGAAAGAGTCAACTAGAAGGATATGGGTAGATGAAATTTATTGAAATTTATAAAGTTACTACTCTATGCCTGGTGTCAAGCTAAGCACTTGATTTGCATTTCCTCATTTCACAAAAGCCCTATTAGGTAGCGACCAGCCCATTTTACAGATGAGGAAACTGAGGTTGAGAGAGATTAATTTATTTGCCCAAGGTTCCTCCAGCGGCAGCCTGATCACCCCTCTCAGATCGACGTCATTCCAGCCTCTTGATGTTCCACAGTGACACCCCCCCACCCCCGCCATAGCACATGTGGTTGGGCTTTCCAGCTGATGGTCTGTCTTTCTCCCATTCCCAGACTGCAAGTTCTCTGAAGTCAGGACCAGCGTCTAGAATGGCATCCACCATATATCAGCTGCCCAGCAAATCACTGGTGAGTCAACCCGTTGAAGCTGGTGCCTGGAAGGCTGTCAGCATTCGTTTGCAGAATGCCGGGCAGGGCCATGTTCCCCATGCACCCAGTTTAGCCTGTGGTGGGATGCAAGGCCACCTATCCTGCTGGGAGGGTGAGCCCCAGTACTGAGTCTGCAGAGCACAAAGGGTTGAAATCCTGGCTTTCTTCTCTCTCGGCTCTCAGCTGAGAGTTGCCTGGATCTGATGATGTGATGGAAGCAGAAGGAGCTAGGACCAAAAGTCCTGGGCTCTTGTCCTTTCTGCATGTCTACCATGCTGTGTAGCATTGTATAAGTGACTTAACCTCTCTGGGCCTCACTTTCTTCACTGGTAGCATGGAAAGGGTGGTTGCTGTGAGGAGCAGTATCTGGTACATGGGAGAGGGAGAAAAGGCAGGTGTGGCCCAGGGGGAGTTGCGTTCACTGTCTTCTCTCTTTTGGGTCTAACATCTTTGGTAAGATTTACAACTTTGGCTGCCTCGATGACAAAGATCCTGAACCTTCTCCTCCCCTCCCTTCCGGGCACTGTTTCTATTTTCGAGTCGCTGTCCCAGCCCCCTCACCCCCCGAATAATACCAGATTCCTGAGAACCTTCACGACATTGCCCTAAAAGGAAGACGCAAGGGTGAAAACTCCCTCCAAATGAAACCGCAGGCAGGCTGTTGGCTCCTTTGCCCTGCCCAGGCAGGCTACCCCTAGGGTTAGCTTTGGCAGGCCAGCAGGCAAGTGGGCAGGCAGGCGAGAGAGGTTTAGACCCGGGGGTAGCAGAGGGTCACAGATGCCAGGAGGTCACGGGTCATGAGGGACGAGGACAGGGCTGGGATGGGGGTCACTCAGGTAGAACCTGGCCTGCAGGAGGCCCTTTGCAAGAAGTGTGTCTGTGATATCTGTGACACTGGACAAAACTACCTCCCTCCCCAAACCCGTGGTGCCCCCCTTGCTTAGCTCATGGGAAGAATGAAAAATCTCTTCCTTTACTTGATGGATGCCATCTCCCAGGGGAGTACTTGATACCTTCCTGCCCCCCAACACCAGCAAAAGGAAATTGTGACAGCCAAAGGAAAAGGTGGCACGTCCCTGCTGGGATGCCAGTGGAGGTCATATTTCCAGGGCACCAGGGGCAGGTGCCAGCCCAGCTCTGCCTGGATGCAGTGGGGAGTGGGGCAGCCGTCCTGGGCCCAGTTATACTCAGTACTCAGCTCAAATGTCCCCTCCTCCGGAGTCCTTCCCTGACCACTGACCTAAAGTTGACCATCTCCCCTCTCCCTATCATGTTCCCTCTCTGCACCCTGCTTTACTTCCTTCCAGGATGGAAGTGTACTTGTTTGCTGCCTATTTCAGTCACTGGAGTGTGAGCTCTCTGAGGGGAGAGCTCTCTGTCTGCTTCATCCTTGTATGCCCAGTGCCCTGCTCTATGTGCACCAGGCACAGTAGGTGTCTCATAATTTTCGTAGAATGAATAGATGGATGCCTTTTCCAAAGCACTTAGCCCACTGTGAGATGCTTAATCATTCTAAGTTGATGGAAAATACAAAGAGGAAGAAGAAAAAGCCATTGTTCCCTGAGTGAAGCATATGTGCGCACTGTGACCTGTGCTGCGGGTATGCGCTGATTATATGTCCTGAGTGTGTACTACAAGCGTGGGCTGAGCGGGTACTACACGTATATACTACATGTGTGTGCTACGAGTGTGTACTATGGGCAAACCTTGGCGCTTGGGGCTTCACATACATCAGTCTCTTGAATTATATCAATCCGGGATGCCTTTTTTAGGATAAAGAAACTAGGCCTTGTGGCTTTCAGTTCCAAGTCTCTCCAGCTATGGGCTAACAGTAGGGAGGGCAGAAACCAGCGAAGGCATCCCAGGCAATCTCAGTGAGGGAGCGCACTGGAAAGAAAGCAGGCTGTGATCTAAGGCCCGAAACTCGAGGCACCAGCTCCCCTACCCGGCTCTCCCCTCGGAGGCCTTTCTGCTCAGGCCTCCCTCGTGACCTGGCAAGGGGCCTTCACAAGAGAACAGCTTTCTACTTGGATGGCTCCCAGGCAGGCCCTGGGCCCGCCGCTGCCTCCCGTGGGGGGAGGTGGGGTCCCAGAGTCTGCTGTGAATGGCGCTCTGATAAGGGATGGGCCCTGCCAGACGTTGCATCAGGCAGCAAAGCTCCACTCCCCTCCCTTGTCTTGCTCGCGGCCAAGAGCACAGTGGGGACTGGGGCCTCAGCTGTGGCAGGCCCTGCTCACAGCCTTTGCACTGGGCAGGAGGGGCAGCCGCCTGAGCCGAGGGAGGCCAGGAGCTGAGATGGACGAGGCTCCTGGGCAGAGATGCGAGCAGTGAAGCCCATCGTGGGAAAATTCTGAACTAACTCATGAGCGGCAGCCCTCGGGGGCCGGGAGGCTGCCGCAACCATGCCGTGTCGCCAGACACCCGGGAAGGGAGACCTCGGGGGGCTTTCTGTGAGTTGTCTCTGGATCCCCTAGAGTGGAGACGGAGGGCAGGAGCGCACGTGCTCATAGGTGACCTCTGCTTGGGGGATGCAGGAATCCATCCAGGGGCCTGTCCAGGCAAGGTTCTGTTTCACAAAGGGACGCCCAGAGATGGCTTGGGCTGTCGAGCTTAGCATCTGACAAGAGAGTAAATGGCCAGGAGCCGTTGGATGAACCAGTGAGCGAAGGAATGAGAGAAGGAGGAAGTGGATGGAGGCCTGGCTGACGGATGCTCCCCTGCGCAGCCTGGGGCTATCATTCCTCCCCAGGTCCCTCACATCCCAGGGCTCCAGCTTCCTCTCCCAAGAACAAACCATCTAAAACTTCCTTTTGGGCACATGTCCAACCTCAGCCAAGATAGAGCCAGAGTACGTGCTCCAAAGGTGGGGGTATGTGTCACCTGAGTGGCAGTGGGCATCCAAGAACTCGTGAGAAGCTGTGGGCCAGAGCCACGAGGTGGACCAAGGGGCTGAGGCCAGCCTGGTGGGGGTGGGGCCTCCACAGACTCGGAGGGAGCCAGCCCTGGCCGGGACAGACCCCGCTGCCCCTCGGCCCCGTTTGGCTGTGCGGGGGTATGGGGCAGCACGCTCTCTACCCCCAGGGCCTGCTCAGCTGTGTGAGAAGCACATCCTGTGCAGAACGCTGATGGCTGCACGGATACGGGCCCCGAGAACAGTCCCAGCCTCCCTGTCCGCACAGGTACCTCCCGTGCCTCTCACGCTGAACCCTAGGCCCTGGGCCACGTCGGAGCCGACCCACTGCTCTGGGCTTTCCAGCCCTTGCCCAGTCAGGAGCTGCAGCAGAGGCTGGTATCCAGGAGGCCCCTAGCCATGCAGCCAGGCAGCCTGGTGAGGAGTCTGTTGGCTTCTTTGGAACCGACCTGGACGTGGGCTGAGATTCGTGGCCAAGGATGTGCACCCAGCTCTGGAAGTCCAACGTGTGAGAAGCGACTTGAGTGTCTCAGCAGACAGGGCTGGCTAAGTAACTGCAGTGCATTGGCACAATGAAAGCAAGCCAGGCAGGGGTTAAAAACGCTGATGCGCAGCTACAAAAATGGAGTATTAAGTGATGATTCTTTTCACTTTCTACCCTTTTGGATTTGAATTTTTGACAACCATGCACATGTACCACTTTAATGAATAAGCTTTAAAATCTCATCTGAAGCTTAAAAAGAGAAATGTAAGATTACTTTGAAAGCGGCGTGGAAAATGCATTGGAAGAAGGAAGGACTGGAGGCCGGGAGAGCAGGCTGTCCCTTCTGCACTGGTCCAGGAGAGAGGAGGCGGCCTGAGCAAGCAGGGACAGAGTGGACAAGAGGAAGGACAGACATGTGAAACCTTAAGGAAACCCGCGTGGTGCATGTGACTTGCATAGCGTGGATGAGCCTTGAGGACAGTAATGCTTATGAAGTGAAATAAGCCAAACACAAAAGGACAAATCCCGTATGATTCAACGTACATGAGGTACCTAGAGGAGCGCAATTCGTAGAGACAGAAAGGAGAAGGGTGGTTGCCTGGCCCTGGGGGGAGGGGAAATGGGGAGCTGGTGTTTAATGAGGGCACAGTGTCAGTTTGGGAAAATGAAAAAGTTCTGGAGGTGGATAGTGGTGAAGGTGGCACAACATGAATACACTTAATGCCACTGAACTGTGCACTTAAAAATGGTTAAAATAGGGGCTTCCTGGTGGCGCAGTGGTTGAGAGTCCGCCTGCTGATGCAGGGGACACGGGTTCGTGCCCCAGTCTGGGAAGATCCCACATGCCGCAGAGCGGCTGGGCCCGTAAGCCATGGCCGCTGAGCCTGCGCGTCCGGAGCCTGTGCTCCGCAACGGGAGAGGCCACAACAGTGAGAGGCCTGCGTACAGCAAAAAAAAAAAAAAAAAAAAAGTTAAAATAGTACATTTTATGGTATGTCTATTTTCCACAGTAAAAAAGAATTCATAAACAATAGGCAGGGTGAAGGAGGGCAACAAAGGACTCCAGGAGGATCCCTGGTTCCTTCCTTGGACAGCATTCCTGTTCTCTGCTGCACCCACAGCGCCTGGCACGTGGCAGGGCTCATAATGTTTGTGAGGTGAATGAATGGATTCATAACTGTGTTTAAGAATTGGCTGAGTTTCTTGTAGTTTCTCTTCCCCCATGTTAGTGAGGAAGATGACTAACATGCCATTGATTTTATATGTAGAGAGAGAGAGGGAAAGAGACAGAGACAGAGAGACAGACATAGAGACACAGACAGACATCTTGGAAAAGCCTGAACAAATTATACAGTGACTGTCTTGACTTCTTTGCTTTTACATATTGACTTTGAAGCCCTGTGACCTTAGGAAAGGAACTTATACTTGAGTGGTTTCATTATTTATAAATGGGACACTTAACAGCATCTACTGTATACTCAGTGGTCGTGAGGAATTCAGTAAGATGCTGGTGAAATGCTTAATCCAAGCCCAAGTTGTGATAAATGGTCCTACTAAGGAACCACTCACCCTGTCTTTACAGATGCAGCAGACTCTGTGGCTTGTGACTAGTGGCAAGTACTGGAATGGTTGCAGTGGGGTGGGGGTCTCAGTCCCCTAAAAATACCAGGGTGTAGGAAACAGTGATAACCTGATCTGACCACAGCTAGAGACACCCCTCAGGCAGAGCCAACATCTGCTCATTTATGGATAGCATTTGGCTCTGGGCATCTCATCCTCTCTCAGCCTCATTTGGGGGTAAACTTGCTGACTTTCCCCATCCCGAGCACTGCAGTCACCTGTAGCCCTGAAGCAGCAGAGCAGCCGAAGAGAGACCCAGAAACACCATAGGCAGAACCCTTAAGGATGCTCTCTCCCCAGCTTCCCTATAGGCCAGAGCTGCTCACAAATTCCATACGGCCTCCCATCTCCAGGAAGTGCTGAGTGCGCTGACAGGAGTGTGGCTGCAGAATGACAGAAGCCATGGGGTACAATGGAGCCCTGCGGAGTAGCCAGCTCCACTCTGGCTGTGGTGAACAGAGGCATCAGGCCTCAGATCTGTCAGGCTGAGGTCAAGTTGAATGCCAGTGGATTTTGCCCCCAGGACAAAATCATGCTGTCAGCAGGGACTCAGGCCAGCAGCCTTACACAAAGCAGCTCGGCTTCCCAACTCTAGCTGTACTTGCCTTCAACTGTGCAAGTGTGCATTTCTTTCGGAAAGGTCCAAGAGAAATTTGTCCTATACACTACCCCACCAATCATGAAAAACATGGCTTTTGCCCTAAAACTGCAGAATGTCAGGATTGGAAAGGACTTGGAAATTTTCTTATCCACGCTTCCTCTTTTTTCATCTATAGCAATTCAGGTTCAGAGAAGGGAAGTGCTTGACCAAGGCATAACTGGATGGTGACAAAACTTGAACTACTACATAGGTCTCCTGCCTCCCAGGTTAGTGATGGCCCTGCCAAACTTTATCACCCTGACTCTCATAGCTTAGCTCACTCAATAACCTTCAGCACAGGGATGTCAAACAAATGGTACACATTCCACTCAGCAGTCCTATGCCTGGGGCAGACATCACTAATCAATCATTGTCCTCTTTTCAGCTGAGACTAGCTGTAGCCTCATAAGCCTTCTCAGTGCAGTGCCAATCCATTAGAGCTGGCATGTGAGATAAAACCAGTTTGCCCCTCCAACTTTACGGGATCCTTACTGGCTACCAAACAAAATTCCTCACCCTCCTTTAGTTTACCATTCTGCTGTCTGACATCACCCCTCAATGCCAGCCAAATTCCAAGTCTCCTCCTACATAAACCTTCCATTCAAGCACATGTGCCTTGTACATCCATCCTCCAAGCCTTTCATTTAACACATAAAGGCCTTTACTGAACAAAACACCACAGATTACAATTAATGGTGAGGTCATTAAGAATAGTTAAAGCATCAAAATTTGCAAAAAAAAAAAAATTCCTTTTGAAAAGAACTGCAATGGATGCAAGGTTCTTATAATTCTACCTTTCTCCCTCGCTTGGCTTGTGCTTTCATGAATGATAGAGGAGGTAGCGTTACAGAGAGCCTAGGACACTGCACAGAATGGCTGCCAATCCCTTCCACACCACAGCTGGCAGAGATCTTCACACGGCTAATTTTATATTGTCACTCACATGCCTTTGTATGTTTTTATGAATAAGAGCCAAAAATTTTAGAAGTCTTAGGGCTTTCCTACAAAGTGTTTTTTGGATTTGGGGAAAATTTGGGCAAGTCCATTGGAGTGCGTCTTGAGTGTGAACATAATCTGCCATGGGTATTACAGCAGAAAGAGGTTGAGGCCAGTTGCCTAAAGAAAGCATATACGGGCAAATCAAAATGATGCGTGGTGCCACTTTTTCCCATACTGGATTGAAGAACCAAATGTTCCATAATATATTGTGTGGGTGAAATTCTAGGGAAACAACTGGCAGAAACTTGGTGCTCACCGGATACCCACATGCTCTCTACCTTCCCCAGCCCCTCCTGCAGTTAGGTTGGGCCAGTGACCAGGTTCTGACCTGTGGGGATGTAGGTTAAAGTGATATAAGCCACTTCAAGTCCTGTAAAATGATCCCACACATTCCCCAGGTCCTCTCTTCTCTTGCTGTGACAAGAACTGGAGGCCACATGTTCCAACTAGCTTAATACAGTGTGGAAGCAGCCCAGATCCTGAGCCGCTGCTTGGAGAGTCACGCCACCTGCATCAGAGGTGATGCAAGTACAAAATTAGCCTTTGTGGTGCTGAGCCACCATAACAGGATTTCTGAGATTACCGGGAAGAGAAAAACTCTCAATGCATAAGCCCAGGGTCCCCTTCCTGCTTTCTCCTACTGACTGACATTCCCAAGGAGACTTTCTGCACCGGAGAATGTTCATGTAAGGGACAGATGGAGAGGAGAATTTCTTTTGCTCCCTGTTTTTTTTTCCAATCCTACTGTCTTCAATGCAGAGGATACAGAATTTGGGTCGTCCAGGGTGGTCCGCAGTCCCACAGTTTCCTCAAGCCCCCATTTAATCCTTCCTGTTAACAGTAGGCAGGGGCTTTATTCCTTGTGACTCTTCTCTTTTTCACCAGGGAGTTCTGCCCACCATCCAGGCGCCAGATCTGTAGGGGAGGTAGCGGTAGAAGAGAGGGGAGCAGACTGGGTCTTAGCCCACACCGACTACTGCTATTGTCTGGGCTGATCAATGGCCACGAAGGAGTCCATCTATACCCAGCCCTTGGAGAGGAGAGCCGGAGTCTGAAGGTGGCGAGAGAGGTCCAGGCTGTCAATGTCTAACTGCTCTGAGGACTAGACAGGGGGGACTTGCAATCAGACTTGGTTTGGGTGCCAGCTCTCCCATTTATTCTCTAGTGATTTTTAAAATTAATTAATTAATTTATAGCTGCGTTGGGTCTTCGTTGCGCGTGGGCTTTCTCTAGTTGTGGTGAGCGGGGACTGCTCTTCGTTGCAGAGCACAGGCTTCAGTAGTTGTGGCACGTGGGCTCAGTAGTTGTGGCTCGCGGGCTCTACAGCGCAGGCTCAGTAGTTGGTTGTAGTGCACGGGCTTAGTCACTCTGCGGCATGTGGGATCTTTGCGGACCAGGGCTCAAACCCATGTCCCCTGAATTGGCAGGCAGATTCTTAACCACTGCGCCACCAGGGAAGCCCTCTCTGGTGATTTTAAGCAAGGTATTTAACTGCTCTGAGCCTGGGTCAGCCCCACAGCATTGTCGTGAGCATCAGGTAAGCTTGTGTGAGGCTCTGAAAATAAGGAGGACTGCACACAGGCTGGTCATCATTACAGGTCTGGACCAGTGTGAGCCAGATCCTGTCTATGCTGATGGCACTGTTGGTTTACACCCTGCACGCACATCTCTCTCCCAGCTGGGCTGCAGGCTGCCGCAGGGGAAGGACACTGGCTGATTCACTTTGCCTTTTCCTATGGAACCAGCCCAGAAAATCCTTGCCTGCTGTGGCTTTGCTGCTGCTATTACTATGGGCCCAGGACACTCCTTTCTGGCATGATTTGGAGGGCCGCTCACCTCATGCATCAGGTCCCAGGCCTAGACACACCTGGATATGGCGGTTGCCAAACAGTTTCAGCCTTCTCAGCTGGGAGGGCAAGTCATTTCGATTCCTGGGCCAAGGCCGATCAATTGGAAGTGGCTGTCTGAAGCGTGTTTGAAAAGGTCGCTCTCCGCAGGAAAAGAGTGTGGTGACTGCTTGGTGACGTCTACTGCGGCTAGAGGGGTAGCACGCTGTTGTGCATTTGCTGAATCTGCTTGAGCACTGCTTTTCGACCCTGACAGCATGTGAGAATTATCTGGAGTTTCAGAAATTGCTGAGGCCCGGGTCCCACACCCAGAGATTATGATTGAATTGGTCTGGGTATGGCTTGGGTATCAATTGTTTAAAGCTCCCTAGGTGATCGAAGATTGAGAGCCGTGCCTTAGAGAGCACCCAGCTTCCTTAGAGAGCGCCACCTCAGGGCTTCTCAGCCAGAGGAGCTGCTGCCGGTGTGCACCCTAGCTCAGCAGCAAGGCCATACTGACAGGAGTGTTGCTGATCTCTTGTTGACCAGGCGTGGATGCCGGGTGAACATGCCAGTATTCTTGTTTTACTTGGGATACGGTGCTTGGGAAGCTTTTAGGCCTATGTTTGAGTGGTCCATTTAAAACCAGCTCCCTTATACCGTGGCATACTGCTCAGCAATAAAAAGGCATGCACTACAGATACAACAACTTGAATGAATGTGTGAGGTATTGAGTGAACAAAGCCAATTTCAAAAGGTGACATACTGCATGGTTCCATTTCTATAACATTCTTGAAATGACAAAATTATAAGATAGCAGAACAGATTAGTATTGCCAGGAGTTAAAGAATGGTGAGGGCAGAAGGGAAGTGGGCATAACTATAGTACAGCAACATGAGGGGTCCTTGTGGTGATGGAAACGTTCTGAATCTTGCCTATATCAGCATCAGTATCCTGGTTGTGATATTGCACTAGCGTTCTGCACCACTGGGGGAAACCGCATAACGGGTTCAAGGGATCTCTCTGTATTATTTCTTAAAACTGCACATGTATCTGTAATTATCTCAAAACCAAAAGAAGTGTAATTAAATAGAAAAAAAGAAAAGAAAACCAGCCGCCACAACAGTAGGCAGGTTTTAAAGAGGTCTTTGGAAAATGGAGCTAGAGGTGGGTGGCAAGATTGAGCAGAAATGGCTTTCCTGGGGCAGGAGTGAAGGAGTTGAGTCCAATCTGGAATTCCGAGTTTGGCTTTTTGGAACACCATGGACTGGCCACCCTCCTGGAGTCTATTCACGTGCAAGGACAAGCTTGGGGGCTTTCTGAGGAAGTAAAACGATGAGGAAGCCCATCCTCACAGTAGGGGAAGAAGAAAGACGGGGACAGGACTCTGGAGGGGATGATACGACCTCTGACCCTCTCATCAGCTGGAAGGCCTGGTGTGAGCTTCAGATAGGAGAGGAGCTAGGAGGCCACTCGGGACTAGGTGCTCGAGCTGTGCTGCCACAGGGCTCAGAGACCCAGAGGAGGCCTGAGCAGGTGGGTCAGGCATGGCCTTGAACTGAGGAGATCTGGGTAGCCATGCTAACTGTGCCAGTTACCTTGCACTCAAGGGTTGGTGATACCTGGGGATGCCTGGTTATCTCTGAACTGCTCATGGGACCTACCCCTGGGCAGAGCAAGCTTCAGGCTGCTTTATGGCAATTCTGCAGCTCCCAGGGAAGAAGGAGGAAGAGAAGGGTTTGAATAACTAAGGTGGAATTTTTGAAAATTGCATATATTTGGGAAAGTACCTAGTGAGCCTCTGGCTAATAAAAGCTCACATTCAACCAGTAAATTCATCTGCTGAGTATTTGCTCTGTGCAAAGCATGGGAAGAGCCATTGGGAATAGAGGGAGGAAGAGAGTCTGTGCCCTCGGGGAGCTGAATCATAACAGAAGTTAACACTTCTAATGAACCAGGCACAGTTCCAAGCACTTCACACACATAAATATATTTAGTCCTCAGGACAGCCCTGTGAGAAAGGTACCACAGTACCTTATAGATAATAATCACCACCCCCTGTTAACGCAAGCGGTGACCAAACAACTTGCCCTCAGTTATCAGGTGGGATTGGAACCCAGGAAGTCTGTCTCCATAGTCCACGGACTCAACCACTATGCTGTAGCGCTGAGCGGGCAGATTTAGCCAAAAGGCAGGAGCTGTACAGAAGTGGGCAGATCAGAGTCTTGGCCAGGACCTGTACCAACTTGTGTGACTCTGAACAGCTCTCTGGACCTCTTTATAGCTCACATTCCTTCTCTAAGACATGCATGGCCCCAAATGCAGGGCTGCAGGAGAGCCTTCGAAGAGATGTGCTTTGGAGGCACTGGGCCATTGCTGGCCTTCCGTGAAATGGGAGCTTACTCGTCACCCCAGACAAGCAGTTGTCACTGGCTGCAGGTGACAGTGAGTAGAATGCTGCTCCTGGCCCCAACCCTGCAGTTCTGCACGGGAGCTGGGTTGCTGCAGTAGGGCCAGATCCCAGAGACTGAGTGGGCCTGAAAGTCTGAGGCAGCATCATGAAATGCAGAGGGAAGAATAGGCTGGCACCCCGTGGGCTCCATTCCTTCAGAATCAAGTCCAAACTCTTCCACATGGTGCTCCACCTGGAAACAACCTGGCCCACCCTAGCATTCCAATTGGTCATCACATGTTCCCCCATGCAGCCTCCCCACTGGCCAGATGTACCCATCACTAGCAAAGGACACAAAGACAGAACATGGCAGAACTGGGATTTGAATCCATGTCTGTTTGGCTGCAAAGTAGAGGCAGTGCAGTAAGCTGGAGAGAGCACAGAGTAAGGGGTCAGATGCACCTGAGTTCCTTCTGTTCCATCCACTAGCTGTGTGACCCCAAGTGAGTGCCTCATATTTCTGTGCCTCGTCTATAAAATATGGTTAGTAATAGCCCTGTATTAACACACTACCACAAACTTTGTAGCTTAAAACAGCACATATTTATTATCTTCCAGTTCTGAATGTCAAGTCCAAGGTCAGTTTCACTGGCCTAAAATCAACGTGTCAGCAGGCCTGCATTCCTTCTGGAGTCTCTGGGAGAACCTTCTTCCTTGCCTTTTCCAGCTTCTAGAGGCTGCCTGCTTTCCATGGCTCATGGCCCCTTCCTCCATCTTCAAAGCCAGAAATGGCTGGTTGAGTCTTTCTTAATGTATTACTCAGACCGCCTCTTCTGTAGTCAAACCTCCCTATTATAAGGACCCTGATGATTACACTGGGCCCACTTGGATAATCCAGGATAAGCTCCCTATCTCAAACTCCTTAATCACACTGCAAAGTCCCTTTTACCATGTGACGTAACATGTCCACAGATGTGGGGATTCATATGTGGAGATCTTGTGGGGGGGAGGAATTACTCAGCCTCCCACAAGCACGTACCCCATGAAACCGGATGCTGCAAGTTAAATGCTCAGCGTAGTGTTTAGCCAGTAGGAGACTGGTGGTGCTTAATCTCAGCTGGGCGTGAGAAGCACTTTGAGAGCTTTTACAAAATAGTGCCCGGGATTCACTCCTGAAAATTTGGGGGTGGGGCAAGTGTCTATGCTTCGCAATTTTTATAAGCTCCCTAGTGACACTGTTGGGTAGCCAGGGTGGGGCTGACTATAATAAGCACTGAATTCATGTCAGCAGTTATTCTTATTCCCACAGCTACTTAGCACTGAGCCTCAGTGCCCAGGAGCTGGTCAATAGATGCTTGTTGAATTAGACTGAAGTGAATCACTCCTGGGGCCCCAAACTACCCCTGGGATGGGATGGGAGGGGTGAGAGGGCTTCTCACTGCTGCATCAGGGCCTGAAGAATGAGGTTCTGTGGGCAGACAGAGGCCTTGGCCTCTGAATCAACCTCACACCCAGAAGTAGCTGCCTGGGGGGCTGGAGTCTTTCCTCCTCTCCGAAGTCCAGTCAAGGGGGCCAACCGGGCAGGATCCAGTCATCAACGGGCCATTGTTAATGGAACAGAAGGGCTCTGTGCCCATTTAACACTTCTCTCCCTCACGAAGCTGCTCCCAGCTGAGGGCTGGCTTCTGGAAAACTGCAGGGCTGGGGCAGGGCCCCAAGGCTACAAAGGGGAAGGGGAAGGGGAAGGATTAGGGGTGGGGGCTGAGTCCCCTGGTTGGAGGAACAGAGGCAGCTTGGAACTATAGGCCAGTTTCAGAAGTTAGCAGGCTGGAAAGCTCGGGTGCTGATGCGGGCACTCAGGCCAGGAAGAGTTTCCCATTAAAGCTGGCAATCCGGGGACAGTGAAATCCACCAGACCCCAACCAGAGCCAGGGGACAGCTTTCTCCATGGGGTGCTCACACTTCACCTCCCTTCTTCTGTTTAAAAAAACAGAAAGGTGCAATCCACACGGTAAATGCCACCTTTCGTTGCCTGTAGAACAGTGTTTTCAAAAGGGCTGGGGGCGTTTTATGTTCTGTGGGCTTGGTATTAAGAGGCAGGCAATTCAACCAGGGTTGGGCATAAATGTCCTTTTGCTTAGCAGACCTTTCTTCAGCACTTGGTATTCATAGTGAGCTGGATTTCAGGAGTGTGGTGTTGAAGATCCCAAAGACAGTGCCCGGTCAGCATCCTCAAAACTGCCAGAGACCTACAATGCTTGTGCTAGCCATCAGCAATTATTACGTGTTGAATACAGAAAATCCTCTGGTAGTCTCTGCCAAGGGAGTACATTGTCTTAAAACATATTCTAGGGGCTTCCCTGGTGGCGCGGTGGTTGAGAGTCCGCCTGCCGATGCAGGGGACACGGGTTCGTGCCCCGGTCCGGGAAGGTCCCACATGCCGCGGAGCGGCTGGGCCCGTGAGCCATGGCCGCTGAGCCTGCGCGTCCGGAGCCTGTGCTCCGCGGTGGGAGAGGCCACAGCAGTGAGAGGCCCGCGTACCGCAAAACAAAAAAAACAAAAAAACGAGAAGAAAATATTCTAGGAGGGTGGGATCTCCAAGTGGGCCAGAAGCACCTGGGAACTTGACAGAATGCACATTCTCAGGCCCCTCCCCAGACCTCCTCAATCAGAATCTGTCGGGGTGGGCATGGCAAGCTGTCTTAACAAGCGCTGCAAGTGATTCTGATGCACGCTCAAGTTTGAAAATCACTGTTCTAGAGCCATACGTTTCAAATTTCAGTTGTGCAATCAATTTGGTAGGTTGGACAAGCTTTTATTTTTTTAAAGAACAGAATTGTATAGACAGAAAATATCAGAGTGTGTTAAGGATGCGTAATAAGGATATGCACGGGTGTCATACGACTTTCAGTGATGTGTGTGTGTCTCTGTCTGAGGCTTTGGTCCAAAAGATTGAAAGCCACTGTTCTACAGCCAGAGTGTACTACAGAAGGTTCCCGACTTAAGTTGGTTGACTTTTAAGATGGTGCAAAAGCGACATACATTCAGTAGCAACCGTACATGAATTGGGGCTAGTGATATGCCGTACGATCAGCTGGGGCTCCCAGTCAGTCACCCAGTCACGGTCACGAGGGTAAACAACTGATAACACTTACAACCATTCTATGCCCACACAACCGTTCTGTTATAAACTTTCAGTATTCAATAAATTACATGAGAGGTTCAACACTCTATTATAAAATAGGCTTTGTGCGAGATGATTTTGCCCAACTGTAGGCTAATGGAAGTGTTCTGAGCACGTTTAAGGTAGGCTAGGCTAAGCTATGATGTTTGGTAGATTAGGTGTATTAAATGCATTTTCAATTTATGATGGGTTTATCAGGCTGCAACCTCATCATAAGTCAAGGAAGATCTGTGATTCAACCGGCTCCCTTTTTGTAATTTGTCTGAATTTAAAGAGGTTTTAAAGGTCCTGGCATGAACAAAAAGATTTGTGCAGTGTATGGAGAAGGTGCTGTGACTGATGGAACGTGTCAAAAGTGGTTTTTTTAGTTTTGCGCTGGAGATTTCTCGCTGGACGAGGCTCCACGGTTGGGTAGACCAGTTGAAGTTGATAGCGATCAAATTGAAACAATAATTGAGAACAATCAATGTTATACCACGCAGGAGACAGCCGACAGACTCAAAATATCCAAACCAAGCCTTGAAAATCATTTGCACCAGCTTGGTTATGTGAATCGCTTTGATGTTTGGGTTCCACATAAGTTAAGCGAAAAAAACCTCCTTGACCAGATTTCCGCATGCGATTCTCTACTGAAACATAATGAAAATGTGTTTTTAAAACAAATTGTGACGGGCAATGGAACGTGGATACTGTACAACAGTGTGGAATGGAAGAGAGAGTGGGGCGAGCGAAATGAACCACCACCAACCACACCAAAGGCTGGTCTTCATCCACAGAAGGTGATGTTGTGTATATGGTAGGATTGGAAGGGAGTCCTCTATTATGAGCTCCTTCCGGAAAACGAAACGATTAATTCCAACAAGTACTGCTCCCAATTAGACCAACTGAAAGAGGCACGTGACAAAAATCGTCCAGAATTAGTCAACAGAAAATGCATAATCTTCCGTCAGGATAACGCAAGACCGCATGTTTCTCTGATGACCAGGCAAAAACTGCTACAGCTTGGCTGGGAAGTTCTGATTCATCCGCCGTATTCACCAGACATTGCACCTTCGGATTTCCATTTATTTTGGTCTTTACAAAATTCTCTTAATGGAAAAAATTTCAATTCCCTGGAAGACTGTAAAAGGCACCTGGAACAGTTGTTTGTTCAAAAAGATAAAAAGTTTTCGGAAGACAGAATTATGAAGTTGCCTGAAAAATGGCAGAAGGTAGTGGAACAAAATTGTTCAATAAAGTTCTTGGTGAAAATGAAAAAAAAAAGATCCTGGCATAAAAGTTCCCTTGCCCCACACCAGGCCCTCATGTAGGTTATTGAACAGATGAGAGGGGCAGCTTTGGGGGCAGACAGCCTCTTTACAACACTGGCCTAAAGCTAAATTAAATTGTGCATTTCCCCCATGTTTATAAAACTTTCTGTCCCTCCACTGCCCCCCTTTCTTTATATATATGCCTAGAGAAGTATGTGGACCAGGTAGCTAACCAGTTACATCTGGATGTAGGGTTGAGGGGTGAGTTGTTGCTTTCTTCTCAGTATTCATCCATTTTACTTGAATTTTGTATGTTAAACATCTATCATTATTACAAAAATAAAGCCATTACTTAGGGACTCCCTGGTGGCACAGTGGCTAAACTCTGCGCTCCCAATGCAGGGGGCCGGGGTTTGATCCCTGGTCAGGGAACTAGATCCCACATGCATGCCGCAACTAAGGAGCTCATAAGCCGCAACTAAGACCTGGTACAACTAAATAACCAAATATTTTAAAAATAAAATTAAAAAATAAAATAAAGCCACTACTTAAAAAATACAAAGCCGAGGAGGGTCCATCGCTGTGTGGAAAAGGGAAGGCATTTGCCAAGACAGGATAGTGCTGCCCAAAGGGCCACCCCTCCCCCATTCATGCCCTAAGTCTGAGCCCAGACCCCACGTGTCCCTAGAGCCCTCCCCCACATTCATAATGATTCCCTTAGAGGAAGAGCACCGTCCCCCCCTACCCCACATCTGTCACCCTCTTAGAAAGCCCTTTGGCAGCTCCAGGTTCTCCCACCAGCCCTCTGGATCCTTACTGCCACCCTCTCCTTCCTTAATCAGATTTGAAAGGGAGGTACAAAGAAGCTAAGTGGGGCTTCCCTGGTGGCGCAGTGGTTAAGAATCTGCCTGCCAATGCAGGGGACACGGGTTCGAGCCCTGGTCCGCCACTAGTGAGCCTGCGCTCTAGAGCCTGTGAGCCATAACTACTGAGCCCGCGTGTCGCAACTACTGAAGCCCACGCACCTAGAGCCTGTGCTCCGCAACAAGAGAAGCCACCCCAATGAGAAGCCCTCACACCGCAACGAAGACCCAACACAGCCAAAAATAAATAAATAAATAAATTTATTTTTTAAAAAAAAAAAGAAGTTAAGTGACTTGCCCAAGGTCACCCAGCAGGAGGTACAAGGCCAGGACGTGAAGGGCAGGGTCTGCTGAAGGCCAGTCTCAAGGACAGGGCTCTCCTAGCAGCATTCTTCTCCACCTTGCACCATTCTTATCACTTTCCGCTTTATGTTAGGGTTAATGTTTACTGTACAGCACCTGATAAATATGCTGGGGAAGAAGAAAGGAGGGGAGGAGCAGGGAGGAAGGGAGAGGAAAGGAGGGGAGAAGGGGAGGGGAGCAGGGAGGCCTCTGGTCACACTCAGGATAGGAGTGGACCTTACCTGTGTGAGCCCCTAGGGGACTCTGAACATTCAGTCCAGCCAAGAGGCAGCAGAGTCTGGTCACATCACCGTCACCAGGCCCTGACCCCACAGGCCCCCGTTGCAGGCCCCTGCCCAGCCAGACTAGAGGGCAAAATGGAGAAGGGGCAGTGGGGAGCACCGGTTTCACGTGGAGCCTGAAGGAGCCACACTTGGAAGCTGGGGACGGCCAGGGGCTAGCTGCCTGGAGCTGCGGGGGATAAGGGACGTGGGGTGGGTGAACCCAAGGTGACCCCTGAGGGATGTGGGCAGCCAGCACTGCTTGTAAGGGACAGTCTTAGGCAGAGCTGCACTCTGCAGGCGGCCCCTACTACTTCCTGAGCTGCAGTTTTTCAGTTGTGCCTCAAAAACAGTGGCGGAACTGGAAGCCCAGTGGAGTATGATTTGTTTTAAAACTAGATAATTTAAAAGCAGCTTACACACAAGAAACTCATATTGCCGGTTGCCTTCGTGGAAAGACCTGGGTGTCTGGGTCAGGCGTGGGAAAGAGATTTCACCACATATCCTTTTGTACCTTTCCAATTTTATACCATGGGCATGGATTACTTATTTTATAAAATTTAATGAAAATAAAATAAAAGCAGGTATCAGTTTTCTACCTGTAGAGGTAGAGGCAAAGTTCTTCTGAGGTGAGACTCTCATTTCGGAAAAGTCATTTGAACACGCTTTTGAATTTAAGCAGAGGCAAAGCCAAAATCTTATCGCAGAAGGAAAATCTGGGGGCAGTGCGAAGCAGAACTGCCCCTACAGTCGAACGTAACAGTCTCCTTTCTCTGTGAGAAAAGTGACAACTCTCCAGAAATTATTACTGTGGTGATCAGGCCTGAGACTGACAAGGAGGGAGTAAGTGGCTTTGGTCCCCTCCCTCCTGTGGGGGGAGGGGTGTCTGGAGGAGCCGCCCTGTACGCTGGGGAATCCTGGGGGATTCCAGACATCTTTGGAGAGGGCAGGTATACTTGTGCTGACCACATGGGCCTTGGGCATTAAAGGGGACAAGGGATCCCTGAAGGCTGCAGACCCCACAGACCTCTGGGAATCTGGCACCTGTCTGTGGAGAGCAAGGCAGGGTGTCACATGCTGGGTAATCACCAAGGCCAGGCCTCTAGTGGAGGCCCTTTGTTTCCTGGCCCTTCCATAGACAGGCTCTGCCAGGGCCAGTGTGGGGCTGGCACTTGGGCAGAGAAGGAACCTGCCCCTCGAAGCCTGGGGAGGAGCTCTATGGCTTCAAAAGTGCTCCCAGAGAAATGGTGACTCATAGCTCAAGGGAAATCAGAGCTTTTCTCACTCCAGAGGTTATTCGCCTTGCAACATCAGGACCTGGTGATTGCAGATGAATCAGAAATGCAGGCCTGAGAACAGCCAGCCTGCGCGGCTCAGTGTCAGAGGGCAGGCTAACCCCTCCCTCCTTCTGTCTGTCTCTTGGCAGAAAGAAGACTTAAAGAGTCTCAGTTCCTCTCTTTTCCGGCGAAGGGAGTTCCGGTGCACCAGAAAACCTCTCTAAGCCTCAACGTCCTCACCTGTTAAATGGGGATAACCGTGCCTCCCTTGCTAGGTCGTGGTGAGAGTGAGAGGGCTGGCCACCAGCCCCTCCTGCGGTCTGGGAGGGAGCTGTGAGTGGCAGCAGCAGCTGCAGCAGCCTGGCATCCTGCACCCGCAGACTGGGCTGAGGAAGCTGGCACTTGGCCCCTTGCTTGACTCATACTCCTTTTCCAGGTTTGGCCTTTAAAACCAGGACAGGCACCCCCTGAGCCCCGGTGCTCCTTCCAGAGGAGAGAGTCTCACCCCAGATGGCCACGTCAGCAGGGTTTGCTAGGCCAAAGAAGCTGGAGCTGTCACCTCCTAAATGTCTCCACAGAGTCCAACAAGCTCTGGGGCGTAACCCACACTCTGAGATGAAAATTCTCCAGCACTTCCTGTCTGCACCACACAATTTGGCAGGCATAGGTTCGGTACAGCCCACGTCCTGTATTCTCTGATGGCTTTATTTGAGGCTGGAGTGGCTAAGAGCATAGGCACATCTGGAGTTGGACAGCCGAGTGTTTGAATTCTGGCTATGTGACCTTGGACAAGTCACCTAACCTCTCTGGGCCTCAGCAATGGCATCTATAAAATGGGGCTACCTCATGCAATCAGATTGACACAAATAAATCACCCAGCCTGAGGATACCTAGTACATAAAGAGCTCTCAGATACTCAACTGTACCTTCTAGGAAGGCGGAGGCTGCTGGGACCTGGCATAGCATGAGCACACAGCTCAACCAGGCTTTACTTTTAAAAAGTGATTCCAATGGAATAGCAGGCACCATTCTTTTTTTTAATTTTATTTTATAAATTTATTTATTTACTTATTTTTGGCTGCGTTGGGTCTTCGGTGCCGCGCATGGGTCCTCTACAGTTGCGGCAAGTGGGGGCCACTCTCCGCCGCGGTGTGCGTGCTCCTCACGGCAGTGGCCTCTCCCATTGCGGAATACAGGCTCTAGGCGTGTGGGCTTCAGTACTGCGTCTCGTGGGCTCAGTAGTTGTGGCTCGCGGGCTCCAGAGCGCAGGCTCAGCAGTTGCGGCGCATGGGCCCAGCCTCTCTGCGGCATGTGGGATCCTCCCGGACCAGCGCCCGAACCCGTGTCCCACGCATTGGCAGGCAGATTCTTAACCACTGCGCCACCAGGGAAGTCCTGCAGGCACCATTCTTAAGGGAAGAACAGCTCTAAAAACTCGACACAGCTGTCCCCTTCCCACCAGGAATTCCAATCACAGGCCTGGCATGGAGGCCCTTTTGGAAGCTGTTCATGCTCATCATCACTTCCAGAAGCTCCTGCCTCATTCGGGTTTATGAGTGGGGGCGGTGTGGAGGCCGCAGGCAGGGAGGGGAGCAGTGGGAAGATGGGGCTACAGAGGTTGGGGAGAACTCAGGGCAGAAAGCCAGGGAGCTGACCTGGCCCTGCTGCCTGGGTGTGAGGGTCCCCTTGCAGGACTTTGGGCACGAGGACTGGCAGGTGGGCAGCAGACAGCAAGACTCAGTGATGTCATGTTTTCCCAAAATGACTCAATGGCTTGTCCCTGAGCTCTGAATGGTGAGCTGTGTGCTGTGGCCTTGGGGCCTCCTCATCTCCTTGCCTTTCAGGCTTGCCTGCGTCTCTTCTTCCCCTGTCACCTCCCACTCTCCCAGCCTAGGGACCCATGGCTACAACATCCATGCTCTGCTCCTGGCTGCGACTCCAGCCCAGGGGATGTCCCCATGCTGCCTCTGTCACATCTCTCTAAATCTCCATGTTGAAGAAAGAGCTAAGTGCCAGACAGACCTGGGTTTCATTACTACCTCTGCCTCCACCTGGCTGAGTGACCCTGGGCAGGTTACTCTGCCTCTCTGAGCCTGTTTCCTCATCTATAAAATGGAGACTTTGCTAACAATTTTGCTAGGTTGTATGGGGCTCAGTGAGAAGGTCTGTAAAGTACTTGGCACACAGCAGGCGTTTAGCAAACAGAAAGTATGACATCCAAAGGCCTCTATGATCTGACCTCAATTTACTTTTCTAGCTGCTTTAAAAAAAAAATAAGGATAATAGCTCACTCTTCTTGATGCTGTGTGCCAGGTGTTGCTCTAAACACTTGTACAGAAACACATTTTATTCTCCTGTCACCCCCACGTGATGGGTACTATTAGTATCTCCATTTTACAGATGAGAAAACAGGCACAGAGACGTTAAGCAACTTGGCCATGGTCACACAGCCAATAAGTGGGGATTGAGGGTCCTCATGCAGGCAGCCTGGCTCTAGAGCTTACACATGTAACCACAACTCCATCCTGCCTCAACTCTTCTTTGTGCATCCTACAAATTGAAGTTCAGCCCAACTGGACTCCTCACCAACCTTTGCATTCAATCTGAACTTTCCCATGCCTGTGCTTTTGCCCAGGTTCCCTTCTTGCACTGGAACCCCTACCTCCTCCATGAAGCCTTTCCCAAGTCCTCCCTCATGTCCACCTTTGTGGGCTCATCACAGTTGGACTCAAAGGTGGTTATTTGTGCCTAGGTGTCCTCTCCTCTTCTTGCCTAGAGGCACCTTCTGCTATCCCCAGCCAACCTGGCATGGTTTCAGGCATGAGCAGGCACCCACACAGGCGGTGCCCTGGCCAGAGCACCTAATGTGTGCTACCTGGGTGGTGTGGATGGGAACCCAGCACACAGGGCCCTACTACTTCTGTGAGCACAGCTCAAAGGCTGCAACTGGAACCAACCCTGGGAGGCAGCCTGCCAGCTGGGCTTCCTTCTCTCTGCTCAGGGGAAAGGACTCAGCCATGGGGGGCCTCCATTGCTTGGGGGTCAGCTTTGAAGCCCGGAGAGGATGAATGAATGTCCATCCAGAAAGGGGACAGGACTGAGAACCGCTTGCTGGTGGGGTTGAGTAGTGAGGCCCATAGTGCATCCATCCACCAGGCCACCTAATTCAAAGAGGCCTCTTGGAGCGTTTCAGGCCTATCCTTGGGATCCCAGCCCAGTGCCCACAGGGTAGTAACTGCAAGAGGCCATCTGCCCAGGGTCTCACTCTCCCATTCCCTCCCTGTCCCACATAGGGCCTCTGGTCCACATCAGCTACCCCCTTCCACACACCATGACTCCCACCACTTCTGCCCAGACACTGATCACTCCCTAGGCATCCAATCATGGGAGCCTGGGCACCGTCCAGTGCCTCCTTCCTCCTGCGGCCAAGTTTCACACCCATCACTCATGGTCCCACAGTCAGGCATGGGTACTCAGCGCATGCCTGGGGCTGTGCTAAGCACTGGAGACACAAGGGGAACAAGGCAGACTCTGTCCTGCTCGCAGAGCTCACTACGTGGTGGAGACCACAGACCATGAAAGCAGCCAGGGCAACACAGCGGGGCAAAGTGTGAGGACGGGGACGTGCAGGCAGCCATAGGGAGGGCCGCTGACCAAGGCTTCTAGAAGGAGACATCCAAGCTGAGGCCTGAGGATGAAGCGAGCTGACCATGAGAAAAGAAGGAAGGAGAGAGTGTTCTGGGCAGCTGGAAAGGCTACAGAGAGCAGGACACGTGCATCGGGAAAGAGGTCAGTTTGGAACCTGGAACAAACAAGTACGTGACAAGGGCTGGTGAAAGAAGAGGCTGGGGATGATATTCACCGGGAGATCACAAGGCCCAAGGAAGCCATTTGGGGACTTCCCTCATAGAGCAGTGGTTAAGAATCTGCCTGCCGATGCAGAGGACACGGGTTCGAGCCCTGGTCCGGGAAGATCCCACACGCCGCGGGGCAACTAAGCCTGTGTGCCACAACTACTGAGCCTGCAAGCCACAACTCCTGAGGCCACGTGCTGCAACTACTGAAGCCTTGCACGCCTAGAGCCCCTGCTCCGCAACAAGAGAAGCCACTGCAATGAGAAGCCCGGGCACCACAACAAAGAGTAGCCCCCGCTCGTGGCAACTAGAGAAAGTCCAGCGCAGCAACGAAGACCCAATGCAGCCAAAAATAAATAAATAACTTTATTTAAAAAAAAAAAGGAAGCCATTCGGCATCTCGAGCAGCTCGGCGCTTACTCCACGGTAAGGTTTCTGTCTTGCCGGAATGGCCTTCGGGGAGACAGAGGCCCCCAGTCTGCCAGTTCTTCCTTTTGCCAATAATTTAAATCCCTTCTGCTGC
The DNA here is from genome assembly GCF_964374135.1 of Grampus griseus. Taxonomy (NCBI): domain Eukaryota; kingdom Metazoa; phylum Chordata; class Mammalia; order Artiodactyla; family Delphinidae; genus Grampus; species Grampus griseus. The sequence continues at coordinate 26,154,218 of NC_139010.1, read as the reverse complement.
CATCGGCGTCACTTTCTGAGAGCTGCCATGGCTAAGGGGAAGCAGCAATCAGCAGATGGCCAGCCTTGCAAAAGAGGCTGTTGTATGAGGGCAGTGCCCTGCCCAGCGAGCCTTGGGGAAGGCCGAGGCTCAGACTTGGCTTGCAGCACCCCTGAGGCCAACCTCCCCAGCACTTCCCAGTCAGACACCAGCAGCATGCCCTGGCCACAGTTACGAAATGACTGTCCTGTGAGCCATTCCACCTCTCCGGCTGTGGCCCCAGCAAGACGGACACACCCAGGGTCAAGAGCACTGACTCTGAAGCCAGGCTGCAGGCCTCAGACCCAGCTCTGCACTCATCAGCAGTGGGGTGCCAGCAACTTATCCCATCTGTCTGGTTCTGTCTGCCCGTCTGTACAACAGGGAGCACAACGGTACCTATCCTGAGAGCATCCTGTGAGAACTTGGTGAGTGCAGGCCAGGAAGGCACTAATTAAGCGCAGGGCTGTGCTTGCTAAGCTGTTAGTGCTAATATTTCCTGTGTCCCCAGCCCCGAGGCACCTGCACCAGATGGAAAAGGAGGAGGAAAACTAAAAGGAAAGTAGCATCTCTCAGAATAAGAAGAGGACAGGGTTCCATACCCCTGAGGTCACGGGGGGATGGGGTGGGGGGTTCCAGTTCTTCATCCTGTGAGGATGACTTCCCCTTCCTGTTTCTAGGTTTGCAATCTTGGGCCTCTTCAGGCGTGTCTATCCTAACCCTGCAGAGACAGGCCCCAGGCATCCTCCAGAGGACAGCCAGGGGCCACAGCCCCGGCTGCCCACCTCGGAAGTTGTGAATTCTTTGCTAAAAATCACTGCAGTCTCAGCCAGGATGGTGGCCCAGTTTGTTTTCAGAATACTTCCTCAGATAGCCCTATCTTGGCTCAGACATGTTAGCACTTTCCAGAATCCTGCAGATGGTGAGGCAGCTGGAGAGGAGGGGAGAGGAGGGAAGCGGGGAAGAGTGGGAGAGGCCTGGGGCCAACGTTCAGGTAGCTGCACGGGCCCGCGTAGGCACGGGCATCGCACAGCGTGCTCGGACAGACGCACACAGGATGGGAAGCGGGTCAGACGGTGGAGGGGGTCTTTCAACCGTCTAAGCTATGGAGCCTTCTTATGAACCAGAACTTTCCTAGGAAACCCAATATGTAGAAAAGATAAATGGGGGACCTCCCTCATGGTCCAGTGGTTAAGAATCCACCTTCCAATGCAGGGGACGCGGGTTCGATCCCTCGTCGGGGAACTAAGACCCACATGCCGTGGGGCAACTAAGCCCGTGTGCCACAACTACTGAGCCCACATGCCACAAGTAGAGAGAAGCCTGCACACTGCAATGAGGAGCCCACGTGCCACAACTAAGACCCGATGCAGCCAAAAATAAATAAATATTTTTTAAAAAAAGATAAATGGGGGGAGAGGCCTGGATCCTCCCTCCCATCAGACCTCTGAGGGGTCCTCGTTGAACTCTGGGGCTCCAAGGAACCTAGTTTGAAAACTGATGCTGCTAAAGGAATCATACACTTCTCTGGGGGGAGTTAGTGCCCACATTGTTTTAAGATAATGAGCTTCTGAGCTTCCCTGGTGGCGCAGTGGTTAAGAATCTGCCTGCCAATGCAGGGGACACAGGTTCGAGCCCTGGTCCAGGAAGATCCCACATGCTGCGGAGCAACTAAGCCCGTGCGTCACAACTACTGAGCCCGTGCTCTAGAGCCCGCGAGCCACAACTACTGAAGCCCACATGCCTAGAGCCCGTGCTCCGCAACAAGAGAAGCCACTGCAACGAGAAGCCCGCACACCGCAACAAAGACCCAACTCAGCCATAAATAAATAAATAAATTTATAAAATAATGAGCTTCTTAAGGGAAGACGAAATGATGTTTCTAATAAATTCTAATTCGAGTCTAGTACAGAGAATGCCACACATCCTGAGAATCAGGACTCAGAAAGTGCAAAGTGATTGATCCTATTCGCTGACAAGTTTGTGAGCACCCCTCTGGGAAGTATTGTGCCCTTGGGCCTGAATATCTGGGGCATAGAATATGTGGTGAACAATAGTTAGAACACCTAGCTACGTACAGGCACATTTCTAAACTCCTCACAGATACAAATTCACTTATAGCCCCATTACTTATAACCCATTACCATCCCCCTCTTACTGATTAGGAAAGTAAGGCCCAGAGAGGTTAAGTAATTTGCCCAAGGTCACACAGTTACTAAGCAGTACGGTAGGCATTCTGGCTTTAGAATATGTACTCTTTACTATTACATAATTTGCCTTTTGGGATGAGTGCATCCCTGTGCTTATGTATCTGTGTGTGTGTGTGTGTGTGTGTGTGTGTGTGTATTTTGGCCCATGATGATGTGTGCTAATCTGTATGTGGGTGTGCAGCCTCTTTCCAAACAAGACTGCAAGCCATGGGGCTTACCCCTCAAATTCTCTCTTGGAAGCCTGACAGCAACAGGCTAAAGGGGCTCCTGCGTGGAGGCGGGACCCAGAGCCTCAGGGGGGTGCCTGTTCCCCAGATCCCAGGGGTTTCAGTTTGCTGACCCAGCTTGGCATAGGCACATCAATGGAAAGGCCCCCAGGCCCCTCCCTGGGACTGAGTGGAGACCTCAGCTGCCAATCCCACCAGGGAAATACCCCCACCCTAGCACCCTGGTTCTCCCCTTCTCACTGGGTGCTGGGTTTTAGAGTGGGTCAACTGAATTAAATGAAGTTATTAAGTTATCACGAGTTTACCTCATACTCCACAAAGAAACTTACAACAGTGAACTCACACCACCAGAGCCCTAAACTGATAGGGCCTAAGCTCATAGGTCCGGTCAAAAGCAGAGACCCCTGACATTCTGGTTAGTCCGGGTAGCCCTACACCGTAAATGGGGTTTTTAGGGTTTCTTCACATGGGAGCCCACTTTGGAGAAAATTAGCTTTGGCCCATCTGCTCTAAACTGATGTTTAAGATGTAAAGCTTCCTCAGATGCCACAAAATTGGAAAAAGCCCCAACATTCTCCATCAACAAAGTCAAACTCACCTCGAGCAGGGCCGAGGCAGGGAGACTTCCTCAGATGGAGCAAGGCTGTGCTGCAACCCCTAGCTGTCTCTTCTCCCACATTCTCCTCTTGTCCCCAGCCACCAGTATGCCAGCTTCCCAGTGTCCCGGACAGCCGGCGTTGGGTGTGTGGCGTTGGGTGTGTTCCCCGACTTTTGAGGCTCCCTGAGTCAAGGAGGAGGGGCTGGATGGGGCGGATGCAGGAAGGAGGGAGCGGGTAAGGCAGCCGGTGAGCCAGGTGTGAGCACAGAGGCCAAAACAGAGTTTCCCAGGCTAGCTGTTTACTTGTGGCATTCAGGAGAGGCTGAGCTGGGAATTGGCTTATTTATTTTACACGCTTTTCCTCCAAATCCTTTTCAGAGAGCCCTCTGGAATCCCAGTGATAAATTTCCCAGAGTCTAAAACAACCCAGCACACAGCCATCTCTGTGGGGCAGGGGGGTAAGGGGAGGCATGGGGGGAGGGTAGAGGCATAGAGAGGGAGTGATGGGCTGCTAGAGACCTTAAGTTACTGGTGGTCAGGGGCTCCCGTGGCCTGCATACCCCTCCTTCCAAGTTTGCAGAGGGGGGGATGTGCAGGAGAACCAGCCTGATTTAGGTTGATGAAGACGTAGGCTGAGACCTTCAAGCACAGAACAAACTGTCCAGCCTGCCAGAGGCCACCCCACACCCAGACGTGGAATCTACATGCTCAGGGCAGGACAAGCAGTGTTCTCCCACCTGTTTAAGCAGAGGGGACAAGCATTTCTGTTTAAGGAATGAAAAGGAGAGCTGTTTTCCTTTCCTCCTGCGTGACTTCATAAAGGGCAGAGGCCTCTCTGAGTGTTTCCTCACGGCAGATTCCCTTGGCTCCCCGCTTTACCACTTCCCAGCAGAGGCACTCACAGCCCCTCCCTGGTGTTCACCCATCATCTGACAATGTTCCTAAGTACCTCCGTGTGTCACGCACTAGGACAGAGCCAGGGGTACAAAGATTAATAGCCCCCGCCCCTCGGATGGGGCAGCTTCTCCCCACACCCAGTCTCCCAACTGCCATCCTGGACAGCGAGTCCACACCACAGTGAAGCGGGGAGAGGGCCCCGTATCTTTGCAGGTCAGCACTGCGCACGCTCCGGCACTCACCCAGGTGGGCTCGCTGTGGAAGGTGGGCAGGGCCAGCTGGGCAGTGCTTATCTTCTGCTCCTTGTTTAAGGTTGCCAGCTTTCCCCATGCCGTGAACACCTGTACCAGAGGATCTGGGGGTAGAGATGCGGGTGGGCAGAGCTGTGAGGATTCTGCCCCAACGGGGGTAACCCCCTCTCAGCCTTGGGGCTGGGGAGATAGAATACCAACCAGGCAGAAAACACAGCTGCCCCTAAGTGCCTGCAGGGAGTCCTGAAGGCAGCATGGCTTGCACTTCCTCCTTAGCTTTGTGACCTTGGGCTGCCACTGCACCTCTCTGAGCCTCATTTCCTCATCAGCAAATCGGGAATGAGAACCACTGTCCCTCTGTGGGGCCTGTGTGAGAAAGCATAAGCTGGGGACCCGGTGAGTCATGTGGTTATCGCAGCCCCTGGTTGCCCCAGCTCTCCCCATCCATCCCTCCTGAGGAACAGACACCACCACGGAGTCTAGCTCTCCTGGGCATGGAGTGGGTGGTGGGAAGGACAGCCGTGACACGCCCCTTCATATTCAGGTGAGGGCTGATTTCCCTGTGTGATAGATGTCTCCCCTGGCAAAGGCCGAAAGGGAAAGGAACATAGTCATCCATGTGAGGACGTTTACCTGGCAATTCCTTCCAAACCCAAACCTGCGACTTGTATAGTCACGAGTGGTAGCTTTGTCCCCATTTCTCACATAAGCAGTGAATCTGCTCTCGCCAGAATTACTCCAACATCTCCCTGCAGTCACTCCCAAACCCCCATCGTTTTCTGACTCCAGATCCACACGGAAGGCTCTAGCAGCCTGGTGCCACCCAGCCTTCGATTTCCATGACCCATGGTGTAACCCAGGCTAGGCAGAGTGTGTGTAAAAAGAGGACTGTAGTCAGGGGCCCCAGGACCCAGTAAGTGCATCAGCGTTGCTTCCTTGTTGCTATGGAGAACCAGTTAGGGACCTTAGAGACAGCTGGGCATGGTGGAAACAGCATGGGTTCCAGAGTCAGACTGTCCAGTTTCAAATCCTGGCTTTGTCCCTCACCAGCTGTGTGACCCCCCAAAAATTACTTAACCTTTCTGAACCTCAGTCTCCTAATCTGTAAAATGGTGACAAAACGCTAACTTCATAGGGATATGAGGTCTTGATGAGATAACGTAGAGCTCTTGATTCACAGAAGACATAAATAAGGTGGAAAGGTGATATTGGGAAGGGATTGGCTGCAGTGTTCCACCTGAAATTGGGGGTGGCCAAGCCCAGATCACTCTCTCGCTCATCTGGGGCCACAATCCTGGGTGCTGCCTACACACTTTGCTAATTTCAGGATTCAGACCACTTAGAAGCTTCACATGCACACCAAACCTAGTCACAAAGGGCCAGGGGTGGGGTGGGGGAATGACACATTTCTTTGTGATTACATGGCCAAGTTGCACCACATCCTGGCATGTTCCCAATTCCATGAAGGTAGGGAATCATTCTCAGGACTGCTTGCAATCCCAGTTCCAGGAACACGAGATGTTTCCACTCCTCTGGGAAGCTCATGCCAGCTGGTGCAGAGGAACCCACCCAATACTCAGTACAGGGACTGTGATTGCCCCTCTACCTGCTGCCACCACAGAGCCAAGCCACTGCTGGAGGACACAGACCCTTCATGAGACCCATCTCCTTCCAGGCCAGTAGGAGCCAGGAAGAACACGCCACGACACTGCCAGCTTAGCCAGATGCAAAAATGGAGACTTTCTTACTGCCCCTCTTAGGGAAGCAGAGGCCAATGCTAAGACTCAAGTCCCCAGTGCCAGCCCACAGCGCACAACAGAACCTGCTGCTTGGGCTAAACAGATCAGGCAGGGCTCCCTGGAACCACTCAGGGCCCCCTCCTCTGCAGATAGACCAATTCCAACCTAGCCGAGGCCACCTGGCTTGGCTCATAGAGTGTCCTTAACATATATGAATTATTGGTGTCATCACTCATCAAACAACTATTTATCGAGTACCAACAATGCTAGGCACTGTACTAGATCCAGGACAACCTTTGAAACATCCTGGAGCCCCGGACACCAAGGGCATCCGAAAACAGACACAACTTCAGATGCAATGAAAATAAATATGGCTTCAGGACTGCCCTGCTTTCTCCATGACCTTGGAGTGTTAAACATCCCCTACCTCGTTTTACATATACACACCCAGGGCTGGAATCTCCTCAGCCCACCCCCCCTGGAAGTCTCTCTGAGGAAGCACATCCGCTAGGGGGAAGGGTCTGTGCTTCCCTCGCAGGCCCTGTCACTGCCACCACCCAGCTGTCCAGGGCAGCACCGCCTGCCAGCCTTTTCTACTCTGCTCACAGACCCTAACACGCCTGGTCTGAGTTTATGAGTCACTCCCTCCTTTCTGCCGGCCTCGCCTCCGGAAGGGCTGCGCACACCCAGACACATCACCCAGACACCGGGTTTCCACGCCAAACTCGCTCCTGATGAACCCGGAGAGCTGACTGAAATGTCTGATTTCCCCTCCCCACTTCTCAGCCTCGAGGTCCCGGCCACGACTTTTCAAAGACAAGGCAGCCCCTCTCCTGCCCGTCTCGCTTTGGGGACACCTCACTGTGGGGCTGCAGGGCCAGCAGACAAAGACAGTGGATTTATTTGAGGCTGGAGGACATGCTTGGTCTAAAGATCCGAACGCCCGCACTTCCGGAATTGCACGGTTCTGTCTGAAGCGTGTGCGTGTGTCTGTGGCTCGATGGGTGATGAGCTGTGCGTATGTGGCAGTTGTGAATCTGGGTGCAGTGGGTCTGGAGGTGTGGGTGCCTGCGCTGAGCTTTCCCCGCGCCGAGAACTCCCTCTCCCACCTTCGCTTTCGCCCCCTCTCCCTCCAAAGTTTGGCGCGCGCGCCCGATCGGGGATGGTGGGGTGCGCACCGCTGGGCCATCTCCCGGGCCCAGAGGCGGTTCCGGGATGCCGGTGCCCTACTTACCCCGCCACCGAGCCTCCTCCAGCGGGGGCGGATCCGACTTTCCGAGGCAGGGGTCCGGCGCGGGCAGCATCCGCCCGCAACTTTGCCCTCCTCTCGGCAGGACCAGGCAGAAGCGGCTTCGGCCGGGGACGGCGGCGGGGAGGGAAGGAGGCTCGGCCCCGCGGGTTCGCACGGTGGGCGGGAAGCGGCGCCAGGAGGGCGCCGTCCTGCGCAGCGAGCGAGCGGTCCTGCCTGGCGCCTTCCCCGTTCGGCCCGAGTCCGCGAGCGGCCGGCAGTGGCGGCGGATTCCTGAACTGCGTCCAAGGCGCCCGGGGAGCCCTCCTCCTCCTCCTTTTCTCCCTCACCCCACCCAGCTCCCACCCCTGCGCCCCCGGCAACTTGGGAACCGCTGGCGAAGTTGCCGCAGCTCGGGCTGCGCGACGGGCCTCCGGGTGGAAGCAGGGAAGGAGAGGGAGGAGCTGAGGGGGAGCGGGCCGCCGTCGCCCCAGCCCCTGGGGAGCTGCGCGCTGCAGGACCCCTCTGTGGGCCTTTGTTCCCAGCGCTGCGCCTCCGCCCGCCTGTCCCCTGGGACTCTCTTGAAGCCACTGGGATCCCTACCCGCTTTCAGAGACGCTGAGAAGAGCTCCCCTCCTGGGTCGGGAGGGGCGAGGGAGGGTTGGAAGGGAGGTGGCCTGGAGATCCCCGTGGCTTCACTGTGCCAGAGCCCCTCAAGTCCTTCCGGCCTCCCATCCTATTGAAACGGAGTCTTTCTAAAACCTGAGTTCCCTTAGGAGTTTATGATTAATGTGTCTATCCAAAACTTTATTCCCTTTCTTGTCCCCTCCGACTTCAATCCTGTGCTAACTGAACACTAGTCAACCAGAGTCAGTTGACCAAAATTGCTGCTGTTGAGAACATGGTTAATGTACTAAGGTTGCTGGCGTGAATTACACTGTTAACGTACTAAAGTTGCTATTACAGGTATCATTAATGTACAAACTCAGGTTGTCTCTCCAGGGCAAGGTACGTTAACAGACCCCCTGAGGCCTGGACCACCTGGCCAGAGAATCCTAAACCAGAGACATCCTGAGTCCCGGAACCTGAATGTCACAGAAAGCACAATATAAGAACTCTAGTCAATATCTTGTAATAACCTATAATGGAAAAGAATCTGAAAAAGAATATATATGTGTATGTACATATATATACACATATATATGTATAACTGAATCACTTTGCTGTATACCTGAAACTAACACAATATTATAAATTAACTATACTTCAGTTTAAAGAGAGGTTAAAAAATGTCACAGAAAAAAAAAAATGTCACGGAAATGTCCCAAGATGATTAATCCCAGCCTCTTTGTTCTTCCCCTTTATAAAACCCCCTCACTCAAAGAGCAAGTGGAGCGGATCTGAGGTGTGTCTCCCACTTCCTTGATGAGTGCCTTGCAAATAAACCCTGTACTTTACTTCACCACAACCTGCTGTAGTATATTGGCTATGCTGCTTGTTTGGCAAGCAGACCCGAGTTCGGTTCGATAACAATTTTGTCCACCATGAAGAGACCATCAACTGGAACTGTTTTTGTAAAAGGGAAGGAAAATGACATGAAATTCTTTGTGTGTAGGCTTTTATGCTAGTGTATCAAAGTTAGCCTTTTGGAATTGGTTTGTCTTTTATCTCTGTGTGTGTGTGTGTGTTTGTGCGTGTGTATTTGTGCTAAAGAAGGTACACTATTTTACTTGGTGGACATTAAACATTAAACAAAAGTTCAGTTCCTAAAAATAGCCCTTTAGGATGCATACTACAAAATCGGACCACCTTTTGTTCTGGTACCATGACTAAAGCCAAAAAGATGATTTTTTCTTTTTCTTTTTGGTAACACTGTGTAACCACAGTATTCTTTAGACTCTGGAGAAAAATGCCCAAGATTAGGCTCATTTGATAATCCATAACTAGTTTTGCCAGCTTGATAAAACATCTTTTCAGAATTCTGACCCTAAGAGAGCAGGTTCTAGGAGGAACTTGCTTTTCTCTCCCTGTGCCTTGAGCTGTAAATGTTCTACCAGGGCTCTCAGGAACTCCTGTCTTATCTAGGCATCTCCAATTCCTGAGACTGAGAGGAAAAATGGGGGGGTGGAGGGAAGAGGCCTTTTTAAACTTAACTTATTCCAACTGTTATTTATAAACTAGTGAGTTTTATATTGTAATACCTGATTCATGACTAAGTTAAAATGAAGCTATGAGGTCTCTAGTTGTATCTGCCTATATGTCTGTGTGTACATTATACATATGATATGTCTCAACTTCCAGACCTTATTAACAAAATTAATTTCTTGCGACTTCCCTGGTGGCTCAGTGGTTAAGAATCCGCCTGCCAGTGCGGGGGACATGGGTTCGAGCCCTCGTCCGGGAAGATCCCACATGCCGTAGAGCATCTAAGAACGTGTGCCACAACTACTGAGCCTGTGCTCTAGAGCCCACAAGCCACAACTACTGAAGCCCGTGCAACTAGAGCCTGTGCTCTGCAACAAGAGAAGCCACCACGATGAGAAGCCTGTGCACCGCAACAAAGAGTAGCCCCCACTCGCTGCAACTAGAGAAAGCCCGCACAGCAGCGAAGGCCCAACGCAGTCAAAAATAAATAAATTAATTAAAAAAAATTATTAAAAAGGAATATACAAGAAACTAAACCAAAGAAATTTCAGGTTTATGTGAACTGGGAAATATTCAGTATTAAATTAACTTTGGGCATTAAAGTTCATTTTTGCTGGTTTAATTAATCAGACATGTCCTTGGAGCCATCAACATTAAGTATGATATTTTTATTGTACCTAGGTTTACTGGAGGTTAAATAAGATCTTATTATATCTGTTGCAGAATTTGTCAACAAGAAAAATAACTTGGTATGATGAAATTTTTTTTTTTTTTTTTTTTTTGCGCTACACGGGCCTCTCACTGCTGCGGCCTCTCCCGTTGCGGAGCACAGGTTCCGGACACGCAGGCCCAGCGGCCATGGCTCACGGGCCCAGCTGCTCCACATGTGGGATCTTCCCGGACCGGGGCACGAACCCGTGTCCCCTGCATCGGCAGGCGGACTCTCAACCACTGCGCCACCAGGGAAGCCCGATGAAATTTTTTAAAGTAAATTAAATGTAAATGAGATAAGTTTTTTTTTAAAGGAGAACTCTTTAAGAATAATTATGTTTTATGACTGTCTACTTAAAAGTAGTTTCTTCAGATATTTGGTAACTTGAAACTTTAGAGTTTTGCTAAATTAAATTAAACGATGGAAGTTTATTGAATATTTTACAAGTTTGCTAATCTACAGAGTGCTAATGCAAAAGACAGTTCATAGTTGCTTATTTCTTAGTTTTCACTAGAAATTAAGGTTTTCAAGAGTTGAGAATTCTAATTAATATATTTAATTAAAACTAAAATTTCATAAGAAAACACCTTTGTATGCAAGGAAAAGAAGGTATAAGAAATGGAAATTCATTTTTTTAAGAGAGAGAAAGTAATTTGGTCCTAAAACTGGTTATTTCTAAATGGGAAAGAAAATATGGGACAAATTAATATGGGTATAGAAAGTTATGGAAGCTTTGCAAGAGGGAAAGGTCTTTAGAAAGGAATTCTATGTGTAGTCAGGACTAACGAAGATTAGAATGAGTTTAATTGAGTAAATGAATTTTAATATTAAAGGTAAGATGGTGTAAAACCTGGGTTTGTTTTCTCTCTATGAAGAGAACAAAGTTTTTTTGGACTGTTGAGCTGCTTTTGATAACAGATTGTAAGTTTCTTTCCAAGCTTTTAAGTAATTTAAAATGTTCTGTATTTGCTTTTGAAATCTTTTATTGTCACTTTGGTTAAATGAATAAGTATTATTGCCTATGGTCCTATCTGACCAAGCCCTATGGTCCTATCTGACCAGTGCCCTATGGTCCTATCTGACGAAGCGTGATACCTCCCGCGCCTGGTGCAGTGTCCTGCTGGGCAGAGCCACCTCTGGGGTACAAGGCTAGCGTGGGAAAGGACTTGGAAGTGGAACACAAACAAAAAATCAAAACCCTCAACATCTGCACTTGGCACCTGTCATTCTCAACATGTGTAGATGAGAAATCCAAAGAGGATTGAGAATGACCCACGAGCAGGTCCTCACAGGTGCAAGAAGTCAGAGGACCCTGTTCATTACCTAGGACCAGAGCATCCAAAGCTTCAACCAGCTGCCAGCTAGAGGGGGCCTGGGCAAGGTACTGAAGGCTGTGAGATGAGACCTTGGTATCTCTTACAGCAGAAAAACCCAACTGGGTGCTTCCCTTCTGTTATTAACAGCGACCTGCAATAAGGGACCAGGGATTTGGTGAGAATTGAGACCCCAGCTCACTTCCTGGGTAAGTTCCCGGAACCCCTCCCTCTGCAGCTGCAGCCACCCTGGTTGCTCTCGCCTCACATCACAGGGGCCCGGCCTCTGCCCTGGAGTCAGTCTGCAGGCTCTCCAACTTGTTTTTAGAGTCGGTATCTTGACACATGGGTTTCTCCAGACCCTATCCACTCTTCTTAGAAGGGAGGGCCTCCATTTCAGTCTCACAAATCTGTCAAGAAGCTACCTTTAACTGCACCTGCTGGTCTTACAAGGGAGGCCTTCCTGCGGGACATACGGAATCTGGAATTTTATCGCCAGAACTTTGTGATGCCCCTCAGGGGATACAAAGGTGGAAACTTAGACCGTGTCACCACCAGATTGTAGAGAATGAGACTCTGTGCTACTGGTGTTGGTCAGAGGTGGGGAGGGTGCACCTGAGTAGTCACTGAGGAATTCCTGTGTTCACCTAATGCTTGTTGAACACATATTGGATATGGGGGCCCATAGAGGTAAACAAGCCTAGTCTCACGTTCTGATTAGAGAAGACAGACCTATGTCTGAACAAGCACTAGTGAATCAGTGTGCTGTGTGAGGTGAGGCTAGGGCTGGGGATGGGGATAGGTGTCTCCAGAGCAAGACCACAGGCTTGCACAACTCCAGGGGCACCAGGCATGTGGAATGTGATGTGACTGTTGGCCCCTGGGACTGTGCAGTGCGGCAGCCTTATTCCTGGAGCTGAAGACCCCAGGCCTGGGCTTAAGAGATGAGCTGAAGTTCTGCAGATAGGAAAGAAGGTAGCAGTGAGCCATGGCTTTCTAAGTAAAGGGACCAGCAATTGAAAGAAACATAGGTGTAAAAGGGTATTCTCTCCTCAAGCATGCCAGCCACTACGTGGGCCTTCGGTGAGGGTATCTTGGGTGCCAATGAGAGGTAGAGAGTAAGGGTCCGATCCAGGACATTGAGAATTTTCATCCTAAAATAGTTTCCAGGCTCTACCTCTTCCCACAGTTGCTCTGCCAAGAGAATTGGTCTCAGGTTTTTGGTTTTTTTTTTTTTGAAAGAAAAAATTGAAAGAACTTTCCAGGCCAGAGGCAGAATTGCAAGATGGTTAAGAATGTGGGAGCCTGAGCACCATTTTAACCAAGTGATCCAAGTGATGAAATAAAAATTCACATTTTAAAGGCAAGACAAGAAAAATTTAAACAGAAAACTTTCTCTGTCCCTTGGCCTCCTCTCTCCCCTCTAGCACCTTTGTGCATCTCCATTATGTGTTAACTAGACCTCCCCAATGGCAGAAATACCTGCTCAATCAGAAAGATAAAGTTTTCTCCTTCTGACACCAGCCATGTAACTCCTTAGATGACACCATTCCCTTCTCAATCTTGTAAAGGGTCACGATGACCCACCACTCCCTTTGTCTGTGCAGATATCTTTGGTGAACTTTATATACAAAGCCAATATAACATTTCCATTAAAGATATCGATTGGTGCAGAACAGACTGGTCAGACAACCTGGGGAGATACTGGGCTGCATCTAATGGAAGTTCTTAGCTTGAATACTTACTTATGACCTTATTAATGTTACTAGCTGTATTACTTCTATTCTGCCTATTTTACAAGATTATTATTCTCTCATTACCACATACGTGACAGCCTCTGATAAAAATAATGATGACGGGGGCTTCCCTGGTGGCGCAGTGGTTAAGAATCCGCCTGTCAATGCAGGGGATACGGGTTCAAGCCCTGGTCTGGGAAGATCCCACATGCCGCGGAGCAACTAAGCCCGTGCGCCACAACTACTGAGCCTACACTCTAGAGCCCGCAAGCCACAACTACTGAAGCCTGTGTGCCACAGCTACTGAAGCCCACGCGCCTAGAGCCCGTGCTCTGAAACAAGAGAAGCCACCGCAATGAGAAGCCCGCGCACCGCAACGAAGTGTAGCCCCCGCTCTCAGCAACTAGAGAAAACCCGCGTGCAGCAGCGAAGACCCAATGCAGCCAAAAATTAAATAAATGAATAAGTAAATACATTTATTTAAAAAAATAATGATGACTAGGCAACTTGAAACAGTTGAGCAAATATATCGTCCTCTAAGATCAATGATTGTAATACTGTAACTCTAGATATGGGAAGAAACAACAAGAGGGTACCATTTTCTGGACCATAACAGACTAGTAAGACAGGGGATCTAGAGGCTTTTGGCTACTGTTAACAGGGCCTAGTCCAATAATAGCATGTCGAGTGGCCTATCAACAAAATCTTCTCCTGACCTAAGAATGAGCATTCCTGAGGCCGTGGGACAAATCGGTCACGAAATGCCTCCCAAACCTTGGTCGAAATTAAGGCTGAAAGGAAGGGGATTGTAATACAAAGAATGTTGCCCACCATCCAGTTCTATGAGAATCAAGTTGTTAGCCACTGCAGTCGCTGACTTACATACACCTTGAAATGGGTTCAGGGATCAGGATGAAGCACTTTGTGCTCTAGGAAAACTGACAGAACCGGCCCTCAGATAATTGGATATTTTCGGGAAAAATTTTATGAACTCAGCTTCTTGCATTTTCCCAGACTAGAAAAGCACTAAAGCCATTAACTAAGATATCTGTTCACCTGAATAATAGTAACTTTCTACTGAGATGTGTGCTTGGTTGCACGTACCCCTTCACCAAACTCACATATATACTAGCCTCCCCGCTTACCTCTTTGGAACAGTTCTCAGAGCTGTCTGAAGGTCTGTCTCCCAGATTATAATCCCCAGGTTGGCTCAAAATTTTCCATTTCTTTCTTGGATTGACTATTGACTAATTTTTTTATCGACATTGACACAAGCTGAGGTCACAAACGATGGGACACACTGACATCATGTGCCTCCTGTCGTGATGTGCTGGGATGGACACGATGTATGAATTATTCCTGCCAAAAAAAGAAAAAATTCACCTCAGTCTAATCATGAGGAAACATCAAACAAACCCAAACTGAGGGACATCTACAAAACAGTTAGCCTGTAATATTTAAAATGTCAAATGACACGAAAGACAAAGGAAGAGGCTAAGAAACCATTCCGGGTTGGAAGAGATTAAAGAGGCATGAGCACTGTGGCAGGCATGCTTCTAAGATGGTCCCCAATTACACCCCCTCTTTGATGTCATCACCTCTCCTTGAGTGTGCCTGGACCTGGTGACTTGCTTCTTCTTTTTTTTTTTTTATTGAAGTATAGTTGATTTACAATATTGTATTAGTTTCAAGTATACAGCAAAGTGATTCAGTTATTTTTTTTCAGACTCTTTTCCATTATAGGTTATTACAAGATACTGAATATAGTTCCCTGTGCTATATAGTAAATCCTTGTTGTTTATCTATTTTATATATAGTGGTGTATATCTGTTAATTTTATGCTCCTAACTTATCCCTCCCCCATGCCTTTCCCCTTTTGTAACCATAAGTTTGTTTACTGTTTCTGTGAGTCTGTTTCTGTTTTGTCAATAAATTCATTTGTGTTATTTTGTAGATTCCACATATAAGTGATATCATATAACGTTTGTCTTTTTCCGTCTGACTTACTTCACTTAGTATGATAATCTCTAGGTCCAGCCATGTTACTGCAAATGGCAATATTTAATGCTTTTTTATGGCTGAGTAATATTACGTTGTATAAATATATCATATCTTCTTTATCCATTCATCTGTTGATGGACACTTAGGTTGCTTCCGTGTTGGTGACTTGCTTCTAATAATAGAGTACAGCAAAGGTGATGGAATGTCACTTCTGAGAACCCAAGAGACTGTGTTTAGATTACAAAAGACTGTGACTTCTGTCTTGCTAGCATTCCCTCTCTGGTTCATCTCAGCGTGCTTGGTCTGATGAAGCAAATTTTCAGATTGTGATCTACCCTATGGAGAGGCCCGTGTTTCAAGGAGCCGAGGCCTTTGGGCCTGATGTCACTGAATCTGCCAGCAATTCCTGAATGAGCCTGGAAGCAGATGCTGCCCCAGTTGAACCTTGAGATCACTGCAGCCCTGGCTGACGCACCTTGACTGCAGCCTTGAGCCAAGGAGCCCAGCGAGGCCGCATCCAGATTCTTGACCCACAGAAACTGTGAGATGATAAAGGTTGCTGCTTTAAGCCACTGAGTTTTGGGGCGACTTGTTATGCAACGACTTACAAGTAATACAACCACTGAATGTCATGTGTAATCCTGAACTGGATTCTGGAACCGAAAAAAAAAATCACTATGAAAGACAGTATTTTGATAATTGACCCGATATGAATAGGGACAGAATGAATAATAATATTGTGTCAAGATTAAATTTCTCGAGTTTGCTAACTGTACTGTTCTGTAAGATGATACTTGGTTCATTAGAGATCACACAGAAATACTTAGGGTCATGATTTCTGCCACTTCCTCTCAAATGGTTCATGGGTGCAAATAATAATATATATTATACATATTAGATATAACGTATTATAGAGAAAGAGTTTCGTTTAGTTATGAGCTTATCTGTTGTGTAACAAACCACCTCAAAACTTAATGACTCAAAACAACCAAAGTGTGTTATTTCTCACGGTCTTGTGGGTTGACTGGATTCGTCTGGAAGGCTCCTCTGCTCTACGTGGCATCAACCGAGGTCACTCACCCTGTGGTGCTTAGCTGGTAATTGGGGTGGCCTGGGCTGGAAAGTCCAAGAGGCTTCACTCCCATGTGTGGCACGTCCGTGCTTCTCAACATGGCCTCTCTCTCCCCACGTGGCTAGCTTGGGCTCCCTCACAGCATGGTGGTTTCAGAGTAGTCAGGCCTCTTACATAGTGGCTACCTTCCGAGAAGAGAGAGGAAGTGTAAGCTGCCTGGCCCAAGGCAGCCCAGCTGCATGCTGCCAAGGGATTGTTGAGCCGTTCTTAGGATCTGGTGCAAATCCCCTTCTCCGGGCCAGGAAGAGCTAGTTGGCAGTGACTCAGGGAAAAATCCTGGGGGCAAAGGAAGAGGGGAAGGGGAAGAATATAAAGAGGCTTCCCCAGCTAGAGTTAAAGGGCCCGAGGCCCAAGACCCTAGAGTAAGCTCTTCCCTCTCCCCACTCAGCTTCCTGAGCCCCCATCATTGTAACCTGAGAGCTCACTTAAAGATGTCAGGGAGTGAAGAGGGAGGAAGAAAAATGGCACTTTGGGGGCACAAAGTGCCAGGAGCTTTACCTACATCATTTCATTGACACCTGACAGCAGCCCTACAAAGAAACCATTATTATCCCCTTTGCAAAGAGTAGGTAGCAGAGGTCTCAGAAGGTGCGGTGACTTGAACTGACTCATACTGCAAAGGTATTGGATCAAAGGATGTATTTGCTTCTTTTTTATTTTATTTTTTAAATCTTTTTTTTAAATTTAATTTTTAAATTTTTGGCTGCGTTGGGTCTTTGTTGCTGCGCGTGGGCTTTCTCTAGTTGCGGTGAGCGGGGGCTGCTCTTCATTACGGTGCGTGGGCTTCTCATTGCGGTGGCGTCTCTTGTTGTGGAGCACGGGCTTTAGGTGCGCGGGCTTCAGTAGTTGTGGCACATGGGCTTAGTTGCTCTGTGGCATTTGGGATCTTCCCGGACCAGAGCTTGAACCCGTGTCCCCTGCATTGGCAGGCGGATTCTCAGCCATTGCGCCACCAGGGAAGTCCCTGGCTTCGCTTCTTTATTCAACAAACATTTTTTGGCCCAGGATTGTGCTGGGCCTGGGAACAGTAGGATGCATGTTGTCTTTGTCAGCTGTTGCTGCAATAAGTCTGCAAAACAAACATCCTGCAAATCTCAGTGGCTCCCAATGACAAGTATTTATTTTCCTCATTCCTAGGTAGTTCGGGGGTCAGCAGGGATTTCTGTTTCAGGCCACAGGTTGGCTGGGCTTGGGTCCAGCCTTTGGGTTGGGTTCAGGTCTAATCTTCACGTCCCCACATTCTACATGGACCAGTGGCTATCCTGGAGCATGTGCTTCTCGAGGGAGATCACAGGAACACAAGAGACAAACCAAACCACCAAACCAAAGCCTCTGCAACATCATTGGCCAGAACAAATCCCATGCCCAACCTAAAGGTGTGAAGGTGGAGAGGTCTCTTTTACCCACCATGAAGCCACGGTGATGGCATAGATAGAGAATTCTGTGATGAGGGAGTGAATTGAGAGCAGGGATCCAGTGTGCTGCAGGTGACAAGACACAGGCCTTGCCCTCAGGGGGCTCACCGTCTAGTGGCGGAGGTGCTCGTAAAGACACAATTGAGGGACGTGCAGTGAGGAGGCATCTGTGGGTGGCATGGGACTGTGCATGCGTGTGCATGTGTGTGGTGTGTACGTGTGTGTGCATGAACGCACAGCTTGGGAGCATGGAGATGGTGGGTCCCTGCAGCCAGCTAGACAGCTAAGAAGATTTTCTAGAGAGGAGACGCCCAAGGTAAATGCTAAAGGATAAAATAAATAGCGGCTCTTGACTGAACTGGAGAGAAGCGGCAGGGAAGCAAGGAAGGGCTTTACGGGCAGTCACAACTGTGGGTGCGAAGGCAAGGGGACCAGGAGCAGGACGGTGTAAGCCAGGAACTCGAGAAGCTGCCTGCTGTCCTTGGAGCATGCTGGGGAGGGCAGCACGCGTCAGGAGTTGATGAGAGGCAGACGTAGGCAGGACTCCAGCCACGGAAGGCCTTTGTCAAGTGCTGGATGTCATCTTCCCTTCACCTCCAGAGCACTCTCCACGCTCCTCCACTCCACTCCCTCTCCTGGGTCACTGGCCTGTACGGGCTACAGCCAAAGCCTCTCTCATTCTGGGAAGATGGCAGAATGTAGTTCTAGCCTCTCCCCAAGTTCCCCCTGTTATGGACTGAACACTGTCCTCCCAAAATCCGTATGTTGAAGCTCTAACCCCCAAAGTGACTGTATTTGGAGATAGGGCCTTAAAGTATATAATTAAAGGTCATTGAGTTCATAAGGGGTCTAATCTGACAGGATGGTTGTCTTTAGAAGAGGAAGAGACACCAGAGATCTCACTCCCTCTCTCCACATGCTCACAGAGGAAAGGCCACGTGAGGACACAGTGAGAAGGTTGCTGTATAAGCCAAGAAGAAAGGTCTCACCAGAAACCAACACTGACAGCACCTTGATCTTGGACTTAGCCTCCCAAACTGTGAGAAAATAAATTTCTGTTGTTTGAGCCACCCGGCCTGTGGTATTTTGTTATGACAGACCTAACAGACTAATATGGCCCCCCACCCCCCCAAAAAAAACCTAACTAGAATAAAAACATCAGAAGAGCCACAGACAATTTCTACAACAAAACTGGGTGACAAATTAAACCCACAAACTCAAAATACCAATTGAGTGGGGACAAACCATAGTTACTAGACTCATGTGATACTGGTTTCTGTGTAGGAGAAAGCAGAAGGAAGACACCTGGGCTTCTGATGGTCCTGAGAACAGTTAAATTCCCAAATCACCAACTTCTACTCAAAAGCATGGAAGGCCAATTCAAAAGCAGCTAAAACTAGAAAATACTTCTGCAGTACCCAATTTGTAGATAAGTGCCAGGGAACCACTGTGCAGTGAGGTCTAACAGTGCTAGAGCCATCTGGGTCCCATAAACTCACTTTTGCTTCCCCTATACACTCCTGAAACTAATAGACTGGAGCTCTTTTTAATGACAAAGTCCCGCACTGGGACTTGGAGAGTAGACTACAAACTAATCAGGACAGGCACACTAGGGACAAAGAAAGAAAAGCTCCAGGCAAACGTGGGGTTGGAGGATGGAGGATCAAGGGATCTCAAGAAGTACAAAATCATGTGTGTGTGTACATACATATATATTATACATACACACAAACATATATATAAATCACCGAGGCAGATTTTATTTTCTGAAGATGGCTGCAAAAATTACGTCCTCATCCCACATGGCCTTATTTTTTCTTTTAAATTATAATTTATCTTTGGCTGCATTGGGTCTTCATTGCTGCGTGCGGGCTTTCTCTAGTTGCGGCGAGCAGGGGCTGCTCTTCGTTGTGGTGCACACAGGCTTCTCATT
Organism: Grampus griseus; assembly: GCF_964374135.1. Taxonomy (NCBI): domain Eukaryota; kingdom Metazoa; phylum Chordata; class Mammalia; order Artiodactyla; family Delphinidae; genus Grampus; species Grampus griseus. Next base: position 26,134,663 of record NC_139010.1, on the reverse strand, counting down.
GTGGTGGCTTCTCTTGTTGCAGAGCATGGGCTCTAGGAGCACGGGCTTCAGTAGTTGCGGCATGTGGGCTTAGTAGTTGTGGCGCTTGGGCTTAGTTGCTCCATGGCATGTGAGATCTTCCTGGACCAGGGCTTGAACCTGTTGGCAGGCGGATTCTTAACCACTGCGCCACGAGGAAAACCCCCTTCTTTTTTTTTTTAATATTTATTTATTTATTTGGTCGTACTGGGTCTTAGTTGTGGCAGGTGGGCTCCTTAGTTGTGGCATGCATGTGGGATCTAGTTCCCTGATCAGGGATCGAACCCAGGTCCCCTGCATTGGGAGTGCGGAGTCTTAACCACTGCACCACCAGGGAAGTCCCCCATATGCCCTTCTTACAATGTGGCCTTGACTTTTGTCCCTTTAATTGTGGGACCTATGTACCTGGCTGGAACTTTGTGACTGTCTTGACACAGAGAGTACTGTGGAAGTAGAGGCCATGTGGCTTTCAAGACTGTCCAAATGCCATGTATGTCCACCTTCTTTCTTAAAATGTTCACTCATGGAAATCAACCACCATGCTGTGAGGAAGCCCAACAAGCCACATGAAGAGATCACAGGTAGGTGTTCTAGCAGACAGCCAGCATCCAGCACCAGACATATGAGTGAAGGAGCTGTCAGATGGCCCCAACACTTTCAAGTCATCTCCACTCAGTCTTCCAGCTGCGACACCAGGCATTACGATGTAGAGACATGCCATCCTGACCGTATTCTTTCTGAATGTCTGGCCCACAGAAACTGTGAACACAATAAAATGGTTGTGGTTGGGCTTCCCTGGTGGCGCAGTGGTTGAGAGTCCGCCTGCCGATGCAGGGGACGCGGGTTCGTGCCCCGGTCCGGGAAGATCCCACATGCCGCGGAGTGGCTGGGCCCACGAGCCGTGGCCGCTGAGCCTGCGCGTCTGGGTCCTGTGCTCCGCAACGGGAGAGGCCACAACAGTGAGAGGCCTGCGTACAGAAAAAAAAAAAAAAAAAAAAAAAATGGTTGTGGTTTTATACGCTAAATTTGGGGTGATTTGTTATGCAGCAATAGTAATTAGAACAATCACTTTGTAAACTCAACAGAATGAGGAGCTCAAGACCTGTGAAGTTAGAAAACTATCCTTACTCACCTGATGTCCCCTAAAAATACTGGAAAATTCACTTTACTTTAAAAAGGAGCATCAGAAAAGCATCAAGGTTGAATCCTGTGTAAAATTATGAGAAAACGGAGAATGAGTTGCAAAATAACATTCCTACAAATAATAAAAGCATGCCAGGAAAACATGTCCACAAAGGAGATGAAAACATTTCCCAAAAAATTAGAGAAAAATTTTAAATGATAGAAATTATGAAACTATATAAATCAAAATTGGATGAGCTCAGAAGTCAGGTGATTAGGGAAAAAAGAAGAAAGTTTTGAAAAGAATGATGATAAAGTCAGAAAATAACTAACTATATAGAACAAGAAACCATTTCAGAAACGAAGATGAAATGAAAAGGAACAGAAGAGAGAATAACCATAATAGAGAATATTTTCAAAGAAAACTAAGATAGAAGGGAAGGCATTTTAAAAGCGAGATAAAGAGATAAAAAGATTCGAGAGTGATAGAACAGAGAAAATATAGAAAAGGAAGAGTGAACATACATGTGATAGGAATCCATGAAGAACCCTGAAGAAAAGCAAAACAGTGGAACAGAAAAAGTACTAAAAACTATAATTCAAGGAGATGTTCCTTACAGAGAGCATGGCCTGAAATTTCATCTGGAAGAAGCATCTGTATACCTGGGTGAGTCAACCCTGAGACTTATGTCTAGGAAAACTGTTGGGCTTTAAAGGAAAAAAAAAAAAAAAGAATAAAAGCAAAAAGACAAATCACTTTTTTTTTTGAATTTAATTTATTTTTTTATGCAGCAGATTCTTATTAGTTATCCATTTCATACATATTAGTGTATACATGTCAATCCCAATCCCCCAGTTCATCACACCACCACCACCCCCCTCGCCACTTTCCTCCCTTGGTGTCCATACATTTGTTCTCTACATCTGCAAATCACTTATAAAGGAAAGAAAAACAAGTTGTCATCTGACTTTTAAACAGCAATGATTTATGTCACAAGACAATATACTGACGTATTTCAGGAAATGTGAACAAAGGATTTTATACCGAGTGAAACTGACCTTCAAGTATAAAAGCCAAACTGTTACGAACGTGGAAGAACCCAAGAAATATTGTTCCCTTGAGCCCTTTCTGGGTAATCCAGACTTCAAAAAGCCAAAAAGACCGGCGAATCCTTTACATTAAATCTTGCGAAATGTCCCAGCTAACAATCAAGTAAGGAATCATAGAACTGAATATCGCCATTTTACATCCCTAATGAGTGAAAGGATCCAGGCACTGATCATCTGTGGCTGCTAGTATCACAAAAAGGGAGATCATCAGACATTGTGCATCCCCTGATGGAAGAATAAAATATCACCTATTAAATGGAATTGTCCAGAAAAAGAAGCAGAAGAGGAGGAGGGGAAGAGGAGTAGAAATGAACTTGGACCCAATCAAGCCTATAATCTAACTACCAATTCAAGGAAATACAAGGGACAAAGGAACGTTGTTAAAATGGTACCCTCAAGACTGACACAATCCAGATTGTGGGAAGTTCTGCAGATGAAAGACACAAGTTTTTCAATAACATCCAAGTGAAAATTGCAAAGAGAAAAATAAGAGGTGGATAGGAAACATAAATTAAAAGAAATTAAAGAGGGCTTCCCTGGTGGCGCAGTGGTTGAGAGTCCGCCTGCCAATGCAGGGGACGCGGGTTCATGCCCAGGTCCGGGAAGATCCCACATGCCGCGGAGCGGCTGCGCCCGTGAGCCATGGCCGCTGAGCCTGCGCGTCCGGAGCCTGTGCTCCGCAACGAGAGAGGCCACAACAGTGAGAGGCCCACGTACCGCAAAAAAAAAAAAAAAAAGAAAAGAAATTAAAGAAAATAAAGCAACCTAAAGGCATATGAATCAAACAAAATGTATGGACTTCATTTGGATCCTGATTCAAACAAACTGTCTTCCTAAAAATTTTATAAACTAATTGGTGAAATGTAAACTCTGATGGCATAGTTGATGGTTTAAGGAACTATTGTTAAATTGTATAGATGTGATAATAGTATTGTGGTACTATTTTTGAAAAGAAGAGTTCTTATAGAGTTACACAGTGAAATATCAATAGTAACAGATGACATGATAGGCATGATATGTGGGATTTCCTTCCAAATAATCTGAAGAGGAGGAAGGAGTGGGGGGTGGAGTATAGATGGAACATGATTGGCCATGTATCGGTAATTGATGAAGATGGTTCAGTATACTAGTCATTCTATTTTGTACATCTTTGAAAATTTCTTCAATAAAAAGTTCAACAAAAGTCTCCCTATTTCTGCCAGTACTTGATATCAGCCAGGTGAAGAGGGGAACAGGACACACAGAGACCCTTCCGGCAGAGAGACCAAGTGAGGGAAGAGCTGAAGGGAAGGGAAACCTGCTGGGAGCCCAGGTGGGGTGGGTGTGTTCAGGGAGGAGCCTGGAGGGTATCCCTACACTACAAAGTTTGCACATTCTTTTTTTTTTTAGTTGAAGTATAGTTGATTTATAATGTTGTGTTAGATTCTGGTGTACAGCCAAGTGATTCAGATATATATATATATATATTCTTTTTCATATTCTTCCCATTATAGTTCATTACAAGGTATTGAATATAGTTCCCTGTGCTATACACTAAATCCTTATTGCTTGTCTGTTTTATTTATAGTAGTGTGTATCTGTTAATCCCATACTCCTCATTTATCCCTCCTCCCAACCCCTGTTTTCCCCTTTGGTAACCATAAGTTTGTCTTCTATGTCTGTGAGTCTGTTTCTGTTTTGTAAATAAGTTCATTTGTATCTTTTTTTTTTTTTTTTTTTTTTGTGGTACGCGGGCCTCTCACCGCCGTGGCCTCTTCCGTTGTGGAGCACAGGCTCCGGACGCGCAGGCCCAGCGGCCATGGCTCACGGGCCCAGCCGCTCCACGGCATGTGGGATCCTCCCGGACCGGGGCACGAACCCGTGTCCCCTGCATCGGCAGGCGGACTCTCAACCACTGCGCCACCAGGGAAGCCCCATTTGTATCATATTTTAGATTCCACACATAAGTGATATTCCATGGTGTTTGATTTTCTCTGTCTGATTTACTTCATACTTAGTATGCTAATCTCTAGTGGCTTCCATGTTGCTGCAAATGGCATTACTGCATTCTTGTTTATGGCTGAGTAATATTCCACTGTATATGTGTACCGCATCTTCTTTATCCATCCCTCTGTCGATGGACATTTAGGTTGTTTCCGTGTCTTGGCTGTGGGGAATAGCGCTGCTATGAGCACCGGGGTGCGTGTATCTTCCTGAATTATAGCTTGGAGCTTGCGCCTTCTTTAAGGAGTAATGGCGAGAAATGGCAGGGTTTCAAGCAGAAGAGCGGCACAACCAGATTTGTTCCTTAGGAAGGTCACTGTGGATGCAGAGTAAAGGAGGGTTTGGCAGCGGAGCGTCCAGGCGAGGAGCTGGGGGTGGCCTGGACAGGTGGTGTCAGTGGGGATGGAGGTGGTGGACCTCGTCAAGGTTTGTTTAGGAGATGGAGTGAGAGGGCCTCCTGACTGATTGGATGTGGGGGAAGAGGGAGAAGGATTAGCCCACTGATGCCAGACCCTGATCCAAGCCCTTGACATTAATGAGCAAATTTCATCTTTGCACAAACACTTCGTATGGCTGTGAGCGTAACTGACGCTGTCTTGGGCCTGTTCGGTTTCTCCTGTCCTTCCACTGATGCTACCCCAGACTGTACTGTGCACTAAATCACTTCAAGGGCTTTGTAGTTAATAGATGTTGTTTAATGATCATGTGGACCAGGTGACCTCTGTGCTCTGTTGGTCCCCAAACAATGATGAAGACCTTTGCTGCCTATTCCCTGCACCCACGAGACTAGTTACCCATTCATAATCTTGACTTAGGAGTGCACGTCCTGTTTCCAAGCGTGTATCCCCATACCCTAGGCTAACTCTAAAATTGTCTGAATGGCCCCTCGGCAGTGCAGAGCGCAGCCTCGAAAGCTTCCAGGTCATTGTCTGCCTGATCCCACCCTGAGAGTAAGTTATCTTGTAATAAACGGATCCATTGGTTAGATGCAGCTGCCGGCCTCATTTTTCCGTCCGAAGATGCCTTCCTTCTCAGTTCGGTGGGCCATTTTTCTTCCCTCCATCCTCCAGCGCCCTTAGAGGGAGATAACTGTTGTCTTGCCTGGATTCCTAGAAAGCAAAGCCTGAGGCTAAGAGCTGATGCCTACTGCTTTGTTAGGAAGAGTGACCCTAGGGGGCAGGTGGGTGGGAGGGACAGAAGTGAAGCACGGGAGGAGGCAGAGTTGAAGCCAAGGTGTGTGACCCACCTGGCTGCCTCTAGGTGCGCTTGAATGAATGCTCTATCCCTGGGGTGGGGGTACGCTTCAAGAAGGCATATAAAATGCACCTCAGGACAGTTGGTCCAAGGGGAATAGGAGGAAGAATTTATCCACCAGCTCCTGTCTCCCGTTGGCCAATGTCCACTCCAAGGGGCTACACACACACACACACACACACACACACACACACACACACACACACACACAGAGTTATGCAGGAGTGGACACCAAGCAGAGCCCTTGGCATCCCATGCTTCAGTGGCCTCAGAGAAGCCCCAGGACAAGAGGCCGGAGGTGTGCAGCATGGACATGAGGCCAGGCGCTGTCAGGTTACACCGCAGCGAAGCTGGTCACAGTCCCTGCAGAGCTAGTTGCCACCCCAGTGGTAGAATGAATAACAGAAGAGGCCAAGAGCATCTGAAGTGTGCCTGAGAGGTATCTCACACCCCATCCTCATTAACATCACACCACCATCATTATCCCCATTTTACAGATGAGAAAACTGATGCTCGCAGAGGTCACCCAAGTAGTCAACAGCAGAACCAGGATTCAGACCCACACAGTCTGGCTCTAATGACTGCATTCTTATCCGTTATACTCAGCTGCATCTTGGAGGCAGTGGCCCTACACCTCCACCCTTAGTGGGCCTACGGATTCCAAAGCCTTTTGAGGTGCGAGGGAAACTAGGCTTAATTATCAGGGAAGAAGGGATGTCATGGACAACATGATAAATATAATTAACACTGCTGTATATGATATATGAAAGTTGTTAAGAGTAAACCCTAACAGTTCTCAGCATAAGAAAAAAATTATTTTTTCTTTCTTTAATTTTGTATCTATATGAGATGATGGATGTCGCCTAAACTTGTGATAATCACTTCATGATGTAGGTAAATCAAACCATTAAGCTGTCCACCCTAAACTTATACAGTGCTGTATGTCAACTCTATGTCAATAAAGCTGGAAGAAAAAAATGTTTAAAAATGATTGGGGAGGGACTTCCCTGGTGATCCGGTGGGTAAGACTCTGTGCTCCCAGTGTGGGGGGCCGGGTTCAATCCCTGGTCGGGGAACTAGATCCCACATGCATGCCGCAACTAAGAGTCCACATGCTGCAACGTAGATCCCGCATGCCACAACGAAGACCCGGTGCAGCCAAAATAAATGAAAAAAAAAAAAAAACAGGTTGGGGAGAAGTCAAGAGTAGGGAAAAAAGAAGAGCAATTTATAATTACCCATTAGTTTATTGAACAAATATTTACCATTACGCGTCCAACCCTATGCTCAGTGCTAGGGAGACAGAGGTAAAACTGGTGCACTCTCCTTGCTGGGGAGCTTGCGTGCTGGTGACAAGACAGACGTGCATTAAGCATTCCAGAGCGAGGCAATCAGTTCTGCTACCTGCTGGCTGTGTGACCTTTCTGAGCCTCAGTTTCCTCATCTGTAAGATGGGCCAATAGCACACTGCAGCATAAGTGCTTAGCATAGTACCTGGCACAGAGTGTGGTAGTGCTTGTTACCGCTGTCGTTATGTGAGAGATACAGAGGAGGGAACATCCCTTGGTCGTCAGGCCCCATGTGTTCTGGATCAGAAGCTCCGCTGTCCTCCGTTTCCCAGCCCTGAGCACAGTGTTCCAGCCACCCACACATCGCTGCCGAATGAGCTGATGCCTGGCCTTCTCTCCTTTTTGGGGATCTTGGTCGGAAACTGGGTCAGCAGGTCAGCCCTGAAGCCCTGGAGGCCTCAGCCCACTTGGAGTCTCTCTCCAGGGCCGGCTTGGGCAGTGGGGGCTTGTGGGCTGATGGGATGCTGTCCAAAGATGCCTTCAGAAGGAAGCCAAGGGGCCCAGTTTCCATGGTGATGAGAATGCCCATGGGGGTGGGGGGTCAGCTGAAGAGCACAAAGGACCATCTGACTCTTATTAGAGGCCTGGCAATAGGATATCTGCCTTGGGTCTAAGCTGCCCACGCACATGCCTCCTTGGCTGTGGAGGGAAGGGGTTTATACAGGGGCAGCCAGATGAGTAACTCCCATCCCACTGGAGCACTTCGAATGGCCTCTGCTGCCACACTCAGGAGCACCGCAGGTACCTGCCAACCCCTCAAATCCCTTTGCTTGAAACTTTCCAGGCAGGAGGTGAGAGGAAGGAACAGAGGTGGTTAGCAAACACTTTTGTAGCCCCTCCTCCTAAGGGCTCTACCAGGAGAGCTTGGGACTGGAGGACCTGGTTCAAATCCTGGACTCAGCCTCTAGCTGGCTTCAACTAATACATAATCTCGATGAGCCTCGGTTTCTTTGGCAGGACGGTGGGTTGGAAAAAGCACCTGTTTTGGAATCAGGCAGCTCTGGGTCTGAATCTAGGCTTTCACCCTTGAATCTATTCAACAAAACTTGTTGAGCGCCCCGGTGGGCCCTTCCCATTCTAGGTGTGGGGATTCAGGTGTGTGTGGCTGTGATCAAAGCCACCGAGCTCCCTATTTTCAGGGGGCTTACGGTGCAGGAGAGACACAGGCCACGAACAATCAAATAATATAATGGAACGCAATGGAGTGTGGTATGATATCCATTTAGGCATACCAGGTAGAGGTTAGTGCTTTGAAAAAATATAATGCAGGGCACAGCACAGAGAAGGATTCTCCCAGGGGAGATTACTTTAAATAATGTGTTCAGAGAAGGAGCTCTGGCCTGGGTAAAGCTCCTAGCCCACATCTGAGCCTCAGTTTCCTCATCCGTAACCTGGACTGAAGCATGCCTACCTCCCAAGAATGTTGTGGGATCCCGTAACATCACAAAAACCTTTACTGTCCAGAGTAAATGATGCCAGAAAAAAAGGCATATTTTTTAACCAAAGACTCGCTATCAGTGATGTGTGTTGGGGAAAGACAGTGTGGCCAATGAGTTCGTCCAGTTTCTGATTTTATTTCCTTTTTTTCTTTTTCATTAAGGTTTCTGTGTATATTGATGTATTGATACTCATTAAATAAGTGTAAATCTGCCCCCAAAACCCAAAATAAAACAACCTCAACAGTGCTGGGTGCTCTGTAAGTCCTCAATAACATCCTGGGTTCCTTCTTCCTGAGGAGTCAGCGGAGGGGCATGATGGAAGTTAAATTTTAGTGAAATAACATGACAGGCATATAAAGGGGCCCAAAGGGGCCCTGGAGTCATCTTTCAGGCAGGAGAGCAGCCGCATCCCGGCTGCCAGGCCAGGCCTGCCGGAAAAGCAGCCCCTTTGCGAGCAAACATGCCCCAGGCAGGGAGGAGTGCGCAAGCGTGTTACCAGAGGTTCTTCTGCGCCTGAGCGACCCTGTGCGGCTCCATCCAGCCCCACACTCAGCACTGGTCCTTCACCTGTGAGAAGAGAAGGCACACTCCTACTTCCAAGATGTCCAAGCCCAATTTAATGGTGGAGAAGAGGTGGGTGTAGAAAATCCAGAGGCCCAACCTCCGCCCTGCCCCAGTTGTGACTCCACAGCACCAAGTCCTGACCCTAATCTGCAAAAGAGACTTCTGGCCACAGAGCATCACCAAAGTGTGAGTGGAAGGGGCCATTCTGAGGTCTAAGTGTCTGCTGGGGAATTATAGTACAGAGGTGGCCAGGCTCCCAAATGACAGGGCTGCCAGGCTAACTGATGACTGGGATGGATAAAAATATTCCGTGGCCAAGGGCAGGTGGTGAAGGGTGGGATCTCCCCTTGGAGAACTGGGGCAACAACAGACGTAGCCTTATCAGGACACTGGTGGCAGAGCCACACTCCCTTCTGCACGTAGATCTGCAGGCAGACAGGCTGCCAGGAAGCCACTCCCTTCGCCCTGAGTCCCTGCCAGAGGGTCTGCCCCCAGTGCGGCCTCTGCTCCCCAGCCCTGTAGCAGCTGATGGTCACTTCAGCCCTGCTGGATGACTTGTTCAGAGAGACAATCTGGCAAGAAAGAGGATTTAAAATGCTAGTGCTAGTTATTTCACTTTTTTCTGATCTTTGGGGTATGATTAAAGAAAAAAATCTTGAGGTAATATTTTGAGGTCTGTTTATAGGACTTATAGTCTTTTGTTTTATTCCATTAGCACTGTTTAGAGGGACTAAAAGTTGTATATCCATCAAGTTCTCCGCGAGTCAGGTTCAGTGGTGGTCAGAGTTGGCATCCAATAACTTGCGGGTCCCTGCTGCCCAATTCTGCATCCTCCTGAGCCCTATCTGAGTTTGGTGGGTCTGGGGGGCCCCTCCCTAGGGCTGCGGTGGCAGCCAGAGAAGATAGCTTAGCCTCCTAATGGGGGCACTTCGGGCATCATTCCTGTGGACAGCGGTATAAGGTCACTTTTGCACCAGCCTGGCTCTTCCTGGCCCCCTGTCCCAGTTCCTTGGGCATCTGGCTGGGTGTGGGGCTTCAGAAGATTGGGAGCCGTTTCCCAGGAGTTAGTGCAGCGAACGTTGCGCTCTTCTGCCATCTTGTGGTCATTTCCAGGATAGCAAGCGCCGGTTTCCTTGCCTCCCCGATGCTATGCTAGCCTTGGCCACCAGGGGGCAGCCCGATAAGGAAGGTTCCGCATCCAACCCCAGCTGTATAAAAGTTGATCTTTAACAAAACAGCGTTAAGCTATACAGTAAGTCTCCTACATATGAACGAGTTCCATTCCGAGAGTGCGTTCGTGAGTCCAATTTCTTCGTAACGCCAACAAAGTTCGCCTAGGTGCCCCGCTAACACAATCGGCTATGTAGTACTGTACTGTAATAGGTGTATAATATTTTTCACACAAATAATACATAAAAAACAAACAAACACAAAAAAATAAAGAAAACATTTTTAATCTTACAGTACAGTACCTTGAAGAGTACAGTAGTACAGTACTACAGCTGGCATACAGGGGCTGGCATCGAGTGAACAGGCGAGAAGAGCCACTGACTGGAGGGGGGAGAGGAGGTGGGAGATGGTAGAGATGAAGGGTCCTCAGCAACAGGAGACGGAGGGCGAGCTGCAGTTTCACTTACGCCGGATGTTGATGGCACAGGTTCTGGTTCCTCGCTGGATTCAGTTAGTTCTATCTACCCTCTTGAAAGACACGATCCAGGGATGTCTGGGTAGTAGCTCGTTTTTTCTCGTCAGCGATGGCACGGTAGCACTAGATGGCGTTCTGAACAGCTGCTGCAAGCTTCACGTACCGTTCTTCGTTGGGATCCTGTGTCTCAAAAACTAACAGTGCCGCCTCAACGAAAGAAAATCCCCTTGTTGGCGGGGGTGGGGTGGTGGTGGGATGAATTGGGATTGACATATATACACTACTATGTATAAAATAGATAACTAATAAGAACCTGCTGTATAAAAAATTTAAATAAAATTAAAAAAAAATAAAGAAAATCCCCTTGCCGTTTGCTCCGTCGTGAATCTCTTCGGTTCTTCAGTTACTTCTTCGTCCTGTTGTCGCTCCACTCTCTGCATTATTTTCACTTTTGTTTCCATTGTTCTCGCTTGGTGCTTCTTAGCAGGACCAGCTACATCACTGCTGCTTTTACGCTTGCTTACGCTTGCTTCCGGACATCCTGGGCTTGAAATAAGGATACTATACTACTGTACTCTATACAGTACTGTACAGTACAGCACACGGGAGCACAGCCTCTCGTAGAGGATGCAGGCACGTGACAATGTACACCAGACACGTGAACTAACTTACGTGATTGGACATGTGAATGCACATTCGCATCTTTGAATGTTCCCAACGTGAAGGTTCGTATGTGGGGGACTTACTGTAATTCTTTTTTTTTTAATTGAAGTATAATCGACTTACAATGTTATATGAGTTTCAGGTGTATAATACAGTGATTCGATACACTGGAAAATGATCACCAGGATAAGTCTAGATGCCATCTGTCACCGTACAGAGTTGTAACAGTATTTTGACTCTATTCCCTATGCTGTACATTACATCCCTTGATTTATTTATTTTATAACTGGAGGCATATACTTTTATTTATTTTTTTAAAAAATTATTTATTTATTTTATTTTTGGCTGCGTTGGGTCTTTGTTGCTGCGCGTGGGCTTTTCTCTAGTTGCAGCAAGCGGGGGCTACTCTTCGTTGCGGTGCGCGGGCTTCTCATTGTGGTGGCTTCTCTTGTTGTGGAGCACGGGCTCTAAGCGCGTGGGCTTCAGTAGTTGTGGCATGCGGGCTCAGTAGCTGTGGCACACGGGCTTAGTTGCTCCGCGGCATGTGGGATCTTCCTGGACCCGGGCCCAAACCCGTGTTCCCTGCATTGGCAGGCGGATTCTTAACCACTGAGCCACCATGGAAGCCTGAGGCTTATACTTTTAAATCTCCCTCACTTATTCCCTTTATCCCCCCACCCTCCTCCCCTGTGGCAACTACCAGTTTTTTTCTCTGTATCTCAGAGTCTGTTTCTGTTCTGTTCTGTTCATTTGTTTTTGTTTTTTAAGATTCCACACATGAGTGAAACCAGAGCATATTTGTCTTTCTCTGTCAGACTTACTTCACTTAGCGTGATACCTTCTAGATCCATCCATGTGGTTGCAAATAACAAGATTTCCTGCTTTTTAGAGCAAAGTAATATTCAAATGTGTACTTATACACACCCACACACAAATACTCATACGTATATCTTCTTTATCTATACCTCTATTGATGGACCCATAGGTGGCTCCCATATCTTGGCTGTTGTGAGTAATGCTGCAGTGAACATAGGGGTGCATCTATCTTTTCAAATTAGTGTTTTCCTTTCTCTGGATAAATACACAGGAATGGAATGGCTGGATCACATGGTAGTTCTACTGTTAATTTTTGGCCTCACGTGTATATTGTTTCCCACAGTGGCTGCACCAGTTGACATTCCCACCAGTAGTCCTCGATGGTCCCATTTTCTCCACATCCTCGCCAGCACCTGTTACTCCTTGTGTTGCCTTGTCTTCTCTCCCCTGGCTCGACCCTGGGTCATTAGCTTTGACCTAGACTGTCTGCCTCTTATTTCGTCTCCTTTCAACCAGGGGTCAGCTTGGTCACAGCGAGCCTGTCCCTATTCACCCTTCCCTGGTTCCTGATCCCTAAACACAAACCCCAAAGTCCTCCCTGCCTTCCCAGGCAGGCTGATCCCCACCAGTGCCCCGCCTGTCCTTCCTGGCTGGCCTCCCTGAACGCCACACACTGTGTTCTGGCTTTACTGGAGGTGCAATTCACAGGACATCAGCTCAGTCGCGTTCAGAGCATTTAGCATGTACAGAACGTTGTGCACCTGTCACCGCTCTCTAGTTGCAGAACGTTGTCGTCACCCCAAAAGGAAACCCTCTACCCATGATGCACTCATTCCCCATCCCCTCTCCCCCAGCCCCTGGCAACCAGCAATCGGTTTCTGTCTCTATGGATTTGCTTGTCGTGGAAAGTTCATCTGCACGGAATCCTACAGTGTGTGACTTTGGGTCCCTGGCTCCTTTGGAGATTCAGGCACACAGTGGCGCGTGTGAGTCCTTCATTCTGCTGCATGGCTGAATGACATTCCATCCTAACTGGCCTCCTGTTCCAGGAGGGCACCAAGCCTTTTCTTGCCTCCAGGCTTTCACACTCCCGGGCTCTTCCCTCTGCCTGAAAGTCTTCTTCCTAGTATCACCTGATAAACTCCTATGCCTTCTCCAGGTTTCTTTCTTGCCCCCTGGGGTCAACAAGACCCCTCCCCCAGGCGCCCTTCACAGCCCCTAAGTGATCTTTCATTTGTGCATGCATGAGGTTGTTGTTCAGGTCTGCCTCTCCCGCTTTATCGGGAGCCCGGTGTTGGCAGGAGGTTATTCCTTCTTGTTCACCTCCGTGTCCTCAGTGACTGTAGTACAGTCCCTGGCCCTTGGTAGGTGCTCCATCACATCTCTGGATTAAATGATTGAGTGAATGGTTTTATTAAGCCCTGACTAGGGACTAAAAGTTGTATATCCATCAAGTTCTCCGCGAGTCAGGTTCAGTGGTGGTCAGAGTTGGCATCCAATAACTTGCGGGTCCCTGCTGCCCAATTCTGCATCCTCCTGAGCCCTATCTGAGTTTGGTGGGTCTGGGGGGCCCCTCCCTAGGGCTGCGGTGGCAGCCAGAGAAGATAGCTTAGCCTCCTAATGGGGGCACTTCGGGCATCATTCCTGTGGACAGCGGTATAAGGTCACTTTTGCACCAGCCTGGCTCTTCCTGGCCCCCTGTCCCAGTTCCTTGGGCATCTGGCTGGGTGTGGGGCTTCAGAAGATTGGGAGCCGTTTCCCAGGAGTTAGTGCAGCGAACGTTGCGCTCTTCTGCCATCTTGTGGTCATTTCCAGGATAGCAAGCGCCGGTTTCCTTGCCTCCCCGATGCTATGCTAGCCATGGCCACCAGGGGTCAGGGTTCTCCACACTAGGCCACCAGATAAGCTTCCCCTGTAAAACCCCAAGTTTCTAAAGGTTGATTGAAAAAAAAACAAACAGAATTGAGGTATAACTTTTTATTAATTTTTTAAAAAATTTCGTTGCCACATCCTGTGGCATCGTAGTTCCTGACCAGGCATCGAACTTGTGCCCCCTTGCCGTATGAGCATGGAGTCTTTAGCATCTGGACCACCAGGGAAGTCCCCCTAGAATTTTTGGTTTTTAACTGAAGTATAATCGACTTACAATATTACTGAGTTTCAGATGTATAATATAATGATTTTATACATTGCAAAATGATCACTCGTAGTCTAGTTGCCATCTGTCGCCATACACGGTTATTACAGTGCTTTTCCTCCATTCCCTGTGCTGTACATTAATCCCATGACCTATCGATTTTATAACTGGCAGTTATACCTTTTAATGTCCCGCAGGTGTTCTCCTCACTCCCCACCCCCAATCCGCGACCCGTGGCAATCACCAGTTTTTTGCCTTTTTTTTTTTTTTTTTTTTTACGGTACGCGGGCCTCTCACCGTTGTGGCCTCTCCCGTTGCGGAGTACAGGCTCCGGTCGCGCAGGCTCAGCGGCCATGGCTCACGGGCCCAGCCGCTCCGCGGCATGTGGGATCTTCCCGGACTGGGGCACGAGCCCGTGTCCCCTGCATTGGCAGGCGGACTCTCAACCACTGCGCCACCAGGGAAGCCCAATCACCAGTTTTTTTCTCTGTATGTATGATTCTGTTTTGGTTGTTTATGTTCATTTGTGATTTTTTTTTTAGATTCCATATTTGAGTGAAATTAGATGTTATGTTTCTTTTTCTATCTCATTTTACTTAGCATTATACACTCTAGATCCATCCATGAGGTTGCAAATGGCAAGATACCCTGGTTTTTTGTAACTGAGTCATACTGAATTGTGTATATATACCACATCTTCTTTATCTATACATCTATGGATTGACACTCAGGTTTCTTCCATATCTGTGTTATTGGGAATAATGCTGCAATGAACATAGGGGTGCATCTATCTTTTAAAATAGTGGTTTTGTAAATGTGGTAGGTGGTGCTGTCCCCTAGCCCAGCAGCTGCAAGGCCCTTGTATTGAGACCCTGTTTGTAGGTGGGGATTTGTCACTGCGTGGCTGGCCGTATGGCCTGGGGCTCCAGGGGCTGGTGCTGGCCTGCTTGTGGGTGGGTAAGCTCCTGGCACTAATAGCCTAGTGGGAGGATTCCAAAATGGCACTTGTCAGCACAGTGTCCTTGAGATAGAAGGAGCACTCGAAAATGGCTTTTGCCAGTGTCTACATCCCTAGTTGCCAAGATTAGCAAGTGGTCTGATCCAGCCTCCTTTCACATTACTGCCTGTGGGCTGAAACCACAGCAGGTGAGATTTTCCATGTGCCTTTTTTTTTTTTTTTGGCTGTGCCACATACGGGATCTTAGTTTTAGACTGGGCACCGAGGATTGAACCTGTGCCCCCTGCAGTGGAAGCACGGAGTCTTAACCACTGGACCTCCAGGGAAGTCCCTTGCATGTGCCTTTAAGAGCAGAGTCTCTGGGCTTCCCTGGTGGCGCAGTGGTTAAGAATCCACCTGCCAGTGCAGGAGACACGGGTTCGAACCCTGGTCTGGGAAGGTCCCACATTTCACAGAATAGTTAAGCCTGTGCGCCACAACTACTAAGCCTGTGTTCTACAGCCCTCGAGCCACAACTACTGAGCCCACGTGCTACAACTTCTGAAGCCCGCATGCCTAGAGCCTGTGCTCTGCAACAAGAGAAGCCACCACAATGAGAAACCCACGCACCGCAACGAAGAGTAGCCCCTGCTCGCCGCAACTAGAGAAAGCCCGCACGCAGCAACAAAGACCCAATGCAGCCAAAAATAAATAAATAAAATAAATAAATTTATTAAAAAAACAAAAAAGAGCAGAGTCTCTGTTTCCTACTGCCCTCTGGCTCTTCAGTACCCACACCCTGCTGGCCTTCAAAGCCAGACATCCTGGGGACTTGTCTTCCAAGTGCAGTATCCCAGGTCTGAGGACCCTGATGTGGGTCTCAGACCCCTTGCTCCTTGGGGAGAACCTCTGCAATTGTGATTATCCTCCTGTCTGTGATCACCTACCCTGGGATTTGGGTCTTGCCTGTACTGTGTCTCTATCCCTCCTATCTCATCGTGGTTCTTCGTTTATATCTTTAGTTGTGGAAAATCTTTTCTGCTAGTCTTCAGTCTCTTTCTTAGGTAGTTGCCTGGTAAAAAGTTGTAGTTTTAGGGCTTCCCTCGTGGCGCAGTGGTTGAGAGCCCACCTGCCGATGCAGGGGATGTGGGTTCGTGCCCTGGTACGGGACGATCCCACATGCCACAGAGTGGCTGGGCCCGTGAGCCATGGCCACTGAGCCTGCGCATCTGGAGCCTGTGCTCCGCAACGGGAGAGGCCACAACAGTGAGAGGCCCGCGTACCGCAAAAAAAAAAAAAAAGTTGTAGTTTTAGTGAACCCATTGGAGGAGGTGAGCTCAGGGTCTTCCTACTCCACCATCTTGGACACTCCTTGAATTATAATTCTTATGTTGTACACTTCACCCATTCAAAGTGTACGATTCAGTATTTTTTAGTATATTCACAGAGTTGTGCAACCATCACCACAATCTAATTTTGGAACATTTCATGACTGCAGAAGGAAATCACCCTCCATTAGCTGTTACCCCTCAATTCCCACCCTCAGCCCCCAGCCCTAGGAAACCACTAACCTGCTTTCTATCTACAGATTTATCTGTTCTGGACATTTTACAGAAATGGAATCATACAATATATGGTCTTTTGTGACTGGCTTCTGTTATTTATCACAGTGTTCTCAAGGTTCATCCAGGCTGCAGTATGAACTGGTACTTTATTCCTTTTTATTGCAAAATCATATTCCATCGTGTGGAATTACCATATTTTGTTTATGCGTTCATGAGCTGATGGGTATTTGGGCAGATTCTACTTTTGTCTATGGTGAATAATGCTGCTATGAACATTTGTGTACATATTTTTATATTGGATGTATATCTTTATTTCTCTTGGGTATATATACTTAAGAGTGGAATTGCTGGGCTTCCCTGGTGGCGCAGTGGTGGAGAGTCCGCCTGCCGATGCAGGGGACATGGGTTCGTGCCCTGGTCCGGAAAGATCCCACATGCCACGGAGCGGCTGGGCCCGTGAGCCATGGCCGCTGAGCCTGCGCGTCCGGAGCCTGTGCTCCGCAACGGGAGAGGTCACAACAGTGAGAGGCCCACATACCAAAAAAAAAAAAAAAAAAAGCGTGGAATTGCTTAAGTCTATGTTTAACAATTCAAGTAACTGCCAGGCTTTTTTTCCATTGCCACTGAACCATTTTACATTCGTAACCACAGTGTAAGAGAGTTCCAATTTCTCCGTATCCTTGCCAGCACTTGTTACTATCTTTTTGTTTTGTTTTGTTTATCTCTTTTTTTCTGTCATTTTTAAAAATTAATTAATTTATTTTTATTTGGCTGCATTTGGTCTTCGTTGCTACACGAAGGCTTTCTCTAGTTGCAGCCAGCAGGGCTACTCTTCGTTGTGGTGCTCAGGCTTCTCATTGCGGTGGCTTCTCTTGTTGTGGAGCACAGGCTCTAGGCACACGGGTTTCAGTAGATGTGGCGCATGGGCTTCAGTAGTTGTGGCTCTCGGGCTCTAGAGCGCAGGCTCAGTAGTTGTGGTGCACGGGCTTAGTTGCTCCACGGCATGTGGGATCTTCCTGGACCAGGGCTCGAACCCGTGTCACCTGCAATGGGAGGCGGATTCTTAACCACTGTGCCACCAGGGAAGTCCTGTCATTTTTATTATAGCCATCCTAGTGGGTGTGAAGTGGTAGCCCAATACATCCTTTCTCAAAGAAAAACTTTCTTTTGAAATGCTCCTATTTTCAAATTAGATGCGTAAGTTAGCAGTACTCAGTGTAGTGGCATTGTTCCACACTTTTGCAAATCTCTTTAATGATTGTCTTTTAAAAAATTAATTAGTTAATTAATTTGGCTGCACCTGGTCTTCGTTGCAGAAGGCGGGATCTTTGCTGCCACGTGCGGGATCTTTAGTTGCAGCATGCATGTGGGATCTAGTTCCCTGACCAGGGATCGAACCCGGGCCCCCTGCATTGCTAGCTCAGAGTCTTAGCCACTGGATCAGCAGAGAAGTCCCTTTAATGATTGTCTTAATAGACTGTTAGATCCTCATACCTGCCTTGGTATTAAGTCTGTTGTGATATGTTTAAAAAAATTTTTTTATTGAAGTAAAGTTGATTTACAATATTATATTAGTTTCCGGTATACAATATAGTGATTCAAAATTTTTACTCCAAAAAAAAAATTTTTTTTACTCCATTTAAAGTTACAGAAATATTGGCTGTATTTCCTGTGCTGTACAATATATCCTTGTTGCTTAGTCATTTTATACATAGTAGTCTGTATCTCTTAATCCCCTACCCCTATCTTGCCCCTCCCTCTCTCTCTCCCCACTGGTAACCACTAGTGTTCTCTCTATCTGTGAATCTATTTCTGTCTTGTTATATGCATTCGTTTGTTTTGTTTTCTAGATTCCATATATAAATGATGACTTATTTCACTTAACATAATACTCTCCAGGTCCATCCATGTTGTTGCAAATGGCAAATTTTCATTCTTCTTTATGGCTGAGTAATATTCCATTACCTATCTATCTAGCTAGCTCACATCTTCTCCATTCATTCATCTGTTAATAGACACTTAGTGTGCTTCCATGTCTTGGCTATTGTAAATAGTGCTGCTATGAACATGCGAAGCATGTATCTTTTTGAATTAGTGTTTTCATTTTCTCTGAGTCTATACCCAGGAATGGAATTGCTGGATCATATGGTAGTTCTTTTTAGCTTTTTGAGGAACCTCCATCCTGTCTTCCATAGTGGCTGCACCATTTACATTCTCACCAACCGTGTATAAGCATTCCTTTTCTCCGTATCTTTTTTTTTCCCTCCGTATCTTTGCCAGTGTTTGTTATGTGTGGTCTTTTTGTTGATAGCCATTCTGACAGGTGTGAGGTGTGATATGTTGTTCTGATTGAAGAAAATCTAGCCTCACATAGTATTTAGCTGGAAAAGAGAGGAGGGTTTTAGAGCCTTTGCAGATAATTTGTGGATTTTCTTCTTGGGTGCTACACAGAATTCAACAAGTGCTAGTTTCCTAACGGTTAGTACCATGTGGAATCTGAAACCATACCAATGAACATTTCATACACTCTTACTTTATTAATTTTTAAAAAATATTTATTTATTTATTTTGGCTGCGCCAGGTCTCAGTTGCGGCATGCACGTGGAATCTAGCTCCCCGACCAGGGATCGAACCCGGGCCCCCTACATCGGGAGCACAGAGTCTTACCCACTGGACCACCAGGGAAGTCCCCATACTCTCTTACTTTAATGTTTGGGTCTATTTTGTGCTCTAGATGGGTCTTTTACCCAGGTGTACCCTGCATTGGTCATTTGGGAAATTTCTGCTGACTGAATAGTTCAGACCTTCCAAAAGATGACACGGGTCATTGAACAATGTAAAAAATAGCATTTGTTAACGTCACCACTCCTCTCATCAGTATAATTTTTAAATATTGGGAAACTGTCAAGCTCCTAGTGGTGGATACGGGTTTTCCAAGATTCTGATTTCTGCTTGAAAGCTCAAACTTCATCGTTGGTGACAAACGTGGTCAAACTCTTTTCCCTTGAAATGACAGGCTCCCTTCGCTCATTTCTGGAAAACTGCCAAAGAGCCAAGTCTGGATACCCACAGCGTGTCTGTTGGTTGTTCTTTCAAGTAAAAATGCTGTCCCATGGACACAGAGGCAAGTCAGCTCCAACTCTAACAAGCTCACGAGTGCTTTTCCTCCACAGCCATGTACCTGCCAATCTCATCACACAGAATATTAAAGGTCACATACTCAAGGGCTGAGAGTCCATGAAATTTATTATTTTTGCTGCTTCATCAAGGGTGCTCTTAAGTGACACTGGCCTATTTTGTCACTGTGAGTGTGTGTCTATGTAGGACGCAGCCCGGTTTAGGGCTACTTTCTTGCTTCCTGCTGGGGTGCCAGCAGTTTCACCCACTGTGGCTTTTTCATCATCAGATGTCATCATGGTGACATTAGTACTGCTCTGGAAGAGTCTCAGGCACTCCGGGGGTCCATGGACCTCACTGTAAAATCATCAACAGATAATAAAACTTGCCTACACATATAATTTTTTTTTTTTTTTTTTTTTTGCGGTACGCGTGCCTCTCACTCTTGTGGCCTCTCCCGTTGTGGAGCACAGGCTCGGGACGCGCAGGCTCAGTGGCCATGGCTCACGGGCCCAGCTGCTCCGCGGCATGTGGGATCTTCCCGGACTGGGGCACGAACCCGTGTCCCCTGCATCGGCAGGCGGACTCTCCACCACTGCGCCACCAGGGAAGCCCTAATTTTTAAAAAACAGTAGAACATCCTAATATTTAAAGGAAAAAGAAAGTCATGACAAGCTTATGTGCATCTCAATAGGTACACGTCCACTGACAATGCCACCAGCAGGCACAAGGTGACACAAGGTGGCCAGACGCCCACAGCACATTAGAGTGTCACACGTGCCTGGCTGCAAACGAGGAGGGCCTTACAGATACTGTTTTGGGGACTTGCATCCCGGGAGAGATGCGGCTGTCAGAGCTGTGATTTTCTGAAACGGCTAAAACTCTTGGTAGAGTTTCATACAAAACAAACTGTAGTTTTCCATTAATTTGCATTCTCAGAGTGTGTTTTAAAACATGCAAACTCTCTTGTGTTTAAGTGTGAAACGGAGTCTGGTTTTGTCACTGACTTAAATATCTGAAGGGACCTATGAGAGTCAGGAGAGGACACGCACAACTTTTCTGTCCCGAGGGACAGCCGTGAGCACTGCACGACCGGCGTCCTCAGCCTCTGCCCCAAATGCCAGGGGCGCCCCTCCCACATCACTGCGGCAACCAAACGTGCCTCCTTGGGTACTGTCAACAAACAGTGCCCCACAGTCATCTGAGAAAGACGTGGAAAATTTTATCTGTGTCAACCTGAGGATTATAACCCGGGAGAGAGTCTCTCGGAGAGCTCTGAGAACTGTTCCGAGCAAGAGGGGGGAGGCGAGTATACACGTGATTTTGACGAAGGGGCGCGTGCAGTCAAGCATAGCCCTTCGTAGAAGGTGACTGCTCTTTGTGAGGAACAGCTGTCTTAGTTAATGCTTTTAGTGCTTTTCTAAGTATGGGACGATGCAGTTAACTGGGTTCACAATTTTCTCCTGAAAGTATCTACCTGAGGGCCAGGTCTGTCAGGATGAGCACAGAGTTCCTTCTGCTCTTTGCCCTGAATTCCTTTCAGGGTGTACTGCAGGTCAGTGGCTGCAGCGGCTGATGGCTGGATGGCGGGCAACATTCTTCATTTTACAGATGTCAGAACACAGGCCCCCTCCCAGGGAGGGACGAGGCCCAGCGTTCCCGCGCTTGGCTCCTGGCCAGTGTGAAGAAAGAGGAGCAGCCGTCTCCAAGCGAGGACAGAACGAGAAGCTGTCACACGTGAAGTGCATAGGTCCTAAAATGTCTAGAGTGCTGGGTCCGCAGGGACGCTTTATCTAGCCTGCTCGACCATAGTACAGATGGAAAAACTGAGGCCTAGAGTCCAGTGTGACGTTTCCTGGGGCAAGGCCAGCCTTTGCCTTCATAGCATTTCTCATCTGTAGAAGATGAGAGTTCCAGACTCCAAAATCCTTCCTCTGCTGTGCTCACCAGTGCTCCACTGCTATGCATTTCTTTAGCTTCAAGCAGAAATCTTGGTTTCAAAGGCCCAGAGGAGCTCAGTGGGGCTAGGTGTGGACACGTCAAAGGGCTCATCTGAGTGACTGTGACCCTACGGGAAATTGGCCCCAATTCGACATGTAATCCCTTTATCTTGATTGTTGGCAACTAAATGAAATTATGTTTACAAACCAAACATAATTCCTTCAAGACTGTGCAGGTGAGGGCTTCCCTGGTGGTACAGTGGTTAAGAATCCGCCCGCCAATGCAGGGGACACGGGTTTGAGCCCTGGTCCGGTAAGATCCCACATGCCATGGAGCAACTAAGACCATGTGCCACAACTACTGAGCCTGCGCTCTAGAGCCCGTAAGCCACAACTACTAAGCCCGCATGTCACAACTACTGAAGCCTGCACGCCTAGAGTCCGTGCTCCGCAACAAGAGAAGCCCGCACACCACAATGAAGAGTAGTCCCTGCTCGCCACGACTAGAGAAATGCCACGCACAGCAACGAGGACACGACGCAGCCAAAAATAAATAAATAAAATAAATTAAAAAAAAAAAAGACTGTGCAGGTCAAACACATCCTTCAGGGGACGGACTCAGTGGCCACCTGTCTGGAGCTCCTGCTTAGGGACTGACTTCCTCCCTGAAGTGGAAATCCCCCCGGTCATCCACACCACGGGGACTGTGCTTGGAGATGTTTTCCGATAGGAGGCCTGGATGGGGGCCAGGAGAGGTTGAGGAGGAGGGGGGTTGACAGGGAGGCAGGAGATGGGGCACAGAGCAGAGGGGAAGCTGGGGCTGGGAAGCAAAGATGCTTCCTTCAAATGTGGTCAGAGCTGCTGCACAGGCCTCATCATCATTGTTTACATGATAATACGCAATTCCTGAGCTTCTCCGACTCCATTTTAGAGCTCAGGAAATGAGAGCCTATGAAAGGGTAAACCAGCAGGTCGGTGGCAGGGCCTGAGCCAAGGGAAAGTGGGGTGGAGGTGGGATTCAGGCGTCTGGTCTCTTTCCTCTCTCAGGTGGAGGGCGATGCCAGTGCGCCCGGCGTGCTCCGCACTTCACCGCTACCCGCCTCGCACCCACCCCGTCCTTACTTGACAGACCAGGAGGCTGCGGCACGAGGACAGGGGCCACTTGCCCAAGAGTCCACAGGCAGTGGAAGCCTAGCAGGGCCGATACCAGCTCCGGCAGGAGAAGCACGGAGGACAGAGAATTCCTGATGAGCTGGGAGAGAAAGGCAGCTTCTTGGAGGAGGTGGTTGAGCCCAAAGGACGGACCGGAGAGGGGGAGTGTGTGTTCTTAAAATTAATCAATAAGCATCAGGAAAACTGAGTCCTCCAATTGACTCCCTTCCTAGTTGGACCCCCCGCCCCAACTCCAAGGGCCCACTCGCAGCGCTTTCCGCGCGTCCC
This sequence comes from Grampus griseus, assembly GCF_964374135.1. Classification (NCBI taxonomy): domain Eukaryota; kingdom Metazoa; phylum Chordata; class Mammalia; order Artiodactyla; family Delphinidae; genus Grampus; species Grampus griseus. Next base: position 26,111,564 of record NC_139010.1, on the reverse strand, counting down.
TCCACGACCGGTTTGCGCCGCTGTGTGGATGGACGGATGCCTGCAGGTGGGTACGGGGATGCTGCTAGGCCGCCCGAGCGCCTCGGCTTGGCAAGTGCGGACCCGCTCAGCCCCGCGCCAGGTCTGCAGGCGGGGGCGGCGTACCGGCCGCTTCACCGCCCGCCCCACTGGTCCGGGGCCTCCCCTCCGCGCGGTGCGCAACCCCGCGGCCTTCCTGATGAACCGCTCTGAACCGCTGAATCACTCAGCGCGTGGTGTCTGATCCTCTTTCGCTTCTCCTTCTCCGTAGACCTGAAGCTCTGTCCGCTAGGGTTGCATAAAATTGTATTTCGAAAGTGGATGAGCGTTGCGGAACCCGCCACATGGATCCGTGGAGTCAGGGGGGTCTTGCACAAGCTGCTGGGTCGGAGGGGTTTCTGCAGAGGGAACTGAGCCCTGACGCCGGAGGAGCCTTTAAACCCCCACCCCCACCCCCCACCCCGACGGCCGACTTGAGGTTAAAGTGCAATCACTGTGCCCTATAAAAGTCAGGATAGCGGTTACTGCTCCTGGAGGAGGGAGGGGTGGTGCTTGGGGATGGGCGCGTGGAGGGGTTTGCGGGCGGGCTGGCCACCTTTTTCTTGATCTCGGTGGCATTAACCTCGTAGTAATTGGTTAAGCCATGTATTGGAACCATAGGATTTTCTGTATCTGTGTTTTATTTTACAATGAAAACATTTAAAAGGTATTCAACCAATTAAAGTTGTAGAAGTAAAATTCCAGTCCTAATTTTCTCCCTCCCTCCCTCCCTCTCTCCCTCTCTCCATCTCTTTCTCCCCCTCCCTCCCTCCCTTCCTAACTTTTCTTTCCGTCTTCCTGTCTTTCAAGAAGTTTTTCTTTTTTCTTTCTCTCTCGATTTTTCTTTCTTTTCCTCTCTCTTTCTCTATCGGCCTTTAACAAATATTTTTCTGAGGACCCACCATGTTCCAGGGAATGGTCTGGGCTCTAGAGACCCACTGGTGAATAGACATGGTTCCTGCCTCCTAAGAGCTTACTGTCTAGGGAAGGGAGGTTGACAAATACATGGGAGAACAAATACTGCATCACTACACATTGGGATAAGGATTCTGCAGGTGTGGTGTATATCAAAGATTTTGCATGCATGTGCAAACATACAGACAATTTTGTATATTACATATATGTAGACTTTTTTTTTTTTTTTTGCGGTACGCGGGCCTCTCACTGTCGTGGCCTCTCCCGTTGCGGAGCACAGGCTCCAGACGTGCAGGCTCAGCGGCCATGGCTCACGGGCCCAGCCCCTCCGCGGCATCTGGGATCTTCCCAGACCGGGGCACGAACCCGTGTCCCCTGCATTGGCAGGCGGACTCTCAACCACTGCGCCACCAGGGAAGCCCTATGTAGACTTTTTTAAAGCATAAGGGTCATATATAATACATGCTGTTCAGTAAATAGCCTTTCTTACTATAAAACAAAGAATATTGCCCACCATCCGGTTCTACAAGCATCAAGTCATTAATCACCGCAGTCGCCGAGGTACAGTACCCCTGGAAGGAATTCAGGATGAAAAACAGGATGAGGTGCTCTGTGCTTTGGAAAAACAGCCTCCCCTTAGAGATATCTCAGGAAAAAAAATCATTACATTTTTTCAGATTAAATTTCAGATTCTTGAATCTTCCCATACATAGAAGAGTAACCTTTATGCTTGACTGCACTTATTATTCTCTCACTGAAATCATATATATACTGGCTTCTCCCACTACCTCTTCAGAGCAGTCCCCTCAGAGATTCTGAGAGGCTGTTTCTCGGGCCATAGTCTCCAGCAGGGTCTCTGAATAAAACTGAAACCCACAGGGACTTCCCTGGCGGTCCACTTAGTGGCTAAGACTCCATGCTTCCAATGCAGGGGGTGCAGCTTCCAACCCTGGTTGGGGAACTGAGATGCCACATGCTGTGTGGCGTGGCCAAAAAACCCTGAAACCCACAACTCTTACGTCGTGCATTTTTCTTTCAGTCAACATCAATGCATTGTGGGAAATTCTCCCAATTGGTACATGCAGGCTACCTTATTTTTGCAGCATAGTATTCCATGCTACACTTACAGTGTTGCTGCATCAGTGACTCTCCACAGATTCTTGAAGTCTGCATGGTCCTGGGAGCAGCCTCAAGGATGGTTGAGAAGGGGATTGAGTGGGGTTTGTGGCTCTGCCTCATTTTAGCTGGAGCAGCCCTTGCTTTAATGTGTGTCTTCAACCCTGTCTGCATACAGGAGCCACCAGGAAGGTTTTTAAAACATTGAATCAGGATCTCTACGGTGGTCACTGGGAATGTGTGTATTTTTAAAAAGTTCTCAACCAAAAAAAAGTTATCAGATTTCTCTAGAGTACAGTCAGGATTGAGCAGCATTGTGTTATCATGGGCTGGGGGAATGGGGAGTTTGCATTAAGATTTTGAAAGCTGATGACCTCACCTCTAAGGAGGATGCAGAACCCTCACAGCAGGTTAGGAGAAAAACTGGACCAGAGCCGGAACTTTTTTTTTTAATTGAAGTGTAGTTGATTTACAGTGTTGCATTAAATTCTGTTGTATGGCAAAGTGATTCAGTTATACATATGTACATTCTTTTTCTAAAAATATTTATTTATTTATTTATTTTGGCTGTGCTGGGTCTTAGGTGCGGCACACAGGATCTTCGTTGCGGCATGTGAACTTTTAGTTGCCGCATGCAAATTCTTAGTTGCCACATGCATGCAGGATCCAATTCCCCGACCAGGGATTGAATCTGGGCCCCCTGCATTGGGAGCGTGGAGTCCTACCCATTGTACCACCAGGGAAGCCCCTATACATTCTTTTTTATATTCTTTTCCATTATGGTTTATCTCAGGATATTGAATATGGTTCCCTGTGCTATGCAGTAGATCCCTGTTGTTTATCCGTTCTATATGTAATAGTCTGTGAGTCTGTTTCTGTTTCGTAGATAGGCTTATTTGTGTCATATATTAGATTCCACATATAAATGATATCATATGGTATTTGTCTTTCTCTTTCTGACTTACTTCACTTGGTATGATAATCTCTAGTTGCATCCATGTTGCTGCAAATGGCATTATTTCATTCTTTTTTATGGCCGAGTAGTATTCCATTGTATATATGTACCACATCTTCTTTATCCATTCCTCTGTCGAGGGAGATTTAGATTGTTTCCATGTCTTGGCTATTGTGAATAGTGCTGCTATGAACAGAGGGTTGCATGTATCTTTTTTAAAAAAATTAATTTATTTGTTTATTTTTGTCTACGTTGGGTCTTCGTTGCTGCGTGTGGGCTTTCTCTAGTTGTGGCGAGTGGGGGCTACTCCTCGTTGTGGTGTGCGGGCTTCTCATTGCGGTGGCTTCTCTTGTTGTGGAGCACAGGCTCTAGGTACTTGGGCTTCAGTAGTTGCAGCACACGGTCTCAGTAGTTGTGGCTCACGGGCTCTAGAGTGCAGGCTCAGTAGTTGTGGCGCACGGGCTTAGTTGCTCCGTGGCATGTGGGATCTTCCTGGACCGGGGCTTGAACCAGTGTCCCCTGCATTGGCAGGCAGATTCTTAACCACTGCACCACCAGGGAAGTCCCTGCATGTATCTTTTTGAATTATAGATTTGTCCGGATATATGTCCAGGAGTGGGATTGCTGGATCATATGGTAATTCTATTTTTAGTTTTCTGAGGAACCGTCATACTGTTTTCCATAGTGCAGAACTGGAACTTTTGCTGCATCTCACAGTGGAGCATTAAGCAGCCATCCAAAAAAAAAAAAATGAGACCAATCTACATTCACGTGCAGAAATGAATACATTATATTACATGGAAGAAAGCAAGTTCCAGGACTTCCCCAGTGCTCCAGTAGTTAAGACTCCGTGCTTCCACTGCAGGGGGCGCGGGTTCAATCCCTGGTCGGGGAACTAGATCCCACCTGCCCCTTGGATTCTTAACCACTCCGCCACCAGGGAAGTCCCACCTACATGTTAATGTAAGCATTTCCCCCCACCATGAAAAATCCCTCTCAAACAGCACTGTAATTGGCTGTGTGATATTCTACGACTGTCTCAATTTTCTTAATAATTTTCTTATCGTCAGATATTTGGATCATGTCCAACCTGCTACTATTATGACTAATGCTGTTTAAGCATCTTTGTACATAGCGCTTTCTTGCACTTGGGCTTTAAGATCCATTCCCAGTAGCTGCACTCCTGGGCTAAATGGAAAGAACACTTTTAAGTCCCTGGTACTTCTTGCCAAGTTGTCTATGAAGGGGAGGAGACTGTCTCCGCTACCCCAGCCCTGTAGCAGCCCACCCTAAGGAGGTAATTTTCCATTTCATTTCCTAAGAAGCCCAGTTCCTTTTCTGAATCTTCTCCCTACAAAGGGACTCAGTTTTCCCCACTCCTGTCCTCCCTTCCCGTGGTTTAGTGGACACAGCAGGGGACGGTAGGTTTTGAAATCATGGCTGGCCCTATGACCAACTGTGTGACTTGAGGAAAGTCACTTGACCTCTCTGGGCCTCCGTTTTCCTCTTTACTTCCTCCCTTCCTTCCCACCTGGCTTGAAAGCTAAAGCACCTGTCCTTGCTTTCCAGAGGTCAGGCGGAGTTGGAGAGTATTCTTCTCTTTCTTCTCTGGGACAGGATCAAACCTCCCCAAGTGTCCTCCAGGGATCTGGCTGGGAATTCTCTCTTGCTTTGTAAGGGGCGTGTCCTGGTGCCTTCCCCGCCCCACAGCAATTACTTCATACTGAGAGGAAGGTGCCCTATCTTCCTTTCCTTAGTGCTTCTGCCCAAGGTCATCCTCTCCCAGGTGAGAGAGCAGGGGCTTGTTGGCTCACTGACAGTTCTGTTTTCCCCTTTCTTTCTTTCTTTTTTTTAAAAATTAATTTAATATTATTATTATTATTATTATTATTTGGCCGCGCTGGGTCTTCGTTGCTGTGCGCGGTCTTTCTCTAGTTGTGTCGAGCGGGGGCTACTCTTCGTTGCGGTGCGTGGGCTTCTCATTGCAGTGGCTTCTGTTGCTGCAGAGCATGGGCTCTAGGCGCGCGGGCTTCAGTAGTTGTGGCACGAGGGCCCAGTAGTTGTGGCTCATGGGCTCTAGAGCGCAGGCTCAGTAGTTGTGGCGCACAGGCTTAGTGGCTCTGCAGCATGTGGGATCTTCCTGGACCAGGGCTCGAACCCGTGTCCCCTGCATTGGCAGGTGGATTCTTAACCACTGTGCCACCAGGGAAGTCCCACTGTTTTCTCCTTTCTTGCAAACCAGTATAGAGACGCTGCAAGTGGTATGAAATATGGTGGGCCCAGCTGGAGACTAGGAACCAAATCAGCCTGGAGACCTGGGTTCAAATCCCATCTCTGCCACTTTCTGGCCAGGCAAATCTTTTTAACTTCTCCAAGACTCATTTATTGAACAAAAGGTGTTGAGCACCTCGTGCCAGACACTTCTGGACCCTGGATATTCAGTGACCATCACGGTGGGCCCAGGCCCTGTTCTCATAGATTCTTCCTGTTTTTCATAAGCATATAATCTGCAGGGAAGACTATGCTGTGAATGTGGATTATGACTCGTAAAATTCTGTTACCTAGGGCTTCCCTGGTGGTGCAGTGGTTAAGAATCTGCCTGCCAATGCAGGGGACACGGGTTCGAGCCCTGGTCTGGGAAGATCCCACATGCCGTGGAGCAACTAAGCCCATGAGCCACAACTACTGAGCCTGCGCGTCTGGAGCCTGTGCTCCGCAACGGGAGAGGCTGTGACAGTGAGAGGCCTGCGCACCGCGATGAAGAGGGGCCCCCGCTCGCCGCAACTGGAGAAAGCCCCCGCACAGAAGCGAAGACCCAACACAGCCAAAAATAAAGTATAAATAAATAAATTTATAAAAAAAAATTCTGTCACCTAATGTTTGTTTAAAAGAAAAGATGACCCATTTAGGCTGTATGGTCTTTGTGAAAAACCAGCTGAAGGGATAGCCTATATAAAGCCATCTGTGGTGGCAGTGGAGGTGACAATGAAGATGACAGTGATATCTGAGATTTAGGAGGTCCCTAGAGATGGGAGAATGTGGAGGAACGTCATCTCTTGATCTGTGTGGGCTGGAAATATTATTCACAACCTAAAAGTTGAGAGTTATGTTTTATTCGGTGGAAACTTTTAGGATTTCAAGCCTGGGAGGCAGCATCCTAAGTAACCCTGAGAGAACTGCTCTGAGGAAAGGGGATGGGGAGCCAGGCTATACAGACGTTCCGCAAGGGCAGGTGGTCGGGACATCAAAAGATTATTGTTAATTAAAGAAAACCAAATACCTCAAGTTAAGGAATATAGCGCTTTTCTATGTATGGGAAGATGCAAGAGTCTGGGCTCACTGAAATCGTTCCTTCGATATGCACCTCAGCTATCTGGGGCCGGTAGCCTGTGTTTTCACATCCTGTGTTTCCTCAGGGCTCACTGGCTCGCGTTGGAGGGCTGCAACTGCTGATGACTGACATCCTTTGTTTACTGACATGGCAGGAACTATTCCATTTCTCATCTGCATGGGGCCTCGATGGCCCCCTTCAGAATCTCTTGGGGACAGGGCTCCGCTGTACCCTCCTCTCAGTACCCAGTACCCGAGCTCAGCCAGGGTGGTAGAGGAAATGACTGTCTGCATCCCCATCAGCTGATCCCTTGCCCAGGGAGAAGGCCTGTCTTGTCTCCCCGTGAGTCCCGTGTCCCTAAACCCAGATAAAGTGGCCTAGAGATAGTGAGGGAACAATGAGGGTTGTTGCAGACTGAAGCACAGCCCCGGGCAGGGATTGGCCTCCTTCTGGCCTCAGGTCCCATGCCTGAGTCCCCTTCCAGAACTTCACTGGGCTGAGGCCATCGGGCTTCTCAGGGAGTCAACCACCCCAAGGCCTCTCAGGACCTGATAACACTTATCTGCTGCCCAAGCTGGCAATACTGTGTTATCAGCGGACCCCTGGAGGTCATTCCATGCATCATGGGGGATGTGCTCCCCTAAGGAACTGTGGAAGATTGCAGCAAATTGGATAATGCTGGAGCTGGAACAGAAAGGACGGAGCGGATTTTGTCAGCCTGGGAACAGTGCAGGCACTCACATCCATGTTCCTCTGCTCCTTCATTTATTCACTCAGTCATTCCTCAAATACAATCATCCCTCCTCGGTAGCCACAGGGAATTGGTTCCAGGACCCACATGGGCACCAGGACATGAGGATGCTCACCTCCCTTACATTAGGTGGCGTGGTACAGTTGACCCTTGAGCAACACGGCTTTGAACTGCATGAGTCCACTTATACGCAGATTTTTTCAATAATAAATACTGCAGGACTATATGATCCAGGGTTGGTTGACTCCTCGGAAGTGGAAACACAGATATGGAGGAACTGCATACCTGGAGGGCCGACTAAAAGTTACATGCAGATTTTCAACTGTGCAGAAGGTTGGTGCCCCTAACCCCCTCCTTGTTCAAGGGTCAACTGTGTTTGCAGATAACCTATGCGCATCCTCCCGTATATTCTAAATCATCTCTACTTATAATACCTAATACAATATAAATGCTATGTATATAGTTGCTGGTGTGCAGCAAATTCAAGTTTTGCTTTTTGGAACTTTCTAGAATTTTTTTTTTTTTAACATTTGATCCTCAGTTTGTTGAATCTGTGGATTTGAAAACTACAGATAGGGAGGGCCAACTGCAATGATTATCTGTGGCCCACACTGGAACCAAACTGTCCCCACTTCATCTGGAGAATGCTCTGGAGCATGTTTCCAGAGCACTTACTATGTGCCAGGCCCTGACCTAGTGGCTGGAGATACAGCAAGATTAACTCTCCTTCCTAACACTTACATTCAAGTACCCTGGACAGTAAGTAAACATACTGCTGGAAAGGATGATGCCAAGAGGAAAACAGCAACAGGGTGACAGGTCGGGTGAGGGTGGAGACTACTTCGGTTGCAGGTGGTCAGGGAGCAGGCACGAGAATGAATATCTGGGGGAGGAATGTTCTAGGAGAGGGAAGAACAAAGGGCCACAGCCCCCAGGTGGGAAGGAACTGGGTGCATTTGAGGAGGAACAGCCACAAAAGGCCACAGGGGACACTTCTGAGAAAGTAAAAATGACATTTGAGAAGCTAGCTTTGGGCTTCTCTGGTGGCGCAGTGGTTGAGAGTCCGCCTGCCGATGCAGGTGACGCGGGTTTGTGCCCCGGTCCGGGAGGATCCCACATGCCGCAGAGCAGCTGGGCCCGTGAGCCATGGCCGCTGAGCCTGCGCGTCTGGAGCCTGTGCTCCGCAACGGGTGAGGCCACAGCAGTGAGAGGCCCGCGTACCACAAAAAAAATAAAAAGGAAAGCTAGCTTTAAAAAGACAATGATCTTCACACATTTTCTCCAGAAGCACCCTTTAAAATACATTTGAAGTCTTTTTTCTTTTCTTTTTTTTTTTTTTTTTTTTTTTGCGGTACGCGGGCCTCTCACTGTTGTGGCCTCTCCCGTTGCGGAGCACAGGCTCCGGACGCGCAGGCTCAGCAGCCATGGCTCACGGGCCCAGCCGCTCCGCGGCACGTGGGATCTTCCCGGACCGGGGCACGAACCTGTGTCCCCTGCATCGGCAGGCGGACTCTCAACCACTGCGCCACCAGGGAAGCCCTGAAGTCTTTTTAATCATAAATTTAAACTTGCAAATGATGCATTTTGTGGCTTGCTGTATGTTGTCAATATTTTAAAAATATTTTTTTCACCCAAACTTGGGGCTACAGCTTTAGTTCCTTTGATTTAAGAGGAATGTCTGTCACCACAGTCAGCCGAGCAGATCTGCTTTTTGTCAGAACACATCTGACTTCACTTTTTATTTATTTTTTATTTTTTTGCGGTACGCGGGCCTCTCACTGTTGTGGCCTCTCCCGTTGTGGAGCACAGGCTCCGGATGCGCAGGCCCAGCGGCCATGGCTCACGGGCCCAGCCGCTCCGCGGCATGCGGGGTCTTCCCAGACCGGGGCACGAACCCGCGTCCCCTGCATCGGCAGGCGGACTCTCAACAACTGCGCCACCAGGGAAGCCCCCTGACTTCACTTTTAAATTCAAATAAGCATGCATCCTCATGACAACCTTTTTTTTTCCCAAGCTCTGACTGCTGGGAGATGGCAGGAAGTGGAGCCTTGTTGGGACCTGCCCTCACTGGGGTGCTCCTTCTGGGGCCTGGGCCTGCCACGGTTCCCTCTCAAACTGCCCCTTCACTGGGTTCCAGGAGCTTGTCGTGGGGGTGTCCCACAGAGGACTGGGGTTGGAGGTGTGCCTCTCCTGTGTGGAGTGGGAGGATGACACCCAGGAACAGGGACATGGGAAAGCTAGACGGGTGGACCTCAGCTGTGCTGACATCTTGTGTATCCCAGGGACATCCGTGGGCACGGATGGCTTTAAGGGAGAGTTTTGTCAAATCTGCATTGATTCACCACACCCGCATTCCTGGCACGGAGGATGGAGAACAGGGGGACAAGGGAGGGAAACAGGAGACCCCCAGAGGCTACCCTGTGAGGTGGGAAGTGGTCTGGCCTAGGCTGGTAGCAGTGAAGGTGGTGAGAGGTGGTTTTGTTCAGGAAATATTTGGCTGCCCCCGTGTTCTGGAGCCTGCCACACTTCTTTGGAAAGGTGACTGATCCTGGGCCTAGTATTAAAAGCAAAGGAACTTAAAGCCTAATCCCGCCACTATGCAGCTTGACAAGTCACTTAATTTCTCTAGGGCTTATTTGTCACATAGGAAAAGTTAGGCGGGCCTTGCCTGACTCTCAGGGAGTGTAAAGGTGAGCTGGTGAGGGGACGGGCTTTGGGAGGTCCAGTGTGCCAGGCTCCTGGGAGACTCCAGACTCAGCCTCAAGCTCACCTTGCTTTGTGCCTCCCGGGGATTAGGGTCCCAGAGATTCAAGGTTTTGTTTATTTTTTAACCTTTTAAAAATTTATTTTATTTTTGGCTGTGTTGGGTCTTCGTCGCTGCACGCAGTGTTTCTCTAGTTGTGGTGAGTGGGGGCTACTCTTTGTTGCGGTGCACGGGCTTCTCATTGTGGTAGCTTCTCTTGTTGCAGAGCACTGGCTCTAGGTGTGTGAGCTTCAGTAGTTGTGGTGCGCGGGCTCAGTAGTTGTGCCTCTCGTGCTCTACAGCGCAGGCTCAGGAGTTGTGGCGCACGGGCTTAGTTGCTCCGTGGCATGTGGGATCTTCCCGAACCAGGGCTCGAACCCATGTCCCCTGCACTGGCAGGAGGATTCTTAACCACTGTGCCACCAGGGAAGCCCTCCGAGACTCATGGCTTTGAGGGTCGGTGACTCAGGAACCTAGCTGGGCTCTTGTCTTGGCACTGTTTGAGCTTTCTCAGCCCAAGCTCTCCCCTCAGGGGCATTTCCTTAACTAGTAACGTTCATTACGATCTGAATGGCCCAATTCATAGATCAGAGGAGAGGCAGAAAGGACAGATTTTCCAATAGGCACCAGGAGCCCTGGCCCAGCCCTGCACAACCTGTTTCCCCCTCACAGTAACACCTCTGGCCTGAGTTTCCCCTCTTGAGACTCCGCTGCGTGCCAGGCTGACCTCTGAAAGTGCAGCTTGGAGGTTCTAATGGGGAGAGTTTAGACCTGCTAGGTACCTAAAGCCCTACTATGTGCAGAGCCTGCCTGCCGGTAAAAGGTCTCCTGGTCTCCTGGGGAGTGACCTTGAGCCAGGCCGTTGGCCTCGCCAAGCTGCTGGTTTCCCAGTCCTACAATAAGGGCAATAAACTAGACCAGTCTAGAGCTCTCAAAGGGCCCTTTCAGCCTTGATGCTTTCAGTTCTACTTTCCCAGGCTGTGTGCTACTACCTCTTGGGACTAAGGTTTGGCAGAACAGGAACTTCAGCTTCTATTTCCCATCAGGTGTGGAACACCATGCCCAGTGGGTCCTTAACCCCTGTGTTGATTGACCCTCTAACCCACCTTGAATCTCAGGATGCTAGGTGGGTGGTGTGACCAGATGACTCCGAAAAGTATCCTAGTCAGGATGACAGATTAGATGGTGCTTCCATTGTAGGCTGTGGGACCCACCCACACCTACAGGGAAATTGAGGGAGGAATGCCGGATCCACTGACTCATGGGGCACCCAGCCCCCAACACGCCTGCGGGCTCTGACCTCCTGCAAATTAAGCCTTTTCTTACCAGCTGCTCCTGGCCAAGGACGAGGGCAGCTCACGTCTTTCTCAGCCCTGTAGAGGCCTAGTCCCTGTCGCTTCCAGAATCAAGTTTGATAACCAGTCCTCCTCCTTCCTTGGGCAGGGTTCCTTACGCCTTAGAGATTAAGTGAACTTCCAAATTGATGTGTTTAGCAGATTATTTCTAGGGCAAAAAGGCCAAAAGTGTAGAAAAAGCATTGTCCGGGGAGTCTGGAAACCTGGGATTAGCCACAACTCTTGCTTTTCTCTGGGTGACCTTGGAGGAATTTCTTGTTTCTGGATCTCAGTTTCTCTTTCTGCAGAAAGAAAATTTTGGCCTAGGGAGTTCTTTGAGGGACTGAAAATTCTGTCTTTTTTTTTTTTTGGCGGTACGCGGACCTCTCACTGTTGTGGCCTCTTCTGTTGCGGAGCACAGGCTCCGGACGCGCAGGCTCAGCGGCCATGGCTCACAGGCCCAGCCGCTCCGCGGCATGTGGGATCTTCCCAGACTGGGGCACGAACCCCTGCATCAGCAGGCGGACTCTCAACCACTGCGCCACCAGGGAAGCCCCTCGTTGTGGTTTTGATTTCCACTTCCTTCGTGACTAATGATGTTGAGCCTCTTTTCTAATAGTTAATGATATTGGTCATTTCTTTTTAAAATAGTTTTAATCATCTTTACTTTTTTTAAGTGGGTAGGTAATGCCTTTACATGGTTTCTAAATGAATTCTAAAGGCCGTTTGGTACAAAGTTTCCCTTCCACCTGCCCTAAATTCTTCCAGAAATATTCTTTGCAAATATGATAAAATATGTACAAATGTTTTTTTTAAACACAGATGGAGCATATTAAACAACTTTTCTGTGCTTTGACTTTCTACTTTATATCATTACATATGTCAGCGTTGCTCTATAAGAGCCACCGGAGGTCCCAGTGTGTCTGCAGGGTCACGACCCTTTAATTTACCTCTGGAGCAAATCAGGCAGAATCTGGGAGGGCTTTTAAGGTCTGGTCTCTGTGGCAGGGTGTTTTTGTTTGTCTGTTGTGTTTTCTTTTAAATTAATAGACTTTATTTTTTAGAGCAGTTGTAGGTTTACAGAAGATTGAACAACTAACAGAGTTCTCAAATGCTCCTTCTTTCCCCTCCCCAGTTTCCCCTATTACAACCATCTTGCCTTGTTGTACATTTGTTACAATTAATGAACCAATATTGATGCACTATTATTAACTAAAGTCCATACTTTACATCAGGGTCCACTCCTGGTGTTACAGTTTTGACAGATGCATAATGTCATGTACCCACCATTTCAGTTACACAGAATAGTTTCAAATCCCCTGTGTTCCACCTATTCATCCCCTCACCACTTCCCCACCCCAGGCCACAACTTATCTTTTTACTGTTTCTCTAGTTTTGTGTGACAGGGTTTTGAAGGGCAAGCCTGCCCTCTTCGTGGGTGATGCTCCCAGCTGCAGGGAGGGGCTGGAGGCCACTCGAAGGCTAGGGACAGGGGTCTGTTGAGAACTGTCAAACGACAGAACAAAAACAATTTAGTCGTGTTTGATGTCCTTTATTCAAGGGAAAAACGATCCATGCATTAGGGGGACACTACTTCACGAGCAGGGGAGCACTCTTCCTGAGGGATTTGAGACAAGAGGGTTTTATAGAGCATTAGAAGAGGCAATTTGGGAACAGGACGAGATTGGCTAGGAGGTCAGAGATTTCCTTATAATAAGGCTGGTGGGGCCTGTTTTCTAGGGTCAGGTGAGCTAGCTAAGCTGAATTGGAGGATTGTGATTGGTGTGTGGTAAGTTTCCTTGACAGGTGTTTCCTGTAAGTAAGTAAGTAAGGCTGACTTCAGTGTAGGTTTGTGAAGTGGCGGCGGGGGGGAGGGGGCAGCCTCCATCTTGCGTGTCTGGATATACACGTGAACTTCACCAGAGCTGACCCTGTTGTGCCCTAGGAGAGCCTACGAAGGAGTCAGGTGCTGCATGGGTCTCCTGCTCAAAGGATTTGGGTCATACCTTCCTAATCCCCCATGGAGAGGAGGGGAGAAGAGATGCCTCAGAAATCGGCAGCCATGGTCTCCTCTCAGAAAAGGGGGTGTTCACCCATCTGCATCCCCACCCAGACTACCACCTCCTGAGGACAGGAAGACATCTCTGCCCTTGGATACCTGGTGTCTGGCCCAGGGCTGGCCAGGAACACGCATTAGTTGAATTTGGGGCTGAATGGGCAAGTCTGACCTTGAAACAGGCTTCTGCTTCCCAGGGTCACAACGATCCCTTCTGTGGGCTCAGCTTTTTTCAGTTGGTTTTATAGGGTGTAACAATTTGGATGAAATGACTGCGGTCCAGGGGTCTTAGTCCACCCTGCCCAGTGAGAAGTTTAATGTTTTCAGGGCCCAGAGTTAACGAGGCTCACAAACTCACAAGTTCAGTACGAAAGCTAGACCAACAGTCTTTACTGCAAGGAATAGCCCCCTCACCTGAACAGAATTATCTGCACAGACAAGCAGCATTTTCCCACCGCTATCAGGACCGTCAGGCAAGTTACAGAGCCTGTTCTGGGCTTGTGGAACCTGAACATGGAAAGGTGGTTGTATGTTGGCATCAGGCCCTGATGGCCCCCATGCCTCGGGCACTAAGGTAAGTGTCCCAGCCGTGTCACCCCTGGGCAATTCTGGGCATTCTCAATGAAGGCTGTGTGGCATAGGCCTCGGCCCCAAACTGTCTTGGGCTTGAATCCTGTTTTGCCAGGATCAGGGATATCCTAGGTAAGTCAGCCTCCTGAGACTCAGTTTCTCTATCTGTAAAATGGGCATAATCCTTGACTTAAAGATTTGAGCCCATGTATGTAGAGTGATCAGGAGGGAGGTTGGCATATAACAGACAATCAGTTAATGCCAGCTGTGGTTGTGGTTGTTGTTGCTGTTGGATAATGCCAGTTTGCCTTTTTTGATTCTTCTCTTCCACCTCCTCTAAATTTCAAGTTCATTAGGAAGCTTCATTTGTTAAAGATATGCTAATGTAGTCAATTTGATTAGAGCCCAGTTCTTGCTTTCCTTTCAGGCTCTGGAACTAACTATTCAGTCTAAGCTCATCTTTGTTATTGTTCACCCTCCAAGCTCGGCCCAGAGCAAGGGCTTGAGGGTGCTCTAGAAGTCAGAGGAAGAGAAACTTGCCTGAGGCCGGAGGGAGGGAGCAGGGAGGCTTCCCAGGAGGGAAAGGGCAGGTGCTTGGGACAGAGATTAAACTGCTAAACCAGGAGGACCGGTCCCAGTTCTGTTCCCTACTGGCCTTGTGATGTGTTCTGTCCCTTCCCCTCTTTGGGTTTACTGCAGTTCTCATTCTGACATTCACAGATGGACAGCGGAGGTCTGAGAATCTCCTGAAACCAGTGCAGAATGTTGTGTCTGAGCACTTTTTGGCAGACTTTCAGATTCTCAAAAGGGTTTTGACCTCACAGACTGGCCGACTTCCTCACAGTGACTCAGCTGTTTCCCCTGGGCTCCGTTGCCCACAGCTGGCTCACCAACACGAGCTCTTAGCAGCCCCCAGGGCCAGCTCCCCACAGAGCACCTGATTGGCTCAGCCAAGCACAGTCCACTGTGACTACACCTGGGAGCAGAGCTCTGGGGCCAGGCCACATCGTGGGGGTGGCCAGCTTCCAGAATAGACGGGCTGCCTGAAACTGTGCTTGTCGTCCCCAGCCCGGAACGTGGCCGGGCCCAAGGTACCAACTGGGACCTGTGCACCAGGAGCCCCAAGGGAGCCGTGGAGCTGGTGGGGCAACTCTGGCTTCCATGGAGGGGGTGAGATAACATCAGGCCTCATGTGTGGCTTTTCTATTAGCCTGTGTCTTTCAATTCAGTGTCCACAGCCTTTGGCACAGGATTTGGCATATATAATACTAGGTGCTCAATAAAAGCAT
Organism: Grampus griseus; assembly: GCF_964374135.1. Taxonomy (NCBI): domain Eukaryota; kingdom Metazoa; phylum Chordata; class Mammalia; order Artiodactyla; family Delphinidae; genus Grampus; species Grampus griseus. Next base: position 26,096,447 of record NC_139010.1, on the reverse strand, counting down.
TGCTGAAAATAACCAGACAGCTACTTGAGCAGTGAGTAAAGTACAGTAGGGACAAGAGGGCGCCTTGACCATCTCCTAAAACATTGAAAAGTCTTCCCTCTGGGAGTATCATTTTAACTGGGTTTTGAAGGTTGAATAAAAGTTCACCAGGGAAAGAGGTAGAAAAGGGAAGTTGAGGTGGCGAGGTGGGTATTTACAGGGCACACAGATGTGAAAACACACAGGTTACTCAGACAACCATAGAGGGTGTGGGGCAGAGTGGCTGGGACCATGAGATGGAGGGGTAAGGCTGGGAGTTCAAGGGAACAGATTGCAGCGTTGGGTTAGGGCCAAGGCCTTGTGTTCTGAGAAGAAATGTCAGAGAAGAAGGAGGACAACTCAGAGCAGAGGTGTTAGAGTGGTGCTGTGCACCCCCAGGTCTCCCTGTGAAGACCAAGGAACTGTTAAACACAGGACAGTAGGTCCCAAATGGAGTCACCTATGTTAAGTCCCATGGCTCCAAACTGAGAATTATAGTGTTGGCTCTCCCAGAAATGGATTCTTAAACCAGTCATTCAGGAATTACCTAGTCAGGACTTCCCTGTTGGCACAGTGGTTAAGAATCTGCCTGTCAATGCAGGGGACATGGGTTCGAGCCCCGGTCTGGGAAGATCCCATGTGCCGCGGAGCAACTAAGCCCGTGAGCCACAACTACTGAAGTCCGCGTGCCTAGAGCCCGTGCTTCTCAACGAGAGAAGCCACCGCAATGAGAAGCCTGCGTACCACAATGAAGAGTAGTCCCCGCTCGCCGCAACTAGAGAAAGCTTGCACGCAGCAATGAAGACCCAACGCCAAATAAAAAAATAAATTAATTTTTAAAAAAAAAGAATTACCTAGTCAGCAATCAGTATTAGTTAGGTTATCTGGCTGACATCTGACATCTGTCTGAACCGTGACATCCCTTAAAGGGAAGTGAGCTTGCCATGAACAAGCTGCTTGTCTTGGCCTAGTTTTTTTGTTCCTTCTCCCTTCTGTCCATAAAAGTGTTTCATTTTGTATAGCTCCTCAGAGCTCTGTTCTGTCTGTCAGATTGGATGCTGCCTGGTTCATGAATTGTTTGTTTTTGGCTGTGTGGCATGTGGAATCCTAGTTCCCCAACCAGGGATCGAACCCGCACCCCCTGCATTGGTAGCACAGAGTCTTAACCACCTGACTGCCAGCGAAGCCCCCATGAATTGTTGAGTAGAGCCAATAAGAGCTTAAAAATTGACTCAGCTGAATTTCGTTTTTTAACAACTCATTTCCCTGCTGCCTGGAGGGCAGCCTGCTGAGGTCTCACAGCTGTGCACTTGTCCTAGTCAGCTTGGGCTGCCATAGTAAAATACCATAGACTAGGGTATTTATTTTCTCACAGTTCTGGAGGCTGGAAGTCTAAGATCAAGGTTTCTGCTGATTTGCCTTTTAGTGAGGGCTCTCTTCCTGGCTTGCAGATGGCTGCCTTCTTGATATGTCCTCACATGGCCCTTCCTGGGTGTGTGCAGTTGGGGCTGGGGGACGGGGTGCAGGGAGAGAGCAAGCTCTCTGGTGTCTCTTTTTATAAGGACATTAATCCTATGAGATCAGGGGTCCACCCTTAATTACTTCCTTAGGGGGCCCCACCTCCAAATATAGTCACGGGGGGATTAAGCTTCAATGTATGAATTTTGGAGCAGGATACAAACGTTCAGTCCATACTAGCCCCCGTTCAGGAATTGCCCTCAGCCAAAGGAAGCCCTTGGCCCAAGGTTATGCCCCTCCCCTGGGGCACTATTATGTTGCCTCAACTGAGGACAGTTTGGCAGGGCCATCCCTGCAGCCTGGGGTGGGCTGAGGCCTCAGTGGCAACTTTACTGCAGTTTAATTTCCCACTCTGCCCTATCTTGCTGCCCTCACTGCCTCAGAGGTGTGACCCTGCGAGCATGAGCTAAAAACTTCTGCCCACACATCTCAGTCTCAGAGCATGTTTCCCAGAGAACCTCACCACTTGACAGGTGGCAAATATGTGTCAATCCAAGAGCCAACTTTGATCAGTTGGTCCTAGCAGCTGGAGTACTGAGTGAGGAGGCTTTGAAGTTACGTTCTAGTAGTGATGTCTATCATGGGTGAGGAAGTGGGCATGGGGACTTCTGTGCTGGATGTCCAGCATCCTGCAGAGTGGTGCTGTGTCATGGATACCAAGTGGGAGAGTTGTAGGAAGGAGGAGCAGACCAACAGTATCAGAGGCTAAAGGGAATGAGAAGGTGCTGGTGGACGTTCCAAGTAGGAATTTACTATTTACTTTCAAAAAGTCATTCAGTGGAGCTGTGGGCTGGGCTAGGGTTAGTCTGGAGGGAGAGTAGTAAATATGGTGAGTGTAGGTGACTGTTTCAAGGAGCAGGGCAGTGAAGGGAAGGTACGAGAAAGTAGCTGAAGTGAAAGTCAGGGGTGAGAAGATTTCTTTTAGGATAGGAGAGCCTTGTGTGTATTTATAATCTGAGGGGGAAGAGTCAGCGGTGAGGGGGGAGACTGAAGATATGAAAAAGGAAAGGACAATGGATGGAGCAAAGTGCTAGAGGGATGATAATAAAAATATTTAACAACTGGTAAGGCATGGGGAACAAACAAAAAGAATGGACACACCTAAAACTAATATAATATTGTAAATCAACTATACTCTAATTTTTAAAAAAGGAAAAAACATATTAAAAATAAAAAGAATAAAAAAAGGAAAAAACATACTAAAAATAAAAAGAATAATAAAAATAAAAAGACCTAGAGGTCACAAGAGCTGATCAACAAAAGCACAGGAGGGTTTAGCAGCTACAGTTTGGCTGCATAAAGAGAAGAAAAGGCATTTCCTCCTCAGAGATGGAAGGGAAGAGGTAAAATAGGAAATGAGCATGAAGAAGACAGAGATGAGGTCAGGGCTTGAGCATTGTTGAGAAGATCTGGAAAGTAACAAAAACTCAAGATAATGAAACCTTAAACAAGATATGGCTGTGTTTACATAAATAGTCTGGAGGTGGACAATATAGGGCAAATAAAACCATTAGAGATCCAGGTTCTTATCTTGTTGCTTTGTCATCCTTAACAAGGCTCCTACCTCATGGCCCAGAATGGATGCTTGAGCTCCTGCCATTATGTCTGCAATCCAGCATAAAGAAGAAAAGAGTTTGCAGCCTTAGATGACGTTTAGCTGGTACAAATCAGTAGTGTTGTTCAGCAGTAAAATTATTGAACTACTTCTGTACCACCTGCTGGTAAATAGCTGGTGACTCCCTGGTGCCCATCCCCCTGCTTACTCATCCCCTGGGACCACCCACCCCTCCAAGACAACAACTTGGCTCAGTTGGGACCTTCCAGGACATTCCCCCAACACTATGGTCAGTGTCCTGGCAGTACCATTTGTTAAATATTTGCACTGGCTGTGTCTCTTCCTTTTAAGAGCAGTACCTTAAAGTCACAAAATGGGCACTTGTTCTTTTATTTCATTGGCCAGAATGAAGTCCTATGGCTGCAAGGCAGGTTGTGAAATGTAGTCCTTTTTCTGGGTGGCCATGTACGCAGCCAGAAATAGGGGGTTTGATTACTAATTATCAAGATCAAGGGAAAAGAGGCGAAGCATATTAGGAGACAATAGGAGCCTCGGCCACCTGGGAGGGCCAAATACGTCCCAAGTAACACAGAGGGCTTTGTGAGCCTAGCTGGGATGGTTCATTTCTCCAGCAGCCCAGGGCTGCTAGGAAGAGAGGAAAAGACAGCAGAGGCCAGAAATTGGCAGGTGAGTGACTAAAGTTTGATGGGGAGAGTGGTCTTTGGGAGGGGCTTACTAGAGGGGTTGCCTGAGGGTCCAGACTAGGCAGAAAGGAAAATGCAGGCAGGAGAGACTGGAGGCTGGAGGTCTTGATGAGGGAGATGCTGGCGGGAGAGGAACCTGAGCTTCCTTCTCTGAGACGCAGTGTGGGTGTGTTATGGGGGGAGGCGGTACTTCCAGGGTGGGACCAGGGTGGCTGTTGGGGGAGCCAGAGTGGAGCTTTGGGGCCAGGCATGTGGGCTGGGCCTTCACAGTGGAGGCCTCTGTTCTATCAGCTGTCTTGGCCCAGTGCTCTTTCAGTTGCACAATAGAAGCAGTAACAGATGGAAGCCTTCTGGGGCCAGAAGGGGAATTATTCATCTGACAGGTGGGAGTCTCACAAGATCTCAGGCACTAGAAGTGGGGCCTCGTGAGGAGCTGGGACCCAGAACTGGAAAGTCATCAAGAACCCTGCCAGGGTCTCCAGTATGGATCACATTTCCAAGGAAAAATATCTTTGCAGTTCCCTGAAAACTTGAGCTCATAGTAGGGAGGAAAAGAAGGGGATTTTCTTATCTTTAAAAATTTTTCCTATAATTTTTTCTTTAAGAAGTATGAAGTAAAACGTGGACATTCCAGTGAGTGAAATAATGCGATGACGGGTAAACCCCAAATCAGAAGACTCTTCTCACTTCCAATTCTTTGTTCCTCTTCTGAAAATCCTGCCACTTCTGAGAGAGAAGGGCACCTTGCTGATTCTGCCTCATGCTTCAAGCTGCTTCAAGTAACGTTGTTTTGTCCCGGCCCATTTCCTTAACTAGCCCATCATTGTTCAGCATTTGAAATCTTTCCAGTTTCTACTGTTACAAAGGGCTATTCTGTGAACACTTTGGATAAAGTACTTCTTAGCTCTGGATTATGTCTTTGGGGAGGTATATAGCTAGGAATGGTATTATAGGGTCAAAGGGTCCAAATAGAATCATAGCTCTTGTTGCCTACACACAGATGGTTAGGAAGGTATTTAAAGAGGATTGAAGCATCTACTGACGTGGTAAAAAATTATAATAACCCACTTACTGCTTCTATCTTCTTTATTAAAATTCTGTCCTTACAGGGAAGGGGGTGGATGAAGGAACATATTACTCTTGTGTTCCAGGTGTGCAAATAAAAGGCAACAAAAGTTCATCTCAAAAACACGGACATATCCCTCTAGTTGCGGGGGAGGGTATTAAAAAGAGTCGTGGTGGGTTCAGGCTCTGTCATTAAGTAGCTCTGAGAGCTCAGTTACTCCGGCCAAGTGAGAGCCTGTGATCCGAAGGGCTCCAAGTTTCCTTTTGGCTTGGGGTCTTGTAACCTCTGCGTGGGATGCTTTGCCTCCTTCATCGGCTAGGAGCTGGGAACCAGGCTGTGTCCTAGAACCCCACCTCCCTTGCATTTATCTGGCTGTTGGGGTAATCTGCCCCATGCTGTGCCTGGACTTAGGAAGCCTGCAGATGGGGCAGCCATGCAGCCTCCGTCTTGCCATTGAGGCCAACCAGTGAGGCATCCAGTTTAGACCAAATCTTGTCCCAACTTTACTCAGTTCTTTCACATCACCCGCTGCGGTGCACACTTCCCCATCCAGCTCCCCAGTGGGAAGTAAGCCTCGCTGTGTGGGTGGTGGTGGAGGAGCTGAGCCAAAGGTGCTGAGACCTCTGTCTGTGGGCTGTTCCTCAGGGAGCATTATAGATTGTCACAGACAGATGGGACCCTGGGTTTGCCCCTCCCTGGTCAGGTGTAACCTTGGATAAATGTCCCTCCCATTCCAGGCCTCAATTTCCCAATTGGTACAATGATGGAATGGGACTAAATGACCTTTAAGGGCCTGCCCTAAAAGTCTGAGGTTTCCTTCCTTTCCTTCCCTTCGGCTTGTAGGTACTTGGCCCTTGGAGGACAGCGAGGTTGGGGTCATCCCTCTGCTCAGGACCAGAGGGTCAACCACAGGTAGAAGGCAAGTGGTTTTGTGGGCCACCCAGGCCTTTCTTATTCTGGAGTAAGATGAAGATTGAGGGCTAGACAGGGTGGGCAGCTTCCTTCTCCATTAAGGCCCCTGGCTGATTTTTAGCCTGATTCTCAAATTCAGGCTTCACTCACTGTTTCCTTCTCCAATGGCTCAGACACTTTCTATCCTCCCCCATCTTGCTTCTCAATCCCTTTCCTCCACTCCCTCCAACTCTGGGACAAACCGTGAGAGGGCCTTTGCATATTTTAGGAAGGGGAAAATTTCCCTTCCCTTTTTTGGTTCCTTTTGGTTGGTCAAACAATTAAAATGATGTAACACAGATTAACAGGAGAAAATAAAATTTAATTTCATATGTGCGGGAACCCCACAAACACGAGAGGGTCAGAGACAGAGAGGTAAAATGAGGTGTATACACCATGCTGAGCTAAGAAATGGGATAGGGGCCTGGGGCTTCCAAGGACAGGAGGGTCATCCACAGGCAGATAAGAAGAGCAGATTTTTCCGTAATTAGGTGTCTGCTCTGCCGTATAGATGGGGTCACTTAGATAAAATTTGTTCCTGGTAATAACACCTTTTCTGGGAAAAATCCCCCATTTAAATTCTTCTAGGTAGTTAAGGGAGAGGCAGTAATTCCTCTTGAGCCCACAGGCTCTCCATTGCCTTTAGCCAAAAGAATCCACATGCCAAAGTACATCTCAGAGACCTGTTCTGAAACCCTACATATCGAACATTGAAAAACCTGTCTGTGAGTCATGGGGAGAAGGGATTGTGGATATGAAATGCTAAGAGGAAAAGTCAGGACCCAGAATGAAGTTACACGCTGGCCCAGCCACGAAAATACTATGAACGTCATTTAAGAGACAGCGTGGGTCAAGTGGTGAGTTTGAGTTTTGACTGTGAGAGCTTAGAAAAAGTAGATAACCTTTTTGAGTACGGATTCTCAACTGAAAAATGGTACTAATAATAGAAAATGGTACTTCATAGAAAAAAGGTGCGGTTGACTTCTTCATTTAGGTATTCTTTGATGACCTCTCCATTCCCTTCCGTCTCCTTTTCCTCCTCCCATGCTCCTTCAATCCTTTCGTCCTCCACACTCCTCCCACCTTCCAGCCTTCCTTTTGCGCAGGCGCCCTGTGCGGCGCTGAGTCAGGCTGCGGGGAGAATTCGGGCCGCCCGGCCGGGCCAGAGCTTGCGCCTGCGCGGTGGGCGGCTTTAGGGCGGGGCACGTTTATATTCGCTGAGGATCAGCTGACGCTCTGCATTGCAGACTGCGGAGTCAGGAGGCGTCATGTACTCCTTCTTGGTTCTGGCCAGCCTCCTGGGCGCGGGTAAGCCCTGGGACCCCCAACCTGGGGAAGGGGACCCCGCAGGACGCAGCCCGCTAGTCCCGGAGCGGGTTGTACCGGGCCTCGCCCCTTTGCTCCCCATAAGGATTAGTGAGGGGCGCGCACTGCGCAGGCGCTTGCGCAGAGCCGGGTACCTGCTGGGCGGCGGAGGGGCTGCTGGAGGCGGGAGGCGGTTGGGAGCCTGGCTGCCTAGGGGCTGGGGTCGGGCTTGTGTGCGAGGCGGCCGGGGCCGGGGAAGTAGCGTCTCCCTCACGGCCTGAGTTGGCAGACTGGGGCTCCCTTAAGCTGCCGGTCCAGCTCTCGGGGTGGGCCTGTAGGGTGACCCCTCCTGCAGCTGTGTCGTGCTTGTGCTGGACGCACGTCATGGAGATGGACTGGAGCCCCAACTTCTGGATAGACTTTGGCCCTTGGCCTCACTTGCCCCAGTTTTTAAGAGTATTGAAGTTGCAGAAAGCACCTAAGTATATCTTCCGTATTGATGTTTATCTTTGCATATATATTTACTCTTGATCCTACATCTTGAAGATGATACGGGGTTTTTGTGGTCCTGATGAGTTTGCAATGGAGCCCTCATTTCATCTTGCATGGCCATTGGCAGGTTTTGGCAGTGGCCTTTATTTTGGGGAAAATCTAAGTACCTGAGAAGTTGTGGTCCTGAAATAGTACTGACGGTTGTTAAAATCATCGCAGGTTATGTAGCCAATGCTTGGGAACCAGCTGTACTGCCTTCCTGGAATTAGAAGGGGTCCCGTGCCCTTCCCATGTTATCGAGACCAGCCCTCCTTCATTAACCTTCATTAACCTCATCTAAATCATCATGGTAAAGGGAAAGGAGTGAGGTTGATTGACTTGGAGCCAGATTTTAATTTAAATACACAGAGGATCCCAAATTTGGATGTTTTCAGATAATAGCCCACTGAGGGCAATAAACCTGATCTTCAGGCCCGTCCTCAGTTTGTTTCTAGTTAACTGTAATCTAAGGGCTAGCTTCCATTCTAACTCATGCAGCAATCCAAATTTTAATAGACAGTAATGTAATGGATGACAGAGTTGATGGGAATCAAATAAGATATTTATAGGTGAGATAGATTTAAGGTGTTTTTCTCATGTTAGCTTTCAGCAACTTCCACGAATGTGTCTTAACCTTAAACCAAGCTCCTAAACTTGCTTTACTTGTGGATTATGAAAGGCAGTCAGCTTGTCAAGAAAGATTTTTGGTTTTATAGTCACCAAAGAAACTTTCTTGCTGGGGTTGATACTGCTTTTATTCCATAGTCAGTATGATAAACTAATGCTAGTCTCTAAATTTTCTATACTGATTGAAAACGAGTTTTTTGTTTTTCAGTATCAAACTGTTCTTACTGGCAGTGAATCACTCCTCACGAGACCCTTAAGGGTTCTGAATCACTCAACCCACACAAAAAGGACTAAATTGTTTGTTTGGAAATGTAAAATCCTCCTCTGGTATATATGAGAGTATGGCTAACCAGACTGTTAAGTTAAACTAGATACCCTTTTCCCTGAACACTTGGGTAAATAGGAGTGTGTAATAATGGCCTTGTTCTAATCTTGCTGCCCAGCCTTTAGGATTATGCCAAGGTCATGCTCTGAACACGATGTATGAATGCCTGCTTGCCTTGACAGCTCTGGCCCCAGTGTAGCTTTTTGGAAATGTATTCCTAAAATTTTTAATATTGATAGTGAGCTTGTTAATGAAGGTGTCTGGTGACAGCAGCCGTCATCTGCTCCCTGAGAGCTTAGAACTTGCTGTTCCAGTGGAGGCAGAGAGTGTCATCCTGAATCTGGAGAGGCTCTATGCTTTGTGTTTTAATGATGTCCTGGTGGTAGAGACTTTTGCTCTTGAGTTATTTTCCTACTCATCCAGTTGCCCCTCCTTTTTCTCCACCTGGAAAAGAAATGGCAGTGATGGTGTACTGAGAGAATTGGAGAGTATCTCCTCTAACCTCTTAGGAGTGAAGACACTGAGGCCCCCCCAGAAATGGCTCCCCCAAATCGTAGGCCATTTACGGGGGAAGTCAGAATCAGAACCCAGGACTTCTGACAGTGCTTGCTCTTTATCCTTCCATCAACACCAAGCGCTTAACTTTACAAACTTATGGGGCTGTAATTTACATACAGAAAACATGCACCTGTTAAGTGTACACATTGAGGTATTCCTGCAGAGTGAACGAGCCCACTGTAAGCAGCCCCCAAGGTAAAGGAGGAGCATCCAGAAGCCCCTGTGCCTCCCCATCCACTCACCCTCTCTCACTTGCCCCAAAGGAAACCGCTTTGTTAGCTTCTAGCTCTGTAAATGTAAGAACCTAATTACTGTTTTTGAGCTTTTTATAAATGGGATCGTATAGTAAGGACATACTGTTGGGTGATTCCTCTAGTGGAAAAAGGCAGGCCCAGTGTTAATGAGGTGGTCAGTATAAAACAAGTGGCTTGGTGCCTGGGATATGGTACCTCTTCCCTGAAACTTAGCTGCCCCTGTTACTGCCACCTGTGTAGAGGCTAACCAGCTGAATAGTGTTTACCCGCCACTGAGGCAGGTAGCTCTCTAGGGATGCTAGAATGTGTTATGTACAAATATATATACTCATCTGATAGCTTATTTTTATTAAGATGCAAGACATGAACGTATAGCACAGCCTGCTGAATGTCAACAACTCCAGTTCTCACCTGCCAGGAATTTGGATAATTCCCCTGTTTATCAATTTTTAGTCAATAATCAACTTTACTCTGAAAATAACAAGGATTTGGTAAGTGGTTTAATTGCATTTAACAAGGTGTATCCAATACCTCCTACGACAGTTGAAGCGTATTAGATCAGGTGGTCAGGATTTTTCTAGATGGGGAAGGAGAACTTGCTCCTCCATTTTCTTGGGCTCTGAAGCTGGAATGGCTGGGCTGTGGCTTAACTGAATGGGGATGAGGAAGGGCGACAGGGTGTTGCTGGCTGGGGAAAATACCTAATAAGGCACGGGAAGCTCTCAGGGCCAAGACCATGCCACTTGGGCAAGTGTGCACTGCAGCTTCTGGAAGCAGTCTTCTAGCATGGGCATTCTAGGTCCTCTAAGCCTTGCTTCCGCCACCAGTTATTTGCTTCTGCCTCCTGGAAGGAGGGTCTGGATTTTCCTGCCCTGCCTGTTTTTTTTTTTTTTTTTTTAAATCATTTTAAAACTGATGGTAAATATAGTGATTGGGATGAACAGTTTGACTGTTGGCGAAAGCACTCATTGCTTTACTTTTGTTCCGTGAAGTTCCAGAAAATAACCTGAATTAATGGCCTTGGGTAATGGTCTATGCACTGAAAAATAACCTGTCAAAATTCCATGTTTTCTTGCGGAATTTATAATTCTTTATGATGGGAGTGAGATGATACTGTAGAATAGAAGTTTAACTTTATCACATCATTGACTGACCTTGGGCAATTTTCTTCAACTGTGCTTCCTCATCTGTACAATGGGATTAATAATGTGATGCTTTAATAACTTACTGTACGACAAGGCATAGGTAAATAAGTACTATAGGGTTTGTTGTTAAACCACAAAAAAACAATACTATGTTTGTTAATGTCCTTGTCCCACCAGCACAAGGACAAAATCAGTCTCTGCTCTTGATTTTGTGATGTCTCCTGCCTTCTTTCATTTCATGGGATGTTGTAAATTTAACAACAAACAAAATTAAATTGACTTGTAAATATGTTATGTTGGACGTAATTACCAGATCAGAAAACAAACTAGGGTAGGTAGTCAGCCATTAGGAGGGAGGTGGGAAAGAATTTGGCTAGGCAGCCAAACTCTTGGTTTATACATCAGTTTTTAACAGAACAGCCCAGCACATCAGGGCTGGTTCCTGGTAACCTGACTACTCAGATTCTAGGCTGGTTGTCCCTAACCATGGTACCTGGGGTAAGTCTGTTCTCCACTCCCCGCCCCAGTCTGGTTTCCCCATCCCTCAATGGCGGTGAACTGTTCAGATAATAACTGCACACAGTAAACAAGTTCCATCGGTGTAATAGTGCATAGAGTAAAAAGTATGTTTCCCTCCCACCACTGTCCCCTGGGCCTTTCCCAGAGGCAGCCTGGTACCAGCTCCTTTAGGAGCCTTCCGGAGCTACCTATAGGTGGCTGTGTGTATGATTTCCCCTTCTGTTTTTCTTTTTAACACAAACACATATTACACTGTTTCGCTCCTTGCTCTTTTTTAAAATTGTGGAACATTCTAGACATCTGGAAAAGTGGAAGAGTAATGATAATGAACACCTATGTATATAACACTCTAGTTAAGATATAGAACAACCGCTGCCTTCCATAGATAACCACCTTCCTGGCCTTGGTGTTTATCATCCCCCTGCAGGTCTCTCTTTATACTTTCATACATATATGTGTGATCATCAGCGGTATGTGTAGTATTGTTCTGGATTTTTTTTTTTAACCTTTTAGGCCGCACTGCGCGGCATGCGGAACTTCCCCGACCAGGGGTTGAACCCCGGCCCCCTGCGGTGGAAGCGACAGTCTTAACCACTAGACCACCAGGGAAGTCCTGTTTTGGATATTTCAAATATTTTATGAATAATATATATTCTTGGGTTAGTAATTTTTTTTATTTTGCTAGTGAGGTTCATTCATTTTGAAAATGTTTAGATCTGTTTCGTTCATCTTCTCCGCAGTACAGTATTACATCTCTATCATACTTATTCTCCATTCTGTTCATAGACATTTAGATTATTTCCAGTTGTTTTATTGTTGTTACAAACGGCTTCTATAAAGACTCTGGTGCACATGAACAGACATTTCCTTAGAGGATATACCTAGGAACAGAATTGCTGAGTTGAGGAGTATATCTGTTTTCACCTTAATTAGAAATCGCTGAATTACTCTCTCAAATGATTTTAGGAATTTCTGTTCCCACAGAATATGCGGTTTTTAGTTGCAGTATTAACATGTGATGTCAAACTTGAAATTTTGCCATGATAAAAGGGTGAGGTGGTTTTCATTTGCATTTCTCCTTTTATTTGTATCTTTAGAGGTTATTTCATGCTAATACAGATAGATCTATACTACTGCCTTTCTAAAAAAACATAAATTTTGGAATAATCTTAGATTTACAGGCAAGTTGCAAAGCTAGTACAGCGAGTTTCTATATACCCTGCACCCAAACTTCCCTTACTGTTAACATCTTATATAACCGCTGTACATTTGTCAAAAGTAAGAAATTAACCTTACTGTTCACTAGACTGCACACTACATTTGGATTTTACCAATTTTCCCAGTAATCTCTTGTTTCTGTTCCAGGAGTGGATCCAGAGTACCACATTGCACTTAAGTTGTCCTATCTTCTTAATCACCTTCTACCTCCCAGCTGTTAAAAAAAAAAAGCTGCAGAGTATTTTATTGTATGGATGTGTCAATTTAGTTAAACCTGTTGATGGACATCTGTGTCACAGAAAAAGTGAGATGGATTCTAATGACACTTCCAAATTTTAAAATTAAATTCTGGCCACGTTTGGATAGATACTGCTTTTGAAAAGAAATTCTTTACATGACAGGAAACTACGTAAATAAGATTGAAGGAGATGTTATAGAAGGTTCTTTTGGCCAGTCTTAGTGGCGTCACTTATTATAGTAAAAAAAAAAAAAAAAAAAAAAAACAGAACTCCTTTAACAGCTGTGCTGGAATGCTGTCTCCATGTGCAGGCACTGATGCCAGAGGGTCATGTGGCTCTTCCTGTCTCACTAGGAGTAAAACCTAAAGTTTATTCTGCAAGGTCATGTCATCTGGCCCTCGGCTGCTGTTCAGAGTTCTTCCTCTCCCATCAGGTCAGGACTGCTTACTTACTGTTGCCCATTTGGTGTTCTACCTATTTGGGTCATCTTCCTTTCCAGGTAATCATGTAGTTTACTCTCTGCCCAGGTGTTGCCTTACCAGAGTTGCGCCCTGCTCTGTCTGAAATGTCCATGTCTTGCTCTTCCTTGGCTTCATTTTTCTTCGTAGCACTTGGCACTGCCGGGCATCATATGATTTTTTTTTTTTTTTTTTTTTTTTTTTGCGGTACGCGGGCCTCTCACTGTTGCGGCCTCTCCCTCTCCCGTTGCGGAGCACAGGCTCCAGACGCGCAGGCTCAGCGGTCATGGCTCACGGGCCCCGCCGCTCCGTGGCATGTGGGATCTTCCCGGACCGGGGCACGAACCCGCGTCCCCTGCGTCGGCAGGTGGACTCTCAACCACTGTGCCACCAGGGAAGCCCCATATGATGTGTTTTTATTTGTTGTCGTGGTCACTGACTGGATCTGCAGCACATACAACAGTGTTTGGCCTGTAATAGGTGCTCAGTCCTGCTGAACCGTGGTGTGAGCTGTAGCAAGAGGACTTAAGCTCAGTAACTGCTGGTGGGTCGGTGTGCATGAAACTTAAATGCTGGTAGTGCCAGATCTTTATCACGATTAAACAAAGCATTTTCTTTTATTAACTGAAACGAATTTTACGAAATTGTGTTTAGGAGTTTGCAAATCAAGAGTGACTTTGGACTCAAGTGAAGTGTTGGCTTTTAATAATAGTTCGTGTCCAGGTTAGAGCCAATCCCCCCACCCCCACCCCGAGCCTTTTGGAGAGGATTTTATGTAGGGGTTAGGGACACAGGACCCTAACATAACTAAGATACCCCTGGTGGCCCTGATTTGAGGTAAATCTGAAAAGGGAACCAGCTATAATCTGAGGAGTTGTTTCCCCTCTTTTTAGTTCCAGAACTTAGTTGTTCTTAAATGTTTAACCCAGTGGTTCTCAAACTTTTGGTCTCAGGATCCCTGTATACTCCTGAGTCATTGAGAGACCCCAAAGAGCTTTTGTTAATCTGGGTTGTATCTGTGATATTTACCATCTTATAAATGAAGCTGACAAAATTTTAAAAATAATCCTTAAAAAAAATAAATCCGTTACATGTTAACGTATTGTGATTATAATGAAAAATAGCTGTTTTCCTAAACATAAACCTATTTAGTGAGAAGAACAACTTATTCTACATTTTTGCAATCTTTTTGACACCTGGCTGGATTTTCAGCTGCCTCTGCATTCATTCTTTTGCACTGTCACATGTCATATGCTTCCAGAAAAATTCCACTGCTCATTTTTGAGTGAATGAGTGAAAAGGGCAGCTAACATCTTCATATCACTATTATGAGAATTTTGACTTCATGGATCCCCTAGAAGAATCTCTGAGACCCTCAGTGTTCTGTGGGCCACGCTTTGAGTGTGAACTACCAGTGTAGCTGATTTGCAGGAACTGCAGACATCATAGCAGATGACACTTCCTGAGAGTTCATTGTGTGCCCAGCACTGTTCTAAGTGCTTTTTGCTTAACATTTTATCCTCATAGCAGCCCTCTCAGGTGAGAGCAACTAAATCAGAATGCTGGGGACATTCTAATATCCTGCCCTAATCCATGCTGTGGTCTGAATTTTAGATTTCAGCATTTCCAATGAAGGTGGTATTCCTTTTAAGTATTAAGTACTCAAAAGTGACATTTATAGTAGACACACTTGCATGTATCTGAAACTTTTTACTTAATAAACAGTCATGTGCAATGAGCCCAGAACACTGAATTTCCTTATTAGTGGGTTTGCATGAAATCTTTTTTTTTTTTTTTATGCATATTATTGTCTTCTTCAAGGGTGCAGAGACCACCCAGCCGGTTAGCAGGGATGGGATAGAGCCTGGGCCGGCTTCTGGCTGGCTGGCTGGCTGAATTGATTTCTGGGCTGTACCCTGGGCCGAGTGTAGAACCATACAGATGTGCCTTTGACCTCTGCCTGTACCCATTCACCTGGCTGGACCTTGGGCATTTCTGTCAGGGGCTTCTTCATGGTCCAGTTGTCGAGTAATATTGTCTAAGGTGATTTAAGTTTATGTCTGATCATCACCTGATAGGTTGACACTTTGGAAGAAGAGCTTTGCTGACAGGAGTTTATATTGGACTGGAGTGCTCCTTTTTTCTTTTTTTAATTAATATTTTTTATTGGAGTATAGCTGATTTACAGTGTGTGTTAGGACTAGAGTGCTCTTTCTTTAAATATATATTTATTTTATTTTTGGGTCTTCGTGCAGACTTTCTCTAGTTGCGGCAAGTGGGGGCTACTCTTCGTTGCAGTGCGCGGGCTTCTCATTGCAGTGGCTTCTCTTGTTGCGGAGCACGGTCTCTAGGCACACGGGCTTGCGTAGTTGTGGCATGCGGGCTCAGTAGCTGTGGCACGCGGGCTCTAGAGCGCAGGCTCAGTAGCTGTGGCACACGGGCTTAGTTGCTCCACGGCATGTGGGATCTTCCCGGACCACAGATCAAACCTGTGTCCCCTGCATTGGCAGGCGGATTCTTTTGTTTTTTTTCTTTTTTTTGCAGTGCGCGGGCCTCTCCCTGTTGTGGCCTCTACCGTTGCGGAGCACAGGCTCCGGACGTGCAGGCTCAGCAGCCATGGCTCACAGGCCCAGCCGTTCCGTGGCATGTGGGATCTTCCCGGACCGGGGTACAAACCCGTGTCCCCTGTATCGGCAGGTGGACTCTCAACCACTGCGCCACCACGGAAGCCCTGAAAATTCTATCTTAGCTGGTGTTGGTACCTCAGGGTCAGGGTCTCAGCCCTGTACTGCAGGGCTCCACTGTGGCCTTTGCTCATGGCCTGAGGCCAGGAACCAAGGAGGAAGGGAGTTTTGATTGTCACTCATTTTCTGAAAGTGATGACATTTGGTTTGGAGACTTTGGTCCCATACCCGTGGCTAAGCATATGACCCCAGGCCTTCTCAGCCACCCAGGTGGTTCTATGGAGGGATGAGCCTGTGGTTGGGCTTCCTACCAGAGCATGTGACCAGGCAGCTGAGGGCTCTGACTGGCAGTGAACTTCCTCAAGGCTGTGACTCCAGGTAGGGGTGGAAGAGGGCCCATGAGGGTGGGTGCTGGTCACAGCTCCTTCTGGGCCCCTCTGAGTATGACTTTTCCTTCCGTCTTTGTGCTTTCCTGAATTTTCTTAATTGTAGGCAGTGAACATACGTGGTTTGGTAATCAGGAAAAAAAGCCTGTTATTATTTTTAAATTTTTTAAAATTATTTTTTAAAATTAATTTTTTTTTTTTTTTTTTGCGGTACACGGGCCTCTCACTGTTGTGGCCTCTCCCGTTGCGGACCACAGGCTCCGGACGCGCAGGCTCAGCGGCCATGGCCCACGGGCCCAGCTGCTCCGCGGCATGTGGGATCTTCCCGGACCAGGGCACGAACCTGCGTCCCCTGCATCGGCAGGCGGACTCTCAACCACTGCGCCACCAGGGAAGCCCTAAAATTAATTTTTATTGGATTACAGTTGCCTTACAAGCCTGTTATTATTATTATTATATATATATATTTTTTGCTGTACGCGGGCCTCTCACTGTTGTGGCCTCTCCCGTTGCAGAGCACAGGCTCTGGACGCGCAGGCTCAGTGGCCATGGCACATGGGCCCAGCCGCTCAGCGGCATGTGGGATCTTCCCGGACTGGGGCACGAACCCGTGTCCCCTGCATCGGCAGGCGCACTCTCAACCACTACGCCACCAGGGAAGCCCGGGAGTGCTCTTGAATGAACTAGTTAGGAATTTCTCTTCCCAAAATCAATTATGCCAAATTGAATCATTCTTTTACAATCTAAGAAGATCACACAGCCTTGCCCCTCAGTGTGTGTTATCACACAAGGCAGTGTACCTGAGGATTCTGTTGCTTTCTTCATGTGGATTGATTTCTTGTCCTAGAATGATCTGGCTTGTGAGGAAAATTAAAAAGCAAGGGGGCAGTGCGAGAGGAGAAGCAGGGAAGAAAGAACCTTTGTCTTAAGTAACAGAAATAATAGCTTATCTGAGCCAGAGGTGATGGGATGTCAGCCTAGCAGCTTGAAAGCTTTATTGCCACAGATTCCTTCTGTGATAAGAGGACTATTTGGACCTTACTTCCTCCAGATCAAGGCAGGCTGCCTCTAAGCGTATGCCATTCAGAATGATTAAATGGGCAGTATTTTTATTCTGCTCTGCAGAATGTTTTCCAAAAGCAAGATCCTCTAAAGAAGGGACAAGTGCTCTTTGTCATCGAAGGTATTTGTGACACCAGCTGTTTCATCGAGTAGTCAGTGTTGAGTGCATTGTGTTATCTCCTGCTCTTAGGGAATCTAAGTGCACAAATTCTCCTGAGAAATGTCTGAATGCGGGGGACCTGAGGCAGATACTGCCTCTCCTGGGGTTCCTCTCTCTTGGTTTCCTAGCAACCGGCTTGTTGCCATGGCAATGCATTACCCAGGCAGCAGATCCACTGCCCTGTGGAATGTGTACTCTGATTGTTGAGATTGGGAGGCTGCTTGCATTTTCTGTTACCCCCTTTTTTTTTTTTTTGATAATTAGACTCGAACGGTATTTAGCATATGTTAACTGAAATATTTAAAAGGAATAAAAAAGATTTTATATGGCTAAAATAATAAGACTGATTGTTTTAACAAATAGGGCATAAAACACACATTCTAGGAATGATTATCCCTTTCATTCTGAGGTGGTTTTTGAAAATCTTTGTTAATTATATGGTGTACATGGACTTTAAAATATCGCAGTGGAGGTAGGCCTTAGTAAAGACTTGTCATTTGGAGACGATTTTGGTGAGTGAGGTAGATGATTAAGCTGGTATTATAGTTAGGCTTAGGTTTGACTGCAGACAACAGAGACCTAGAATAATGGTGCCTTAATTATGATTGAACTGTTCCCATCTATCATAGCGAGTTCAGGAGCCAGGCAGTCTAGGGCTAGCATAGTGGTTCTACTTCCAAAAGAATTTGGAGACCCAGGCTCTTCTAGCTCAGTGCTCTGCATCATTGAGGTCTAGGCCCTTTCTTCATGGCCCATCATGGCTGCCAAAGTTCCAGCCATCACTTGTCTTTAAAAGTGCAATAATGTCTACTAACATCCCATCAGCCAGAATGTGGTTTCATGGCCAGACCCTGCTACAAGGGGGACTGGGAAATGTGGTTTTAAATTTTGGCAGCCATGTGTGTAGCTAAGAATTTGTGGTTCTGTTCCTTTGAAAGGAGTGGAGAATAGATATAGGGAGCAACTTGTGGTCTGTGCCACACTGGGTGATAATTGTTCCCTAAAGCAGGTTGTAAGGTTTAACTATTTTTTCTGATTTTAAAAGTAACATGAGAAAAAATTAATTTATGCTAGTATACAAAAATTAGAATGTGAACACCTCCCTTTGTCATCCTTTCCCTCGAGTCCACCATTAACAAGCCAGTGTACAATTAACTGAGCTTCATAAGTACCAGGCACTCTCAGTGCTTTCTGTGCCTTCTTATTAATCTTCACAGAATTCCTGAGAAGAGGGCACTCTTTTTTTTAAAGGAAGTTAATTAATTAATTAATTAATTTATGGCTGGGTTGGGTCTTCGTTGCTGCGTGGGCTTTCTCTAGTGTTGAGCGGGGGCTACTCTTCGTTGCGGTGCGCGGGCTTCTCATTGCAGCGGCTTCTCTTGTTGCGGACCGTGGGCTCTAGGTGTGCGGGCTTCAGTAGCTGTGGCTCACGAGCTCTAGAGCGCAGGCTCAGTAGCCATGGCCCATGGGCTTAGTTGCTCCGCGGCATGTGGGATCTTCCCAGACCAGGACTTGAACCCGTGTCCCCTGCGTTGGCAGGCAGATTCTTAACCACTGAGCCACCAGGGAAGCCCCAAGGGCACTCTTATTTTCCATATTTTGCAGATAATTGTGGCGTTAGTAAGTTGTCTGAGGCTTGGCTTTAGTAGACAGCACAGCAGGAATTTCGTCAGGTCTGTCTACCCCCAACACTCAGGGCAGTGATCATGTTGCCATACTGCCTCTGTGCCCTTCCAGAGAAGGAGAGGTTTTTGAGGGGGCTTTTCTAAAAAGTGGGTTCCAAAAATATTTTCAACAGTGGCAACTTTCTTGGGATTGGAGGGCCAATCAGCCTGTAGCTCCAATGACGTGAATTACTGAAAGCTTTTCACTGGTGGTGGTACTGGTGCTTCGCTGGGCGCCTCTCATTTTTGCCCACGCAGGGCTTCTTGTTTAGCTTCTAGCTACACAGGATCGACTCCTGGGCTCATTACAGTGGGGCCTGTGCTTCACTCTCCTGGTGATTTCTGGGTCTTGAATTTAGCAACCAACAACTTCTGAGGTTGCTGGGAAACAGCTCTCTAGGTCTTTGAGCTGCCAGTTAATGACCTGATTAAATGTAGAGAAAGCATAGAACATCCTTGATTCAGCTATTTGTGGAACACCTGTTCTGGGCAAGATAGTAGATGTGAAAAAGGTCTTCCAGTTGCTACTGTGGATAATAATAGTAATAGTGCTCATTGGACTTCTGTAGCATGCCAGCACTGCCCTGTGTTTTACAGTCGGTTAATTTTTACAAATCCCTTGGGGTAGGTACTAGTAATAGCCCCATTTTGCAGATTGGAAGACCAAAGTCTGAAGGTCACATGACTAGAAGTGGTAGAGCCATGATCTGAACCTTCACTGTCTGATTTCAGAGGCAGTCTGGTAGGGGAGTCAAGATAATGTGGGTAAATTAAGATACCAGAGAGAGAGATGATGGTTGAGAGACTAATACTCTGGCCGTTGAAAGTGCATAGTTACGTCGTCTCCTTTCTCAAAACAATCCAGTGATCAATGGCTTCATCCTCATTTTACAGATGGAAAACAAGCTGAGAAGGATGGCGATTTGTTTAGGGTCATTTGGACAGGACTTGCAGGCAGATCTTATTTTCTTTTCAGTATACCGTGTTTGAAAAACCTTTAACTTGTTAGATGGTGGGTAAGTTGCCTTAGAAGCCTCGCTCTAAACTTGGGGTTTAGCCCCTTCTCACTTAAGAAGTCATCGTAAGAGCAGCTAAAACACACACGGCTGTGGTGAGCTCTCCCTCCTTCCCTCCCTCCCAGGCTCACTGAGGATTTTGGGTCAGAGTCTAGAGCGGCCACCAAGCCCATGACGGATCCAGCTCGTGGCAGCTGTTCTCAAGACAGTAAAATTCCACTACAGCCTGTCTTTGATAAGTGACCTACATGTGGAGTGGTTTAGAGCACATCTGCTTATTTTCTTCTAAGCCTAGGAGTAAGAAGGGAACAGAGCCCCCACCCCTTTCCTAAGGAGATAACCACTGAAGTCTTAAAAAAACAAAAAACAAACCTGAAACCCTGTCCTCATAAAATGAAACTTGGTTGTGGGGTTTTAGTGTCTCTGAAGTGATCATTTCTCTGACTCCAGCCCGCCAGCATTTGTCACTGAGGGCTCGAATGCCAGGCCCTTGAACTAAGAAGTGTAGTGCTCGCCTTACCCTGAGCAGTGATCCTTCTTAATAGGACAAATTTAATCAAATCTCCAGGGTGTCAGGCAGACGTTCTAAGAACTGTCTTAGAGTTCAGCCTGTTGCCTCAGGGAAGGAAGTTGGTTTTTGAGGGCAGTGTGGGAAGATGAAAATAGAGATGAAAGCTTTGCTGGGAAGATGTTTTGAGAAATAACTCATAAGAATGTAGGTTAGGGTAATTTTCATATTGGTTATGTGTGAATACTGAAAATGTCATTTGCCTCATTATTCTAACAGTGAAGACTTTTGTAGCCTCTAGAGGTCTTCTAGCCCCGCTCACCACTCAGGATCCCTCTGACACAGAATCCGTGTAGGTTGGGCATTTCGTTTCTGCTTGGTTGCTCCCACTCTTGTAGAGGTCATCACATAACAAGCCAACTCATTCCCTTTTTTTTTTTTTTTTTTTTTTTTAAGCATCAGTTTAATGGTTAGAGGACAGTTCAGGCTTCAGAGTGAGAACTCTGACTTCAAGTTGAGACTCTGCACTTATTAGTTAGAACCTGCTTAATCTCTCACAGGTTTCCTTAATTTTTTTCTTTCTTCTGGCTGTGCCGTGTGGCATGTGGGACCCTTATTCCCTACCAGGGATCAAACCCCGCGTCCCCTGCAGTGGGAACGTGGGGTCTTAACCACTGGACCACCAGGGAAGTCTGCGATTCCCCTTTTATAGCCTGTGGGTGTTAAGTGTGTTCCTTACCTTGAGCTGTGGTCTGCTTCCCTTCACCTCTACCCAACCGCTCTGAGGTCTGGGATCGGAAGCCACCACCCAGAGCAGATCCACCCCCATGTCAGAGGTGGAAGGTGTCCTTCACCTGTGAAGATAACTGTGCTTATCCCGGAAACCTTCTCTCCCCCAGCTAAACACCTGCAGTCTCCTAAGGGCCTCGCCTTCCGACCTGCGCTTGTCACTCTCCCACGGGAAGCAGGGCGCGCAGGTGTGCTCTGCCTGCCTGTGTCCACTCCCGCCGCAGCTTCCGAGCCCCACCTCTGTCCTTGCGCTGTTGGCTTTTGCTGCCCTGCTTTTTCTTTCAGCCCAACAGACTGCACATTTAAATTTAACCCGGAGAGTTTCATTTTCCCAGCTGTCAGTCTTCAGCCCTTGCTGTCCCTGCTCCCTGCTCAGCCTTTTTGGGATGAGCCTTCCACTCCATTTAGGTGCCCATCATCTGGATCTCCCCACCTCCCCCTCGTTTCTGCCACATCACAACTGGGTGACACTAACACGAGCTGTCGCCCACAGCATGGACCATGGGCGACACTCATCACAAGGGATGAGTGCCTGGTGGGGCCTTTCCCAGTGGGCCTGAGGTCTGCTGGAGCCCCGCTCCTGAAAAGACAAAAGTGTTCTTTCCCTTCAGCAAAGATCACTGCTCTCCCTCAGAATGTTCAGGAATCCCCCTCCCCCCGCCCCGCCCCACCAGTCTTTCAGCTGCCTTCTTTCAGGTGCCAGTTCAATTTTCATTTTGAAGAAGCCACCTCCGGCTCCCCGGAACAGTTGGGCATTCTCCTTGCAGCTCCGTGTTTCTGCTAACGCAGCACCATTATTCCTGTGTCTGTCCCTCCCACCTGAAAGCACTGCTTGTCGCGGTCAATGGAGTTGATAATTGCGTCTTCATCTTAGTTGTTTTCCCACTTCTGTGGAGAAAAACCATGCTTACCCCGAGAGCTTTCAGTCCCCAGCTGGAGTCCCTGGACAGGTGTTGAGAACCCCCTGAAGTGGTGTGAGGGTGTTGTGTATTAGTATGTTTTCTGAGGAAGGGATCTATGTTCCAAACGTGTTCTCACCCACTGTTTGATTCCCTCTCAGGAGACCGGCTCCCAAAATAAGCCCCTGAACCTCTCAGCAGGTCACGCACTTGGCATCGCCAGGCTTGTTTCAGCCTCATTACCAACCCTGAGGACACGCAGTTGTTTCGGGTCATCTTAGGAAATCGCACCACAGACCATTTTAATAACGTGCACCTTTATAAATTTGGCTTTAGTTTGGAGGTAAATGGGGAGGTCTTGGTGAGAACTGAGTTTCTGGGAGCTGGGACTTCAGTTTTCATTTCTTAGTGTCCCTGCAGTCCGTTTTAGGCTTGGATTGGGTGACCTCTCAGGTCTGCCAGATTGGCCACCAGGCATATATTTTACCTCTAGTTCTGAGGTGGGGGCTTGTTACCATTCAGCGACTGTTAGGACTGGGAAATGACCTTGGGTTCTGCAGTAGCTGGACCAATCTCAGATAGAAGGGGCTACTTTTTTAGTCCAGAATAGCCTGGCCAAAACAAGTAACAAGTCTTTATAGCAGGTGATTACTCTTTCAAGTTCCTAGGGGGAGTAAACAAGTTACAAAGTATTCTTGCAGCTTGGGCCTATGATAGTGCATTGTGTTCGGGGAAACCTGATAGATTTTGGTCAGTTAAAGCCGGTTCCTGGCTGGAAGTTTGGAGAAAATCCCTAGACTGAGTATTTGTAAGGATGGAGAGTGGTGGTCAGGCCTTGTGCAGGGAGCCCTGCTTTTATCTGCCGAGGTCCATCCTTCCGGCGTCACTGTGTATCTCTGTATGTTCCTTTGCCTAGAGACTCATTTTGTAGCCTCCTGTTCATAATTCGAGCTCCTAATTCAGATGTAGAAGCAGGCGATGTACTTAGTGGGTACTGTTCAGGGGAACTGGGAGGCCAGTGCCTGAGAGGAGCGTGGGAAGCGCTGGTGGGAGCTGCCAGGTCTGGGGCTGGCTCTGTGACCCCCTCACTCCTCAGAGCCCTTACCCTCGTGACGGGACTCCTGCTCCCCTCTGACCTCCCAGGACCTACGGCTGAAGGCTGCAGCCTACCTTGGCTGTGTTATGGTTAACCATCTGGGGAGTGTGGTACTGTTTTGAATCGGGCACATGTTTACCCACAGAGACCAGATCAAACCAACAGCTTTTGGAATGAGGCCAGTTCTGTTGAGTTCATGAACTGGTTGTGGGTTGTGATTTTTTTGCTCCCCAAAGGGCAGAGAAGGCTGTAATCTGGGCAGATTAAGAATTCGTTTGGTGGTGTCTGAAGGGGCGCAGATCATCTGGCTTGAGCTTTCTGGGGACCTGTGACTCTGTGTCTGCATGAACAGTTTGTCGAACTATAGCTAGTCTTGAATAGCTAGTAAAGTAATAACAGTATTTCCTTTCCTTCCTTCTAGTTTTTTTTTTTTTTTTTTTTTTTTTTTGCGGTACGCGGGCCTCTCACTGTTGTGGCCTCTCCCGTTGCGGAGCACAGGCTCCGGACGCGCAGGCCCAGCGACCATGGCTCACGGGCCCAGCCGCTCCGTGGCATGTGGGATCTTCCCGGACCGGGGTACGAACCCGCGTCCCCTGCATCGGCAGGCGGACTCTCAACCACTGCGCCGCCCTCCATGTGTTGTAGCCTATGATATGTGTGTGTGTGTGAGTGAGAGTGAGAGTGAGAGAGAGCGAGAGCGAGAGCGAGAGAGAGAGAGAGAGAGAGAGAGAGAGAGAGAGAGAGAGAGAGATGTCTATAGAATTACTGTGTCCTCTCTTGGTTTACAAGGTGAAGCAACATGCAGCATGACTCCTGCGGTTCTAAATCTGTTTCTACGTGGCTGTGGGGTTTTCTTCTCAGACCCAAGCCAAATGTTTTCTGTTTACAGTAGAAGTTACTTCAACCCTCCTGTGATAGCTGCTGTGCAGTCATACGTCTGCATGTGGCCCGGTGTAATCTGTTGCTTCCTAGTGAGATGTGAATGTGAGAGTTTTCTCCCCAGTTTTTAGTTCCAGAATCAAGGAATACCATAGTTCTCTCAGGGCAGTTTATAAAATATTCTTTAAAATTACACACAAGCAACATGACATGGGGAATTTAAAAAAGTAATTTAGCCAACCATCTTGTTTTATTTTCTGATTTTTGTACAACCCCAATTTCATATTCTTGAATATTTTTCTGTTTGACGTACATCATTTTTATAAGTATATTTAGCAACTGCATAATATTTTTTTTTATAAATTTATTTATTTTTGGCTGTGTTGGGTCTTCGTTGCTGCGCATGGGCTTTCCTCTAGTTGCGGTGAGCGGGGGCTACCCTTCGTTGCAGTGCACGCGCTTCTCACTGCGGTGGCTTCTCTTGCTGCAGAGCATGGGCTCTAGGGGCATGGGTTTCAGTAGTTGCAGCACACAGGCTCAGTAGTTGTGGCTTGTGGGCTCTAGAGTACGGGCTCAGTAGTTGTGGCGCACGGGCTTAAATGCTCCGTGGCATGTGGGATCTTCCCAGACTAGGGATCGAACCCGTGTCCCCTGCATTGACAGGCGGATTCTTAATCACTGAGCCACCAGGGAAGCCCCTGCATAATATTTTGGTAAGAATATCACTAGTTTTTTCCCTCTAGTTTTGACCATTCAGGTTACATCTGCCTTTTTTTTAATGTCGTGAATTTGACTTTATATATATGTGTGTGTATATATATATATATATATATACACACATATATATATATACACTTAGGCATATTGTATTTTACCTCTTGAATTACTGGATTTCCCTAAAATGTTTTATTAGAAGTGGATTTTTGAAGAGGGATTTTTTCCCCTCAGTTCTTGAAATATATTAATATATTTTGAGAAGTACTTACTAGTCACACTGCTGTCAGCCTTATAAGAATGCATCTTTTTCCACAAATTTATCACTATTTGGTGGTAAGGTTTTTTGTTTTTGTTTTCCGTTGATTACTATTTTAACTTTAAAAATATGGTACCTTCTTGCTTTAACCTGCATTTCTTTGGTTCCAGGTGACTTGAACCTTTCTTCTGTTTTTTTTTTCCTTAATCCCATTTCTGTGGTTGTGACTTCCGCCTGAGTCCTTTCCTTGTTACACCATAGATGAAACTCTGTGTGTGCAATCGGTTTCGAATGGACATACCTACACTTTGTGATATCCAGGCTATGTAGTTTTGTTTTTTTGCTAGCAAACTTGTTTATGTGCAGAAACTCACCCAGTTGATTATAAAAGGTCTCTTCTACTAGAACAACATTAAAAGCCATTGTTTTATGTAATGAGGATATGACTCTTTGTGTTCTCATTACAATTTTTTTTTTTTTTTTTCTGTACGCGGGCTTCTCACTGTTGCGGCCCCGCCCGCTGTGGAGCACAGGCTCCGGACGCTCAGGCTTAGCAGCCATGGCTCATGGGCCCAGCCGCTCCGCGGCATGTGGGATCTTCCCGGACCGGGGCACGAACCCGTGTCCCCTGCATCGGCAGGCGGACTCTCTACCACTGCGCCACCAGGGAAGCCCTCATTACAATTTTTTTTAACTTTGGCCATTTTTCATTTCTACAGAAGTTAAAATCTCTATTTTTAAACCTGCCAGTCTTTCCTCTTGTGATTTCTTTCATTACTTCATGGAGATTTAAGATGGTAAAGATTAAAAGGACTGATCTGATACTGTTTAAAAATAGTGTGAGAGGAAAACGGTGAACCAGGTAGATTAGTCCCTCTCAGCCCTGTGACATATGATGTGACAACGCAGCTCCTTGGCTCTGTGGCTCGTGTCTCATACAGCTGGTGAGGGGCCAGCCTAGTGTCCCGCAAAATGCCAAGGCCCCTGATGCTGGGGAAGCAAGTGAGGTGGGCCTGGTAAGTGGGAATGGGCCGCATCCTCACACTGATTCTGCTTGCAGCTCTCGCCAGCCCCGTCCTGGGCCTGAGAGAATGTACCCGAGGCTCGGCCGTGTGGTGCCAGAACGTGAAGACGGCGTCTGACTGCGGGGCCGTGCAGCACTGCCTGCAGACCGTCTGGAACAAGCCGGCCGTGGTGAGTGCCTCCGACGGCTGGGCCTCTGTGTCCTCTGTAACTGCTGCCCTTTACGGAGTGCTCTCTCCTGCTTCCTTTTGTTTGTTCTTCCTGGTGAACCTGAGACCTGTTTGTGGGTGGGGGTACCCATGCGGAGGAGTGGCGGGCTGGAGCGGGGAGGCTCCATTCCCCCAAGGCCGCCCAGTGTCCTGGTGGCACAGATAGGGGGAGGTCCTGCCTGTCCTCCACCGCGTGCCCCATGCTGCCCTCCAGATGCAGCTCCCACCTCTCTACCCCACATAAGGGACCGGCAGGTGCAGCTCCCATTCCCAGGACAGGGCACACGGGTACAGCTCTGTCCTTGGTCACTCACTCAAAGTAGATGCTAAGCTTTTGAAATCCTTTCCCCCCTTTTTTGGTATTTTTGTCTTTTAAACAGGCAGATCACTGATTCAGACCCTAGAGCTTGGTAGCTATCTAAAATTTTATTTCCAACTATAGCCAGACTGGAAAAGATGCCACTGATTTTTCATCTAAACAGTGATAAATATAGCACATTAATATGGGGAATACTCTTAAGATGACAGACCTCAAGTGCACACTCCACGCAACCTGAGTCCTCAGGAGACGCCCGAGCTCTGCTGGCTGGGCCAGGGGACTACAGGAAGTGCTGTTTGTTTGCTCTGGGATGTGCTTCAGCCTGTGGTACAAGGCAGGTTTGATTGCGTGGAGCTTGAGGTCTAAAACATGCCGCTGGCCACTAGTACTCCTTCAGTAGGAGAAGAAGAATTAATTCAGTAACACTGCTCTTTTAGTTTTCTGAATTCACTGTCTTAAACCACTCTCTGTGGCCAAAATTACTTTCAGATTTGGTTTCTAATTTGCTTCTGATCTTGTTTTTAATACTGCTTCCTCTTTTGAAGTTTAATGTATCACGGGGGCAGTTTAGATCTTTCTCTCTTGACAGGACAGTCTCGTGGATACCGGAACCTCTCGGGCATCATGCACAAATTCACGATATCATAAGTTCACGATACTGAAAAAAAGGCACATGTAACCTGAGTGGCCGCATGCACAGTATTAGCCTGATCAGGTCCGAAGGTTCAAGGCGGTTTCTCTAAATGCAGCTAAATTCACAGGTGTTCCTTAATCTCACCCAGAAGTGTTAGTTCCTTCTTCATGGGTTGAAAATTGGTTGACATAAAGAAGGGAGCGCCCCAAGAGCTTTGAGGACTGGCTAGAATTTCCGTGGTCCTGGGCCATGTAGGGATGCCAGTCTTGTCTAGAAGACTCGCGTCATGTCTCTGAGCTCTGCAATGGTGACGTGCGGCCTTCACTGGCACACAGCACTGCCCAGGAGGTGGAAGGCAGACAGAGCGCCGGCAGCAGTGCTGGTGGGAGTGCGCAGAGGTCTGACTGGGCCTTGTTTCACTGCCCGCACCCTCTTACTCTGTGATGTTCCGTCACGTTACCGATTTTCTCTGATTTCTGCTGCCCTGAGTTCCAGCTGACTTTTGAGCCTCAGTTTCTTCCCAGAGCTGTTGTGAGCATGAATGCGAAATGTAGCCTGTGCCGTGTGCACTGAGCAAGGCGCTGAGGGGTATAGAGGGTACAGGAAGAGGGTTTCTATCCTGCAGAAGCACAGCGTAGCGTGATCAGCCACATCTAAGCCTCCCCCGCGGTGTCCACTGCTTCTCACCTAGGTTGGGGGACCGGGATGTTCCAGTGTGTCAGAGATGGCCATGGTTAGATGAAACAGGAAAACGGCCATGGCAGTGTTCAGCTGTGTGCGGTGTGAGTTATGTCCTACGAATACAGAGCTCTCTCCCTCGTGTTCCTTCCTCTTAGAAATCCCTCCCCTGCGACATATGCAAAGACGTCATCACTGCAGCCGGTGACATGTTGAAAGACAACGCCACTGAGGTGAGCCGCCACCAGGGTGTGTGACTGCGTGTGAGCGGTGGCCGTGTGGCCACGTGCATCGGTTCCGTACAGAGCTGTGACTGAGGGCGTCCAGCGAGGAATGGTCTAGGCTCAGGTCGGAAATAACTGTCCTGTGGGTCACAGACTGCTTCTGTCATGTAACGTCCCCCACCTCCATCCTTTAAAAATGTAAGAACCATTCTTACCCACAGGCTGTACAAAAACGGGCCGTGGGCCCTAGTTTGCTGACTCCTGGGCTAGGCGTCAAATGCCCGAGGTTGATCGGGACTTTGTATCATATGCCGTTAACCTTTAGGTCCATTTTTGGTGACTTCTGCTCAGAATTCCCTGTGCCAGTGAGACCGCAGGTCAGAGGATCTTCGTTCTGAATACTGCTCGCACCTGCTTTTTGCCTCCCTGACCTGGCAGGGCCACGGCTCCACACTAGCCCTCTCCCAGGTCCTCTTCCCCGAGGGCCACTGTTTCTAGCCTTCACGTTTCTGGAGTTGTGGAGGGCCTCTTGCTTTCAGCCCGTTTGTGGAGAAGGAGTCCATCCTGGTCCGACCCTTGCCTCTGTCCTCTCTAGCAAGAGATCCTCGTGTACTTGGAGAGGACCTGCGACTGGCTGCCCAAGCCGAACATGTCTGCCTCCTGCAAGGAGATCGTCGACTCCTACCTCCCGGTCATCCTGGACATGATTAAAGGACAAATGGTACGTGATGGAGAGTAGATAGACTCTTCCTTCAAGGCACCTCTGGGGCCCGGGGGAGGTTCCAGACCAGATTACAGTGACTAAAACGGAAAGTCCGTTCATAGACTGAGATTTTGTCACCAGATCTTTTGTACAGTTTTCGTCCAGAATGGCTTTGGCAATGCAGACCACTCTGCTTGTAACGTTCAAGGGTTGGGGAGGGTATGGGAAATGGGAACTCACAGAATTAATGAAGGAATGTAAACTGGTATAACAGTTATAGGTGCTGACTTGATAACTCATGTCAGCTACAAGGATGCTTGACTTTCATTCAGTAAGTATCTGTTATGCATAAACCATGTGCCAGAGGTTGGGTTTTCAGCAAGGAACAAGGAGCCAGGTTTGTGGAATTTGGAAGGACCCTAAGAACCTCCAGTGGGGCAGGAGTGTCCTGAGATGGGGCCAAGGTTTTGGTGAGGAAAGCAGGGGTCACATCACGCAAGACCTTTCAGGCTGTTTCAGGATTGTCGGTGCAGTGGGGAGGTCTTGGAGGGTTTCACGGGGAGAGGTGAGATGACCCCTTTTCAAAGGGGTTGGTCTGGTCTGGGTCCCACCAATTGGGAGTTGCAAGAGCTGGCAGGACGGTCAGGTGTGAGATCTGATGGGGACAGTGGAGGCGGACAGCTGCACATGGTCTTAGTGGATAAACGGACTGGACTTGCTGGTGGAGGGGAGGAGTTAGGCATGTCTTCCATGTTGGTGGCTGGCACCCCCGAGAGTGGAACCATTTGTCATAATGGAGCCGTGGGGCTGGCCAAGCAGGTCGGGCGGTTTGGTTTGAGATGCGCCTGTTAGCTGGGCGTGCGCACGTGAGTCATGCCAGGAGATGAGGAAAGGGAGAATTCGAAGGCGCCAGGTGGCCTGTTTCCTTCTGGGGAGAGGATTTCCACTTGTGCCTCTTTCCCCCCAGAGCCATCCCGGGGAGGTGTGCTCCGCTCTCAACCTCTGTGAGTCTCTTCAGAAGCACCTGGCAGAGCTGAATCACCAGAACCAGCTCAAGTCCAATCAGATCCCGGACCTGGATATGGCTGAGGTGGTGGCTCCCTTCATGGCCAACGTGCCCCTCCTCCTCTACCCTCAGGACGGGCCCCACAGCAAGCCCCAGCACAAGGTGAGGCAGTGGGCCTGGCCCCCCAGGGCCCCGTGCCCTGTCTTTGGTTGGGTTTGAGCTGTGACACGAAAGGGGGCGGCGTGTGCGTACAGCTCTCAGACTGGGGCCTTATTCCTTTACTTGATTCTGCAGTTCCACAACCCACCGTTCAGATGGTTGTGCATGGAGGTTCTGAAGAACCGGGATATCTAACAGACGCAGAGATGGTTCCCCCTTCCTGTTAAGCTTTACTATAATCAATGCCCACTTGATTTTAAACCTGTCAGTCCCTTTAGAGCCTGTAAAAACACATTAGGAACAGTTCAGGGACTCACCCCTGGTGCTGCAGTTACGAGCATGTCGGAATCTGAACACTCTTAGCTGTTTTTAGGAATATGCAGTGTTTACAGACCAACTGCCCCTGTGTCTCTAGGCTGAAGGGGACGTTTGCCAGGACTGCATTCAGATGGTGACTGACGTGCAGACTGCTGTGAGGACCAACTCCAGCTTTGTCGAGGCCTTGATGGACCACGCCAGGGAGGAGTGCGACCGCCTGGGGCCTGGCATGGCCGACATGGTGAGCCTTACCTCAGGCATCGGAGGACGTTCTGGGCCAGGGAGCTGGGCTGTGGAGACAGCAGTGGGGGAGGCAAGAAAAGTTCACTTCCTGGGGCGCCATTTCAAGTTCCAGCCTGAGGGCTTTGAAGAAGACATGTTCAGACAATTCCCAGTTCCCAGAAAGCAGCCAGATATGTGGTGGGTGCTTAAATACCTGGCTGGTTCATTGAGTTTGGATATGTAGCAGAACTCGTGGGACAAAATAGTGGAAGGAGAAGGAGACCACTTTTGTGAAGTTTTTTTTTTTTTTTCTCGCAGTCACCACAACTTTAAGAAACAACAGTAGAACCACTTAGAACCCTGTTCTGGTTCTAAGGCCTGACTGTTGTCTATTCGTAATTCTAGGTGTGCTGTCCCCGCCGCCAGCAGGGTGGTTGCCCAGGGGAAGCCACGCGCCTGGCTTGTAAGAGGCTCACCCGGGATGCCTTCCTTACTTTGGTGAATGTTGGTCCTCCAGGCTCAGAAACTCTTCGTTAGCCCCGTGGGGGGTTTATGTCTTGGACCGTGTTCCCATTACCCACACTCATGAGATTGATGTCTAAAACCAAAATGCCATTTAGTACCCGACCACTAATGAACCTCTGCAAGGCTGGACGTGGGGAGGCCAGCTGTAAGAAGTCCGCTCTGGGAGCTAAGGGTTCCTTTCTGTTAACTTTCTTTAAAACCTGTGAATCTTTTAGCCTCATTGAAGTATCTTGGTATATTCGCTGTGTCAGTTGGCTTCCCCAGGTTAACCTCTCTGAGAGCTGTCATATCACCCTGTTTTCTCACATATAGAGGCTCCCCAGTCATGACCAGATAGGGTCTGCAGGAAATACCTAGATTTTTATGAAAATCATTATAACTTAACTGGATTATACTGGATTTAAACTTTATAATCCTGTCCAAGAATGTGTGAACGGATTTGAAAAGTAATCTCTGATCCATCATAGTGTATCTTGTAGCCACACTCACTCTAAATTGCCACTGAGTAGTTGCCGTGTGACCTCGGGGAAAGTATGGGCCATAAAAGGAAATTGGAGGACCTCATCTCTAAGGGCCTTTGGAAAACATTTTCAAAACACTTTTGCACACGTGTTTTCCTGTAAGGTATGGAGTAACCAGATTGCCATTTTTTATCTTATTGAGACTTGCCCAGAGCAGGCATTGATGATTCCACTCTTGGAAACTTGCTTGATACTCACCTATTGACACTGTTGGAAAGGGTGGGGTTTTGGTGTGTTGTTGTAGTAGTGAGTTTCGCTAACAGTCTGTTTCTCTCTCCCCAGTGCAAGAACTATATCAACCAGTATTCGGAAATTGCTATCCAAATGGTGATGCATATGGTAGGTGGCAGGGGAAGCTCCTTGTTAGCATTTTTCTTTGTCTCAAACTGTGATTTCTAGGATTTTGAAAATTATATGGTTTAGTTTCCCTTTTACCTTTAAGTACTGAATTGGGCCAGAATGAGCCCTCTTTGACCAGCAGACTGTCCACCTGCAACTCAGTACCTCCCCCTTGCCTTCCCCAGGTAAGGGAAAGGCTGAAGTAGCCTGACCCCCGGGACTGCCCTGCTGGCTTCCTGGTGGTTGGTTTGCCGGTGCGTATGTGAGCTGGCCATCAGATTTCTAGCATCTGGCTTTCATTCTGGGACCCTTGGGAATAGTCTGCTCTGTAGCTAGGCCAGGCCTGAGGATTGCTGTCTTCCAGCCTGAGTTCTGAGGCGGGAGCATCCGCCTCCCAGAGCTGGTCCTGCACTCTGCAGCAGTGTTAGCTGTAGCTGCTGCTGGAGCCCGTAATTCCTGCACTTGCTTCTCATGCATCCAGGGGGTAGGGGCATTCCTTCATTATTAGAGGTAGAAAATATCCAGAAAGCACAGTGAAGCCAGCTCGATCCACGCAGCAAACTGTACAGGGCAGGGAGGTCTGAAGGCATCCTTACATGGGGAAGATGCACTGGCCTCCTGAGATCTGATCTGCAGTGGGTGAGGGGCGAGTTGTCCTTTTTTTCTCTGTCATGCTGACTTCCCAACTATGTTGAGACTGGCCTACAGTCCTTGAGTTTGTTCTCCTCAGGGACAAGTAGATACACATGCGCATTCCTGGTTTTTCCCTTAAGATAGGTAACTAAGACTGGAATTGCTGAGTCAAAGGGCAGGGCTTTTAATAACACAGGCTTACCTCAAAGATACTGCAGGTTTGGTTTCAGACCACTGCAGTACAGTGAATATCACAATAAAGTGAGTCAAACGAATTTTTTGGCTTCCCAGTCATATAAAAGTTATGTGTATACCACACCGTGGTCTGTTACGTGTGCAGTAGCATTAGGTCTAAAGAAACAACGTACATACCTTAATTAAAAAATACTCCATTGCTAAAAACCATTAACCATCATCTAAGCCTTCAGTGAGTCATAGCAGTAAAAAGTTGAAATATTGTGAGAATTACCAAAATGTGACGCAGAAACACGCAGTGAGGAAATGCTATTTATTGGAACAATGGGGGCCAATAGACTTGCTTGAAGCAGGGTTGCGACAGACCTTCAATTTGTAAAATCTGTGAAGCTCAATAAAGTGAGGTATGCCTGCATTGTCAAACCAGCCTTCCAGGCTGGCATTCGGCCACCTGGGGGCAGATTGGCCTGAGACCTGGGCTGGGGATCCCTGACCCCTCCGGGTGTATTAGATATTCGGACACACGCCCCTGATTTGAGCAGCCCTGTGTCTTGTTCCCGGCCGCTCATCCCCAGTCTGAGGTGAGGGCCTTGCAGGCGTGGTGGGCTTGGCTTCTGAGCAAGGAAAGCCCCTCCTAACGTGTTTTCTGGGGACCTGCTGCTCAGTGTTTTGCCGTGGCGTGTTAGGGGCATGGGGATGGTGCACCAACAGGCTTCTGGGGGCAGTGTGGTCCGACCCTTGAAGGAGAGAGTAGCTTTCAGGGTCCCCACGTGCATGCAATAGTAGGAACAAGGTAGGTTGCTGCTAGGTGACCGGAAGGGCATTTCACCTAAACTTCTGGTGACAGACATCCTTATACCTGGTTAACTGCTTGATTATTGTTGTTTTAATTTTTTCTTAACTGTTGTGTCCTTTCCTTTCTCTTATTTTTTTCATCTCCGATTTCCTGTTTTTTTGTTCAGCAGCAGGATCAGGTATGTGCTGGGAATTTGCTTGTAGTAGTGGGTCTGCTGCTGCTTGTTGTTAATTTTGCTCATCCTTTTTTGTACGGCATCGTCAGCTCTGACAGATAACAAGGAAAGATTGGGAAAGGCAGGCTCCCTCTCCGTGTTAATAACTTGGCTGGCAAGGGAGCCTCCGCATCTCTCCCGTGTGGTTCAGCACTGGGAGGGGCCAGGGGCCTCACTTCCCCTTGGGGGGCCCAGCAGATGAGGCCCGCAGAGCCTTGCACTCTGGTTGGAGTCAGCGCCCAGCCAGCCACGTGCAGGCCACCAGTGTGGTGGGGAACCATCGGTGGCCTCAGCTTCCTTCAGTGCAGGCCCAGCTTCAGTGGGACACCTTGTTTCTGTCATGATTCAGGAGAGCATTGCATGTCATTGGTCGTGTTTTTCATCGCCCCAGAAATGCTTCTGCTGCATGAGCAAGTCCTTTGCAGATAGCCAGCAGACTGTCCCCCTGTCTGTTGGCTCCAGAGAACTGGAAACAGTCTCTTGATGGCTTCTGCCCCTCTGGGTGACGGGGTCCTTTGGGCTCTGGAGCCACACGAGACAACTCAGGAGCCAGGCCACTGGGGGCAACACGTGGGGACCGAGCCCCCAGACTAGACTTACCGAGCTAGTGCCCTTTCGGGGTTGTACTGAGCACTGCCCTCCTTTGAGTACTGGCATCCGTTTTTAGAATTAAAGATTTTCAAAGGTATTGTGAAGTCTAAGAGGAGAGGACTTTGGTTGAAATATCTGAATTTTCACCTAGCCCCCCTCAGGGAGTTAGTGCGGCAAAGCTGATCTGAGACAAAGCAGCCACACCTCCTCATCTTTGTCCTTTTTCTAAAAAGCTTTTGCTATATCTTCAACCCCTTTCTGATTTTTGCCCGTTCTTAAAGCCTGCCAGAGATAGGATACTTCTAGGATATACTTTTCAGAATTCTCCAGCCTTATTTAATTTTAGAGCCTTCCGCATGTTAAAACAAGATGAACCATAGCCATGAGCTACTCTTTCCCCTTAACAGAGCCCGTCTTAGCAATCCTGTTCCCGCTGCTTTATGATTTGCCAGTGGGAGCAAATGCCATCAGGCCAGGGCTAGTTGCATTTGTTGACAAAGTATACCAAGTGTGTATACTTCACTTGCTCTTGGCCATTGTCGTAGTGAAATGGTCAAGATGTTGTCCAAACTATCTAGTTCTTCTGTGGTTTGCTATCTGGAGGGGAAAGGGGATCTGGAGACCTTGTGACTTGAAAAGATTCATGACATGGGGAGACTGGGTTTTCGTTTGTAGTGAGTGAGTGTGTGTGTGTGTGTGTGTGTGTGTGTGTGCAATTGTGAACGTAGAATGTGGCTTTTTAAAAAGCCAGTATTTCCCCTTAATGTATAATTTTAAAGGGTCCTGCTACTGAAAGATCCGGTATGGTTTTATTTCTAACACGTTTGGCTTTCTGTTAGTTTATGGGCATCGTAGTTCTTCCTCTAGAAAGAACATGTAGCTTATTACTTCCTCCTCCTGAGGGCGAGCCAGCTGAGCTGAAAAACAGACCAGGTGTCCTTGGAGTTGATTCGATTGCCCTTGAAAGGTGCCAGGAGTTTTGCTTCCCTGGGTGCTCCGCGGCTGGAGCGGATAGTAGTTCTGTCTGATCACTCTTCAGAGCTTTGCATGACCTCCTTCCCCATGTGGAACTGGTGCATCTGCGTTTGCACAAGCCCCTTTAGATTTAATGTGGGCTCTTTGGGGGGCAGTCAGCTTTGACACTGGGTCTAGGATGTTCCTCCAGCACCCCGACTTTGTGTGTAGAGCGTGGGACAGGGGGTGGTGGTTTGGGCCTGCCTCTCACTGCTGCTTCTGTGCTCTTTTTAGCAGCCCAAGGAGATTTGTGGGCTGGTTGGGTTCTGTGACGAGGTGAAGGAGATGCCCATGAAGACTCTGGTGCCTGCCAAGGTGGTCTCGGAGAACGTCATCCCTGCCCTGGAGCTGGTGGAGCCCATAAAGGTACCTGGTGCCGTTGGTTTTGTGATGCCCCGCCACTCCACATTGTCACACCCTACAAGGCACACACTCTTGGCTCCCTGCTTGGCTTTTTGTGGCCTCTCCCGTCGTGGAGCACAGGCTCCGGACGCGCAGGCT
Source organism: Grampus griseus (assembly GCF_964374135.1). Lineage (NCBI taxonomy): Eukaryota > Metazoa > Chordata > Mammalia > Artiodactyla > Delphinidae > Grampus > Grampus griseus. The sequence continues at coordinate 26,060,516 of NC_139010.1, read as the reverse complement.
CAGCGGCCATGGCTCACGGGCCCAGCCGCTCCGCGGCATGTGGGATCTTCCCGGACCGGGGCACGGACCCGTGTCCCCTGCATCGGCAGGCGGACTCTCAACCACTGCGCCACCAGGGAAGCCCTCCCTGCTTGGCTTTTAAAGGTATTTGAGTTTGAGACCATTAGTTTACAGTATCCCCTAAATTGATGCAGGGCCCCCTACCCTCGTACATTTATCTCCTTGGTTATAAACCCTAGTGCTCATGGGATCAAGTCTACGTTTTTAGCACACCATTCGAAATCATTTTTCAGTGCCCGGCTCTGACCGAACCTTTCTGATGTGCTTTCTGTGGCCTCGCCCACCTCCTTCCCCATGCTGTGGCTGTTGGATGTTTCCAGAACAGGCGCCCAGCCATGTGATGTCTTATCACATGGCACGTGTGTGCACTTCTTGTTCCAGAACTTTCCATGTCAGTGTCACTTGACCTTTAGCTGTCTCGTCTCCTCCTGTTGTCTTCTCTCGGCACGTGTACTGTGTGGACCACACAAGGGTTGTGTCTGGCAGAGTCGGAAGCGCTGCTGCCGCCCCTGCTGTCCAGTCGAGACGCTCAGAGGCTCTGGCCCACCTTGCTGACTGAGTTAGTGGCTGGAGAAGATGGAGAGTTATAGCTTGTACTCTAGCCACATGTGATACTTACATTTAAAAAAAAAAGAAAAATTCAGTTCCTTGGTTACACTAGCCACATTTCAGGTGCTTAGTAGTAGACTCATGTGGCTAGCGGCTGCTGTATTGCGTGGTACAGCCAGAGAATGTTGCCACTGTCACAGAAAATTATGTTCAACAGTATTGTTTTATCAAAGGTAGGCTCTGGAAAAGCAATCTCAGGCGCTGAGACTTGAAACGCAAGAGCAGACCTGAAACATGTTTAAAACGCTGTCTTCTAAACAGTAGACTCATAGTGAATCCTCTCTCTGTTCCTGCTCCCCCATTCGCCTCCCCAGAATGAATGCTGAATGATGAGGTGATTGCAAGCAAACGGACATTGAATGGACAGCTCTTCGGGGTTGGGGGACAGTTTCACTGCTTCTGTTCCTGGTTTTGGGGGGGTGGTAGAGGATTGGGGAAAGGGACAGGTTTCCCACCATCTAGGAGCAGCAGGGACTGGGGCTTGGACACTGGGAGGAAGCCACACCCCATTCTGAATGCAGCAGGAAGTGGCCTTTGTGTGACGCTAGCCCGTCCTGGCCTCTGCCCCACTCCTTTAGAGGAGCAGGACCGAGGAGTGAGGCGAGGCCCTCAGTGTTAGTATCCTTCTGCCCTTTCAACAGAAGGATCCGGTCCCGGCGAAGGCTGATATTTACTGTGAGGTGTGCGAGTACGTGGTGAAGGAGGTGGTCAAGCTGATTGACAACAACAGGACCGAGGTACGGGGATTTCGGGAAATGCTGCCATCGCAAGCGCTCCTGGCCCTGGAGCCAGAATGGCGTGGTGGGAGGACCCAGCCCGAGAGCTGGGTTTGGCCCTTGTGGGTATGGGACACCAGCCCGGGAGTCGGAACCACCACTTCCCAGCAGCGGATCCCTCTGGGCTGGGGCCGGAGGCAGCCTCTTTGCCCTGCTCTGTAGGTCTAGCCTTTGAGGGAGAAAACAGCACCTTGCTGTTGGCTCCCTGGTCACATCAGCATTTTCAGAGTCTCTCCCACCCCACGCAGCCTCCCATCTTCTCACATGAGCCTTTCTTCTGGGTGTTTCAGGAAGAAATAATTCATGCTTTGGACAGCGTGTGCTCGAAGCTGCCCTCGTCCTTATCCGAGGAGTGCCAGGAGGTAGTGGACACTTATGGCAGCTCCATCCTGTCGATCCTCCTGCAGGAGGCGAGCCCTGAGCTGGTGTGCAGTATGCTTCATCTCTGCTCCAGCCGGGGGCTGCCTGTGCTGACCGGTGAGCCCAGTGCGCGCGAGGCCGGCCGGCCCCTCTCGGGTTGGGGAGGGCCTTGCCAGCACTGAGCCTGTGCTCTCTTGCATAGCACACGTGATGCCGCGGAAGGACGGTGGCTTCTGTGAGGTGTGCAAGAAGCTGGTGACCTATTTGGAGCGCAGCCTGGAGAAGAACAGCACGAAGGAGCAGATCCTTGCTGCCTTCGAGAAAGGCTGCAGCCTCTTGCCTGACCCGTACCAGAAGCAGGTACGCTGTGGGCTGCTTTCGGCCAGAATGTCAGACCCTGCTTAGGACATGCAGGAGCTGGGTGGCTCGCTGAGTGTGCTGCTGGTTGAAGTTTTGAGGGAGAAGCAGCCATTTCTGCCTCTGGCGTGGAGTCCGCTGAGATTTTCTTAAAGGTGCTCTGTTGGCTTAAGTGGAGCCACTAGGGGGAAAAGAACATGAGCAGGTGGGGGTAGGTGTGTCACCCGGGCAGGCAGGGAGGCCCTGGGCCCACTGGGCTGGCAAGGCCAGGAATTCTGGTAGAAGAGCACGGCCAGCGCCCCACACTCTGCCTGGGCCCACCTAGACCCACATTGCTGTTTCCCTAACAGTGTGATCAGTTTGTGACGGAGTACGAGCCCGTGCTCATAGAGATCCTGGTGGACGTGCTGGACCCTTCCTTTGTGTGCCTGGTAAGCGGCGTTGGGCCGGTATGGGTTCCTGGGCAGTGTGACCTGGGAGGTGCTGCATGGACCCTGGAAGGGTTCCTCTGAGGTTTGGGGCCGGGGCCAGAGTCTGGGGATGGTGTGTGGGAGAACCAGGCATCCAGGCCCCACCACTTGCCTCGGCAACCCTGCCTTTTCTGGAAAGTGCTTATTAGAGCTCTGATTCTAGCTGCTTCTAGAAGCTGATAATCATCTCAGTTTTGAAAAAGGATTAGCTGGGCAGACCTAATTCTTCCCCCTTCCTTTGACCTTATAGAAAATTGGAGTCTGTCCCCCAGCCCGTAAGCCTCTTTTGGGAACTGAGAAGTGTGTCTGGGGCCCGAGCTACTGGTGCCAGAACATGGAGTCGGCAGCCCTGTGCAACGTGAGTAGCTCAGCAACTGCTCCCCAGGACCCCCGCCAGGCAGGCAGCTCGAGGGAGAACCTGCTCTAACAGACTCCTTTGGTGGGGAGCTGGGTGGGGGAGGGGGACTGAGGCCCAGGGGGGCAGTTAGGCTTACTTATGGGCACCAGCAAAAGCCGGGCTCACTGCATTGTCGTCTTTGAGGAGGGAGCGGTGGCAGTGGATGTTCTGCAGTGTTCTTTGCTTCCACCTTCAGCCCCCTGGTGACTGACAGTGTCAGATATGCACGAGGTCACCCGAGGGATTGCACAAAGCCCATCGGATTCTTGCAGGAGGCCTCGCCTCTTAGGTCACTCTTGCCCTGGCTGGCGCCCGGCCTGAATCTTCACCCAGGGCCCAGCGGAGCTCTTCTTGAGCAGCCTGGGAGTTGGCTCCTGGCTGGGCAGCCACTACGGGGTGACCCATGCTGCTTTCCTGGGTGGGGACGTTTCGGCTCAGCCTCTGTTACTTAATGTTCCTTTTTGTGTAACTTCCTCGTGGGGGTTCTTCATGACCGGTAAGCCGGCGTCAGGGCCGCTGCAGGGAGGAGGGTGAGGCCCACCGGTGGAGTGCATTTCTGTCGCTCTCCTGGGTGCCCGGGCCCGTTTCTGAGCTGCCCTGAGCTGATGTATACCTCTGACTCTTGGGTGAGGAGTTCTGCCTTGGGGGCCTCGAGGCAGGGGCTCAGGTGTGTAACCAGAGGAAGGGGGTGCTACCTGCAGGGGTGCTGTTCATCCACTGCTCTGGACTCTTGCCTTACGAGTCCCCAAAACTCATAGCCACCTACTATCCCGAGTTTAAATGAGATGCTGTCCCGGGCCTTTATTAGCATCTTGTGCCATCCCGGCTGATCTGGGACAGGATAGCGGGTCCCAGTTTTGGGTGCCGGCTGATGCACTAATGGGCCAGGGATAGCGTTTGTCACCTGCAGACTAAACTCTTTCCTCTCTCCTGTCAGGCTGTCGAGCATTGCAAGCGTCACGTGTGGAACTAGAAGGCGCGGTCTGTCTTAGAGAAACTGCAGCATCTTTTCCTGCTTGTGTCTGGGGGAACGAACACACAGATCTGTTGGCTTTGTTGTTATAAAAATGATTGATAGGATCCCTCTCCCTCAGTCCCTTTCTTCTCGCCCTCATCTTAGCATTGCTGTCAGCAGGCCGCTGGCGTAGCTGCTTCAGTGTCCCTTTCCTCCCTGCTACATGGATGCCGACATACCGTACACTGGAGGTCTCTTGAGTCTGTCCCTGCATGGTGGGTACCCGGAGGAGACGGGGCTCTGGCTGTGGGCATGAGCCAGAGCCTCTTGACTGAGGTTGTCCGTCCTCCTGGATGGGCCTTGGGTGCTGAGGGCTCCGGAGGCCTGCTCTAAGGAGGGACCTTCCCTCCTCGTGGGCCTGCTGACTGCCAGACAGAGGCAGTTTTATATGAAAGATGAGAGGCTCAGAATAATTATTAGGCTTTTTAAACAAACAAACAAACAATGTGGTCCTCACTGTAATAGAGCTGCTGGAAGCAGCCGCTCAGGAGACCTGGTGGGGCCGGGCTTGCTACCGTTGGGTCAGCCTTTGATTCGTCTTTCCCGGTTGATGCTGTGTTTGGAGTTCTGTGGTTTGGGGTGGGAGGGGAAAAAACCTGCATGAATGTAACCTGCTAGCTCTTTGTGGAGGTCCTGGGGGCCTGCTTTTGTGCGTGTGGACAGTGGTGACTGCGTCATGCCTGCTCTTGTGTCCACCCTGCTGCTCAGCGCCGCCGTTGCTCTGGGCGGTACAGCCCCCTCCCCTCTGACCCCCCCCCTCCCTGTAGATGGTCTTTCCCTCTGACCTCCCCCTCCCTGTAGATGGTCTTTCTGACCTGCGAATAAATGTGGATGACAAGCTCCTAAGCGTCTGGCTTCCAGGTAGAGGGGCTGCTGGCCTGGGGCCTCAGCCGTCGCCCTGCCTTCTCTCCAGTTGGCTGCATCCTCTCCTCCACTTGCAGTTGCCAGGAGACGGCAAGATGCGCAGTTGCTACTAAATGAACTTACCGATTTTGTTTGTTTGTTTTGCACTAAAATTTCTGTGATTTAACAATAAAGTCTGTCAACCAGAGGCCGAGTGTTTCTGTGACACCTCAGCCAGAAGAGTGGCTGCTGATACGCTCCGAGGCCGTGAACCTGTAAGTGCCCAGCAGTCCTATGGCCCCGTTTGGCCAGAGAAAGAAAATGCCATCTGGTCCTCCCTGACACACCTGGGGCCAGCAGTGGGCAGGGGAGTGCCCCCAAAGGTGGGTCCAGAGCTGCCCTGTCCTTACCCCTGCAACCCGCCGGCCCAGCCCCACGGGTGGTTTACCAGAGCCAGAGTGAATTGCCGGTTCCTTGTGACTTTTTTTTTTTTTTTAAATTCAGACCATTCCAGAAACGTTCAGTGCGTATCAGTTGAACAAAACCAAGGGGAGAATATGGAGGGAATAACTTAATTTAAAAAAGGAATACACACGAACACTATATTCAAAACCCAAGGGAACATCAGTCGTTTTATGAGCCCGGCACGTTTGGAAAGCCAGTGAAATGGGAGAATGCCGTTGGCTGACAATGACCATGTCTGTGTGGGGAAGCAGGGATTACTCACTGCCCCCACCTGGATGTCCGGCCAGGGATGTGGCAGAAATGCACTGGGACTTGAACTGGGGTCAGAGAGTCAAGGCCAGGCAGGGTATGCCTGCTCTGGGCTCCCTCCCCGGTGCTGGACGCCTGTGCCGTGAGGCGGGGTGGGAGGGGAAGAGGGCCAGCTTGGCCTCTTGGTGACCCTCCTTACCTCGTTCTTAGATACTCACCATTTCTGTTTGGTTTTCTTAAAAAAATAACATTTTATGAAGGTAGAGATCAGATGCCGAATGAGCGTCTGGCAAAAGTGGAATCTGAGCAGCTGACGTGGGCCCTGCTTCTGGGCCGACCCAAGGCTGCGCGCCCAGAGCTGCCTAGGGAGGGCCCTCCCCCGCCCGGAGGTCCTGCCCCTGCTCTCGCCCCGGGAGGGGTGGGGTTGGGCTGCTCATACCCGTCGGGCTCCCCCCATCTAGTCATAGCTCTGTGATCTCCAGGGGGCTCTCCACGATCACGTCGCGAAGCTTGTGCCGGGGCGTGGATTTGGCGGACTCGGTGCGGGCGTTGCGCTCGAAGGCGCTGGCTTCGGCGGCGGTCAGCGTCTCCAGCGAGCGGCCCAGGCCCTTCTGGTCGTCCTCGGGCAGGCTGTTGAGGTCGGTAGCCAGCAGCGTGCCCGTGCTGCCGTGCGTCACGTGGATCCCGCCTGGCCCTCTGAGCTCCGTAGGTGGCTTGTGGCAGAAGCGCAGGCTGCCCTGGCCGGGGCTGCGCTCCCCTGGCTCCTCTTCCAGCTCAGTCTGGATCAGCTGCAAGAGGCCGGGACCCGCACATGTTCAGGGCAGGCCCAGGCCCTGAGCAGGTGGATGGCCCCGAGTCCCACCTGCTATGGGCCTGTCGCCTCCCTGCTGCACACGAGGACCCCTGGGCTCGTGCCGCAGCAGGCCTGTGCGGCCTGTGGCAGTGTTTCTCAAACTGGGTACAAAGGGGAGCCGTGGATACTTCTGGTGCTACAGATGTGTTGTCCGGAGCGTGGGCTTCCTATGAGAATCTTTCAGATCTCCTGTATTCACTTTGATCTATAAAGACCCTGTGACTGCGGTTGTGGCATCTGGATTGGTTACCACGTTGGCCTTAAGCAGGACCAGCTCCTAACTGTGGCCAGCTGGAAAGTGTCCACAGTTGAAGCTGGAGGGGATTAATAAGGTAGAGCAGAGACTCACAAATGGCACTTTTGTCCTGTGTGGAGCTGTTCAGTTTTAGCTACTCCAGTTGAGAATATTGGCCCAGCTGGAAATCTGGGTTTTTAGATAAAGTCTGACTTTCTAAAGTGTTGACATATCACTGCAGGCAAATAAATATGTATATCTATTTGACCCTACAGCCAATTTCTTAAAATGATACCACCTCTCAAAGGTATCTTCTTGGGGCTCCTGAAGTCTAAGAAACACTGCCTCAACACCCACCCACCCCTGGGGAAGCCCACTGTGGAGCCCAGATAGCAGAAGCAGAGCCCGCCGTCTGACTCTCTGAGCCCCCACCCAGTGCAGTCTTGGGCCCTAGCTGCTGATCTCCAGAGACTCCGAGGAGGATGAACGAGAGAGAGAGAGAGCGCACCCCCAGGGCTGGGGCACAGCACACAGCTCCCGGCCCACCCGCTACCTCGGAGATGGAGGAGTGGCAGGAGGAGGCTTTTTGCACCATCCGCTGTGCAAAGAGCTTTTTGAGCCGCAGGTAATCCTCCAGGACCACCTTCAGCAGCGAGCCCTGGGGGAGGGAAAGTGTTAACCCCCAACCAAGGCCCTCCCCTGCCTGCGCCGCCCATCACTCACTCCCATAACTAACTCGGGTGGGGGTGACGGAAGGCACTCTGGGAGTGTAGGATGTACAGGCGTCTGATCCTAGGGTAGAGGACTGAGAGCAGAGCCTGGTGACGGCGGCCAGACAGAGCCCACGTGGGCTTGTATCTCAGAGTCCCGGCCTCCAGGACACTGCAGGCTGAAGCAGCTCCTTATCAGCCCGGGACCCTGGCCCCTCTCTGCCTTGGTGTTCTTGCCCCCGTGGAGGGCAGGTCTAGCTGAGTCCCTAGAGGTGGAGAAAGCTGTTTCCCAGGATCCTCCCCACTCCCTGCATCCTCTGGAGCAAGTCCGAGCTCAGCCCAGGGGTCTGGGTGCAGGAGCTGCGAGGAGGGCTCACCTTGATGGGCCCCTCCCGAATGATCTGGCCCAGCTTGGCAATGTCGTCATACTCCTGGATGGCCGCCCGCAGGTACCGGTCATCATCAGGCTTGACTGCTGCTGGTTCACGCCCAAAAGTTCCCTGGGGAGAGAGGGGGCGCGTTAGCTGGAGCTGAGGTAGACCGCGCACGCACACGTGCAGGGCAGTGGACCGGTTCCCCCGCAGCCAGCCAGCTCCTTGGCCAGCGATGGCAAAGAGCGTACGCTACCTCCACCTGTCCCTCCTGACTGTCCACCCCATCCCTGCCCGGCCCGGGCCTGGGCTCACGTGGGTGCGGGTGGGGCTGCTCCACAGGTCGGCGATCTCACTCAGGTTCTCCGGCAGGTCATCCTCGTGCTCTGCCTGGGCAGCCAGCTCCAGGTTCCGGCAGAAAGGATCCAGCCACACGGGGTTGGCCCTGCAGGTGGGGAGTGGGGTTGACTCCAGGCTCAAGTGGACAGATGCCCTTGAAGCCTCGCCCCTAACCCCCCCACCGTTTCCCAGGCCGTAGTTGTGCTTTTCACAGGACTGGGCCTTCAGGGCCGTGAGAGGCAGGGCCCTTGCCTGTGGTACCCGTGGGTGCGTCCTCCCGCCTCAGGATCCTGCTAGAACCAGGACAACGTGTCCATCTGGATCAGCTTTGGTGCAGAGTCCTCACCCTGTATCCGATGCCCAAAGCCTACGCCCCCTGGCACTTGGGACCCAGTCAGGGTGGGGAGCCCAACTCGGTGGAGAGAGAGGGGTACCCGGCCCAGCAGGGGGCGCCCACACCCCAGGTTTCAGCCAGTCCATGATGCCCTCAGTGCTTGAGAGGCAGCGGGGGCTTCACCGCAGCTGGGTCCTGGGTGGGTCTCCCCAAAGTGCACCCGGCCGGGTTCAGGGACACCACTTCTCACTCACCCGTCAAAGGAAAACTTGTTGGTGTTGGGCATGTCCATGATGTCAACGAAGCCGCGATTCCCTGCAGGAGAAGGGTTGGGGTGTGGGGGGAGGGGTAGACCCGGCTGGGGAGCTGGGCCTGAGCCAGCCCTGTGGGGCCCGGGCTGTCACCCTAGGCCCTCAGGGGCCCCTCCTGCCCTCCCGCCTCCCCACCCATCACAGCCCTCTGACCTGCCGAGCCAGCCACGATGGCTTTGAGCTTCCTCTTGTGTCTGGAAAGAAGCAGAGGGGCCGGTGAAGGAGGCTGCGGCTGGGCTGGCGTCTCAGGGCCTCATGGCCCTGCCTGCCTCCCTGACTGTCCCAGCAGCGGGGCTGGTCAGCCTGTCTCAAAAGGCAGGGCACGTAGGGGTCACTCACACGGTCCTGTAGTACCAGTTCATGAGGATGAAGAGCATGGCAGCCAGGAAGAGGAGAAGGGCCAGGACGATGGTCGCCATCTAGGGCAGCAGGGCCAAGCATGAGTGGCTGAGAGCACCCGGGGCAACAAGGGGATGGTGGGGGCGGTGTCACCAGGGGTACCTGCAGGGCGGACATGTCTTCGGGCAGCTGGATAGAGATGGCGGGCTGCACGTCTAGGACGTTGTAGTTCCGGAATAGATTCCTCAGCTGCTCCTTGTTTTCATCGATCATCTGGATCACCCTGGGCGAGGGGCAGGGGCCTCAGCTCCCATCCTCGGCCGTTCCCCGAGAGCCCGTCCCACTCAGGCCAGCCTGCCCCCACATTCACCCCCGACCAAGCCTTGCAAGATTAAGGCGCACCCAGCTCGGATAGCTCTGTATCTTACAGGGTTCACCATCCCTTCACACAAGCTCCTGTCTGCTGCTCACAGTTGCTGTAATACTCCCATTTCACACATGGGGAGGGTAAGGCTCCGGCGGGTGGAGCTCTGCTCATACACCCAGACCGTGTTCTCTCCACCCGCCCTGCCCACGTCTGGGGTAGAGCCCCCATACAGCAGGCCTGATGGCGTCATCTGTGACTCCTTAGTGGGTCCCCTCTCCGACTTCTAGGGCAGGGAGGCAGACCGAAAGACAGGCTGTGCACAGACGCCCACCCACCGGTCCACGTCCAGGATACGGTTGGTTTCGCGGTTCACCACGTGGATAAGCAGCTCTGTCTGTGCGAAGTTCACCCGACCCTTCGTGTCCACGTGGAACTAGGCGAGAAGGGGCATCATGGGGTGTGTGGCAGGAGCGAGGGATGGGATGGGCGCCTCTTCTAACAGCCTCTCCTGCCCTACCCTGCCAGTAAACCCATCCCTACTGGATGCTCACCAGGGGCCAAGCTTGATGCCAGTCACTGAACCAGGCACTACTATTAGCTCCCATTTTACAGATGAGGAAACTGAGACCCAGAGACCCGGAAGGACTTTCCCAAGGCCATGCATCTAGGAAATGACTGATCCCCTTCATACCCCTGACCTCTCTGCAATGCCCTGTCCCTGCGGCCTGGTCCCCCTTCTCCCTCCACTGCCCCACACCCCAACCCTTCTCCTGCAGGGTACCTGCACGTCATCGGTGTTGACAATGGCACCAGTGATGTTGGAGAGCAGGCGGATGAACTCCTCCTCGAAGCCACGCACACGGTCGGGGATCTCATTAATGACGATCTTGACCCGCTGGTCATCCCTCAGGATGTAGATGCCAATGATGGCTGTGTCATTGTGACCTGCCAGGTCTCGGGCCACAATGTCCACTACAAAGTAGCCAGGGCTGTAGGCCATGAAGAGATCGAAGGTGCGCAGGATGCCATCCACACTCCCTGTAGGGAAAGCCCGGGGGTGGTGCACTTTTTCTGGAGAATTCTAAGTTTTTATCTAAACGTGCTGCATATTAAAACACAACTTGGACAAGTTTGGGACTCTGCTGTCCCATGCTGGGATGCTACAGAACACTTCTGAGTTCCCTCAGTATCACCTCTCTGTCTCTTACACATACACGTGTGCTTCGTAATTCCACAGCCACAGCTGAGAGATGACCAGCAGTGGTACAGCATAGTCTGCTCTTAAAAGGCAGTAGACCTGGGTTCAAAATCTGCCACTTTCTAGCTTTGTGACCTGTAGCAAGCCTCTCTATGCTTATTAAGGTTAAGAGCAGTGCGAACTCAGAGGACAAAGGGATGGTGTCTAGTTGTGTGACCGGGGGTGGCAGCTCATGAACTAGACTACAAAGGGTGGCTAGCGGGAGCATATCTGAAGGCAGAGTTGGAGGTCAGAGTGGTATTCCAGGAGGTGAAGGCCACGGGAGGACGGTGTGGAGCAGGCTGAAGCCATGGTGAGCAGGTCAGCCTGGGTGGGCACAGTGCACTCAAGGGTAGTGAGGGGCTGTGAAACCAGAAAGAGGGATTAGGAGGAAGACTGGGGAGCTTTGAAAGCCAGGCCAAGGAGGCTGGATTGATTGCTGTGGGCAGAGAAGAGCAGGGAAGGGGCTGGAGCTGGAGGTATGGTAATGTGACACCCACTGGGACACCTTCTAGAACACCTTCTAGAACCTAACAAAGAGACGCTCAGCTATCCACACAGGCAGATTCACAAGCAAACATGCGTACTTCTACGTACAAGTGTGCTTTGTACACCTGGGGAGAATTCTGGCTCCCCAGTGCCTACCTAGCGCAACGCCTGATGCAGGCGAGGGTGAGGTGCACAAATGGAAGGATGGGTGGATCTATGGAAAGGAGAATGGGAGGATGGATGGACAGACGGACGGACAAATGGGTAGATGGGTGGGCAGATGGATGAATGAGAGGATGGATGGATGGGTGGACAGATAGATGAATAGGTGGGTGGACTGATGGATCGTTCAGTGGGATGGGTGGGTGGATGGATGAGGAGATGGGAAGAAGAAGAGAAGAAAGTGGGTGGGTAGATGTAGAGATGGATAGGTGGATTAGAGAATAGATCGAAAGATAGGTGGACGAATAAAAGGATTAACAGATAATGGCTGGCTGGCTGTCTGGCTGAAGGATGGATGAATGGATGGATGGGTGGGCTAATGGAAGGACTGACACAGCTGGTTGGCTGGCCGGCCACCTATACCCTGGGGTAACCCTACAGACCATATCTCCTCCAGACGATAGTCCATGAAGTGGCTGGAGCCCCTACCCATCGTGAAGACCTGGCCCACATCCTCAGAGTCATTGGCAAAGGCCCGGAAGTAGTGGATGGCCAGGATGCTGTAGAAGACGAGGCTGTTGTTGCCAATATCTGCATCCAGGGCCAGCACTTGGATCAACTCTGAGCCCATTTTAGCGTCGGTGGCCACTCCTGCAGGAACGGGCAAGCGGGTGTAAGCGGCAGAGCAGAGGCCATCCCACACCCCAGGCCCAGGCTCTGGTCCCTGCACCTGCAGTGTACTCAGCCTTGGTGAAGCGTGGTGGCTGGTCGTTGATGTCCTCCAGCACGACACGCACTTCCTGCAGGGTGAGGTCAGTGACCAGGTCCAGGGCTAGGGAGTGCCCCCGGGGAGGTGTCCAGCTGCGATTGCTTGAGGCCTTGACGATGAAGGAGAAGACAGCTTCGCGCTCCCTGTCCAGGTCCCGCAGCACCAGCAGACGCCCGTCGGGCTGCAGCTGGAAGTTCTTCTCTTCGTCGCCGGCTGAGGGGGGGACCATGGCACAGCGTGAGGGGCAGGGCGGGGGCATATTTGGGTCATCTCCAGCCCCAGGGTAGGTAGGCACTAGCCCCGTCAGGCCTCACCTGCGATGAAGTAGTACACGATGGCGTTGGGGCCCTCGTCTGCGTCCACAGCGCCTGTCACGTTGCCCACGAGGGTGCCACGTGGTGAGTGCTCGGGAACTGTCATCAACTGGTACTGGGGGCTGCCTTTCTGCAGGGGGAGAGGGAGGTCATGGGAGGCCAAGGGAAGGCCTGAGCTCCTGGCTCCTGCCAGAGGGCCCTAGGCAGTGTTTTTGTGGGTGCTGAGGGAATTTTTTGCCCAGGCCTTGTGGGGCGAGAGAAATTGCTGTAACCTCAAGGGAGCAAGGGCTGGGCTGGAGACACTCCAGCTCTGCCCTCAGGGAGTGTCACCCGTGACATCCGCCATGAGGGCAGGGCTGGGTTTGGCACATTCTCTGAAGTCTCCCAGCACTTAGATGGATGTTTGAATGAGGAGGGCATGAGCTTGAGCGTGCTCTCTCTCTGTCTCTCTCACACACACACGCACGCACGCACGCACGCACACGGTCTCCAGGGAACATTACATCCTAGGTGCACACAAGAAGAAAAAACCAAGTTAGAGAGTCTGAGTCCACATGAAGAGGTTCAGCCCCAGCTCGCTAAAGCAGAACTGATTTTCAGGCTTCTTGTGTGAGCGCGTATACAAACATGGGAACATCAGCTCCACGAGTCAGGCATTTTTGTCAGCTTTTTTGGCTTTTTTTTTTTTCTTTTGTCTGCTTTTTTGACTGCTGGATAATGCCTTGACCTAGTAGCTGCTCAATAAATATTCTGTGAAGTGCTGTGCAGTTTCCACATGTAACCACGTGTGTCTACGGCACAGTGTGCACAGGAAAGTGTGTGCTTGCAGGCAGGTGAGTCCCTGTGTGGGTGACCAGTGCAGGGGATGGGTGAGCTCACCGGAGGCCTCACGAAGAGGGGTTCGTTGTCATCGATGTCCTCCAGGGCCACCAGCAGTGGCTGCATAGTCTCATAAGGCACCGGCTGGCCCAAGTCGCTGGCCACCAGGATGAGCTGGGGGGCGGAGAAGTGCAGTCAGAGGAAGAGACGAAGGGCCCCAGGCAGGCATCCCCAGAGGACAGGTCACTACCCTCGCAGACATTCTAGGTGGGGACATTGTGGTCCTGTGCCCAGAGCAGTCTCTTCTTTGGCCCCGCCCCTCATGCCATGCCCCACCCCCTTACACTGTACACTGCCTGCTTCTCTCTGTCCAGGCGCTGCGCGGTCTGGATGAGCCCACTGACTGGGTCGATGGTGAAGTACTCCCAGTCCCGGTTGCCTGTTGTCTTCAGGAAGCTGTAGCGCACGGCCCCATTGAGGCCCTCGTCCTCGTCTGTGGCATAGACCTCGTACACGTTGGAGCGCAGTGGGATCTCCTGCAGGGGGCACAGGAGGGAGGCTCCTGGGGCATCTTGAGAGAATCCCAGCTCCCAGACCCGATGGAGCTCTTGTTCTTTCTCCTCCCCTAGCAGAATGTCCTCGCCACCTTTCAGCATCCTTAGGAAACGCCTGTCTGCTTGGCTGGACTCTCCTGGAGTCTGAGCATCTGCTAGAACATCCCTTCACCCCACCCCCAGCTAAGGCCACTGCCCACTGAAAGTCCAGCCTGGGATCCACCATGCTGCAGACTCTCTCAGGGCGACACCCTTCCGGGGGCTATCCCATCCCTCCGATCCCACTGCATGCTGAGGTTTAGAAGACAGAAGGGGAATCCCAAAGCTGAGGCCACAGCCACCCTCTGTTCCCAGGTCTGTCTTGCTCTCTTCTACCCCAATCACAGAAGTTCTAGGTATCCCCAAACAACACCATCCACCCAACGGGGTACCTGAAAATGGGGGGCATGCAGGTAGGGTGACATGGTATGACATGGTGGCTAGAGACTGGACACGTGCATGCTAATCTGTTACTAAATCACCACGTGACCTAGACACGTCGCTTCACCTCTCTCTGCCTCAGCCTCCCGAGTTCGAATTAAGTCTGAGATATCAAAAAACCCAATTTACGTCAGACATTGACCCATGAAAAGGCTGCCAAGGGCACAAGAAAAAAACAAGTTTCTTTGCTTTTAGTTCAAAAATGATCAGCTCAGCATGGTTTCACTGTTTACCTCATTGATCACGACAATCAGAAACTCCAAATGGCAGTCACATCTAATTGACAGAAAGTGGGATGACAGACATAATTCCTTAACAAATGCTGGTTGTTTGGAAGACATGAACCTTTCAAAATAGGGACCCCTTGAAGGGAAAAAACTTAGTAAAAGGGGGGGCTTTGGCGTGCAAAAGAACTAGATTATTATTAATTGATACCCTGCCTCACGCTACAAAAAAAGATTTGAGGCAGCTTACGAGAATGCATACACAACAATAAGAGTAAATAAGTTAAAAAAAAAATCAGGGTAAAGAAAAACCATGGTTGGCAGGAAGATGGAAACTGAGGGATGGGAGATAAGGCGTGTGTGCTAAGTCCCTGCAACATCATTCACGGTGGGCTGACCACTATGAGCTCCCTAGTGGGCAAAGCAAAGAGGGCCACTGCATCATTGCAGTAGACACAGGAAAGGGCAAATCACAAGGTAAAAGCATAGAGTTTCCTAGAGCTCAGCCCTGGGAGAAATTTCTCTTGTGGGACCTCAAAGAGGAGATAGAGTGACAGCAAGGACTTAACACTGACATTCTGAGATGTGGAGACATGCTGAAGTTTGGGGAGCAAAGAACAAGTGGGAGACACCCCAAGTATTCTACCAAGGAGCATTTTGGGCTTGGGTGCTGAGAGGAAGGAGGGGAAGGGCAGGAGTCAAAGGAGTACTTCCCCATCTTTACAAGACAACTGAGAGCAAGGCATGAAAGAAGAATTGGAGGTAGTCAGAAGCTCAGCCACTTCCCCTTGTTTCTTATTTTGATGCACATCCTCAAGTCCCAGGCTGTCTCCACACTGGTATCAGCAGGAACAACAGACGGACGGAAGGGGCTATGTGTTTATTTTGAGACAAGTGTAGGGGAAGTGACTTGCGGGGAGACTGTCCTTCTTGCAGACGTTTAGGAGCAAGAGATGGGGCATCTACTATTATAAGTCCCACTTTGCAGATGAAAAAACAGACTCAGAGAAGTCACTTGCTCAAGGTCATTTGGCTGGTAAGCGATAGAGTCTGATGTGAATCCAAGAGCCTTTGCTGGCCCAGCCCTTCTTACTAGCGACTGTTCAATACTGCCCTGTGTGGCACTGAGCTGGCCCGTTCCCTACTCTGGCCTCAGTTTCCCTGCTTTTGCAGTGGGGGCCCCTTTACCCTCTCAGGCTGCAGGATGACTGCAGGATGGAGAAGCGGGCTGAATACTGGAAGGGGGTGTAGGTAGCAGGAGGCCCCGGGGGTCAGCAGTACCTCTTTGATGTGGAGGATGGTGCCATTGGGTGGGCGCACGAAGATGGGGCGGTTGTCGTTGACGTCGATGACCTCCACCAGGAGCATGGCGGTGCCCCAGAGTGGGGGCTGTCCGCCATCCGTGGCCACCACGGTCAGGTTGAACCTCTCGTAGGACTTCAGTGGCCGCTTTGTGGTCACCAGGCCCGAGTCCATGTCCACGTGGAAGGCCTCTGGCAGGTGGGGGCAGGAGAGCAGGGCATGGCTCCAACTGAGACCTCCTTCCCATCCTTCCTCCTATTACGCCTGGCCTGGGGCTGCAGGAAGGCAGCCTGCCCCTCCCACCCCCTAAGGCATCCTTGGTGGGGAGCAGGCTACATACCCACGCCCGGGCCCTCGAGGGAGTAGGCCAGCTCCGCATTGGAGCCCTCATCCTGGTCGGTGGCCATCATGGTGATGACGGAGGTGCCCGCTGGCTCATTCTCATACACGCTCGTGCTGAACTGGGGCTTGGAGAACTGTGGCCGGCAGTCATTGATGTCCAACACCTGGATTACCACCTGGAGGGGAGGGTGAGCTCAAAGGTCAGGAGCACATTGGGGGCTGCTTCCGGTGACCCGGTCACACAGGATTAAGCCCAGGTGGACAGTGCCCACTGTTTAGTCTGACCCCAAACTATTGATTTAACCCCCTGACCCTCAGTTTCCTTAGGTGTACGTTGGGGACAATAGGATTTTCTCTCTCAGGGGCTTGTGAGGCTCGTCCGTGATGGTCTATGCGCAGTCCCTGGCCTGAGTGAATGCTCGGCAACTCGTACCGTGGTTAACAGGTCATCTGTGTCTGGGTCCTGAAGCGGGGACTCCTCCCCACATAGCTCCTACTCTGTCCTCTGTTCCTTCCCACAGTGGCCCCATATATCTGACTCTACTTTCTGGACGCCCCTCTTGACTGGGATTTGTGTCTGGCCTGGGACTGGGCTCTGTCTGCTGACCCCAGAGCCCAGGGCAGGTCCTGTGGATACACCAGGAGGCCCTTTCTCCCTGGCTGCTGTGGCCCTGCCTGACTGCATCCGTAACAGAGCCCTTCACAGCCATGATTTTAAGAACCCCTTTCAGGGCACAAAGCGCTTTCCCACCTCGCATCTCCTGGACTCACCGCCAGGCTGGGAGGGAGGCATCATCGTCACTGCCCCTGCCCTCCACTCCCTGCAGCTTTGACAACCGAGGCTCAGAGAGGTTACATGACAAATGCAGTGCACTCAGCTAGTGGAACCTCAGGCTTCTGACTACAAATACTGTGCTCTTCCCAATACAGCACGTGCCTCTGTGACAGGACAGAATGCAGGTATGTGCGAGCGCTCCCAGCTCGGTTGCCTACCTGCCAAAGAGAATTCTTCTTTGCCCACCCAGCTTCTCACCTCCCCACCCTTCAGGAGACTTTTCTTTGGATGGTTAGGTTATTGCTGAGAATTGGAAGAACTGAATACAGAAAGACAGGACTGGAAAGGGCAGAAAGAAGGGGGAGAAAGAAAGAGAAAGCAAAGTCTTGAGGTGTGGGACTCTGGATGGAAATGGGGACAGAGCCTAAAGGTGGGATGCTGGCCTCCCCAGAGCAACTGTGTGGACAGTAGACCCGGAATGGAAATGGGGTTGTGAATTTGATCCCTCATTAATGTTCTTTTTTTTTTTTTGGCCTAAAATAAGGAATTTATTCTCTCACTGTTCTGAAGACCAAAGTTCCTCATTAATGTTAAGAGACATAAAGATAAATGCTTTATAATTATGTTTGGTTGCTGGACTGTGTTTCTTTCAATGGGACAGCATGGAGACACTGGGCCATGTGGAGCCCCAGCCTTTATTTGGGTTACACCCAGGTATGTTTAGCTGCCTTAGCAGGGGTCTGACACAAGAAGTTTCTCCTACAGAGGCCCCGTCTCCCTGAGCCACAGCCATCGTGAACCCCCAGCTAAGCTCTTGCCTCTCCTTCCTGCCACCGCACCTCTTGAGGGGCCAGGGTGGTTCTGTTCCTGCCCTGCAGCAGCCATGCTCTAAAGGCTTTGCCTACTGCCTCCACAATGGCAGTCCTTAGTGTCTCTGCTCCACGCAAGGGTCCCTCACCTGCACCGAATTTTCTCGACGGTTGCTGGCTACATCTCCAGGGTTATCTTTGGCCAAGGCAGTCAGGATGTAGTGAGCCTTCTTCTCCCGGTCCAGAGAGGACAGAACATAGATGTCACCCTAGTAGGGGGAGGGTGGAGTCAGGTCCTTCATCAATTCAACAGGTATTTATTGAGCATCTGCTATGTGCAGTCACTGTTCTGGGCTCTGGAGATATAGCACTGAAGAGACCACAGCCCCTGTGCCCCGTGCAGCTCTCATTCTAGTGGTTCTTCTTGTCCTTACTACCCCAGTTCACCTGGAGATGGGATGAATGGCCCAGGCTGGAGCTCACTACCTGGCCAGGTACAAAGTAGTACTCCATAAGTATTCACTGTTCATGGTGCCAGGCCAGGAGTGTGTTTTATTGTTCACACCAAGAGGAAGGAGAGCAACCCTGCTGAAAGGGCAGAGTGCAGGGGGATGTGGGCAGGCGGTGGGAGGGAAAGTCCAGCTCCAGCCCCACAGCTGGGGAAGGCCCTGCCTGGCCAGCCACCCCCAGGCCACAGGGCTCTCTCGCTGTACTGCAAGAGCAACTTTGAACCAATTTGCCGACATTTAAAATCATCACCCATTTTTCTCTTGAACTTCTGCATTCCTACAAGTCTGAGACCCATGGGAGCATGGGGGCTATGTCCATGGGTGCTTCTTCCCTCTCCCAGCACTGAGGATGGGGCCATGTATACAGTAGGTGCTCAAATACTGCGCCCACTTTCCGCAGAGCTTCCTATTTTTGACAGTTTCAAAAAGCAGTCGCATGGACTTGAATCAAGTCTTCCGGTCTGGTGGAGACACATCTCAGTTTTTGTCCCACAAGGGGCTAGTTCCAAAAGACTTTGGCCACTTCCTCCCATGTCTCCTGGGACAGAAAGGCCGCAGTCTACAGGATGTCTGGGACTCTGAGAACAGGGCTTGCCAACTTGGCTGAAAGACCTCTGAGGCTATAGATGTCCAGGTGGCAGGACCCAGAAACAGGGGGATGACTGTAATACTTTTGGTGGCTTCTCAGCCTGTGACCCTGGGCCCTTCCCACTTCCCACTCCCCAAACCCAGGCCCTCCGTTGCCCACTCACTGTGTCGGGGTTGATAGCAAACTTGCCCTCGCCGTCCACAAGGCTGTACTCAATGAGGGCGAAGTTGCCTGAGTCGGCATCAGTAGCAGTGACTCTCAGGATGACTGTGCCCACAGGAGCATCCTCAAAGATGGCTCCCTGGAGCCCAGTGGGCAGGGAGAAAGCACGGGCCATGGTCAGTCCTAGAGTCTCAGCCCTTGCCCGAGAAACTCACTGATGCAGACAACCCAGGGCATCAAGCTACTCATGGGTGGTCATTCCCACGGGACTTAAAGGCTGGCAGGGTGGGAGTGGGAGATGCCCAAAGGTGCCAAGGAACGGATGCAGGTCCCAGACCCAATTTGTTGGCCTGGCCACCCACCTGGTAGGAGAGTTGGTCAAAGATGGGGTTGTTGTCATTGATGTCCACAATCTCCAGGTAGACAGGAATCTCAGCTGCCCGGGGTGGGGACCCATTGTCTGAGGCCCTCACGGTAAAGTTGAGCCAGTGCACTTCCTCATAGTCCACCGTCCGATTGGCAATGACCTTGCCTGAGGCACAGAGACACCCACTGCCCTTTTGGCCACTCCTCACTCGTGGAAGCTCTCTGAAGTATGAAGAGAGGGATCTGGGGCTCTGAGGGATGAGTGTGGTCCCTTGAAGGAGGAGGGTAGCCAGGCAGCACTGCCCAGGCCAGAGGGCCGAGAATCACTGGCATCCAGCTGTTCTCCTATTCACAAGTCAAAGGCATGTACACTAACACGCTGAGGACCTCCCCTGGGACAATTCCCTCTTGGGCTTCTTGCCCCCTGAGTGATACTAACTGTGGAGGTTGGATGGTAGAGAGGGTGATGGAGTATTCCGGGTTTCCAGCAGACACCGAAAGGGGCTTCCATGCCGACCCAGAGCTAGGCACTCTGTCCTTGCCTGTAGTTCGGGCATCTGGGAGTGACTAGAATGTTAGCCGTACTGGATCTGGCCTAGCCCGCTGAGGGGCCCCAACTGGAGGGTGAGAAGCGAGCCATGGTCCCTCTCGGGGGCTAAGCAGGCACAGACACGTTCCCCAACCCTCCTCTGGCGGATTTCCCACCTACCTGCTGAGGAGTCTTCCAGCTGGACATAGCCCGGGGGTATCAGGTCCAGCAGGCTGTAGGTGATCAGCCCATTGAGGCCCTTGTCGGGGTCCACGGCTGCCACGGCGATGAGCGTGGTGCCTGGGGTGGCCCCCTCCAGGACCCTCTCCGTGTAGTAGGTGATCCCGAAGGGCTTGAATTGGGGCGTGTTATCGTTGACGTCCAGGATGTTGACCGTCAGCTTGGCTGGGGTGGAGGCAGGGGGTGAGTGTGGCATGAATGGGCCCCAGTGTGGCTGGGCCAGGCCTTCCTAAGTCTCAACCAAACCCAGAGGGGATGGCAGCATCTCACAGTCCTCCTGGGGCTCCCTAAAGCTTGCCCCAAGCCTCAGGTGGTGGCATGGCACGTGACCCTCGCCTCCGGTGTGGTCACTCACTCTTCCATTGGGAAAGGGGCTCGGGTTCTGCCAACTGGCTGGGTAACCCTGGTGGAACCCCTGGCCTTCGCTGTGCCTCAGTTTCCTAACCTGTCCCATGAGACGGGACTAAGATGATCTTTAAGACCCTTTTCATGATTCAGCCTTTTGTTTCCTCTCTGAGTTGTTCCCTCTATATAACCAGCCTGGGCCCTTTGCCTCTCTGAGCCTGGGACAAGTATTGGGTTGGCCAAAAAGTTCGTTCGGGTTTTTCTGTAAGATGCCATGGAAAAGCCTGAATGAACTTTTTGGCCAACCCACAGGAGAAGACCAGGTCTGCCCTTCCTTCCTGAAAACTTGGGCCTCTGGGCTGTAAAGATAAGCCAGTATCTGCCAGGCCTATCTCCCCACCCCAGCAGCTGTCCTTGTCTCATGGCAGAGTCCACGTGAGGCCACCCCATCCCTACACCCTCCTCCCCACTCCCTGCTTGGCCCACACAAAATCCAGTGCCTCTAAGCAGCCCGTCCGGGCTCAGGCTGCAGGCGGGGTGGCCTGTGCCCAGCTGCAGAAGGCAGCATGCGTGCCCCTCTCTTCTCTGCCGTGGTGCCAGGGTGGTGTCTGTGGCCTCAATTCACCTTTCCTTGCTCTTTGCTTCCTCTGGCCTGACCAGGTGGCTTCTTTTCAGACCTGAAGTTCCTATCTCACATCCAACCACAACCTGCTTCCCAGTTCTGACAATGGGATTCCAACCTAAGTCTCTGTCAACCCATCCTTTTCTCAGTCCCCTTCCAGCCTCTACCAAGCCTTCTCCCTACTCTGAGCCTTTGGAGTTCAAGATCACACACAATTCTGGGCTTCTGGATCCCCCACTGCTGAGCTCTGCCTGACAGCTGGGACCCAGGGCCTCCCTCAGCCTCACTGTAGCTGCCATCTCCCCTCCCCCCCGTGGCAGCCCCGTAGCTGGGTCCCGCTGCTCCCCCCCGGGGCCAGGCCTGTGCCGGTTCTGGGCCTGTCTCTCTACGGGCTCATGTGGGAGATGCCTGTGGGGAGCCTTACCATTTGGCACACTGACGGAGAGCTCTGGTAGGTCGCTGGCATTGTCAATCACTGAGAGAGTGACCTCATAGGTGGCAACCAGTTCCCGGTTCAGGGGGGATTTCACCATTACAGACCCTGTAGACCAGACCAGGTCAGGTTCAGCCCGAAGGGAACCCCCTAAAATCTGGGCCTCCCAGGGGTGCTCCTGGCCAACGCTCCCAATCCCCACCAAGGGCAATGATCCCCAAAGGACCCAGGACTTGCCGGTCTCATCTTTGGCTGGGATGACACCACAGCCGTCTGCAAGCTGGGGGCACGTCACTCTGCCCCTCACTCACCGCTTACTAGCCGGGCAATTATTTAACCTCCCTACACTCTGTTTCCTCATTTGTAAGATGAGGATAATTACAGTACCTACCACAGAGGGCTATTTGGAGGATTATAACAATTAACTGAATTTACATTTGTAAAGGGCTTAGAACAGTGCTTGGCACTTAGAAAAAGTGCTATGTAATTGCTTGTTTAAAAAATGCCTGTTGGGGGCTTCCCTGGT
This sequence comes from Grampus griseus, assembly GCF_964374135.1. Taxonomy (NCBI): domain Eukaryota; kingdom Metazoa; phylum Chordata; class Mammalia; order Artiodactyla; family Delphinidae; genus Grampus; species Grampus griseus. The sequence continues at coordinate 26,038,459 of NC_139010.1, read as the reverse complement.
GGTGCAGTGGTTGAGAGTCCGCCTGCCGATGCAGGGGACACGGGTTCGTGCCCCGGCCCGGGAAGATCCCACATGCCGCGGAGCGGCTGGGTCCATGAGCCATGGCCGCTGAGCCTGCGTCTGGAGCCTGTGCTCCGCAACGGGAGAGGCCACACCAGTGAGAGGCCCGCATACCACAAACAAACAAACAAACAAACAAAAAAACCCCTGCTTGTTGGAATTCCCTGGCTGTCCAGTGGTTAGGACTCCACGCTTCGTGGCCAAAAAAAAAAAGATGCTTGTATTCCACAACCATTGAACTTATGGTTAAAAATGGTTATGATGGTAAATTTTATATGTATTTTATCAAGATTAAAAAAATGCTTGTATTCTAGGGAGATCAAGCATAAAGGAAGGTCAAGGCAGCTAAGAAGCCCTGAGGGGGTTCCCTGGAGGGGACAGTGGTGGCACAGCCTAGGCAGTAAGGCCCACCCCTTTGTCTTGATTACGTGGGACAGGACGCGGCTGGGCTGCCTGGGGCACCGTGAAAGGAGCACCGCCCTACGGCAGTACTAGCAAGGAGCTGTTTCCTTCTCTCCTACCCAACGCCTCCCCAAGCCCCTGCCTGCCCTCCAGAGGCTTGGGCTTGAACTGGACAGAACGAGTTTTGCCCATCTCAGCCTGGCTCTGTTGGGACCTCTCTTCTTCCTGCCAGTTTGAGGGCCTGGTGGCTCTTCCTCCCATTGGCCTCATCCTAGGGTGAAACCTCTTCTCTCTCTCTTTTCCCAGCTCCCTCTCAGGCGTTGGGGTGTCTGGGATTCCCGTCCCCCTGGCAGATCCCTCTGCTGAGCTCCTGTCCTCCTCGGGGCCCCAGCCAGGGGGCAGTCACTTACCCTGGGCCGCCGCCTCCTCCTCCTCCTCCTCTTCCTACTCTCGCTCCCCGTCCCCCGAGGCTGGGGAGCGAGGATGGGGAGAGGGTGGCTGCATTCAGTCTGCAAAGGCTGAGCCACGGCCTTGGCCCAGGCCCCACGGGGTGGGAAGGGTGGTAGGGGTGCGGTGAGTATGGAGGAAGGCGATGGGGTGAAGCAGAGAAGAGATGAGGTGGGAGGCGACAGAGAATCAGAGCTCAAACCTGTGGGCCTGCCAGCCGTGAGGAAGAGAGAAGAGGGTCAACGTCAGTTAGTTCAGGGTGCAGAGGGGAGGGAGCAGAGTAGGGCGTGGGGGATGGAAGGGCTCAGAGCTGACCCGGGCTGGAGGTTTGGGAGGGATGGGGTGGACGGGAAGAGGCAGAGGGGCAGGAAGCCCGCGGAGCAAGTGGGAACCCAGTTGGAGAGGCGCACTCAGAGGGCTGAGGCTCTGGCAGGAAGAAAGGAGAGAGAGGTGAGCAAGGGAGGGGGAGAGCATGAGGAAGAGGGGCAGAGAAGACACTGGAAAGGAAAACAGAAGAGAACAGAGTCAGTCGGAGGGAGGGAGGACAGAAAAAAATGGGCAACAGTACAGCATAAAGGTGGGCTGGGTCATGGAGTAGCTCTCCATGGTCCTGAGAAACCACTGCAGCAGGAATTTTGCTAACCTGACACATGACTAAGCTACCTAATTCCTCCTAGTGGCTCATGGTTTTCCTGTCTTCCTTTTTCCTTTTTCCTCAGAGGCATACTGAGTTAATCATACTCTCTGGTTCACTGCACACTGTGGTCACGGGCACTGTTCTTGTTTTATGTATGTATCTATTCCCTTTTATTCTCCTACTCCTCTCCCCTTGGGCAACGTATTAAAGTGTATTTTTTATTTGAAGGTGTTCCCGAAAATCATGTATTGTTTTTGTGTATGTATTTTACATTTATGCAATGGGATTCTGGTATATATAACCCATTCTATTTCTTATTCTTTTCCGTAAGCACTTGTTTTTAAGGTCTACCCATGTTTCTCTGTGTGCGTCTCATCTGTTGCTCCTAACAGCTTCCTGGTATCCCATGATGTGCACCCACCACATTTTACTCTCCAACATCCCAGGGATGGATGCCTTGGTTGCCTCCAAGTTCCTGTCACCAGTAACACTGCAGTGAACATCCTCAGATAGTCCCATTATCGACCTGAGTGTTTCCTTGTCACGTATACCCAGGAACAGAATTGCTGGGTCATGGGGTATGAGTGTACTTTGTGTTGGATTGCCGTCTAGATGTGAAATTAGTCAAAATTCCTACAGCAGCATAGGATGTCCCCACATTGTCACCAATACTCAATACTGTCCCGCATCCTAATGTCTGCTAATCACATACGGAAAACCAATATCTCACTGATGTTTCACTATGCATTTCTCTGAATAACAATGATTTTTAGCCTTTTTTCATAGCCATGTTAGTTTTTCTGTCACTCCTCTGGGCCTTCCAAGAAGGACACCTGTAAGTTTGTCCCATGTCCCCTCCTTATCTCCCCAAAGGAGCAAAAACACTGAACTTTTGGAAAAATGGTAAAACCATCAAAATTATAATAAGCTGCGTAAGTCATGAAAGATAAGCCACAGTTCGCTTTGTGTTGTGATAGTGTAAGAAAATCATTAAGGGTATACACACACATATGTAATATAGAAATATGTATGTGTGTATATATATCATATATATTTTTCTGTATTATATACATATATATGAAACTTAGAGACAACTTAAATGGCCCGGATATATATGAAGAAAGTGTTCAACCACCCGGTTATTAAAGAAATGCATATTAAAAACAAGATGCCATTTACCTATGAAATTACAAACACGAAAACTGTGTAATATCTAATGCCGTCAAGAGTGCGGTGACATGGGCACTCTCATATAATACTAGTAGAGTAAGAGAAGCAGACAGAGAGGGAGCTGGTCAAGGGAGAAGGAAGAAGAGAAGGCAGAGAGGGAAGGAGCCAGGGGAGAGACGGCAGAGAGAGGGAAGGATGTGCTGTCAATAGTGGGGAAACGAGAGGAGGAAGGAGCAGCTGAGGGAAAGGGAGGAACAGAGCAAGAGAACCGATAGAAGGAGGGTAAGGGAGAAAGCAGAGAGCCAGGAGGCTGGGGCAGGGAGTCAGGAGGAAGGCTGGAGGGGAGCAGGCCCTTGTACCTGTGTTGATATTCACGGCAAAGGCGTCCTCCTGGTCGGGCACCAGGCGGTCAGTGTCATCCTTGGCCACGATGCTGATGATGTGGTACGTCAGCTTAGGGTTGAGGTCACGGTCGATGGCGGTGACGTTGGCAATGACCGTGCCTGGCTCCGCTGACTCCAGCACGCTCACCGTCTGGATGGGGTTGAGGAACTCAGGGCGGGAGTCATTGATGTCATCGATAAGGATAGTGATGATGGCTGTGCCCGAGAGAGGGATGGTGCCCCGGTCGGTGGCCACCACTGTCAGCCTATAGGATTCCTGCTCCTCCCTGTCAATGGTGACATTGCCGACACGTATGACACCAGTCGCTGGGTGGATGGTGAAGCGGTCCTGAGCCCCAGCTTCTATTCGGTAGACGAGCTCTGCATTGAGGCCACTGTCCTCATCTGTGGCTGTGACCTGAAGGACTGAGAATCCTGTGGGGGTGAGAATGGGGAGCAGCTGAGCACAGTGGCTTCTTCTAAAAACACCACACCGAGATACTCTTCTTGGTGGTTCACAAGGGCCTCTTCCCACCGTAGCCTTGCCAGCATCTACCTTTGTTTTTATTGTTATATATAAAGCCTACTTTGTTTTTAAATTTATTTATTTTTAATTGAAGTATAGTTGATTTACAATGTTGTGTTAGTTTCAGGTGTACGGCACAGTGACCCAGATATATATTTCGAGATACGTATACGTATATATATCCTTTTGCAGATTCTTTTACATCATAGGTTATTACAGGATATTGAATATAGGTCCTTGTTGTCTGTTTTACATAGTGGTGTGCATCTGTTAATCCCAAACTCCTAATTTATCCCTCCCCACCCCCGCTTTCCCCTTTGATAACCACAAATTTGATTTCAAAATCTGTGAGTCTATTTTGCTTTTGTAAATAAGTATCTATCTTTTATGCCTTTTGCATGTTTGCAATTTTCTAGGAAAATGGTATCCTATTTTATTTTGCATTCTTTGATTATTTGTGAGACCGAACAGTTTTTAATAATTTAATGATTAGTTGCATCTTCTCTTCTGCAAAGTGTTGGCCTTTGTCCTTTGCCCATTTTTGTCCATTTATATAAATTGTATAATTATGATAACTTGTGACAAATACCTTTTTTTTTTTTTCAGTTTGTTGTTTGCCTTTCGATACTGGTTATAATTAAATGATGTAAAGAAGTTTAAAATTCATATGCACCAAAATTTAGTATTTTTCCTTTTTGACGTTCTTCTGTTTCTTATATGTTTAGAACCTTCTTATCCCGAAATCAGATACATAGTCACCCGAAGTGTCTTCTTTTATTTTTTAATGTTTTATACTCTTTTACAGCTCCTTTAGGATGTCTTTGGGTTTCTTTTTGGTGTCTGATATGGGGTGAGAATCTAGACTAAATAAGAAGAGATGTTTTGCACACGAAATAGTTTTCACTATTGGTTTCATTGTTTCCTTTATCGCATATTACATTCCTTATAATTTACCGGTATCTGTTGCTGGCCTACTTTGCCCCAGAGTCTTGTGTTCATATCACGTGGTTTTAAATACTGTAGTTTGGTAATATGTTATAAATATCTGGTAAGACAAATCTGGCTTTATTATACTTATTTTTCAAAATGTCCTTTTTCTTCCAGATGACCATTAGAATCAAATTTATCTCCCCAATCATGTTTGATTTTGATGGGAATCATGTTAATCCTATTTTGATTTTAAGTCAGTCAGTTCTTCCATCCAGTAACACGGACGGAACATACCTTAATAATCTCATTTTGCAGACAAGACGCTGTGGGTCCGAGAAGGGAGGTGAGGGGCACTTGGGTCTCCTGACTCCCTCTCCACCCACCCTGCTGCCCATCCTTCTCCCCGCTGGACGTGACTTCTGCCTCCAATCCCCACAGACCACCAGCCAGCTCCTGCCTGGGGGCTGGGGCCTGGGGCCTGCCCCTGCATACCTGGTGGGCAGTTCTCCAGCAGGTGGACGGTGAGGGCGGCAGGGCTAAAGGTAGGCCAGTTGTCATTGTCATCCAGGATGGTGACGATCAGGTCGGCTGTGCCGTTGAGCAGCCCAATGTCCTCAGCCAGCAGCAGTAGCTCCAGGACGGGAGGTGAGAAGGCCTCCCGGTCAATGGTGACACCTGACCTCACTGTCACCACGCCTGGCACCCAGCGCCACCAGCCGGGGAGATACAAAGGAAAAGAGATGCAGTGGGAGACCGGGTGAGAACCAACAGGGAGGGGACAGAGAAAGATAAGGCTTGATGGGGACCGATGTGAAAGAGAAGCAGAAAAGGCAACCCAATGACTTTCTTCCCCAAAGGCTCAACAACCATTGTTTAGGGAGGTCCCGTAGGTGCCAGTGTTCCGTGCCTGTCCCTTCCGCAGGTGCCCTCTGCAATTCTCCCGAGTCCCTCCTGGGATGAATGACCCAGGCTGGAGGATTGACCAGCTCTGTTGAGAGAGGTGCTAGTATATCCCTCCTTGTCACCTGTTACTCAATCGGCCAGGACCAGACTGATGTAACACAGTCTCTGTCTGGGGAGCTTTGGGTCTGGTTTGAGGACAGACCGTTGGCTTCCTCTGGCAGACGAGGAGCCCCATTCTCCGGGCTGGGGAAGGGGAGATGGGGGAGTGGGTTTGGGGATGCTCTCTGCCGAGCCTGAGAGCTTATGCACCAGCAGGTCCCTTCTGTTGACCCCAAGTGTCTTCCTGGTTCCTCCTACCCGGCCCCCGGGTGGCCTAACCCAGCTGTAAGATGGGGATTGTGAGGAATGGGGTCTCTATGGAGAGCCTAGATCTAGCAGTGGGGTCACCCTAGCAGGAGTACCCGGAGCCAGGACGGGAGAGCTGGGGTGGCGCAGAGGCCTCACCGGTGCTGTTGTCAATATCAAAGAGCCCGCTCTGGGCACCCAGCAGCTGGTAGGTCACCACGGCGTAGACATCCAGGTCTGCGTCCAGGGCCAGGATGGGCCCATTGAGCACCGTCAGCGGGGTCCCTGGGCCGGGGGAGATGGGTCACTGCAGGGCCGACCCGGCCCCCTGCCCGCCTCTCCCCCTCCCCCCCCCAGTCCCGGTGAGCCATGGCTGACGATGGATGAGAGGGAGGGAGGGAGGTGAAGTGGACGGGGTGGGAGACCCTGGGCCGGGCTGCGGCAGCCTTGGCAGACTGACGCAGACGCCTGGGGAGCGGCCTCAAAGCCCTGCTGGGGAGAAAACACAACAGTGGTGAACAAGCCCCTCCGGCCCGCCCGGAGCACGCCTGCCTTCCCAGCAGCCTTTGAGGCTGGCCACTCCGAGGGAGGGTCTGGGGGCTCCCTGATGTCCCCTCACTACGTGGGGGCCCTGGCTAGGTATGCACCCCCAGCCCAGTCTGTCCACGCATGTGTGTCCACAATGCTCTAACAGCTGTCCGACTATACATGGCTAGGAACCCATGTGTGTGTGCAGGACTCCGTGTTCACACGGCCACGAGCACTCACACTGTAGCACCTGCAGGCCTGGGAGTCCCCAGGCTGCGCACTTGTCTGCCTCTGCAGGTGGGCATATTTGCACACGGAGTGCACTGTGCAGGACCCATGTGCCTGCGTGTGTCTGTGCACATGTGTAAGCCCACACATATGCCTTACGTGGACGTGCACTGCACACATGTGAGCACATACACAGGCAGTTTCAAATTCCTTCAGGGGAGACACCCAGCCAGAGACAAGGAGTATCTCAGCTCATCCCTTTCCGACTTAGAATCCAAGCTACGGGGGAGGCTGGAGGAGGAGTGAGGGGACTCCCCTGGGGAGACAGTGAAGAGGAGATTCTGTCCCTTGGAAGGGAGGTGAGGCTGGTCAGTGCATGCGTGTGGGGAAAGGGCCACACTGACCTATGAGGGGCCCCGGCCCCCCACCTGTGATTACAGATGCTCCCTGAGCTTTCAGAAGCCTCTAGGGGGCCCTATGCTCCTGGAGTGGAGGGAGCAGGGAGGAGTAGGCTTATTCCCCTCCTGGGTAGTCCTTACACCTTAACTCTCCTCGAGGAGGGGCAGTGGGGCTGTTCTCAGACAGCCTTGGAGACCAATGACCACATCCAACCTGACCTGTGGCCTCTTTGGTGGCCCCTAAGAGGCCTGGCAGCCCTGGCCCACCAGCCCTTCAGAGCTGTGCCTCTTTCTCCCCTCCACACCCTTCTGCACTTGCCAGGTCTGTGTTCAGCCAGGCCTCAGCTGGGCCTCCACCAGGCACAAGGGAGGTCCTCAGGCATCTGGGGCCCAGGGGGTGCCTGGAAGCAGCAGGAGTCCCCAGGTGGGCCCAGCACCTACCAGCAGGAGAATTCTCCATCACCTCCGCCAGGTAGGTGCTCTCAGTAAAGATGGGGTGGTTGTCGTTCTCATCCGCAAGAAAGATCAGCAGAAAGTCAAAATCCTGTGGGAGGCATGACGGCGGGGGGACAGGTTGTGGGCCACGTTCTAGCAAAGCGCTCCAGTGGGAGAAGGACTTGGAAGGAGGGCGGGGGTCAAAGCAGAGAGGTAGATGATAGAAAAGCCCCCGCCACGGGTCCGGAGACCTGTGGTTCAAGCCTCTGCTCTGCTAGTAGCTCACAGGGTGGTCTTGGGCAAATCTTTCCCTCTATCTGAGCCCCAGTTTTCCAATCTGACAAATGGGGATCTTAAGTCCCTCGCAGAGATGTTGTGAAGTTCACAGGGGAAGGGAGGTGGATGGTACTCAATCATGCTCCATCTCGTGGTAAGGAAGGACTAGCCAGGAAGATGAGTCTTAGCTTCCAGACCCTCCTGGCTGGCCTGGTGCCCTGGTCAGAGTTCATCCAAACTTCCACTCAGTGCTGCACTTCATCCCTTTCAAAAACCACAGTTATCCTATCTCTTAGAACGTCCCAGTGCCCCGGATGCTTCTCCATTGCAGAGGTGGGGGACCCGAGGCCCAGAGAGGGGCTGACTATTCACTGCCGCGTGGTAAGTTACCAGCAGAGTGGCAACCAGCCTCCAAGCTTCCGGGTTCCCGCCACCCAATGCTGCTGCTTTCCAGGATGACCCAGGCCCTCCTAAAGGACAGGCAGAGGCGGGGGAGTGACAGAGGGAGAGAAAAGAAGGAGGGAGGACGTGAGAGAAGGAAGGAAGGCGAGGAGCACGGGATGAGAGACGCCAGCGGCCTGCACCTCCAGCCCGAAGTCTCCTCGGCCTGTACAGATGCAGAAACTGAGGCCCGGAAAGGGCTGAGCCATACAACTAGTCAGAAGCAGAGCTGAGATGAGCCAGACCTAGGCTCATCTCATGGGCTGGGAAGAGGGCTGATTCCTACCCCCAAATGGACTGTTTGCTTTGCAATACCCACTTCCTCTTAGTAAAGAGAGCCAACCTTTTGGCTTTTGAGGGAAAAGCCACCTGGAAAACGCAACCCTTTCAGAACCCCAGAGTACGTGCTTGTGTACGTGTGTCCCCCCGACTGCCACCCCTGACACTGCTGTCGTGTGTGCCCAAGTATCTGTGGTTTGGGGAGAAGAGACGATAGCTGGTATTTACTGAGCGTTTGCCATATGCCAGGCACTGTGCCGAGGACTTGACAGACATGGGCTCCTTCAAGTCCTCTCCACGATTCTGGGGTAGGTATGTCTCCATTTGGCAGAAGAGAAAGTGGAGGCTGGGAGACAACCACTTGCCAAAGCCACACACCCACTGACAGGCAGAAGTGGGATTTGAACCCAGCCCTCGCTTACTCCAAAACCTGTGCCTCTAACCCGCGGGCCGTGCCGCCTGGGTACAGCCAGCACCGGCCCTGCTCCCCACTGCGCCCTCCAGCCTTACCCTCCTGGCTATGCGCGGATTCTCCGGGTTGTCCTTCACGGAAATGGTCAGCTTGTATTCCGGGATCCGCTCGCGGTCCAGGGGCCGGTTCACAGTGATGATCCCTGTCTGGGGTGTAGAGGCTGGTGAGCTGAGCAATGACCTGTCCCCTACTTTGGGCTCTGGCCCACGGAGGCCCAACTGCTCCGCCTGTAGGAATGGCCGTGAATGATCTCCCTAAATCACCAAAGATACGGTCTAGGAGGACCAAAATGGACCAGCAGGGCCTTGCCAGAGCAAGAGCGACCCACCAATGCCCAGGTCTTGCTGCCTGAAAGGGACGGTCCCTCTGAGGACCCCACGGTGACAGCAGCCGGTAACACTCCAAGAGGTCGAGCGAGGACTTCTTGTGCATCTTGGTACAAACCAAGTGGTACCGAAGCTCTGGTCCCATCCCTGCACACAAGCCTTGGGGTGACAGGGACCCCAGAAGTGGCTCCCCTAGGAATCCAAGATTCCATGCTTCCCACAGAGACCCCACATCCCAGTGGAGGGTAGAGACTTGAGGAGGAAGTGGAACCAACAGAAGCCCAGACAGCAGAGTAGAAAAGCCCCTGGGGCAGGGTCCTGTTTTTTAGGAAAAATCCTGGGGGCTTCCCTGGGGTCAGACCCAGCCCTACCGTGGCGTTGATGGAGAAGGCCCGCTCTCGGTTGCCCGCGGTGATGTTGAAGGTGAGGAGGGCGTTGCACCCGCTGTCAGCGTCGCTGGCCAGGATACGGGTGACGAAGCTGGAGACGGGGATGTTCTCGCTGATGGTGATGTTCATGGGTAGGTTCAGCAGCACGGGGTCGTTGTCGTTGATGTCCAGCACCCGGATCCCCACCAGCATCTGGGGCACGTCAGGGAAGAGGAGAAAGTGAAGGAGAAGGACCAGGAGAAAAGCGGGCGTGGGGGAGATGGAGGAGAGAGGGGAGGCAGAGAACGGGATGGTGGACGTGGCGGCCGAGGAAGAGGCAAGGAGGCAGGTGGAGCGGGACAGCAAAGCGGTGGTAACGGAGGAAGGAAAGCTGCAGCTCGTCGTGGGCAAGAAAGAGGAAGCCCAGGAAAATGATAACCAAAAAGGCAAGAGGATGAAAACGAGGGTAAGAGGGAAGGAGGAAAAATAGAGGCAGAGGCAGGCTGGAAATGGCAGAGTGACAGGTGCAGAGGCCTGGCTGACAGCACAGCCTCCCCAGGGAGGCTGCCAGGCGCCAGGTCCAGCCTCCACGGGTGAGCCTCACGAGGCACTTGCAGGTCTGGTAGGGGCCCTGAGGGCCTGCACTGGCTCCAGAGCAGCTGAGGTTGCTATGGGCACGAAGGTGGCAGCGTTTATAGGAGTCTCTACGGAGAGTTCAGGGGGCAGGGAGGTGAAGCCGGTGGAATGGGGCCCCCAGACTCACCGTGGAGCTGAGCGGGGGAACCCCCCTGTCTCGAGCACAGATGGTCAGGTTGTAGAAGGCAATGGTCTCCCGGTCCAGCTCCACATCCTTCCGGACCCGCAGCACCCCTTCCACGGGAGAGATCAGAAACTCCCCTGGTGTCACCCAGGAGAAGCCAGGGTCAGCTGAGAATGGCCCAGGCCTTCCCCTGCTTCCTCTACTGAGCCTTACTCACCAGGGTCAGGGGCAGCTGGGGCGTGGGCCCTCCAGCACCCCCGGCTTCAGACCCTCGTGGGACCTGCCAAGGGCTGGGAAGTGCAGGAGGCAGGAGAACAGATAACTCCTAGGGGTACAAGCGGGCAGGGGCCCACTCATGCCCTGCTGGGCCTGAGATGCCAGGCCAGGGACCCACCTTGGGTAGGACGGTTATGTCGAAAAAGTGAGGGCTCCCTTTCTACACAAGCACTCTCTTTGTCACCACTATTGATCTGAAATCAATTAACGAAGGTGTCGGAAGCTTTGTCAGGTGCGATCCTTTCCAGATACCACATCTTGTAAAACAGCATATTGGGGAAGGGCAAAGCTAACCCCAAAGGGACTCCTTGCTAGTGGTGAGGCACCGGGGCAGGACGGAGCGGGAGGGATTAGGGACAGGGAAGCCCCCAACTGCCCTCCATTCAGCCCTGAATGGAGCCACATGGAGCGCAGCCAGGGCTCTCCCAGGCCTATGGCCATCCCTTGGCGCCTAGGTGGACCTGATTTCCTTTCTTTGAGGTTGCTGAGGACCCTCAGCTGGCCCTTTGGCTTCAATCCTTGTCTTGGCCCGGCTGAGGGGCCAGATGTCTGAGGATGTCTAGAGCAAGAACCTCAGATTCTCAGGCTCTGAAGTGGAAGAGACCTCAGAGACCATCCCATGTCCTTTGGAAAACGAAACGGGAGAGAAGGGTGATGACTTGTTAGAGCCCCCATAGCAAGTAAACAGTAGAACCCAGACTCGAACCTAGGGCTCTGCATCTCAGCTCACTACATCCATGGGACTTACCACTCAGAGCTGACCAGGGTGGGAGGGGTAAGAACAGGTAGGGGTGGAGGAAAAGAGCAGAGGGGCAGGATGACAGGGGCGCCAGTGGGCTCCCAGTTGGACAGGAGTGCTCAGGGGGCTGAGGAAAGTGAGGGAGGATGAACGAGGGAGGAGGGGAGAGTGTGAGGAAGAGGGGGTCACCTCTCTGCGCTCCCCCAGGAACTGGGAACAGCGAGAAAGTTACTTCCTTCACTTTCCCTTTTGGCATCTGGGGGAAAAGGCTTAGAGTGGGGCCATGACTCGCTCAGAGACACGCAGCACGCAAGGGTGCAGCGAGGACAGAGGCCCAAGCTCCCCAGCAATTTTCTCTGCCTGCTTCTACCTACCTCACAACTCCCTGCCTCCAGCTCCTACGGCTCTGATTTACCGAAACAGCCCCTCCGCGGCCCACCTGCAGCTGGGATTTCCCACCAGCCCTTCCGCTCCCAGCAGTCCTATGGGCTACACCCTGCTTAGAGGGGCGGAAGCCACTTGAAGCAGGATTTCCTGAAGCTGATCATCCAAGGTCTCCAAAGAACAGGGGATTCCCTTTCTAGGGGTTTCCCAGCCCTGTCTCAGCCCCTGGCCACGTGCGAGCAGATGGCCAGCTGCCTCCTCTCCAAAGCGAACCACCCCATTGATGGAAGGGAAGAGGTTCCGAAGGCAGCCTGCCTGAGCAGGCCTGAGGTGCTGGGGGCTGGGCCCAGGCTAGACCCCCACAAGGTCAGCTCAGTGGGGGAGGTAGGCAGGTCAAAGGCCCCCAGACAGCAAAATGCCCTCCTCAGCAGCTTGCCCCGGGGCCTGAACCCCCCAACACTCCACTCCTTCTGGAGACAGAGGGTCAAAAGCAGAGGCTTCCCATCAGTCATAGCCCGGTCTGCAATGCTGACTTCGCTCTATGTGCCCTTGGGCGTGTGATTAAATCTCGCCTTGATGTTCTCATTTGAAAAATGGGCTAATAAAGAGGTACCACAGCAGGGTTGTGCTGGTACTGGACAAGCCCCAGTTCACCTCGTGTAAGCTGGACCCACGGCAGCTCTTTGTATCATTAGGGGCATCCTGAAAGGGAGCCCAGGCAGCCCTGTGAAGGAGCTGGGGGCTTACACGGAAGATGAGGATGTAAGAAAGGGGTCCAATGAGTGGACCTGACCAGAAAGGGCCGCTGGAGGTTCTGAGAAGGCCAGGATAGAGGGGGGAGAGGCGCAAGTGACATGGCCTGTTTCGCAACCGTTCTTTTTTTTTTTTTTTTTTGGCCGCGTTGGGTCTTCACTGCTGTGCGCGGGCTTTCTCTAGTTGTGTTGAGCGGGAGCTACTCTTCGTTGCGGTGCGCGGGCTTCTCATTGCAGTGGCCTCTCTTGTTGTGCAGCACGGGCTCTAGGCGCGCAGGCTTCAGTAGTTGTGGCACGTGAGCTCTAGAGCACAGGCTCAGTAGTTGTGGCTCACAGGCCTAGCCGCTCTGCGGCATGGGGGATCTTCCCGGACCGGGGCTCGAGCCCATGTCCCCTGCATTGGCCGGCGGATTCCTAACCACTGCGCCACCAGGGAAGTCCTCCAAACTGCTCTTTGACCATGTGCCTCCTCGCAGCTTAGTGGGGCTTATAAGAGCCCAGGCAGCCCTGATGTCTTCCCACCAGCAGGAGCCCCCTCCAGGTTCAGGCTGCAGTGGTGGGAAGGTGACCTTGAAGCCGGGTGGCTTGGAGTACATCCTTTCACCCATGGTGTTGCTCAACTGGCTTTCCAGGAAAACAGCCCTAATTTATAGTGTTTGTCAGTTTTTCAAATTACCAACATGGTGTCAGGGAACCCGCAGGTGAGGAGAGAGGTGGGGAGTGGATGTCGCGACCTGCGCGAGCCGCTGCAGCACAGCACTAGGTCACCCACCTCACCCCGCCCAGCCTCTGCTTATCTCCTCTGGAGTGGGGGCAGTTCTTGGTGATCCCCAAGTTATCTTTGGGCTGTGAATGTCTACTCTTCCTTTCCAGGGGGAGGGAGCCCCAGGCCGGGTCAGCCTGGGGAAACTCCTGACCCCTCTCACTGCCCCAGGGGCCTGCCTCTCTGCCTGCCCCTATGAGGCCGCAAGTCCCTAGGCTGGCCCCAATCCTGTGTGCACTTAAACTGGCAGGTTCTGCTCAGGACAGCAAAGGCCCGCTGGGCATGAGTGTGAGCCCCGCACCCCGGAGGCGGGTGCAGAGAGGGTCCCTTCCTGGGAGGCGCTCAGCTGCCCACCCAGCAGCCACCTGTCAAGCAGACTCTGGCATCCTACCGAACAGGAGCAGGGCTCCCGTGACATGATACAACCGCTGGGCGTGTGTGTGACAAGAGCACAGGAGAAAGGCCCGCGCTCTCCTGGAGGCAGAGCAGGAAGGCACAGTGCTTGGCCAGGGAAAGGACTTTCGGGACATGAAAGGGTGACATGTCAGAACAGAGTGGCCCACCGCAAGCTCTGGACAGCAGGGGCTCCAAGTCTGGCCCTACAGAAGTGGGTTTGTGTTTGTAGCCTCTTAATTGAAAATTCATCCCAGGTTCTATAACCTCTCCTCTGCCTGCTGTGTCAGTGCAGTCCTCTCATCTCATGCCTTTAAATATCTCTGGGGTGACTACTCCCAAATACATCTCTCCACTGCAGACCTCTCTCCTGAACTCCTGGCTTGTATATCCAAGGCCTATCTGACATCTCAAACCTAACCTCACCCTCCTCCCCATCGCCCCACCTTTCCTGCTCCTGCTGCAGTCTTCCCATCTGCTAACAGCATGGCTGCTTAGGCCAAAACCTTGGTGTCATCCTTGACTTTAGGTTACATCTCACATCCAATCAGTCAGCATGTCCTACTGGCCGTCTATGAAATATACCAGAACTCTCACAATCTCCAGCGCCGCTTCCCTGGTCCCAGCTACACCATCTCTAGCCCCAGTGACTGCAACAGGCTCCTACCAGCCATTCCCTAACCTCCATGGTCTGGTCTGAGCTCAGGAAATGGAGTGCTCCTGTTGAAATCTAAGTCAAATCACATCCCTCCTGCGCTCAAAGCCCTCCTATGGTTCCCATGGTACTCGGAGAAAAAGCCAAGTCCTCATAATGGCCTACAAGACCCAACATCTGTCTCTATTACCTCTCTGATCTCATCTCTTCTTACTCTTCCCCTTGCCTGGCTTCATGCCAGCCACTGGGCCGCTTTGCTCCTCTGTGAACAAGCCAGGCACACTCCAACCTCAGGGCCTTTGCACTTGCTGCTCCCTCTGTCTGTCATGCTCTCCCCTGGATGTCCACATGACCCATTCCTCACCTCCTTCAGGTCTTTGCTCAAATGTCACCTCCTTGCACAGGTCTTCCTTGAGCAGCCTTCACCCTGGCATTCCCCATCTCCCGGCTTTATATTTCTCCGTAGCGCTTAGCACCACCCAATAGACTAAGTCGTCTGCTTAACCAGCTATGTTCGTGGCCTGTGTCTTCCAACTGGAACATAGGTTCTATAAGGGCAGGGATTTGTATCTGTGTTTTACCATTCCGTGTCCTCAGCGCCTGGAATGTGGTCAGCAAATGCCCAACACATACTTACTGAGCGCTCAGTTAAAAATCAGGATGCTTCACAAAGGTCTGGATTTCCAGCATTTCTTTTAAAAATGGGAAGGGCTCCGGGGCCCGCATTTCAACCTGACCACAATCGGCAAGAGCGGAGCTGTGGCTGCTGCAGCCCCCACCACTCCCTCTTCTCTTGCCCAGACCTTTTCTCCCATGTGTGCTCCCTGCATGGCCCCAGCAGGCCTTGAGTTTGGGATTCCTACTCTACAAAAGTGAGTAAAAACTATCCTGAGAAATTGCTCTGGCCAGGCAAGCCCTGCTCTTCAACTGAGGAGAACAGTCGGGCTAGTTGTGAAGGCTATTAAGGGATGATGAGATGTGCAGAAAAATCTGGGTGCTCCCTGCATGTGTGCATTTGGGGGGTCCTGAAGGTCTGGGGCAAGGATGCCCGTCTTTCCTCTTGCCTGGAGCTTTTTCTCTGGGTATGACACAGGGGTGTTTTCTATCAGATTCTCAAATGAGTCTGTGACCTTCCAAGGCTACCAGCCTCTGCTCCCAGATTTCAGAGTGTTCTCACCATATTCCTGGGAGAAGATTACTTTCATCATCTTACGGGTGGGGAAACTGAGGCCCCATCACACAATGGTGGGGCTAATTGCCTTGAGACCTCCTTTTTCATCCTGCTCCTGAGTGGGGTCGGGGAGAGGCCCGCTGGGTCATGCCACCCCCATCACCCAGCTCAGGCCCCACTCACCCAGAGGGTCTCCGTCCACGATGCTGTACTCCACCTGCCCATTGGGGCCCGAGTCCCGGTCATGGGCCAGGAAGGTCCACACTCTGGGTCCTGGTTGGCCCTCGGTGACATCAAATGGTCCCTCATAGTCTCTGGGGAAGGTGGGCACATTGTCGTTGATGTCATTCACGTTCACAAGCACCTGAGATGATGAGCGAACTTAGTCAGGACCGCACCCCAGCCAGCCCTGTTCATCTGTAAACTGGATCTGATAATCCTGCCTCATAGGATGATGGAAGAATCATACTGGTTAACGGATGTGGGAGGGCTTTTTAAGCTATTCACGTGGATAAGCTATTGTTACTGTCAAAGTCTCTCTATAGGCATAATAATATTATTAATAATAATGCTATGAACTCCTGTTTATTGCTGTACTATGGTCATCGTTTTTCTGGTTTCATTTGCTCCTCCCACACCCTGAAACAGTTTTTTATTATCCCCCCTTTACAGAGGAGGAAAGTGAAGCTCAGGGAGGTTAAGTGACTTGCCCAGAGTCACACAGTTAGGAAGTAGAAGATCAGGGACATGAACCCCTGTCGGTCTGACTGGAGTTTGTGCCCTTCCCGTGAAGGGGAGCAAGGCAGGTGTCATCATCTATCTGATAGCTGCAGCCACACAGAGAGGTTCAGTAACCTCCTCAAAGTCACACTGCAAGTTTGGGTGAGTTGCTGAGACCAGGACAGGGCTCGTGGATTTAGGCATTTCTCCTGGAAACCCCGCTTCCCCACAGGACCTTTCTGTGACCTGTCCTACCCCACCCCCAAGTTGGGGCTCTGTCCCATCTACCCACCCACCCACCGTGGTGGTAGAGGTGAGGCGATGGGACAAGATGGGACACTGGTCCGTGGCGGTGACGATCAGGGTGTAGCGGCCATGGCTGATCTCGTAGTCCAGCTCCTTGGCAGCATAGATGACTCCCTGCAGGATAAGTAGAGGGAACGAGGGTGGATCAATAGGTGGTGGGTCTGGGGCACCCTCTGACCACCCCAGGAGGGAGGTTGGCCCTAACATCCTGGCCATGACAGGGAGCCCCTGTTGTCCTCTAAACCAGGCCCCACCCAACCTTTTCATCCTCCCGTACTGGCTGCCCCCCGAGTTTCCTCCCGGACTCCATCTTTGCTCTGCTCCCACCCCCATGATGTCACTGAGCTCCCCTCCAATCCCTTTGGCCAGCTGACCCTCTTCCTGGACCCCGCCACCAGCCACTGACCGTGTGCCTGTCGATGTGAAAGGTGTCGATGATGTTGCCGGCAATGACGGCATAGGTAACTGTGCCGTTGGGCCCCTCATCCGGGTCTAGTGCCTGGACGGTGACGAGGCTGGCATTGATTGTGTCCGGGCCCTCATCCAGTAAGATCTCGTAGTGGGGCTGCTGGAACGTGGGCGCGTTATCGTTCTCGTCCACGATGGTCACATACACGTGGGTGGTGGCCTGTGGAGAAGAGCATGATCAGGTTCCTTGGTCCGCTGGCTAGAGGGTTTGAGGTGGAGCCAGCTGGATGCATTCCTAGGCTGCACTTACTCAGCGTGATCCAACATGGTGAGGGAAAGGGGGAAGGATGAGAGCGAGGGAAGTCCCAGGCTGACAGAGGAAGTCCCAGAGGCTCTGTCAAAAGCCAAGCTAGGCAACTGCTTAGGTCCAGGATGGCACTCGCACCACCACTCTTATCGTCCATGACATCACTAACCGATCACGGCACTGCTGAGGCCGGATGCAACCTCAGGATCCTTGCTAGCACGTTGCTCTAGTGATTACAATTGGCATATGAAATGAACTCCAGTAACTGCCTCCAGCCCAGAGCTTTTTTAAAATTTTTATTTATTTTTTATACAGCAGGTTCTTGTTAGTTATCCATTTTATACATATCAGTATATATATGTCAATCCCAATCTCCCAATTCATCATACCACCCCCCTCCGCGACTTTCCCCCCTTGGTGTCCATACGTTTGTTCTCTACATCCGTGTCTCTATTTCTGTCCTGCATCTGTACCATTTTTCTAGGTTCCACATATATGCATTAATATACGATATATTTTTTTTCTCCTTCTGACTTACTTCATTCTGTATGACAGTCTCTAGATCCATCCACGTCTCTACAAATGGCCCAATTTCGTTCTCCAGCCCATAGCTTTGACTGGGCCAGGGCCTTACTGACCCTGGGCCTCCTTCCAGATCACAAAAAGCAAGAATGTGATGTACTCAGCCCACCCGTTTAAACTTCACCCATTGTCCATGTAACTGGAAGCAATGCCTATTTTCAGCATTTTTGAGAGGAAGGACATGGGGTTTGGGGCTACTACACGTGCAGAATTTGTTGAGCTGCGAAAAATAAAGCTCATAGCGCATGACTTCACTGCAAGGACAATTTCACTCCATATTCTCCTGTGATTGGCCATTTTTGGCTGATGCTTGGTCCAATCAGACCACAGGTAATATTCAGCCAATCGAAACTCAGCAAGCAGCACTCAAGAACCATTGAGAAATGGTTGATGTGGCACTTCCCAGGCAGAGGAGATAAATGGAAGGAAGAAATTAGCCATGTGCTGGTATTCTGTGTCCCTCGGCTGCCCTCCTCTCTTCTCTGCTTCTCCACCTGGGAGGATGTCCTCTGTGGACGGCCTCACCTGGGCTCCCTTGCCATCTGGCTTCCAGATGGTTTGGCCAATGCGAGGTCCTGGCGGAAGACAGGAGGAGGGGGGGGGGCATTTCTCCCTCACTCCCTCCTTTCCTCACTGCAGTTCTGCCGGAGGCTGTGTTTCTCCTGCTGGGTGGCCCCTCTTTCACGCCTCTGGCCCTCACTGGGCTCCAGTCACCTCACGCCCTCTTCTTGTCCTTCTGCACCCGTGGGTGGTAATGGCTTCCTGCAGTTTTTAGTCTACGGGTGCTTCACCAGCCCTCTGTAAACAGTCCCTCCATTAAACTTTCTTCAGTTGAGCCCTTTCTGAGTGTGCCTCTGTTTCCTGCCAGGACCCTGACGGATACAAACTGTAATTAGTGACTAATATAAAATAATAAGGTTATAACAACTTCAAAAACATCTGGGTAGAGAGAATGTGACCAGGCCGTTGCCAAGGGCAGGGAACAGAAAGCAGGTGGTGCAAAAAGCTGGATGTAGACAACTTGTGTGCACCTTTTCTGGGGTCTGGCTGGCTCTGGAACCACCTGTGGAAGGACGGACAGATGGACAGAAGACTGTCACTGCCCCTGCGGAGGGTATGAGTGCCCTGAGCTGCAGCTCTAGATCTTGGCAGGGGGAGGGTGGGGGGCGGGGCATGTTAGGTGGTTGCTGGAACTGTTTCCAAAGCAGGTAGGCCTGACAGCCTTGAGATGGGGCTCTGTAACCTTGGACATGTCACAGACGTCCTTTCTGGACCTTTTCTGTCTGTTAGTAAGGGACTTGACTTTTCTTTAACATCCCTTCTGGCTCAGACATTCCGAGGATCTGGTGTGCCATTATCAGTCTGAATCCCTCCTCCATCAGGGAGGTATTCCTTTGGGTCTTAGAGTCTCAATGAATCTTCATAAAAATAACAATCACACAGAGAGGGAGAACGCATTAGCTTTACGTTGCTCAAACTTCCCCCCCGGAGTGGAGAGGGAACCTGCACTGAGTTGGGGAAGAACCTGAAGCATTTGTCTCAAGAATGAAATACCTTTGAAATCCCTCCTGTTATCTTTGAAAGCGCATATAAATTTTGCAATCTTTTCCATAACGTGTTTGCATTAGTTTCCATTAAAAATGGTGGTAGAGGCCCCAAATATTTGAGTAAAGATGACTGTCAAGGAAGGCCACCGCGTTCATCTTGTGGCTCTGCACACAGCTCTGATCTCCAGTAGGTCTGTGTCTTTATTCCTGTCTTACCCTTAGGTTCTCCATGACATTTTTTTTTCTTAAATTCCATATATATGTGTTAGCATACAGTATTTGTCTTTCTCTTTCTGACTTACTTCACTCTGTATGACAGACTAGATCTACTGGAGAACGGACTTGAGGATATGGGGAGGGGGAAGGGTGAGCTGTGACAAAGCGAGAGAGAGGCATGGACGCATATACACTACCAAACGTAAGGTAGATAGCTAGTGGGAAGCAGCCGCATAGCACAGGGACATCAGCTCGGTGCTTTGTGGCCACCTAGAGGGATGGGGTAGGGAGGGTGGGAGGGAGATGCAAGAGGGAAGAGCTATGGGAACATATGTATATGTATAACGGATTCACTTTGTTATAAAGCAGAAACTAACACACCACTGTAAAGCAATTATACCCCAATAAAGATGTTAAAAAAAAAAATACAGCTCTGAGCACTTACCACTGGCGAGGAGTCCAGCATTGCATCCTCCTGGGCCCCTTCGGCCAGCAAGAGCACACGAGTGCCGCCCTACAGGAGAGGGCTGGATTCCAGCCTCACCAATGCGGGTGGTGGTACTGACATTTCCTACTTTCCCAGACTCCTGGAAGTGGGTTTAACCATCGTCCAGGCTGCAGGGGCTGAGAGTGGGGGGCTCTAATAGTGCTGTCCCACGGAGCCCCTTCTCTCTGAGACCAGGACTTGAAAGAGGAGAAAGATGTTGCCAGCGGTGTCAGTGCTGGGTGGGGTGCAAGAGCAGAGGACTAGAGGGTGTGTGTGTGTGTGAGAGCATCCTGCAGACATCTAGGGTGCAGGGACTAAGAGAGGCTGGGGCCTGGGTGAGAGGAGTACTAATGATTTCCTGTGGGACACACTACCTGGTGTTACACACACACACACGTGTGTGTGTCCTAGTGTAGGGGTGTGCCAAGCCTGCTGGGTACTCCTGCAGCTGCCACACATGTGTGTGCACATGCACAAGGGTGTTGCAGGCTCTGGAATCTACAGTCAAGCCTGCCCCAACTCACTCACCTAGCTCTTTACAAAAGTTACATGTCATCCATCCGTCCATCTATTCATTCAGTCAGTCAGTCAGTCATTCCACTACTGGGAGTGCCAGGACCCGGGCTGGGCTGGAGGACGTCAGGTACAAGCCTCTGCTGGTGGGAGAGGGCTGATACAATCTATGATGATGATGATAATATCGCGCTAAGTTAGACGCAGATGTACTTCTCAGGCTTTACAACAATACTAATCCTCTGCAAAGAGTAATAGGGGAGAGAAGAAAAGGCTTCAAACGGGCGATCAAGTGGCGCTGACTCTTGGCATACTGACTGGCTCCCCCACCTACAAGGCCAGCCGGGTGCGAGTCAGCGGGAAGCCCCTCCCGCGGGGGCCCTTGGAGAGGCAGCGCTTCAGCCTTGGCCGCCCGGGGGCGCTGTGGGCCCCTGGGAGCGGGCGGCTCTCGGGCTGCCGGCCGCGCTCACTTGCTCTGCGCTCACTCGCGCGGAGGTTTCCCCGCCGGCCGCGTCCCGTCCGCTCCCTGCGAACCAGGAGTGCCCCCTGCGCGCCCCCGGGCTCCGCTCCGGCCCGGCTGTGCCAGACGCAGCTCTGCCCGACGGCGACATGGGCGTCCCCCCAGTCCCGGAGGCTGGCAGCTGGCGCCGGGGGCCTGTGCTCCTCGCCTTCTTCCTGGCTGCCTCCCGAGGTAAGGTCGGCGGAGCCTGGGTGCTAGGGAGGAGCAACGGGAGAGCACAGCGGGGCAGGGTGGGGGGTCCCAGGTCGGATGGGGGCGCCCTGGGAGCCCCCTTCAGCCTGCCGTGACCCCAGCCCGCGGCAGGGAGGCCGCTAGGACGGCTTGGCAGGGGCGGCGGCTCTCTGCCAAGTGCCCTGGCTGGGTGGTGGGCACGCGTGTATGCCGACAGCTGCCCAAGCAGCTGCCTGTCCAGCCCTTCCCGACCCAGAGAGCCCAGGCACGAGTACCTGCTGCAGCACAGGACATAAACACGGTGGAGACAGCCCAGTGTGTTCTAGTGGATGCCACTGGCTTTTGACACCTGTGGCATCTCCCTGCACCACCCCAGGACCCCAGGGTCTCACGAGGCGCCAAGGTTGTATACTCTCAGCCAGTGTCCCGTACCCTGGTGACACTCTTGGTTGAGCCTTGGTGGGCACTCGTCAGTGCAGGCACTGGTCCACAGCTGGACATGGGTGCCCTCTGGTCCTTATCCTGAGGGTCTGATGGCTGAGAGCTGAGTGGTCAGCTGATTCCCAGCATCGTAGCAAATCTGCAGCCCAGGGACTGGTGTAGGGCCGGCACTGGGGAGAATGTGGGACATTGCCCAGCTTGGCTGTGAGCCCCTCCTAGGTCCTTGGATAACTTATAGCATCTTTCGGGCCTCAGTTTCCTCAGCTCAAACACAGAAGCCATACACAGGGAGGTGTCACTTTCCCCTTCCAAAGTCCAGACTGTCACGACTCTAGGTGGTATCCTGGTCAGGACACAGGGGCTCCTTGAGTGGGGGGCAAAGGGCCCGGGACCCACAGCCTGGCCCCTGCTTCTTGCCTGTCCAGGACTGAAGCAGCTGGATCTTGAGGGAAGAGGGGGCCGGCAGGCAGCGTATGGAACTAAACTTTAAACTTTTTCCCTGGGAAGGCTCAGGGAAAGTGTGAGTCAGCAGGGAGTCAGAGGGAGGCAGGAGGGAGGTGGGGAGCTTGGCAAGGGACCCAGTGGGTGAGTCAGAAGAGGAGGAAGGGGAAGACAGGGTAAGAGCAAGAGGAGGGTTCTGAGAGAACCTGGAAAACGCCTCAGAAACTGGGGAGCCTGCAGGCAGCATGGTATCTCAGCGCTGGGAGGCTGGCCTGGGCCTCCTATAAAGAGGAGGGAGCCCACACCCCACAGACAGAGATGCCTAAGCCCTGAACTGGATGCTCCCCAGGAAGAGCCAAAGCAGGTGGGGGAGCAGTCTCGGCACCAAGGCCATGGCTCATGGCAGACAGGGCTTCCCAAAGGAGCAGTGGATGGTGGCAGGCAGGACCGGCCAGCATCCCACCCACTACAGACCGCCTGCCCTGCCCCCTCCTTTCCAAGTGACCCCAAGAGGCCCTTCTGTTTTCTTACCCCTACCCTGTCCTCCTCTGGCTGAGCTGCTCTCTGTTCAGCAGCCCCAGTTTGGGAAACTGAGTTCCAGAGAACTAGGGCATAGAGAGCCAGCTTTCACAGAGCCAGTAGCAGAGAGGCTCAGAGCCCCTCACTCCATATTGTCTCTTCAGCCAGGAGGCTCCACCCCCAGAGGTCCTGGCTACTTCAGCAGCTTGGTGCTCCATCTCTCCCTGGGCCCAGCTCAAGGAGATGGTTAGGGTTTGAGTCAGGAGAATTCTCTTAGTTTTGAACTACTCTGGGACTCAGTATTCCTAACTGTAATATGGGCGTGCTAATGAATATTCATGCTGCTACCCAGTACAGTGTGCAAGAAGGGGGATAAGAGACGGGGAGGCCTGGTTGCAGGCATGGTCCAGAGGGTGTCTGAGTTGGAAAGACGTGCTCACCGGCCTGCTGAGGTGCCAGGTGGCCCTGGGCAGGATTGCTCACTGTCAAAGCCTTGATGCTGTGGGAAGGTGAGATGGAGGCGGCTAGTGCAGACCTGTTTGTTCTCTAGCTCTTGGGGCTGGGCCAGCACCATGGAGAATGGTGGTGGTGATAATGGCGCACAGCAGCCTAGGAAAAGTTGCAGATACCCCTTTCCTGGGCCTGACCCAGGTTGAAATGGGTGGAGGGAGGCACCTAGGGAGCCAGGACCCAGCAGACCCCAAGGGTGGCAGAGCCTCTTCTTCCCCTATTGGCCTTCCCAGGACCTGTGGAAGTTACTGTCCCTGCCATGTCCTCACAGGCTGACCCAAGAGTCCCAAACTCTGGGACTAGCCCATGGAGGTGCACTGGGGCTGGGGAGGTGAGAGCCCTTCTTCCCCTGTATGGTAAGCAGGGTTGCAGGGCCTTGTTGAGTAACCCAATGGTGCAAGCCTCTGACGCAGCAATGATCGGCTCTTAGGAAATCCACAGTCCGCTGCCCAGAGGCCCTGAGGTGGAGCGAAGCAGGCTTGAGGCCAGCCCACGGGCATAAGGGAGCCTCTACCCAACGTCAGGGGTACGCAGCGATACTGGGGAGCCCCTTGCTGAGCTGGGCTGGTTGCTCTCTCTTTCCCCCAAGTAGGGCAAAGGTTCCCTCTGGGGCCTGACCTCCGTAGGAGAGGGTGGCCCAGGTGGGTGGTACACCGCTGGAAGGCCACCTCCCTATATGCACACACATATGGGTCTTAGGCCCAAGCAGACAGAGGGAAAGAAGAGAGGAAGAAAGGGGTCCTTCGTGCCCATCGGGTATACTGGCCGTGACCCCTCACCAGCACTGGCCAAGCCCCAAAGACTGAGTTTGAGGTGCCAGGTTTTAAGCCAACCGTTCATCCAGGAGCAGTCTGGCCTCACCAGGGAGCTGCTGTGAAGCTTCTGATGGACCCTTGGATCCCCTTAGCAGCAGCGCAGTCATGACCAAGGCCTTCCTGATGCCACCCTGTGTGAGAATGGAAGGGACCTGGAGTTGTGTGCCCTGCATGCCAGGGCTTCCCGTTCAACCCTGTCACTTAACAGTCTGGCTTGGGGAGTCAATCAGAGCTCCGTTCAAATCCCAAGATGGTCCTTTCCTGCTCTGTCACTTTGCACAAGTTACTCAGCATCCGTGAGCGAGTTCTATCATCTCTCCCATAGGGATGACGACAGCACCTCCCTCAGAGGGCTGCTGTGAATATTCGGTGCACACGTGACACAGAGCCTGGCATAACATAGCGCCTGGCGCCTGGTGAGCTCTGGCTGTGTAGTATTATTCTGCCTCTTGGCTTTTGGAGGCCACACGCCATTGGTTTACCATCTTAGCTCCTTGCTTCCTGCAGGGTCCGGTAGAGCGCCCAGAGCATGGGAAGGCATTGACCGGTTTCACTGGGACAGGACTCTCTAGAATCCTGGAGGTCTGAAGTGCTGGGCCCAGCCCTCCGTAGCACCTCTACGCACTTACAGTCTGTAATGCCCATGGAGGTGCCTGTACATTCTCCTCTTAAAGTGCTCCAGAGATGGGGACTTTGCCACTTCAAGGCAAGCCGGGCTCAGGGTTTCCTTGTCTTATTGGGGTCTTTCTTGCCACTGAGCTTAACATTCATCCTGTTGACTTTGGCTGACCATCCCCAGAGAGAAAGACAATGGCCACCACTGTGTCCATCAGTAACTCAGTAATGAAGTTGCTCTGCTCCTGACCGAGCCAGCCTAGTCCCTCAGCCTTTCTACATAGGATCTTACTTCCCATGGGGACCGGGGGTCAAGCCCTGTCTCTGCTGTTCACTTACTGTGGGACCACAAACACACACGCCGCCTTTATCTGAAGCCTGGGAAGGCTAGGTAACTGGGTCTCGGCAACGCTGACCACTCACTTCGCAAGGGTAATCCCATGATGGTGTTTCCTGACCTTCAGTCCGTTTGTTCACCACTTTGGGGATTTCTCCAGTGTCTGCCCATCATCATATGTACCCTCTTTAAATCTACTCATTCTTTGACTTAAGTAAATAGATTTTAAAAGGAAACTTTGTATCACTGCCATAAATGGAAAGCCAGTGTCACTTGCCATAAATAGAACAAAATCATAAAAGTACATAATAGGAAAACCAAATAAGGTAAATTCTAGTTGGAAACTATAGCCTGGGGAAGGCTCCAAGCCTGCTGTACCTTGCAGGAAAAAGAAAAAAAAAAGAAGAGCTTAGCACATAATAGAGATGTTTTGAAGACACACTGGCATCAAACTGGGACTTTCTCTTTGATGTAATCAGGACTGAAAGAGAATCGAAAAGGGAATAACCTTCTCTCTATGTGATTCAGTGTTATTTAATGCCATAAAACTGAAAGTAAAACTACCTGTGCTGTAGATGCCGTCAGCTCCTCTCCATTGAAAAAGAAAACTCACCACTGTGAGGAGTGGCGGCTGGGGGCAGGGGACAGTTCAGCTCTCCTGGAAGAAGGGAGAGATGACAGTGCTCATCCTAAGAGGCCAGGACAGGGTCAGAAGGCCTTTCTGGGCTTCTTCCAGGCCCAAATTCTCCCAGCCCCCGTTGCCTTCCCCAAATAAATACGGTGGCTCTAGCTGGGTCCTCTCATGCTGGGACCAACAGGCTGTCCCAACAACTACGGAGAGAGTGGGAGAGGGAGCCTGCAGCCTCACTGGCCAGGGCAGCCTGTCCATCTGCAAGAAGGAGGTGGGGCCTCTGGTCAATCCCTGGCTATTTCTACACCCCAGACCCCTGGAGCGAGACGACCTGGGTTCAAATCCTGGCACCACCACTTGCTATTCATGAGACTCTGTACAAGTTACTTAACCTCTCTGTGCTTCAGTTTCCTGATCTGTAAAGTGGAGACGATATCAGTACCTACCTTATAGGGAGGGAGGATTCAATAAGCAACTCCATATAAAAGTGATTAGAATGAGGCCTGGCACAGAGTTAAGAGCCTCCTACTATACCATTACCACCGAGCCTCTTGCACTGAGGGTGGGGCACAAAGAGATTTGAATCTGAACCTTAGGAAGTCTTCACAGCACAGGATCTTGAGGGTAGCTGGCTGGAGCTGGTAGTCTGGGCTACATACAATGTCCTCAGGGAGGGCCTGGGAGAGCTGAGGAACGAGCCATCCAGAGACACATCCACTGGTGCGGCTCTGGCCAACCGCCCAGGCCCTCCCTGGGGAGGTGTGCTGGCCAACAGCCTCCAGCCCCAGATGCACTGATGCTTTCCCAATGTGCTGGAAGTGCCGCTTCCTCCGATAGAGCCTGGCTTCCCCTTCCCAGACTCCTTGGTCCAATGTGAATGGACACTTCCTGCAGGAGCAGGTATCAATAAACACATCTGAGATGCCCTTTGTCCTCACTGGCCACGGAGCCCCATGGACGGACCTGCCGGCTCCGGGCCCTCAGCCCTTTGTCCCGGAGGTACTTCCTGGAGCTTAGCACTGGAATCAGGACCAGTCCTGATTGGTCCTTGCCTCTTGCCCTCTGTGCTCTCCATCTTGATAAAGACAGAGCCAAGCCTTTCCTTATACCCTCCATGGACTGTCCTGGAGGACAGGGTCTGGCAGGGAGCTGGAGACGAGGTCCATGTCAGTCTGGGGCCCCCTCTGAGGGCGAGGGCCTGGCCTTCTGCATCTAGCACAGGGCCAGCAATAGCAGGCCATCAGTAACTGTTTGCTTACAGCCCCTAGCAGCTGGACAGAGTCCAGCTCTTTGGGTGGGGCCTCCTAGGCCTGACCAATCAAGCCAGGGACCCACCTCCAAAGGCTGGGGCGTTGCCTTGGCGACTGTGGAGTAAGCTCATGCCGGGTCAGGGTAAATACACAGGCCTGTCTACACCCACGCACACCCATCCCATGCACACCCACAGGGTTTCACGAGGTGAGAGCTTATGGGCGGAAAGAGGTCACAAAAAACTAGCATCCTGAGATGAAGCTGAACAAGGACTCCTTTCCCCTACACGGGAGCTTTCACAAGAGGCTGAGCCCCTCTGAGGCTGAGGGTCCCACTGCTAGAAAGTGGCAGCAGCAGGGCTAAATTCTGAGCGGAAGTCCCTTAGGGAACTCTGCACCCCCACGGCCTTTCTGCCTTGGGCCTGGCTCATGTTGGGACCTTAGTAAATATTTGTGGAATGAAAGAATGATGTTTTCGGTTTGGGTCTGAGGCAGAGCAAGGCTGGCTGCGTGGAGAGCACAGACGTCAACTGGAGGTCAGTTTACTCGCTGAGTAGCTGGAGGATGAGGTTTCAGCCCCGCCCGCTGGAGGGGTGGAGGGCTCTTGCTGCCTGTAGTGCTGGCTTGTCCAAGGTGTGGGTCTCAGTGCAGCCACGTAGGGCTGTGTGGCCTTGGGCAAATCGCTTGACTTCTGATTTGATTTCCTCATCTTTAAAATGGGGATAATGAGACCTACATCAGGGGCGTCATGAGACTTAAACGAGTATAAAGTGCTCAGCAAGTCCTAACATGTAAGAGGGGCTCATAAATGCCCGTGATCACCTTTGTAGCCCATTCTTGCCTCCTTCCTCTGCCCTAAGACAGACTTTCTCACCTGCCACAGGGTTTCAGAGCTGGAAGGGGCTTAGGAATGTGGGGAGTCTCTCCAGATAGGAGGAGGAAAGGGAGGCCCAGAGAAGGATGGAACCTGCCCAAAGGCACACAGTAAGGGCAGGGCTAAGTGGGGTTTGGGGCCCAGGGATCTGCCTGCCCAGGCCAGAGTTTGAATCCTGAGACCTCACATTTCCCAGGATCACAGCATTCTTCCTCCAGGTGTTTCTGCCATCTTACCCAGCAGCAGGTGGGGGCTGGGTGGGGGGGATGCAGGGCCCCAAGAGCAGCACAATGATGGATGGTTCCCACATGGGCACAGGCTCAGCCCAGGGCTGGGGGCCTTTTCCTGTCCCACATGCTCTCGGCCACCCTGGAGCCAGGGGCCTTCCTCCCCAGTCTCCGACAATGCCCCAGGTGTCCAGAAGGATCTGCCCCTGACAATAAGCAACATCCTCCCGCCAAATAATTATACTTCCAGCTGGGCTATTTCTAGCCCCCCGATAACACGTGCGCATGCGCAGTCACGGAAGGCATGGGGCATGTGCGCTATTTTCCCTAACGCCGTGCCTCCTAAGGACAGGCTGCCCGTGGGCCTTGTCCTGGCTGCAGTCTCAGACACCACAAACAAGATGTTTTCTCTCCCCCCAGGACAAAACCTGTAGATGCCCGGCCCACTCCCGTCTGGCCCTTTTGCTCAAACTGAATCCTCTCACCCACGCCCAAACCTGAAGCCCAGGGTAGCCTCTCCTTTTTCTAAAAGGGGAAGAGGTCCCTCTGGGGCATGCGGGGTGTAAGGGATTGAGCAATGCCCCCTCCCCAACTCTGTCTCTGAACCCCAGTTCTGTGTGTCCCCCCTGTGGGTCTTCAACGAAATCGCTCCTCGGGCTGAAAATCCCCTCTCCACTGCTTCCTGGGCAATTCTGCAGTCATTAACACCACTGCTTGGACTCAGGGGGCTCTGGGCCTGACGTCCTGCTGGAGGCCCTGGGCTGGTGCCCCACTGGAGGCCCTGCTGCTTGCTCCCGTCCTGCCCACACCTACCCCGCCCACAAGCTAACCTCAGTCTTGCCACATCTTGGCCCCAACCCATCCACACCTCTGTCCACTCAGCATTCCCCGCCCTGCTCAGCTCTGTGCTCCACTTCTTGCGTCTGCCTCTGCCCACCCCAGACCTGCGGCCCTGGCCTCTACTGAGCCAGCTTCCCCGTGGCCCCCAAGGTGTGTGTGCTCCTGCAAATGCTGCTGGATGTGGATTCGGCTCTCACCCTTGGCGATAGTTCTGGGGCTGAAGATAATGTTGGGAAAAGGGGAAACCAGTTACCAGCTGGGAGAGATGCTGCTGGGAGCTGCCCTGTGGCCTGCTGGGGAAAGGGGGAGTAGAGGGCAGAAATAATCCAGGGTCCACTCTCTGGGTGGGTTTTTATTCTCCCTTAGAGGATCCTTTCTGTAGCTACTCCCCACTTCCATTTACTGGCACAACCAAAATTTGGCAGTCAGGCTTCCACCGGGGACCTTGGGAGGATCATTTCCTCTCTGAGCCTGAGGGTTTCAACTGTAGAACAGTGGGCTTGGGGAGTAGAATCCCTCCCTGGTTACACCAAGAAGCCACACTCATGGATCAGAAACTCAGATGCCCACGGGACATTTATGGTGAGGGAATGAGGCGGGCCAGGTGGGAAGTTAGGGAGTAAGTAGGAGGGACCGCAGCAGCGAGAACACCAGTGTCCCATCTAAACGGAGGCTGCTGCTCAGATCCAGCGGGTGGCTGCCTCGTAGGAGAGCTGCTTTAGCGTTAATTTACTGACTCTCAAAGAGAAGCTACAAGTCAGAATTTTCATGTCAAATTCCCGGTCTTTAAATTTTGGTGATCTCAAAAAAAAAAAAAAAAGAGTGAAATACTTTGAGGATCAAATAACGTATGTTTGAAGGCTGAGTATGGCCGGTAGGCTGCCAGTTTCTGCAATTTGTTTCTTTCAATACAGAGTCTAAGTGCCTAAGTTTGATTTTGACTCTAGTACTTACTTGCTACGTGAACTTCGGTGAGTTACTTAACAGCTCTGTGCCTCTGTCTCCTCATTGGTGAAACAGGAAGGAAAAGAACACCTGCCTTACTGGGTTGTTAGACATGTCCATGCTATTCCTTCTTCTAGTTCTAACTAGATCCTGCTTTACCTGAAGCCCCCATGCTCTAGGTTCTGAGTTTATACCCTCTGGAACGTCAGGCAAACCACTTTCCCTTTCTGGGCTTCTATATTTCTGCTGGAAAGGGAGATCAGCATCTCGCTAAAGAAGTTCTGAAATCCCTGCTTACCTTGGCAATGACTTTCCAAAAATCTGGGGCTCCCAGACACGGCTCCCTCTCACATGTGGGTGCTGTAAGTGGGAGGCTCTGGTGTGTGTCTGTCCTGTTTACCTTCTGGGGCTTAAAACTCCACCCTTGCAGACATATCCTTTGGGGCCATGGCTTTGCTGCCTCCTCACACTGTGCTTTAAATATGCAGGCAGGCCAAGGTCGGACCACAGCTGTTACCAGTCATTCACACCTTAGTGGGAGAGAATCTCAATCTGGCTTCTCCATTCTATCGTGCAGGATGTTTTTCACTCTTAATGTCCTAACGTCTCTTGAACTGCAGAAATGAGTTAGAGACCTATCTTTCCCAGGTATCAAGCACCAACCTTCAGAGCATCTCACGTAAATTATCTGTAATTCCGCCTCAACTCCGGCAGGTAGCTGTTTCACTTCTATGTTTTACAGTGAGGGGTCTGAGGCTCAGGGTCTATGTAACTCTCAGCTGTTGGACTCCAATGCAAGGTGGGCTAATTCCAAAGCTACCCCAGGCTGCCTTTCTCCTGACTGGGCCAGGCTTTCAGCTCTGCCAGGTGAGGGGAGAGGGGGATGGGCTGTAAAATAGGGAAGGGGCATCTGGAGGAAGAAGTCGTGTTGTTATCCTGGGTTCAGGCAACGGCCATGGAAAAGACATAGCCATTTTGATCCTGTACACATTTACAGGGTCCTCCTTCCCTGTCTGCCCACAACAGCCCCTGATTTTAGCCAATTAAAATCAAAATATCACTAATGTCTAATAACTATAGCTATCCCTCCTATGTCTGCAGGGGGCATGAGAGCTCACCTCTCGCGTTCTCCTCTTTTCGTCATCCTGTCCTCTCACAAGCCTCTTGTAGCTAATATTTTCCTCACTGCACACATGAGGGAACTGAGGCTCATAGCTAGACAGAATTTTCTGTTTTGAAGGGCCAGCGCTTTGGGGGGTGAACCTGGTTAAATGCTGGGAGGCTGGGGTAGGGTAAAGAGGACCGGGGCATGGCTTCATTTGCTTATTGAAAACAAAATGAACTAGAAAATATTTCTAAGAAGACTGGGTGGCAGGCGGGTGCCTGGATGAGACGACCTTTTCTGCGTTGCCTGTCCTTGACCCTTGGACACCTTGGGTTTTCCTGCTTCCCTACCACCTTCCACTTGCTGGAATCCTCTCTGTCCGTCTACCCCAAAGACCCTCCTTCCTTTAAGAAGTCTCCTGCCCACCCCCAGGAAGGTCGTGCCCTCTTTTCTCCAAGTTCCCTGAAGGCTGGTACGGGTTTGCCCTTTAGCCTATGGGGTTATTTTGTCAAGAGGCAGGACTTGTCTACCCAGCTAGGCCATAAGCCCCTCCAGGTGAGCTGTAGCACCTGGCACAGGCCTCACGCAGGTAGACGCTCTGTTAGGGCTCATGGAGGAGGAAACGTGAAGGCAAGGCCAGCCCCGGGAGCCGCTGGCCCCCAGAGGGGCAGTCAAGGGCCAAGCGCTGCTTTTCCCAGACAGCCTTCCTCTCCTCACCCTGCTTCCCACCCGACGGCACTGGGCATGGAAGCTGGAAGTGCCAGGGGCCAGGTGTGGGCAGAGCCGTGGTGCCTGCAGTAGGGGGATGGGAGCCGGGGCTGGAGCACATGTGCCCCCCGGGAGAGGGACACGCGCTGGCCGGGTCCAGTCTGCTGCCTGCCTGGAGTCTCTCCTGTGCCTCACCCAGCTACACCTGGAGAAGCTCCTGTGGCTCCTGCCGCACAGCCTGGGGCGGAGCCGGGTTCGTGAACTAAAGAAGAAGCTGAGGCTTGGGGAGGTCAGCTGACTTGCCTGGAGCTTGTGGCTGGGGAACCCGCATCTTTGAAGCCCCAGACCAAGGTTCTTCCCTACTCTGGGGGCACTGGGAGTGGTGCCGGCTCAGGCGGGTGACAAGCTCTCGTCTCTCTGAGCAGGTCTGGTGGCAGCATTCAAGGTCGCCACGCCGTATTCCCTGTATGTGTGTCCCGAGGGACAGAACGTCACTCTCACCTGCAGACTCTTGGGCCCCCTGGCCAAAGGGCACGACGTGACCTTCTACAAGACCTGGTACCGCAGCTCACGAGGTGAGGTGCAGGCCTGCTCGGAGCGCCGGCCCATCCGCAACCTCACGTTCCAGGACCTTCACCTGCACCACGGCGGCCACCAGGCCAACTCCAGCCAGGATCTGGCCCAGCGCCATGGGCTGGAGTCAGCCTCTGACCACCACGGCAACTTCACCATCACCATGCGCAACCTGACCCTGCTGGACGGCGGCCTCTACTGCTGCCTGGTGGTGGAGATCAGGCACCGCCACTCGGAGCAGCGGCTCTACGGAGCCATGGAGCTGCAGGTGCAGAGAGGTGAGGGCTGCCTCTGCGGGACAGCTGGGGATGGTGCCTGTGCTTGTCTGGGAGGGGGAGCAGAGAGGAGGACGGCGTGGCTGCGGGGTGGCGCTGTGCATCTGATGGTGCGACACTGTGCCGGAGGCTGTGTGATTCTGTATGGG
Source organism: Grampus griseus (assembly GCF_964374135.1). Classification (NCBI taxonomy): domain Eukaryota; kingdom Metazoa; phylum Chordata; class Mammalia; order Artiodactyla; family Delphinidae; genus Grampus; species Grampus griseus. Next base: position 26,005,980 of record NC_139010.1, on the reverse strand, counting down.
CGGTGCTGGCACTACAGGGGTGGCACGGTGTGGGGAGCTGTGTGCGTGTCTCTCTGGGTAGCTGGGTGTGATGGACGGAAGGGCGTACGTGGCTCTGTTTATGACAGTGGGACTTTTTAACGGGAGGGGGTGTATGAACTTGGGCTGGGAGTGTGACTGCTCACCATGGTTCCACGGCTCACACCTGGGGTGTCAGGATAGAGTGTACGTGTGTGTGTGTGTGTGTGTGTGTGTGTGTGTGTGTGTGTGTGTGTGTGTGTGTGTGTCTAGGTGAGAAGGCAAGGGGTGGTAGAGTAGATAGACGTGTGGGTATGGGCAGGTATCGACATGCCCCTGAGGGTGTCATGTGTCATGACAATGGGCAGGGCATGCCTGGCTGTGCAGTGAAAATATGCCTCCGTGTGTGCATGTGTGTGTGTGTGCGTGTGTGTGCATGCGCGCGTGTGTGTGTGTGCGTGCGTGTGTGTGTATGCGTGTGTGTGCGCACAGCTGGGCCAATGTTGCCAAGGGGACACTAGCCTGAGTACCTGTGACGGGGGGTGGGGCATGCCAGCCTGGACAAGTCTTCCTGGTCTCCTGGGTCTGATACCCACGTAATGACCTTTTCTCTGCTCCCACAGGCGAAGAAGCACCATCCAAGTGCACTGTGTACCCGCCCTCCTCCAAGGAGAGTGAAAGTAAGGAACCAGCTTCTTGGCTCTTCTGGGTTCTCTGTTCTCCTCTGTCCTCATCCTGGACCCAGACCTCATTCTGAACTCTGACCTCATCACCCCAAGCCCACGGAACCCCCATTCCTCCTCCTTTGCTGCTGCCTTTCCCTTTTGTTTCCTCCTTCACCTGAGCCACTGGGCTGCAGCCCCCAGAAGCCCATGTCCCTTCCAAGGCCCAAAGCCTGAGGAAGGTGGCTCCTGGAGTCCCAGCTCCTGACTCTCTGAGTGGGGCTGTGCCCTGGCAGTGACCTTTGGCCAAGTGACCTCGCGACAGGTACTGGGTGCCACAGGCTGCCGAGCTTGCTTTCAGTGGGCACGGCTCCTGCACAGTAGCCCTCTGCCACAGGCGAAGGTTGGAGCGCTGTGGTGGGGGTCCTCCTGGCTTGGACTCAACTATTTAAAATCTCCTTGTTCTCTGTGGGGAGGTAGGAAGGAGAGGCTCAGGAAGGGGAACAGAACTACCTTTTCTAGAGCTCCTACTATGTGCCAGGACTGTGCTAAGTCCTTCCAAGTACTGGTATCTCAGTGGCTTCTTATAAGAATCCTGTGAAATAGGTGTCACCAACTTCACTTTACCTGCATGGAAATGGAGGCCCAGAGAGGTGACATAACTGCCTCAGTTCACACAGATGACAAGGGAAGTGCAGCTAGGACTGTGCTCACGTCACCTTTTTCCCACGTCGGGGTAGGAGACTGGACACACAGTGTGGTGGGTGTCAGTCAGCCCCCTGGTATTTGCCCAGAGGTGCCCTACAGGGGACGGGGGCACAGCTTCAAGAGGTGCCCGGGTCTTCCCTGGTGGCGCAGTGGTTGAGAATCCGCCTGCCGATGCAGGGGACACGGGTTCAAGCCCTGGTCCAGGAAGATCCCACGTGCCGCAGAGCAACTAAACCCGTGCACCACAACTACTGAGCCTGAGCTCTAGAGCCCGCGAGCCACAACTACTAAGCCCGTGAGCCACAACTACTGAAGCCTGCATGCCTAGGGCCCATGCTCTCCAACAAGAGAAGCCACCGCAATAAGCCCACGCACCGCAACGAAGAGTAGCCCCCGCTCACCACAAGTAGAGAAAGCCCGCACGCAGCAACGAAGACCCAATGCAGCCAAAAATAAATAAATAAAATTAAAAAAAAAAAAAAAAAAAGAGGTGCCTGGGCACTAGGAGGCCAGGCGAGAATGCCCAGCAGCTTGGAGACAGCAGGAGGCAAAGGGAGGACATCTTAGGGACACCCCCCTCTTCTGAGAGGAGGGGTCTTGGCTTCCTCAGCCTTCTCTCTGTTAGTATTTATCAGGCATCCAGTGTGGACCAGCCCCGGCCTAGGCCCTGGAGACACAAAAGTGCAGGCCTCCTCCCTGCCCTCCAGGAGGACATACACCAAAACTGAAGCCAGGAATGGGAAGAGCTCAGCTACGGCCCTGGCCAAGGCCCCACTCAAAGGCTGTGGTGACTTTCTATTCGAACTACTCATTTTTTTTGAAGCAACAAATGGACCAGCCAGGAACAAAATTAGAACGCACAGTTGGGTCTGAGTTAGACCCACACGGAACCAAGAACAAGCCCCTCTTCCTGCACACCGCAGAGCTCGTGTGTGGCCTCGGTACCAAGCCGCTGCCCCTCCTCACTTCCTCCACTGGCAGCTCCCTGGGGAGGGTGGAAAGGCGGCCCCCCACCCCGAGCAGCCCCTCCCTTCCCATGCAGCAGCCTCATGACTGTGTGCGCACACGTGTGCTGTGCACAGGACAGGGTGAGCCTCACGTGGTGGGGTTCCTGCGTGTTTACTTCCCCATCGCCCCTTCCACTCTGAGCAACCCCCTAGTCCCACTTCTGCTCCCGCAGAAACACCTCCGCCACAGCCGCCATTTCACAGATGGAGAAACCAGGGTTCACACGGGTGAAGGGACTTGTTCCCAGTCTCCCAGAGCCAAGAGGAGAAGCCAGAGTGCCTGATTCTCAGTGTGCAAACCCTGCCTGAGCACTGGGGCCTTCCCCTCTGTCAACACTCGTTTCCTGAAAATTAGCTGTATGAGTTAAGTCTTGGAGACAGAGACAAGAGATGCCAGAGGGGATGGTGCTAGAGAAGCCAGGCGTGAAATGGAGAGGGAGTGCAGATCTGGGTCGTTTATCTTGATCTAGACTCGAGAAGCAGCTGCTGGAATTAAGGAACAGGAGTCACCCGGGAAATCCCAGGAGTCTGGCTGAGGAGCGCCCAAGAGTGAGGCAGAACCTTGAACTTGACTGTTAAGGGTCAGGCTTCCTTTGCCGGGCACCTCTGCTCTCAGGTTTTGACATTTTCCTCCTCTCCAGTTTGCGGGATGTGCAGCTCACTCTGCTCCCTGCTTCCCTGAACTACTATCTACAGGGAATTGGCTAAAGGCCAAAGGGACATGTTTGCTTCTGTCTCGGCATCAAGGGCAGGGGGATAGCGTCAATGATCTCTGGAGTCCCCTTTCGATCCCCTTCCAGGCCCTTGGTTCTGGAGGTCTGCAGACTACAGCTGTGGTGGAGTTTTGGCGCTAAGGCGGAAGTGGTCTCAGATGAAGAGAAACCCGGCTCTGCTTTTGGGTGGGGTGTGCGGGCTTCGGACAGTACTTCAGTTCTCCGGGTATCGTGTGTCCACTGAACAACATGAGCAACTGTGTCCCTTTCCAACTAACAGGGAGGCCCCCTGTGTTATCTAAGGTGCTGAGTCAGGGCTCAAAAACTAAATGCCCGCAGGGCCCGGGAGCTGGTGGGTAGGACAGTAGGGAGGGGTAGAGACTGTGGTGAGCACCCAGCTGCCAGTCTGTACTTGCAGTTCCAACCACCACATGCCAGGAAGGGGGCCCAGGGTTGCCAGAGCCACTGAATTTTCAAGCAAAGTCAGAAGTCCAGAATTTACATGAACTCCCTGAATTTTAAAATGTTGGCAACTAATTAAATAAAAATTAAGTACTGTGTCGGCCATAGTTGCAACCTGAGTCCATTCTAGTGAAAGGCAGTGTGGTAAAGTGGGTAAGAGCACAGATCCTGAAATCAGCCCAGTTGCTTAACCTCCCTGTGCCTTAGTTTTCTCATCTGTAAAATGGAGATGACAGTTACAATCATACTTTCCAGGTTGTTATGAGGCTAAAATGAGGTCCTCTGTGTAAAGAAAGCGCTAAGAACCGTGCCTGGCACGGAGTAAGTGCTGTGTATGTGTTGGCTACTATTACTTCTAGGCCTGGCTTCCCGTCATCTCATCCATTCCCCTGTGCCAAGGCAGGATGGCGAGTAGATGGCAGCAGCAGTGGACACATATCCTGTTTTCCAACAGTTCGAAACATTTGCCTGGTGACCCATGTGCCTAGTAGGCCGCAGGGCTGACTGCTGGGCACTGCCCTCCACTGCCACTTGCCTTTGGAAAGATCCCAGTCCCTGCTGTAAGACAGGTGCCCCCCAGCCGGTCTTGGTACCTGATCAGTTAATGATGCTTCAGCCAAGCAGCTCTCTGAGTTTCCCTGCTCTGACTGCAGCCCCAGCCTCCTAGCGTTATCTCTGGGGAGGAGGAGGGTAGTTGGTCTATGAAATCTTCTGAATGCTCACAGCAGCTTCAGGTGGCAGGGGAGGTGATGAGAGGAGTGGGGCTGAGGAAGGTGGTACCCAAGAAGCCCAGGAGCCCCGAGTTGCTGGGGGCTGTGGTTTTTCACTGAACCTTCGGAAGGGGGCTGGGCAGCCCATCTCCCTAAGAAGCAACCTCCCCCCCTCAACACAGCAGGACGTATGTTTTGCTTTCATCCAGCCCCGTCCCTGGAACCGGGCAGCTCTACTGAACTCCCCCTTCCTCCATAAACACCCTCGGGGTACTACTGGCAGGCCCTGGACAAAGACTCGCTGGGCCCCTCCCATCCCACCCCGCTGTGTAAGGGCCTGGCACACTGCTTGCTGCTCGCCAGGCAGGTGCCTCTGCCGGTGCCTGATCACCTCCTAAGCATGAGTCTGGCTCTGGATGGCTACAGAGCAGGAGCCCCCAACCTCACCCCCAGGTACTGACCACACGTAGCGGGAGGGCTGGGGAGCTGTGGAGAGGCTGTGCTCTGCAGAGGAGCCCACGGTGTCGGAGGGCAACTGGCCCACAGAACTCTCCCCAAACCCTGCCCCCTGGCCCTAGCCTCAACTCCCAGGCCAGGCTGTAAGTAAACCAAGCCCTGATCCCCTGGAGGGGCCGAAGAGAGGGAGTCTTTGCTTGGGGACAGGAGTCGGGTAGAGGCTGGGCCAAGCCACCCACAGCCAACAGGGAGCTGGACTCAGTGATCACTGACTGACTACACCAAATGCTGCCTAGTACCAGTCTGGAGGAGACCTGCTTTGACGACCATAAAAGAGCGCCGTGCAGCCGGTTTCTCAGTGCCCACAATAAGGTCCTGTGATGGGGTTCAGAGATACTCAAATGTCTGAATTATAGAACATTTAACTTTCAATACTCTCAAAGTGCAGCCTCGCTAAGATCTGTGGGGAACCTGCTTTAATGTGGAGTCGAACTTGCTTTGTAACAGCACAGCGACTGTTCTTGTACCAGCGGGTACTTCTAAAGCGCCTGAAAACAGCTTGTTCTCTTCTGAGGTCTGAACAAACTCCCTGAAAGCTTGTTTACACCGTCAGGTTGTTCAGCAATACAATGAGATGAAAACAGCCTTTATTCCCAAATAAGTAGTGCAAAGGCAACATTGAGCCCGTTCACCTCCCCAAAGCTCCCTGAAGCCAAGCTGACGCTGTGACGAGGTATCCCAGCCCGTGGCTTTTCTGTCAGAGGGAAGGGCTGAAATTGGGAAGGAAATGCATTTACACTGGTTGTGGTTCTGAGGGCACGTCTTTTCCCAGCCAAACTCCTGGAGTCAGCAGAGGGACTGAAATAAACCAAACCTCCCATGCTGTTGATGGGGTCGTGAAGCAGTACGAGTTTGTTTTAGAGGGCAATTTAGCAATAGCCTCAAAGAAAATACACTTACTCTTTGGCTCAGCACTTTCACTACTAGGGTTTTATGTACGGATGTACTTGCCCAAGTGAGCAAAGATGCCTACACGAGAAGTTCATTGCTGCTTTATTAGTTATGTTGAAAATGGAAGAAACTTACCTACGCACCAGTAGGGGACTGTTTCGATAAATTTTGGGTGAGCCACGTGGTAAAGCCCTAGGCAGAATGAGGTAGATCTCTGCGCCGATACAGAGAGGTGTCTAAGCCGTGCTAAGTGGGCAAAGCAACTGTCCTGTGATCCCATGTATGCTCTGCATGCGGGGAATGTATCTAGACTAAACACAAAAAAACTGCTGACAGGGATTATGTCTTTGGAGGGGACCTGGGTAGAGGGGGAGGAAGAAACTTTTGAATTTTTTTTAACTTGTAAATGTTTTTCTGTGTAATTTCAAAAGTTTAAAAAAAATTTAAATGTTGGACAAGGATTCCCATTTCCCTAGTTCCTGCCCCAAGAGTTTTCCCCGTGAATTGTACATGTGAGATCAGTTCAGAGGCCCCATCCTGGAGCCAAGGAGTCTCTCTGGGGATAAATAGGGCTTTTTATTCATTTATTTTTCATTGAGATAAAACATATATAAAATTTGCCATTTTAACCTTTTTTTTTTTTTTTTTTTTTTTTTTTTGCGGTACGCGGGCCTCTCACTGTTGTGGCCTCTCCCGTTGCGGAGCACAGGCTCCAGACGCGCAGGCTCAGCAGCCGTGGCTCACGGGCCCAGCCGCTCCACGGCATGTGGGTTCTTCCCGGACCGGGGCACGAACCCGCGTCCCCTGCATCGGCAGGCGGACTCTCAACCACTGAGCCACCAGGGAAGCCCCATTTTAACCACTTTTAAGTGTTTGATTCAGTGACATTAATTATGCTCTCAGTGTTGTGCAATTATCACCACTAACTATTTCCAAAAGTTTTTCATGTCTCGGGCTCCTTCTGACCTTGAACTCTGTGGCGTGAGGTCTGTGAAGGGCCTGCTCTCCCTTTTCAGGGAACAGCCTGTCACCCGTGGTCGAGCTGTTCCCCGTGGGCTGGGATGAGGACCCTTCTCTTTCCCCGCTTGAGCTGCCTCAGCTGTAAGCGCCTGGCCTGCTTTCTGGTGCTCTGGCCCCCCCGGGGTCCCCAGACCTTCCGTGCCTCTGCAAGTCAGTGAGGGTCTGGCTGTGGGGCGTGGGTAAAGGTGGGTCCCCCTGTTGCCAGGCCTTCCCTCTCTGGGCCTCAGTTTCCCCTCAGGAGGTGCAGTGGGAACGGGGCCTCACCTTGGCCGCCTCTGTCCTTTCAGGCATCACGGCTGCTGCCCTGGCTACGAGCGCCTGCATCGTGGGCATCCTCTGCCTCCCCCTCATCCTGCTCCTGGTCTACAAGCAAAGGCAGGTGGCCTCCAACCGCCGTGAGTATCCCTGCCCGCCTGGGCTAGGTGGGTGTGTGAGTGACCTGCCCCAGCCCCCCCCCCCTCCAGCCACGGGGATTAGCAAAGGCTAAAGGCAGGCACAATTCTGCTCTTCAAGAGACAGGAGCTGCTACAGGTCTTGCAAGGAGTTGGGCTCAATGGTGGAGAGAGGAGGGGATCCACTAGCCCCTTGGCGCTCAATGAATAACTGTTGAATGAATGAATAATCATACGGAGTAGCTGAAATTGGCTTATAAAAGTGCTACCGCCTGGAGACTGTTTGGGGCCCTGCTTTAATGTATGGGTAGGCTTGTCTTGGTAGCAACTGTTGGGACAAAATGACCTTTGGATTATCAGAACTGCGAGGGAGCTTAGAGATAACTTGATTCAGCTCTTTCGTTTTACAGGTGAGAAACCTAAGATCAGCAGGGTTAAATAACTAACCCAATGTTATATAACTTAGTAAGCAGAAGAGCTAAGACTCAGACTCAGAGCTTTTCACCTCACGCTTTTCAGGGAATATAGTCCCACCACATAATAAAAACACTCGTCAGCATGCGCGTCATAGCAGACGACCCCTAACCAGTAGGACTGCTGTGCCAGGTACCACGCCAAGCTTGCTATATACGTTCTCTCACATATTCCTCATAACCCCTCTAAGAGTTTGCTCCTACCATTGGCCCCATGTTACAGCTGAGCAAACTGAGACACAGAGCCATTCAGTAACTCCCTTAAGGAACCACACAGCGAGTACGTGGTGGAGCCAGGTTTCAAGTTGTGACCACAAATACCTTTTCACCCGTCTCTTTGGGTGACAGTGCACCTTGCCCTTCCTCTGACTCCACCCATGAGCCTCGTCCTGTCTCAGTCTTCCAAGAGCAGGAGGGTGTGGGCCCTCGCTTCGCCTCCCCCACCTCTTCCCCTCTTGTCCTTTGCAGGAAGGCTCTGGCTTACACCTGATTGCCTTCGGCTGGACTGTAACGACTTGACACCCCTCTGTCCCTCTGTCACTGGGTCACTCAGAGGCTGTGGCCACCTCTCCCTTCCTCTCAGGACGCCCTTATTCCTCTCATGAAATCCACCACAGTCTATCTACACAGATACCCTGGGGTTGGCGCCGGGGTGGGGGAGGGTAAAGGGGTTGGAGTAGAAAGAGGAACCCCGGGGGTCAATCAGGGAGAGAAATCATTGCAGAGCTGCCCTCAGCTCCTGCTCGTCTGTGGAGCACTTCCACGGAGGTGGGAAGGGGACGAGGAGGGGGCCACGCTCAGCTAGGCTTGGCTCCCAGCAAAAGAGGTGCTTTCTGTCCCCCTTACTCCAGACCACAGGGCTGTCTCCGTCAGGGAACGGGAACTGGGAAACAAATTCCTGGCAGAGGACGGCGTTGGGTGGAGGAGGTGCACTGCTGACCCTGTTCTGGCGCCTCACAGCCTTCCTTACAGGGCTCCAGGGGGTTGGCCAAGGCTCTGCCCCTGTCCCGGGCTGGAGGAAGGAAAAACAGAGAGGGGAGATCCCCAGGCCAGAACACTGTGGGGTGTCCTGAGGACACGGGGAGCCGGGGTCAGCCCCCAGTATCTCCTATTCCACGCACTGGGACACTTGCAGACTGAGGGCTTCGCAGAGGAAGGGACAGATGAGCTGGGTGCTGAAGAATTGCACTGAAAGAAGGCTCAAGGGGGTGCGGTGGGCCGGCTAGGGCTGTTGAGCACATCTTCTGAAACTCTAAACGAGCCCCACTTCTGTGATGGGAAGCCACTTCATAGCACCATTCCCCAGGTTTAATATATGCAGTAACAGGAAGGTATCAATCATCTATCTCCTAATAAAAGTATTTTTGAGGGCTTCCCTGGTGACGCAGTTGTTGAGAGTCTGCCTGCTGATGCAGGGCACACGGGTTCGTGCCCCGGTCCGGGAAGATCCCACATGCCACGGAGCGGCTGTGCCCGTGAGCCATGGCCACTGAGCCTGTGCGTCCGGAGCCTGTGCTCCGCAACGAGAGAGGCCACAACAGTGAGAGGCCCGCGTACCGCAAAAAAAAAAAAAAAAAAAAAGTATTTTTGAGGCCAGTCCTCTGTCCTCTCCACAAAGAAAAAAAAATGACTTGCATGGTCGAAGGCTTAGAGACAGACACAAGAGATGCCAGAGGGGACGATGCTAGAGAAACCAGGTGCGAAATGGAGAGGGAGTGCAGATTCAGGTCATTCTTCTTGATCTAGACTCTAGAGAAGCAGCTGTTGGAATTATGGCAACAGAAGTCACCTGGGACATGCCAGGAGTGTGGCCACAGGGCAGAGGCCGAGTGGCCCAGAGCGGGGCAGCGGGGAGGCAGGTCGGAGACAGAGTGGACGGGAGCGTGTGTGGTGCACTTTGGGCAGGATGATGGCACGGAGCCTGGCACAGAGCCTGGAACAGAAAGTATGCTTGGGAATGAGCCAAACTCAGGAAAAAAGAAAGAGAAAGGGTTGGGAGCACTGAGGAAGGCAGCGTGCTGCGGAGGCCAATGGGTGTTGCAACCTCTCTAGTATCAGGGCCTCGGTGTCCCCAGGACAGAGGAGAGGATGAGCTGAGGGGACGCAGAAACCCGCACGAAGCCCCACGCAGTCACTCGGTAAACAAGGAGCCATGATTCTGATACCTCAGAGATTTCAGGAACTTGTGTGCAACTTCCCGTGGGTGGTGTTGTGCCCCTCCCCTACCGCTTGTTTCCCCATCGTAATCAGCAGCAAAGCCCGTAAAAGACGAGAAAGATCTGTGGGAGTACGTGGGGAGCTGCAAGAAAGAGGGAAGTTGGGGTCACTGCATCTGGTTGGTGGCCAGTTTGGGGGGTGGGGAACCCGCACAGCGGGGCAGGGTGGCAGCAGCTTGGCTGCAGAGCAGAAAGTAGTAGCATGGCTGGAAGTGAGAGGGTCTCAGGCCCCCTGAGTTTCCTCTAAGAGATGTTGCCTTGAAAGCCACCCTATGAGGCAATGCAGAGGGCGGGACAGAGAGGACCAGGAACTCTAATTAGGAGCTGACCTTCCGACACTCCTGCCCAGTAAATCATGGCTGACGACCAGAACGTGACAAATGGCCAAACAGGAAACGGCAAGTTCAGGAGCCAGGCCTTGGGTTGCTCGTGAATGTCTAACATCACCAAGTGAAGACATGGGAGAAATCACTGGCTGCCTTTCGTTTCCTGGCAACAAATGTTGTCCCAGACACTTGTAAAATGCAGCCCAAATTTCATTTATCACTGGTCAAAAGGGGCCGCTCACTGGGGCCTCACCTGCTGGGTAGACACGCAGAGCACTGCCTGCCATACGGGCTTCCTGAGTGAACAGAAGTGGGATCCAGGGCTGAGCACGGCCCTGTCCAGGATTGCTCCTGTTCCCCGAGGGACATTGGCCAGTGAGGGCAGGGATGCTGTCTAGGGAAGCCTTCCCTTTGTGACTAGCTTCTCTGTCTGTTTGTCCCTAGGTGCCCAGGAGCTGGTGCGGATGGACAGGTAAGGCCCATGGAGACCTTCCTGAGAACACTGCTAGCAGCTGTGCCACCCCGATTCAGAGTTTGGCAGGCCGTGTCTCTTCCCTGGGCTGTCATCTCTGAAGGGCAGCATCTACACCCAAACTCCTTCTGCAGCAGTTAAGGGGGAGGGGGATCTTTTAGCCAGGACAGACTGATTCTGCCACCCTCACCAGGATCTCTTCCCCTCTCCTCTCTGGTCACTGCTTATACCACGACAGGGCTGAGAACACAGGTGTGGCCTCCCTGGTCCTCTCTGTGCTCTGGGCCAGCTGTCAGGAAGGAGATATTTCTGGGCAGCAGGGCCCCTGTTTAGCCGCCTGGCACAGCTGGTTAGAAGAGCATTTGCCACCTGCCACCGAGGCCTACACATCTGTGCTGATTGGCTGTTTTCCCTGCCACCCCTCACCCAGCAGTCTGAGCTCCAGGATGCTTGGATGAACTACGCACCCACCTTCGGGCCTCAGTGGTCAGCCAGGCCAGGGTGGGGGAGGGGAGGAAGCAGCTGAGCCCAGGCAGACACTGAAACATGCAAAGGAGGCCAGCACATCTGGAGTTGTGGCCCCTCCCTGCAGGGCACCCCAAGGAGAAGGCTGTCAGGCTACAAGGGCAGAGGCTGACCAGGCTCAGATGGAGGCGGCAGGTTGGGGATAGAGTAGAAAGGGAATGTGTGTTGGTGCACTCTGGGCAGGAAGCTGGCATGGAGCCTGGCACGGAGGGCGTGCTTGGGAATGAGCCACATTTAGAAATTTGGCCCCGGTACATGCAACACTAAATTCAGAGCTCCTCCCTGATGTTTGAAAGGGATGATATTCAAGACGGGTCACAGGAAGTCCTGCTAGAATCTTAGAGTTGGAGGGGTCCTCAGAGGTTGTCCCACTCCCAAGCAGGAAGAACGCCTCCCTTCAGCTCAAGACAAGCTGTGGGGACATTCAGTGCTAATGCCATTAACTCTACTGACCAAAGAGAGACTTGTCCCCAGATTCCTGAGGCGCCTCTGACCCTGGGCTTCCTTCCTGGGCCTGGGGCAGATGGTCAGACCACAGGGTGGAGCTGGGGTCAGATGCCCTCAGCTCAGGGCAGGTGGCGAGGGCAGCCCATGGCCTTTTCTCTCTGGCCCTGGATCCTCCCTTCCTGCTAGGAGAGGCTGCTGACGCCTGGGGTGGGAAGGCAGGTGAGGGGAAGGGAGCAGAGAAGGCAGGCAGGCGGGAGGGCAGAGGCCTAGCCCCAGGCAGCACGGATGACCTTCAATTCTGATTCTCTAGCAACAACACTCAAGGAATCGAAAACCCCGGCTTTGAGACCTCTCCACCTTCCCATGGGATGCCAGAGACCAAGCCCAGGCAACCCCTGACGTACATGGCCCGGAGGCAGCCTTCTGAGTCTGGGCGGCATCTGCTCTCTGAGCCCAACACTCCTCTGTCTCCACCAGGCCCCGGGGATGTCTTCTTCCCCTCCCTAGGTAAGTGCTTCTCTTCCCTCACGGCTCTATGGCCCGCAAGGTCATGACCTCTCCATGGCGTGCAGGCCATCAGCCTCACTCCCCGCCCTCCCTGGGGAGTCCTCACAGCCTCAGGGTGTGGGGTTGGGGGGATGAAGGACAGAGGAACCCCCACTTCACTCTGCTTCTCCTTTCCTTTGCAGACCCTGTCCCTGACTCTCCAAACTCTGAGGCCATCTAGACCAGCTGGGGGCCGTGGGCAGTTGTGGCTGGGCCTGGGGCAGGTGCATCTGAGCTAGGGCTGGCCCTCTAAGTGGTCCCTCGGCCTTGGCCCTGGTTTCTTTCCTCCTGCTCTAAGCTCAGACTCTTTGAAATACCCCTGATGGCCAGACCCTCAGCCTCCCTGGATGCTACGTGGCAGAAGGGAGAAGATGTTGGATGGCTCAGCCCTTGTCTCAAGGATGGTGGGGTGCTGGGATCCCGCCGCAGAGACCTGAAATTCACCAGCTACTGATGCCACCTGACCTCCATCTTAGAAGCCCCAGAACTGCCAGCTGTGTGGCAGCCTCTCTCCCGGGACCTAAGCCTTGGGACCTGACAGCAGAGATGGGCACTGGGCAGACTCCCCAGTGCCACCCTCCAGGCATGAGGGACAAGATAGGACAAGATGTGGAGAGACTCCTCCGCACTGTGGTGGACCCAGCTCCCCCATCTCTCCTGAGACTGCTCGTCTGTCAAACCTCTTTGTAACCATGAGGCTCTGGGGCTGGGCCTGCATGACCCTGGGCCATGGGAGCCTTCCCCAGCTGCCTTCTAGCAGCCAACTCTGAGGAGCCGTCAGCAGGTTACACAAATCTGGGGCTCCCACTGCCTGCACTCTGGTCCCCAGGATTCATTGGCCAGAAGCCCCAAAACAGGAAGTATATGCTGCGGCACGGTGGCCACTGTGAGCCAGCTGGCATCTTGGGCAATGGGAACCAGGCCAGAGGTTGCACCACCCACCACAGATGGGAGTGGAGGGGAGAGCCAGGGGCCTGCTGGGAAGGTGAGAGGAGAGGGCTCCACCGCCTGCCCCCTGCGGTCAAGAGAGATGGTCACCACATAATGTACTGCTCAACCTCTGACACTCTTGGGGTGCTATTCAAAACTACTTGTGCAACAGTGCAAAACCTGTGGGTGGATCGTAAGAGCTGGGTTGAAATCCCTACCCTGCTTCCGAGGTGCCTGAGGCCCAGGGAGCCCTCTTCCCCCACCGCCCAGTCTTTGGTCCTCTGTTCCAGTCAATCTGTGCTGAGCCTTCACTGCAGTGTGATCCTGCCGGGTGGCAGGAGCAGGCGTGTCCCTAGAAAGTCTTATGCCCGCTCTGCTCTGGACCCTCTGCTCCATCTTCTGCTTCAGGGCATGACCCCAGTTTGTTTTTACACACGTATATGAGGGGAATCCTTTGTGGAATTTCGATTAAAGAGTTTTAGAGCATGGAGAGGCGTGGGGAGGGGTCTCTGTACACTGTGGGGTGAAAACGGGTGGTGGGGCCTGAGAAGGGGAGGAGGAAGTTTGAGCTGGACAGGAGCCCCGGGCACTGCACTGTGGAGGGCGTCATTTCAACTGGGCATTCATCTGCCAGCAGCCTACGCTGGCTCTGCTGAGCCAGGCCTGGGTGCTGAGAGCCAGGGCTTCAGGCCAGGGTTAAGGGCCCAGCAGGCAGGGAGAAGCCCGCCTGGCCTGGTTGGGGATGGGAGTTGGGGTGGGAGAAGGGAACAGCTCGAGGCTCTCCAGCAGCAGTGAGCCCCGGGCCTGCAGTTGAAGCCAGGGAGCCCCTTGGTTGCCTCCTAACGCTCCCTTCTCAGGCCCAAGACCATAGGTCAACGTGGGCCTCTAGCTGTGCCCGGGGGCCTTGAGGAGAAGGTGGGCGCGGGCCTCGGGCCTCAGGACTCTGCACTGACTCCTCCCGTGGCCGGAATGCCAAACCCTGGCTCCTGCTTTGTCCCTGGGGATCTACCCCTCGGTTTCATCTGCTGCTGTGGACTCTTAGTGCCAGCTGCCGCAGAAAGAGGGAGCTATTCTCACAGCTTGTGGGGGCCCAGGGAGCAGGGATGGGTAGGCTGATACCTGCTAGAGGCAGGGCCAGGCTACCCCTAGGGTTGAAGGACAAGCCCATGGACCAGATTCCTCACGCCCCAGCGCAGAAAGAATGCTCCTGCCCAGTGGGGAGGCTGGCCTGGCCCAAACCTCAGCTTCTGACCTCAAGGCAGAGACAACTTCTAAGAAACTGGCTGCCAGACCCTAGGGCCAGCTGCTCTGTGTGGAGGAGGGCGGAGGCCCCGCAGCAGAAAGACACCACACTTCCTCCCCAGCTTCCTCCTGCATGGCCTCAAGTTCTCCTTCTCTGGACCCTTTACTAGTGAACGTATCGCTTCGTGGTTTCCTGTTTTCAGCGAAATTTACTCTGAGCTCCAGGCTCCATCTTCATCCATGACAACACGCCCTGCCCCTAGCAACCCTAAAGGCACCCTCCCTGATGCTGTGGGGAGGGGCAGGGCACTAGGGTATCCCTCTGTGCTCGCCCTAGGGTGGTGGCGCCTCTGGAGATGCCAGCTCTGGTGGCCGGTTCCTACAGGCTCAGTGCCTGTGGGCTGGGGTGCATGGCACGGAATAGGGGAGCGAGAACACGGTGCCTGCCTCCAAGGGGGCTGGGAGGAGCCCTGGGCCTTCTGGGCAGGGTGCAACTGAGGCAGGAAGCTCACGGATCATGGCACTGCCTGAGGCCGTGGGAGGGAAATTTGTGCTTTTAGGCACTAAGTCATTGTTAGGCACTAAGTCATTGTTAAGAGATGTATCAGGAATTCTGGGACCTGTAACCTATCTCCTGATCACATTTAATAAAGATCTCCAGCCTTTATTTCCGTCAAGTGATAAACTAAGGGGATGGAATTGACCCTCTCTGAAAACATACTGCAGAGGCCACTGGATATGCTGCTGTTGGATCAGGCTGGCCCTGCCTGGGGGTCTGTGGTGATGGACTGGGGTAGGTGTGCAGGAACCCCCGGGCCACTTGTTGTAAAGACCAGCCCTGGGGATACCCTGGCTCCTGCCTGGCCAGAGCTCCCTCCTACACGCGGCAGCCTGGGATAGAGGGGCTAATGCGTCGCCTTCTTCACGGAGTGCTCTGTGGTGAGGGAACTGGGAAGACGAGGTGGGGCTGGGGGTTACAGAGGTCTTATCACTCTCCACCCCAGCTGGGGCTCTGCGGCCCTGCCTCCTTGAAGAGGCCTTCCTGGGTGACAGCTAGAGCTCTCCAGGGCTGGCCTAACTGTGCTGGGGGCCGGGCTAAGATTTGCTCAGGGAACTCAGAGGGAATAACAATGGCAGAAAGAGGAACTGGGCCTGGCAGCCAGGAGGCTAGGTGCAAAGTCCTCTCGAGAACCTGACACTCACAGCCCTGATCACCACCTGTCCAGCCCACTGAGAGCACTGACCATCTAGCCCCTTCACTGGGCATTCACTGTACCCGCTTTGCATGCTCACCTCTCCTGCACGGACGCTGTGGCTCCCTAACTATTCTGTGAGTTCTATGGTAGGGATCCAATAACAGCCTGCCCTTTGGACCTGGTTGTAGAGCTGAGGACTGAAACACAGCCACTGGGTGAGGGGCTGAACCAGGATGCCAGGGTTCTGTCCTCTGGACCACGCACGATCTGCAGGGTCACCTCTGCCTTTCGGCTAGCTCGAGTTCCCAGCAGCTTCGTCTGGGCTCTCTCCTCGACAGCAATGATGCCCTGAGCTTTTGCAGGGCAACGGGCATGGGTTTCATTTTGTTTTGCAATTCTGATCTCTTGGTATGGCTTCCTGGAATATATGTTAAGAGGGATTCTGAAGTATCAATATAGTTTAATGAGAAAGTGCTGACATCCGCTAGCAATGCATGCCTTGGGCACAGGATAGGCAAGGGCAGTACATGTTCCATATCTTTGCCTCTTCTGTGATAATACTGTGCTTTCCAAAATGCTTTACCAGGTGTTATTACTTCTTTGGTTCCTACTCCTCCCCACCCCTCCCCTGGAAAACCCTGGAAGGTTTTATTGTCCCATTTAATGCATAGGGAAACTGAGGTTCCAAAAGGTTTGTGTCTTGTCACAGTTGAATGCGGAACTGGGACTGAAGCCTGGGTCTCCTGCTTCCCAGGTCTGCGCTCCTTCCTCTGCACTGAAGCGAGTGGCATCACAGGCCAGGACTTGGACTTGCTCACAGTACATACCGGGCCCTGGGGGATGAACCTGTGCCCACAAGCCCGTGGTTCTACTCCTTCCACATCAGTCTTTTCACTCCCCTTCCTGCCTGGCAGCCCTGAAACCACAGGACTCCTGGTGGGCATGGCGGCCCGTGCACCCCACTTGCTTGCGGGAGGGGAATGGGGAAGGGAGAAACTCATCTATCTGCAGAGCCCCAGGGTCTCTTGGAGGAACTGAACCAGTTGCATATGTAGCATTTGAGCAGCTGCAGAACACTCTCAAGAAGCAGGGCTACAGGAAGGGTCTGAATTTAGTCATTGCTGGGCCAGAGAAGGCCGGCTTACTTGGTGTGCAGCACAGGGAAGGGGCCGGGCTGGGGTTTCCTGAGCTTGAGCCAGGGGAAGCGGGCTTCACAAACAGCAGCAGGGTCCAAGTTTAATCAACAGAGGAGCCTCGGCTCTAAAAATATGAGGTGAGCTGCCAAGAGCAGCACCCCCTGCGCACAGACTTTCGTGGGGCTGTTGCTGCCGGCTCTTGTACCAGAAGCGGCTGGTGGGAGATTTTCTGTCTTTCTGCCTGGACAGGTGTCTTCTGCAGGCCCCCACCAGCCTGAGAAGCCAGGGCTGGTTATCTGGGATTGCTAACCTCTGGCTGTGATTCGCACGGCAGGGAGGCCCCCCTCGAGAACCTCCGTCTCCCCATCCCCCTGCCAAGGTACCTCTGTGCCTGGGGCTCAGCTCCTGACCTCCCAGTTGCCTTCCGTCCTTCCTCCCTGGGCCCAGCCCTTCCTCTTGCAGGGGTCTCCTGACGGCCACTTGGACCCCTCCCCCAAGCCTGCCCTCCCTGTCTGTGGCCTGGAGTGAGGCAGAGGGCCGAGGCTGTACTACGACTTCCCCTGCTGGGCGCACACCATTGTGTGACAGGCCTAGGCTGGCCCGGATGCCCCTTGCAGCACAGCTGTTCTGAGCTCTGGGTGATACGGGGCTGAGAGCTGGGTGGGGATGGCCTGGGCTACTTGCAGGAATGTTCTGCTCTGAGGAAACTGTGGGGGAGGGGACCCTAGGGAGAAAAGAAGAGATGGGAGGCCTCGGATATAGGATTTCTCTTGGTTTTAGGGAGACTTTGTAGCCGAATCCCACCCCGCTGCTTAGAAAGCCTCATCCTTTAAGACATGATGCAAATGCCTTGTCCAGAACCTTCCCTAGCTCCTGGCTCTGACCTCCTAGCATTCTATCACATCCTAGAGTGTCAACTCTCTGTTATGTGTCCACTTCCCCCACTAACTGTAGGCTCCTTGAGGGCAGATCTGTGTCCAACTCATTTCTGACTTCCTGGCCTCTAGCACAGGCCTGGCACATACTTGGTGTTGAATGAATGAATGAATAACTCTTACTTGCCCTTGTCTAACAGGAAGGCTGGTCCTGTGCCAGTGAGGGCTTGCTTGAACCAGGCAGGTACTTGTAGGTGGGAACAAGAGGACGGCGTGTGACGTCTCTGGACAGACGTATGCACCCCTATTAAACCACGGTGACCTCTCTTGGAACCTCGAGATGGCTGGTCTGAGGCTTCTCAGGGCTCTGGCTGGTCTAGAAGACGCTGGAGTGATCCTACCTCCTCAACACTCAGCCAGTGAAATCTGCCCAGTAGCAGACAAGGTCCCTCCTCTGGTCCCCTCTGGCTTGGGGGCACTCATGACCCCAGAGTGTTCACTGCCCAGAAGTAACAGCCTGGCCAGTGGCAGCAAACCTTCAAGGGTCCAGCACTCCTCGGAGACAAACGCCAATCATGGAGGGGCACTGGCTGTAGGGCCCTGGCTTAGCGGGGCCAGGAGGGAGTGGAGGGGGCACTTGGGAAAGTACTGGGACCGGCCCCTGGGGCCTGCCACAGACAGAATGTGGTGAGGATATGTAGGTACAGAGCCCTGCTCTGGGCGCTGAATGCTGCCACGGGTCTAGACCACCTGCAGCTCCCTGGACCCACCCCGGATTATCACTTGCTCTTAGGCTTTTGCTCAGGTCGATGTCCAGTTCCAGGATATGATTTCCCCCTTTGCTGTGCTAACTGTGACTGACTGACAAGACAGCCCAGGTATCACCTGCCCCGGGAAGTCTTCCTCGAGGCCTTCTCAGTGCCCCATCTGCACCTTGGCCCTGCACAGGGATGTCCTCATGGCCTTCCTTACTCAGCTGCACTTCATCGTGGCAGGACCCGCACTGCCTTCACCTCTGTATCTCTGGGGCCTGGCACATAGAGGGTATTCAGGGAACACTGGCTGAATGAATAAATGAATACACGAACAAATATGGTCCAGTGCTAAGTTCTCAACAACGCCCCTGTGGTCCCTGTAATTCTTCACTGTGGTGTCACCAACAAAAATCAAATAAAAGTGATCTTTTCCCATCATGAAGAAGCAGAAAAAAAATGGAAAGGATGGATACTTTTTTTTTTTTTTTTGCGGTACGCGGGCCTCTCACTGTTGTGGCCTCTCCCATTGCGGAGCACAGGCTCCGGACACGCAGGCTCAGCGGCCATGGCTCACGGGCCCAGCCGCTCCGCGGCACGTGGGATCCTCCCGGACCGGGGCACGAACCCGCGTCCCCTGCCTCAGCAGGCGGACTCTCAACCACTGCGCCACCAGGGAAGCCCAAGGATGGATACTTTTTGACTTAAAAGTTTTCTCCTTTAAATGTTTTTCCAGCTGGTACCTGATGCTGTTTGTCTGTGTTATTATAGTACAGCCCAGGAACCATATCCACACATATACATATACCCAATTCCTGATCTTGGTCATCCTGAAGTTGTTTTCTTGGAGCAGAGTCGGTGATGACCAAGATGAGGAAGGTAGACAAAGGGAGACTGCATTTCTCACCACCCAACTTCCCACACTCTTACCAGGGAGCTGGAACAGGCCAAGACCTGCTTCAAGGAGGGCCAGAATGTCAGCGGCCCGCGTGTGAGAAGGCAGTGTTCACAGGTCTCCACCAGGCTAGGGTGGATCTCTAAGGAGAGTTTGGTCAACAGATGAAACTTCTGGCCATGGGGACTAGTCCCAAGTTCTGCAGGGACTGCTTGGGGAGTGGCCCACCATTCAGGGTGGCTAAATGTGGCTAGGGTGATTTCACATTTCTCTATTTCTCATTTCTTCTGGGGACCAAAAGGAAACCAGATGTTGCCTCCCGAACTCAGGGTCTTAGAATATTATGGGTCTCACCATCTGCCTCCCTGGAAAACTCTAGGACTATGTGTTATAGAGGAGGGTGGGGAGTGGGGGTAAGAGTGGTGTGTTCACTGGCCTAGGTCAGGATGAAAAAGAGCAGCATGGCGGATGCTATGAGTTGCCCACCTCTTCTTCACTAACAGAGCCCTGCTTTTATTTGAGGCAGTGTTATATGTGGCCCCCAAGTAATTAGCCAAAGGGCAGAGGTGGCTTGCATAGCTCTTTATTATTTTTTGTCATTTCCTGCCTTGAACTCTGACATGATGGCTGGAGCTATAGCAGCCATCTTGCAACCATGAAGGAAAGGCCAAGAAACATTAGCTCTGACATCACTGAGCATGAAATCAACGTTTGTAATTCTCTCTGGGATTGTTGTTATGCGAGAAAAATGCATTCTCATTTATTTACGAATCCATAGTTAAGTTTCTGTTACTTGTAGTCAAACACATCTGTAAATGCTATTGGAGAGATGACCAAGAAGATGATTCACTCTGAAGCTAGGTGCAGGCAAGGAGGGGTTATGTCAAAACTGAGTCCCTCCATGTCGCCACAATAAACGATACCCCTGTCCTCCTCTCAGTTAGTTACATGTGCCCTGTAAATGTGTCTCCGTTTGGCCCACTGGGTATGACTGGCTGAAGTGATTAGTATTATCCTGGGCTTTTCAGAATGTGGTTTTCTGGGATTGACCCCATTCCACCATCCTCCCCAGAGTCACTCCAGATAAAAAGCCCCGCCCAGGCCTGCTCTGATCCCACAGTCCACAGTGCCACTGCCAAAGGAGAGGACCGGGTCCAAGAGAGTCACCTTTTGGGGGCAGAAGGATAGAGCTGAGGCCTCATTTACAATCAGGGTCCCTAGGGTAGACAGATTATACAAATGTCCCCAATCCTTACACCTCCCTGTATCTATACTCTTTGCAACATGACTTTGCAGTTCATTCCTTCAAAAGAGAGAGTTTATCTCCCCATATTTTGAACCTGGACTGGCCTTGTGACTTGCTTTGGCAAACAGAATGTGGCAGAAATAACCCTGTTCCAGTTCCAAGCCTGGGCCTTGAGAGGCCTTGCATGCTCTGCTCTTTCCCCCGGACCTTTTCTGGCTCCATGAGAACCAGCACTGACCAGCCTTCTGAAAGGGGACAGACAGGTGCCCTGTTATCCCAGGGCACCTGTTGCCCTGTTATCCCAACTGTTATACCAGTTGCCCTGTTATCCCAACTGATGGGCAGCCAACCCCCAAAAGAACAGCCATCCAACCGACACACAGCTGCCCATGCACACATGTGGGAGCCCAGCTGACAGCAGAAGAACCACCCCGCTAGGTCTCAATTGCCAGCCTGCAGAATTGGAGCTAAGTCAATGGTTGTTTTATGCCTCTCTGTTTGGTTTATAATGCAGGGTCATTGTGGCGATAGGTAGCTGATACACTCCTCTTCCTCGAGGTTTACCAAGCGCTTCCACAGACAAGAGCTAACTCAATTCCCCAAACACCACCTATGCAGGAGATATTATCTCTCTTTCACAGATGACAAAACCAGTATTCAGAGAGGTTCTGACTTGCTCACAATCACGAAGCCAGCTTACAGTAGACATCGTCATCCCCCAGCCCATCACCCCACACAGCGGCGTCACCATCCAGCCCTGCAGGCCCCGCCTCCTTCTGCAACTTTGTGGACCCTGCACATTGCCTTGGGCAGTGGCCCTACCCATTCACGCATCAGACTGGACCACGGACGTCAGCGCTTTCCGACCCTGATGTGTTGCCACAGCGTGTCACACCAACGTGATGCAGGGGAAGAGGCCAGAGGGCACCTTTTCCCATTTGGCACAGAGGCCCCACAGGTACACGGCACAGCTTGGCAGGCGGAGTGGGGGCTGGCCAGGCCCTGAGGTTCAGGCTTAATCTGTACCATCCCATAGAGCTGCACTGGGCAAGCAAACACGGCTAAATAGAGGCTGAGTGGCTGCAGAGGTGGGTGAACCGACACCCTAGCTTGGCACACACTGGCCCTCCATAAATACTTGTAGACTGATGGACTCAAGACGCGATAAAGGAGTTGTGGAGGACTCATCGGCGCATGGCATTCCACTCCCACCCATCTCGTCCCTGTCACACTGAAGGCGGAGCTGCCCCTCCCCCACCCTTCTCTCCCCGAGGCCACGCCCCATCACTCACCGACAGGGTAGGGGTGCCCTCGTCCTCCACGGTGACCACCAGGTGGTAGAAGCTCTGGCGCTCACGGTCGGGTGGTGCAGGCCGCGTGGCAATCTCGCCACTGATGCGGTCCATGCGGAAGGTCATGTCCTCATTGCCCCCAGTGATGTAGTAGGACAGGACGCTGTTGATCCCGATGTCACGGTCAGTGGCTCTCACCTGGACCACAGCGGTACCCCCGCCCACATTCTGGGGGGAGAGCAGGAAAGCGGTCATTCCAGATTCAAGGCCTTTGGGGCAAAGTCTAGCTCCTGTTCCTGAGAGCCCAAGGGCTGCACCTGGACCTCTAGAAAGTTCTGCTCTGACTACCCTGGGGCAACGAGGAGGAAGATAAAGATGACGGTGCCGAACATTCGGTGGGTATCTGCTACATGCCGGGGGCCTGAGTGAACGCATCAAATCCTCTCCATAATGCGACAGATTAGGCCAACTCCATTCACAGATGAGAAAACTGAGGCGCCAGGACGGAATGCGTGCAAATCACACAGCCAGTCAGTGGGACAGCCAGGGTCTGAATTGAGGGAGGCCTTCATGAATGTCCAACCGGGCATGACACCCAGCAGTGCCTGGGCAAAAATTCTCCTGACATGACTCAATCTTACTACGAGTAAAAAATGAGCTGTTTTTACAGATACTGGAAACAAACTTATGGTTGCCAAAGGGGAAATGTGGGGTAACGGATAAATCAGGAACTTGGGATTAACATGTACACACTACTCTATATAAGCTAGATAATCAACAAGGACCTACTGTATAGCACAGGGTCTCAATATCCTGTGATAACCTATATAAGAAACTGAAAAAGAATGAATACATGTATAACTGAATCACTT
The DNA here is from genome assembly GCF_964374135.1 of Grampus griseus. Taxonomy (NCBI): domain Eukaryota; kingdom Metazoa; phylum Chordata; class Mammalia; order Artiodactyla; family Delphinidae; genus Grampus; species Grampus griseus. Next base: position 25,983,461 of record NC_139010.1, on the reverse strand, counting down.
TGCTGTACACCTGAAACTAACACAACATTGCAAATCAACTATATTCCAATACCATTTTTAAAAAATGAGCTGTTTTATTTAAAAGCAGCTCTCCCAGGGTAAACCTCAGTTTCCTGTTGATGGTGAAAGGCCACTTTCTTCTTCCCCTCTCCTTTCCATCTGAACCACAAAAAGTTACCACATTCCAGGACCTGGCCTAGGTGTTAGGGATAGAATCATGAATGAGTAAGCCAAGACCCCATCTCTGTGATCTGACAAACCATGGATCAGGCAGATAATTATGCTTTTTTTTTTTTTTTTTTTGGCCACACCACGTGGGATCTTAGTTCCCCAACCAGGGATTGAACCTGCGCCCCCTGCCGTGGAAGCATGGCGTCTTAACCACTGGACCGCCAGGGAAGTCCCCAGGCAGATATTTAAACAGGTGCTTCACGGTCGGCTCACACCCACTGTCCACTCCAGACGTCCAGCTATATGGGCACCAGAGCCACCCTCACCTCGTTGACGCTGACATTGTATCCAAAGGGGCTCTCGATCACCGGGGGGTTGTCATTGACATCCAGGATGGTCACCTGCAGGATGTGGTCCTTCTTCCGTGGAGGGGTGCCACGGTCGGATGCCACAACCTGCGAGGAGGGGGATGACTGGAGTCAGGGCTAAAAGGATCAGCAATATGGAGTCCAAATGGGCTGCCTGTTCAGTGGGTGTGGGGGGGACTGAGAGGCAAGAGAGACTTGCTGGCCCATCCCTGCCCCCTGCCCCCTGGGGTCTCCCCAAGGCTTTCACCTTCTGCTCCATGCTGCAAACAACCGTTGCCCAATACTTGTCTGTTTGGTAACCGTCCTTTGCAATCTGACTCTGATTTGCACGGTCTTTACCTCCCCATCCTGCTGCTGACTGTGACCCTGGGCCTGCAACCAGACCCAGGGCTCCTGCCTTTGGCTTCAAGGCCTCTGTTCCATGCACTCAGACCTGGTCTCTGGCCAATAGGGGAACAGTCTCAAATAATCTTTTGGGCGATGAGCTGAAGTCCTAACCATAGCCTGAGCCTGTCCCTAGGAGCCCTGATGTTTCCTGGAGGCCTGTAGAAAGTGTTCTAGAGCTCAGACGCCTGCAGAAGCATGGCCCTGGGGTCCCCAGAGACCCCTCAGGAAACACGGTAGCCTCAGCAATTCAGCAACAGTGGTGGTCTTCGTTATTCCTCACCTCAGCAGAGGAAGCCAGGTTTTTCTGCCCATTACACAAGAGGGGAAACTGAGGCCCAGACAGAGTAAACAACCTGCCCAAGGTCACACTGTGTCTGTGGAGGAGTCGCTCTATCAGCTGCCAGGCTTTCTCTCCTGGCTCTGGCAGCAGGCACAGACACCTCTGCTGTTTCCTGCTCTGGGTCCAGAAACCCCTTCCAGGATGCCCTTTCCAGGTCAGCCTCACTCACGCTCTTGGTCCTAAGGGGTTCTGCCTGCCCACGGCACTTGGTGACAGCAGGAAGCTGAAAGCCAGGGCGTGCTGATGGGCTGAGCTCTCTTGGGATGGAAGGCAGTTGGCGCTCACCTTGAGGATGTAGTGGTCCAGCTCTTCTCTGTCCAGGGGTGTGGCCACAAACACTTCGCCAATGGAGTCGTTGGTGGTGATGATCTCAAAGGCCCCGGCAATGTTGCCAGAGGCCAGGGAGAAGACCACCTGTAAGGGAAGAGAGAGGATGAGGGGCGAGGGGTGAAGAAGCGGGGAGGATCAGCAGCTGGCCAGGCCAGGGAGCACCCGCCCGCCCACCTGAGCCCTCTGCTCAGCCTGGGAGAGTGAGAAGAATGCGTTTTATTCAGAAGTGCTTACATCCTTCAAAATGAGGGTGGCAGGTCCACAGAGCGGGCGCAGGGCCTATGACAGGCTAGGGGTGGGGGGGATGCGAGCATACTGGCCTGGGGCCAGGTGCGAGTCCCACATGAGATTTCCCAGGGCAGGGAAGCACTGAGCCCCCCTGCAGGGAGCAGGCGCGGCCCTGGTGTCACACGGGCTCTGTTCGGCTCTCACAGCGACCCTGTCAAAGGGAGCTGTTCTCTTCAGCTCAGAGAGGAGGCTCAGGAACAAGAAGTCACTGGCAAGGTCACACAGCTTGCAAGGGCCCAAGAGAACAAGGATTTGAACCCATAGGCTTCCAACTCCAGAGCCAGCATCTCTTGGTCCCCTAGAGGTGTGCAAGCATTTAAAAACCAGTGGAGGGTTTCCCTGGTGGTGCAGTGGTTGAGAGGCCGCCTGCCGATGCGGGGGACGGGAGTTCGTGCCCCAGTCTGGGAGGGTCCCGCGTGCCGCGGAGCGGCTGGGCCCGTGAGCCATGGCCGCTGAGCCTGCGCGGCCGGAGCCTGTGCTCCGCAACGGGAGAGGCCACAGCAGTGAGAGGCCCGTGTACCGCAAAATAAATAAATAAATAAATAAAAACCAGTGGAAACCTCCTGAAACACACCTCAATTTGTAGGACAGATCAAAGTGGTGTGAAGACTGGTGTGCTCTGTCACCCCTCTTCCTTGTGCTCAGGGGGTGCCCAAACCTGCTGTGGTGGGGAGCACTTCTTGCCAGGGGACAGGGAGGGGGCCCTGAGAAGCAGGGGGAGGAGTGTGATCTCTTGGGGCCCTGGGTCCTCGTGGGGAGGGCCGGCCCAGGGCTGGCACACAGGGGTGAGATGCTGTGTGGTTCATGGATGAGGTGACCAAGGAGTCACTGGGGAAATTAAACCCCCTCTGTGCTCAGCCTGCCACGGGGACTGAGCTGTGGCCAGCCTTGGGCCTCGTGTTCCCTGGACACAGGCAGGGCTGACAGCTTGCACAGCTCTGTCTCCTTCCCTGGACCATGGACTGCGGTGAGGGCAGGGCGGACCTGCTCAGGGCCCGGCAGAGCCTGGATGACTCTGCTTCCTGCTCAGGGAGGGGATGGCTTTGGAGGTCCCCTCCAGCTGAGGGGCTGTGGGAGCCCCTACTGACAGGGCAGATCTGGACTACCTCACTTGGTGCCCACCTGCCCGTTGCTGCCGGCGTCGGGGTCCCGGGCCTTGACAATGGCCACGCGCTGGCCCACGGGGCAGTCCTCGGGCACACTGACGGCCGAGTCGGACGTGATGTCGAACCGGGGGCTGTTGTCATTCTCGTCCAGCACAGTGATGTAGACCTGCGTGTGAACATGCCCAGAGACCTCCCACCTTCTTCCCCTCCCTGACCCCAAACACAGGGTCCCGCTGTGGGCCCAGTGGGGACCGGACCTCCAATCAGTTCCAGAAGGTCAGCAAGCTTTCGGAGCCTGCCTAGGCCAACCCTGACTTTACACGGAGGCCCTGAACGCATTTCTTCTGGAAGTCTGGTGGGGGAGGGCTGCACACACTCAAGTGCTGGGGCCTGCTGGGGGGACTCAGAGGTGGTGGGGCCTCGGAGAACCGGAAGGCATGGGCCCTGGCTAAAGGAAACGGAGGCTACTCGGCTCCAGATCCGTGAGGGTGTGTCAGCCTGGCACGGGCAGAGCTTCCTGTTTTTCAAAAGGAACTAGGAATCCAGATTTTTATGTGGAATTAGGTGGTGATAGTAAAAAAAAATTTTTTTTGTGGGCCAGCTAAAACACATCTGGCAACCAGATATTGCCCAAAGGCCTCTTCACTTTCACCTTTAGATCAGAGGAAAGGAAACAGGGCTCAGGAGCAGGAGAGGGGTCACAAGGTGGCTTGGTGGTCCCAGTGGGGAGAGGGCAGATGGGGAAGAGAGGGGAATTTCCAACTACCAGATAAAAACAGGGAACATGCAAGTTGCACGCAAAGAACACATTGTTTTGTGTCTGCAGCTCAGGCTTCTCCTGCAGGGTTTGAATAGCAAGCCTGGAGAGAAGGCCTGGCTGGGGGTGCAGCTTCCAGCCCATGGATGGCCATGGGCCACACAGCCAGAGTCGTAGGTACCCCTCGGGTTCACTGATGAGGGGATTGCAGTGTGGGGGGAGGGGAGGAGGCTCAGGTTCTAGCAATCCCAAGCCAGGCCTTCTCCCACCACCCTGCTCCAGGCCAGATCCCATCCTCTCCTTCCCCAGGCCTGGGGCTCCGGGGCTCCCAGGCCTACCTGCCTCCTGGTGTGCACAGGACTCCATGGGGAGCCTGTGGAACCTCACCACGACTCAGAGAAAATTCCACTTCATCCCCCCTCCTTCCTAATCAGGACTATCCCCTTCTCAGTTCTAGCCACGCTTCCATATTTCAGGCAGCTGTCAGAACTGTAGGCAACAAATCCAGGCTTCACAGCAGGACCAGCTTTACCACTTACTAGCTGTGTGATTTGGCAAAAGTTATTCAACCTCTCTGATTTTCCATTTCCTCAGATGAAAGTAGGAACGAGAACACCTACAGAATCAGGAGGCTGGAAGGAATAAATGAGCCAACAAATGTGGTCCTTGTCCTGCTTCTGGCCTGACAGACAGGCAGGATCTCACCGGCCAAGACGCTGCCCACCCATCATAAATTTTGGTCAGGGAGTTCTGTGGAGTCCCGGAGCCCCAGTCTGCTCACCCGTGAAATGGGCATAATAATGTCTACCACCCTGTTCTCAGGAAGAAAACAAACAAGACCCCGCAATCTGATCCCTCCCAAACTCTCTCACTCTGGTCAAGGCCTTGTTGGGACTCCGCATGCTTCCTCCCACCACAGGGCCTCTGCACCTGCTGTTCCCTCTGCCTGAAATGCTCTTCCTTCTCTACTGTGTAAACTCCTATGCTTTCTGAGGAGCTCAGCTTGAGTCACTTCCTCCGGGAAGCCCTCCTTGATTTCCCCGACGCCTTGTTATCCACTCTCTCGTGGCATATATTTATTGGTGTGGTAGTTTGATCAGTGTCTTTCCCCTACTCTATCTGATGCCTGTGAAGGCAGAAGCCACGTCTGATTTTGGTTTCCCATTGTATGTACCCTGAGCCCAACCCAGAGCCTGGCACGCAGTAGGTGCTCCCTCCACATTTGCTGCTCTGATGAGGTATTCCCAACAGTGGGGAGTCTGCATCAGTGAGTGCGTTAGGAAGGCAGGTACCAAGATCTACGGGAATGAGCTATGGGCCTTTGTCCCCACCCAGGGTCTCAGGGCCCAAATCTCCCTCCCTGATCCCCCAAAAGCCCGGGGGTGTTACTCAGAGCTCCTATGGCTCTGAGTAACCCCCCAGCCGCCCCCGCCCAGCCTGCCCCTTCTGCTGCCTCCCCACCCCTCTCAGGGCCATGGGGGCTGCTGGCGCTGAGGAGGAATCAGGTGTAGGTGAGCTGTGGTTTGGGGGTTCCGGCCTCACAGAGGAAATGGTGGTGCCTTTAAAAGGTCCCTCAGCTTGCCTCCACCCTGGCACCTCCAACAAGTTTGGGACTGACAGGGCTGGTGTATCTGGGGCAGTGGCCCCTGGGAGCCTCTGAGAGGAAGCCAGGGCAGAACAAAGGGGGGTGGGTCCTGCTTCCTGGAAGAGGGTGAAGGGACTGGGGCAATACAGGGGCCCACGGAGGAGTGTGTGTTCTGAAACGCCCTCGCCAGCCCCAGCACAGGAAGTGGCTGCCTGGTCCACGGGGGGCTTCGGCAGCCTGGGGAGGGACGGCCCTACTGCTCACCAGGCTCTACCTGGCCTCAAGCCCCCGACTCCGCACGACAGGGGCGAGGGGAGACTGGGCCCATTTTATGGACGAGGCTGTCGAGGCTTGCGAGAGGGCTCCACTTAACCCCCTGAGCCTTAGACCCTCTGGTGGGGAAGACCAGGAGCCTCGCCACGAGCTGTGGGACACAGGGCACGTGCCCACCATCTACCACCGGAGGGCCCTGCTCACTGGCTGCCCTCAGGGACCCGGGGGGGTCGAGGGGAGCTGTGGGGGCTCACTGCTGCTCGCTCACCCCCGGCTCGCCCCGTGGATGGAGGGGCCTTTTGGGTACGGCCAAGCCACAACCAGGGCCACTGGAGCCGGCACCTTGAGGGAGCCATGGGGCACAGGATGCCAAGCAGCTGCATTTGGCTCTTAGCCTGGACACCGGGTTGGTCTATCCCTTCCGGCTAAGGTGAAAAGGACTCAGCAGGGGTGAAAACGTGGCTGTAACCAAGGCTGATGATGAGCTGGACACCCATGTGGTCTACAGATGGCCTCAGACCTGCCTGGTTGGGGCCCAAGCCGAATCGATGGTTAAATGTTCTCATTATCGCTGCAGGATTCCACCCCATGACCCGCCCCTGGGGCCCACCTTCATATCCACCCCCAGCCTGAGGTCACCACTTCTCTACCCTTCTAGGAGTCTTGTCTGCACCTCTGACCTCAGCAGTCAACCTCCCCGAAGTTCACAAGGTCTCTGTGCCTTTACTTAGAGCCCTCAAGGGCAGTGACTCACACCATATGCCCACTGCTGCCCTTGCCCACACTCCCCTGGCCCTGGCGCCCCACTTCACACGACTACTGTAACATACTCCTAACACTGACCCCAAGAGAGGGAAGGGGGCCCCCTTACAGACCCCGCTCCCATCACCCCTCCTAGTTTACAAAGGCTTCCTATCGGCCAGCTCCGTCACATCCTCTGAGGAAGGCAGGGCAGTTGGTATGATACCCACTTTAGACCCGAGGAAAGGAAGCACAGAGAGGTTGAGCAATTAGCCTTGTCACACAGCCGCTGAGGAGTAGAGCTGGGATGAGGCCTCAGTGTTCCCTCCATTGTGTGTTCCACACACTCCTTGTTAGTGCAGTGCCCACCCCAGGACCCACTGGGGGGGGGCTAGACAGGACAAGGAGGGCAGAGGGGACAGAGCTGGACGTGGAGTTCGTGCTCGGGAGGGGCCTGGGCTCAGGTGTGAGAGTGGATGGGTGGGGGAGTTTGGGAGGGGTCTGAGCAGGGACCAGCTGCAGTCCTGTCCATGTGCCCTCTCCCCCAGGAGAGGCAGGAAGGCCCAGTGCCACACAGCGCCCAAGCCAGCACTGGCCACAGACAACTCACAGGGGAGGGCACCAGGCCATGGGCTACTCACCTTCTGTAGGCAGAGGCGGCAGGAGGTGGCCAAGGGAGAGAAAAGGCAAAGATGCAGACGGTTAGCAGTCCCAGCTCTTCCAGCCCCACTCCAAGCAGTGGTCTGTGGAGGATGCCACCCCTCCCCCCACCTGAGGTCTCAGCCCTGCCCAGGCTGCCCGGGAAGGTGTGGCATGGACGGCTGCAGTGCCGTTCCTGGGCTACCTAAACCCTCACCCACTGCCTGCCTGCATGCTGGGTGGCTGGTGAAGATGTCAGTTTGGGGGAACTTGGAGCGGTGACAGGCTGTACCCGTGGGGCTCTCGGCCGGGGATCCACTCACCACAGTGGAGTCCACCTTGGGGCCGCCATCGTCTGCCACCACCGTCAAGGTGTAGAAGTCGCTTTTCTCCCGGTCCACCAGGCCCTTGACGGTGATCACACCCTGCAGGGAGGGGGTCAGATGGGCAGTGACATCGTATCCCAAGCAGTCCTGTGCCCTGGCCAAACTAGACTCCTTGCCAACCCGGGACATTCTGTCCACTTTCCCACCTTCACATTACTCCCTCTGCTGGCATAACTTCTCCGTGAAGCTCTGTCCGCTGAAATCCTACTTCTCTCTCAATCCCACTCGGATATTACCTCTTCCATGCAGGCTTCCCGCTTCCCCACCCAGGTACGATCGCTCTCTTTATTTGGGCCCCGAAGGCGCTCCATTACACCTCTATTGTAGATCTTTTCATCTCTTCCCTTGTGATGCTCTGACCTGCATCCTTGATTATTCCCACTTCTACTCCTAGCCTGAGAGCTCTCTGAGGGCTGCAAAGGGTCTTGTTCATCTCTGTGTCCCCAGCATGCCCCGGAACAAGGTGGGGCACATTGTAGCAATTATTACTGTGCTTATTTTCAATGAAGAGATTCTGAGAGAAAACACACTAACGCAAAGATGGAGGAGTAAGATCCAGGCAGTAGATAAGACATCGCTGCACCAGACACCTAACGAAGACTACTAGCTACTGCAGTGAGGCATGAAATTTGTATCTGAGCCACGGTACAAAGGGAAACACCATGACTCGCACAGCTTTCGTTATCTAGTAACAAGAAGACAGCAGGTTGCCTGTGTATAAACTTTACCTTATCCCTGCATATTAAAGGGATGTATTACGGGGATGTTTATGACAAAGAAGAGTGCTGGGCATAGAGAAGGAGCTCAATGAATGCTGGTTAGCTTTACAGGAATTGAGCTTCCTGCCCTCAGAGAGAACCCTTGCTGTGCCATCCCTCACCGTGATGGAATCTATCTTGAAGAGGGCTTTGGCCTGGGCGCTGGTGTAGGCATCAAAGCGGTAGGTGATCTGGTTGATGTTGTCAATGGAGTAGGCCTGGACCCGCACGATCTCGGTGCCCAGTGCCAGGTTCTCCAAGATGGCAACCTCGTAGGAGGCGTTGGCGAATTGCACGGCTTCGTCCAGCTCGTTGAGCAGAGTGATGTAGACAGTGCAGAAGCCCTGGTTGAAGGGCGGTGCCTGGTCGGTGGCGGACACGTTCATCAGGTAGCTGGTCTTGGTCTCGTAGTCCAGGTAATCCACGGTGATGATAAGCCCCGTGCTCTCATCAATCTCGAACTTGCCCTCCGCGCCGGACAGGATGCGGTACTTCACCAGGCCACCATCCCCTACAGGAGGGCACAAGAGGCTATGCAGTCCCGGGTGGGGGTGGGCTGCCTTGTGGCTTTACAAGCTGCCCCAGCACACCCACTGCTGTCCCAGAGGGACAGGGTGAGAGGCCTTGGCTCACCTACCCGGCGTGCACCACCCCCCCGCCTCTGGGTCCGATCGTCCCAAGAGAAACTGTCAAGGACGGGGTCAAGGTTAAGGACGGCAAGGCCCAGCACACACTGGTGACGCCCTCTGGGGCCTGGCCTTGAGATGAGAGATATGCCAGAGCGGGTTGGTTCTGCTCCTGGAGCTGTAAAATTCAAGCTCGAGCACCTCCCTTGGGTATCTGCACAAGGAGAGGGTGGGGAAATTAGGGATCCCTTGTAGTGGAGGCTTTGATTTAGAAAGCGTTCGACCGGGGCAGCATCCTCAGAAGTGGCTAAGCCTTCATCTGGTCCCTACAGCCAAAGGGTTCCAGTGCCAGGGTCACCTTTCTCTGTTCTCCCCACTCCCTCCACCCCCAATTCCTGTGCCTTGGAATACACGCTTCAACCAGGAGCTACAGTTGGGATTCCTTAGCTGAAGTCCACATACTTCAAAGAGAATGATTATAAAATCACTCAGGAAATCCCAGACTTCCTTGAAATTATTTGCAGAACTCTGGGCATGCATTCTTGCTGGGAAGGGACCCATAGCTTTCACTAGTTTCTCAGACAGATTCCTGACCCAGAAAATGTCTTGAACCATTAGCCTCCAGCCATGTACGTGATCTGAACTGTATAAAGGTGCCATTTATTAAGGGAGCACAGTCGCTCGGGAGTTTTCAGGCCTATTTCTCCCTCTACTCCATCCCGTGCTCCAGGTGAGCTGGGGGTGCTGACAGGGGCTGGGGTGGGAGCCACCAGAGCAGCTGACATGAAAGAAGGGCAGGAGCTGGGAAATGAGCAGCACAGGAAGGAGGTTTTCTCTGGCTGTATCCCTGGCCTGCGGCACAGGCCCAGACAGCCAGGCACTGTGAAGAGGCCCACAGTGACCTGGTCATCTTTCTCCTTCATTTTGTGCTGCTAACGGTAGCCACCTCTAGGGCTCGGGGCCTTCGGCGAGGTCCGGGCTGCCTTCAGGGATGGCCACAGCCCTGTAGAACAGGACGCTGCCTCTTGTGAAATGTGTGTGTGCCAGGCCCTGGGCTGCGCTGGCTGGAGGAGCAGGCCTCAGCCAGCTTTTGGACAAGTCCTTTATCCCCCCCAGCCCTGCCTAGCCCTTAGCCAAAGGTTAGCCAGGAGCTGCCAGGTTCTGGGACGACAAATCCGGACTTCCCAAGCTTGTGACCTCTCCTCTCTCTGCCCAGAAATCAGAGCAACTCCCCATGACTCCCATCCTCCTGGGACTGGGAATCTGGTGGGGATGCCACCAAGACTGTCCCATGAGCCCCTCCCCACCTGGGAGCCACTCAGTGGGGGAGCCGAGGCATCCTGAGGATGACAGGCCCCGCGGGAGAGGGAGGCATGAGCTGGGGCGGGTCACTCTGGGGAATGGACTCCCCGGCTTCCTCCTGCCAGCCTCACCAGTGTCTCGGTCCGTGGCTCGGACGACGATGACCGACGTGCCGATGCCTGCCGTCTCGCGAAGCTCCAGGCGGCTGTACTGCTGCTGCGTGAACACTGGGGCCTCGTCGTTGACATCCTCCACGTACACTATCACCTGCACGAGCCGGGCCAGGGATGAAAGGTCGGGGGGGTGGGGGTGGGGTTGGGCAAGACCAGGGCTGCACCCACCCGAGCCTGCGTGTCTGGTCACTGCTCTCCTGGGCCAGCTGTGAGCTCCCTACGGAGGGCCTAGGGCTGTCCGGTTGGTCACCATGTTCCCCCACCCTGCACAGTACCTGGCGCATGGCAGGTGCTTAAATGTCATGTTAGAGAACAAACTTTGTCTTGCTCTTGGCTCTGCTGCAAATCCTGTGGGAACCTGTGGCTAACTAGTGAAACTTGGGCCGTCCAATTTCTCAGCTATGAAACGGGTAACATCAATTTAACAGTTCACGCCCTGTCCTACTCCTAGGATGATTATGAAGACAAAATGAGCCAGGGTCTTGCAAAAGCGCCTGAAAAGTTTAAAGGGACCCCATTCAACTATCAAGATACATCTGGGAGAACAGAAATGAAAACGTTAAGTATGGCGGTAGCAGAGGACGTTGGTGCTCAGACTACTCTAGATTCTCCTGTGCTTTCTCTGGTGCTCTCACTGCCAGCGGCCAGAACTGTGGTTCTTTGTTGGGGACTAACCCCAGCCCCCGCTGCTGCCGGAGCCAGAGACACCCAGAGAGCCGGAGGTGCCTGGGAATTACGTCCCACACTGGCTAAGGCAGCCCTTAGCCACTGACTGACGGGGCAGCTGAGATGACTCTCTCCAGGGCTCCCTGTGGGACTGAGTCACAGTTTCCTGTGTTCCACTTTGCTGGCTGCCTCTCCTTCCTGGGTCCCAAGCCCCTTCCGGCTTTTCCTGGGAACACTTCCTATACTTCCCACTCATCACTTTCACACCAATCCTTGTCTCAGGATTTGCTTCTGCAGACCCTGCCCAAGACAGTGGCTATGTCTGAATTGTGGAATTATGCATAATTTTCATCACTGCTTATTTACATTTTCTAATTTCTCTTTAATGAACATGTATGTCTTACACAACAACAAAAAACAGTTCAAAAGATGTTTATGGAGAGAGATGTTATAGCTAGAGATCAGCACCCCACCCTTCTTTCTGTGCACCTCCATCCGCCCCCCCGCCCCCAACACAGGAGCATGGGAGGGTCTGGTCCAGGTATGAGCAGGACCAGGGCTATGTCTAGAAGGATCAGTGTGGTGGGGAGGGGAGTTATAGGCAGAGAACAGAGAGTGGTGGCACTCAAGGAGGCCCAGGGCTCCTGCCTCTTTTCCCAGATGAGGGAACAGAGGCCCAAAGATGGGGGGACTTGCCCGAGGCCTCATGGTCACCGAGAGCTGGAAAGAGAGTGGGGCTTCTCCTGCTTCCGGGTCTAGCAACCTTACCACTCTTCACTATATCCTGGGGATGAGCTGGCCCCGAAACAGGAGAGATACCCTACTTCCAGTCTAGAAGAGCCAGGGCCAGCAGGAACTGGTCAGCAGAGCAGGTGGGGAGTCAATGGGGTAGGGGCAATCACGTGGCGTGGATTTCACAGGTGTGGTCACCAGCACTGATGGTGGTGCGAGGCCTCGTCTGAGAGCACACATATTTGGTTTCTGATCTGATCACTCCTCTCAGATCAGCCCCAGCTTCTCTTCCAGGGTTAGCTGGGAATTAGCTGGACAGAAGGGAAGGGGCTTCTGTTGGTATAAGTAGAAATGGTGCCCTGAGCAGTGGAGAACTGTGAGGTGAGTGGGGTGGCAGAGCCAGCGGGGAGGAGACGTTTATGGTGGTTAAGGTTTCTCTACTTCCCTGCTCTTGGGGCCCGTGTAGCCCTGCTATGTCATCGAATTTTCATGTCCAGACACCCAGAACCCACTATGCAAACTAGCGTGCCTACTTCAGAGCACAGCTGCTCACAAGCCAGAACCTTCTAAGTCTGGCTTCACCAAGAACTTGGCTGGGGAGATCCTGGGTGGGGCGGGTGGGTGTTGGGGGGATTTGCATGGATGAACTTCAGGAACTCTCCTGCCGTAAACAGAAGCTGCCCATCCATCTTTTGAAACTGTGAACCTTCCCCTTCCCAAGTCTGCTTGTCCAAATGGCCTTGACTCCAAGGGTGGCGGGGAAAACACAGAGCTAGTCTGACAGCGCAATAAACAGAGGGAGGTGGCATGGAGCCTGGGTGTGGCCCTCCATGAGACTGGCTGCATGCCACTGTCCTCTAACCGGTCTCAGCCTTGTTTTTAGCAGCAGAGACAGGAGGTAAAATGCTGTGTGGTTTGCAAACCTGAGAGACACAGATGTACAGGAAACAGCCAGGTCTGCCAAGTTCTTGCTGAGCAGCAAGGCTCAGCGACTGAGCTGCCGGGCTCCCTGGGTTCCCAGCCCCACTCTCTGTCCAACGCTGTGCCACGCAAAGGCGACGAGGCAGGAGATGTGTGTGCGTGTGCACCTGCGCGGTGTGCGCATGAGGCCCCGGTCTCTACGAGGACCGTTTCACTTCACACTCCCTGGCCCCTCATCTGTGCTGTCCTGGTCTCTGAAGCAGGAACAGGAGAATATGGATTGTCCCTACAAGCCAGGTCTGCTGCTGCTGGGAAAATGAGTCCAGGGAGTCCCTATACTGTCTTCAGGAGGGTCCCCAGCTTTCCTGGGGCTCAGGGGTGTGGGAGCTGGCTACTGTAAGGGCCATCAAGTCCTGGCCCTAGGGCCAGCGACCAAATTCCCACCTTAAAAATTACTCTTTGGGGATAAGGCAGCAGTGGCCTCTGTGCTCTGGAACCTTCCGTGAGGCAGCGTAGTACCATGGTTAAGAGAACAGCCCTGAGCTGACTGCCTGGGTGTGAAGGCTGGCTCTGTCTACCCTTACTGCCATGGGACTCTAAACACATTGGCGAAGCCCTCCTTGTCTCAGTCTCCTCATCTATAAAATGGGTATAATAACAGTGCCTACCTCATGGGGTTTTTATGAGGCTTAAATGAGTTCAATAAGTAATTCACGTGCTGATTTAATATCTCGCAGTCATGCAGGTGAGCGTGGCTGTGTGGAGCTGCCCTGGTGCACATTCGGGTAACTGTCTCACCCTCAGTCACCAGGGCCCTGGAATCAAGCAGTCCCAAGGTATAAATACCCGAGGGATCTGACCCCCTCAGCCATCTCCATCTGGGAAGACCTCACTTAGAGGGGCAGCCTAAAAGGACCCAGGTTTCCCTTCCCATCTCCTCCTGGGGCAGAGCTGCGGGGGCAACATCAGAAGACGGGCCAACGCTGAGTCACCCGCTCCCCAGCACCTCCTTCGTGATGGTGACCCGAGGCAGGCTTCTGTTCACTGTTTCCAGCCTGAGGGAAACAGTGGGGCAGAGATGGGGCGATAAGAGGAGCTGATTCAGCCCCACTCAGCTCTGGGTGAAAGTCCCTGCTTGCTCCCCACCCCGTCTTTTCCCATCTTCCTCCTACTCTTCACCTCTAGGGTCTGACTCACTTTCCATCTGGTTAAGGGGAAGGGGCTGTGAGCTGCTGAGTGTGCAGTGGGGGCAGGATGGGGGTGACTTGAAGGTATCTCATTCATCTCAGTCATCCCCTTGTTACGGGCAGGAGAGTACATCAACCAGCCCAGCCGGCAGAATATCTGGGTGCGTATTTTTGACCATTCGGGAAGATTAAGGTCGATTTGATTTTAGCTCCATAGTGGAGAGGCCCGAGGTGAGTGAGGGTGGGCAGAAACGAATATATCTACTGGGGCAGTTGGGAGCGCTGACTGGAATATCTGGGGGACACTTCCAATGGAAAGAACACCGAACTTGGACCCAAAGACCTGGGCTCAAGTCCTGGTTCTATCACGAGTGACTTTTCTGTGCCTCAGTCTCCTCATTTGGAAAATGAAGTTGGCAACAGCTACAGCTCCAAGATCACGTATGTGAGATTTCCTTGGCCCACCCTAAAGAGCCGTGTGGATGCAGAGGGTTAGTATAGTAAGGACACCTCATCCCTTAGGATAGACATCAGTATCACTGATCCCTTTCTACATCTGAAGAAACTGAGGCTTAGAGCAAAAGGACACGTCCAAGATCCCAGGCTCCCCCACCGTACCTGAGCTCCAGGCGTCATGTGGCACCTAAACTGGGGTGGCCCTGCCCCCACCGGGTTCCACCTGGTGGCCAGCTCTGGCCCACCTGAGGCCTTGGCCCAGCCCTGAGGTCGGCGCTGAACAGGGCGCAGGGCTTCACCGAGAGCTGTCCCCGTGTGCATCCCCACCACCCACACGCCCAGCCCGAGCGCCCCCCGCCTCACCCTGACGGAGCTCCGCATGGGGCCCAGGTCGTGGTTGTAGGCCTCCACTATAAGAACGTGGGACGAGTTCCGCTCCCGGTCCAGGGGCCGCGACCCTCGCATGAGAAGCCCACTGCTGACATGGATCCAGAAGTTGTTGCCATGGTTACCTGCGTGGAGGGATAGATGATAAGCATGGGCTCTGCCCCGGAGTAGGATGCTTGTGGGATCGTGGTGGTGGTGGGAGAGAAGCTGGGGAGCCCAGACCCACAGAATGCAGACCCTGCCCCGAGGTCTTAGGAGCTTGGCTGAAGCCTGAAGTGGCAAAGAAGCCTCTGCCTGATGCTGCCCTGGCCTAGCAGGATTTGAGGGACGGGGCAGAAGCTCACTCTGTGACCCCTATGGAAGGCGTGCATGTCCCCTGAGACTCCCATACCCAGCGGTGTCAGTAGATTCAATATTTCAGAGGACTCTGAGGCATTACAAAGAAAGGAACCCAAATCTAATTCTCTGTTGGGGGTTTAGTGGGGAAGCTCCCATTTCCTCATCTTGTGGACGCTGCTATTCCTTTGGGATCCACCCACCTCCACTCTCAGTCCGTGTGCTTTGCATAGGGGTGATTTCACCCGACGGCAGAAGTGAGCAGATCAGCACATTTTAGTCTCTGGCCATAGGGATTGGTTCAGGCATGGTCCCATGATTCCAGTTGGTCTAGTGAGACTCATTCTGGGGAGCTCACTGGGGGGCTGTCCTAGTGTCTCAGGCCATAGTGATTGGTTCAGGGATGGGCATAGGATACATGTTGGGCCAATGAGGCTCAGTCTCTTGGGAGCTCACTGCCAGGGGCTGCCTTGTTCCCCAAGGCCCCCTCTGTCAGGGTGATATCCCGCCATGGGACATGAGGAACTTGGGGAGCATAGCAATCGAATGCATCCTCACTTAGAATACAACAAACTTGGCGCAGATGACTGTAGAACATCCCTGGTTCCTCCCTCTGACCTGCCCGCCCTGTGTGTACAGCGCTTGGGGCCTCTCTGGCTGCACCTCCCAAACCCTTGGCAGCCTAGAGAAGCTCTGCTACCCGCCAGGCAGGAGGGCCTGCCCCCTCCCCGCCATCCTAGGTCAGCCCACTCACCGTGAAGGATGCGGTACCATACACGCCCAAACTCGCCCTCGTCCGCATCCGTGGCTGTTAGCTGAGGGAGAATGAGACACGTGGTTACTCCTTGAATTCCACTCACAGGCAGAGAAGGTGTTTCTGGAGTCCCTCCCCTTCCCTCACACCACTCCCAGCTCGTCCTGCCTAAACCCATGGTTTCCCACGAGGCTGGGGGTGTGGGAGAGGAGAGAGACACATCTTTCTCATCCCCCACTAGGAAACCTGTCTGTTGTGGCCCCATGCTGCCCTGTCCATGGCGAGGCACCTGCCAGCTCTGTTCCCTGACCCTCCTCCAGGTTCTCGGGGAGCACGGAGGAGAAGGTGGGTGACAGCACTGCAGCTCTCTGGATCCAGGCTTGACTAGCTCAGCCCTCCACAGTTCCCTCCTTCAGCCTTTTGAGATTCCAGGAGCCTCACCTGGGGTAGGTGGATTGCATGACTGCTCCTTGCCCACACTTCCTTGGTCTGAAGCTATTCTAGTCACACTGGCTCCCAACCAGGCACTGTATACTATAACAGCCACACTGGGGAGACCCAGAAATCCCACCTCCCAAAGGTTCCATGGCCATTCACACCAGGATCATTCCAGTGCATTCCAGCCCACCCAGCTTGCTCGGCTGTACCTCAGGCTTATGGACTATCTCCAGGGGGACTTGGGGTATGCTGTTCTCACTCTGAGAATGCCCGCTGCTTAGCCCTTTTGACAAGGAGTCTGGCCTTGAGGCTGTTGGCAGTCACAGCTGGCCCTGAGGTGTGTCCTGTCAAACTGCGAGCTGAACACCTCCTCTACCTGCCACATACCGGAAAGGAGCAGAGAACTCCCCTGCAGAGTGATACAGAGAGAGGCCCGAGCCTGCCTGGCTGGGCAGGCTCCCATGGGGCCACAGTACGTGTGACTTGCTTTGTAATGCCTGGGACCCTCCCACTTCTTCTGGATCTGCCCTCTTGTCTCTGCCAATCACTTCAACCCTGTGCTGTGCGTCTAAGGATTTTGAAAAGTGTGTTGATGGTGGGGAGAAGGGGAAGTCTGTTGGTGTGAAAGGAACAGAGGGACTGGGTCAGGGAGACCCAAGCGTGAATCCTGACTTTGTCACTTACTGGCTATGTGGCCATAGATACGTAACCCCACTGAGCCTCAGTAGGTACAATGATAACCAACCTTGCGGGGTTGATGGGAAGATTAGAAATAATCTCTGCAAAGCATCTGGTCTGATGCCTGGTGCAGAGATAGATGTTGAAGGCTGGACATTATGAGATAGGCCACCTTTTCCTGGGAGGCCCTCTTGATTTATACTGGAGGTGGTATGGCTGGGTTGCCCCTTGCTGTGGAGTTCTTCTTCTCTCCCATGAGAAGTCTTAAGAGCTAATAGGTGGAGGGATGTAGTGGGGCACTTCAACAGTCCGGATCTGGAAGGGCTCAGGACAGGGGAGAGGGCCAAGCTGTCCAGTGGATGTCCTTGGGTGTCTTCCATCTGTGCTGGGACTTCCCCTGGCAGCCTGCACCACCCTGGGAGTGTTGCCTCCTACCATCTAAGAAGAATGAAGGCCATAGATGAGGTGTGCAGTCAGCTTGGGAAGAGAAGGTGAAGGAAAATGAGATTCACTGAAGGGCGAGGTGTAAGATGCAGGAATCCCAGTGGGAGCTCTGGGCAGTGGGAACATCCTTAGGCTGATGCAGCTCATAGCACCAGATGCCTGGTGCCCACGCCTGCCCACGCTTTTCAGGGAAAGCACCAAATCCTACCACTAACTTGCTGGGTGACCCTGGCCAGGCCACACCTCTTTAGATCTCAGTTTCATTATCCGAGAGACAGGGGGATGGATGAGATGACCCCTCAGTCGTCTAATGGACTTTGACAATCCTATCCATTTGGGGCTATGCAGAGGATACTTCTTTTGTTGTCAAGGGCTAAGGGCAGGAGGGAAGAGCTAAATGCCAAAAACTGAGGCTCCAAACAAGCAGGTGGAGCCCAGGCTCAGGTCTTGGGCAGAGCCACAACTCCCCACCTCCGTGTTATATCTCTGGGAGCTTGGGGGTCCTTGATGGGAAAGCTGCTTAAGACTTAGGCTCCTAAGCAGGCAGCTGGTTGCCAGGGAAGTGCTGGCTTCCAGGAAGAAGGGAGGCTGGGGGAGGGGGAGGGGGAGGGGAGGGGAGAGGAGGGGGAGGGGGAGAGGAGGGGGAGGGGGAGGGGGAGGTGTGTGCAGCCACCACCTGGAGGGTCTCCAAGGGCCCACCCGAACTACAAGCCCCACAGCCCTGGCTGTCTCTCAATCCTGTGCTTTCTGCCCTGTTATCTCTCTGACCTTTGAAAATGCCTCTCTCCCTCACTTCTGCAGCCAGACGCCCTCAAAGGGAGGTGCTTTGCTGGGAAGCTGAGGGGAGGGGGGCCTGGGGATTATCAGGGCCCATCTCTCTGCCTGTTCCCCTCCCGCTGTGTGGCTTGTAGCCCCTCTCCCTGGTAACCTGAAGGCTGGCAGGCACTGAATAGCAAGCCGCTGGCTGCCCCTGACCATACTATTCAAACATCCAACAGGAAGGTGAGAGCTGTGGGTGCAGAGGCAGGGAAACCCTCCCCCTGCATCTCCCCAGTGCCTCCGCCCCTCCAGAGGGCTCCAAGGAGACAGGCTGGAGTGAGGCCGTGGGAAGGCTCGGGAGCTCCCAACTCCTCTGCAACGCTCCCCTCTCCCAGCCCAGTTGCCATCCCTACCCTCCTGGCTGTCCCCTCCCTCAAGGCAGGGCCCAGGCTCTCCCAGACAAAGCCAGGTCTAACTGGAGAGTGAGGGGCGAAGGCCACTCTGCCTGGCTGGCTGAGGGGCACAGGGCAAGGCAGAGCCTAGGGCAGGTTGGGTCACAGTGGTGCCCGGTGCTCCTGGGGCCTCCCTTGGACAGCTGAGAAGAACTCTTCGCCCGGCTGGGGACTGCTGAGGGCTGGCTCAGAGGTCAGTGCTGGGGGACTGCAGGAAAGCGGGGCTGCACCCTTCCTGGGGTACTTTAGGGAGAATGTGAGGGCGTGCTCAGACCTGGGGAATCCCTCCACTCTTCTGGAGAGCGGAAAAGCCCAGTAGGAGCAGTGGTTAGTCCGAGGCTATACAGAAAGCCGTGCTGACATCAGTCCCCTCTGCTCACAGCGTGCCCTGCTCTATGGAGCTCTGAATGAAGAAAGAAGGTTCTAGACTAAGCTTGCAGAGATATGTCCAGAGCAAGGCCTGCCGGCATGCCTTGGACTCCAACAGGCAGGGAGAGGCTTCAGCCGCTCTCAGAATCATTCCAAGCCTTGGTCTGATGGAGGTCTCCTTTCCCCAGAACGACGGGTCCCTGCTGGCTGCTCAGAGAGGGTATCAAGGGGGCCTGCAGCTGGCTTTGCTGTGCGTCCCGGGGGGATGGCTTGATGTTTTCAAGCACTTTGGAACCTCTTGCTTTGAAGGAAAATACTCGAATGCTAATTATAGCCTCACTTATCTTTTTTTAAAGCGCTGCCCCAAGGACTGAAGCCTGGACCTGCTTTGCTGGCCTGAGAGGGTCTCCAGATCCATGGGAAGGCCTTGAAATAACATTAGGACTAGTAGGATTGAGACTTTTCCCACTTCCGAATGCCCTTTTCTTACTCCCAGCCAAGCACTGCCCTGGGTAGGACAGACGGACGGGCAGTTTTCTCCTCATGGGACACGGTGGTGGGCATACCCCATCCTCCTTCCCTGCTCAGATTCAAGGAAGGGCCAACCCACGTATGGCCCGGCCAGAGCACTCTCTAGGCCTGATGCCCGACAGGCAGAGGCCCTGGGCAGCTAGCTGGGCATGAGAGTTTCCATCTGGGAGCTGGGAGAGGTCATGTCCTGTCTGGAAATGCTGGAAGGAGTGTGGTGGGAACTGGGTGGGGGGTGGGGGTGCACTGGATGCCCTCAGTCGCTGCCGGGCACAGGAGAGGCTGCAGGCGGGAGGAGGCTGTGTACAGGCAGCCGGGAGTTAGGTCCTGTGGCTGCTGGTGAGTGCCTGGGCAGCGTGGGGCTGGGCCGCCCCTCTCCACTCCCCTCTGCCTGCTGATTTGGACTCTGCAGCCCACATGCAGAGCCTCGGCAGGGCACGACCTAAAGCCCTTCCTTCTGTCTAGTGTTGGCGCTAGACCTTGACTGAGTTAGCATAAGCTGCAAGTTGGGAAAAGGAGGGAAATCTGTTACCCATCAGGCTCATGAAAGTCTCCAAGGTCAAAGAGAAATAGATGATTATTTCTTATTAGACCCCCCTTTTGGATTTCCTGTCCTGTGTTTGTAGAAATCACAGATCACAAACGCTGGCCTGGAAGCTAGATGTAGCCTCCTTATGCATTTTGTTTGGCCTGTTGTAGTATTTTAAATATTTGAAAATTCACTTCGATTTTTTAAAAAATCAAGTTTGTTTGTCCTTTGCAGTGTCTTTTTTTCCCCCCTCTCTCTCTCAACCAGATTTGAATTAGTTGCCAATATTTAAACATCAGGAACGTTTGCCTAAAAAGTCCAGATTTCTGGTTTCTCTCGGGAACCTGGAAGGGGACCACAGGGGCTTGCCTTCCGGCATTCCATCAGCCTGGCCGAGGCCCCTCGGCCTCTGCTCTCCAGGTAGGCCTGCCCACCTGTCCCGCTGGTCACACGTTATCTACCATCTGCGCTCTGTAAGCATTTTAATTTGCAGCCAGAAGCTCAGCTTGACTTTCCAGCTACAAGGACCACCTGCCGTCCTCCCTCTAGTGGGATGATCCTAAGTGATAACAGGTGACTATGTCAGGGTTTCGAGCCCCATCTTGTCAACTCAGTTGCTCTCTGTGGGTTCTTCCCCACCTGTTCTCAGAGCTGCTCAGGGAGTCCTGGGAGAGAGTTGGGAGCCAACGGGGTGGCAAGGCCACTGGGCCAGGAGTCAGGAAACCTGGTCCTGGTCTTGCTTGCCCACTGGCTCACAGTGTGACCTTGGCAGTCCCTTATTTGGGCCTCAGTTTCCTCACTTGTCAAGGGAGCAGGTTGGTCTTCCTCAGGAAGCACCAATAGAAATTCCCCCAGGGCCAGGCAGGTGACACAGGTGTGCAGGGGGCCTGAGGGCAGGGAGTGCGATGGGCTGGGGCCAGCACCCTGTCTAAACGGGGCAGCTACGGCTCAGCCGCGGCCACTGGGTGCCTGGCCCCATGTTGCCAGTGTTGAAATTCTGAAATTTCAAGAGAAGCCAGACGTTCAGATATTTATGTGAAATATCTTGGTTTCCTTTTGTTTTTTAAAAATATTCACAATTAATTTAAATTTATAAAAACACTGCAAGAACCCAACAAAACACACTGGTGCGTCCCCAGTTTGCAGTCTTGGCATTAGATAACTGCTAGGGTCCTTGCCTGCTGCAACCTCCTATGATTGATGAATCGTTCCTGGTCACAGAGCACCTTAGTGATGGAGTTGGTCTTAGATCCCAAGTTTTCAGTCTAAGACTATTGTAATTCATGAAAATTGACTTTAAAATGCCGGAAGGCACTACCCTCGTGCCTCCTCCATGAGTTCACGTCCAGCTCCATCACTTTCCCAGTGTGTGACCTTAGACCTGTTACCTCTCCCAGCCTCATTGTTCTAACTTGTAAAATGACCGTAATGCTATCTGCAGCTAGGTTAGCTGTGTCTAGAGTCCATCGAAGTTCCCCTCCCTCTCCAGTCCCAAGTCCACCTGATTTGTTCCTGTCCCATTCTTGTTGCAGGAGCCATGAGCACAGAGGGCCCCAGCCCCCTCGCCTTCCTCACAGCTCCTGCCACTCCGGGGAGGCTCTCAGTGGCAGTTGACCCCATCCCCGTGCTCATTGCCCTGGCCTGCATCTTCCTCTTGCTGGCCACCTGTCTGCTGTTCATGACCCTCTGCAAGCCCGCTGCGCTGGAGCCGAGGCGCCACTGGGCCTGCGAGTGCATGCCGCACCACCCGGGGAGCCCCAGTGAGCCCCAGCTCCGGCTCTGGAAGCGCCTGGGCTCGCTGCGCCGCTCCCTGCACAGCTTCCGCCGTGGCTGGCCTGCCCCAAGGCGCCCCCTGCCGGGCAGAGAGGACCACGACGACTGTGACTGCATAGAATCTACAAAGATGTGACGAGAGTGTCCCCCTACTCCAGGGTCCATCTGCGGGCCCTCCTGCCTCAGACGGAAACCGGCACCACAGGCTGCAAGAGGACAGTGGCCCAAACAACATGGGCCACGCGCTCACCCCCACTGGTTCCCTGTGTGCCCAGGCCCGTGGCCTTTCCCAGAGACGGCCCCTGCAAGAACACCTTCCTTCCTGCAGACACTCTAGCTGCTGCCTGCTGGAAGGCTTCTGGACCAAGCTGAGCACCTGCAGCCATGTGGACCCTTGGCCCAAGGCTCTGAACGGTACAAACCTGGGGCCCCCAGGGCCCCTCTCTGACCACCAGGCACCAACCGTCTCCAGGAAGCAGCACCCCTGCTTCCCAACAGAAGCCCTGCCCGCCCTCCAGGTGCCAAAACCCAGCTCAGATTCCAGTGCGAGTTGCTGAATGGCCAAAGGTTCCCTCCAGCCAAGTGAAATACTCAGCCCCTGCTGGGGATAAGGGAGTGTCCTGCCCTCTGTGCCAACTCAGTGCCCAAGGCAAAGGGGAACCCAGGGAGTCTTCTCCTCGGACTTCCTGGGCCTGCCAGCATTTGCCTGTGATACACGGGAGCAGCCAGCACCCTTGGGTGGATCAGATGCTGGGTCCCTGCTGGGAGGAGGGGCAAGCAGGAGGAGCTCAACACCACCCAGCCAATCACAATCTCGGCTGTCATCTTGGCGTGTCCCCCCCCACCCAGCCCCCATGCGCCTCTGCTAAGATGGATGAGGAACGCGCTGAGAATGAGTTAAGAAGCTCCTTGCACAGGCCAGGACTGCTCCTGTGTCAGAGTGGGAGGAGGCACTGCCAGCAGCTGGAGGTGTTGCTATCTGGGCTCTGAGGACACAACATAGCGGCTCCATGCATCACCCAGGGAAGGAGGCGGCCTTCCTTCGAGGGGAAGGGTCCAGCTCTCTCCAGGACGGCTGTGGGCCCTCCGGCTCGGACCACATAACGTGTGCTACCTGTATTTTTGGCCACTGCTTCACTGACTGGCTACTGTCAAAGTAATCCCACACCAAGGTGGGCTTCTCAGAATCCCAAACCTTCAGCCTCTCGTCACGATGCTGGGGTTAAACACTTTGGTTGGGTCCCAAATTTGGAGGGTGGGCAGAGGGGTCTGAACTGCCCAGCTTCTGCCCCAGAGAGTCATCTGTCCGGGGCCACCTGGTACCCCACCACGGACTGCTCCACCGCGCCGTGCTACGCCCCATAGCACAGCCAGCCGAGTCTCCTCACAGGGTGAGCTCCGATTTTGGCACTCCCTGGCTCCAAAACCTTCACTGGCTCCCTACTGCCAGATCAAGCCAGAGCTCCTTCGTCTGGTGTTTGGTGCCCACTGGGAGCTGGCTGTGAACGATCCTTCTAGCCTCTGCTTGACCCAAGACTCCAGGTAAACTGAAATACCTGTCCTCCCCTGGCTACGGCTTACCTGGCGCGCCCTCTGTGAAGCCCTCTTTGCTCTACACCTGAAACCACCTCCTACCTGAAACCAAGGGAGGGCAGGGACACTTGCTCTTGGCAGTGTGGGTCATCCCTGTGTCTCCGCCTTCCCACAAGCCTGGGAGCTCCCAGAGAGCGAGACCGCATCCAACCCCTCACTCTGCCTCACCAGCTCTGGGCTCAGAAGTATGGGGCCTCTGTTGACTGAGTGAAGGGTGGCCCCGTCTAGTCCCGGGGGGCATCCCCTTCTCCCTTCTGATGCTTCTACGGAGAAGCTCTCTGTCCAAGCAGGCCCTCTTGGACAGGCCCAGTGTACCTTCCTTTTGGGTCAGCCTGACATCACATCAAAGAGCGAGCCCGCCTTGGCCAGAAACTTACTTCCAGGGGGGCCTTGGAGAAATCACCAGTGCCTCAATTTCTCCCTGAGAAACGGGAAGAATCAGGCCTGCCTTATATTACTCACAGAGCTCTAGGATTTCAGTCTGAGTAGTTTGTATAAATAGAAACCAATTCTTGGGGTTTAGAAAGTGCGCAGGCCCCCTCCTGCAGCGCTGTGTCCCCCTCCCTTCCAGATTAGTGACGCCTCCCTGCTTTGCCTCCCGCCAGCTCTCCCTGAGGCATCCCAGGCTGAACTCTGCCTGCAGCCGGTCCCCCGACCCCCGCTGGCCAGCGTGCTCTGCCTAGCACGTGGTGTCACCGGGGTGGGCAGTAAGGCTACCCCCGGCCTGAAGGACGAAAAGCTGGGGAGGAGGAGGGGCTCTCAAAGGCTGCCAGACCCCCAGCTGTGTCCCCAGGTTGGTCCTGGGAGACGGGTGTTAGGTTTTGGGCTAGGGGAGAGGCGGGGCCCCACAGCTTGGTGCATGTGGGGTGTCTCTAAACCCCTAGGAGCTGAGGCTCAGAGGGACAGACCCCTTTTCTAGAACCAGCCCCCAGAGTCCAGCAACCCCCCGTGGCTTCCTGGACTCTCTCTCGGCACCTCTGGAAGTCAGCGCCCTGCCCCACGCCCGGCCCTGATGCAGGGAGGGGGCACACTCCCAGCTTCCTGCTCTCCTGCCCCTCCCAAGCCCCGGAGCCCGGCCCAGCGGGCAGGCCCAGATTCGCTCTTGGGCTCAGCCTCCAATGGGAAACCCTGCGCTCAGCTGGTGAAGAGGGTGATTCATGCCCGGCCCCCCTCCCCACGCAGCAACTGAGGCCTCCAGGGAGGGCTGGGGAGGGCACCCAGCCTCCTTTCCAGGTCCCCCCCTTCCTCCCTCGAGGCCCAAGGCTGTCGTTCCTGCTCCCCGGGCAAAGGAGCCCTTTCTTTTTGTGCCGGTTTATTTCCCAAGAGGGGAGCTTCAGCCAAAAGCCCTGTGAAAGCAGCTCTGTTCCGGGCCTCACTGGGCCCTGGCTTTCGCTCCTCACTCCTTTCTGGGAAAACGTGACACCTCTAGCTCCCCCTGCTCTGAAAGGCCTTTCTGGGTGCAGTGGGGGATGGGAGAGGACTGTGGGGGAGGGAGGGAGGAGAGGAGGGCCGAGGCCCTCCTTCTGTCTTGCGGGGAGCAAGGGCCCATCTTGGGCTACATAACCTCGGGGCCTACTCTCCCCAGGAGGGAGAAGGGAGCCTGGGCCCCCCCTTGGCCACAGCGCCGGCTACTTTTGGAGCAGCAGCTGGACCCTCTCCTATTTCCAGCCCGCTCTGCTGCGAGGCCACTGAGCGCATGCGCGCGCTGAGCTGAGCGTGGCCCTGCCTGTGCCCCGGCCGCCACCTGCCTGCACGATGCTGTGGCCCTCAGGGATGTCCTCGGGGACGCTGGCTTCATAGCTGCTCTGCAGAAAGATGGGCCGGTTGTCATTCACATCCAGGACCGTGACAAACACGGTCGCCGTGCCTGTGCGCCGCTTGCCGACGGGGCCATTGTCTGTGGGAGGTGAAAGAGGATGGGTGTTAGCAGCTGCCTGAGGGGCACGTTCCCAGGCACCAGCCACAGGTATGCCCTCTTCCCCCACCTGCTCTGGCCTTTGCAAGGGGGGGGCTCTTTTTCTCTTTAGATTAGGAACAACACTGACCGTATCTAATACGTTCCAGACGCTATTCTAACTCATTCAATCCTCACAGCAAGCCTGCCAAGCGGGCGCTCTTATCATCACCCCCATTTTACAAAGGAGGTAACTGAGGCATGAGGTGGGTTGAATGGTGGCCCCCAAAAGATACAGCCATGGCAAATCCCTGGGAACCTGTACGTGTAACCTTATTGGGAAGGAGGGTCTTTGAAGATGTAATTAAGTTAAGGATCTTGAGATGAGGTATCCGGTATCCTGGATTTTCTGGGTGGGCCATAAACCCCATGCCAAGGGTCCTTATGAGGGAAAGGCGGGTGGGATTTGACACAGAGAGGAGAAGGCCACGTGACGTTGGAGGCAGAGACTGGAGTTCTGCAGCCACGCGCAAGGAACCCTTAGAGCCACCAGAAACCGGAAGAGGCAAGGATTCTCTCCTGGAGCCTCTGGAGGGAATGCAACCCTGTGGACAACTACTTTTGAACTTCCGGCCTCCAGAGCCGTGAGGGAATAAATTTGTTCTTTAAGCCACCGAGGCTGTGGTACTTCGTTACAGCAGCCCTAAGAGCCAGATACAGGTCCTGAGATGCCAAACCTGACTGCCGTCAGGGCCAGGAAGGCAAGACCCCACACCTGGGCATGCCTGCCTCAAGGGGCAGCTGTCCTCTGCTCCGGTCCACACTGGACAGGCAGGAGGGGGCCCAGTGACACTAGATCTTCTGATTTCTCAGGAGAAATCAAACGTCTGAGCTTTTAAATAAAATCTCCTGATTTTTAAACATTCACAGTGAATTGTCATTTCTTATGAAACATGAGTTGAGTCAAACCCACCTACAGGATGGATTGGATCCCTGCATTCAGGGATGGCGGCTCTGCTTGATTTCTAAGCCTAAGGTATCCAGGGGCTCTGCCCCTTCGGTTCCTTGCAGGACCCTCCCAGGGCTCAGCCCCAGGGGCAGCTGTTGGATCATCTTCCCTGGGAGAGGGAGCTTGTGCCCAGTTGCTGCATGACCAGGCAAGGATGGTCACCCTAGGGAGGAATGCTGCCGCTGCACTTGAACCCAGATTAAGGCTGGGGCTGCAGCAAGGATTTGTCACCACGTGAGCCAGAGGATGGAGCCAACACGCAGGGGGCAGAGCCAGCCAGTGCAGAGAGACTGAGGCCTGGTGGCATCACCTGAGCCCCAAAGCCAGTCATAGTTGAAGCTCCATCTCCCCGTGGACTGGTTTTGTGAGCCTACACGGTTGAAGTCAGTTTATTTTAAAATTTGCCGCCAAGAGTCCTAATTAATTGAAAGGCACTTGTAGAGGCCACTTCCTCCGAGAAGCCTGCTTTGATCACCCCCTCCCCATGTTTCCACCACCCTCCGTGCTTGCTACCCTTGGGCCGCACCTTCTTCCCTTTCTGCTTCGTCCTCCTGGCTTTGCAGTGATTTGTCTATGTGCTGCTCTCCCGTATGGCTCCCACACAGCCCCTGCCACACCACCTTGGCAGGTAGCGCCACGTGCCGAGCCTCACGGCCCGCAAGGGCACAGTAGTATACTGAGGGTCTGGTTGCCCTTTCTCCAGCGGCATCAGGGCAGAGCCTTTGGCTCAAGGCCTGGCTCCTGGAAGGCCACCCCACGTGAACCCACTGGTGCCTACCGATGGCCTCCAGGACGAGCGTGTATGAGGCTGTGGTCTCCCGGTCCAGGTTCACCACCGTTCTCACGACGGCGTCGCGGTAGCCAACGCTGAACTTCCCATCCACGTTTCCACCTGTGGGCAAGAGAGAATGAAGCTCTGGTCAGGAAACAGAGCTCCCGGCCAGGGAAAGGGCAGTGGCACCCAGCTCTGCTTCTGAGCCAGGACACTCCAGGGGTGGTCCGGGGGTGAAAGGCTGTGCTTTCCACTCGGCTTTGCCAGGGAAGGGGGTCCTGGGGGACTCTGATGAGGGCGTGGCCTGTGTGGGCTTAGGTGAACTGTCAAATGCCTGAAAATCATAAGGGTCTAACATTCATTGAGCACCTACTGTGTACCAGCCACTTCGTGGAGCATTTCCTCTCATTTGCACTA
The DNA here is from genome assembly GCF_964374135.1 of Grampus griseus. NCBI lineage: Eukaryota > Metazoa > Chordata > Mammalia > Artiodactyla > Delphinidae > Grampus > Grampus griseus. The sequence continues at coordinate 25,956,137 of NC_139010.1, read as the reverse complement.
TCACTACTTTGCAGAGAAGGAAAACAGTCCTTTAGTGAGGTTACAGGGTACAGTCACCTATTCGGGGTGTAGGACTCCCAACTCAGCAGTCTGATTCCCGAGTCTGAGTCCGTCTCCACTCTGCCACCTGCCTGTCGGGTAGAAGTGTCTGAGCAGTTGACCTGGGCTGGGGCTTTTATATGTGGCCAAGGACTTTGGAGTCAGCCGAGCGTTCTTGGGCCCTCTGAGTGGGGACTCCTGGAGGCTCCACAGGGTAAAGAGTAGAAGCAGGTGGACAGGAGACATGCCTCAGACAGTCCTCCTGAGTTCTGGGACAGGTGGGAAGGGTGAGGGCCTCCTCCCTGAGGCAGACACAAGCCAGGAAAGGACTCCATCGGAACAGTGTGGAGACCCTTCCCCTGCCAGCTGGGAGGCAGTGTGGCATTCTGGGCAGCAGAGGGCGCCACTGCATCGGGCTTGGGCTAGCTTGGCTCAGGACACAGCACAGCGTTGGGCGGAATGTGCAGAATTAAAATCCGAGAAACCTAGGGCTGGGAGGGCTCTCAGGTCAGCAGAAACTGGCCACTTTGAGGCACTGGGAAGTCATCCTAGGGGCTGCCGCCAGGTGTTCCCTTGTCCTCACATGGTTTGCTCCCGTTCCCCGAGCCTCCAGTATCTGCTCCCCAGTGCCTGAAGCACCATCTACAAGGGACACAATCTGACTCCGAGGGGCAGGGAAGGAACTAGGACACAAGTAGCGCTGGTGGCCAAACCATGGCTCGTGCCATGTGGGGGTCCTGATAACAGCCTTTTCCAGAGCAGTCTTGAGGACCGGCCTGTAAGGAGCTGGCCTGAGGGTGTGGGGCTCCTTTAGGGAGGGGAAGGAGGGAAAGGATCTGGAAAGGGAGGCAGAGGCCTGGGAGTTCACCTGGGCTGCAACTGTGGACGGGCCGTAGTCTGGGATTCCTCGCTCCGGAGGAGAGGCATCAGGGAGGCTGGTGTGTGCACGGCATGTGTGTATATGAGTGTGCATGTAATGTGGCTGCAGGTAGGCCATGGACAGAGGGAAGATTGAGCCAGTAAAATGGCCGAGGGAGGGCTGAGGAATGTGAAAGAACTGCCCTGCTCCCTGCCATGCATTCCAGCACCTCTCATGTGTGTCCTGGACTGAAGAATGCTGGTAGACTGTTCTAATCCAGGAATGACTAATACGTGGCATGTTTGCCACCACCTACCAAGCCTACTGTCGTGGCAGACATCACTAATCGATCATGGCTCCCCTTCTACTGTTGAGCCAGACATGGCCTCATAGTATTTCTCCACAGGTCTCTAAGTGGTAGCCACTTGACACTTTTAAGCGAAAACCATTTCACTCAGGGATGTCTAAGCCATCTGCCTCTAAACAGATGCAAATTCTCCTCATGGGTGAAAGGTCCCCAAGGAAGGAAAAGGCCACATTCCTCTAGTCACTGCTTTGTCACCCTGATATGGGGTGGAGTGGGGGGCAGGGCTCCTCCCCAGGAGTCACTGGCTCCACCACCCTCTAGAATAAACTTCAGGAAGTCCACCTCCCCACCCCCATCCCCCTACAGGTTCAGGAGGCCCCCAGAGAGCCAGACCACAGGGACCCAGGAGCAAAACCCTGAGGAGAAGTCAAGGGCAAATCCTCAGGGAGACCCCAGCAGCAGCAAAACCCTGATGGCTGACTCAGGCCCCTTCCCCTCTCCCGGCTGGCTGCTCATCCGGGAGGGGGTGGAGGCAGGGCCAGACCTGTGATGAAGTAGCTGAGCTCAGCGTTGAGGCCCACGTCGTTGTCGGTGCAGTTCAGCCAGACCACCCGGAAGTCCCGCGGCACGTCCTCGGACACGGAGACGTTGTATGTGGCAGGGTGGAAGGTGGGTGTCTCGTCATTCACATCCAGCACTGTGGGCAGAGTCGGTGGTCAGGGCTAGGCCTGGCTTCTGCTCTAAACAACCAGCTCTAAAGGCAGTGGCTCGTGCCACAGACCAATGGAAGCACATTTCCTAGGAGTCGACACCTGCGGGTCATGAGCTGAGGGCCCCCATGGCCGCTGGGGCCGGGACAGAGCTGACCAGAGATCCACACCCTCCCACAGCTCCCGTTCCCCTGGGGACTTGCTGCTGCTCATGCTGTCCAGACCCCACAGCCTCTTTCCAATACACGCCTAACAACGACGACGATAAGTTATGATGACGATGATCACCATTTCTCAGCTCTCCCCAGGTGCCAAGCGTTGCTAAGTGCTGCCTCTACAGGACCACACGGGCCCCTCACATCATCCTCACTAGGCAGCCGTCATTAGACACACTATATAGGCAAGGAAGCTCAGAGCAACTGAATGACTTGTCCAAAGTCACACAGTGAGGGAGTGGTGGGGTGGGGGTCTGGGGAAGCCCGTCCCCAGTTTGTCCCAGGGAAAGTAGCTGGCTTTGAAAGCTACCCTTCCTTCCGCGCCCCACACACCCCAGCCAAGAAAGTCTCATTTCCCTTATAGATCTGTGTTTTCAGCTCTGCATGCCAGGCCCCCATTCCTCGGGCAGATGGAGCTTGGGATGACCTTCAGTGAAATGAGCCCCGCGCCACTCCGGCTCCTCTCTGTGATAACGTCAGGAGAAACGATAGGCTCATCTGATGACACGGCTTCTGCTGAGCCTTGGGAAAAAAATCTGGGGTCCTCTCTGAGAGGACTGGACACCTGCCCTGTCAATCACGGGCACAGACGTGGGTCCTCACACTGGCACCAGGAGCCCACAAGCCTTGGACCAGCAGGAGAGAGAACACTCGGCTCTCTAGTCGTCATCATCTTGGGTCGCGCTTAAGGAGGGTGAATGTGCCGAGCCGACCACCACCCAACCCCCATCCCACAGAGGCTGGCAGGACCCAGGATGGGACCAGGCCTGTCCTAGAGAACAGGCCACATCCTGCCCATTACACTCTGAACTTACTTCCCTGGGGTTACTCCTGGCCCTCTGTCAACAGCTCATGTCCACATCCCAGTTTTGTCTTAAGAATTAAAGATACAGCCAGAGTAGATGAGCAACAGTCACCCTCCTTGGCCTGGCCCCGCCCTGATAGAGGTTGGAGACGGTGGGAATTACCCAGAGGGCCCCAGGACGATGAGGAATCCTAGGGAGCCTGGGAATCCCAGCTGCCCTCTTCCGGGGGTGATGCCCTTCCACTGCGATTCCAGGCATTCCCCACACACGGGAGGGGAGGCTTCCCTTTACATCTCCAAATAGAAAGTCTGTCCCTCCAAAGACGAGGACAAAGGGTTTTGAACCTCCCCTGCCTGCTCGTGAATCCGAGGACGCCACCCCCTGAGCAAGCCCTCTCTGCTGCTGCCAGGATCAAAAAGGGGGACCTTAGCAGTGGGTCCAGGCCACTGCCCCTGGGCTCTGGGACCCTGAAGGCAGTGACCAGGTGGGAAGAAGGCCCTGCCGGCATTTCTGACTTAGTGGAGACAGAGAGGGCTCTGCTGTGTCGAATGGCTCCAGCTGAAGAGGGCGCCCATCGGCAAGGTAGCCTGTGCCGCCTGGACAGGGGACAGCAGTGGTGAGCGTGGGCTCCCAGCCGCCTGCCACTGCCCCAGGACCCGTGCCATGTGCTCAGTGCAGCAGGAGGCACCCCTGCCCCCTCACCTCGGATGGTTAGCGTGCTGGTGGAGGTCTTGGGGGGTGCGCCCGCGTCGCTGGCCACCACGCGCAGCTGGTACTCGGCGATGCGCTCGCGGTCCAACTCGGTGGTGGTGACCACCACGCCGCTGCTGCTGTTGATGAGGAAGTCCATGCGGGGCATGCCCACAGGCATGCGGTAGGACACCAGCCCGTTCAGGCCCTCGTCCAGGTCGATGGCCACCACCTGAGGGAGAGGAGGGGCCGCGTGAGGGGTGAGGACACCAGCACTGACGCTCATCCCCTGAGAAGTACTCCCTCCTTCCCGCTGACCCACGCCTGGCTCCGGCAGACACACCTGCCCCCACCACAACCCAGAGCCTCAGGCCAGGCCACTGTCCCCAGCGCAGCCTCCCAGATGCTCTTTAAGGGGGCAGCACGTCAGAGCTGAAAGGTATCCAGATGTAACAAGTGCGGCCGGGAGTGGGGTGGCACGGGAAAGGGGCTTTTCAGAACAAGAGTCCAGGTCCACAGCCCTCCCCCCTTCAAAACCCTGCTCTCTTCGTTAGGAAGCCCTCCCAGGCTCACCCCAGCTGGCTCGGGACCCTCCAAGCTCGGCTGTCTCCCTCACCCCCGGCCCTCGTGCTGCTGGCTAGCAGCAGCTGTTAACAGCTCAGACCCTTTCAACTACATGGAGCTCAACTACACAGAACGTTTGACCAAAAGGACTCCCTTCCCTGCTTTGTTTTCATTTGTAAGACAACAAAAATAAGATGATATCAAGAACTTGTTTTTAAAAGTCACTTGAGGATTTGATTATTATTTTAAACAGGCCATTCGAGGCCATGTGTAAGCAAACCTCCTTCCAATCCCTACACTGTTCCCATTTGCACCTCTAGTCCTGACGAGCGCTCCTGACTCAAGACCCTGATATGTTGAAAGTTTTACAGAAGACGATTCAAGACATTTGAGAAAAAATGTACAATAATAGTTAAAATAAGAGCTTTGGATCAAGCCAAGACTCTCAGGATTGAAAGACAATGTCAAAGTCATCTGGTCTAATTTACATCCAACAAGTTGGATAAGAGGGTATCCAGACTCAGCTTGAATGCTTTCCATGACGGGGGGCTCACCACTTCCAATTTGTCTGCACACAGCTCTAATCCCTGGCGAAAGTTCTTCTGCACATTCAGCAGAAATCATTATTGGTTGAGGTTGTAGAGGGCACCTGGGGAACCGCTGAGCTTGGGTCAGAGCCCTCTTTCTGTATCTGAAGACAGTTTCCCAGTTAAATGCTCCCAGCTCCTCCCACCATCTTCTCATGACTCTGAGACAGTTCCTCTGTGAACTCAGAAGCTGTGCTGGTGGGCATTTCCTTCCTCTGCTGTCTCTGAGCCCTGGAGAACCAGGTCTCGGGGCTCATCGGCTCTCTCGCCAACCTCCCTCTTATTTGGGGGACTTCTCAGGGACTGGCTGCTGTTCCCTGGATCACAGCTCCCCCTGCTGGGGGTTTGGGGAGAATGTTCTGTTGGAGAGAGTGAACGCTCCCTGGATCCTTAATCTCCTTTTATGGACGAAGCAACTGAAGCACAGTGGGCCTGCAGGGCATGGCCAAGGTTAACCATCCCGGCATCCTTAGCAAATGGGATCAGGCTAACCCTGTGCCACGGGCTCCCGCTGTCTCTAGGGTATAAACCCTCACGATAGACACATAAATCACGAGCACATCGGCTACTGTGTATCTCCTGCAATCCAAGCGCCAGGTGGCTTACACAGGTGTCTGATCGAATCCCCACAGCACAGCCAGCCAGGTACTCTTCTGATCCCCATTTCACAGGTGAGAAAATTGAGGCCCAGAGAGGTTAAATAGTGTGCTCCAAGTCACCCAGCACACAGGTGGTGGAGTTGGGACCCACACCCATCTCGGTTGTACTCCAAAGCCCATCTCAACTTTGAGGGCTTTCCAGTGTTTCTAAATAGCCCCTGTGAGGGCATCACCTCCCCTCAACCTGGACCTTCAGGGCCTCCCCGACCAGGAGGGTGATGAAGCAGGAGGCAGAGGACCCAGGTTCAAGTTCAGGCCCTACCCCTTCTCGGCTACAGGGACTTGGGAAAGTCTCTGTAAGTCTCCTGAAAAGTGGGGGAATCCACCCGCTGTGTGGCACTGCCTTGGGGTTTACAGGGGAGCACAGGGGAGAGGGGGCTGCCCATGGAGGCGGGATGCCTGGGCTACACTCGTCTGACCTTCTTCGTGTTCTAGAACCACCTATAGGCATGAAGTGCTGAGGGTCTTGGGCCAGCCCTCCACAATCGGGCCCTGAGAAACTGATTTGGCTTCCTAGAATTCTATTCTTCGTCCCCCTCCCTCCCTCCGCCTTTAATCATCTCCTGTGGTGCTTTCCTTTCCAGACCCAGCTCAAGCCCCTCCTCCTCCAGGAAGCCTTCCACTTCCATCTCTCAGAGCACTGGCTCTCCAAGTCTGGTGTGGATTGTGTCCCGTCTGATGGTCTCGGGCTGGCCTCCCCTGTCCCGCCCCTGCCAAGTGTCTGTCACAAGGCTGGGCACACAGCACCCACTGCTCCCTTGCTGGCTGGCTGGTGAGGGAGATGACAGAGAGCAGGCTCCCGGGCCAGGAAAGGGAAACTCACCTGGTAGACGGAGACCCCCGCAGGGGTGCCTTCAAGCACCTCGGCCACAAAAGGCAGGTTCTGAAAGGTGGGGTCATTGTCATTGAGGTCCAAGAGGTTCACAAACACCGTGGCACTGCTGGTGGCGCTCAGAGGGGGTGTGCCACCTAGGGGGGGGGCCGGGGACAGGAGAGGGAAAGAGGGGTGTGGGAGAAGAAGAGGGGTGGAGAAAGGCGATTCAGTGGCCCTCCATCCCAGGGGCCCCTTCACGAAGCAGCCTGGGCCTTGCACCCCCAGCTCCCTCTGCCCTCTGCGAGGGCTGGGTCACAACTGGGAAGTGGGTGTCACTCCACTCTTAGTCATCAAGACACAGCCCTCCTGGGTAGGTCCCAGGACGCCCAGAGGACATGCCACGGGGGGAGGTCCCCAGTTCACTGAGTGTCAGGGGCCACAGCCCGGGCGTGAGGGGCACGTACAGTCTGTGACAGAGACGATGATCTTGCGCATCAGCTCCGCCTCGTGGGGGTCGGGGTTCTCCCGGTCCAGCATGATGTGCGTGGTGCGGATCTTGCCTGTGCTGCTGCTGATGTGGTAGAACTTGTTGGGTGGCTGGATGCTGTACACCAGAGTGCCGTTCTCCCCCAGGTCCGGGTCAATGGCCACCACCTGCCCGGGAGGAACCGACCCCTCCACTGAGCCAGGCCAGGGAGGGGGTCTCTGTGGCCCGGGCTGCCCGCCCGGGTTGTCTGAGCTCACACACCGGGCCCGGGCACCCCACTGTCTGGGAGCAGGAGGTATCCTCGCTCAAACTTGGGAAGTGGGTCTCCCTCCTGGCTTCAGCAGGGGGATCTCTGGGGGTGGGGAGGAAGGAGGTCAGAAGATGAACAAGCACTGGAAGTCCTGGGCTTCCTGGCTTCTCCATCTGCTGTTCTGACTTTAGGTAAGTCCCCTTCCCCACTCAAGCCTCGGCTTCTGATCTGTAAAAGCCACACTTAGCACCCGATAGCATATAGGAGGCTCCCCGAACCTCATAGACACCAGGCCTTCTCCACCTGCTGTGTCAACAGTCTTACGAGGAGGACACCTATGATTAAGCCCATTTCACAGATGAGGCACGGTGAGTCTCCCAAAGTCTCCCAGCCAGGAAGTGGCTCTAGGTCCCTCCGGCAGGAAACACCGCCAGCATCCTTCCTTTTCAGACATGCGGGGTAACATGTTCATGGAGCTTTTGGGGGAGGAGTCCCTGTAGCTCACGACCACGGAACTCTTCAGGGTGGGGGCTGGGAAGGGTTGGGGAGTCCAAAGCCTTGGCTGATCTTTTGAAAGGCTTTGAAACCACAGATTTTGGGAACTGGGTTCCTCATCAAACCCTCTCTTCTTTCCTCTGGAGCTGTAGATTGTGAGGCAATTTGAAAAGAACTGGGCCTCTTGGGACACCAGGGATGACAGGGCATGGGAAGGGAGCCATGGATAGGTCCCCTGGTCTGGAGGGTGGGCCAGTCATGGGGCTGGGGATAGGGGAGGCTGGAGGAGGGAGAGGCCTGAGTTTCTCTGAAGGGGCACGCCATCCTCGAGAAGGGGGAGGGTCTCAGGACAGGGGGCCCAGACACTCTGGCCCCTTTAACTTTCCAGCCCCTCCCCATGAAGGGATCAGCCTCACTGCTGACCTAACCCAGAGCAACAGACCCTGCAGCGCATTCTCTCCCAGGTCCTCACGCCCACCAATCCCCTGCTCTGTAGGACCTTCTCTACCATCCACCGCCCACAAGGGGAAAGCAGAGCTCAGAGAGGCATGGGCCAGCCTCAGTGTCAGACAACACCAGCCTCGGAGCTGACTCAGCTCCCACCCCGGACAGCAGTGGCACCCACCCCTCCGCTCACCCCCAACCCTGGCTGCAGGGGCCACTGCGGCACCAGAGGGGGACAAGATCAATGGCGGGTGGTGACCGCAGTCCCAGGGGCCGCATCAGGACGGTGTCATTCTTAACTCCAGAACACGTGGCGATGACAGCCTGGCCGTGTCAGCTCCTTCATCTTACTTGATGTGGGGTCTTTTGTGCTTTGGCGGCAGAATCTGTCCCTCCTCTGGCTTAATCCTCAGCCCGCGGTGTCTCAGGGGCCATTAGACCAGAACAGACAGATGGTTCACCTGCTCAGGGTGCCCATCTGCCCCTGGGCCCCAGGGAGGTCAGGGAGAGAGGCCAATGTTGGCGCTGAACTCCGAGCCACTCTGGGCCCCTCTTCTGCTTCAGAGAGTGGGACATGGCTCTAGTCCCACCCCAGCTGCTCAGCCCATCTCCTCCCTTCCCAGCCTTGCTGTGCCAATGGGGATGGGGGAGGCCCCAGCCTTCCAGGCCTGAGCAGCCCTCACTGTGCTGTGGGCATGGTGCTCAGTTTCCCCGCCTCTATAATGGGGACCCCATCACCCCTGTATCGACAGCAGGGGACAAGGCTCTCCTGGTATCATTTCAGCCAGGCAAAGTCATCCCACTGATGGACAGAGGAGACCAGCAAGCCCTGTGTTTCTACAATGCTCCTCTCAAGTTAGAGGAGGGACATAGTTTTTATTCCCATTTCTCTGGATAGGGAAACTGAGGTGCAGAGCAGTTAAACCACCCGTTCCAGGGCAGCAGCCTGTTGCTGAATGTGCTGAGATACCTTCCACTACCCCTGAGTGCTGGGGGGGGGCACCTTGGGCAGCTGCTTCCAAGTGACCATGGTTGGGGGTGGGCACTGACTCTTGGCCCCTTGGCCCACTCCCTGTCATGGCATGGGGGCACAGGAGAAGGCAGTGGGCTGGGACCCCTCCTGCAAGCTCCCTGCTGGGCGACTGTATAGAATCTCACCACTTTCCCCTCATTATTTCCCATTTCATGCTCGTCATTTTTCTCCTGGCCTGACGGGGAATAATTCTCTCCCTCTCCCCTCTCCTCTATTTTGCTGGAGGGCTCTGAAAGGCTCTAAATCAATGCCTATCAGCCAGGTCCTGGAAGGAGGCTGCAGGAGCGGGGAGGGAGAGTTGGGCCAAAATCTCACTTGCAAACAGAGAACGGCCACTCTGCAAGCTCACGCCCGTGCGGGTTGGACGCCCGCAGTGCACACGTGCACACAGACACCTCCCTGGTCAGCTCCCGGTGCACACGACCATGGCACACGATCGTCTGCACACAGCTCTGAAAAAAATCACTGGACTCACCCTGCACTTCAGACACCAGGGGCAGTGGCCAGGGCTCCCTCTAGAGGGGCCCTTGGTCACACACCCTAGTCTCCCTCTGACAAGGAAGACTCGACCCCACCTGGTGGAGTGGAGAGCCAGGTAGGGTGGGGATGAAAGGCGAACAAGTTCATCAACAGCTCTCATTCACAAATACTGAGCGCTTACAATGTGCCTGGCACTGTGCTAGGCACTGGGGCTCAACAGTGAACAAGACAGATGTGATTCCAGCAGCGGGGGCAGCTGATGGCGACAACAGCTGTCATTTGCTGACCACTCGCCGTGTGCCGGGGTACTTTGTGTATTTTGGCTCATTAAGTATGACTACAACTCTACCAAGTGAAGACTTTATCCCCGTTTTCTACTTGAGAAGGTGGGAGCACAGAGAGGTTAAGTAACTTGCCCAAGGTCACACAGCTGGTAAGTAGTATGGCTGGAATTAGAGCCCAGACATTTTAGTACCAGAGGCGCCCACTTAATCACTGAGCTATACTGCCTCTTAATAAGCAAGCAACCTAACTAACAGATAAACACGGATTGTGTGGCCAGCTCTGAAAGAAACGGAGTGTAGAGAGGTGGCATTTTGAGCTGGGGCAGATGGAGGAGAATGAGCCAGCCATGGGAAGAGCAGGGGTGGGGAGTAGAGGAAGAAGGGCACCCTGCGGGGGCAGGAAGAGCTTGCGCAGAGGCTCCAAGGTGGGAAAGAGTTCAGCAGGTTTAGGAAACTGAAAGGCGTGTGTGTGTGTGTGTGTGTGTGTGTGTGTGTGTGTGTGTGTGTGTGTGTGTGTGTGTGTGTGTGTGTGTGTGTGTGTGTGTGTGTGTGTGTGTGTGTGTGTGTGTGTGCGCGTGTGTGTGTGCGCGCGCGGTGGCTCTGAGAAGGGGGGTGGGAGATGAGTTAGCAGGTAGGCCAGTTTCTGTTCAAATATCACCTCCCCCTTGATGTCACCTCTGGGTTAGCTGTTCCCTGCCTGAAGCCCACTTTTCTCACACCTCAGCCACAACCCCTACGTCACCCAGGGCTGTTGTGAGGCCTTAGAAGGCCCCAGGGGGCCCCCTCAAAGGTATTACAATGTACCCATGTATATATGCGTACATACATTTCACGGCTATAAAATCTGAAAGAATTTTTATGACTATTCCTTTTGAAATTATTTTGCTATGACAAGCTCAGTTAATGTGGGCTTCATTTCTGCCATCCTAGCAATCATCACACATAACTGGGAATTCCAGAAAATCAAACCCACAATTTGTCCTCACATGCAATGAAATTTTTACGCACATTAAATGGCGTCATTTCTAAGGTTGTCACAACATGTTTGGCAGCTGTTTAATATAAGAAGCTTTAATTCTGATTCTGCGCTTTTCTTTTTGAAATTCTGAGTCATTAACATTTTTTTTTTCAGGGCTCAAACACTACCGTGAGTCACTGAAAAGCTGAAGTCCCCCATCCCTGTGGCTGCCCCAAGCTGGGGGAGGAACGGCCATGTCCACTCTACACTGAGGGGTGGACACACATGTCCATCTCCCCAGAGTTAAGGTGGGGCAGATCCTGTGGGCCGGGTGGGTCCAGTAAGGACTCTGGCTTTTACACAGGGTTAAGGTGGGAACCAGTGGTGGGTTTGAGCCTAGGAGTGACACCAAGCTCCCTGAAGGCAGAGAGGAAACTTGCTGCTTCCCGTACTCCTGCCAAGCACAGGGTCCGGCCCATAGTAGGAGCTCACTGAAGGTTTGTGGAGGTTTCCTGGAGAGTGAGGGGGCACTGGGCAGCAGGCCCCTGGCCCACCGTCCTTACCTGCTCATGGCTCAGAGGATGTGAGGAAAGGCTGGCGACCCGGAGAAGGCTACCGGGGACCTGATCTGGGAACTGCCCAAGGCCAAGTGCAGTCCCAGCCGGGCCGAACTACTTTTTGCCTGGCAGGTGGACTCTCTAATAATGGCACCCCTGGTTGCTGTTCCACGCAGCCACATTCTCTCCTCAGTTCCCTTTGGGAGGAATTTCTCAGTCACATAAAGCAAAGGTAAGAGTTGACCAGACAGATGTTCACAGGTGAATATTCTGCCCCAGCTCTTGGGGTCTCTGCCTGGGGTTGTCCTAGTCTAGACCCCTAGTGTACATGAGGTGGCAGCAGAGAGCGCCCATCGGATCTGTAGCCTAGAGAGCACAGAGGAAAGGGCCTAGGGGAGCGGTTGCCAAATCTGGCTCTGAGCTGGAAGGACGCTCCCAGTCTGGGGCTTTGAGAAAACACAGATTCCAGATCCCTACCCCGGCCCCCCCACCCCCACCCTACAGGAATCCTTGCAAGGGGGACCCGCCCACGAGTCGAGAGTCATTCGGATTTTGAACTTGTACAAAGGAAGACAGGACAGACGTGATGGCCATCTCTCTCTCTCTCTCTCTCTCTCTCTGTCCTTCCTTCCAGGCTGACATCCTCTCCCATCTAGACCAGGTGGACCTTGTCACTACCGGCTGTGGTTGATGTGGTGTGGGGCAGGGAGGCTAGGCATCACCACCCCAAGGTTGCTTGCACTCAGTGTGGGGCAGCCTTCCTGGAGAGCTGGATATGAAAGTTACCATCTCTTCTCTCATCCCACCTGAGTTCTCCAGTTTTTCGGGACCTGGGCCACCTGTCAGAGCACCGCTGAGCCAACAGAGGGATAAAGGCCAGGTGGAACCTGGGTTTCAGTCCTGACACTATCTCTTACTATCTTACTAGCTCTGCGACCTTGGGCAAACCCCTCAAACGCTAACTCTCCATTTTCTCCATCATACAGCGGAAGCAAGGAATCCATCTGCCACGTGGGACCACACATGCACAGCATCTGGCATGTCCCAGCAGGGCTGCCGTAATCTGTCAGGTTCATGTCTATCACAGGGCTGGCTGGCGTCCGTGGGGCCGGACATCTGGGGAGAAGCCTCCCTGAATGAGGCCAAACGGGGCACAATATGAGGGCGAAAAGAAAGCCTCACAAATGTGAATCCCAGAGCAGAGCGGATCGAGTGGGGTCTTTGCTCAGCTTCCTCAGGACTCTGCTCTCCCTTCTGGACGCCCTGAGGTTTTTGGCTGTGTCTCCCCTCCCCTACCCTGAGTCAATTCCCTGCACGCAGCACACACAGGAGCCTGTGAAAACCTGGAACATCCCGTGCCAGAAAGTCCCTGAACTCTGAACCCCTTGCTGGGGCAGCCCTGGGCCAGCTGACCCAGGCCGATGGCTGCAGTGATGGAAGTGGTGAAGGAAGGCTCTGAGGGCAGAGCTGAAGCTTGCGCGATCTGAGAGGGGGACGGGAGGTTGGGGGCTCTCCTGAGGGGGTGGCCGGAGTCCTAGGGTCTCAGTCCTAAGGGTGGCTATGAGCTGAACCAGCCCTAGCTCCTCTGGCACTGTCCTTGGGCTGCCTGTGCTCCTTTTGACAAAGCCTGGAGTCCGCTGTCACTGAGGACTGTGTGAGGGCTTTCCCCCAACCTCTGACTGCCTTTCACCATGCAAGAGAGCTTCTGGAACTCTGCTCCTAGAGCTGGCTCCGAGGGAAACATTAAGTCCATCAGCACCACACTGGCAGGTCCTTAGGGCTCACGTGGGAATGGCAGACACCCCGCGAAGGGCCGCCTAGCCGCTCTGCCTCCCACCGCCACTTACTGTGGTCACGTCAGAGTCTGGAGGGGTCATCTCCACCAGGTTGATGTAGTAGGGAGCGTCCTTCCATCTGGGGGGGTTGTCGTTGATGTCCAGGAGGGTGATGTTCACCTGCAAAGCCACAAGGGGCGCTGTGGGACGCGCCTAGCTGAGTTGTGCGAGGACAGTGCCCACGCTGGGGGACACACTCAGATGCCTATGGGGCACCTTGGCATTAACTCCACCAGGTCCACCCGCTTTGGGGGCCTCGGAGCAGGGCCTGGGCTTTCAAGGACAGGAGGGAGCCACGACCCTTCAGAGGATTTAGGTGCTGTCCCATTAGGAGGCAGAGGAATGGATGAGATGACCCCTGAAATCGTTCCTGTGACTTGGGGCTTGTTCTGTCCACCCCTAGTCTTGGCTGAAGGTGACCGACAGCATGCGGGAGGTTTGGGGTGGGGAACCTGATAGAATCCCTAGAGCTTCTCCCGTCAGTCTCAGCTACAAGCCAAGCAATTTCCCTGCTCACCTGCCACCCAGGTAAATTATTTATAGAGCTCGGAGTCTTATTAGCAGGGGCCTCCCATGACGGAATAGGGCCCTGGGGATTTTTCAGCCAAGTGCCTGGCCGAGTGATAGCAACCCCAGCTCCTCTGGCTGGGTCAGGATGCGGGTAGCTGCTGTGGGGGGGATGAGGACTAAAGGAGAGGTCAGGAGAGGGCTCCAGGTGGAGAGCAAATGAGGATAAGGAAGGGACCTGTCAGCTACTCTTCCTGTTTGCTCTCCCACAGAGGGAGTGTCTCACTCCCCCACCCTCTTCTGCAGCTAAGAGCTCAGTCAGGATCCTCAAATGGCTTTCCTCTAGCTTCCTACTCTCAGAGGCACCAAGGCCTTGGATGGGGCTCTGGGCCTTCCTGGGTCCTACTTGCTCATGGCAGGGAAACCTAGGCATCATTTCTCATCATCTCTTGCAAACCTAGGCTGCAAATGTCGGGATGGGGTGGTAACAGGCTCCCGGAAACCCTCCAGGGCCCTGCTTCCTGCTCTGAGCCACTCTTCTGAGAGGAATACCTCTTCCAGCTTCTTGGCAGGTGCCAAGGCAGGGAGGGAACTATGGGGCTCGTGCCTTCTTCCCGGCTGGTCTTTGGAGGCAGGAGAGAGAGTATTTGCTCCTCCGGAATGCCCCCATGTCCCAGGTGGGAATGCTTTTTTTTTTTTTGGCCGCACTGTGTGGCTTGCAGGATCTTTCCTCACCAGAGATCAAACCCGTGCCCCCTGCAGTGGAAGCATGGCGTCCTAACTACTGGACCACCAGGGAATGCCTGGGAATGTCTTTCTTCCCATAGCTGTGGAGGCCCCAGGGCTGACCTTGGCTGACAATGAATTGGTACCTGCTACCCTCCCTCCACTCCCACAAGGCCTCACACTGCCTCAGGACACAAGCACCCAGGGGCCTAAGTGGTGCAAGCTGAAGATGAGCTGGGGGCAGCAGCCTGGCTGGCGAGTGGGGAGCTGGGGGCAGGGGAGGGCCAGGCACTCACAGTGGCGATGCCGGTTTTCTGGTTGTGGCCCACGCCCCCGTCCACTGCCCGTACGATGAGGATGTACTCAGACTTGGTTTCACGGTCCAGCAGGGTGGTGGTGGTAATTTCACCTGCAGGAGAGAGGGGTGTGTGAGAGAGGGTTTGGGTGGGCCAGGGAGGGATTGGGGAAGGAGGGAAAGAGCAAGTGTGCAAAAGAGAGACGCTTGCAAGATCCAGTGACCTCGCTGCACATGTGTGAATGTACAGGTGTGCATGGGGGGTGGTGAGATGGTGCTCACAGGAGAGAGGGCATAGCACCCACGCCTTGGGAACCCGAATCCCAGAGCTGGGCAGTATAACCCCGTGGGGAGGAGGTATTTTCAGATGTGGGAAAACCTAGGTTGATTATGGAGTTAGGGGCTGGAGAACAGGGCAGGAGGGACATTTGGCCTCAAGCTCACTCACAAAGGACCTCTCACTTAGACTGCTGACACTACCTCACTGGCTTTATCAGCTGGAACTAATTACTTAAATTCCCTGTGCTTCAGTTTCCTCATCTGGTTAAAAAGGAACAATGACAGGGCCTACCTCATAGGGCTGTCATGGGATTAATTCACCTAATTTAGCTCTAAAGCTTAGAGCGGCACCTGGCACTATTTATTCACATGGTCACAGAAATACAGCAACAGGACTGAAACACACCAAGTGCTTCACGCGTGTTCCAACTTGCGGCTCATTCTAGATAGCTCAACCTACAGCGCACTGAGATTTAAGTTATAAAATAATTGCCTTAATTACCTTGTACGTGACATAATTATAATGCCTTGAATTTTCTTTAGTGTATAAACAAGTTATTCTATTAAATATAAACATTTAAAATAGACCATAATCTTTGTCAGCCTGTTTTGGGCTTTTCTTTGTATTTTGGTGTAATTAAAGTGTGGAAGTCATCTGGCAGTGGTGTGACGGTAAATGTTTGACAACTGGCTCCCCAAAGGAAAAAAAATGGTATTTGCTGATTTCCATAGTTATAAATATTCCCACCAGGGCCTTTTTTTTTTTTTTTTTTTTTTTGTGGTACGCGGGCCTCTCACTGTTGTGGCCTCTCCCGTTGCGGAGCACAGGCTCCGGACGCGCAGGCTTAGCAGCCATGGCTCACGGGCCCAGCCGCTCCGCGGCACGTGGGATCTTCCCGGACCGGGGCACGAACCCGTGTCCCCTGCATCGGCAGGCGGACTCTCAACCACTGTGCCACCAGGGAAGCCCCCAGGGCCCATTTTAAGCTGCCCACTTGATGGCATTGAACCTGGAGTTGGGAAGAGATGTATACAGTTGGCTCTCGTGAGCAGGTGTGAGCCAGCACAAGCCAGCTTCAGTACAGTACAGTAGCCAGGTCATCTACCATCGCACGTGGGCCACGGGAAAGAGCCGATGCTTTGAGGACAGTGAAGCCCAGATCTGAATTCTGATTATGGCCCTTTCCAGATGCTTGGCCTTGGAAAAGTCACTTAATATCTTTGAGCCTCAGTTTTCTCATGTGTAAAAGAGAGATTAGTATGCTTTCAAGTTAGAGCTTTGGAAGGATTAAATAACTCTAGGTGAAGTTCCCAACACTCAGAAAATGCTCATTTCCTTCCAAAGGACAGTGAGGGCTCTCCAAGGGCAGGGACTGTGTGCTATCCCCCTTGCCTGAGCTGCGTGACCTGGGGCAGGTTACTTAAATTCTTTGTGCTTGATTTATTCTACTATAAAATAAGGGAGTGGGGCCAGTGGTCCCTAGGACTCTTTCACTCTCAAATTTCCCTTCCTGCCATGCTGGCCTGTCTCTGGCCTGTGCAGGGTTGAGAAGGGAGCTGGGGGTGGTGCTAAAGCCAGGAACAAAAGCCTGACAAAGGTCTGCCCACAGAACCACACTCCTTGCTGGGGTGGTGTCAGTTAATTGGCAGCGTGAGGAAGAAATTAAGCTCTAAGGGCTTCCCTGGTGGCACAGTAGTTGAGAGTCTGCCTGCCGATGCAGGGGACACGGGTTTGTGCCCCGGTCCGGGAAGATCCCACATGCTGCGGAGCGGCTGGGCCTGTGAGCCATGGCTGCTGAGCCTGCGCGTCCGGAGCCTGTGCCCCACAACGGGAGAGGCCACAACAGTGAGAGGCCCGCATACCGCAAAAAAAAAAAAAAAGAAAAAAGAAAGAAATTAAGCTCTAAAAAGTTTTAAACATGAACTTGTTGGCATGATAGATGGCTCCTCCTGTCTGGGAAATTAGATCCAATTAAGGCCACCTTTGTGGAGCAGGCCTGGCTAATTTGACCAAGGTGCTCAGAGGAAAACGCTTGCACCTTTGGAGCTGAAGGAGCCGTGTTAAGGCAGCAAGGAAATGTCCATGTCATTATTAAAGGCCCCGGGTGGAGATGGCGTCCCTGGCTGGGAAGGCTGGGTAGGTGCTGAAAGGTCAGTGTGCCCGCCACTGTATCTGGGGGCGGCACGCGGCTCTCCACGGCTTTATAGAATGGAGCGTTGAAAGTGTGGGCTCTGGAGTTGGAAGTTCAGGCTCTGCGAGTCCTCAGTCAAGTGACTTTAACCTCTCCTATGCTTCAGTTTCCTTGTATGGAAAATGGGGATGCTGTGGGGCTAGTACCTGCCTCAGAGTGGCGGTGATGCTGGTCAGAGCACTTAGAACAGTGCTGAGCATGCAGTTAATATTCGTTAACGATATTCCTCTGAGCTCCCTAGAAACGTTGGCTCGCTGAGGGTGGAGGCTCCTGAGAGCAGGGAGGGAGGCACCTGTTTTGTCAGAGGTGAAAAGGGAGGCTCAGGATAGCCCTGGGTGTGTTCAGTCTTTGTACACGTCAGGACCAGCCACCTGCTCCCCAAGCTTCCAGGAAAGGGGGATGAGAGAGAGATTGCAGGCAGACTTTGAGCAGGGAGGCATGAATAACAGGAAGACTCGATGCCCTGCTGGGCCACCGATCACCTGTGGCAGGGATGGCCAGTGTTCGTCAAAGATTCCTGCTCCCCTCCCAGGCCAGAATGATTGCTGGGGAGGGGCTGCCAGGCCAGGGACTATGATGTTCCCCAAGGCTTCCTTGCATCTAGGTGGGGCCATTGCTTGGTTCTGGCCAACAGGATGTGGGCACAATTGATGTATGTTACCTCCAGGCCTGACCCATAAACATCTCCTTGCACAAGACCCCATATTCCCTTTTCCTTTCTGCAGTGACCTTGGAGCCACAACATGGAAGGGGCCTGGGTACCAGAATCATCATGTGGAAGACTGTACCCTGAACACAGCACTGGACTGCTGTGTAAGTTAGAATTTCTATTGTGCTAAGCCACTGAGGTTTCAGGGTTTGCCTGTTTGGCATCTACAAGTTCCCTTACCCAATACACAAGTGGGTACTTGGAAGTGGACTTGGAGCCTTGCATGCCCACTAAGCTGACTTGGAACCCCGTGAGGGTGACACCATGTCTTACTCCATCCTGTTCCCCAGCATAGCACCTGGAGGGGAACAGGCCCCCACTGATAGCTGACTGAAGGTATGAATGAATATCGGGGGCCTCCCATTCCTTCCCAGCTTCTTTTAGAAGGCTGGGTTCTCTTATTGCTTTTTTCTGCGCCTCTTCCCTCCCTGCCTCAAGGAGGAGAGAAAGCTAGAGGGAGGCATATGGAGAAATGAGAAAGAAAGGAGAGTTACACAGGCTGAGCAGGGAGCTGGGGATGGGGTCCCCAGGGTGAAAAGACCAAAGAAAATAATGATAATAACCTAACTTTGTTAGCACTTACTACGTGCCAGAGTCTACCCTGACTCTGAGTTCTCTATAATGACTCACTGAATTCACACAACAGCCCTGATCTGCGCATCCTCTGTAGGTGGGGAACTGAGGCACACACCATGTTAGGAAGAGGAGCCAGGATTCAAGAATGAGGTCTGCAGGTGAGGAGGGAGACACTTAGGCTTGCAGAAAGGTGTGCCTGAAGAGCAGTGGGTTAGTCAGATACGGGTAAAATGGAACACATTTTAAACACGACAGGGCTCTTCATCACTGAAAGACATTCTCTGGTGAATGGATGAATGTTGCTGTGTGGGGGGTAAGCTCAGTAATCTCACACAAATGCATATCTCAGGGATAAAACCAGGTGCTCAAAGCCGACTTGCTCAGAAACACGGGCCTCCTGTGAAAGGGAGGAGACGCTGGCCCAGAGGCCGGTCCCCAGGCTGAGGACGGAGCGTCAGCCTGAGGTGCAGAGGACGAGGGCCACAGGGGGCTCACCTGAGCGGGCGCTGATCCGAAACTGGAAGGAGCCCTCCAAGGAGTAGATGATGGACTCCTGCCCGTACTCCCGGGAGCGGTCCAGGTCCGTGGCGTTCAGGAACAGCACCGTGGCTCCTTCCGGGAGACAAAAGCAGTGGGGTGCTGCTCACCGGGGGCTCACAGTCCCGGGCTCCGGGGGCAGGATGGGAGCACAGGCCCCAGGGGAAGGAGCCCTCAGGAGGTAGGAAGCCGGCCGCTGGGGAGACCCAGGGATGACAGTGGGCTCAACCGCCTGTTCCCATGGCCCAGGTTCCTGGGCTGTGTGGGGACGAGGCTCCATGGGAGTGGGTGGAGCCTGGGATGGATCCAGTCCTCCGCCTCCGTCCCCAACTCAGTCCTGGCCCGGCCTCAGAGAGTGCGCCACTGCCCCACCCCATCCCTCCCTGCCTGGTCACCATATTAAACATGCTCAGAGGGACCAGCTTTGACCTTGACTCAAAAAGAAATGAAGCTCCATATTAAATTACTCTACATTTACTGTATTCAGTTTTGGTCTTATTTTATCTTGATCACAAGGAGAACTTATCAGGGTTTTTATTTTCTCCTTCATTTCCATCTCTGTGAAATCCTGGGTCGGGGGCCAGCCTTGCCAGCTGCCTGGCCAGGCTCTGAGGGCAGCGTGTCTTGTAGCTGTGCCTGCCAGGGCACTCAGCCCCCGCCTGCCACCCAGCTGCCAGCTCTGGCAGGGTGGCGAGGAGGGGCAGTGTGTGGCCTTCTAGAGTCACCACAGCCAGGCTGGAATCTGGTAGCACCTCTGGCAACTGCCTTAACCTGTCTGAGCTTTAGCTTCTTCCTCTGTTAAACGGGTCTAACTATAAAGCCCAGCTTGTGGGGTTGTTGGCAAGGATCCCAAAGGATGAAACACGCGGGGCACAGGCCTGGCCCGCGGTGGCTCCCACTGAACCGCAGACCGTGGTTACCATTATGCTGATGAATCAATAGTCCCAGGGGCCGTGAGGGGCCAGGCAGGGGGCTGTGGACAGTCAGGTCATTCTGGGCCTCTCCAGGTAGCCGTGGGGCCTCTGAGTTGACTCTCAGTCCTGTCCTGAGCAGGACAGGTACCTTTGCCCTGACACACTCCTGTATCCCAGCATACTCAGCTTGGAAGAGGATTAAATGCCATGATGAAGGTCTCTCCTTATCAGAGGCTCTGGGGGTGATGGGGAGTGCAGGGGGCTGCTTCAGAGTGATATTCTCCAGGGGATGCCTGAGACTGGGATGGGTAAAGGTGGGCTGGGCACAGTCTGGCACCTGCCCAGCAAATCATCAGATACCAGGAAGGTACCTGAAGGTTCTCTTTAGAAGGTCCTGTGATGCCAGGGAAGGTTACCTCTGATTTCACTGCCCCTGATTCCTCCAGCTGCTGCAGCAATTCCTGATATGAGAGTTTCCCCCACAGAACGTCCACTCTGGGTGTAAGGGTGAAGCTTCCGGCCTGCCCTGAGGACACAGCAGGTCCCCTGGAACCTGAGTGTGGAGCTGGTGGCCCTGGGTCTGCAAGCTGGGCCCTGGCACTTGAGACAGCCCAGGGAGGAGCCTCCCATTCTCATCCTCACCTAGGAACACATGCCATCCTCCAAGGTGACCCCTTCGGCCACTATGGGCCCTGGGACCGGCCTCATAGCCCCGTAAACTCAGAACTCTCTGCATGCTCTTGTTTAACCA
Source organism: Grampus griseus (assembly GCF_964374135.1). Lineage (NCBI taxonomy): Eukaryota > Metazoa > Chordata > Mammalia > Artiodactyla > Delphinidae > Grampus > Grampus griseus. The sequence goes on along the minus strand of NC_139010.1, from coordinate 25,935,578 downwards.
AGGTTGCTGAATTAATCATTGGTCATTATTCTCTTCCCTGCAGGAAAACTAGCTGCAGGGGAGCAGGGACCAAGTGCCTAGCCGAGCAACTGCACACAGTAGGTGCTCTGTAAAGAACTGTGGGCTGACAGACAACTGGACATCTCCAGAGGTTCCACCTGTCATTGGGAAACACAGGGAGGGCATGGGCCTCTGGCGATCGTGTGCAAGGTCAGGTTTTCATGCCGTCGGCACCATGCCTGCTGGCCTCCCGCCTTCGTGCCTCCCCAGCCCAGGCCGTACCTGCCATGATGTTCTCCACCACGGAGACAAAGTAGGCAGGCTTGCTGAAGGTGGGAGGGTTGTCGTTCTCATCCTGGAACAGAAGAGAGACACGTTGCAGGAGCCAGGGAGGCATTCGGGGCTGGTCGGCACCGCAGGCTGGCATGGAGGAGCTCTGGCCTAAATGTATAACCAGAGCCAGGTGGGGTGTCACAGGGTGGCCAGGTGGCCCCCTAGCTGGGCTACAGTTCAAGGTGGCAGGATAGACTTTGGGGAAACGTGGGGTCAGGAAGGGACAGTGATGGCCGGAGAGATGGAGAATGAAGACAGCAGCTGGGACTCCCAGCTCCCCCGGTTCTCCCTGCCGGTCTCTCGGCTGAACTCCGAGCTCCCTCCATTACTTGCACCCACACTCGGACCTTCCCATCCGGCTCCGCCAAGGTGACAGTGGAAGGTTCTAGGAACCCTCCTACCTTCTGCCTTCTAGAAACGAAGGGAGAAAGGAGTACCTCAATCCTGAAGTATGCAGTGGCAGGCAGGGGCAGGTGGCTCCCAGAGCCTGAATTCTAGACCCTGCTGCACACACACAAGAACAACAGCTCCTCCACCCGCCTGGGCAAACCCAGCCCACCACAACCAGCTGCGGTTCTAGAGCAATCCCTCCTCTGGCCCAGCCCTCACAAGTGGCCAGGGGATGCCGCTGGGTCTATGGGCCGAGCCAGCAGGGTGGGCCCGGGACATGGCCTCCGCCTGCACCTGCAGCTGCTCCACAGTCAGGAGACTTTCCTACCCTTTACGACTCTCGTCCTCACCAACTGTTTTTGCCGTCACTCCGCAAGAGTTTCTCCCTGCTCCCCTCTTGGAGGAAGCCTCGCTGGCCCACCTGACTCAGCACCTCCTCCCCTTTCCCCAAAAGCCCAGCACGGAGCTCAGAGGTCAGACTGGGTCGCAGGTCCCGGGGGAGCCTGTAGGCTTCAGTTCTCAGCCATGCAGGCTCCCAGGGCCTCCCTCCCCCAAGCACTGGGAGCCCCCTGAGAGGAAGGTTCCTGTAGCGAGTCACTCACTTCTGTCTGAGCACGTATGAAGAAGGAGGCGGCCTGACCGCAACCTTGTAAATCAACTATACTTCAGTAAAACGAATTTAAACAAAATTTAAAGAAGAAGGAGGTGGCCTGGTGTCTGGTTGCCCACCCCGTGGGACTTTAGAGAATCCCATCGTGCCGGGACTGTGGGTGGAGGAACGCTCTTCTTCTCTCATCTGGCCCCTGGCTCTGGACCAAACACTGGTCCCCGCTGACCTGTCCCTCTCTCCAGCCTCAGAGAACTGGCAGCGTGAGGCCCCAGCCCATGTCTGATGCCCCAGCAGCACGCCTGGGCATCCCTGGTGTGGGCACAAGTGCCTTAAATATATACACGTATGTACCTATTTAAGCCTTCTGCTCGGCTGCACGGAACGGCGCGGAGAATGTCAGTGACAGAGCATGAGGCAGAAACTTATTAGCGGTGATATTTCCCTGGACCCTGGCGCTGCATTCACTATTAGTTCTAATTCAGTGGCTCCCTCTACAGAAGCTTATTGTCCCCCAATGGGAAATCTACAAACCGAGTTTGACTTCTTTATTAAAAACCAACAAGCAGTGGATGAAAAGGAATCACCTGGCTCCGCTGGCCTTTTCAAGTGTGGTCCTTAGACACAAGCGACTACACCATCCCAAAGCGCTGCTCGAGAGGTGATGCTCACTCACAGACAAGGGGGCACTTTGTTGCCAGATCCACCCTGCTGCCACGGGCAAGGGCAGACCTGCAAGGGCAGCGCAGGGCTCCTGCTGACCCGCATGACAGCTCTGAGGAAATCAGAAAGCGGCGCCCCTTCCGTGGGGCTGAGGTGGCTCCAGGCCAGGGCACCTGCTGGCTTTTGCTGAGAGGGGAGCGAGGTGGACTCCTGCCCCCACCTGCCTCTGCACGTGGAGCCCCCGCTCCCTGGTATCAGCGGGGGAGGCGGAGGCTGCTCATCACTCTTACTCCCAGCGGATAAAAGGTTAGTTCTGTCCCTGGGCCATCCACCTCCTGCTCTGGCTACATGTGACGGGTTGAGGCAAAAAGAGAAAGAGGCCCTCCCCAAGTTCCTTCCTTAAGTGACCACAGGTTGGGACATGGGCTGGGGTTCGGGGCAGTCCCTGGGTTTCAAGATACCACGAGGCCGGATCTTTGAAGGCCTTGCTACTCTAAGTGTGGTCCCCTGACCAGAAGTATCAGCGTCTCCTGGGAGCACGTTACAAATGCAGAGCTTCAGCTCTTTCCCCAGACGCACCAAAGAAGAATTTGCATTTTAAGAAGATGCCCAGGGAGTCCATGTGAACTTTGACGCACACTGGTCTCAGTCACATGAAGACTGGGATATCCAAGCCTCCAAGCCTTCGGCTGTGGTGGAAAGAACGTGAACCTAGGAGTCACACAGGTCAGGATTCAAATCCTAGCTTATTAGGATTGGAAGTAAATTCAAATGCCACTTACTAGCCAGAAAGTGAGGAAGGCACTGGTGACCTTGTACCACCTTATGTTCCCTCCCTGAGCCTCATCTGCTGAGTGGGATTGAGAGAGACTGTGTAACCTGAAAGCAGTTGGCACAGTATGGGGCTAGAGACGTTTTAACTTCCGTTTGGTCCATTCTGCCTGCCCATCTCTGGGTGGCGTGGAACACCTCAACTCATTTCCCCAAACCTCCTCTACTCTCATCCTCTTTCACTTCCATTTCCCTAAAGCCTAGAGAGGGTCCTTCTCTGCCCAGCTGAGTTGTCTGGAATTCCCCTTGCACCAGAGAGCCCGGCGCACGCATGCTGCCGCTCGTACGCACATCTGTCCTATCAGCTGTGACGACGGCCCACCTTACCGGAGCCAGGTACCACCTGCAGGATCTCAGTTAATCTTCCCAATGTCATGAGGCAGTACCATGAGTGTCCCCATTCTGTAGATCAGGACACTGAGGCTCAGAGAGGACAAGAACCACAGGTCACATGGCTACAGGGTGGCAGAGCTGGGTTTCAAAGCCATACGCCTCCCAAGCTGTGCTCCTCCCTCTATTCACAGTGTCCCTTTGTGGGGGGAGCAGGATTCACAGTCGCCTTCATATCCCCCCAGGACCTTCTACTGCACCGCGCACACAGGAGGAATTCACTGCTTGCTTGAGTAGAGCAAGATTCTGGTTGAAAGTGATGGGGGATGGGGGTGGGCGTCGGTCAGGGTTATAAGTGTGGCCAGGGTTAGGGGGGGTCTGGGGGGTGTGGTCAGGGTTGGGGCCATGCGGGGACGAATACCAGGACTCGTCCAGGATTAGCAGGGAGCGTACTCTGCTTCTCTGCTATCACTCTCGGCATTTCAAGGTGGGACGTTGCAGGTTAAAGGCAGGCATGCGTTTGGGCTTCTGTGGATCTCCTGGCCACTCCCTGGAGCCTGAAGTGCTAGATCTAGGGTCCCAGACTCTGACTTTCCATTACTGGACCTGGTTCTGCAGAGACTCTCCATCCTCTCCTACCCCGAAATGCTGCTCCCACAGGCCCAAGCTGCAGGGCTCCCCGCAGGAATCACCCTCGACTTTTCCATCACTGCCCTGTCCTATTCCATAAGCAAGTGGGGTCCCCGTCCAGAGCTGGCCCTGGAGCCTTGGACTTGTGTTGCAAGGATGAGACTCATTAAAGCCAGAAGTAAGGCAGCACCAGAGGCTGTTACCAAAGCCAGCTGGGACAGGAAAGTCATCCATCAACCTGCTCTGGGCAAGATTTTGCTGAGTGTTTGTCAAATCGCAGAGTATCTCCTAAGCTGGCAATCTGATCGAATCCTTCTGGAGCCAGTAATGCACTAACTCTTCCGTCAACACGTGTTCACCCTCTCCGCAGGCAGCAGCCTTTATGAGAATGGGGGCGGGTGTCTTGCGGGGCGGCAGGGCTACTGTCAGACCGTGATCTGCATCCCCGGGATTGCTGGGGGAGCTGCATGGGGTCAGTGAACCAGCGTGGAGCTGGATTCAGCGACATAATTTCAGACACGGAAAGCACTAAGGTGTGCTTGCTATTCATGTCAGACAAGCTGTGGTTTGGTTTCAGGCTCTTTTAGATCTTCACAGGAATGGAAAAAGGAAGTGAAGAAGAAAGAGGGGACCAGAGAGAGAGACAGAGAAGATGACCTTCCAGCAATTCCCTTGAACTTCACCGAATATGGCTATAAATGAAGGAATCAATGACATTTCCTCCCTGCTTGAGCCCCAGCTCCCGTTCCCACTCAGAGGGTGTCCTGAGGTCCCTGAATGAAGTTAGAGCAGGACCACTGGGCTCTTCTTGGGTCCCAGGGCCCTGTGCCTTCCATGGCTGAGCTGCGAGGCGGTTTGCTAGTGGACAGCCTTGGGGACAGTCTGCTGAGTAACTCTCTGAGCTGTGGGGACAGCGGGTTCTGACAGGGCCCCAATACTCTGGGAAGCACTCACCACCCCATACCCTGGAAGGGCAAGGCCAGTGCACCCCTGGGTACTTACAAACACCTCGATGGTGACAGGGACGGTGCTGTTCAGAGGCGGGTTGCCAGCATCCTTGGCCATGACCGTCAGATAAATCAGCCCGTTGGGTATCTGTTCATAATCCAGGGGGCGGTTCACGCTGATCACTGAAATGACAGGGTAGGGCCCCAGGCCCTCTGTGAGCAGACTTTACATGTCCATCCAGCCACGGCTCCCCTTTGGGCAGAGAGGGTGTGGCTGGCTCAGCTGAGCCAGCTCTGCCTTGTTTTCCCCTCCTGCCTCTGAACTCCCGGAGCCCCATGGTCCTGACTTAGGTTTACTGACTGCCTGATCTGTGCCAGGCACAGTGTGGAGTCCAGCAGGTGGTAACTATTTGGGTGGTAACGTAAGCCCCACTTTACAGATGAGGAAACCAGGCTCAGAGAGGTTCAGTGTCTTCCCCAAAGGCACACTGCACATGCCTGGACTCTCACCATGAATATCTTTCATGCTCGGCCATTGATTCTCAATTTGGGAGGGAAGATGTATTGGCTTGGGAGTGGGGGGCACGGGTAGTCTGCAAAGGCATTACCACAATATTAAATCACCACTTTCTATTTGGAAAACAGAAACAAAATTGTTGCTTTAGTAATAGAAAACCCAAGGAGGGTTCCTCTAGCTGAGAAGGTGGTGAGGTGTGAGGGTGGGCAGAGGCATGGGACTGTTACGTTTTTAAAAGGGGGGACACAGATTTTACAGAGACCATCGGGCTGTAGCACCCAGACCCAGGACTGCAGCTTCAACAAGAGCATTTCTCTGACACAGGTGTGGGGTGGGAGGAGGCGTGAGCACTGCACTCAGAGTCACCCAGTGCACATCTGCTCTGCCTTGGGGACACCTAGACCATCTCCAAGCATTAGGGAAGCTTCGCAGAGGAGAGGATGTCCAAATGAGCCCTAAAGCAAGCCAGAGGTTAAAGGGAAGCAGGGCAAAGGGACAGGGAGGAAGGGCTTTCCCAGCAGAAGGAAAAGACTCTTCAAAGCCATGGAAGTGACCCCTGTAAGGGGTGAGAGGGTCAAGAAGTTCAAGGAGGTTGGATTCTGGTGGGGAGGCAGGTGCTGAAAAGCCACCAAGAGCCAGATCCCAGGGCCTCCCTGGACAGCTTTGCTGTGTGACTTTGGGCAAGTCACGCCCCGTCTCTGGGCCCCAGTTGCTTCAACAAAAAGACCAGGTGGTCTCTTGGGATCTTGAAGCTTGAGGTTGTTGCTGCTATGCCCTTCCTGGACTCACAGCGCGGCAGGCAGGGCAAGGTCCAGAGTACGGAACTGTGCCTGGCCAAGCAGGGAAAGGCCATAGCCCGGAAGATCTGGGAAGTGGCCACAGCATGCCCAAAGGATGGGGAAGCTTGGCTAAGAAGCCTCTACCCGGCTCCCCTCCCCCTCGTCCCCTGCCACAGATCTGGCCAGCAGCCCTTCTGAATAGGAACCCCACACACTGTGGTAACTTCAGATGCCTGACTGGCCACAGGCCTAAGACTCAAAGAAAGATCTGGCTGAACTGAGACACAGATCTTGAGCCTATGAAATGGTGACCCCATACCACGTGCTGCTCCAGACGACGGGAGCCGTGGGGCAGCTTCCCAAGTGGTCCAGGGTGTCCGGGAGACAGAAGGGCTCCCTCCTGAGACAGGTGTGATGTGCAACCCCGCCCCCACCTGCCAACCCCCCTCCCAGGCTGGGCCCTCAGCCCTGCCCCACGCGTACCGGCATAGCCCTCATACACACGGATGTCGAAGTAGCTGCCGAAGGCGGAGGCGTTGACTATGCTGTAGGTGATCTGGTTGTTGGGAGGAGAGTCTTCATCTGTTGCCTGGAAAGAAGAGGGCGGACAGGGCCCTTGAGCTTTCAGTGACCCTGGGGCCAGAAGAGGGCAGGTGGGAGGGGAGGGCTGGCCCCTCTCTGAGCCCCCTTTTCTGGGTGATCCAGACCCCCCTTGTCCCTCAGCTGGAGGCTACTCTCTGGCTCCCAGCAGACATACCTCATGTTGGGGTGTGGAGGTAACCTGGGGAATCTAGAGGGCAGGCTGAAGGCCTGGGGGAACAGAGGAAGGCCAAGCCTTACCCAGAGGATGAAAAGGGTCGCCACCATACCTGGCACGGCCATCTCCTACACCCTCAGTACCAGCTGGAACACCTCATGCACAGAGGCCTTCCCTGACCTCTGGACTGGGTTAGGGTCCTGTGCTGGGCACCCCATTCGTCCCCCCTCCCGATTGGAACTTCGTGTTTAATTTCTGTCTTCCTCGTTCTGCCTGCCTGTCAGCTCCATGGAAGCGGGAACTTTGCTTCCTGACTGAAGCTGATACCTGGAATCCAGCACAGTGTTTGGAACACAGTAGGTCATCTAATAAATGCACGTTGCATGAATGCAAGAAGGGAAGGTAGCACTTGGAATTGGGTCAGGGATCCTCCTTTCTCTTGACTGTCTCTGGGGTGGCTGCATTAGTTAGCTCTTTCCAGATGTCTTTGACCCTAGAGAGCCACCAGGGGCCTCCCTCCACTCTGCATGTAAGAGGACACGGGCGGTGAGGGAGGGCAGGGTCCACCAGGGAGCCAGGGCTACGTTCGGAGGGCACGCGGTCCTGTCTTCTGTGTATCCCCCGTGCCCACCTCCTCCACCTCGCCTTCATCCCTGCCTCCTTCAGAAATAAGTTCTAAATGGAGGCTCTGGGTCCCGTCATTCTGGGTCGGCAGAGTGGGGAAGGGGCACGAGGACATTAAGAAGTTTCTGGTCAGAGGTCACCAACACGCGGTGGGGACTCATTGCAGGAGGATGCTTGGAGTGTAGAGTCCCAAGTTCTAGTCCTGGCTCTCTTCTCTACTAATTCATGGCGCCTGCCGCTCCCCTCCTGTTTCCCCTTCCATGAACTGGGTTGTACCCATGGTTTCTGGTGTCTTCCAGCTGCAGCAGTATCTGATTCTAAGCAGTCATTAAAGGGCTTGGATGGGGGGCCTTACACAGGGACCTGCTCAGAACTCACCAAGGGAGATGGGGGGGTGAATGGAGACACGCACTAGCCTCACTCAGTAACCAGGGACCTGAAGTACCACTCAGAGGTGGCCTGACACAGATCGTGAGCCCCGATCTGAGCAGAATTCTTTGTGGACGGGCACTTAGTACTTCTTGCAGTGGCTTCCTGAGCAGGCGGTCAAGGGGAAACCAGAGAGAGGAGGACAAGGTAAACAGACAGATCAAAGGGCAGCCCGGCATCTTACCCGGAGCCGCACCAGCTGTGTGACGGAAGGCTCATTCTCTCTCAGGGCACCCACATAGCTGTCCTTCTGGAAGGTGGGCACGTTGTCGTTGACGTCCAACACGTTGATCCTGACCCGGCCTGTGGTTTCCTCGCCCCCCCCGTCCCGGGCGATGACTGTCAAGGTGAAGCGCTGGATGAGTTCATAGTCCAGCCTGGCAATCAGCATGATGAGTCCCGTGTCCTTGTCCAGAGAGAACCTATGCCAGGCAGGAAGGAGGAAGGGAAAGGACACCTTGGTTTCAAGCAGCTTGCAGAAAAGGGCCTGCATGTACCAGCCTGTCCTTGTCCAAGGTGCTAAACAGAGAGAAATTAATGACGTCTGAAATCTGCCTTCTATTTCATTTTCCCTAAATAAGAAGAAGAGCTAAGTTTAACACGAGGTGGGGCAGGATGTGGTGGGCAGGGATCAGTGCCACATGCGGGGTGGCGTGGTGGTCAGGTACTAAAAGGGCAGGAGTATGTTGATTTAATCAAAGAGGAGACAGGCAGAATGACCCTCTTCTTGCTGTGAACAAGAGTTTCTGCCTACTGGAGACATTTAGATGTTGAAGAACCGTGATGGCCAGAAATTCTTAAAACTGACACCACAGACATACAAAGGATCATTAGTGACTATTAAGAAAAATTATATGCCAACAAACTGAACAATCTAGACAAAACGAATAAATTCCTGGAAACATACAACCTGCCAAGACTGAATCACGAAGAAATATAAAATCTGAACACACGGATTACTAGTAAGGGGATTGAACCAGTAATCAGAAATCTCCCCCCAGGAGGATCTTCAAGATGGCAGAAGAGTAAGACGCGGAGATCACCTTCCTCCCCACAGATACACCAGAAATACATCTACAACTCCTACAGAGCACCTACTGAACGCTGGCAGAAGACCTCAGACCTCCCAAAAGGCAAGAAACTCCCCACGTACCTGGGTAGGGCAAAAGAAAAAAGAATGAACAGAGACAAAAGGATAGGGACGGGACCTGCACCAGTGGGAGGGAGCTGTGAAGGAGGAAAGGTTTCCACACACTAGGAAGCCCCCCTTCGCAGGCGGTGACTGCGGGTAGCGGAGGGGGAAGCATCGGAGCCACGGAGGAGAGTGCAGCCACAGGGGTGCGGAGGGCAAAGCGGTGAGATTCCCGCACGGAGGATCAGTGCCGACCGTCCCGGGAAAAGGTCTGGAGCTGCCGAAGAGGCAAGAGACTTTTTCTTGCCTCTTTGTTTCCTGGTGCGCGAGGAGAGGGGATTAAGAGCGCTGTTTAAAGGCGCTCCAGAGACGGGCGCGAGCCGCGGCTAAAAGCGCGGACCCCAGAGACGGGCATGAGATGCTAAGGCAGCTGCTGCCGCCACCAAGAAGCCTGTGTGCGAGCACAGGTCACTATCCACACCCCCTTCTGGGGAGCCTGTGCAACCCGCCACTGCTAGGGTCCCGGGATCCAGGGACAACTTCCCTGGGAGAACACACAGCGCGCCTCACGCTGGTGCAACGTCAAGCTGGCCTCTGCCGCCGCAGGCTCGCCCCGCCCTCCGTGCCCCTCCCTCCCCACCCCCCCCTCCGTGCCCCTCCCTCCCCACCCCCCCTCCCCCCCCCCCCCGGCCTGAGTGAGCCAGAGCCCCCGTCAGCGGCTCCTTTAACCCCGTCCTGTCTGGGCGGGAACAGACGCCCTCAGGCGGCCTACACGCAGTGGCGGGTCCAAATCCAAAGCTGAACCCCAGGAGCTGTGCGAACAAAGAAAAGAAAGGGAAATCTCTCCCAGCAGCCTCAGGAGCAGTGGATTAAATCTCCACAATCAACTTTATGTACCCTGCATCTGTGGAATACCTGAAAAGACAACGAATCATCCCAAATTGAGGAGGTGGACTTTGGGAGCAACGATATATATATATATATTTTTTCCCCTTTTTCTCAGTTTGTGAGTGTGTATGTGTATGCTTCTGTGTGTGATTTTGTCTGTATAGCTTTGCTTTTACCATTTGTCCTAGGGTTCAGTCTGTCCGATTTTTTGTTTGTTTGTTTGTTTTAGTATAGTTTCTAGCACTTGTTATTTATCATTGGTGGATTTGTTTTCTGGTTTGGTTGCTCTCTTTTTTATTACTTAAAATTTTTTTAATAATTACTTTTTATTTTTAATAACTTCTTAATTTTATTTTATTTTATCTTCTTTCTTTCTTTCTTTTCTCCCTTTTATTCTGAGCCGTGTGGATGACAGGCTCTTGGTGCTCCAGCCAGGTGTCAGGGCTGCACCTCTAAGGTGGGAGAGCCAAGTTCAGGACATTGGTCCACAAGAGACCTCCCAGCTCCACGTAATATCAAACGGCGAAAACCCCCCACAGACCTCCATCTTAACGCCAAGACCCAGCTCCACTCAATGACCAGCAAACTCCAGTGTTGGACACCCCATGCCAAACAACTAGAAAGACAGGAACACAACCCCACCCATTAGCAAAGAGGATGCCTAAAACCATAATAAGGCCACAGACACCCGAAAACACACCACCAGACGTGGACCTGCTCACCAGAAAGACAACATCCAACCTCATCCACCAGAACACAGGCACTAGTCCCCTCCACCAGGAAGCCTACACCACCCACTGAACCAACCTTAGCCACTGGGGGCAGAAATCAAAAACAATGGGAACTACTAACTTGCAGTCTGTGAAAAGGAGACCCCTAACACAATAAGTTAAGCAAAATGAGAAGACAGAGAAACACACAGCAGATGAAGGAGCAAGGTAAAAACCCACCAGACCAAACTAATGAAGAAGAAATAGGCAGTCTACCTGAAAAATAATTCAGAATAATGATAGTAAAGATGATCCCAAATCTTGGAAATAGAATGGAGAAAATACAAGAAACGTTTAACAAGGACCTAGAAGAACTAAAGAGCAAACAAACAATGATGAACAACACAAAAAATGAAATTAAATATTCGCCAAAAGGGATCAATAGCAGAATAACTGAAGCAGAAGAACAGATAAGTGACCTGGAAGATAAAATAGTGGAAATAACTACTGCAGAGCAGAATAAAGAAAAAACAATGAAAAGAATTGAGGACAGTCTCAGAGAACTCTGGGACACCATTAAACGCATTAATATTTGAATTATAGCTGTCCCAGAAGAAGAAAAGAAAAAAAGGGACTGAGAAAATATTGGAAGAGATTATAGTGGAAAACTTCCCTAATATGGGAAAGGAAATAGTTAATCAACTCCAGGAAGCACAGAGAGTTCCATACAGGATAAATCCAAGGAGAAATGCACCAAGACACATATTAATCAAATTATCAAAAATTAAATACAGAGAAAAAGTATTAAAAGCAGCAAGGGAAAAACAACAAATAACATACAAGGGAATCCCCATAACGTTAACAGCTGATCTTTCAGCAGAAACTCTGCAAGCCAGAAAAGAGTGGCAGGACATATTTAAAGTGATGAAGGGGAAAAACCTACAACCAAGATTACTCTACCCTGCAAAGATCTCATTCACATTTGACGGAGCAAAAGCTAAGAGAATTCAGCACCACCAAACCAGTTTTACAACAAATGCTAAAGGAACTTCTCTAGGCAGGAAACACAAGAGAAGGAAAAGACCTACAATAACAAACGCAAAACAATTAAGAAAATGATAATAGGAACATACATATCAATAATTACCTTAAACGTAAATGGATTAAATGCTCCAACCAAAAGACATAGACTGGCTGAATGGATACAAAAACAAGACCCGTATATATGCTGGCTACAAGAGACCCACTTCAGACCTAGGGACACATACAGACTGAAAGTGAGGGGATGGAAAAAGATATTCCATGCAAATGGAAATCAAAAGAAAGCTGGAGTAGTAATTCTCATATCAGACAAAATAGACTTTAAAACAAAGACTATTACAAGAGGCAAAAAAGGACACTACATAATGATCAAGGGATCAATCAAAAGAAGATATAACAACTGTAAATATTTATGCACCCAACATAGGAGCACCTCAATACATAAGGCAAATACTAAGAGCCACAAAAGGGGAAATCGACAGTAACACAGTCATAGTAGGGGACTTTAACACCCCACTTTCACCAATGGACAGATCATCCAAAATGAAAATAAATAAGGAAACACAAGCTTTAAATGATACATTAAACAAGATGGACTTAATTGATATTTGTAGGACATTCCATTCAAAAACAACAGAATACACTTTCTTCTCAAGTGCTCATGGAACATTCTCCAGGATAGATCATATCTTGGGTCACAAATCGAGCCTTGGTAAATTTAAGAAAACAAATCATATCAAGTATCTTTTCTGACAACAACGCTGTGAGACTAGATATCAATTACAGGAAAAATTCTGTAAAAAATACAAACACAGGGACGCTAAACAATACACTACTTAATAACCAAGAGATTACTGAAGAAATCAAAGAGGAAATCAAAAAAAACAGAGAAACAAATGACAATGAAAACACAACGACCCAAAACCTACAAGATGAAGCAAAAGCACTTCTAAGAGGGAAGTTTATAGCAATACAATCCTACCTTAAGAAACAAGAAAAATCTCAAATAAAAAACCTAACCTTACACCTAAAGCAATTAGAGAAAGAAGAACAACAAAACTGCAAAGTTAGCAAAAGGAAAGAAATCATAAATATCAGATCAGAAATAAATGAAAAAGAAATGAAGGAAATGATAGCAAAGATCAATAAAACTAAAAGCTGGTTCTTTGAGAAGATAAACAAAATTGATAAACCACTTAGCCAGACTCATTAAGAAAAAAAGGGAGAAGACTCAAATCAATAGAATTAGAAATGAAAAAGGAGAAGTAACAACTGACACTGCAGAAATACAAAAGATCATGAGAGATTATTACAAGCAACTCTATGCCAATAAAATGGACAACCTGGAAGAAATGGACAAATGCTTAGAAATGCACAACCTGCCAAGACTGAATCAGGAAGAAACAGAAAATATTAACAGACCAATCACAAGCACTGAAATTGAAACTGTGATTTAAAATCTTCCAACAAACAAAAGCCCAGGACCAGAGGGCCCAGGACCAGAGGGCTTCACAGGAGAATTCCATCAAACATTTAGAGAAGAGCTAACACCTATCCTTCTCAAACTCTTCCAAAATATAGCAGAGGGAGGAACACCCCCAAACTCATTCTATGAGGCCACCATCACCCTGATACCAAAACCAGACAAAGATGCCACAAAGAAAGCACACTGTAGGCCAATATCACTGATGATGCAAAAATCCTCAACAAAATACTAGCAAACAGAATCCAACAGCACATTAAAGATCATACACCATGATCAAGTGGGGTTTATCCCAGGAATGCAAGGATTCTTCAATATACACAAATCAATCAATGTGATACACCATATTAACAAACTGAAGAAGAAAAACCATATGATCATCTCTATAGATGCAGAGAAAGCTTTTGACAAAATTCAACACCCATTTATGATAAAAACCCTCCAGAAAGTAGGCATAGAGAGAACTTACATCAACATAATAAAGGCCATATATGACAAACCCACAGCCAACATCATTCTCAATGGTGAAAAACTGAAACCATTTCCACTAAAATCAGGAACAAGACAAGGTTGTCCACTCTCACCACTATTATTCAACATAGTTTTGGAAGTTTTAGCCACAGCAATCAGAGAAGAAAAGGAAATAAAAGGAATCCAAATTGGAAAAGAAGAAGTAAAGCTGTCACTGTTTGCAGATGACATTATACTATACATAGAGAATCCTAAAGATGCTACCAGAAAACTACTAGAACTAATCAATGAATTTGGTAAAGTAGCAGGATACAAAATTAATGCACAGAAATCTCTTGCATTCCTATACACTAATGATGAAAAATATGAAAGTGAAATTAAGTAACCACTCCCATTTACCATTGCAACAAAAAGAATAAAATGCCTAAGAATAAACCTACCTAAGGAGGCAAAAGACTTGTATGCAGAAAACTATAAGACACTGATGAAAGAAATTAAAGATGATACAAGTAGATGGTGAGATATACCATGTTCTTGGACTGGAACAATCAACATTGTGAAAATGACTATACTACCCAAAGCAATCTACAGATACAATGCAATACCTACCAAATTACCAATGGCATTTTTCACAGAACTAGAACTAAAAATTTCACAATTTGTATGGAAATACAAAAGACCCGAATAGCCAAAGCTATTCAAATCTTGACAAAGAGAAATGGAGCTGGAGGAATCAGGCTCCCAGACTTCAGACTATACTACAAAGCTACAGTAATCAAGACAGTATGGTACCGGCACAAAACCAGAAATATAGATCAATGGAAAAGGTTAGAAAGCCCAGAGATAAACCCACGCACATATGGTCACCTTATCTTTGATAAAGGAGGCAAGAATACACAATGGAAAAAGACAGCCTCTTCAAAGAGTGGTGCTGGGAAAACTGGACAGCTACATGTAAAAGAATGAAATTAGAACACTCCCTAACACCATACACAAAAGTAAACTCAAAATGGATTAAAGACCTAAATGTAAGGCCAGACACTATAAAACTCTTAGAGGAAAACATAGGAAGAACACTCCATGACATAAATCACAGCAAGATCCTTTTTGACACACCTCCTAGAGAAATGGAAATAAAAACAAAAATAAACAAATGGGACCTAATGAAACTTAAAAGCTTTTGCACAGCAAAGGAAACCATAAACAAGACAAAAAGACAGCCCTCAGAATGGGAGAAAATATTTGCAAATGAAGCAACTGACAAAAGATTAATCTCCAAAATTTACATGCAGCTCAATATCAAAAAAAACAAACAAACAACCCAATCCACAAATGGGCAGAAGACCTAAATAGACATTTCTCCAAAGAAGATATACAGATTGCCAACAAACACATGAAAGGATGCTCAACATCATTAATCATTAGAGAAGTGCAAATCAAAACTACAATGAGATATCATCTCACACCAATCAGAATGGCCATCATCAAAAAATCTACAAGCAATAAATGCTGGAGAGGGTGTGGAGAAAAGGGAACCCTTTTGCAGTGTTAGTGGGAATGTAAATTGATAGAGCCACTATGGAAAACAGTATGAAGGTTCCCTAAAAAACTAAAAATAGAAATATCATATGACCCAGCAATCCCACTACTGGGCATATACCCTGAGAAACCATAATTCAAAAAGAGTCATGTACCACAATATTCACTGCAGCTCTGTTTACAATAGCCAGGACATGTAAGCAACCTAGTGTCAATTGACAGATGAATGGATAAAGAAGATGTGGCACATATATACAATGGAATATTACTCAGCCATAAAAAGAAACGAAATTGAGTTATTTGTAGTGAGGTGGATGGACCTAGAGTCTGTCATACAGAGTGAAGTAAGTCAGAAAGAGAAAAACAAATACCATATTCTAACACATATATATGGAATCTAAAAATCAAAAAATAAATAGTCATGAAGAACCTAGGTGCAAGACGGGAATAAAGACACAGACCTACTAGAGAATGGACCTGAGGATATGGGGAGGGGGAAGGGTAAGTTGGGACAAAGTGAGAGAGTGGCATGGACATATATACACTACCAAATGTAAAATAGATAGCTAGTGGGAAGCAGCTGCATAGCACAGGGATATCAGCTTGGTGCTTTGTGACCACCGAGAGGGGTGGGATAGGGAGGGTGGGAGCGAGGGAGACGCAAGGGGGAAGAGATATGGGGATATATGTATATGTCTAACTGATTCACTTTGTTATAAAGCAGAAACTAACACACCATTGTAAAGCAATTATACTCCAATAAATATGTTTAAAAAAAAATCTCCCCCAAACAAAAGTCCAAGACCAGGTGGCTTCACTGGTGAATTCTATCAAAAATTTAAAGAACAATCAATTCCAATCCTTCTCAAACTCTTCCCAAAAACTGAAGAGTAAGGAGTACTTCCAAACTCATTTTATGATTCCAGCATTACCCTGATACCAAAACCAGACAAGGACAACACAAGAAAAGAAAATTATAGGCCAATATCCCTGATGGACAAAGATGTAAAAACTTCACAAAATATTAGCAAACCAAACTCAACAGAACATTAAGAGGATCATATATCATGATCAAGTGGGATTTATTCCAGGGATGCAAAGATGGTTCAACATCTGCAAATCAGTGTGACACACTACATTAACACAGTGAAAGATAATATCATATGATCATTTCAATAAATACAGAATAAGCATGTGACAAATTTCAATATCCATTTATGATAACAATTCTCAACAAACTGGGTATAGAGGGAAAGTACCTCAGGATAATAAAAGCCATATGTGACAAGCCCAAAGCTAGCATTATACTCAATGCTGAAAATTTGAAAGCTTTATCTCTAAGATCAGAACAAGACAATGATGCCCACTCTCACCACTTTTATTCAACGTAGTACTGGAAGTCCTAGCTAGAACAATTAAGCAAGAAAAAAAAGCCATTCAAATCTGAAAAGAAGTAAAATTGTCACTACTTGCAGATGACATGATATTATATAAAGAAACCCCAAGACTCCACCAAAAAAAACTGTTAGAATAAAAGGAATTTGGTAAAGTTGCAGTATACAAAATCAATATACAAAAATCTGTTTCATTTCTACACACTAAGAATGAACTATCAGAAAGAAAAATTAAGAAAAAAATCCCATTTACAGTTGCATCAAAAAACGATAAAATACTACCTAGGAATAAATTTAACCAAGGAGGTGAAAGACCTGCACACTGAAGAATATGACATTGATAAAAGAAATTGAAAAAGACCAATAAATGGAAAGATATTCCATGTTCATGGATTGGAAGAATTAATATTGCTAAAATTTCCATACTACCTAAAGCAATCTGCAGATTCAGTGCAGTCTCTATCAAAATTCCAACAGCATTTTTCACAGAAATAGAACAAACAATCCTAAACTTTGTGTGGAACCATAACAGACCCCCAGTAGCCAAACTAATCTTGAGAAAGAAGAATAAAGCATCATGCTCCCTGATTTCAAACTATATCACAAAGTTATAGGAATCAAAACAGTATGGTAGTGGCATAAAAGCAAACACATAGATCAGAGGAATTCTGGCCTGAAGTGCTGGGTGGAGGCCTCTGTCTGTGGTACCCTATGAGCAAGTGAAACTAGATGAAGCACAAAGGAAAGGAAAAAAAATGTTCTTGTTGGGAGACAAGATGGCAGAGTAGAAGGACGTGACCTGACCTCTTCTTATGAAAAGACCAAAATCACAACTAACTACTGAATACCCATCAACAAAAAAAATGCTGGAACCTACCAAAAAAGATATCCTACATCCAGAAACAAAGAAGAAACCATAACGAGATGATATGAGGGGTGCTATCATGAAAAAATCAAATCCCATACCCACTGGGTGGGCAGCCCATAAACTGGAAAATAATTATATCACAGAAATTCTCCCACAGGAGTGAAAGTTCTGAGCCCCACATCAGGGTTCCCAGCCTGAGGGTCTGGCAATGGGAGGGGGAGCCCCCAGAGAATCTGGCTTTGAAGACCAGCAGGGTTTGATCACAGAAATTCCAAAGGACTGGGGGAAACAGAAACTCCACTTGTGGAGTGCGCACACAAGGTCTTGTGCACACCAGGACCCAGGAAAAAAGCAGTGACCTCATAAGAGCCTGGACCACACCTACCTGCTGGTATTGGCACGTCTACTGCAAATGTGGGGGCAGTTGTGGCTTACTGCATGGACAAAGACATGGGAAGCCACAGTTCTGGTGAGTATTTATTGGCATAAGCCCTCCTGGAGGTGGCCATTTTCTCACAAAGACCTGGCCCCAACCAACAGCCTGTAGGCTCCAGTGCTGGGATGTCTCAGACCAAAAAACAAACAAGGAGGGAAAACAGCCTTACCCATCAAAAGACGGGCTCCTGAAAGTCTTCCTGACCACAAAACTGCCTGCTAAACACAACCGCTGACAAAGCTCTGCCCATCAGAGGGACAAGATCCAGCTCCACCTGCCAGTGGGCAGGAACCAGTAGCTCCCACCAGGAAACCTGCACAAGCCTCTCAGAATGCCTCATCCACCAGGGTGCAGAAAGCAGAAGCAAGAAGAACTACAGCACCGCAGCCTGCGGGACGGAAACCGTAATCATAGCAAGTTAGACAAAATAAGACAGCAGAAGAATATGTTTCCAGAAGGAAAAACACAAAACCCCAGAAGAACAACTAAGTGAAGAGGAGATAGGCAATCTACTCAAAAAAGAATTCAGAGAAATGATAGTAAAGATGTTCCAAGATCTCAGAAAAAGAATGGCGGCACAGATCAAAAAGACACAAGAAATATTTAACAAAGACCTAGAAGAACTACAGAACAAACAAACAGAGATGAATACAATAAATGAAATGAAAAATACACTAGAAGGAATCAATAGCAGAGTAACAGAGGCAGAAAACTGATAAGTGACCTGGAAGACAGAATCGTGGAAATCACTGCCACAGAACAGAATAAAGAAAAAAGAATGAAAAGAAATGAAGACAGTCTAAGAGACCTCTGGGACAACATTAAATGCACCAACGTTTGCATTATAGGGGTCCCAGAGAAGAAGAAGAGAGAGAAAGGACCTGAGAAAATATGTGAATAGATAATAGCTGCAAACTTCTCTAACATGGGGAAGGAAATAGGCACCTGAGTCCAGGAAGCATGGAGAGTCCCTGGCAGGATAAACCCAAGGAGGAACATGCCAAGACACAGAGTAATCAAAATGACAAAAACTAAAGACAAAGAAAAAATATTAAAAGTAAATATTAAAAATGACAAAAACTAAAGACAAAGAAAAAATATTAAAAGTAACAAGAGAAAAGCAACAAATAACACACAAGGGAACTCCCATAAGTTTATCAGCTGATTGCTCAGCAGCAATTCTGCAGGTCAGAAAGGAGTGGCGTGATATATTTAAAGTGATGAAAGGGAAGAACCTACAACCAAGAATACCCTACACAGCAAGGCTCTCATTAAGATTAGATGGGGAGGGACTTCCCTGGTGGTCCAGTGGTTAAGACTTTGCCTTCCAGTGCAGGGGTTGCAGGTTCAATCTCTGGTCGGGGAGCTAAGATCCCACATGCCTCGGGGCCAAAGAACCAAAACAAACAGCAGAAGCAATTTTGTAACAAATCCAATAAAGACTTTAAAAATGGTCCATATAAAAAAAATCTTAAAAAAAATAGATTTGATGGATAAATCAAAATCTTTACAGATAAGTAAAAACTAAAAGGGCTTCCCTGGTGGCGCAGTGGTTGAGAGTCCGCCTGCCGATGCAGGGGACACGGGTTCATGCCCCGGTCCGGGAAGATCCCACATGCCGTGGAGCGGCTGGGCCCATGAGCCATGGCCGCTGAGCCTGCGCACCGCAACGGGAGAGGCCACAACGGTGAGAGGCCCGCGTACTGCAAAAAAAATAAAACTAAGAGAATTCAGCACCACCAGACCAGCTTTACAACAAATACTAGGGGAACTTCTTTAGGCAGAAAAGAAAAGGCCACAACTAGAAACAAGAAAATTATGAATGTGAAAGCTCACCGGTAAAGGCAAGCATACAGTAAAGGTAAGAAATCATCCACACACAAATATGTATCAAAACCAGCATTCGTTGAGAAGAGGAGACTACAGATGCAGGATGCTGGAAATGCATTTGAAATTAAGAGGCCAGCAACTCGTTTATATATAGACTGCTATATCAAAACCTCATGGGAATTGCAAACCAAAAGTCTACAATAGATACACACACACACGCACACACACACGCACACACAAACACACACACAAAAGAAAGCAATCCAAACATGAAACTAATGATAATCATCAAATCACAAGAGAAGAGAACAAATGAGGAAAGGAACAAAAAGAAATCCACAGAAACAAATCCAAAAGAGTTAACAAAATGGCAATAAGAATATACTTATTGATAATTACCTTAAATGTAAATAGATTAAATGCTCCAACCAAAAGACACAGACTGGCTGAATGGATACAAAAACAAGACCCAGATATATGCTGTGTATAAGAGATCCACTTCAGATCTAGGGACACATACAGACTGACAGTGAGGGAATGGTAAAAGGTATTCCATGCAAATGGAAATCAAAAGAAAGCTGGAGTAGCAGTTCTCATATCAGACAAAATAGACTTTAGAATAAAGACTATTACAGGAGACAAAGGAGGACACAGCATAATGATCAAGGGATCAATCCAAGATGATGATATAACAATTGTAAATATTTATGCACCCAACATAGGAGCACCTCAATACAGAAGGCAAATGCTAACAAACGTAAAAAAGGAAATCAACAGTAACACAATCATGGTAGGAGACTCTTAACACCCCACTTTCACCAAATAGAAATCAAAAGAAAGCTGGAGTAACAATACTCATATCAGACAAAATAGACTTTAAAATAAAGACTTAAAAGAGACAAAAAAGGACACTACATAATGATCAAGGGATAAGACTGAGAAGAAGACATAACAATTGTAAATATATATGCACCCAACATAGGAGGACCTCAATATATAAGGCAAACGCTAACAGCCACAAGTGGAGAAAGTGACAGTAACATAACAATAGTAGGGGACTTTAACACCCCACTTACATCAATGGACAGATAATCCAGACAGAACATCAATAAGGAACCACGGGCCTTAAATGACACATTAGACCAGATAGACTTATTTGATATTTATAGAACATTCCATCCAAAAGCAGTAGAATACACAGTCTTCTCAAGTGCCCATGGAACATTCTCAGGATACGTCACATGCTGGTCCATGAAACAAGGCTTGGTAAATTTAAGGAAATTGAAATCATATCAAGCCTCTTTTCAGACCACAATGTTATGACATTAGAAATCAATTACAAGAAAAAAACTGTAAAAAACATAAACACGTGGAGGCTAAACAATATATTACCAAACAACCAATGGATCACTGAAGAAATCGAAGAGGAAATAAAGAAATACCTACAGACAAATGACAAAAGAACACAATGATCCAAAACCTATGGGACACAGCAAAAGCAGTTCTAAGTGGGAAGTTTGTAGCAATAAAATCTTACCTCAGGAAACAAGAAAAATCTCAAATAAACAACCTAACCCTACAGCTAAAGCAACTAGAGAAAGAAGAACAAATAAAACCCAAAGTTAGTAGAAGAAAAGAAATCATAAAGATGAGAGCAGAAATAAGTGAAATAGAGACAAAGAAAACAATAGAAAAGATCAATGAAACTAAAAGCCGGTTCTTTGAAAAGATAAACAAAATTGATAAACCTTTAGCCAGACTCGTCAAGATAAAAACGGAGAGGCTCAAATCAATAAAATTAGTAATAAAAAAGAAGTTACAACAGACTTCAGAAATACAAAGGATAATAAGAGACTACTATAAGCAACTATATGTCAATAAAATGGACAACCTAGAAGAAGTGGACAAATGCTTAGAAAGGTACAATCTCCCAAGACTGAACCAGGAAGAAATAGAAAATATGAACAGACCAGTCACAAGTACTGAAATTGAACCTGTGATTTAAAAACTTCTAACAAACAAAAGTCCAGGGCCACATGGCTTCACAGGCAAATTCTATCAAACATTTAGAGAAGAGCTAACACCTATCCTTCTCAAACTCTTCCAAAATATAGCAGAGGGAGGAACATTCCCAAACTCTTTCTACAAGGCCACCATCACCCTGATACCAAGACCAGACAAAGATACCACAAAAAAAAAAAAAAAAAAGAAAATTACAGTCCAATATCACCAATGAACATAAATGTAAAAATTCTCAGCAAAATACTAGCAAAACAAATCTGACAATACATTAAAAGGATCATTCACCATAATCAAGTGGGATTTATCTCATGGATGAAAGGACTTTTCAATAACTGCAAATCATTCAGTGTGATACACCACATCAACAAACTGAAGAATAAAAACCTTATGATCATATCAATAGATGCAGAAAAAGCTTTTGACCAAATTCAATACCCGTTTATTATAGAAACTCTCCAGATAGTGGGAATAGAGGGAACATAATAAAGGCCATATATGACAAGCCACAGTTAACATCATTCTCAATGGTGAAAAGCTGAAAGCACTTCCTCTAAGATCAGGAACAAGACAAGATGTCCACTCTCATCAGTTTTATTCAACATAGTTTTGGAACTCCTGGCCACAACAGAGAACAAAAAGAAATAAAGGAATCCAAATTGGGAAAGGAGAAGTAAAACCATCACTGTTTGCAGATGACATTATACATAGAAAATCCTAAAAATGCTACCAGAAAACTACTAGAGCTCATCAATGAATTTGGTAAAGTTGCAGGATACAAAATTAATACACAGAAATCTCTTACATTCCTATACATTAACAATGAAAGATCAGAAGAGAAATTAAAGAAACAATCCCATTTACCATCACATCAAAATGAATAAAATACTTAGGAATAAACCCACCTAAGGAGGCAAAGACCTGTACTCTGAAAACTATAAGACACTGATGAAAGAAATCAAAGATGACACAAACAGATGGAAAGGTATACCATATTCTTGGTTTGGAAGAATCAATATTTTCAAAATGACTATAATATCCAAGGCAATCTACAGATTCAGTGCAATCCCTATCAAATTACCAATGGCATTTTTTCACAGGTCTAGAACAAAAAAATTTTTAATTTGCATGGAAACACAAAAGACCCTTAATAGCCAAAACAATGCTGAGAAAGAAAAATGGAGCTGGAAGAATCAGGCTCCCTGACTTTGGACTATACTACAAAGCTGAAATCATCTAAACGGTATGCTACTGGCACAAAAACAGAAATATAGATCAATGAAACAAGATATAAAGCCCAGAAATAAACCCACACACCTAAGGTCAATTAATCTATGACAAAGGACGCAAGAATATACAATGGAGAAAAGACAGTCTCTTCAACAAATGGTGCTGGGAAAACTGGAAAACTATGTGCAAAAGAATGAAATTAAAACATCCTTTAACACCATACACAAAAATAAACTCAAAATGGATTAAAGACCCAAGTGTAAGGACAGATACTATAAACCTCTTGGAAACACAGGCAGAACACTCTTTGACATAAATCGCAATTTCTTTTTCAATCCATCTCCTAGAGTAATGGAAATAAAAACAAAAGTAAACAAATGCGACATAATTAAACTCAAAACTTCGGCACAGCAAAAGAAACCATAAACAAAATGAAAAGACAACCCACTGAATGGGAGAAAATATTTGCAAATGATGCAACTGACAAGGGATTAATCTCCAAAATCTACAAACAGCTCATGCAGCTCAATATCCAAAAACAAACAAGCAAACAACCAGACAACTCAATCAAAAAATGAGCAGATTAAACAGACATTTCTCCAAAGAAGACATACAGATGGCCAAAAGGCACATGAAAAGATGCTCAACACTGCTAATTATTAGAGAAATGGAAATCAAAACTACAATGAAGTAAAACCTCACCCCCATCAGAATGGCCATCATCAAAAAGTCTAAAAACAATAAATGCTGGAGAGGGCATGGAGAAAAGGGAATGCTCCTACACTGCTGGTGGGAATGCAAATTTGTACAACCACTATGGAGAACTACATGGAGGTTCTTTGAAAAAATAAAAATAGAGCTACCATATGATCCAGCAATCCTACTCCTGGGTATATATGTGGAGAAACCCATAATTCGAAAAGATACATGCACCCCAATGTTCACTGCAGCACTATTTATGATAGCCAAGAAAGGGAAGAAACCTAAATGTCCTCTGACAGCTGAATGGGTAAAGAAGATGTGGTACATATATACAGTGGAATATTACCCAGCCATAAGAAAGAACGAAATTATGCCATTTGCAGCAACATGAATGGACCTAGAGATTATCATCCTAAATGCAGTAAGTCAAACAGAGGAAGACAGATACCATATGATATCACTTATATGCAGAATCTAAAGAAGAATGACACAAATGAACTTATTTCCAAAACAGAAAGAGGCTCAGAGACATAGAAAACAAACTTTCCTCTTTCCAAAGGGGAAAGGCTGTGGGAGAGGAGGGATAATTTGGGAGTGTGGGACTGACATATACACACTACTACATATAAAATAGATAATCAACAAGGACCTACTCTATAGCACAGGGAACTCTACTAAATATTCTGTGATAACCTATATGGGAAAAGAATCTGACAAAGAATGGATATATGTATTTGTATAACTAAATCACTGTGCTGTACACCTGAAACTAATAGAACATTGTAAATCAACTACACTCCAGTATAAAATAAAAATTAAATTAAAAAAAGAAAAGAAACACCAAAAGAATTAAACTGGGCCACTATTTTATATCATATACAAAAATCAATTGCAAATTGATTAAAAACTTTAATGTAAGACCTGAAACCACAAAACTAGAAGGAGAGCTAGGCAGTAATCTTCTTGCCATCACTCTTAACGATGACTTCTTGGACTTGACACCAAAAGCAAAGGCAACAAAATAAAAAACAAAGAAGTGGGACTACATTAAACTAAAAAGCTTGTGAACAGCAAAGGAAGCTATCAACAAAATCAAAGGACAGCCTACGGAATAGGAGAATATTTTTGCAAATCATGTATCAGATAAGGGGTTCATATCCAAAATATGCATGTAAAGATCTCATATAACTCAATAGCCAAAAAAAAAAAAAAGAAACAAAAAAACCCAAAAAACAAAAGACAAAATAAAACAAAAAACAATTTTAAAAATGGGCAGAGACTCTGAATAGTCATTTTTCTAAAGGGGACATACAAACGGCCAACAGGCATACAAAAAGATGCTCAACATCACTAATCACCAGGGAACTGCAAAGCAAAACCACAGTGAGATATCACCTCACACCTGTCAGAATTGTTATCATCAAAAACCAAGAAGTAACAAGCGTTGGCAAGAATGTGAAAAAAGGAAATGCTTGCACACTGTTGGTGGGAATGTATCAATAAATTGGAGCAGCCACTGTGGTAAAGAGTATGGAGGTTCCTCAAAAAACTAAAAATAGAGCTACCATATCATCCAGCAACTCCACCTCTGGGCATTTATCTGAAGAAAACAAAAACACTAACTTGAAAAGGTATCTGTACCCCCATGTTCACTGCAGCATTATATATAATAGTCAAGGTGTGGAAACAATGTAAATGTCCATCAAAGAATGAATGGATAAAGAAAATGTGGGGTGTGTGTGTACACATCACACACACACAATGGAATATTATTCAGCCATAAAAAGAAGGAAATCCTGCCATTTGTGACAATATGAATGGATCTCCTGAGGGCATTATGCTAAGTGAAATAAATCAGACAGAGAAAGAAAAATACAATCTGATCTTACTTATATGTGGAATCTAAAACAAACAAACAAACAAAAACAGAGTTCATAAATACAGAGAACATTGGTGGTTGCTAGAGGCAGGGTGTGGAAGGTGGATGGGAAATATGGGTGAAAGGGGTCAAAAAGGACAAACTCTACAAGCAACTATATGCCAATAAAATGGACAACCTGGAAGAAATGGACAATTTCTTAGAAAAGCATAACCTTCCGAGACTGAAATAGGAAGAAATAGAAAATATAACCAGACCGATCACAAGAACTGAAATTGAAACTGTGATTAAAAATCTTCCCACAAACAACAGCCCAGGACCAGATGGCTTCACAGGCGAATTCTATCAAACATTTAGAGAAGAGCTGACACCTATCCTTCTCAAACTCTTCCAAAATATAACAGAGGGAGGAACACTCCCAAACTCACTCTATGAGGCCACCATCATCCTGATATCAAAACCAGACAAAGATGTCACAAAGAAAGAAAACCATAGGCCAATATCACCGATGAACATAGATGCAAAAATCCTCAGCAAAATACTAGCAAACAGAATTCAACAGCACATTAAAGGATCATACACCATGATCAAATGGGGTTTATCCCAGGAATGCAAGGATTCTTCAATATACACAAATCAATCAATGTGATAAACTATATTAAAAAACTGAAGGAGAAAAACCATATGATCATCTCAATAGATGCAGAAAAAGCTTTTGACAAAATTCAAGGCCGTTTATGATAAAAACCCTCCAGAAAGTAGGCATAGAGAGAACTTACATCAACATAATAAAGGCCATATATGACAAACTCACAGCCAACATCATTCTCAATGGTGAAAAACTGAAACCATTTCCACTAAGATCAGGAACAAGACAAAGTTGCCCACTCTCACCACTATTATTCAACATAGTTTTGGAAGTTTTAGCCACAGCAATCAGAGAAGAAAAAGCAATAAAAGGAATCCAGATCAGAAAAGAAGAAGTAAAACTGTCATTATTCACAGATGACATGATACTATACATAGAGAATCCTAAAGATGCTACCAGAAAACTACTAGAACTAATCAATGAATTTGGTAAAGTAGCAGGATAGAAAATCAGTGCACATAAATTCCTTGCGTTCCTAGACACTAACGATGAAAAATCTTAAAGAGAAATTAAGGAAACACTCCCATATACCATAGCAACAAAAAGAATAAAATACCTAGGAATAAACTTACATAAGGAGACAAAAGACTTGTATGCAGAAAACTATAAGACACTGATGAAAGAAATTAACGATGATACAAACAGAGGAGAGATAGATCATGTTCTTGGGTTGGAAGAATCAACATTGTGAAAATGACTATTCTACCCAAAGCAATCTACAGATTCAATGTAATCGCTATCAAACTACCAATGGCATTTTTCACAGAACTAGAACAAAAAATTTCACAATTTGTATGGAAACACAAAGGGCCCCGAATAGCCAAAGCCATCTTGAGAAAGGAAAACGGAGCTGGAGGAATCAGGCTCCCTGACTTCAGACTATACTACAAAGCTACAGTAATCAAGACAGTATGGTACCGGCACAAAAACAGAAATATAGATCAATGGAACAGGATAGAAAGCCCAGAGATAAACCCACACACATATGGTCACCTTATTTTTGATAAAGGAGGCAAGAATACACAATGGAAAAAGACAGCCTCTTCAAAGAGTGGTGCTGGGAAAACTGGACAGCTACATGTAAAAGAATGAAATTAGAACACTCCCTAACACCATACACAAAAATAAACTCAAAATGGATTAAAGACCTTAATGTAAGTCCAGACACTATAAAACTCTTAGAGGAAAACATAGGCAGAACACTCTATGACATAAATCACAGCAAGATCCTTTTTCACACACCTCCTAGAGAAATGGAAATAAAAACAAAAACAAATGGGACCTAATGAAACTTAAAAGCTTTTGCACAGCAAAGGAAACCATAAACAAGACAAAAAGACAGCCCTCAGAATGGGAGAAAATATTTGCAAATGAAGCAACTGACAAAAGATTAATCTCCAAAATTTACAAGCAGCTCATGCAGCTCAGTATCAAAAAAACAACCCAATCCAAAAATGGGCAGAAGACCTAAATAGACATTTCTCCAAAGAAGATATACAGATTGCCAACAAACACATGAAAGGATGCTGAACATCACTAATCATTAGAGAAATGCAAATCAAAACTACAATGAGGTATCACCTCACACCAGTCAGAATGGCCATCAACAAAAAATCTACAAACAATAAATGCTGGAGAGGGTGTGGAGAAAAGGGAACCCTCTTGCAGTGTTAGTAGGAATGTAAATTTATACAGCCACAATGGAGAACAGTATGGAGGTTCCCTAAAAAACTAAAAATAGAATTACCATATGACCCAGCAATCCCACTACTGGGCATATACCGTGAGAAAACCATAATTCAAAAAGAGTCATGGACCACAATGTTCACTGCAGCTCTATTTACAATAGCCAGGACGTGGAAGCAACCTAAATGTCCATCAACAGATGAATGGATAAAGAAGATATGGCACATATATGCAATGAAATATTACTCAGCCATAAAAAGAAACGAAATTGAGTTATTTGTAGTGAGGTGGATGGACTTTGAGACTATCATACGGAGTAAAGTAAGTCAGAAAGAGAAAAATAAATACCATATGCTAACACACATATATGGAATCTAAAAAAAAAAAGGTTCTGAAGAACCTAGGGGCAGGACAGGAATAAAGATGCAGATGTAGAGAATGGACTTGAGGACATGGGGAGGGGGAAGAGTAAGCTGGGACGAAGTGAGAAAGTGACATGGACTTATATACACTACCAAATGTAAAATAAGATAGCTAGTGGGAAGCAGCGGCATAGCACAGGGATATCAGCTTGGTGCTTTGTGGTCACCTAGAGGGGTGGGATAGGGAGGGTGGGAGGGATATGCAAGAGGGAGGAGATATGGGGATATATATATATATATATATATATGTATAGCTATAGCTGATTCACTTTGTTATAAAGCAGAATCATGCTACTGTAAAGAAATTATACTCCAATAAAGATGTTAAAAAAAAAAAAGGACAAACTTACAGCTCTAAAATAAGTGTCATGTGGGTGTAATATACAGCATGGTGACTATCTTTAATAGTACAGTACTGCATATTTGAAAGTTGTTAAAGGAGTAGATTTTAAAATTTCTTATCACAGGAAAAAAATTTTTGTAACTATGAATGGTGATGGATGTTAACTAGACTTATTGTGGTGATCGTTTTGCCACATATATTGATACAAATATTGAATCACTATGTTGTACACCTGAAACTAATATAATGTTATATGTAATTATATCTCAATAAAAAGTAAAGCGTATTGGGGCAATTTAAAAAAAAGAAATTCTTCCATCCAGATGGTTTTGCATCAAAAGCTTTAAATGGGCAGCCAGCAATGGGAGGGGTGACTCGTCCTTTCTTGGGAGCGTGTCTTCCACTCAAGGGGCTGAACCTTGAGTAAGAGGCTGGCAAATGTCTCTGGGGGAGGAGTAAGGTCCAGTGAGACCATCCCTCCATGAACATCTTTCTTGGGAACCTCCTCTGAGCTGTCAGTTGACGTGTGTGCTCTGAGCTGTTCCACAGCTGCCAGCCACTGAGCCTGGAAGGTTCTGGCTCTGAGACCAGGAAAATCCCCACCCCAGTAGATGGGAAGGGATGAGAAAAATCCAAGATGATCAGTACAAGGCCACACGAACACGGGTGTCCCGAGGGACAGGGGTGTTCTGTGAATTGGTCCTGTTGTTGTCCTGTTCCTCCCAACTGGAGAGTGGCTGAGAATTGCTAGGTACACCTAACAGTCTCTGTCTCTTCCTGGTCATTTACACAGATTTGGGACCGGTAATCCAAGCTGACAGACACCGTCTTACTCATCCTGTTGGGCTTCCAGATGCATCAGATACTTTGTTTTCAGGAACAGACATGAATTCAACCTGGCTTTGATCACGTTGAAAATGAGAGGGCTTCCACTTGGCTCAGTTTAACTGAAGACAAGGGAAAGAGATGGCCTAGAACCTTGGTGGGTGACATGGCAAAGCTGGCACAGGTCAGGCAGTGAGCACACCAACCCACCTAATGGCTATGGCAGGTTGAGAGCCCCTTCCTGCTGGAGGCTGTGTATCCAGGTGGTGAAGACCACATGCTGAGGCCTGGCCTTGGCGTTTACCAGTTGTGTGACTTTGGGCAAGTAACAGAGACTCTAAGTGGGGATGATAAGTGTACTTAGCACTGAGTTCTGGAGCATTTAGTTGTGAGGATTACATCAGATAACATGGGTAAAGCAGTTGACAAAGAGCTTGATACAAAGTGAGGGCTTCATAAATACAGCCACTGCTGCTGCTGCTGCTGGTGTGCTGTCCTTAGCGTTTCAAAGTTTCCTCATTCCTGAAGATAGCAGAGTGGAAGGACTCAAGCTCACCCTGTCTCATGAAAGTACCAAACTGCTGAACAACCATCAACAAAAGACCCAAACCTACCAAAAAAGGCATTCTACATCCAAAGTAGAACTCACAACAAAATGGTAGGAGGGGTGCTTTCATGATATAATCAAATCCTATACCTGTCGGTGGGTGACCCACAAATGGGAAAATAATTATATCACACAGATTCTCTCACAGGAGTGAGAGTTCTGAGCCCTGCTTTCAGGCTTCTCAGCCTGGAGGTCTGGCATCCAGAGGAGGAGCCCCTGGAGCATTTAGCTTTGAAGGCCAGTGGGGCTTGAGTGCAGGAGTTCCACGGGACTGGGGGAAACAGAGACTCCATTCTTGGAGGGCACACACAAGGTTTCACATGTACTGGGAACCAGGGCAAAGCAGTGACTCCACAGGAGCCTGAGGCAGACATACTTGAGGGTCTTGTAGGGCCTCCTGGGGAGGTGGAGGTTGTCTGTGGCTCACTGTGTGGGAAAGGACACTGCGGGTAGAAACCTCAGTGAATATTCACTGGTGTGAGCTCTGCCGGAAATCACCATTTTGGCATCAAGACCTGGGCCCACCCAACACCCTGTAGGCTCCACTGCTGGGACATCTCAGGCCAAACAACCAACAGGGTGGGAACACAGCCACACCCATCAGCAGACAGGCTGCCTAAAGTCATCCTGATCCTACAGCTGCCTGCTAAACACACCCCTTGACATGGCCCTGCCCACCAGAGGGACAAGATCCAGCTCCACCAGCTAGTGGGCAGGCACCAGCCACTTCCACTAGGAAGGCTGCACAAGCCCCTGGACCAACCTTACCTATCAGGGGGCAGACACCAGTAGCTAGAGGAGCTACGATCTTACAACCTGAGGAATGGAGGCCACAAACACAGAAAGTTAAACAAAATGAGATGGCAAAGGAACATATTCCAGATGGAGGAACAAGATAAAACTTTGGAAGACCAACTAAGTGAAGTGGAGATAGGCAATCTTCTTGAAAAAAAATTCAGAGTAATGATAGTAAAGATATCAAAGGTCTCGTAAGAAGAATGGAGGCACAGACTCAGAAGATACAAGAAATGTTTAACAAAGAGCTAGAACATTTAAAGAACAAGCAGAGGGCTTCCCTGGTGGCGCAGTGGTTGAGAATCTGCCTGCCAATGCAGGGGACATGGGTTCGAGCCCTGGTCTAGGAAGATGCCACATGCTGCGGAGCAACTGGGCCCGTGAGCCACAACTACTGAGCCTGCGCGTCTGGAGCCTGTGCTCCGCAACAAGAGAGGCCGCAATAGTGAGAGGCCCGAGCACCGCAATGAAGAGTGGCCCCCGCTTGCCGCAACTAGAGAAAGCCCTTGCACAGAAACGAAGACCCAACACAGTTAAAAATAAATTTAAAAAAAGAACAAGCAGATATGTACAATAGAATAACTGAAATGAAAAATACACTAGGAAGAATCAATAGCAGAACAAATGAGGCAGAAGAGAAATAAATCAGCTAGAAGACAGAGGGGTGGAAATCACCACTATGCAACAGAATAAAAGAAAAAGAATGAAAAGAAATAAGCAGTCTCAGAGACCCGTGGTACAACATTAAATGCACCAACATTCACATTATAGGGATCCCAGAAGGAGATGAGAGAGAAAAGGGCCTGCGAAAATATTTGAAGAGATAATACCTGAAAACTTCCCTAACATGGGAAAGGAAATATTCACTCAGGTCCAGGATATGCAGAGTCCCATATAGGATAAATCCAAGGAGGAACACACCAAGACACATAGTAATCAAACTGACAAAAATTAAAGACAAAGAAAATATATTAAAAGCAACAAGAGAAAAGCAACAAATAACATGCAAGGAAACTCCCATAAGGTTATCGTGATTTTTCAGCATAAACTCTGCAGGCCAGAAGCGAGCGGCATGATATATTTAACGTGATGAAAGGGAAAAACTACAACCAAGAATACTCTACTCAGCAAGGTTCTCATTCAGATTCAGTGGAGAGATCAAAACCTTTACAAACAAGCAAAAGCTAAGAGAATTCAGCATCACCAAACCAGCTTTACAAGAAATACTAAAGGAACTTCTCTAGACAGAAAAGAAAAGGCCACAACTAGAAAAAAGAAAATTATGAATGGGGAAGCTCTCCGGTAAAAGCAAACATACAGGAAAGGTAGGAAATCATCCACACACAAATATGATATCAAAACCAGCATTCATGAGAAGAGTACAGAGGCAGCATATTGGAAATGCACTGAAAATTAAGTGAGCAGTAACTTGAAATAATCTTGTATATATGTAGACTGCTATATCAAAACCTCATGGGAACTGCAAACCAAAAATCTACAATAGATACACACACACAAAAGAAAACAATCTAAACACAACAATAAAGACTGTCATGAAATCACAAGAGAACAAAAGAGGAAGGGAAGGAAAAAAACCTACAGAAGCAAATCCAGAACAGTTAACAAAATGGCAATAAGAACATACTTATAAATAATTACCTTAAATATAAATGGATTAAATGCTCCAACCAAAAGACACAGACTGGCTGAATGGATACAAAAACAAGACCCGGATATATGCTGTGTACAAGAGATCCACTTCAGACCTAGGGACACATACAGACTGACAGTGAGGGGATGGAAAAAGGTATTCCATGCAAATGGAAATCAGAAGAAAGCTGGAGGAACAATATTCACATCAGACAAAATAGACTTTAAAATAAAGACTGTTACAACAAGAGACAAAGAAGGATACTACATAATGTTCAAGGGATCAATCCAAGAAGAATATATAACAATTGTAAGTATATATGCACCCAACATAGGAGCACCAAATATATATGGCAAACACTAACAGCCATAAAAGGAGAAATCTACGGTAACACAGTAATGGTGGGAGACTATAACACCCCATTTTCATCAATGGACAGATCATCCAGACAGAAGATCAATAAGGAAGCAGGCCTTAAATGACACATTAGACCAGATGGACTTAATTGATATTTATAGAACATTCCATCCCAAAGCACCAGAATACACATTCTTCTCAAGTGCATATGGAACATTCTCCAGGATAGATCACATCTTGGGCCACAAATCAAGCCTTGGTAAATTTAAGAAAACTGAAATCACATCAAGCATCTTTTCTGACCACAATGGTATGAGATTAGAAATCAGCTACAAGAAAAAAATCTGTAAAAAGAACACAAACACATGGAGGCTAAACAATATGCTACCAATCAACCAGTGGATCACTGAAGAAATCAAAGAGGGAATAAAAAAATACCTACAGACTAATGACAACAAAAACACAATGATCCAAAACCTATGGGATGCAGCAAAAGCAGTTCTAAGAGGGAAGTTTGGAGCAATACAATCTCACCTCAGGAAAAAAGAAAAATCTCAAATGAATAACCTAGCCTTATAACTAAAGCAACTAGAGAAAGAAGAACAAACAAAACCCAAAGTTAATAGAAATCATAAAGATCAGAGCAGAAATAAATGAAATAGCCATGAAGAAAACAATAGAAAAGATCGATGAAACTAAAAGCTGGTTCTTTGAAAAGATAAACAAAATTGATAAACCTTTAGCCAGACTCATCAAGAAAAAAAAGAGAGGGCTGAAAAAAATAAAATTTGAAATGAAGAAGGGCAGTTACAAGGGACACCACAGAAATACAAAGGATCATAAGAGACTACTACAGGCAACTATATGGCAATAAGATGGACAAGCTAGAAGAAATGGACAAATTCTTAGAAAGGTGTAATCTCTCAAGACTGAACTAGGAAGAAACAGAAAATATGAACAAACCAATCACAAGTATTGGAACTGAAATTGTGATTTAAAACATCCAACAAGGGACTTCCCTGGTGGTCCAGTGGTAAAGAATCCGCCTTCTAATGCAGGGGACACAGGTTTGATCCCTGGTTGGGGAACTAAGGTCCCACATACCACGGGGCAAGTAAGCCCGTATGCCACAAACACTGAGCTTGTGCAACTCAGTGAGAGAGCCT
This sequence comes from Grampus griseus, assembly GCF_964374135.1. Lineage (NCBI taxonomy): Eukaryota > Metazoa > Chordata > Mammalia > Artiodactyla > Delphinidae > Grampus > Grampus griseus. Next base: position 25,901,618 of record NC_139010.1, on the reverse strand, counting down.
GCGTGCTGCAAACTACAGAGCCCATGCGCTCTGGAGCCTGCACGCCACAGCTACAGAGCCCACATGCCCTGGAGCCCACATGCCACAACTAGAGAGAGAAAACCTGCACATCACAACTAGAGAGAAGCCTGTATGCCACAACTAGAGAGAAGCCCATGCACCACAACTAGAGAGAAGCCTGCGTACTGCAATGAAAACCCCGTGCCTCAATGAAAGATCCCACGTACCACAATTAAGGCCTAACACAGCCAAAAACATTAAGAAAATAAATAAATTAAAAAAAAATCCAACAAAGAAAAGTCCAGGATCAGGCTTCACAGGAGAATTCTATCAAACATTTAGAGAAGAGTTAACACCTATCCTTCTGAAACTCTTCCAAAAACTGCAGAGGAAGGAGCACTCCCAAGCTCATTGTATAAGCCTATCATCAGCCTGATACCAAAACCAGACAAAGATACCACAGAAAAAGAAAATTATAGGCCAACATCACTGATGAACATAGACACAGAAATCCTCAACAGAATACTAGTGAACCGAATCCAACGATACATTAAAAGGATCATACACCATGATCAAGTGGGAGTTATCCCAGGGATGCAAGGATTTTTCAATATCCACAAATCAATCAGTGTGATACACCACATTAAGAAATTGAAGAATAAAAACCATATGATCATCTCAATAGATGCAGAAAAAGCTTTTGATAAAAGTCAACACCCATTTATGATAAAAACTTTCCAGGGACTTCCCTGGTGGTCCAGTGGGTAAGACACTGTGCTCCCAATGTAGGGGACTGGGGTTCAATCCCTGGTCAGGGAACTAGATCCCACACTCATGCCTCAATTAAGAGTTTGCATGCCGTAGTTGAGAGCCTGCATGCTGCAACTATGAAGTCTGCATTCCACAACTAAGAAGGTCCCACTGCTGCAACTAAAAAGATCCCACATGCTGCAACAAAGATCCCACGTGCTGCAATGAAGATCCCATGTGCCACAACTAAGACCCAGTGCAGCCAAAATAAATAAATAAATAATAAAATAAATACGAAATAAAACCTCTCCAGAGGGCTTCCCTGGTGGCACAGTGGTTGAGAGTCCGCCTGTCGATGCAGGGGACACGGGTGTGTGCCCTGGTCCGAGAAGATCCCACGTGCCGTGGAGTGGCTGGGCCCGTGAGCCATGGCCGCTGAGCCTGTGCGCCCGGAGCCTGTACTCCACAACGGAAGAGGCCACAGCAGTGAGAGGCCCGCTTACCACAAAAAAAACCTCTCCAGAAAGTGGGCATAGAGGGAACTTACCTCAACATAATGAAGACCATATATGACAAACCCACAGCTAACAACATTCTCTCAGTGAAAAGCTGAAAGCGTTTCCTCTAAGATCAGGAACAAGACAAGGACGCCCACTCTCACCACTTTTACTCAACATAGTTTTGGAAGTCTTAGCCATGGTAATCAGAGAAGAAAAAGAAATAAATGGAATCCAAATTGGAAAAGGAGAAGTAAGACTGTCACTGTTTGCAGATGACATGATACTCTACATAGAAAATCCTAAAGATGCTACCAGAAAACTACTAGAGCTCATCAGTGAATTTGGTAAAGTTGCAGGATACAAAATTAATGCACAGAAATCTGTTGTATTCCTATACACTAAAGTTCCTATACAACAGAAGTTCAGATAGAGAAATTAAAGAAAAAATACCACTTACCATTGCATCAAAAAGAAGAAAATACCTAGGAATAAACCTCCCTAAGGAGAAAAAAGACCTGTACTCTGAAAACTATACAGACACTGATGAAAGAAATTGAAGATGACAGAAACTGATGGAAAGATCCACCATGTTCTTGGATTAGAAGAATCAATGTTATCAAAATGCCTATACTACCCATGGCAATCTATAGATTCAATGCAATCCCTATCAAACTACCAAAGACATTTGTCACAGAACAACAACAAAAATTTAAAAATTTGTATGGAAACACAAAAGACCCCGAATAGCCAAGGCAATCCTGAGAAAGAAAACCGAAGCTGGAGGAATCAGGCTCCCTGACTTCAGACTATACTACAAAGTTACAGTCATCAAAATAGTATGGTTCTGGCACAAAAAAACAGAAATATAGATCAATGGAACAGGATATAAAACCCAGAAATAAACCCACGCACCTAAGGTCAATTAATCTATGACAAAGGATGCAAGAATATACAATGGAGAAACGACAGTCTCTTCAACAAATGGTGCTGGGAAAACTGGACAGCTACATGTAAAAGAATGAAATTAGAACACTCCCTAACACCATACACAAAGATAAATTCAACATGGGTCAAAGACCTAAAGGTAAGGTCAGACACTATAAAACTCTTAGAGGAAAACATAGGGAGAACACTCTTTGACATAAATTACAGCAATATCCTTTTTGATCCACCTCCTAGAGCAATGAAAATAAAAACAAAAATAAGCAAATGCGACCTAATAAAACTAAAGAACTTTTGCACAGCAAAGGAAACCATAAACAAAATAAAAACACAACCCACAGAATGGGAGAAAATATTTGTAAATGAAGCCACTGGGAAGGGATTAACCTTCCAAATATACAGACAGCTCATGCAGCTCTATATTAAAAAAACAAAACAAAAAAAACCTCCCCAAACAACCGAATCAAAAATGGGCAGAATATCAGACAGACATTTCTCCAAAGAAGAAATACAGATGGCCAAAAAGCACTTGAAAAGTGCTCAACATCTCTAATTATTAGAGAAATGCAAATCAAAGCTACAATCAGGGGGCTTCCCTGATGGTGCAGAGGTTAAGAATTTGCCTGCCAATGCAGGGGACACAGGTTCGAGCCCTGGTCTGGGAAGATCCCACATGCTGCGGAGGAGCTAGGCCCGTGAGCCACAACTACTGAGCCTGCAAGCCACAACTACTGGGTCCATATGTCACAACTACTGAAGCCCGCGTGCCTAGAGCCCACGCTCCCCAACAAGAGAGGCCACCGCAATGAGAAGCCCACATACTGCAGCGAAGAGTAACCCCCACTCGCCGCAACTAGAAAAAGCCCGCATGCAGCAACGAAGACCCAATGCAGCCAAAAATAAAATAAATAAATAAATTTAAAAAACGAAGAAACAAAACTACAATCAGGTAGCACCTCACACCAGTTAGAATGGCCATCAAAAAGCCTACAAACAATAAATGCTGGGGAGGGTGTGGAGAAAAGGGAACCCTACTACACTGTTGGTGGGAATGTAAATTGATGCAGCCACTATGGAGAACAGAATGGGGGATCCTTAAAAAACTAAAAATAGAGCTACCATATGATCCAGCAATCCTACTCCTGGCCATCTATCCGAAGAAAACCATAATTCAAAAAGATACATGCACCCCTGTGTTCATTGCAGAATTATTTGCAATGGCCAAGACATGGAAGCAACCTAAATAGCCATCGACAGAAGAATGGATGAAGACGATATGGTACATATATACAGTGGAATACTCCTCAGCCATAAACAAGAATGCAGTAATGCCATTTGTGGCAACATGGATGGACCTAGAGATTATCATACTAAGTGAAGTAAGTCAGACAGAAAGACACATCTCATATGATATCACTTATATGTGGAATCGAAAAAATGATACAAATGAACTTATTTACAAAATAGAAACAGACTCACAGACTTCAAAAACATACTCATGGTTACCAAAGGGGAAAGGTGATGCGGGAGGGATAAATTAGGAGTTTGGGATTAACAGATATATACCAGTATATATAAAATAGATAATCAACAAGGACCTACTGCATAGCACAGGGAACTCTACTCAATATTCTGTAACAACCTATATGGGAAAAGAATCTGACAAAGAATGGATACATATATTTGTATAACTGAATCACTTTGCTATATACCTGAAACTAACACAACATTGTAAGTCAACTATACTCCAATATAAGATAAAAATTAAATTAAAACAAAGTATTGAAGAGCTAAAAAAAAAAAAAAGAACTATGTGTGGACAATTTCACTCTGATATTTTTAGAAACTAAAGCAAAAGGGAAAATCTACTGTCATTTGATTTTCATTTTTCAACAACAGAACAAAAGGACACGGAAAAGTTTGTAAAAATGGTTATTTTCCTCCCTTGGCTTAAATGTCCCCTCTGTAAAATAAAGACATCAGGCAAGGTAAAAAAAAAAAAAAAGCGTCTTCATTCCCCAAACTAAAAGCTATCTTTTGAGGGTCAGAGAAACTATGCCCCAGAGTTTAGGGGACTTGAGCAATACTGTACCACAATCAGGGCCAAACGAGCAGCAATGCCCGTGAGTTCTGACTCACAGTCCAGTTCCCTAGCCACAGGGGCACAGCACTTTTCCTGGGCACCAAGAAGTGTCCTGGGCCTGCTGAGTGGCAGAGGGCCACCTCGGAAGGCCAGGGGCAGGGGCTCACCGATCAGCGTTATCGCTGAAGAAGTAGTTGACTTCCCCGAAGGTGCCCACGTCATCGTCTGTTGCCTGCAAAGGTAAGAAAAAGAAGTCATGACTGCCAGAACCAGCCGAGGCTCCCGATCTCAGCAGGAAATGTCCACAGCAAACCCATGCTTCCCCCCACACAGCTCCTCAGGCCCAGGCCGAATTATCTAGAGCCACGCTGTTCAATAAGGTTTTCACCAGTCACAAACGGCGATTTAAATGAATACTGGAGCACACAGTTCCGGAGGATCAGTCTTCTACCTAAATCTCCAACTTTGCGAAATCTCCCTTCCTGGACTCATGTCAGACATTCTCTGTAGATGCTCAGAGGGCTTGGGGGAGAGACCCTAGACCTGTGGCTTGGGGTCACAACTTGTAGGTTTACAAAATATCTCAAACAAAAGTGGGGGTGGGTTCAACCATCTGGTGGCCTCCTCCGGCGACTCTCCTCCAGTCCCCAAAGCCTCCAAGTCAGATGTGGTACCCGGTAGGGGAGCCCTCTTGGGTGGATTTCTAGTGTTCCCCCTTCTTTAACCCGGGGAATAATCCACTGTGTGTATCAAGCGGACTATCATCTGGTTGGCAACCTCTTCTGCTGGAAACAGTCTGCTGCCCACCCCCACCCATCTTTTGGCATCCCCCTCTGCTTGAACAAGTGGTCCAAGTGGGACCTAGTCCCGTGACCTCAGGGACTAGGCTGGGAGTGGTCCCTGACCTCAGCAGGGGCCTATTAGAATCCTTTCCTGGGATTCTTCTTATTGTTGCTGGGGATAAAAGCTTTCCTCTGGGGCAGTGAAGCTGGGACGATGTGAAGTGGGAGCTGCTGGATGTGTAGGGACGATGAAGACAGGGGCTGATCTTGGTAGTTCTAGTCCTGAATCTGACATCCCTTCCCACCTCAGTTTGGTTTGTGAGTTCAACAAGATCTCTTTTATCCAGGCTGGTCCAAGTTGGCTTTCTATCACCTACAGTAAGAAGAGACTGGAGCGAGAGTGGCCTGCCTCATGCCTGATGATGATGGCAACGATGGTGACCACTGCCAGCCTGCACTCGATCATATATTTTACACTGTCAAAGGGCATCCAGGTCTATTAAGACCTCATTTTATCCTCACAACTGTCACAACGTGATGAGGAAGGCACACATTTCTACCCATCACACAGATCACAAAACTGAGGCCCAGACCACAGTGAGGTCTGGTGTAACCCTGTCGCCACTCTAGGTCACGAGCAGGTTCAAGCAGAGCGGGGCAGAACCTGCGATCCCTACTGCCATCCCAGGGTTCCTTCCTTTAGGCCACCTACGTGGGGCCCCTCTCCAACCCCTCCCTTGTCCAGGACAATGGTAGTTATAGTAGAGGCTTGGCTTTTGCCGCTGGAACCTCTGGGCTTCTGCATTGTCGCTGGCATGGTTACAGTCCACAGTGCAGACTAAGTGACACCATTCATGCATTCATTCAATAGTTACTCAGTAAGCATGTACTCTGTGCCAGGCACTGTGACCTCTGCTCCCTCCCAGGCCAGGCCCTAGAGCTGGGCAAACTGCTACCTGCCACCAGAGCCTGGAGGGAAAGGCCTTGGGCTGACCTTGGGGTGTTTTACACTCAGGGCTTCTCTAAGATCACAACTGGATAAAGGTTCTGCTGCTAAAAATATGTTTCAATACCTACTTTTGTTTATTTTTTAGCTTTGAGGTATAATTGACAAATTATTTTATAACTTTATTATACAATAAAATTATTATGATAATATATTATATTGAGGTATACTTGACAATGGAATGGATTCCCACTATTGAGTTAATTAACCACCCATCACCTCACAGATTTACTCTTTTGTTACTTGTCCGGTGAGAACACTTAAGTTCTCTCTCAGCAAATTTCAATGGTACGGTACAGTGTTATCAACTATAGTCACCATGTTATACATTAGATCCTCAGACCTTATTCATCTTATAACAAAGTTTGTACCCGTTGATCAGCCTCTCCCTATTTCCCCCTGCTCAATACCTTGGTAGTAGGTATTTGTTGAGGTTCCTTTTAAAGTTCTTGGATTCTGTGAAATCTATTCCATTCTGTGTTCTTTACGATAAACCCGAATTTCAAGAAAACGCCAATTTGAGTCCAGTATTTTGAATTCAGGAAGGCAGAGAAGTAAATGATATATTCCAAATGATTTAAATGAAAAAAAGTGTTTATACCCAAAGGGTTAAGATCTGTTATCCAGAAAACTTGGTTATCCAGAAGGAAGCCAATTCCAGGGGCTGCGGCAGCCTGCTTTTAAGGACAGGCTCTTGTACACACTGTTCCATTCAGTCCCCACTGTGTTCAGCAGACTGTGTGTGGACCTCTGTCTTCTCACCGCCCTGGCCAGGCTCCAAGAGCATCACAGGTTGTCGGGGGACGCGTGTATAATAAATGGAAAGGTAAACGCCGAGCTATGTAACCCACCCTCTAACCCAGGACCGATTCCAGGGCAGACCGTCCCCCGTGCCCTGAGCCACTCCTCCCGACATCTGCATTTATCGACTCCTCACACTTATCACGTATTGTATCTTCATAATGACCCTATGACGTAGGTGCTATTATTACTACCACCCCAATTTACAGATGGGGAAACTGAGGCTCAGAGAGTGAACAGCTCACCCAAGGCTTCACAGCTGAAAGAGCGGCAAAGTTAGGATTTGAACCCAGTGCCGGCTAGTCACATCCTTCGCCTCAACGTGTTCTTGCTTCTAAACCAAGAAGAGAACTTGTTCTCAGAAGGAATGGTTATTCCAGGGCAGAGGAGACCAAAACTTCTCATAATAAGCCCACCTCTCTCCTCCCCTTTCAGGGACCAGAGAAGGCGGGGAGGCACCCATAAGTCCCCTTTCATTCCACCAAGAAATGATCACCACCACACATGGTATTACTAGACTATAATAACTGCAGCTCAGTCTGGGGAGCAGCTGACCAGATGTCATCAAGCCCCTTGGTGAGGGGTGAGTGTAATGTAAAGACCCTAGCTCCAGGTCAGAGTCAGCAGCCCAGGTCACCGTGTGACCAGACAGCAACCTCCTGGGGCCTCGGCATCCTCATTTGTCCAAGGAAAGGGTTTGGGGAAGCAAAGAGGGTAGGGCCGCATCTGCCAGGCTCACCTCCCAGCCTGGACAGTGCCTGACACGTGGCAGGTGCTTCAAAAATGCTTGGAAAACGAAGGAACCAATTCTAGTAAGAAGGGGGTGGTGGAGAGATGGGGGCAAAAGCGAGGAGAGCGGATTCTAAGGGAAAGGGAGGGGCGAAAAGAAGGAGCGAGGGAAAAGGAGGGGAGAGGCTAGGAGGGACAGAGGGGTCAGCAGAGTGGGCTGCGCCAAGCCACAAGGGGGGTTCCTGCCCCTGAAGGTCGCATCGGGACCCTGGGGACAAGCCCTCCACGTCTATGTGCCCTATGGAATTGCACTCGGACTCTTAGGGTGAGAAGGACCCCCGAGGTCCCCCTGTCCAGTCCTCTTCACCCTGAGGCTCAGGGAAGTTAGGTGACGAGCCCCTGGGAACAAGACAGAACTGTCTTCTCTCTCCAGGCAGATGCTGGCCTCTACCACCCCCGCTGAGTCCCCACTCCCTCCCCAAGTGGACTGAGCACAGCCATGGTTCCCACGGTGACCCCTCTCCCCGGGGGCCTCTTGCTGCCCGCCCAGGCCACCGATGCTAACCGGGGAAGATTTGTGAGTCCTTTAGTGCCACCGTCTAATGACCTAATGAAATATGTATGCCTGGTGAAGAGGAGAGGGAGAACTTTCATTTTTCACGTGCACGAAGCAGAATAATATGGCAGGCTGTGCGCCTGCCAGGGTGGGAGCGGCCAGCACAACACAAAGGGCCTGGTCAGGGTGCTCCGGCCAGCGCCAGGCTGCTGCGGGGCTGATAGGGCCCTGCGCCCAGAGAAGGCAGCAAATCTGCCCGCTAGGCGTCCCTGCTGAAGGCCCTCCTCCTTTACATGCATTTTCAGCCCTGTACTTGGGCCGTTGCTGCCAGCGCCGGCCTCATCTCCGACCACGTGCAGGCTGGACCACGTGCGGCTCCCCGGCCTGACCGGCTCTGCTCACGCTGCGCCCTCTGCCGGATCGCCTCCTTCCTCTCCCACCTGGCTCACCCACTCCTGTCCTCCTGGCTCCCCAAGGTGGGGTTAGGGCTCCACCCTGCTGGAGATATTCCCAGCTGTGACCGCTCTGTGGAGCTGGAGCTGTGGGCTGATGTGTTTCCCACCCCAGGAGGCTGTGGATCCCGGAGGCCAGGGTGGAACACGGGGCCTGGACATCAGGGTGGCTCAGGAAAGCTCCTATATCCGTCATCTACAGGTACACCTGCGTCCACATCCACACCACATAGGTACGTATACTGTTTCATTTCGACCACACGCATACGTGGCAAGTACTGTTAGAACCCTCTCCTCCCTGTCTGTAACAAACAAGGAATCAGAGGCAGGATGATAAGGAACTCTCCCAAGATTTCACAGCTGGTAAGAGCCAGAGCTGGCATCCAGATCCCTGTGTTGAAAACCGTTTAGCAGCTTGTGACACATGCCCTCGGAGCAGCGTCCTGTGGAGGCCTAGGAGCCGCTTGGCCGTGCTGGCCAGCCCAGTAGGGGGCGCTGCCGGGGCCTGCTCCACTACCCACCCTGTAACCTGTCCCACCCAGGCAGGTCTCTGTCCCAGCCCCACTCTGCTTGTTACAGCACTTTTCACAACAACCTCCTTCCCAGGACCTGCTTTGCTCCTAAGCAACTGAAAAATCAACAGATGAATCACGTGCCAAACAGACAGTGACCCTCGGGCCCACTTTAGGAAGGAGGGTTTGAGAAGTGACCTGTGCAGAGAGAACAAATGTCCTCCTCAGGCCATGAACACCCTTCCTCCTGCCACGTTCTGGGACGTTCTGTCTCCGTGCAGGGTCACTTCTGGGATCTCGCTGCTGCTGGCCCCCTCTCTGATGCCTCTGTGTCCCCGTTACTACTCCACCTGGGCTAGAATCTCACCCACAGGTACACACTAGCACATTTTGCCACTTGCCATGACTCTCATAAGATGCCCAGGTGTAAGAAGTCAAAACCAACGGCTACAATGATCTTCCTCTGCTCAAAGACCTTCAATGGCTCCCCACTGCTGCTGAATTAACTTCAGACCGGCGCCTGTCGTCAAGGCTCTGCAGAGCCTGGCTGGCCTTGGCGATTTTGTACCCATCTCTCCCTGATGCACCCAAACTGCCCCCTCATTGCCTGGTTGCATCATCCCTTCATTCCGTAACTGCTGCCCACCCCTCCAAATGCCCCCTCCCTTAGGGAGCTCCCTGGCTGCTTCCTGTTCTTGACCTGAGAGCCCCTGGCTGGACCTGTTTTAGAATACTCAGCAGTCTGCTGTCCCTGAAACCTGCTTGCGTATGCCCCGTTGCCTCCCCTTGACGGACAAGCCTGTACCTAACTTATTTTTGTATACTGTGTTGTGCTTGGCACAGGGCTCAAAATCTTCGCCAAATTTAGTAAAATCTGGGATTTCCATTGCCAGACACTGAGGGCCAGCATGACCTTCCTTCTGGGGGGCTAGTGCTCCCATCAGCAAACACCTTGGTGGGCCGTGAGCAGCCAGAGTGGGGCTCCTTAGGTTGCCCAGGAGGCAGGGCTGGGGTTTCTAAAGCATCTCCAGTAAGTCTCCCAAGCTCAGGTAGAGGCAGGTGGGATGGAGGGTGGGGGGAACACTCACTGAACAGCCCTCACGGTCAGCCCGCAGGCAGGTGCAGAGCAGGTGAGAAGGGCAGCGTGGGCGTGGAGGGGCAGATGGGGGGCGCCTGGCACACCACAGAAAGAACCTTCACCAAGATGATGATCAGACTCGCGCTCAGTCACGTGCTCAGTAAATACTTTCTGAGCTTTTCCAATGTGCCAGCTACTGTGCCTGGCTCTGAAGCCACAGCCATCAGCATGACAATGCCCTTGCTGGAATGTGACTTACAATCAGAAAGGGGAGACAGACAGTAATGGAGGAGAGAAATAGCTAAGTAACAATTTCAGACAGTGGTAAGAACTGTGGGGAAACACAGCAGAAAATGGGCTAGCAGGTGACCGGGTTGCTATCTTAGGTTGACTAGCCCTGGAGAAGATCTTTGGCACAGTGTATCTGGGTCTACAGGACAGTCACTGGCTGGACACCGAGAAGCCTGGGAGGTCCTGGTGAGAACCGCTCTCCCTGAGGCCCGGAGGCGGCTCAGAACGTCTCTGTCTCCCCCAGTGGAAGCGTCTGCAGCCCAGGAAGACCAGCCGGCGGGTCAGCATCTGTCCCCGCGGTCAGCTCATGGGAGAGGGTGCCGCCGGGACTGGCTGCTGCCCAGCGCCTGACTTATAAGGCCTCTCCTCCGATTCTCCTCAACACTGGCATTACCAGCAAAACGAATTCCCTCATTTGGGCCTTTATGATTGCATCCGCGAGTGCTTATTTCTGTGATGGACAATGCCGGCAAAAGTGTAATTTTCTTCTGCTGACAAAAAAGAAAAAAATAAATACACACGGCGGGGGGGAAAATTCCAAAGGTTAAGACAAGGTGAGCCTGCAGTGGAGGAATAGGCAGATCCCCAGACCAGCCAGGCTCATGTCAGAAACGTCCGACTTTCCCCTGGCTATACAGGGTGGGAGGGGCTCAAATGACCCCCTGCCATTTCCCTTTGAGCACTTACTCACAGTGTCAGGCACTGTGCCCAGCATTTCTCATGCTTTAGTTCACTCTATCTTCCCAAAAGTCCTACGGGAAGGACTTTCGGGAAGTCCTTCCCTTTGGGAAGCACCAGTATTATTTCTATTTTACAGATGGAGGGAACTGAGGCTCAGAAAGGTCAATCAACTTGCCCAAGGTCAAACAGCCACGGTACCAGGACATGAACCCAATACAGTCAACTGCAAGGCAGGTGCTCTCAAACACTCCCCTCCCCCATTGGTGGGGCTGGAGGAGGGGCGTCCTCCTGCAGTTTGAGAGCTCAGCCATGGGATCCAGGATGCTCCTACCAGGTCACTGTACTCACCCCATAGATGAGGCCCCAACAGGCAGTCTTTTCCTTCTCGTCACAGGCTCTGCCCCCAGCCTCTGCCTTGAGTGGGTGGGCTCCAGCGATTCTGCTTGTGCCCGTAAGCAGAGGACGGAGGGGTCGCTGGATGTCATTTCCCAGGACGCAGGCCCTTAGCCAAGATCCTTCATCCTCAAAGGTTCCCCCCAATCCCATCCCACCCAAGCTTGGTCATGGTGTGTGTTGGTGGCTCAGGGCCTAGACTGGGGGAGGCTGTCACCTGCTAAAGGCCGGGGCAGGCTGGCTGGCTGTGGGCACCCATCTGACCCTTGCAGGGCTCTTCACCCAGCACCCTGTGGATATAGCTCTTCCTTCAACTTGGATGCCAGGGCTCTATGCTCAGCCCAGCTCCCTGCCCTCTGATGCTCATCACAACATCTCATGCCCACTCCCAGGAACCCACCATTTCAACAGCGATCAGGTCCTCTTGTCTCTTTGCTCCTCCCAAGAGCCCCCTTCTGACCCAGCCTGTTCTGACAATGAACAGTGGCCATCTCTCACCGTCTTCCATTCATTTGCCCTGAACCAGGGGCCTCCCTTACAGGCTATCTGCCTTGCCGACACACCATCCCCATGGATCCCTGCACCTCCCTGTTGTCCCTCGTCATGGCCTTGCAGACGCCCATCTGCTGACGTTGGGCCTTATGCCCTGACCTGACCCCCACCTGCTCTGGCCTCCTGCTGGGTCTGCCTCCAACTGCTGCTCGTCGGATGCCGCTGCTGCACTCTGGTTCCCTGATCCCCTCCCTGGGCCAGACGCCCTCCTCTCTCAGGTTTCTAAACACCTGTACCCTTCTTTATAGCTAGAAAGTCCTGCCCTGTGTCTTCTTTTGTCTACCTGTGCCCTCTCGCTTCCCTACCTACTTCTCTCTCTCTTCTCACACACACACACACACACACACACACACACACACACACACACACACACACACACACACACACACCCCCTCTCTCTCTCTCTCTCTCTCTTCCTCTCTGTGTCTCAGGCAGCCCCCAATACCTCCCTGTCCCACCCCCACCCTCACATACTCTCACAGAAACCTTCTCTCTTTTCCTCTGTCTCAGGTGGACCCCAACCTGCTACGTACTCACACGCAGAAACTCATGCACATCTGCACCCACCCTCAGTCTCAAGCAGCCCCCATGCCCACCCGAGCCTCAGCCCCGGGGGCCCCTCCACGCCCCTTCCCCAGCCACCTGTGCACCTCTCCCTGCAGGCTGGCAGCTGGCAGGCACGCACTCAGTCACTCCCCACCGGCGTCCACACCCCCGTCACGCACGTTCCCCCGGATGCCCCGCACGGGGCTTCTGCTCTGAAGCAAGGCGGACCCAGCTGCCTTCCCAGCAGCCCTGGGTCCCAAGCAAACGTGGCAGGCAGCGGGCACCGGCGAGCAGTTCTGCTCCCGTGCACAAATCTGCAGAGAAGGGCACACGGTACAATTTGTTCAGGAAACAATAGCAATGTTTGACATGTCATAAGGATTGATGGAGCAGAAATTTACATGGGAGAATGCATTTTTAAACAGCTCCACGGAGCCCCAGTGCTTCACTGGTAGTGATTTCCACATTCATCATTCGCTGAGCTCCTCTGAATAACTCCTTAAACTACGTGAGATTAACTGCCCTCTTGCAAGCTCTGGGGAGGCTGGTGGGAGGCAGGAGGTACTCCTCTGGAGGAACCTGGTAGCCCAGAGACTGGGGTGACCTCCACTTGGCCTGATTAGGCCCATGGGGCCCGGTCTTCTCCCCTGTTCCCGCACTCCCTCCCATGCTGTGGACGAGTATTTCAGCTTCTCTCTAGGATGTGAGGTAGAAGCCAATGGCCAGGAAGTATCATCTGACTGCCCCACACTTCCGGGCAAATGCTCGGTGTGTCAGTTTCCCTCGTCGTCTCAGAAGGAAGCTATCTAATCTGAGTAGGAAGCCAGGGCTGATGGGTGAGGGCATGGCGAGTGCTGGGTGGGTAAAACAAGGTTTGGTTGGAAGCTGCTGCTCTGAGCACCTTCCTGGGAATCCCTGGTCAGGGGGGATGTCACACTCCTGGGAGAAGAAATGATAGCATCTGTAAGGAAATGTCTCCCATTGGACTTCGTGTAGGGATAAGAAGAGGAGTGCTCCAGGTGGGCAGTGGGACCAGGGAGTGAAGCAGAGGGTACAGGAGAGGTCCCGGGGAGGCTGCGGGTCATAGGAAGAAAGGTGCATTCAGGAAAGCCCTTGGTCCTGCTCTCGGCCTTCTGAGTGTGCAGAAGGCCTTAGGACAAAAGGGTGCTACTGGGGAGGCTGGGGACAGAGACTCAGAGCACACGGTCAGGTGAGTCGCTGAGTGGGAGGGCAGTTAGGAAAGGGTGGGGACTCGGTGGGTGGTGGGGCTCCCTCACGTTCCATCGTGGACCTGGGGTGGATGGCCACCACTCCATCACACATGCCCATGCCGCATCACTCATCTGTCATAGTACTGAGTGCAGAGAAGGCCTCAGGATCTCTCAGCCCCACCTTCCCTATGGGAGTCAGCAAGCAGTGGGATGTGAGTAAAGTCTCTCTGCTATGTCTGTTGGGCTCTCTGCCCCTGGAGGGTCAGAAACCTGCTTCTCCCTGGGAGGCACAGTACAAGACCAGGCACCAAGGGCCTCAAAAGGATGTGTGGCTCTGTGTAGGGTCATGAAAATCCCTTCAAAATGGGAGCGTGAGATCTGGGTGCTGGTCCAGCTTCTGCCCAACCATCCAGCTGTGGGACTTTGAGGAAGACACTGGGCTTCACGGCCTATGTGCTCAGCCTCCTGACCCATCTGCCCGCTCCTCCTCTGGTGCTAGCAGCCCATCCTCCACCAGGGCCAGAGGGGATGTCTGACCACACGAGACACCATTCTCCAGCTTAGAAGGCTCCCAGGGCATTGAAGACAAAGCCCAAACTGCTTGCCATGCCCCTGAGGCCTGATGTGGGCCAGCCTCTTTGGCCCCTGACCTCCTCTCCCGGCCCATCTGCCAACAACTACAGTAACATCCACTCTAACCCTCAGTTTCCTCATCTGTAAAATGGGGCTAATAATAGTACCTGTCTCATGGAGTTGGAGTGGGGATTTTAGAAGGTACTGAAGCAACGTGCTTTAGACCAGTGCCTGGCACATAGGAGCCGCTGTCTAAGTGGAGCCAGTACTTGTCTTTCCACCCCTGATTCTAGCCACTCACTGTTTCCAGTCCTCCGCAGACATGCTCCTGCTGAGCCCTCTCTCAGCCTGGCCCTCCCGCCTGGGCTGTGCCAGCAGCTGGCCGGGTGGAGGGGGAGGAGAAGTGGCCCTGAGCCCTACCGGAGAGGGTGCTCCAATGGGGGCCTGACCTGAGCCCTGCCTATTAACGTGCCCTTCTGTGGCCGGGGAGGGATGAGAATTGGGCTGACAGGTGCACTCAAGGTGTGGGGTCCCCGGCTTGCTTGTTATTGCAGATACAGTGTTGTTCTTGGGCTCCTCCACCCCCTTCTTTATTTCTATCTTATTTTAAAACCTGGAAATAAAAATTGATGGGGAGCAAATTGCTCTGGCCAGCGGCTCTGTGCTTAAAGGAGTTGTCACGGGAAAGCAATTACGGGATGTCAAGGGCTGTCGAGGTGGCCGCAGCTGCCTGCGTCCCATGCCTGGCACTGCCTGGTGGTCCCCAGACCGGCTTGCAGGACGAGCATGGGGTCCCCCGGAGGCAGGGGGATAAGTGCAACCACTGCCTTGCTGAGTGTCAAGCTATGGGCCTGGCCTGGCACTGTGTGAGAAACGTGACACGATTTGTCCCTAATCCTGCAAGCAACCAGCAAGATGGGGTCACAGCCCCATTTTACAGATAAGCAACTCCAGCTGATATGACTGCAAAACGAGTAACACAGCTCACTCTTGTTTAGTCCTTACTGGGTCCCAGGATTTATTCCAAGAAATCTACATGTATTAGCACATTTCATTTCCACTCCCACTCCATGAGATAAGTACTAATACTACCTTTGTCTTATGAGCGTGCAAAGTTCCCAGCTGGGGCAGAAGCTACTGGTGCCACACACGCCCCCCCCGTGCCTACCTCCACACACCAGGGGCTGCTTTAGTGGAAGCGTCCATGCCTCTCTCAGCCTGTGAGCTTCCTTCTCAAAGGAGCAGTTGGAATGATGGGGTGTCCACATCCCCAGAAGCTGTCCCCACTCAATGGGGGCTAGGAGTCGATGGACCAATACCCCAGCCTCCTCGCCCTGAGCTTGGATAGCTCAGACACAGCCCTCCTGTTGATTTCCCAGCGGACGGAGCTCCAGAAGCCCCCGTGGTAACCGGCTTCACGGCGCCCCCTTGAGTGACCTCGTCTCACCTCCCGCTCCCACCTGAGTTTCCTGGGGTCACCTCCCAAGTAAACTGCCGGTCCTTGAGTCCTTGTCTCAGGGTCTGCTTCTGGAGAGCCAGACCTTAGACACAAGCCTCAGGCTGGACACTGGACACGCAACGGTGAGCCTGGCAGTATGTTTCCAGCCCTCAAGGCACTCAGAGTGGCCAGTGGCTCAGGGATGGCTGTTAGCGGGCCCAGGGTCCTGCAGTTGGTCACCGGCAGAGCTGGGACTCGAACCCTCGTCTGTCTGACACTCGCACACACAAATCAAAGAGGAAAAAAATCCCGCTTCTAGCCCTTCTACAATGCTGCCCCTTCTTTTATGCCATTGGATTTGAGGAAGACTCAACTGAGTGCCTTTAAAAAAAGAAAAATCACATCTGACCATCAAACAAAGAAGAGTGGGATGCAGAAAGCCATTTTCCCGGGGATGCAGGAGGGTGGCTGGGGGTGAACGAGACGTTCACAGTCAGAAGGGTCTTGAGGCCTCTCTGGGGCCAGTTATCAGGCTGGGATTATGTGGTAGAGGATGAGAAGGGGAGGGTGCCAGAGAGATGTGGGGACAGACACTGCGGCCGAGCCTCAGTTAAGTGGGGCCTAGTGTGCAGAGGAGATGGAAGGAGGAAGAAAAGACAGTCCAATCAGCCCCCTGGGGATGTAGCCAAACCACGGCTGGGAACACCTCCCCCCACTGCTGGACCTCACCACTGTATCCTTGCCTGGAGTCTGACCCCCTCCCTCTTCTTCCCTGCCCCCATGGGGTGCAACAGGCAGCTCCAGGCCTAGTGGAAAGGTGAGGAGAGGTACCTGGGTAGGGACTGGTCCCCACCCCGTGCCAGGACACATCCTCACTCAAGGTGACTTGGAGCCGGGTGACACGGCTCCCGTGCCTGCTGCCATTGGCGGGCTCCGATTGGGCCATCACGCGCAGCTCACTAATGAACCATATTGATTCCACATCCTCCTGTTGTCTCCCTAAATGGCAAGCCACACATCTGATAGATTAAATACCCACACAGTTGCCCGCCTGACATCTCCATCACTCCGCCTGCAGGTCCCTAAAGAATTTTACAGCCCCACAACGACAGAAGAAATTAAGGTCAAAGTCAGACAAAGGAACTATAAATCACCTGTGATCCTGAGACCAGCAGAGGGCTACAGCCCCAGGCCCTCACTCACATGGGCCAGTCCAGCCCAGGGCTTGACGGTGAGACAATCAGATTTTGTGTATCAGCGCAGGCTGGCGAGGGCGTGCTGGGAGCATTCACGCCCGAGAAGCAGCCTCTGTCCACAGACATTTGGATTCACTCACTCCTCTGCCCATCCCGCCTCCGGTATTTAGAATGTTCTAACTCAGACTGAGAAATGCCCTGACAGGAGAGCAGCATATCTCATTTATAAAGACTTGCTTCCCAAGGAGTTCAAAACATTCTAGCCACGTTGTTCTAAAAATGTCCCAGAATAGGGAGAGGGTCCAGCAGCCTTCTCTCCATAGAGGACCTGAGGTTCATGGAGGAAAGGGGTTTGCCCAGGGTCCTTCAGCAACTTGAAGTCCCTGACCTTCTGACCTGAAGGTTGCAGGTCTTGTTACAATGGGAGCCTAAAGGGCTTTTTTTTTGGTGTGTGTGTGTGTGTGTCCTGGTCCTGTTTCTCCTTTGGGCAGGGGGTACCCCCTACAGGTGGCTGGGCAGACAGAGGGGGGTCTGGGCCTTGGGTTCAGCTTGGACGTCAGTCAGTCAAGTTCAGTTTCCAACCTGTCATACCTCTTGGTCCCATAGTTTCACCAGGGGAGTCTCAGGGAGGGTTTCCGTCTTCATGAGGAGGCGGTGTTGCCTCATGGTGAAGGGGAAGGACGTTGGTATGCTAGAGACAAGGGTTCACGCCTCCGCTCTGCCCCCTCCACAGGTGTGACCTTTGGCAAGCAGCTAAGTACTCTGAATCTCAGGGCTCTCATCTATAAGATAAGGACACTAATTTCTACCTCACCGGGCTGTCATGGGGATTCGATGAGATAACACACAGAAGGGGGTCAGTTTGGCACCAGGCACTCAATACTAGTGCCTGTTATTTGTTTAGCACCTACTCCACATTAGGTGCTTTGCCAAGTCCTTTACATTATCCCCTTGAATCCCCACAACAAGTCCATATGGAGCTATCATGATCACCGTTTTCCAAGAGAGGAAACTGAGGCACACACAGGTTATTTGGCAGAGACTTAAACATCTATACTCCCTTTCTCAGCTGAACAGAAACCATGCTTTTTAGGGGGTAGAACACTACCTGGCTAAAATACTACATTTCCCACCTTCCTTTGCAGCTAAGCACAGCCACACAACTAAGTTCTGGCCAACGAGATGAAAGCAGAAGTTTGCAAGGCATTTCCTTTGGAAGTCTCCTTAAAAGGAAATGAGAGTGCTTGGCCTCATTTTCTCCATTCTGCAGCTTGGAATCTGGATGTGAAGGCTGGAGCTCTAGCAACCATTTTGGATCATGGAGATGAGGGCCATACTCTAGGAATGGTGAAGGAGAGAAACTGAAAGAAGCAACCAAGGCTGCTTACCTCTAAACAGCTTTTAAATGTGAGAGAAATGCACTTTGATTTTGTTTAAGAAAAGATTTGGGGGGTTTGTGTTAGTGGTAGCTGTATTGAGTCATTGCCGATACAAGTAACCTATTCAAAGTCATAGGACTCAGAAATGGGTGAATCAGAATAAACCTGGATCGTGTAAGTCTGGAGGCTGGGGTCTTTACCACTCTGCCCCCTGTAGTGAGCACTTGAGAAACATGAGATATCATTATCATCATCATCACATTAGGGGAGAAGTTTCCTTCTTAGGTTACCATACATTAACTGGTCATAAAATCAACTTAGTGGGTCATGACTATCATTGAAAAAATAAAAAAGAAATCTAGTAGAATGAAACAGAAAATATTAGGGTGAAAACTGTAAGACATTGATGAAAGAAACTGAAAACGACACAAATAAATGGAAAGATATTCCATGGTCATGCACTGAAAAATTAATATTGTTAAAATTTCCATACTGCCCAAAGCAATCTACAGATTCAATGCAATCCCTATCAAAATTCCAATGGAGGGTTTCCCTGGTGGCGCAGTGGTTGAGAGTCCGCCTGCCGATGCAGGGGACACGGGTTCGTGCCCCGGTCTGGGAAGATCCCATATGCCGCGGAGTGGCTGGGCCTGTGAGCCATGGCCGTTGAGCCTGCGCATCCGGAGCCTGTGCTCCGCAAACAGAGAGGCCACAATAGTGAGAGGCCCGCGTACCGCAAAAAAAAAAAAAAAAAAATTCCAATGGAATTTTTCACAGAAACACAGCAGACAATCCTAAAATTTGTGTGGAACCACAACAAACCCCCAATAGCCAAAGCAACCTTGAGAAAGAAGAACAAAGCTGGAGGCATCATGTTCCCCGATTTCAAACTACAAAACTATAGGAATCGAAACAGTACGGTACTGGCATAAAAACAGACACAGATCGATGGAACGAAATAAAGAGCCCAGAAATAAACCCACGTATATATGGTCAATTAATTCATGACAAGGAGCTAAGACTATACAAATGGGAAAGGACAATCTCTTCAGTAAATTGTGCTGGGAAAACTGGACAGCCATGTGAAAAAGAATGAAACTGGACCACTATCTTATACCATACACAAAATTAACTCAAAATGGGGATAGGGATCAAGATGGTGGAGGAGTAGGATGGGGAGCTCACCTTCTCCCGCAGAAACATTAAAAACACATCTACATGACCTTTTTTTTCTTAAATCCCATATATATGTGTTAGCATACGGTATTTGTCTTTCTCTTTCTGACTTACTTCACTCTGTATGACAGACTCTCGGTCTATCCACCTCATTACAAATAGCTCAATTTCATTTCTTTTTATGGCTGAGTAATATTCCATTGTATATATGTGCCACATCTTCTTTATCCATTCATCCGATGATGGACACTTAGGTTGTTTCCATCTCTGGGCTATTGTAAATAGAGCTGCAATGAACATTTTGGTACATGACTCTTTTTGAATTATGGTTTTCTCAGGGTGACAAAGCAAGAGAGAGGCATAGACATATATACACTACCAAACATAGCTTCCCACTAGCTATCTACCTTACGTTTGGTGCATAGCACAGGGAGATCAGCTCGGTGCTTTGTGACCACCTGGAGGGGTGGGATAGGGAGGGTGGGAGGGAGGGAGATGCAAGAGGAAAGAGATATGGGAACATATGTATATGTATAACTGATTCACTTTGTTATAAAGCAGAAACTAACACACCATTGTAAAGCAATTATACTCCAATAAAGATGTAAAAAAAGAAAACACACATCTACAAGTGGAACGATTCACACAGAACATCTACTGTATGACAGCAGAAGACCTCAGACTTCTGAAAGGGTAAGAAAACCTCCATGTAACCAAGTAGGATAAGAGGAAAAAGAAAAAGAAAGGAATCGGTGACAGGGCTTGTGCCCCAGGCAGAGAGCTGTGAAGGAGGAAAGGTTCCTGCACCCTGGAGAGTCCCTGCATCAGCAGGTAGATCAGCCTGGATAGAGGGGAACTTCGGAGCCTAGGAGGAGACCACAGCGACCAGTTTGCAGAAGGCAAAACAGAGAGTAACCTGCACTGTAACTTGCCACCCTGCACTCCCCAGCCTCAGACGCTCATCTGTCGGTGTAGGTGGGGGCTGGGTGCTGAAGTGCAGGCTTCAGAGGTCAGACCCAGGGAGAGGGCTGGCGTTGGCTTCACCAAGACAGCCTTAAGAGGCTGGACTGTGGCAACTAAGGGGGTACTTGGAAGAAGCCAGGGCCCACCAGAGAGGTGCCATTATTGGGAGGGTGCATGAGGAGAGGGGCAGGACGACTGTAAGAGTTTCTTTCCCTGTGAGTATTCCCAGGCAACAGGACGCCACCTACAGGACCTCTGGGGGGTGTGCGTGAGTTGTTGCTTCTATTCTGGGCTCCAGAAGTGGGCACGGGCCACCGGTATGAGACCTGCAAGCAGGCACCAAGCGCTGCACTGCTATCCTGGGAGTGCGCAGAGAGCAGCCACCCCTAGGAGACCCATGAGCAGGTGCCAAGGGCTGCCCCACTGTCCCAGGAGTGTTCAGGGACCACTGCACCTGCACACCCCATATCAAAGGGATAACGGCCAACACACACTGAGGAAAGAGACAGCGAGCATCAAAACTAAAAGCAGCCCCTCAATTCTGAAAAAGGTGGCAGAGTAGAAGGACTTGAGCTCACCTCCTCTCATGAAAACATCAAAATCACAACTAACTGCTGAACAACCATCAACAAAAAAGACTCGAACCTAACAAAAAAGATATTTTACATTCAAAGACAAAGTCACAATGAGACGGCAGGAGGGGCACTTTTGTGACAATCAAATCCCATACTGCCCAGGTGGGCAACCCACAAACTGGAGAATAATTATATCACAGAGGTTCTCCCACAAGAGTTAAAGTCCTGCCTGAGGGTCTGGCATCAGGAGGAGGAATCCCCAGAGCATTTGGCTTTTTTTTGGGGGGGGGGCTGTGCTGTATGGTTTGCAGGATCTTAATTCCATGACCAGGGATCAAACCCAGGGCCCTGGCAGTGAGAGTGCCGAGTCCTAACGACTGGACTGCCAGGGAATTCCCCAGAGCATTTGGCTTTGAAGGCCAGCTGGGCTTGAGTGCAGGAGCTCCACAGGACTGGGGTAAAAAGACACTCCACTCTTGGAGGGCTCACACAAGGTTTCACATACACTGGGACCCAGCACAAAGCAGTGACTCTATAGGAGCCTGGGCTAGTTCTACCTATGAACCTTGGAGAGTCTCTTGGGGAAGTGGGGGTCAGCTCTGATTCACTGAGGGGACAAGGACACTGTCCCCTCAGTGTTAAAGGAACTTTTCTAGGTGCAAAAGAAAAGGCCACAACTAGAATCAAGAAAATTATGAATGGGAAATCTCACTGGTAAAGGCAAGTATAATGCAAAGGTAAGAAATCACACACATACAAATATGATATCAAAACCAGCAACTGTGAGAAAAGGAGAGTACAAATACAGGATATTGGAAATGCACTGTAAATTAAGAGACCAGCACCTTGAAACAATCTTGTACATATATAGACTGTTATATCAAAACCTCATGGGAACCACAAACCAAAAATCTACAATCCCCCCCAAAAATCTACACACACACAAAAGAAAAACCAATCCAAAGAACACTAAAGATACACATCAAATCACAAAAGAACAAAAGAGGAAGGGAAAAAAAAGACCTTCAAAAACAAATCCAGGGGGCTTCCCTGGTGGCGCGGTGGTTGAGAGTCCGCCTGACGATGCAGGGGACGCGGGTTTGTGCCCTGGTCTGGGAGGATCCCACATGCCACGGAATGGCTGGGCCCGTGAGCCCTGGCCGCTGAGCCTGCGCACCCAGAGCCTGTGCTCCGCAACGGGAGAGACCACAACAGTGAGAGGCCCGCGTACCGCACCAAAGAAAAAAAAAAAATCCCAAACAGTTAACAAAATGGCAATAAGAACATATATATCAATAATTACCTTAAATAAAATGTTCCAACCAGAAGACATAGACTGGCTGAATGGATACAAAAACAAGATCTGGATATATGCTGTCTACCAGAGACCCACTTTAGATCTAGGGACACATACAGACTGAAAGTGAGGGAATGGAAAAAGGTATACCATGCAAATGGAAATCAAAAGAAAGCTGGAGGAGCAATATTCACATCAGACAAAATAGACTTTAAAATAAAGACTATTACAAGAGACAAAGAAGGGCACTACATAATGATTGAGGGATCAATCCAAGAAGAAGACATAACAATTGGAAATATATATGTACCCAACATAGGAACACCTCAATATATAAGGCAAATGCTAACAGCCATAAAAGGAGAAATCAGTAGTAACACAATAAAAATGGGGGACTTTAACATCCCACTTTCATCAATGGACAGATCATCCAGACAGAAAATCAATAAGGAAACACAGGCCTTAAATGACACATTAGACCAGATGGCCTTAACTGATATTTATAGAAGATTCTATCCCAAAGCAGCAGAATACACTTTCTTCTCAAGTGCACATGGAACATTCTCCAGGATAGATCACATCTTGGGCCACAAATCAAGCCTTGGTAAATTTAAGAAAACTGAAATCATATCAAGCATCCTTTCAGACCACAATGCTATGAGATTAGAAATAAACTACAAAAAAAAAAAAAAACTATAAAAAACACCAACACATGGAGGCTAAACAATAAGTTACTAAACAACCAATGGATCACTGAAGGACTCAAAGAGGAAATCAAAAAATACCTAGAGACAACTGACAACGAAAACACGATGATCCAAAACCTTGGGACACAGCAAAAGCAGTTCTAAGAGGGAAGTTTGTAGCAAGACAATCTTACCTCAGGAAACAAGACAGATCTCAAATAAACAACCTAACCTTACAGCTAAAGCAACTGGAGAAAGAAGAACAATGAAAACCCAAAGTTAGTAGAAGGAAAGAAATCATAAAGATCAGAGCAGAAATAAATGAAATAGAGATAAAGAAAACAATAGAAAAGATCAATGAAACTAAAAGCTATTCAAAAGTTTCTTTGAATAGATAAACAAAATTGATAAACATTTAGCCAGACTCATCAAGAAAAAAAAGAGAGGGCTCAAATCAATAAAATTTGAAATGAAAAAGGAGAAGTTACAATGGACACCACAGAAGTACAAAGGATCATAAAAGACTACTGCAGGCCACTATATGCCAATGAAATGGAAAACCTAGAAGAAATGGGCAAATTCTTAGAAAGCTACAACCTTCCAAGGCTGAACCAGGAAGAAATAGAAAATATGAACAGACCAATCACAAGGAATGAAATTGAAACTGTGATTTAAAAACTTCCAACAAACAAAAATCCAGGACCAGATGACTTCACAGGCGAATTCTATCAAACATAGAGTTAACACCTGGCCTTCTTAAACTCTTCCAAAAAACTGCAGAGGAAGGAACACTCCCAAGCTCATTCTATGAGGCCACCATCACCCTGATACCAAAACCAGACAAAGATATCATGGAAAAAGAAAATTACAGGCCAATATCACTGATGAACATAGACACAGAAAAAACTCAACGAAATACTAGCAAACCTAATCCAACAGTACACTAAAAGGATCATACACCATGATCAACTGGGATTTATCCCAGGCATGCAAGGATTCTTCAGTATACTCAAATCAATCAGTATGATACACCACATTAACAAACTGAAGAATAAAAACCACACGATCATCCCAGTAGATGCAGAAAAAGCTTTTGATAAAATTTAACACCCATTTATGATAAAAAAAAAAACTCTCCAGAAAGTGGGCATAGAGGGAACTTACCTTAATACAATAAAGGCCATACTTATATCCAGACAAAACTGTACTTCAAAAAGATACATGCACCCCTATGTTCATAGCAGCACTGTTCACAATAGCCAAGACATGGAAACAACCTAAATGCCCACTGACAGATGAATGGATAAAGAAGATGTGGTACATATATACGATGGAATATTACTCAGCCATAAAAAATGAAATAATGCCATTTGCAGCAACACGGATGCAACTAGAGAGTATCATACTAAGCGAAGCAAGTCAGAAAGAGAAAGACAAATACATAAGATATCATTTTTATGTGGAATCTGAAAGATGACACAAATGAACCTATCTATGAAACAGAAACAGAATAGAGAATAGACTGGTGGTTGCCGAGGGGGAGGGGGATGGGAGACGGTTGGATTGGGAGCTTGGGATTAGCAGATGCATACTGGTATATACAGAATGGATAAACAACAAGGTCCTATTGTATAACACAGGGAACTGTATTCAATATCCTGTGATAAACCATAATGGAAAAGAATATGAAAAATGAATATATCTATATGTATAACTGAGTCACTTTGTACAGCAGTAATTAACACAATATTGTAATTCAACTATACTTCAATAAAGAATAAAATGAAAAAATTTTAAACTAAATGACAAAGAATGTACTGAATATCAATTTTTCTTGATAAACTTATGAATGCTTAGATGAAAATCCAGCACTTTAAATACTTATATTAGAAGAAAAATCTAAAATCAATGACCTAAGATTCCATCTTAAGAAACTAAAAAAAAACAAAGTAAAAAAGAAATAAATTATAATAAGAGGAAAGTCAATAAAATAGAAAATAAATAATAGAGAAAATTAACAAAGACAAAAGTTGATTCTTTGAACTTATAAACAAAAATGACAAACTTCTATCTAATCAAGGAAAAAGAGAAAACCCCAAAAGGAGGAATGAAAAAGAGATTATCAACACAGACCCCACAGACATTAGAGGGTAATAAAAAGAATGCTATGAACAACTTTATGCTAAAAATTTCAACAACTGAGATGAAAGGACAAATCCGCCCCCGAAAGTTACCAAAATTCACATGAAAAATAACAAAAAAATCTGAATACACCTATATCTATTAAGGAAAATGAATCTAAAGCTTCCCCCAAAGAAAATTCCAGGCCCAGATGGTAACCCCAGTGAATCCCATCAAAATATCCAAGAAGAAATAAGACCCATCTCATGTAAACTTTTTAAAACATACCGAAGGGATTACTAATAAACTCGTTTTATGAGACAAGGATAAATGTAATACCAAAACCTGAGAAAGACATTACCATAAAAAAGATTATAGACCAATATTCTTCATGAATATAAACTCCAAAATTCTTAATAAAATAATAGCAAATCAAATTCAACAATACATCACATACTAGGTTTTATCCCAGGTATGCAGGTTTGACTTAACATTAAAAAATTAACTAAGTTAATTTTTCCTTTTATTCTCTTAATACATGATCATATCAATAAACGCAGAAAAAGCAAAAAAAAAAAAAAAAAAAAAACCCAAAAACCCCAACATAATAAAGGCCATATATGACAAACCCACAGCTAACATTCTCAACAGTGAAAAGCTGAAAGCATTCCCTCTAAGATCAGGAAGAAGACAAGGTTGTCCACTGTTGCCACTTTTATTCAACATAGTTTTGGAAGTCCATGGCAATCAGAGAAGAAACAAAAAGAATCTAAATTGGAAAAGAAGGGCCACTGTTTGCAGATGACATGATACTATACATAGAAAATCCTAAAGATGTTACCAGAAAACCACTAGAACTCATCAATGAATTCAGTAAATTTCCAGGATACAAAATTAATACACGGAAATCTCCTGCATTCCTATACACTACCAATGAAAGATCAGAAAGAGAAATTAAGGAAACAATCCCTTTTCCCATGGCATCAAAAAGAATAAAATACCTGGGAATAAACCTACCTAAGAAGACAAAAGACCTATACTCTGAAAAACTATAGAATGCTGATGAAAGAAACTGAAGATGACACAAACGGATAGAAAGATATACCACATTCTTGGATTGGAAGAATCAATATTTTCAAAATGGTTATACTACCCAAGGCAATCTACAGACTCAGTGCAATCCGTATCAAATTTCCAATGGCGTTTTTTTTCACAGAACTAGATCAAACATTTTAAAATTCTGTATGGAGACACAAAAGACCCCGAATAACCAAAGCAATCCTGAGAAAGAAAAAACGGAGCTAGAGGAATCAGGCTCCCTGACTTCAGACTATACTACAAAGCTACAGTCATCAAAACAGTATGGTACTGGCGCAACGACAGAAATATAGATAAACAGAAAAGGATACAAAGCCCAGAAATAAACCCACGCACCTATGGTCAATTAATCTATGACAAAGGAGGCTAGACAACACAATGGAGAAAAGACAGTATCTTCAGTAAGCAGTGCTGGGAAAACTGGAAAGCTACATGTAAAAGAATGAAATTAAAACATTCCCTAATACCATATACAAAAATAAACTCAAAATGGATCAAAGACCTAAATGTAAGGCTGGACACTATAAAACCCTTAGAGGAAAACATAGGCAGAACATTCTTTGACATAAATTGCAGCGATATCTTCTTTGATCCACCTCTTAGAGTAATAAAAATAAAAACAAAAATAAACAAATGGGACCTAGTTAAACTTAAAAGCTTCTGCACAGCACATGAAACCATAAACAAAATGAAAAGACAATCCACAGAGTGGGAGAAAATAATTGCAAATGAAGCGACTGACAAAGGATTAATCTCCAAAATATACAAACAGCTCACACAGCTCTATATCAAAAAAACAAACAACCCAAGCAAAAAACGGGCAGAAGATCTATATAGACATTTCTCCAAAGAAGACATACAGATGGCCAAAAAGCACATGAAAAGGTGCTCAACATCACTAATTATCAGAGAACTGTAAATCAAAACTACAGGGACATATCACCTCACAACAGTGAGAATGGCCATCATCAAAAAGTCTACAAACAAATGCTGGAGTGGGTGTGGAGAAAAGGGCACCCTCCTACACTATTGGTGGGAATGTAAATTGGTACAACCACTATGGAGAACAGTATGGGGATTCCTTTAAAAACTAAAAATAGAACTATCATATGATCCATCAATCCCATTCTTGGGCATACATCTGGAGAAAACCATAGTTCAAAAGGATACATGCACAGCAATGTTCATTGCAGCACTATTTACAATAGCCAAGACATGGAAGCAACCTAAATATCCATCAACAGAGGAATGGTTAAAGAAGATGTGGTACATATATACAATGGAATATTACTCAGCCATAAAAAAGAACAAAATAATGCCATATGTGGAAACATGGATGGACCTAGAGATTATCATACTAAGTGAAGTAAGTCAGACACAGAAAGGAAATATCACATGATAACGCTTATATGTGGAATCTCATTTTAAAAATGATGCAAATGAACTTATTCACAAAATTGAAACAGACTTTCAGATATCGAAAACAAACTTATGGTTACCAAAGGGGAAATGTGGCAGGGAGGGATAAATCAGGAGTTTAGGATTAACATATACACACTCCTATATATAAGGTAGATAACCAACAAGGACCTACTGTATAGCACAGGGAACTCTACTCAATATTCTGTGATAACCTATATGAGAATGGAATCTGAAAAAGAATGAATATATGTATAACAATCACTTTGCTGTACACCTGAAACTAACACAACATTGTAAATCAACTATAATAAAATTTAGAACAATGAACTCAAAATGGATGAGAGACTTATAAGACCTCAAGCCATAAGAAAACATAGGTGGGAAGCTCTTTTTTAATTAATTAATTATTTATTTTTTGCAGTACGCAGGCCTCTCACTGTTGTGGCCTCTCCCATTGCGGAGCACAGGCTCCGGACGCGAAGGCTCAGGGCCATGGCTCACAGGCCCAGCCGCTCTGCGGCATGTGGGATCTTCCCAGACCGGGGCACGAACCCGCCATCAGCGGTGGACTCTCAACCACTGCGCCACCAGGGAAGCCCTCAGGCGGGAAGCTCTTTGACATCAGTCTTGGTGATGATTTTTTTGGATTTGACATTTAAAGGGAAAGCAACAAATTAAAAAATAAACAGATGGAGTACATCAAACTAAAAAGCTTCCAAACTTCAAAGAAACAAACAAGACGAAAAGATAACCTACTGAATGGGGGAACATATTTGCAAATCACATATCTGATAAGTGGTTCATATCCATGTCTATAGAGCACATACAACTCACTAGCAAAAACCCAATCTGATTAAAAAATGGGCAGAGGGGGACTTCCCTGGTGGCACAGTGGTTAAGATTCCACGCTCCCAATGCAGGGGGCCTGGGTTCGATCCCTGGTCAGGGAACTAGATCCCACACGCATGCCACAACTAAGGAGCTCACCTGCCCGCAACTAAGGAGCAGGTGAGCCACAACTAAGATCTGGTACAACCAAATAAATAAATAAATAAATATTTTAAAAAAGAGCAGAGGATCTGAATAGGAATTTTTCCAATGATGATATACAGATGGCCAACCGGTACTTGAAAAGGTGTTCAACGTTACTAATCATGAGGGAAATGAAAATCAAAACCACAATGAGATATCACCTCATACCTATTAGAATGGCTATTATCAGAAAGATAACAAATAACAAGTGTTGATGAGAATGTGGCTAGAGAACCCTCGTGCACTGTTGGTGGGTATGTAAATTGGTGCAGCCACTGTGGAAGACAGTATAGAGATTCCTCAAAAATTAAAAATAGAGCTACCATATGATCCAGCAATTCCATTTCTGGATATTTATCTGAAGAAAATGAAAACACTAACTTGAAAAGACATCTGAACTCCCATGTTGATGGCAACACTTTTTTTTTTTTATATACAATAGCCCAGATATGGAAACAATCTAAGTGTTCATTGATGGAGAATGCATAAAGAAGATGCAGTACACATACATACAATAGAATATTACTCAGCCATAAAAAAGGAAACCTTGCCATTTGTGACAACATGGATGGACATCCTTGAGGACATTATGCTGAGTGGAATAAGTCAGACAGAGAAAGACAAATATCATATGCTCTTACTTATATATAGAATTTAAACAAACACCACCACCAAAACTGAGCTCATAGCTACAGAGAACAAATTGTTGGCTGCCAAAGGCAGGGGTGGGGGTGGGCGAAATAAGTGAAGGAGATCAAATGGTACAAACTTATTATAAAATAAGTCCTGGGAATGTAACGTACAGCATGGTGACTGTAGTTAATGATAATTTATTGTATATTTGAAAGTTGCTAAGATAGTAGATCTTCAAGGTTCTCATAAAAAAATGCAACCTAGCAGAATAAAATACAACTAGGGTGTATTATCACACTTAGTAGGGAAGTACTGTTTTGTTCTACACGTGGATGTGTGTTTGAGCGTGTATTCTGGGTCATGAAGTTAAATGTGGTTTTTATTACGGACCATGGTAAGAAAAAGTTTGAAAAATACTAACCAAACCAATGGGCATACGGGACTTTGAGCCAGTAGGGAAACAAGGTGACAGGAACCACAGGTGTCATCCCCTCTGACAAGAATTATGCAGCAAGATTAAGCCACCCCAAACCCACAGGCCCTGCTCAACTTCTCCCTAAACCTCTGCGGGTCCCTCTCCCTGCTCCCTCAGCCTTTCTCCCACCTGCTCCCAGGACAAGCTCTCAGGCCTGGGCCCCACCCCTGTCGGCTGATCCCAGGGCTCCTGACCCTCCTGGCACAAGGCACAGGTGGACTTTGTACAGCCATTGGCTTTACTGCACTGATGAACTCATTCTGGCCCTGGCCACGCTTACAGCTACCCACTGTCCCCTCACCCGGGGGTATATTTTCTTCCCTCTCATGTCCTCTGAGCGACTGCCTGAGAGGAGCAATCAGCAGCAGCCCTACTGAAGGGGGACTCCAACAGGCGCAGAGGGCAGGGAGTCACAGCTCTCAGGGCAGGAGGGGCTGTCGGGGGCCGGTGGTCACACGTTGTTGGCACAGGGGGCCTTAGAGGGAAGCCAGCACGATCCCTTCATTTTACAGAAGAGGACACCAGGGCCTGGGAGCCGGGCACCTGCTCAAGGTCACCCAGTGACGGGGTGACTCCGGCCTCTGAGGCCAGCGCTGGGCCCATCTCCCTGGACCCTGGAGACAGCTGATTCCAACAATAGGCTGGAGCCCAGCGTGGGAATGGGCGCCTGGTGGTGACCGGCAAACGGGAGGGGGACCCAGGGGCTTTGGAATCAGGCAGACCCAGGTTGGAATCCTGGCTTGGTCACTCGCTCTTGGATGGCCCCAGACAGGTTACTTACCACTCTGGGCCTCTGTTTCTTTCTTCTGTACAATGGGTACAGAAGAGATAAGTAACATTCTGTAAAGTACCTGCCATTTACTAAGCTCACATCACCCGCTCACCAGGCCTATGATGATAAACAACAGCATCCTTCCGGTTTTTTTTGCAAAGGGGCAAAGGTCAGTAGCAGACAGATCCGCTCCTGTCAAGGATGGGGGATTCTGGAGGCGCCAATGAGGGAGGCATCAAAGGCTTGACAGGAAACGAGGGTTTAGATCAATTTGCCAAAAATCCAGTAGTCAAGCGCCTAAATGGCGGGAAACTGTTGGACCGTGAACAAAGTCTGGGACAATCCACTTCAGGGGCAGAGCTGGGGGAGCCCTGCTCTCCATTCTGACCCAGGCTCTAGCCAGTCTCAGGCGGCCCCCTGCGGCCTCCGACCCACAGGCCCCGCCGAGGTCCTTCCAGAAGCCCAGGGTGGCAGTGGGCAGCTCTGTTCTCCCTCTCTCTCCTTAGCACCTGTCCTACCTCTAATTCCATCCCATTTTGGTTTTACGGATTGATATTTAGATTAAAGAGATAAACACATCCGAGGAGCACTGAGGCCTGACAGACAGAGGAACTTGACCGGTCAATCACCATCAACCAGCTCAGCTTCCTCCCGGTGCCTGGCCCCTCTGACGAGATGAACCAGAGAGCAGATTCAAGGGGCCCCAAATGGGGGACGGTGTGTCCACAAAGGCCTTCCAGGCCAGCTTGGGAGCAGGGCTAGGGTGACTACTATTTACGTGTGCTGTGTGTGCGCGCGCATGTGCGCGCGAGTGTGTGTCTCTAGCCTCTCTCTTCCCTTCCCCAGGCTGCAGATAAAGAATTCAATTTTCTTTTAAAAGGTGGGGAAATTGGAAGAGATTTTGTTCTGTTTAAGCACAGCTGGAGTCTCAGGTCTCTAGGGATTGGAGAACAATGAGATCAATTAAGATGCCTGTGGTGAGGGGTGTCAGGAGGGGGTGGGGAAAGACAGCAGAGGTAGGGAGGCAGGAGGAAGGGGAAGAACAGCTGAGGGGACCCAGTTGCCAGGAGCCCTGCTTCCACTCTTTCCTGTGTTGACCTGCCCACCTCTGTTGGGTTTTGCTAAAGTGTCTGGAAGGGGCCTGCCCATTGGGTGCTATTATCTCCTAAACTTGCTAATAATTCACGTTGGCAATTTCTGTCACCAGCTTTACACAGTGACAGAATCGAGCTGAAGCAATACTATCAGAAACAGGGAGAGGACACTGTTGCAGAGCAGCACGGATAACACTGGACACTTGGCCTGCAGCAGGGGCTGGGACCGCAACCAGAGCATCTGCTGTGCGCAGGCTCCAGACGACTATCTTTCCACACGTCACCCTACAACGTTGCTGAGATGGAATCACTCTGCCCATTTTATACAGGAGGAAACCGAAACTCAGGGACAGTGAATAACCTGCCCAAAGCCAACCTGCTGGTGAGAAGCTGAGGCAGAACTCCAACCCGGGGCTGTCCACCCACCTCAGTGTTTGTGAAGGTACAGGGCACACCTGGCAGTCAGGTGGGGAGGAAGATGGGTGTGCCTTGCTGGGTCTGGGGAGGAGAATGGTGGAGCCGCTGTTCAGACCTGAGCACAGGCTAGGAGAGCTCTCCCCACCTCCACTGTCACCTGGGTGGTTGGGGCCATCGTCTCTCACCTAGTCGCCCCGCTTCCACCTGGGCGTCCTCGGCCCCTCCCGCTGGCCTACTCTCCACACAGCATCCTCCGTGATCCATCTGGTTCCCCTTCAGCACAGTCACGTCCTGACCTCCTCTGGTCCTCCCTCTTCCTCTCTGCATATCCACCCACCACCAGGCTCTTGTCTGAAGCCTCTCACCTGCAGCTCCCTCAGCCTGGGGCAGCTCTTTGCAGAATCCCCAACTCAGACTCCCCTGCCTTCCTTCAGGGCTCTAAGGTCACCTTCTGTGAGAGGCCCGCCTTCCTTGACCACCTGGTAGAAGACAGTAACAATGCCACCCCCAGCACTCCTCCCTTACTGCCCCCAGCTATACTTTCCCCCAAGGCATGCATCCCCCTCTGACATGCTCTGTATTTCCTTATTCCTTATATCTGTCTCCACCCCTGGTACATACACGGATGTTTGTCTGTCTTGTTCACTGCCATCATTCCAAGCCCTCGATAAACAGTCACGGAATGAAGGAGTATGGTGGTTGCATCTGGGAGACCCCCTTCCCCCAGAGGGTGCAGAGTCCTGTTATGGGAGGGGCAGAGGGGAGGCTTCTATAGGGGAGACACAGGGGCTCACGGGGCACCCGGCCCTGCCAGCAGTAGCCAAGGAAGCAAGGTCAGCTCCTGCACACCTGTCTGCAGAGGCAGGCTGAAGCCTGGGCACATCTCAGCCTTGGCCTTGCAATCACATGCCCTGATCAGGGCTAGGAGGCCGCAGGGATCCTGGAATCTGGTGGCCACTGCACCTTCCGGACGCTTGCCTTTGTTCCTGGCCTGGGGTCTGCATCCCCAGACCTCCCCTGACCTAGGAAGGATAATCAGAGGGCATCCAGTTTACCCTCTCCTTGGACTGAGCAGGAAGCCAAGGTCCAGAGATGGAATGAGACTGGCACAGGGTCACAGAGCGAGTCAGTGATCTAGAGCCCAGGCCTCGGGGCTCCCTGTCCAGCAGCCTTCCCCCTGTGCCCATCGCCAGAGCGGGTGCTTGGGAGCCTGGCTCACACAGTGAAACATGGGGGTACGAGGCTTTGGAGCCAGACAAACATCTCTGCCCTTGACTCTCTGGGTGAACTTGGGTGTATAATTTACCCTTTCCATGCCTCAGTTTCCCCATGAGACCTCTGCCTCTATCCCTCCTTCGAGGAAGATGCCCTAGACACTCCAGACCACAGGAGTGAAACCTCCTCTGTGCCACACAGCCCAGGGATGGGGGCACCCAGACAGAGAGAACCTGCCTTCAGGAGGTTCTCTGTGGAGTGGGGAGAAGAGGACATGAGCCCTGCTGCCCCAACAGGAGTGGTGAGAGCAGCCAGGGAAAGCGAGGTGCGGGCATGCAGGGGCGCTGGAGAGGGGGGGAGGGCCTCGGGGGAGGTGGGCACGTGCCCGTTACCAGAGGGAGATGGCTTCTTATGGGGAGGCTGCCAACTGGGCTGGCTCTGAGGGTCAGCAGGCTTTTGATGGTCTCAGACGGGAGGGAGGGAGAGCTAGGTGGGGGAGGAGTGTGAGGAAGCGCAGAGGGTGTGCAGGGAAGCCGGGGACTCTGGTCAGGCAGGAGAGAAGGGGTGTGAGAGGCATAGCAGGCAGACGGCTGGAAAGCGGCTCAGGGCCAGGGTGTGGGGACCTTGACTGCCAACCAGGCCTAGGGCGCTGGAGCTTTTACCGGCCAGGGAGCGCCTGGGATTACTCGCTTTTCTCTCCCCTCCTCCCACTACTGGCAGAGAACACTTCCAGGCTGATAACGGGGTTTGAAGGGTTCCCCCCTTCTGTTCTTCTGCTTATGTTTGCACAACACCCAGGAGGAGCGGGAATCCGCTGTCTCCCGGCCCCACGCTCATGTGCGGCATCTCAGGAAAGGAGCATTGAGAGCTGGGGAGAGTCTATAGCCCCTCTTCTTAAACGTGAACCTGCCTCGGTGACTCACTGTAACCGACAGCACTCAGCGGAAATGCAGCGTGACCCCTAGGCTAGATCACAAAAGGCCACGCAGCTTCTGCCTGGTTCTCTTGGGACACCCGTTTCCCAGAGGCTTCCTCTGAGGAGCTCTCTCTACAAGCCATGCCTGAGATGCCTGTACCATGTGGAGAGGCCACAAGCAGGGGCTCAGAACAGTGTCGGGCTGAGCCAGTCCTTCAGCCAGAGCAGCCCAGGCGCCAGACAGAGGGAGGAGCCGCCAGTGGCTAGAGTCACCCCCAGACTTGGAGCAGAGAAGGGCTCCCCCGCTGGGCCCTTTTCCATACTCCTGACCCACCCGATCCACGAACATAACAAAATGGTTGTTGCTTTATGCCACTAAGTGTGGGATGGTTTCTCACGCAGCGTTTGGAACCGAAACAAGCTCGGTGGGTCCTTGCTTGGAGCGTGGCACAAGGCAAGCGATTACTGAGCCAGTGCCGATGGAATGTGGGAATAGACGAAAACAACGGACAACCACAGAGCTCCTTTGGGCACAGAATTACGGAGCTCCTATAGCCAGGATAGGCTACATAATCTGCACAATTTTCCAGTGCAAAATGAACGTGCAGCGCCCCTTGTTCAAAAATTAAGAATCTCAAGACGGCGACAGTAGAGCATCAAACCCAAGGTGAGGCCCTCCTACTTCCAGCTTCCCACGCAAATGCCCAGGCCGCACATGCATGAAGCCAGTCCTCCTGTCGCACCTGCTGCCTGCCTCCTCTGAGTCTTAGCCCTCCGGCCGCATCCTCATTTAACCTCTCTCTTCTGCTTCTTGACGCTGGGGCCTGAGTACCCAGAGACCTAGGTTTAAGAGCCAGTGTTCTCTGAAGCTCCACTGACCCCCAGATATGATGGTGGAGAAGAAAAACAACAACAGCACTAGCGAGCACAGCTGTCGGTCACCCAGCGCTTTCTGGGTGTAAGCAGTCTAAAATACATCTCTTTTAATCATGGGATAGATATAATTACTATCATCCCCACAGCAAACCTTGGGGACTTAGGATCAGACACAGCCAGGCATCTGTCCAGGGTCACAGAGACAGCAAAGGTAGGGGCAGAATTTCAACCTGAGTCTCCCTGGTTTCAAAGCTTTGCTCCTAAAGTTCCCTCCTGCAGGTGCTGAAGCAGCTGGGAGGTGTCCACCCACTTGTAGAGCAGCAAGTCCTTCTGCAAGGGGCCAGGGGGACCAGGGAGCACCACCTGAGGCCGAGGCAGGGGACTGGCCTTCCCAGACCACCTGGCTGGGCCATCGAGTTCCCAGCACCCGGGGTGAGGTCCGTGTTACATTCCTTGGATTCAGCAACACGGAGGGGAGGGGGGTGGGCGGTGTGCCCTGAGCCTGCAGGCTCTCAGGGCTGGGGAAGAGGCCCCGCAGCTGACAGCTGATGGAAGAGGCACGCTGCATTTCGGTTCTTCCAGGACTGAGGAGGGCCTTCACCAGGGTCAGCCTGGGGCAGTGACATCACACACACCTTTGCCTTTGGTGTCAGCGGGCAGGGGAGGAGGGAGTGAAGGGGACCAGCAGGAGCACGGCTGCCTCTGTTGATGCCCCTGGGGAGGGAGGCCAGGCTGGACGACCAGGAACAGCTAGTGAGCTCCAGGAGCAGGGAAGTGACCACCTTGGAACCTTCACCAAACTTCCAGACGGGGGCTGGGAGAGGGCGGGCAGGGCAGGCAAGGGAGCTCTAGACCCTCAAAGGACAGGAAGCATGTTTGTGTTGCCAGGAGTGAAACTAAACAGCAGAAATCAACTTTTCCTCTTGGCAGAGTGCACTGGAATTAAGCTGCGTGGAGCCAGAAGGCGCTGAAGCAGCATCGGCCCAACCATCTAGCTTTATAATGAGGACGATGGGGCCCCAGAGGCTCAGGGATGCTCAGCTTACACGACTCCGAGCGAGTCCTGGCTACATCAAAGCTCAGGCTGGAGGCTGGCATGACTTGCTGACATTTTCTGAGTGTCCCCGGCCAGGCTCGGCACCGAGTGCCTTCAACCAACCATTCCACTGAACTCTCACGTCAACCCTCTCAGGTAGGATCCCGTCAGGGTACCTCCCCAGGTAACAGAGGAGGAAAGAGGCCCACCTCGAAGAGCTGGGCTTACACACAGGCTGAAGGGCGGCCAGATGGGGCCCTTTAAGGCTGAAGATAATAAGGACCACAGCTTAGGTCTGTAATCCCGTAACCTGTTTACATCCACATCACCGCACTGGAGCCTCCCAACAGCCCAGCCAATGCAGGCTGGGCAGGCACTATTTTCCTCACGTGATGGGAAGAAAACCAAGTCCCGGAGGAGTGACCGGTCCACAACAGAACAGGATTCAGGGCCCTGCCCAAGATGGTACCAGCCTCTCAAGGACTGGCTGGGAAGAGGGGCACGGAGGGGAGGGAGGAGCCATGCCCTTCAGCCCCCACAGGCCACTCTGTCTGCTTGGAGTTGAGGCAGCCCAATCCTGGGCTGAGCAAACTGAGCTGGTCCTGGGCCCTGCACCTGCCCCATCAGGGCTCTTGTGTACCTCTCCTGCTTCCTTTGATTCCTGCCTGGGGAAGAATCCTGTCTTGGCCAGCACTCCATCTTCTGCCCATCCTTGCTGTGCCCCACGCCCCTGGAGCAGGGAGGGAAGGCCTCTTGGAGTGCGGGAAGACCTGCCCTCCTGGCTGCTACTCCTGTGTCCCTCTCTCACTGCCCAGGGGACATGGAGCTAATAAATCTGGGGACACGAGCTCCATACTGCAGGAGACCAGGCTGCCTCCTTGCACATCCCAGGAACAGCTTCTGCCAGCTGTTGCCCAAATGCTGGCCATGGGCCACCAGGATGGAATAGGTAAGAGAATGTGGACGGGCTGATACAACACTTCTCCACTATCAGAACAGCAGCCCAGTGGTTATGTTTGGGGTGGGCGCAATTCAAGGAGAGACAGTTGAACCCACCCCCAACCCCCGCCGCCTCCTTGCACATCACACCCCCACCACTGCATTCCAGTCACAGGGCCTTTGCACATGCCATTCCCTCTTTCTCCAATGTGCTTCTCTCCATTTGCTTACCTGTTAATGCCTACTCAATCGCCACTTCCTCAGGGAAGGCTTCCCTGACCCCAGTCAAGGTCAGATGCCCTGTTACCGGTTTTCATAGCTCCCTGATCTCTCCATCCAGCAAGTAACGCTTAATGTAAAGATTCACTTCTTAGTACTAACATCAGGCTTTCCCAAGAGACTATAAACTTCATGAGGGCAAGACTCACTTCACCATTGTATCCTCAGGGCCATGTGCCTGACACAGTGGTGGGTGTTCAAAAAAACATTTGTTGAACGTTCAGATTGCTCTCCTCCTGTCCAGCAGCACCCACAAACCCCACCAGGCCCCAGGTAGCCATCGGCCAGGCTACAGGGCTGCCCGAAGCCCAGCAGAATCCTAGGAAGTTACCCCACAGCCTTCCCACCCAACCCCTATTATCAGGTCAGGAGGCAGGATTGGAAGGAGAATCAGAGCAGCCTGGGGATATGAGAGGGAAAGAAACCATACAACCTAGAGGATGGGGAGCCACCAGCATCATACAGGAAGCTGCACACACACACACACACACACACACACACACACACACAGACACGTGCACGTGTTATATACGCGTATCTGAGTGCATGTAGTTGCACACACACATAAAGGCACAGACACAAGGGCATGCCTGTGTGCGTGCACGCAAACACACACACACACCACAAGCAAACATACGCGGGTAAATGTGCCCCTACGCACCCCTCCCCTATGCGGTCACCCTTCAGAGTGGGGGCTCAAGGTCAAGTCTTTGACCGCTGCATCCCCGCTCTTTCCCCTCCACCAGTGGAAACTCATTTGTCTATAACTGGGGGCTGTAAGGGCCTCAAAACCCGGGCTGAGGAAGGTCTGGGGAGCAGGGAGGTGAGAAGGGATGCCATCCCAGCTGGGATGCCCAGGTTGCAGGCGACAGCCCCCTCCTGTTCCGGCTTTCCCAGTTCCCTGGTGAACTGCTGCCTTCCCCCAGGACAGGTGATAATGGGGCCCTGCCATGGCGTGGGGTGGGGTGGGGAGGCCCCTTGCAGCAGGCTCTGCCCTGGCCTTCGGTGCAAACTGAAACATTTTCCTTTTCTTCATAATTATTTTTTCTGACACAACTGCCCATGAAACGTTTTAATAACATCCCACAAAAGGTCAGGGAGAAGGAATTTCACAGTCCCTGAGCAGATAGCTATAATTTCAGCCCCTCCTGGAGCAAAGGAGGTAGAGAGACTGGGCTAACCCTGGGTCTGAGTGGAGAAGGGCAGCGTGGGAGAGGCCAGGGCAGTGGGTGTGGCAGGTGTGGCCGTGAAACTTGCCCCCTGCTAGGAGCTCTGGAAGTACCTTGGGGAGACTGGGAGATGACGGTGAGTGGGGGTCACCAGGGCATGCTTTCACATCTGTCATTCACACCTAGCAGCCTTGGTGGCGGCGGGAGTGGTGGAGGGAACTCATGCCCATTCTGCGGATGGGAAATGAAGATTCTTAGAGGTAATACAGTTAGACCAGCACACACAGAAGGCAGAGATGCAGGGCCCACTGTTTCACTTCAGGACCTGAGCTCCTTCAGACACACAACCCTGCTGCTAGAGCTTATCATTGGGTCAAACAGCCCCTTCAGAGCTGCACAATTCCACAACTGTGCTGACACAATTGAGGAACTAGACACACTGAGTGGACAGACACACTGAGGAACTAGAGGCTGCCCAGATGAGCCAGCCCTGGACAGAGACCCTCAGGTAGCCACAGAGGAGGCTGAACACATCTGCTGAACATTGGGAGAGGGACTGGAAAAGGGGTCATAGGCAGCGGGCCGGGGTCCATGCAGGCCCAGGAACTGCTCCAGTGCTTGAGGAAACCCAGCTTAAGAAGCTACTCTCCAGCGCCAACCCCAGATGGGATTGGGCTTCACACATCGGCCTTGGCACCTGCAGCCGGCCATCAACCAAGAGGTGTGACATTCCACACGTCACCCCCCCACCCTACACCCTAGGCTCCCCTCAACCCTTGCCAGGGCCACCGGAACTGGGGACTGCAAAGTGAGACCCTCCCTCCCCAGCAAGAACGACACGAAGGAATCGCCAGCCACCCTCCAAGCCTGGGCTTAACATCCGAATTCTTTGCCACGTGGCTCCAGGCCCTCTGGGGGACAGCTGCTTGGGTGTCCTTCATCCTCACAGTGGAAGGTGGCTGGGGGGCCGAAGAGGTTCTCTTTGGGTCCAGAGGCCAGAACCTCTGGCACTTGCTCTCTGGCTGGGCCCCTAGAGGCTGCAGGAGGGCCCAAGGGGCCTCAGGCACCAGGTGACTGATTGCAATGAGCAACTTGGTGAAAGCCGGCAGAGCCACGGGCTGGGGAAGCAGGTGGGAGGAAAACAGCCGCAGCAGACTTACTGTTTACATCTGACGGCCTGCCTACGCAAACATCTGTTTGAAATATTAATAACTGTCAGATGCGAAGGGCCTGGGGGCTCAAAACAGTTTCATACCATCTTTCTGTAGAGTAAACGCACTACGGAGTAGGGGCCTGAGATCGGCGGGCAATCTCTGTGCTTGGAGTGAGAATGGAGCAAGAAGTGGAAGGACTCTGGGGGCCTCAGTGGGCAGGGAGGGGCAGCAGCGAGGTAAACTCCATAACGTTTATTGAGCACCTACTGTGGGCAAGCCCCTGAGCTTGTGTAGCACACATCTACCACTTTGGTCTGCTCAGCAACCCTCTTTGTTCTGATACTAGAAGCCGCTATAGAAAATCCTGTCCCATTTTCAGCCCATATAATTTGAATGGAGTTGACCCAACGCCCCGTTCCACTAGGGGAGTATGACCCATCTCTGGTATATCAGAATTATGATGATTGGTTCCAGGGTGGCCCAAAAAGCTGGGTCAATGAGAATCAGCCCTGGGACTTTTGCTGGAACTACTGAAAAAGAATATTTTTCCCCCACTGGGGTTGATAAATTGGTGAGAAGTGAGCCTAAGGGTGCTGGTGTCCCTCTCTGCCAATACAAAAAAAGCAGAGCCCAGTGCTGAAGTCAGACTCCTGCTCAGCTGAGTGCCTGGATACAGCCATGCCTGAAATCACTTACACTTTTGAGTTACATGAGCCAATCCTTTTTTGCTTGAGCCACTTAAGGGTTTCTGTCCCTTGTGACCACGAGTACTAACGGATACAAATGGACACTGGCAGGAGTCCCCTGTCAAAGTCCCAGCCAAAGACAGCTGGGGATGTCCATGTACCTTCAAGGAGCCCATTCTTCCCCGGCGTCTGTGCTCAGAGAGAGAGGATCACCTTCCTGAGAGATGGCTGGCACTTGTCCCCATTAGAGGGCAGGTCCAGGGCTCCTGGCCCATCCAGGCTCAGTATCTCTCAGGGACAAGGCAGAAAACCAAAGTATCCTGGGCCCAACCTCATTCTTCCCCAGGTTGGTCCCTTCTCCACAGTGCTGCCCTGGCCAAGGAAGCCCATCATGAAGAGTCCAGATGCCCCAGTATACTAACATCGCAGCCTCTGAGGGCTTGGGGCACCCCGTTCCCTGACTGCTCAGACTCTCTGGATCCCTCTGGAAGCCTCCTGATGGTCCACCCCAGAGCTCAGCTGCCCTGCAGGAGAGCGGGGACTCACCAGGACTGTCAGCACAGAGGTCCCCACGGTGACATTCTCGTATAGGCTGACGTTGTACAGTGGCTGGCTGAAGATGGGCCGGTTGTCATTCTCGTTGATGAGGGTGATCTTCACCTTGGCATAGCCCACGTGGTCAGGCACACTCTCATTGGCAAAGAGCTGGATGCGTAGAGCAGGGACCAGGTGAGCTCTCACACGCTGCTGGAGCCCTCGTTCCCGTAAGTCCCCCCGGGGCCTCTGCCCATTCCAACCCAGAGCACCAGTCTGAGTCATTGCCCATCCCAGATGTACGCTACTGTGAATCCCTCCATCAGTACTCATAGGGTTAGGGTGGCCACAGAATCTGCTGGGGAGGAAGGGGCTAACGGGGGCCGTGCTGGCTGATGCTGGGCAGTAGAGGCTCCTGATGGGCTTCTGAGGCTCTGATGGTACCTAATGAAATTCCACTCAATTCTTGGACATTTCCTCGTCCTCCTGGAAAAGAGGAGGCCCAGCCTAGCCCCTGCCATAGCTCAGTGGGCTTCTCTGGGTCAGATCCACGAGGGAAGAATGGGAAGAGGTGGAAGGGGGGATTTAAGGGGACGGTGCCACCCCCCTCCCTCCCCTGAAATCCTGCACCCGGCCAAGGAGAGGGTGAGCGGGCCTTACGTCGAAGTCGTAACGGTCCACAGTCTCATAGTCCAGGGGGATGGCCACCCGGATGCGAATGTCCGCCTTCCCTTGGACGGAGGTGGGGGAGATGATGA